>NC_090445.1:1034749130-1035999130 GCF_031143425.1 Pleurodeles waltl
TCACAAAAGCTGAATAGTCAGACAGCACCGGGTCGTTGGAGGCCACTAACGGAGTCTCCCAGGCTAAGGCAGGACCAGACAAGGCACTGATGAGATAACCCACCTTTGTTTCATGTTGCGTAAATTGTGTTGGTCTAAAGGCAAAATAGACAGTCAGAGCATCAAGAAATTCTCAAAGCTTGTTTGGGTCTCCTGAGAACTGAGGCGTAGTAGTAGGGAGGGTGGGAACATCGTAGTTCGGGATGCCAGGGCTTGTCGTAAAGCTGCATTTTCATTTCTTAATTGTTGTAGTTTCTGGGCTTGTCGCTGAATAGTTAAGAGTAGTGACTAGTTAGGTTCTGCAGCAGCCGTTGCGGTATTCTCCATCACGCTGAACGAAATCTGGTTTATTAGACACTGCAATCTGGCATGGACTACTCGGGGTCTATGTCTATGGCCCACAGGAACGGCAGAGAGGTCTTGATTTTTGTAAGTTCTGCCTTGACTCAGCTAGGGGCGGCCCTTTCTGGTAGCTATAGTGCTGCCGACCGAGGTAACGCCAAAAGCAGTCCGTGCCCTCCAGAAGGAGTCCCAGATGGAAAAAAAACCAAAAGAGGAAAACCTCTAAGCAGGAACTCCCTGGAACAAGAACAAAAGTAAAGAGGTAAGTCTTTTCAACAGGACAAAAAATAGTACTGAAAAAAGCTGGAACAGGCTAGCAAACAATATAACTGATGAAGAAAGAAGCAGGAGCGAAGATCACCTCCAAAGGAAGTGTTGCAGCGCAAGGAGAACAGGAATCACTCACCTTATATACCCAAGAACAGGAAGTGACCAACAGGAAGTAAAAAGGCACCATATTGGATTGGGAATACACCATAGAAACATATAGAGAAAGACACCATGTTAAAAAAGATTCATAAGATATGCAGGGAAAAATAAAGAACATGGCAGCTGGGAAAAAGCATAATTACAGGAGAAAACAAAGAAAGAAGAAAAGAAGAAATGGGAAAAAAGGATAGACTTAGAGGTAAGTGAGGGTGTGTGGGAGGGGTGTTCAGGAAACTACTGAGGGTGTGCCGCGCCCGCAACTCATCGAGGCCCCATGCCCAATTTGGGGCTCCGAGAAAAATAAAGAATGGCAAATTCAGTCTGCCAGGAGAACAGCAGGGTTTTGTTTCCACCAAATGGTTTTGGGAAAGAAAGGAAAGCGCTAGCCCTAAAGGAAGTATGAGTAGGTGGATATATTTGAAGCCCTGGGGAAGGGAGACAGGGAGGAAATGGAGGAGACAGTTAAAGCCCTTGAATCGTACGCAACTTTTAGAAGTGATGGCCCTGTGTCCAAGCCAATGTGAGATTGAGTCAGAAGACATAAAGCAAATGGGATTCCTCTTAAACTCAGAAGGGGCGTAGGTGACAAAGGCACTCTTCTGCTCTGAATGTGTTGAACAATTGGTACTGCAAGCTGAGATGGAGCTAATGAATGAGGGTATAAGGTTGGTGCAATTAAGCGAGCCCTTAGGTGTCATGCAGGCCTGCTCCCAAATCAAGTAGGGTGTAACTTGGTACGTCATAAAAATCAAAGAACGTGTGTGATTGGAAATAAGGGCAGATTAAGTGTAACTATAGCCACTAACTACAATGATGTAAAGTTGAAGAACCGCTTTGAGCCCTTTGTAAATTCCAATGATAATTACAGCAGGGGGAATCGAGCGATGTGGATTAGGAATTAAGCTCCTCGCACAGCCACCTGATTTTTTGCTAGAACTTAGGAGGCTATAAAAACAATTAAAACAAGATTTATTTAAGGGAGAGCTGAAAACATGTGATAAAATATGTTTCCAGGAAACTTGGCTGTGCGCCGAACCCAAACCTGTAGATGGTTTTATGAGGCTCTTTAGGGGAGCAACCTGGCAAGCTCCAGGCCGTCTGTCAGGGGGCCTAATAAATTTGGCCTCAACCAGAATAGCGAATAGGCTTACAGAGGTAAAACCTAAGGGTTATATTTATACTCTGGTTGCACCGAATTAGTGTCATTTTGTTTTACTCTAACATGGTGCAAAACTAACTCCATATTTATACTTTGGTGCTAGACCCGTCTAGCACCAAATTTATGGAGTTAAGGTCATTTTTTGGAAGTGGAACCCTACCTTGCCTTAATGAGATGCAAGGTAGGTGTTCCTGTGCAAAAAAAGACTCTATGGCCTTAACGCCATATTTATTCTCCTGTATAAAAATGGTGCACCGGAGGGAAGAGGGGTCAAAAAATGGTGCAAACATACTTTGCCCCGTTTTTTAACTCCTGGGTCAGGGCAGGCGTTAGGGGACCTGTGGGCCTATTTGAATGGAATAAGCCCACAGGTGTCCTCCCCCGGCCCAAGGGACACCCCCACCCACACCAGAGGAACTGCAGAGGATGGGGACCCCATCCCAGGTAAGTACAGATAAGTACAGGCAAGTATTGCATTTTATTTTTTACAGTGCCATAGGGAGCCCTGTAATGGGCCCCCATACATGGCACAGGGTGAAATGGCCATGCCCAGGGGACCTTTGTCCCCTGCACTGACCATTAGGGTGGTGGGCATGACGCCTGCCTTTTCTAAGGCAGGAGTCATGTAGCATGGTTGGTTTAGCACCATAAAATTAAGCTAATCTGGTTAGAGTCATTTTTTTAACTCTAACCTGCCTAAAGTCATTTTTTGGTGCTAAACCACCTTCTTCTATACCGCCAGCCCCACCGACTAAAGTCATTTCTTTTTTACTCTAGCATAACCTTTGCACCGGTTTGCACCATTCCATAAATATGGTGCCTGGCTGGTGCACAGAAGTGGTGCAAGCCGGTGCTAAACTTTTTGGTGCAAAAGTGCTTTAGTGCAGTTTTGCACCAAAACGTAAAAATAAGGGCGTAAATGTTGCTGGCTATTGGTGGGTCAGGTAGATCTCTATAATATAATAGGAGGGATCAGACAGCTTATGATAATTAATGTCTACATACAACCAGGGAAAACATATGATTATGACATCCAACGGAGTCTGTTTGAGGAAGACTTGGAAACATTATGCATAGGTAAAGCAGGACACTTGGTTTTAATGCTTGGAGATTTCAATCATAGACTTGACCCTTATAGCAGTGATAAATTGTATAAGGAGCTGCTGGAAGTTGCACAAATTCCAAATAGTAACTTTCCAAATGTAGAATGCTCTGCCCAGGACTTGTCCTTAGAAAGAACCCTAGGATCCCCAGGCATGTTTTGTATAAACGGACGTATGAATACAGATCACCCAGCAAAACAGACCTTTTGTATAGGTAACCAGGCATGCCCTATTTATAAGTACTTGGCATTTTGGAGAAGTATTGGACTTCAGAGTTGAGCATATAAAGGGCAGTGATCATTGGCCCTTGTGGTTAACAATCCGATCAGCAAGTAAAGCCCAAAAAGGAAGAGAAAAAGCACTGATAGTGCAGGTGGAATACCCTCGTAGGAAAACTACACGATTCACAGAAAGCAGCTTAAAAGCACTTAATGAAGTGATAGTAAATTATACAAATATCAGAATGGAGGAAGATTCAAAAGACACGTTCAAGGGTTATAACAGGGGAATTGCGCTAATAGTTGATTGTCTAGAAGTAACGCCAAAAACATTGCAGGAGGGAAAGATGAAGGGAGAAGTGTGTAAGAGCAATAATAAGAAGTTATGGTTTAATCAGGATTGTAGGAGACAGAAGCAGAAGGTGCGGAAACTAGAAAGGGAATAAAAGAAAAGACCGTCTATAGATATAAAAGCGAAGCTCTGCCAAGCAAAGCTAAGGAAGTCCGTTTTGCTGCTTTGTTGATTTCTGTGCTGCATTTGATTTGGTGGATAGAAAGTTACTATTTGAAATGTTAAAACAGTGAGGGATTGACTCGGATTTATTATTCCTCCTTTAGGGTTTGCATTCACAAAACTGGGCCCAAGTAATTTTACATACAAGTTGTTCACTTTCAAAGAAGATCTCCATAAGGAATGGCTTACGCTAAGGGTGTGTTCTGGCTCCATTATTATTTACTATATTTCTGTTAGACTTACCAGAGTTGCTTAAGGAGGCTAAAGGTTTATACCCAAAAATGAACAGGGCACATATCTCCTGCTTATTATATGGGACGATCTAGTGATAATCGATATCACGGAGCTAGGGCTTCAACGGAAATCAGATGTGTTTAATTCTTATTGGCAAAGAAAAAAATTGTAGTAAATATGGATAAAATCAAAATAATGTCAATAGAGAAAAAATAAGAGTGGATTGAAAATAATGTCAATAGAGAAAAAATAAGAGTGGATTCACCTACTACTTGGGAGGAGAAAATGTAGAGAAAGTAAAAATATATAAATATTTAGGCATGTGGTTTGATTCGGAACTGAGATGGAAAGATCATATTGATGCTCTAAAGAATAGAGCTCTAACATTGGTTTGGGGATTGAAACAGTTTTGCTGGAAATATGGGAGACCTTCCCTTCAGCTGGTTGTCTCTGCTTTCAACGCTATGGTACGCCCTCAGTTTTAATATGGGGTTGAAGTTTTAACATTCTCTGGGAAATTAAATTGGGAGGCAGAAGAAAGCACATGTGTAAAGCGTATGTTATCATTACCTCCTTCAGGCATAATACAATCTATAAGAGCAGAATGTCAAATGACGGTGTGGACCTACCAGGGATAGCAAGCCTCGTTGAAATTTTGGTTAAGCATAAGAGGTGAGGGAATTGCAAAGATTGCAAGAATGTGTAAAAAAGAAATAATAGCAAGTGAATTACACTGGAAATCACAAGTGAGAGGACGGTTAGAAAAGATTTGCGTCCTCTTAGGTTTCCCTGGTAACCAGTGGTGTGCAGATCAAATCCCAAAGCAACCTTTATATATAATGGTAAAGGAGAGGGCAAGAGAGGCAGATTTGAAGTATTTGGAATGTAAAATTTCCACTAAGTTTATGGCAGGTGGATGGAGAAATCCCGATAGTGTCCCTTATCTAGGGGCCCTACCCGACCGAAGATTAAGGGACGCAGTGCTACAGTTTAGAATCGGTTTAAACTATGGCATAGGGACCGTAAAGCAAAAGCTATTCTTAAGGATGCTCAGGGCCTCTGCACTTGTGGCTTACTACAGAACTGCAGTACTCAACATATACTTTTGGATTGCCAGTGTTTTTTAGAAGTGTGTAAGAAGTTTTTAAAAACAATTTTTAAGGAATATAATATTATAAATCGGGATCAAGCGCTTAAGTTACTAGTAGACATGAGATCTTTAAATGTAACGTGCATGCTAGTCAGATTTTTAATTGGATCACAAGAGGTTTTAATTGGTCTCATAGGGTCTCGTAAAATGTAAGAAGTGAAGCTGAAGAAGAGATGGTATTTTTTTAGATGAACATAGAGTTTATAAATTGATTGCTTTAACAATTACAAGGTTTGATCGTAATATAGGACAATTATTTTGCTATAATGAGGTCCAAAACAAAATGTGGTGTCACTTTATTTAGGATTTGCCCTTATGGAAATTATGAGAACTAAAGGCTTAGCAGAATTGTAAGCGGGAAAGTGAGTATGCACAATGCACTTTGTAAATTAGTAGGAAAATTTAATTTGTATTTGAGGTTACAATAATTAATTGAATTATGTAAGGAGGGCATGGTAATTATGAATTGGAATGAACCAAGAATATTGTATGGGAAGGGATTATGTAATAGATAATTTTATTGAATTATTGTATTGTTTATTATGTCTTGCACTTTTAAGGTTATTAAGCCAAATAAAGAATTATTGCACACTATTTGTAAAATTGCTTCGAAAATTATGTATCATTTTGAATGTAATAAACCTGTTGAATCCGCCGTAGGAAATCCTGTGTGACACTCAATTAGGGTCTATTGATTAAATGAATAGATGTCTGCATTGCCTTCAGGGAGCATTTCTCATATTAATTAACGTTCACAACATATGCAATGTTAACTGCTGAATTTTTTCTGCATAGGTTGTTCCTCAACCTTGTTGTCCTGAAGAAAACACTATGCTAAGGCACTGAATTCACTTGTTTTGTTTTGAAATGTCGACAATCTTTCATTTGTACCCTGGTCTGTGATATAAGTCATTAGGAGGGAATTGTGGGATTAACGGCTAACCCTCAAAGTGATGAGTTTTGCCTGTGTGCACAACAATTCATCTGCTGTTTTTTATTTGCATATAATTGTGTCACTTTTCACTAAACACTTACCATCACCTTTTCTACTCTGTGGAACAACCATTATATTTTGTAACTATGTATTATTGAGGAATGTAACATCGTTTTGCATTTATATGTAGCTCTGGGTTGTTTCTTTGTTTTGCCATTATTGAAATTGTGATCAATTACATTTTTTGTTGAAGATTTATTTTTTCCTACTTCCTCTTTTTTTATGCAAAGCAATTTGGCCTTGTCATTCGTGAGGACCTATTGCTGTTTGCACTGATTTAGAACTTGGCAAAAGGGCACTCCTTCACAAATATGAGGGACTGCATAATGTCTAGTGCCTTTTGATGTAATCTACTCGTAGAAAAGTAGACAGCATATCGGTCATGTTAGAAATGGGATTCCTGGTTGGTTAGGTTAGGCACCTCAGCCAGGCAGGGCCCATCACTCTAGTCAGGGCGAGTAAGTTACAAACCAAAGATAACCTGTGCTCACCCCCAGTAGCTTGGCACAGAGCAGTCAGGCTTATCCCCAGAGGTCATGTGCAATACACTCACACCTTTGAAACAATAAATACACCATAAGGAAAACTCCAAGCTATATAAAAATATACTGTAATGTGTAGAACATCATTAGACCAAAAATGACATAAGCCAGTAGTACTCTGCTAAGCAAACAGCTGTCGGGTCATCACATAAATCACTATACCTGCTAAACAAACACTTGTCAGGTCATCATCATTATGAATGTAAAAAGGGATATCCTCATCCTTTGCATGTCTTAAAAAGAACATCACAAACAAAATGTTAGTGTGTATATCTTACAGTCCCTGAAACAGTATTGGAGCCATACATCAATCCTAGGGCACTAAAATGCAGCATATATATTAAATAAAAACACATCTGTCACCATAAAAGTATAGGGCCCAGTGTTCCAGGCCTCCTAATACGCATTGTACAGTAGTTAAGATGTTCTATGTGGGATGCAGGCAAACAAGCACTCCTACTGTACGTTATACGGTAAAACCAAGGAAATTAAATCAGCAGGATCGGGACTGCCATTGAGGATTGTCACCCTGTCCTGCTATCTGATTAAACTTATAGGGGCCCCCAAGGTATGAGTAACATGGGGCCCACACACTGCAAGGGGGTTAGCCGGCAGACCGCCCTGGACCCATCTGTGCCTAGAACCTTTAAAAACACCGGTTGAGGCAACCTACTGTACTCGTCATGAACACGCAGTGTGGCTGCCAGCTGCCTGTGGGGAATGGTCCTTCATTCCCCACATTCTGGAGCTCCCCCTACCGCACTGGCACCGCTACAACGATCCTCCTCCCTTGGTGTGGTGCCATAATGGGAATGGAAACCACGCCTTCCCCTAGGTGATGGCACAGAGGCTGGATGGGACCTTTTCAAGGCGGGGTTCCCTCGGCACGGCAGTCGCTTGATGTGAACAGTGTGCTGATCCTAGCACAGGAAAGCCCACAAAGGATGAGTCTTTCCTGACAGCTTGAGCTCACGGGTAGGGCTGGTGTTTCTCTGAACTTTGGGACCTGTCCTCTTGTGGGCCCCAGCTGCAGCGCTCCAGATGCACTCGAGTAATGGTTGAAGCGCTTACCAAGGAAACAAATATAACACTCTCCCACAAGGGCCAGCAGAATCCCGCCCAGCGCTCACCGCATGGAAGTATTCTCTTCAGTGCAAAAATAATAAAGAGGATGTTATTGGGAATTATTACCACCCCAACAGATTCCTCAGAATAGCTCTGTTTCAATCCACTGTTGATCAAAAACATCCAGTCCACAGAACCCATTTTGTAACTTCATAAACATTTCAGCCCATGTTAGCAGGAGACCTTTGGTTACCAGTTAGAAGTGATTACCGAGCACCGTTTGCATGCCTCATAAAGGTAGCAGTTCATCCGTGTTCCTTGGTTATCCCAAGTGTGGTGAATGAACGACTTCTTTTAGTATGATTTAACTTCATCTAGTTGGAGGAATCACTTGAGAGCAGGGTCTCATTTCCAACCTTTCTGCTTTCTGAATGGTAATCAATTTGCAAAAACTGAAAACAAAAAACGATGTGAAAAGCAAATTGTTAAACATTTTTATCTGGCGATATTTTCCTGTGAAATTTTATCAAATGCATAAACATGATCTATCTATCTATCTATCTATCTATCTATCTATCTATCTATCTGTCTATCTATCTGTCTATCTATCTGTCTATCTATCTGTCTATCTATCTGTCTATCTATCTGTCTATCTATCTGTCTATCTATCTGTCTATCTATCTGTCTATCTATCTGTCTATTCATCTACCTATCCTGGTTACTTTCATCCAAGGCAGAATGCTGACACTCTGAATTTTGGGCCACATGTACAAAGATCCGGTTTTGCGAATTGCAAACTGCGAGTCTTAACGACTCGCAATTTGTGAGTCGCAAAACTGGATGTACAACAGTGTACTTTACACTGTTTCCGATTCCCAATGGGGTCGCAAATGACCTACCTCATTAATATTCATGATGTAGCTTGCAATTTGTGACCCCATTGGGAATGGCTGCCCTCACAGGAATGTTGGCCTGCTGGAGACATTTTAAGTCTGAAATGCCAGATGGCTTCAAGAAACTTTGCTAGAGAACATGCCACTGTCACATTTGGGTCTGATTTGCAAATCCTGAGAGCTAGTAAACTATTCCTAAGACCCATAGCTTTGCATAACGGCACAATCCGGCGAGCCCTCTGGTTAATATACGCTGGACATTGAAAAAGAACATGAGCAACACATTCTACAGTTCCACACCACATTGGACATAATTTAGAATAGTTATCAGACTTGGACCATCTATGAGTTAAGGTGCATAAAGGAAGAGACCCTAATCTGAATCTAACATAAAGTGCACGTGCAAGTGGGGATAAAATAGCATCCATATAATGCTCAAACTCATAGTGGCATATAATTAGTAGAAAATTATTAATCATACCCAATGTGGGCACTCCTGCTAATTTGGCTGCTGATACCTTTAGCCAATAGGCATCCTTCACAACCTGAGTAGCATTTTTTGGGAGGAGGGAAGGGTCTGTCCAATAATCTCCCAACCCAAGATTGATAAGAGTTTTTTCCACGTAAGTGCACCACCTGACTTTATTTGTAGTGCTAGTACTCATCAAATCGCTCAGCCAGGCTCAATACGGAATGAAGGTATCTGATGACCAAATCCGGATCCAGTATATCATTGGCCCTAAAGCAGCAATATGTGCAATGGAGTGGAGATCTAAATCCATCCGGATTGGCAAAGTAGGAGTGCTAGTTGGTAACCTCCCATAACTTATGGCGTGGGACGAGATCGAAGACGAACTTCAGGTCTGCGAACGCCACAAAAAGCTTCCCTGCGTCCGCATCCACTGTTTTCCATTTAATGGTAAGGAAACTAAATACCTGATAAACTGTACTTATTTCAATCATAAAACCTGCCTTTAAGTGGCTAAGAGCTTGGTTATCTTCAATCCACACTTTTAACCTACTTAGTACCTGGTAACAGAAGATCTTTTGTAAGTTGTCCAGAAGAATAATTTCCCGGGATACCCCTCTCCCCTTTTTTGTGTATAGGGACGATGATTGCTCCCTTCCAGGACTGAGGATAAATTCCACTTGCATGACAGCATTTGAAACCCTATTGACATTAGGACCCCAAAGGTTCGGGTCCGATTTAAACATGTCCGAGGGTATACCTTCTAGCCCTGGCGCCGCCAAAGGAGAGGAGAGATGTAATGGTTCGCCATAGGAATCGTTTGATGAATACAGTGAATAGGAGCACAAGCTGTGCACATGTTTTGTCTTCAAAGACTAAAAAAGGTGCATTGATATTGTATGTTTAAAAGCGGGCCGCAATATAAACCACTTTACTATATTGCTCAGGGTGTCTCACATCAAGCTAGCATTTCACTCTGCATCAAAATACAAGCATAGTCAATTTCCCTAGATTTCGGTAACAAAGTGACGTGATAGCCACTTGACACCATAAATCAAGCCAAGGCTCAGATTTGCAAACTTTCATACAACGCAGGGCAGTAGAGTGTCCAGCTTAGCTGCACTACATTACATAAATGTAAAAACACAGATCAAATCTACTAAAATAGGCTTGCTGCTGTCATCCCAGAAGCTGTTCTGCAAATAGGCTGCATTGCATCACACACAGGCTTGCGCCATGGTATAGAGGTTTCACTGAGCTATCCAGTAAAAGATTTATACTGGAAGCATACCTTTACAGTTCCAGTACAAATCCTTATACATGGACAATAGTGAAATGTTCAGATGAGTTAGACGTGTGTTGTGCAATGCAGCACACACCCAATGTGTTGGAATTTTGGAATACTGAACAATTTTCCTTTGTTTGTGCTTCCGTAGATGTTTTTGTGCACAAAGTCCGGCCTGGTGATCTTAGTGGATCGGATATTGTGTTAAGTGCAACAGGTCTGTGTGCTTATTCACCTCAATGAATGACTCCTTTGTGAAAACTGATGCAAAGAAGTTAATGTGCTGTGAAAAGGTCACTTCTCCAGCGCTAGACACCTTTTGAGAAGGATAGTAGGACCCATGAGGCTTTGCATGGCTTTGTGTGGAGCTAGCCCTGGCACAAAAACTTGGGGCCATATTTATACTTTTTGACGCAAAACTGCGCTAACGCAGTTTTGCGTCAAAAAAATTAGCGCCGGCTAACGCCATTCTGAAGCGCCATGCGGGCGCCGTATTTAATCAATGACGTTAGCCGGCGTTAGCCGCCGGCGCTGCCTGGTGTGCGTGGAAAAAAACGACGTACACCAGGCAGCGCCGGCGTAGGGGGATATGGGGCTTGGGCGTCAAGAAATGGGGCAAGTCAGGTTGAGGCAATTTTTTCGCCTCAACCCGATTTGCGCCATTTTTTTTCACTCCCAACCCCCATAGAAATGACTCCTGTCTTAGCAAAGACAGGAGTCATGCCCCCTTGCCCAATGACCATGCCCAGGGGACTTATGTCCCCTGGGCATGGTCATTGGGCATAGTGGCATGTAGGGGGGCACAAATCAGGCCCCCCCCATGCCACAAAAAAAATAAAAAAAAACATTTACCTGAACTTACCTTAATGTCCCTGGGATGGGTCCCTTCAGCCTTGGGTGTCCTCCTGGGGTGGGCAAGGGTGACAGGGGGGTGTCCCTGGGGGCATGGGAGGGCACCTCTGGGCTCCTTCAGAGCCTACAGGTCCCTTAACGCCTGCCTTTTGCAGGCGCTAAAAAACGGCGCAAAAGCGGCCGTACGTCATTTTTTTTGATCCGCCCACTCCCGGGCGTGAATTTTGCCCGGGAGTATAAATCCGACGCACATGCCTCGGAGTTGATTTTTTAGACGGGAACGCCTACCTTGCATATAATTAACGCAAAGTAGGTGTCCACGCTAAAAAATGACGCTAACTCCATGGACTTTGGCGCTAGACGCGTCTAACGCCAAAGTATAAATATGGAGTTAGTTTTGCGTCGAAATTGCGTCAAAAAAAACGACTCAATTCCGGCGCAAACGGAGTATAAATATGCCCCATAGTATATCTTGCTTTTAGAATCATATGGTAAGTTCCTACTGTGCAGCCTCTTATGCTGCTATACAACTCATTTGGACATATGAACCATAAACGAAAATGGTACCAAAGTACTAAGCAAATCAAAATGGTTTTACCCCCTCTATGGAGATCCGTATAAAAACTGAAATACCGGCAGTGAGTAATGTGCTATCTGCCACATTTGTTCTCATCAAGCAGCAAAAAGATATAAGTAAATTAAAAATATTTTGCTCCCCTTATTGGACTGACACATATTTGACACACCAACAGAAAAGCATCCCTTCCAATTTTCAGCAAAATTCAGATTTGTCCTGATGTGCAATATTGTTGGCAAGTGAATACTTTTTGCCCCATTCTGTTTTTAACCAGTCCTCCCTTCATAGATATATGTGAATGTGAAAATACGAGGATCAGTAAAATGGGCTCTCTGCCAAATTCAATGCAGAGCCAGCTAACTGAGCCAAAGTTGTTAGTTAATTAAAATTGTTTTGACACCTCCTCTTTAACTATGCACCCATTGGATCTGAACAAAATTTGAAAAGTCAGCATGGGGTTTAATTTCCTAACCACATGCCACATTTGATGCAGATCCATCAAACAGCACCACAGTTGTAAGAAAATTAACATTTTATCCCCCCGATTAACTGTGTCCCATACCCTGTTAACGAATTGCCACAATCGCCCTCATTATGACAATTACCCACTTACTGCCATGCTGACTGCCGCCAACATCCCGCCACCGTGGCGGATATCCGTTCACCATATTATGACACACACACACCAATCAATCACTATACAGCCACAGACACAAGTCTGCTACATAAAAGGTCAGTTATAAACTAGCGTAGCAAAACCCACACCGTTACGCCAACAGAACTACGGCCATCATATTATGACCCACAAATCACCACAGCAGACATTCAATGGCAGTAAACCATTGGTGGTACATACCGCCATGCTCAAAATACACACACACACATACAAAACAACACTACACTGGTCAATTTAAATAGCACACACCTGACACCCATACACACACCACACACCCACACCAATATAAAACACACACCCACATTACCCACAACACCTTACAAATACAAACCATTGGCACGAGACAGACACCACGACTACAGACAAAACCAGAGCCACACACCACCTACACCTATACACCACCCACACACCCCACATCACACACCCTAACACATCACCCTACACATCCTCACCTACACAACTCACATAACACCCATGGCACCACAAAGACACCCCAGATTATCAGAGGAGGAGCTAAGGGTCATGATGGAGGAAATCATCAGGGTAGAGCCTCAGCTATTTGGAGCACAGGTGTAGCAGATATCCATTGCTAGGAAGATGGAGCTATGGCGGAGGATCGTGGACAGGGTCAACGCCGTCAGACAGCACCCCAGAACAAGGGACGACATCAGGAAGAGGTGGAACGACCTACAGGAGAAGGTACGTTCCACTGCAGCAAGACACCAACTTCTGTACAGAGGACTGGCGGTAGACCCCCACCTCCTGCTCCACAACTAACAACATGGATGGAGCAAGTCTTGGCAATCATGCATCCTGAGGGCCTGGCTGGAGTAGCAGGAGGACTGGACTCTGGTAAGTCAACTCTCTACTTTTATCAACCCCCTACCTGCATGCCATCACAAACCCCCACCCTCACCCTCACTCCCATCACTCCACCACCTCCCACAACCCTCACCATCACATCTCATTCATCCCAATGCCAAGTCCTGCATGCAATACCAATGCATGGACATCACTCACAGACCTGCATGGACACCTATCACTAAAGCATGCACACTAGCGAGAATCAGCTATCCCACCATACCAACTTACACAAGTGAAAGCTGCAGGGGCAAATACAAACAAAGAGGGCAACCCACCAATGCACAATACGTCAGACACAGAAACCATAACACTGCATTTACATCCCCACAGGTACCTCAGCCAATGTCAGCGATGAAGAGGTGCCAACACTATCTAGTCCCCCAACTGAAGAGGCCCACAGTGATGACAGCAACTCTGGTCACCTGGATCTGGATGACCAACCTGGCCCATCAGTGACCTCTGGACAGCCGGTTACCCAGGCCCAGTCACACACCACCACAGAGCCTCCCTCATCTGGAAACACCACCACAGCACCCACCCAGCATACCCATACCTCTGTCCCCAGGACACGTCAATCAGCAGTGTGTCCACCACTACAGGGACCCCAGGCAAACCCACAAACTCAGGACGATCAGGGACCAGGGGTCAGTGGCAGTGGGCACACGATTCAGGGGACAGAGGCACAGGACAACAGGAAAACTGGGAGGAGTGCTGTGCACCAGTGGGAAGACAGGCCCAGGGAACCGACTCTCCAGGAGGCACTTCCAGAGATCCTGGGAGCCTACCAACATTCCCACAATACGCTGGACCAGATCCTGGACAACGTGCCGGAGAACAGTTGGCTGCAGTAGGGACAGTACCAGGGGATCAGGGAGGACTTGCAGGCCTCCATAGCGGGGGTTGCTGGCAGACATGGCCAACATTATGAGGGAGGCAGTCTCACAACAGGGGGCCCCTGCCACTAGCCAGACATCTGAACTGCCTTCCACCTCCACTGCCGCTAGTGTACAGGAGGCCCCACCACAGGACTAACAGGCAACCAGAACCCCTCCCCCTGCAAAAGGTGAACCACCCCGCAAATGCTCCTTGCGATCCAGGCAGAAGCCAAAGACACTTGCCAAGATGGCTGCCAGGAAATGAGACTCTCCTGATTGTCCCCCTTGTGTCCCACTCAGTCACCCTGTCCACCTTGAACTGCCATTGCTCGCCTTCCTATGTCCCCTTGGACAATGCACCTGTGCAGCAAATAGACTGGAACAATACCCTGGACTTTCCTCTTTCATCACCCCATCCCAATGCACTTTCCCCTCTTAGTGCTTAGCACTTCAATAAACACTCTTTGAAAAAATACAAGTTTGGAGTATGTCAAATGTTTTAAGTACGCATTTGTTTAACCAAGTTCAAACAGTGCAATTCAACTGTACAGTAATGTTCACATAGGGAAGACCTGTAGTTGGCTGCAGTGATCACACAAGGAGCGATAGTGGGGCACCAACATCTGCAAAATGAGTTGCCAAAGGGTACAGTGAGAGGGCATAGAAGTGGGAAATAATAGCATGCCGGTGCCGAAGATAATCAAAAAATGACAATGAAATGTGAAGTACCACTGTCTTACCTGTGTGTCACTGGAAGTATTGTCAAATCACTGCAGTTCTGTTGTCCTCATGATCATCCTCTGCCTCATCATCCTCACTGTCCACAGGGGCCACACAGGTATCTCCAGCTCCTCCTCCTGCAGAAAAGGCACATGTCATCTCAAGGCAAGGTAGTGCAACATGCAGCATGCCACGATTATCTGACAGACGATCTTGGGTGAGTAGCACAGGGTTCCTCCAGTTAGATGGAGGCACCTGAACCTGGCTTTCAGGTGGCCAAAGATACGGTCAATAATCCTTCTTGTTCGCTCATGTGCCTTATTGTAACGTTCCTCTGCCCTTGTCTTGAGATTCCTCACAGGGGTCAGTAGCCATGATAGGTTTGGGTAACCAGAGTCACCTGCAAATATTGAGGGACAACATTTAGGCACACACTATCCTATATGGCCCACACAATACCCATACACCAACATCTACTGGGTGGGAACCAGGGCTCACCTATTACCCAGTGCCTCTGTAGTTGGGCCATCACATTTGGGATGCTGCTATTCCTCAGGATAAAGGCATCATGCACCAACCCAGGATACTTAGCATTGACATGGGAGATGTACTGGTCCACTAAGCACACTATCTGGACATTCATGGAGTGAAAACACTTCTGATTTCTGAACACCTGTTCATTTTGCCGGGGGGGGGGCGACAATTGCAATATATGTTCCATCAATTGGCCAAATGATGTTGGGGATATGTCCCATTGCATAGAAGTCAGCCTTTACTGTTGCCAAATCTTCAACCTGGGGGAAAACAATGTAGCTGCACATGTGTTTAATCAGGACAGACAACACTCTTGTCAGCACTATTGAGAACATTGGCTCTGACATTCCTGCTACCAAGCCCACTGTCACATGGAAAGAACCAGTTGTCAAGAAATGGAGCACAGATAGGGCTTGCACAAGAGGGGGGATCCCAGTGGGGTGACGGATAGCAGATATCAGGTCAGGATCCAGTTGGTCACACAGCTCCGTGATTGTGGTCCTGTCAAGTCTATAGGTGAGGATAATGTGCTTGTGCTCTATTGTTGCCAAGTCCACCAGGGTTCTTTACACGGGGGTATGTCTCCATCTGCTATTCATCCGCAGCGGTTGCAGTCTAAGGGACAAAAGAGTGAGGAGCCGGTCAGCAAAATGAACATCGTAGCCACAACAGTACAATGCATGATATTAATTTGTAATGTATAAGTGGTATTTGTCCTGTATGTCCTATTTTGAACTATGACTCAGTTATTATCCAGGGCCTGCCCCCCCTGCCCTGAAATGGCGTCTGCCTGTCCTGTGTGGAGGGACAGGTGGAAGTGAGGTAATTCTGCTGACGTTGTGCACCGTTGCGGGAGGAGGTCGAGAATCGCTGTGCAACTCCTCATTGGTTATTATTGGGCCCCATTGTGTACAGTAGCCAATGGTGATGTACGTCGGCGGTGACGGTATGCACCACCGTGGACATGACTGCCATTTTCTATCTGATTCCTCACTTGTTTCCTGACCTTCAACAGGAGAGGACCTACACTGCATGTGCTGCTGTGACCTGTGTCTGGAATCTACCATGGCTCGTGTGATAGGGGAAAGAGTCCCTGCCTTCACCTCGGCAGAGTTGGAGTGACTGGTGGATGGGGTCCTACCCCAGTACGGACTGCTGTATGGGCTTCCAGACCAACAGGTGAGTACACTGTGAGCACCATGCATGTGGCATGAATGCATGGAATCGTGTGTGTTTGTAGGCCTCATGTTCTGTCCCCTGGGCGGCGTGCAGCTTTTGTGCTTGGCTCTGTGTGGGCAAATGGCGATGTGAAGGGGTATGGTGGGCCATAGTGTAACAGGCAGGTCGGCCTCACTGATACCATTTCCTATGTGTATTTCTCTGCAGGTCATCAAAAGAAGGGTATATGGCCATCGCCAAGGAAGTGCGGACCCAGGGGGTCAGGCGGAACACCCACTGTCAGAAACGGTGGGAGGACCTGAGATGCTGGGCACGAAAGACCAAAGAGACCTAGCTGGGGGTGGCTTGCCAACGAGGAAGGGGTGCCCGTCGAACCCTGACCCCCCTGATTGCCCGCATACTGGTGGTGGCCTATCCGAAGCTGGATGGGTGCCTGAGAGCATCACAGCAACCAAAAGGGGGTGAGTACAGTGCCCATCATCACAACTTACGCATGGTAGGGGGGTACCCGGGTGGGGATGTGTGTCAGTGGGTGCGTCTAGGCCAGGCCTGACATTGCAGAGTAGGTCCCATGTTGGGCAGGGTTCTGAAGTGATAATCCTGCTACCTAGCTTGTAGGCATCCACAACTGGTCAGGGCTTTGTGGGTCCCAGGTGTGCTGCATTTGGCGGTATGTGCCCCTCCCCATGCCTTTGTGGCTAGCATTATAACTGCAGTGCATTGCATAGTGCGCAGGGCTGTTCCCTGTGTGTGACGGTGGTGTGTACGCCAAGGGTGATGTTGGTGCAGCCATTGACCAAGTGTATGCGTTGTCTCTCTCCCCCCCTTTTTGTTTTGTCACCCTGTCCTTATGTGCATTAGCATCATCTGGCAGAGGAGCAAAGGCACCAGTGACTGAGGGAGGTGCATCACACAGGACCCAGGAGGCAGAGTCCACTGACGGTGAGGGCACCAGTGGGACGGAGTGCGAGGGGAGCACTACGGCAGAGATCGGAGGAGAGAGTTCGGACACAGATACCTCCTCCGATGGAAGATCCCTGGTGGTGGCGGACACTTCTGTGACTACCCCAGCTACAGGTACAGCCGCCACCTCTGTATCAGCACTGGCCTCCCAGCAGCTCTTCAGCGAGTTGCCCATGCCTGCTCACCCAGGAGGGTGGGCATCTCCTTCGCCCCAGGCACCTCGGGCCCTGCCCCAGTGAGCCCTGCTGCCATGTGTGAGGAGGCTGTTGTCCTCCTGAGATCCATCTCTGTTGGGCAGTCAACCATTGTGAATGCCATCCAGGGCTGGCAGCCCAAATGCAACAGACAACTGCATTCCTGGAGGGCATTCACACTGGTTTGGTGGCCCAACAGAAATCAATCTAGGCGCTGGCCCCCTCTCTGATGGCAGCCTTTGTCCCTGTTTCCACCCTCCAGCTCCTCTTCCAAATCCCATTCCCCACAACCCCAACCTATCCTAAGCACACAGGCAGATCTGCATGCACACAGGACAACACACAAGAGTGGCACAGGCACCACACATCATCCGACAGGCACTCAAACAAACACCATCCAGATGCAGACATACCAAAATCCACTGCCTCCATTGTGTCCCCCTCCTCCTCCTCATCCACCTCCCTCCCAGTTCCGTCTACACTCACACCTGCATGCACTACATCCTCATCTGCTACCTCCATCACCATCACACCCAGCAGAACACAGACCTCACTGGCAGACACCTCAGCAACAGCCATGCACACATCCCCTGTGTCCTCTCCCACTGTGTCTGTCACCCCACCTCCCAAGGTACAGAAACACAAGCACTTAGACACCCAACAGCCATCCACCTCACAACAGCATCCAGCCCATGCACCCAAACATAGCAGACAGACACCTCACACAACCACTCCCTCTTCCTCCCCTCCCAAACCTTTTCCCTCTTCACAGCCCAACGTCCCTAAGAAGCTTTTCCTCGCCACCATTGACCTATTCTATAACCCTCCCCTCTGTCCTTCACATCTGGCCAGGGTGGCAAAAACCCAGGCAAGAACCTCAGCCACGCAGTCCACGGGCCCAGGAGTCTCCATACCCACTTGTGGTGGGAAAGGATCCAGGGCACCAGCCAGCCTCAAGGAAAGGGTGCCTGCCCTAGCTGTTGCCCGGAAGGGCAAGGAGCCTACCCAAAGTGCTGCCAGGAAGGGCAAGGTGCCTGCCCCAAGTGCTGACAGGAAGAGCAAAGTGCTTGCCCCAAGTGCTGCCAGGAAGGGCAAGGAGCCTGCCCCAAGTGCTGCTTGGAAGGGCAAGGGGCCTTCACAAGCAGGCAGGAAGAACTCAGATGAAGCTTCCACCACCAACCATGGTTGTGAAGCCATCCGAGGCTGCAAGGGATGGGCTTAAGTCTCCCTCACCACCACCAGCAGCAGCACCACCACCAGCAGTGGGCAGCCATCCAAGGCTGTAGGGGATGGGCTGGAGCTTCCCCACCACCACCAGCAGCAGCAGCACCACCAGCAGTGGGAAGCCGTCACTGCCGTTGGACGATAGGAAGTCCTGCCTTCATGGGCTGCTGTGCAGCCTGCCCCCTGCAAATCCTGTGGCCTTACACGCCCCAGGATCAAGAGCATAGGGCACGATGCCCCTCCAGAACAAGTGGGTAAGACACCCACCAACCCCAGCCCCCCAAGGACCAAGAGTACAGGGCACGCTGCCCCTTCCAGAACCAGTGGGTAAGACGCCCATCAACCCCAGCCTCCCCAGGAACAAGAACATAGGGCATGATGCCCCCTCCAGAACCAGTTGGTAAGACACCCACCAACCCCAGCCTCCCCAGGAACAAGAGCACAAGGCACGATGCCCCCTCCAGAACCAGTGGGTAAGACACCCACCAACCCTAGCCTGCCAAGGAACAAGAGCACAGGGCACGCTGCCTCCTCCAGAATCAGTAGGTAAGACACCCACCAACTCCAGCCTCCCCAGGAACAAGAGCACAGGGCACGATGCCCCCTCCAGAACCAGTGGGTAAGACACCCACCAACACCAGCCTCCCAAGGAACAAGAGCACAGGGCATGTTGCCCCTTCCAGAGCATGTGGGCAAGTCACCCACGAGAGACTGTGGCCTTGCACTACCCAGGACCAAGCACAGGGCATGTTGCCCCCTCCAGAACCAGTGGTCTTGTTCCATCTGCCGGCTGAGGTGCTCCCCCCATTCCCCGTTCCCCTGAGGTGCCTGCCTATTTCCAACTGATGCCCCTTCAATGTTCTCTCCATGTTGGTGTAGGTGACAAATGGGGCCTTGGACTTTGGCCTGTGGCCTTGTGGCCCATGCATAATGAAGACTGGGCTGTTCCTCTTGAACTGTACATATGTATTTACTATTAGATTTAATTTTCTTATTTCTACTATGTTATTATTACACTCACGTTTGCACATTTCTGTAGTCCTTGCATTATTCCTCAGGGGTACATGGTAAATATTTTTTATTACTGCAGCTGATTGTGTGTATGGTGGTGGGGTGTGTGTGGTGTGTGTGTGTCACTCTCTTTTTCCTCCATTCCTCCCCTGTGTGCTAGGCAGCTGTACTCACCATCGTCATCTTTGCCATCGTTGGTGTTCGTGGTGGAGCAGGACGTAGAAAGTCATGGGGAATATTTGAAGTTCGGGCTCCATGCCGGCATGGTTGTTCCCTGTGTCTCCAAAGGTGAGTCCTTTACCTTCTGAGGTCTGTTTATGCCATACTTTTGATGTCATTGCTCCCACCCCAGAAAAGGTGGTGTATTGATTTAATATGATGGGCGGAACATTAACTTCCGCTTGGCTGTAGGTGGCTACCGCTGTGGTGGCTGTTGTTTCCGCCCTGGAGGTCGGTGTGGTAAAGTGTCTGTCTATCTGAGTTCCCACCCCCATGGTCAGAATTTGGCGGTAGTTACCACCATTCTGTTGTCGGTATTATTGCCATTTTATCACCGACCACCAGGGTTGTAATGAGGGCCAATATTTCCAAAACAAATTCTTCCAAGCTTATGTCAAAGGTTGTGCAGCTTGCTCAAAGAATGCCAAACCAACTGACAAATTAATTATTTTTTGGCCCAATTTGTGTCTGGGTCCTCTTTTCACCCCAATGGACTTGCATTAATTTAGGAATACCATACTCATCTCAAAATAATAAGCATTTGCCATATTTTGTGCATATCCATGAAAAACAGAGTAAATATTATCAGCAAATCAACAAATTGCTTTTCAATTGCCAAGATATTCAAAAGTTTTTTAAAAGCTAATGTTTCAAAAACTATGGATCAGATTTGTACAAGACAAACAAAAGAATACTTTCTGAGTAAATTTCTACTTTCACACTAGATTTGCTGTAAATCCATTCAGCAGTTTTTAGCAATTTAGGCTATAGCGTGAGCAAAAGTTATGGAAGCTAAAACAGAAAAACAGATAATGTTGCCCCCTCTTAACTGTGTTCCTTGTACAGAACTAAATATAATTTAGCATGGTACATGTTAATTGATTGTGCTAAGCATGTGGCAAATGTGGTACAGATCTGTTGGTATGGTCCAAAGTTATAGGCAGACCAAGAATAAAATAATTTGATGGAAAGTGCAGCTACATTTGTAAAGAATCTTATAGGTGTGCTAAATTTTCATAATCCCCTTAATACAATGCAAAATATGGCTAGGAATGTAGGATTATTCATTGGTTTCAATTTGTTAAGTTATTTAATCTTATTGAGTTTTTAAGTGTTGTTACTTATTGGTATAAATATGGCCATGTCATAGGTTTTGCATTTGGTGTGCAGTCATGGTTTTTATATCTGTTGCACGAGTTATGGATTCTATTTATGTCAATTTATTGCACGTTTCATTGGTTTTAAGTTTAAATTGATAACAATACCTGCAAGTTAACTGTTTTTGAGGTGACTTTCGAGAGGGTTTTCAAAAAACATTTTTAAGGAATTAAAATGAAATATAACAATAACTGTATTTCAACAGTTGTTTTAGTTCACAATTTCTTTGAATTTGTACCTCATGCAACAGTTCCCTGCATCCATGCTTCTATTAGCAGCCAGTCCTTGTCCAGACCTGCACCCAGACATCCGTGGGTGGCCAATCACCGTGCCTAACCCACCTTTGTTTTTTCATTTTTGATTATACCACCAAATATGAACAACAAAAATATTGACTTACAATAATATTAGAGTCAAAATATCGACTACCATAATATTGACACCCTAATACTTCTAAATATAAAATATTGTCCTAAAAAATATCTCAAGTTGAAAATATCTGAAACAGGTATATAGATCACAATAATACTGACTCAAAATGAATGTTAAAAAAAATAACAACAAATATTGAAAACCAAAATATAGTGTAAAATAGACATTCTTTAAAAATATGACCTTTAAATTACAATAAATGTGAAAATAAAGAAAATCTAAGTAGGATATTGAATTTGCAAACTATAAATCAATGAGTGTTTTTCAGATTTACTATTGCCACGCCGTACGAAGTAACATTTGAGAAAATGGTTGACTTTGGGGTGGCTGAAAAAACATTAGGTACTTTGGCGGGGGCCTGGGTCAGATCTACTATTCCAAAGGCAGATAAATCAATGCTGTATATATTCTAAATATAACCTACTGTCCTACAAACATATTTCAAGTTAAATATATCTAAAACAATATATAGATCACAATACTATTGATTCTTAAAATGAATGTTTAAAAAAACAAGAAGAAATATTGAAAACCAATATACACTGTATAATATGTGGAATGTCAATTTTAAATAATACATTTATTTAATTAAAATTAAATTTAAAAGTTAAGAAGTTGCAATACTTTCAGAAATATGTGTTACATTATTCAAATACATTTGGCTTGTGGTCTTTAAACTTTAAAATGTGACCTTTTCGTTACAGTTAATGTAAAAATAACACAACTTCTAACTTTAAAAATATTGAATTTTCAAACAATAAGTCAATTGATTTTTTCTGATTTAATATTGCCACTACACACAGTAACATTTGAGATAATGGTGGACTTTATGGTGGGTGAGAAAACATTGAACACTTGGGTGGGGACCTGGGTCAGATTTAATACTCCCACTCCAGACAATTCAATGCTCGGGGAAAGACAAAAGAAAGCATTTTAAACATTAAATATAAACATAAAACATCAACAATGCATTATCTATTACAGTTTACAAAGCAGAAAAATAATATTATGCAAAGAGCAAACACTGTTAAACAAATAAAAATATCAAAAGTAGTACATTTAATATCTGCCATGTAAATCTACAGGAACACACTCATTTAATTCACAACAGTTCATTTTTAATTTGAAACAATTAAAATAGCTAATTTCTGAATCACTTAAAATATATTTTTTTAAATAGAGTAACAAATGTGAAAACAAAAAATCATGGAAGTACACAAATATTTAAAACAAAAACAATTGCAGTTTTTAATGCCACCCACCCACAACCACTGCAAAACAGCAAACAACCCAAAACATAATGTAAAACAATATATTCAATTATTAAATAAAATAATGGGAAACAATATTAAACATTTCATTAACTTCACCTAGGAAAATTATTATTTTTCAATACTCCGCACATAAAACTCTATGAAACCATGCAACCCAAAAATCTTCATATTGCAAAAGTATATACATACAAATATATATACTCACACACATTATTATATATAAGCGTTTGTGTCCATATATATATATATATTATATCTATCTATCTATCTATCTATATATATATATTTACATATATATATATATATATATATATATACACACACACATATATGTAATTATTTAAAAAAAAAACAATAAAATAAATTGCACATTTATGACAAAAACATGAACATGATATCAAAAACAAGACTTATAAAGCAATAAATATTTAATACTTTGGTATTATTGTTTTTCATGATTGGTACAAATACATATGATTAAGCAAGAAAGTGACGGTGCAAGGTGTGTGATGCTGCTCCATAACAGTGATATAAAATATCAGTCATTCACAGGGTGGAACTTAATCAGTCAACCAACCAGGATTTGTGAAGCGTGTGTAATCAACCAACAGGGCATCCAGGTGCTTGCAGGTCCTGAGAATCAGGGAAAATGAGGGAAAGGCAAAGAGAAGGCAATCTAAACACTGGGGAAAAAGCAAGGAGAGAACAGTGAGAATGAGAAAAAGCAAGGAGAAGGCAAACAAAAATGGGGAAAAAAGTAAGGAGAAAACAATGGAAATGAAGGAAAGCAAGGAGCATGCACACAAAAAAAACTGGTGAAAAAGCAAGGAGAAAGCAATAATAATGAGGGAAAAGCAAGGGAAGGGCACACAAAAAACACTGGGAAAAGCAAGGTGAAAGCATTGAGAACAAGGGAAAAGCAAGAGGAATGCTTTCCAAAAATTGGGAAAATCAAGGAGAACAGAGGAGCAAGAGTGATGCAACAGCAACTAGAGAGCTGGACCTCGGTCCTGCTAAATGTGGTTGCGCTGCAGACTCCATCAAGTAGGTCCCTGGAGGAGGGGGAACACTGAGAGGTGGTGAGTGAGGGTAGTCAGAAAGCAGGAAATAACAGGTGGCAGATGGGAGTGGCAATGAGGGCAAAAGCAAGGAGAAAGCAATGAAAATGAGGGAAAGCAAGAAGGCATACAAAAATGGGTTAAAGCATGGAGGAAGCAGTGAAAACAAGAGAAAAGCAAGAAGAAGGCACCCATAAAAATGGTAAAAAAGAAAGGAGAAAGCAGTGGGAACAAGAGAAAGCAAGGAGAGGGCACACAAACATTGGTGGAAAAAGCAAGGAGAAAGCAGTGAAAATGTGAAAAAGCAAGGAGAGGACACACAACAAATGTGGGAGGGAAAGCAAGGAGACAGGAGTGAAAATAAGGGAAAAACATGGAGAAGGCACTCAAAAAAATTGGAGAAAAAGCATGGAGAAGACAAGTGCAAGAACAATGTAGCAGCACAGGGAGAACTGGGCCTGAGACCTGTTCAGAATAAAAAGATAAAATGCCAAAACATAATGTATACATTAATAAATGCTATAAAGATAATGCAAAATGCAATCTTTTAATTTATAAAATTTAGCCCTCCATCACCAAACCTGTGTCCCAATCCTGTAACTAAACAGCTTTCTGCCTCTTAATGACAATTTAGGTGATAGTGCTAAGTGAATTATAATAATTCTAAAATGCTATAAAGATAGCAATGCAAAGCACAATATTGTAATTTATAATACATGACCCTCCTTAACCCAAGGTAATCCTGTATTTAAAATACATTTTCACTCTCTTGCTGATATTAATTTTGCTGTGCTAAGTGAATTATAATAATTCGAAAAGGGCAAATAGTGAACGTTTAATAGCATAGAAATTGTTCCTAATAAGACCAGGACCCCATATCTAATAATACCTGTATAATTTATTTACACGAGCATGATACCAAAATTCCAGTTTACTGATCTTTCTATGTTTGGTCTTCCACTGTTACAAGGAGGAGCTAATGTGCGGCATCCAATTTTGGATAACTAAAGCATGGACTATCATTAAAGAAATGAAACTGACGTAGCCTGGGCTGTTGGTGTCAAGTCTAGCAATGCGTTGGTAGGAGTGGAAATAATTGTTGCAGAGAATAGCTGCCCGTGAGATCTCCATCCAAAAGCCAGAGAGAACTGCACTTGACCAAAATATATGTACCTAATCGCCTTTTGTCCACATTGGGGACATGCTTTGTCCGTATTATGATACATATTATTCAATCAATTTGGGTTATAATATAACATCCAACCATTATACAAAGTCATCCAATGAAAACTGACACCTTTCAGAGAGGCATCTTTCAGAGGGGCATAGCCCAGATTACAAAATCTTAACCAACATTCATAGTCTAACAATAAATCCGTCCCAGTTCTCCCTTTTTGCAACAAATTTCTGTCGTTCCCACGTAATTTTCCTTTTATAATTCTAAACTCCACAGCCAGAGAGAGTGATATTGATTACCAGGAAAATGATTTTCTTGCAAGATCAGCACTAAAGAACACTTCAAATGTCAGGGATTTATTTAAAATGGAAAATGTCTGTTAATAAGAAAATCTGTAAAAAGATCTTTCATAAAAATCCGTGGGGTATAATTCAGAGAACCATTTTATTTGATTACCTATTAACAATTAGTAATTTATAAACTAAGGACAAATTCTGGAGAGGTGTTTGGTATGCATCGTGGGAATCTTATATTGTAGGAAAAAATGTTGGCTGCAGATCCATATTTACTGCAGGGACTTGTAGTAAGCATTTTTGAGTATTTTGGGCTCTTTTATTGCTCAAGATAAATGATTTATTCCCAAACGTTGTAGTATTGCTAAAATTAAGGAATCATATTCAGACGTAAGCCTGGCAAAGCATCCCAGTGGTAAGACTTCGTGAAGCTATGTCATACAACTCGTAATAGGGCATTCATAATTCCGTTTATGACAACTGCAGATTTTTTTAAACACTGTTTTTTATTGTTTGAATCAAAAGATACAAGCATATGTTCTAAATTTGAAAAAAATAGAATCCGGTTTACATGATGTTAAATAAAAAAAACTGTCATTTTAATCAAAGTTATTCTGCCAGTCATAGCCAAAGGGAGAGATTTCCAGATGCACAACAGGTTTTCAACTTTTTCTATTAGGGGTCTATAATTTAGAGACATATTTAAGGAAAGTGGTGCTGCACCTAGTGCAGCACCGCTTTCCTTGTGCACCTTAAGATCCATGTGAATCTAAGATACGGCGCACCATGGCGCAGGGTGGGGGGCAATAGCATTATTTTTATTGACGCTATTGTACTCTGCAGGAGTAGTGCTGAAATATTGATGCTACTCTTGTAGAGTACATAGGGGGCCATTATAAAAAATGGAAGCCCCCTTTTAGCGCGTGCTCTGAGCAGGAGTTAAAAGTGCGTTCAAAATTACGCAAGGAAATCTGTTCGATTTCCTTTCACCATTTTTTTGGTCCACCCATAACAGGGGAACTCCCCCTTTGCATACATTATGCCTGTAGCAGTCAAAATGTAGCGCAAAAGGTTACAAAGTGGCACAGTGCATGCAATACGCCACTTTGTAAATATGGCACAATAATGTTGGTCTATTTGGGCCACATTAGCATAAAACAAATGATGCTAATGTGGTGCAAGGTGGCGCTAGGGGCTTATAAAATGCTCCTCAGTGTGTATGGGTCCACTAATGGATCTGGATGATAGACTCCCGGAAATCGTTTTAGCCATGCACCACAATTCTTCTTTAACTTTTGGGGAAGGCTATCTTGAGAGCTATTAAATAACAATGTTTTTGTCTCTGACTCAAATATTATATTCAAGTATAAGGCTGCATCAACCAGATACAGTGAAAAATCAAAGTGGTAGTGAAAAATATATTGGGCTAAGAGTTCTTTAAAAAGAGAAAACTGAATAGGGAAAAGTGAGCAACCTTGTCTTGTACCTTTGCTTAGAAAAACTGTACGCTCACTACTATTAATAATAATCACTTGAGCCTAAATGATCTCATATAGCATGGCAATTGACCTCATAAGCTGGGTAGTGAACTATAACTTGTCCAACATAAACCTCCAGCTTACAAGGTCAAATCTCTTTGCTGCATCACGCAGAACTGTGGCACTATCTAGAGCTTCTGCTAAATAATGGGTATTCCCACCTAAGCTTCTTCCCTTGATAAAACAATTTTGATCCTGCAATGCAAGTGTGTGTATAATTATATTTATTTAATCTATTAGCTAACATTGTGGTAAAAATGTTATGGTCTGAATTAAAAAGCATTATAAGGCAATATGAAGTTGGATCCATTTCAAGCTTCATCTTTTTCAAAACAACTGCATTTTTTGAAGAAAGGGCGATCATTCTACTGTGTTACATAGAATTGAAAAGCAAATGCAGGGGTTTTAATGAAAAATACATAAAGTTTATAAAATTCTGCACCAAAACCATATTCCACTATAGATTTAGAACAGATGAGCTCTTTGATTGCCTCAGCTGATTCATCCATGATTCATCCATGGTTATCGCAGAAACTCGAGTATCTGATAACTTGGGGCTCAGTGCTAAAAAACTATCTAATTCTGAAGAAGAAAGCTGCTCTATAGGTTCTGCATAGTAGCATACCACCGTAGCGAGAGTGGTAGTGCAAAAAATACTATGAATTGTTCTGCCCACTGTGGCAATTTTATTGATTTGAGGGTCTCCTAACTCAGTTATCAAATTATGGTTTTGTCTCTCCTTTGATGTCAAGGCTAGAAAGTAACCAACATATTACCCCTTCACATACACCTTATTATTCATGGTGCTAAGATTCTAAATCTCTTTACTCTTAAGAAAACCCTGTAATGCATCCTTTATTTCCTGGCAAGTATGAAATCCCACTACATATTTATTCTGATATGCATTTTCTAGTGGTTTATCTTTGGCTGTTTTTATGGTAGAAGGGTCTCCTCTTTCTCTCAGTTTAAAGTATCTAGTAAGTGAGAAAAAAACATCTGAATGGAACATTAAAGGCATCCCAAACTATTGTAATATCCATGGCAGTTGTGTTAACTATAATAATATATTGTATTTCAGTCTTTAAAGTCAATGTTCTAGTCTGAGAACTCAATGTAGTTGTATCCATTTTCAATTGGTTTGCAGGCATGGGCATGCTCTTGAAATAAGTAAGTTTTACATCATAATCATCAGAAAAACCTCCTGTGTGGTATTGTACTGTAGTCTCTGGCAGAAAAAACGTAAATAAAAATAATAAATCCTAGAAATGGACCTATATTGCTTTGAGAAAGAAAAGTATGGTTTATTTTGAGGATTCAAGCTCTTTCATATCCTTTGAAGGCCTAGATGCCTACAAAATTCTGCAAAAAAACATTTTGTTCTTTTTTGTGCTGATGGAGTAGGGGATTGATTGAATTCAAACTAGCAGACAGTAAATACTTCAAATCCCTTTCCATTATCTCAGGTGCTTGGTAGGCTATACAGTTCCCAGTCCAAACTTTGTAGTGGTTCAACTGTGCCAAAAATAAGCCCATAATAATAAACAATATTATATCTGGTTTGATGCACAGTAACTGGCACGATCAGTTAAAGACATCTTTGTCGACAATAAGAATACAGCAAATTGAGTTTTTTTTCCTAGGAGTTATGATCTCTACAACTATAGGAGTTGTGCAGAATAAAAGAGGTGGCTATCTTCAGCCCAGTTATACTTGAGTCTCTTGTTTTCTTTAATGCTTATAAAATGAGTCTCTTGTAAAATAAGAATCGCGGGAATAAACTGTTGCAACTATAAGAATACAGCAACCCTCTTTCTTTTGTTATTTAACCCATTGGCATTATAGCTAACAATTGAAAATCTCACCAGTTATATATAACAATACCCTTCACATGCCACAGAAAATGGAATAGACCTTGTGTCTTGCAGTAATTGTATCATTCATTATAACCAATATTGCAGCTGATCTTTCGTTATTCAATGCAAACCAATGAAGTGATATTAAAAGGACCTCTCCATCACAACCATCAAACACCAAATGTGCCCCTATCCAAAAAATGTGTTGAATGTCCAACCTTCCCCTTAATCCAGTCTTCCTGTAATGCCTCAAATTTTTGTGAGCCAAGCCACCACCAGCTTGGTGCACAAGTGCAAATTTTTATAGGGCAATAATTGTGCACCTGTGGCACTACTGAGGGAATGTTCTCCCCAATGAGAGAAAAGAAAGAAGAAAAAAGTGGGGGAAGAAACAAAGAGGCAAAAAAGCCACTGACCAGAACAAAGTACTCAGTTTTGCCTGCTGCAGAATCTGGGATTGAACACCATGAATGTGAACTTTTTCAGCCAGGTGTTTATACTCTCATCGGCATCTAGAAGTTTCAAAAGAAATGTCAGGAAAAATATTAAACGAAATGTCCCCAGGGTTTATAATTTTTAACTGAATTTGCAGGATTTTTTCTCTCACTTGGAAATCTTGAAAATATACAATCATAGTAAGTGGTTTGGCTCCTTCTGTAGGGTTATTAAAGGGACCTATTTGAGCCCTAGCAATAGCATGGTCTGTATGAGTCTCTTTCAGCACAAAAGAAGAGAGATATGTTGTGACTGCCTCTAGAGTCTTATTTATCTTCAAAAGAATGGCAACTAATCATAAATCAACCTCCTCAACAGGTACTCGAGACCTTCTATTTCAGTTGTAATTAAACATAGGCACCTTTGGAAGATAAGTAAAAAGACTCTATTATAGAGCTTGGGTATCCAATAGTAGAGACTCTATCTTCTGTCTCCACAAATCTTTCATTCAGTCCACACAGCTGTACCTCTATTGCCTGAAACGTATTCTAAATTTTCTGGGATGTCACCATTTGAGCACTCTTCAAGGCCTTACCTTCTGTCGCTAGGTGTTGTAGCAAAAAATAGACTTGCTGAGAAATCGAGGTACTGACACATAAAGACAGTCAACAGGGCCTCTCCTTCATCACTACATTCATCTACAGGCTTGCCAGATTTATGATCAAGAGTTGACTCACTTCAGGCAACTAATGCGCTGCCAGTGTCAGGGGTTGGGACAAAATGTAAATCCCTCTCCTTGTGCATTACTTTCCCCTTTATCAAGACAAACATAGATTGCTTCGGGCCATACATAATCATCACTTGGGAAATCTGTAAAAAATTTGGTTACTGGTTGAGGGGGTGAAACCTCACTCAATCAGGAATTACATTGCTTGTCAGGGTGAAGTCACAAACAAATCCTTAATTAGCCTGTGCTCAACCTTCAGGTAGTTTGGCACTGAGCAGTCAGACTAAATTCAGAAAGTAACACAATGAGGCAAGTGCCCACTAACCCTCATGACCAGGGTAATAAATGTAATTGTATTAGAGGTCAGTGCATGGGGAAAGTAACCTAGACTTCCACGGAATATAACCAACTTAAAAAGAATTTGAAAAGATCTCTATGTACCATAAATGTAAAACAAACGAAATTTATTTTTCACACATAATATTACTTCAGATGTTTTTTCGGTATAAATCTTGTAATAACATATAATTTTTAGTAACAGGGTATCATATTTTACATTTGTTTAGGTAGGTGCTCCTAAAAAACAGTGAAAGTGCTAAAGTGCAAGTGAGTGACGGTGATATATACAAGTAGTGCAGAGTGTGGTTGTACGAAAAATATGGACTCCCAGTAGCTCCTACAATCCAGGAAGCCCTGAAGTGTCACAAAATTCTTTATATTTATCTCACCCACTCTTTGGAAATGTGTTGACGTTTTGACCCCGTAATCAGGTGAGTCATGGAGGGGTCATCATCAGGACAAGAGTAATTGCATTGGAAGCACCTAAATTCCAGTGCAGGGAATAAATGAGATGATGGGGGAAATCTTCAGGAAATGAAGTCCCGGAGTCTGGGTATCTATACTGGTCTGTGATTTCGTAGAACTAGGGGAGCCAAGGATCTTTGTTATCTGTTGCTCACAAGGAAAAACATTATCCTATAAGAAGGATAAGCCTCACACTAGTGAAAAAGGAATGCAAGGGTTTGTCACTACCAGGATGTGTAAAAATTCAAAGTACATGTCAGACCTTTTAAATACCATGCATCCTGCCCTCTGGGCTGTCCAAAACCTACCCTAAGGGTGACCTTTATGTATAAAAAGGAAAAGCTTGGGCCTGGCAAAAGGTTCATTTTGCCATGACGAAATGGCAGTTAAACTGCATATACAGGCTGCAATGGCACGGCTGAGACAAGGTTAAAGGACTACTTAAGTGGGTAGCACAATCAGTGCTGAAGGCCCACTAGCAACATTTGATTTATAGGCCTTGCACACATGTAGTGGCACTTTACTAGGGACTTACAAGTAAAATAAATAGGTCCATTGGTGATAAGTCACGTCATAACCATGTTTTAAGGAGTGATCACGTACTTTAGCACTGGCTGTCAGTGGTATGTGCCAGAGTCCCATGGCCAGCAAAAACACGATCAGCAAGAATAGAGGAGGATGGCTAAAGTTTTAGGGGAAGACCACCCGAAGCCTGACAGGTCAAACAAAATCCAGACTGCTGAAGATTGGTGGTTCCCTAAGGTATTTGCAGACCCTGTCATATGGATTTTAAAAAATGTGTCTGAGTAACCCTTTATAGGTCCATCTACTGATGCCCGGAGGTCACAGCGAGCTCACCCTGCAACTTTCTATGGCCTTTTCATAATATATTTGGAACATAGGGCTATATATCATATGCTGACAGCTGCAAGAGAAAATGTTCTTGTGTAGCCAGCTAATTGGAGTGCTAAGTTCTGCAATCTTTGTTTTAAGGCTGTAGAATTGATATGGATGTTGAAAGAAAAATCTTTCTCATACGTTTTCATTTGCCTATTTTGGTAAATTGCATATAAGCTGATGGACCTTGAACCTGCATTTGAGGACTGTCTGCAGACTGACAGTTCATATATCTCTAACTACATTGACAGGCAGACTTAATTTGAGGCCTACAAAACACACTTTTCTCATGCTCATTTCTCAATAACTACTGAATAGATTTACACCAAACCAAACAAAGGCCCTTCCCTGAGTAATGGTGTATTTAAAAGCTTAGGGGCATTTTTACAAGCCCCTAGTGACACAGGAGCATCACTTTTTGTGACACTCCAGTGGCACTGTGCACTGCGTCATATTTACAAGGTGATGCTAAGCCACTTTTTGTGCCTTAACACTGCCTTGCATATATGGGCCCCTCTGACACAGTTTTCAGTGGCAGAGGGGAGTGCATTGGGTGTTGCTTTGGGTGTTCCACAGCAACACCCATTGCTTTCGGCACTGCCCCAGATTTACGAGAAATCGTAAATCTGAGGCAGTGCCAAAAACCAACACCACCCCAAGGGTGGCGTAAGCATGACACAGCGACGATAAATACTTTTATTACTCCTTGTTTTAACTTTTTCTATGTGTGTTGCATTCTGCAGCACACATCAAAAGTCCAAAAGGCCATGAATGATGGTTTATGCGCAGGAAGGTGTCCCTTCCTGCGCATAAAGAATCATTAAATAATGATGATTTGTTATGTCTATGTGTGCTGCATTCTGCAGCATACATAGAAGTGCCAAACCATCATTGTAGATTATTTATGTGCAGGAAAGGATACCTTCCTGCACAAAAACAATCATTCCCTTCAACGCAGACACCCTTGCACTGGGTGGCAAGAGTCCCTGCTTTGGTGCTAGGCAGCAAAGTTTAGCACCAGTACTAGGGGAAACACAGGGTGCACCATGTTATTGTAAATGCGGTGTCTCCCTGCATTTAAAAAATGACACAGTGCAGTGCTGCCACTTTTGGTGCAGCGCTGAGCTGTGCCATTTCCTTGTAAATCTGGCCCTATGTTTGGTCTAATTCTGTTTATATATTTTTTTTCTGTAGCTGTGTAGAATACATCTTTTGGTAAGTTATAAAAGTAAAGTATGTTTGACCCCTGTTACTTCTGCCCCACCTTTGACAGATCTTTACATTACTTTTCATGACAATCCAAGACTATATGAATGTTTTTTACAGTGATGTACAGATTCATTAAACTGCTCCAAAGTTATTAGCAAAATGAAAATGTTTTTTAAATGTAAAGGCATGGTTTAGTCAGACCTAACTATAACTACAGTGGCAATATTATCACCTCTTTCTGCATAAATGTCTCTAATAATAACAACATAGCAATGCATAGATTATATGTGCAGAATGCAGTTGTGCTGAGTGTAATATGCCTATTAACATTTCTAGAGAACTGAATGAAAAACATCATTATTATCCGCCAGCAAAAAAATGTTTAATACAGTCAAATGGCAAATTACAGTGTATTACCACATTACAGCAAAACAGATACCAGGTAAACTATGTTTGCTGGAGCACAGATTGCATGTCCCAATTACTTTATATGAGGACCCATTCCTCTTAAAAGCCACGTGGCCTTTTATTGTGAGTAAACTTACTGCACATCTGAAACATTTTGTATTCCAGTTGGTTAAAACAAATATACACAAAAAATGTAATAAATCGTAATTCACATATGTGAATGCACAAAGTATGATATGTTATTCATTACTATTTATTACTAGTGTTTAGGAAATGAAGGCTCTTTATGACTGTTAGACCTGACAGCCTTAGGGTGGTCACCTCTAACTTTTTGCCTGCCTCCCTCCACTTTTCAGACACTGTTTCTGCTGATTTTTACACTCTGCACACTTTACCACTGCTAACCAGTGCAAGAGTGCATATGCTCTCTCCCTTTAAACATGGTAACATTGCATCATACCCAACTGGACTATTTAATTTACTTATAAGTCCCTAGTACTGTGCATTACATGTGCCCAGGGCCTGTAGAATAAATGCTACTAGTGGGCCTGCTGCACTGGTTGTGCCACCTACTTACGCAGCCCCTTAACCTTGTCTTAGGCCTGCCATTGCAAGGCCTATGTGTGCAGTTTCACTGCCAATTCGACTTGCCATTTAAAAGTACTTGCCAAGCCTACAACTTCCATTTCTCTACATATAGGACACCCCTAAGGTATGCCCTATGTAATCCATAGGGCAGGGTGCTGTGTAGACAAAAGGCAGAACATATACCTGTTAGTTTACATGTCCTGATGGTGTAAAACTCCCGAATTCGTTTTTATACTGCTGTGAGGCCTGCTCCCTTCATAGGCTAACATTGGGGCTGTCCTCATATATTGTTGGAGTGGTGAGCATTTCTCTGCACTTAAATCTTTCTGAGCCTAACAATCCACCTCTGGCTGGGTTTAGTTGACAGCTCCTTGTGCATTCACTCAGACACACCCCAAACACAGGATACTCAGCATCACTTGCATACATCTGCATTTTGAATGGGTCTTCCTGGGCTGGGAGGGTGGAGGGCCTGCTCTCACACAAAGGCCTGCCACACCCCCTACTGGGACCCTGGCAGACAGGATTGAACTGAAAGCGGACCTGGTGCACTTCTAAGCTACTCTTTGAAGTCTCCCCCGCTTCAAAGGTACATTTGGGTATATAAACAGGGCCTCTGCCCCTTCCAACTCAGACACTTCCTGGAGAAGAAACTTGTAACCAGAACCTGCATCCTGCCAAGAAGAACTGCCTGGCTGCCCTAAGGACTCACCTGACTGCTTTCTGTGAAGCACTGCTGCCTTGCTGTTGCCCTGCAGCCTTGCTGCTCCCTGGCTGTGGTGGAGAAGTGTTCTCCAAGGGCTTGGATAGATTTTGCCTCCTGTTCCCTGAAGTCGCAGGACCAAAAAGACTTCTCTCTTGCAACTGGACTCCTTGTGCTGTGAAAATTAGACGCACAGCTTGCTAAAAATGATGCACAGCCTGCCCAGCGGTGAAACATTCACTGCACGCTGAACCGGAATAACGCAGCGCTTGTGACTTCACTCCACAAGCCCAGGATTCCACACACAGACCCCATGGCTCTCGGAAAACCCCGCAACCCGAAGAGGATCCACGACCGAGTGCCGGAAATCGACATACAGCCGTCCCGCCGTGGAAACTAAATGACGTAACACTGTGTGCGGCCCTAGAAATCGACGCACACCTCCTTTGTTTACACGCTTCTCTTCCTCTGCAGCCCATTGCGGAGATTTTTCACATGAACCAGGTACTTTGTGCTAAAAAGAGACTTTGTTTGCTTTAAAAAGACTTAAGACACTTTAAATCACTTTTCAGTGATATCTCTACATTTACTTATTGCATCTTTGATCGTTTTGATGTGCAAATATCCAGATAAATATGATATATTTTTCTAAACACTGTGTGGTGTATTTTTGTGGTGCTATATTGTGTTATTATATGATTTATTGTACAAATACTTTACACATTGCCTTCAAAGTTAAGTCTGGAGTGAGGGTCCTTGCTTGGACAGAGGGTAACCTGACTGCCAACCAAAGACCCCATTTCTAACAAAGACCCATTTGAGGCTTTGCTTCTCTTGATTCATGGCCCCGCCCAGCAATCAAAAATGGTAATAAATAGTATATTCCCTGTTTGATGTTGGATTGGCAGGCCATGGCTACGTTGTGCACAGGGCTTATTCTGGCCCTGTGGCCAATTCCCGCTGCAAATTGCCTTAGGCCATTCACAGGGCAGTGGCTACCCTGGTGGGGGTTTGGCTGCATGTACAGAATTGACCTTAGGGCCAGGCTGGAGGCAAAAGCCTGTGGTCTACACCCCCACTGTGCATGAGGCATTGCAGTGGGCGAGTTGTTTGATTATGGTAAAAAAAAACATACATGAATTGAAAAAAATCAAAGGTTACAGAGACGTTATATTTAGGTATGCTAAAAAGGTCTACCCTTATGTAAAGAAATAACAGTATTTCACTGAAAAAATTACAGGGTAATGTCATGTTATATTTAGGATTTGTAATAAGATATTAGCTCAAGTTAAAAAACACCCAAAACATTCACCTAAAAAAGAAGACGTCAACTTTATAGTTTGGTGTTTAAAAAATGTATCATTTTGAATTACTTCAAGTGTACTAATCCCAGAGGAAATTGTCAGAATGACTGGAAGATATGATCAGTGATGTTGTCAATGATTTAATTTGAGATTTTATCAGTGATGTAATCAATGATGTAATTTGTCATGAGTGATGTCATATGAGAGGTCATAAACAGTGTATGGTGAGGGCACAAATTATAGTTACCTTAACAAACTATTACCTGCAACTCCTTTGGTGTTTTCAGTGGTGTATTTATGCACACACACACACACACACATGCAAGCACACTGTTAGACCCATCAACATTAGGGTGGCCTCCCCCCAAACCTTTTGCCTTCACTCATCCTGTTTTGCTGAATTTGTTTTGTTGGCCTTAGGACTTTGCACACTTTACCACAGCTAACCAGTGCTAAAGTGCTTGTGTGCCCTCATTTAAAAATGGCAAAATTAGTTTATTCTCAATTAACACATTTAACTTACTTGTAAGTCAATAGTAAAGTGGTACTACAGGTACCCAGGGCCTAAAACTTCAATGCTACTAGTGGGCCTGCAGCACTGATTGTACCACCCCCATATGTAGCCTTTTAAAAGATGTCCAGGCAGGCCCTTGCAGTCTATATTTGCAATTTTTAATGGCTGTAAAAAACATGATCACTGTATTTAAAGAGTTGGACATGCACTTTTAAGTTTTGGATGTCCCATTAGAGTGCATTTATTAAGCACTAATTTTTGTTTGGGCACAAGTAGGAATCTCATGTTTGATGTCTGCAGAATAGTAATTTAAAACCTTCTTCACTGATGAAGTCGGATTTTAAGTCGCAGTTCTGAAAATCTCACTTTTTAGAAAGTTGGCATTTTCTTGTCCTAACCATTTGGTGCCTGCAGCCTGTTCCTGGCTCACATGATTAGGTGTAGTGACAGTTGGCCTATGTGTATTGCTCTAAGATAGCATTCCAATAGAGTGTTTGGGTGAAGGCAGGGTAGGCCATCCTGAGTTAATGGCTGGTGGAGCTGCCACCTACCACACTTGCACTTTAAAGGCATTGTCCCAGCTCAGATGACTTCCCACTATCCTATTGTGTCTCCAGACCGATGGAGACAAGTTCAAGAAGGCAGGAAATTCTAGTCACTTCTGTAGGGGGAAAACTCCAGAAGTTTCTTCCACTTCAAAGTGGGCACCAGGGATGAAAAGGTAACCTCAGATCCATGTTTTAGGACACAATTGGACCTTTGGATACTAGAGAAGAAGGACTGCCCTGCTGCCATAGGACTACCCATCTGTTTGAGGCCTGTCCTGCAGTCTGAGAAGGAAGACTTGACCTGCCCCTGTTATCCCAGGCTGACGTGGCCTCAAGGGTCAGCTGGCTGACTTCCTGTCCTGAGTGACAGGGACACAAAAGCTACAGAGGCCCCTTGGCAACTGCCCATCTGACCTGCTACAAATGGACCTACCAGGCCCTGCAACTGGACCTGCCTGAGCCCTGCTGTCCTGAGCTGGAGTGAACTGCTGATCAACAAGTGTCCCTGAAGTCCAGGACCCTTGGTGTGTCATCAGTTGAGGTCTTCCTAAAAGAAAAGGAGAGATCCTGAGGTTTTGGACTTTTTGTGACTGTGAACAGGCCCTTTCACATCAAAATCTTTCTGCCTGTACTAACCAACAATACAAAGCTCAGGTGAAGTTGTCTCTTTGTGCTACAGTGACCATCAGCAGCTACGGCAACATGAGATCTGCACTTTACACTACAGCCTCAAAAGCCCAAAGTGATTGCCAATGTGAATGTCCAGCAACGACCGTCCATGAAACCAGACAGGATCTTCGGGCTACAGTGACAACTGTCCACAACACACTCCCTGCTCCTCACAGCCTTTCCACAGTCAAAAGAACTCTTCAGGCTAGACTTTAGAAGGTAACAGGACCAAACTGTGTTCCTGGATCCACCCTGCTCTCCACTGCAGTCAACCTAAACTTCTGACATTCTTGCCATAAAGCCACAAGTTGTGCTTTGTATTTTTAGGCAATATACTTAACTTATCCCTTTGAAATTGCATATCTCCGGTTCTACTCATTGGATGTTTGTAGTTTTGGTATCAGATAATTTATTACATTTTACTCTATTTTTCTGAATTGGTTTAGGATCTTCCTCGTGTTGGTTTTCATCTTTATTACTCTTTGTGTGCTGTATAAATACTATACACATGGCCTCTAAGCTAGGCTTATCTGCTTTTGTGCCCAGATGCCAGAGGGTTAAGCACAGCTTAATTTAGTGACTTTTGTGACTCACCCTGACAAGGATTGTGGCTGTTGCTTAAGAAGGGCTCACATCAATCTCGACCAACAACCCAATTTCTCACATGAACACGCACACACACCCACACACATATACACACATACACATATATCATGAAATCCAGCAGTGGTGTGTATTATATGAGCCACTAGGTTTAAAATAAGCTAAATGTATGCCATAGGTTTTTTTTTACTCTTGAGGGACTCTCAGAGACTCATATTGGCTTTAGCAACAATCATAGAAAGATGTGTTGGAAGGGGTGATTGAACTGCAGAACATACACAAAAGAAGACCAAAAATTGCTGATAAGGAACCTGCATAGCTGGAATACAGAACTTTTAGAGTACAATATGAGTTTGAACATGGTTAGAAATTTAGCAATATGAAGCTTGAATGAGGCTGGAGCTCAGAGCCTGATTCACAAAGGTAAACATACTTTTGTGTAAATTTAAGATTGTTTGCTATTCACAAAGGTGTTTTAACCCCTTCGCTGCCAGGCCTTTTCCCCCTCCAGTGCCAGGCCTTTTTTTGGCTATTTGAGGCAGTTTGCGCTTAGGCCCTCATAGCTTTTTGTCCACATAAGCTAGCCAAGCCAAATTTGCGTCCTTTTTTTCCAACATCCTAGGGATTCTAGAGGTACCCAGACTTTGTGGGTTTGCCTGAACAAGGCGAAGAAATTAGCCAAAATACAGTGAAAAGGTTTGTTTTTCTAAAAAAGGGAAAAAGGGGCTGCAGAAGAAGGCTTGTGTTTTTTTTCCTGAAAATGACATCAACAAAGGGTTTGCGGTGCTAAAATCACCAGCTTCGCAGCTTTCAGGAACATGCAGAGTTGAATCAGAAAACCCAATTTTTCAACACAATTTTGGCATTTTACTGGGACATACCCCATTTTTACGATTTTTTGTGCTTTCAGCCTCCTTCCAGTCAGTGACAGAAATGGGCATGAAACCAATGCTGAATCCCAGAAACCTAAACATTTCCGAAAAGTAGAAAAAATTCAGAATTCAACAAGGGGTAATTTGTGTAGATTCTACAAGGGTTTCATACAGAAAATAACAACTGAAAAAAAAAAAATGAAATTGAGGTAAAAAAACAGCAATTTTTCTCTACGTTTTACTGGCTGCAGGAATATATAGGGCTTGAAGGTTCATCAAGAACCCTAGGTACCTAGAGCCAATAAATGAGCTGCACCATGCAGTGGGTTTTCATTCTATACCGGGAATACAGCAATTCATTTGCTGAAATATAAAGAGTGAAAAATAGCTATCAAGAAAACCTTTGTTTTTCCAAAATGGGCACAAGATAAGGTGTTGAGGAGCAGTGGTTATTTGCACATCTCTGAATTCCGCGGTGCCCATACTAGCATGTGAATTACACGGCATTTCTCAAATAGACGTCTTTTATACACACTCTCTTATATTTGGAAGGAAAAAATGTAGAGACAGACAAGGGTCAATAACACTTGTTTTGCTATTCTATGTTCCCCCAAGTCTCCCGATAAAAATGATACCTCACTTTTGTGGGTAGGCCTAGTGCCCGCAACAGGAAATGCCCCAAAACACAACGTGGACACATCCCATTTTTTGACAGAAAACAGAGGTATTTTTTGCAAAGTGCCTACCTGTAGATTTTGGCCTCTAGCTCAGCCGGCACCTAGGGAAAACTACCAAACCTGTGCATTTTTGAAAACTAGAGACCTAGGGAAATCCAAGATGGGGTGACTTGTGGGGCTCTGACCAGGTTCTGTTACCTAGAATCCTTTGCAAACCTCAAACTTTGGCTAAAAAAACACGTTATCCTCAAATTTCGGTGACAGAAAGTGCTGGAATCTGAGAGGAGCCACAAATTTCCTTCATCCCAGCGTTCCCCCAAGTCTCCTGATAAAAATGATACCTCACTTGTGTGGGTAGGCCTAGCACCCGTGACAGGAAATGCCCCAAAACACAACGTGGACACATCCCATTTTTTGACAGAAAACAGAGGTGTTTTTTGCAAAGTGCCTACCTGTAGATTTAGGCCTCTCGCTCACCCGGCACCTAAGTAGGCAAATCTACCAAACCTGTGCATTTACGAAAACTAGAGACCTAGGGGATCCAAGATGGGGTGACTTGTGGGGCTCTGACCAGGTTCTGTAACCTAGAATCCTTTGCAAACCTCAAACTTTGGCTAAAAAAACACGTTATCCTCAAATTTCGGTGACAGAAAGTGCTGGAATCTGAGAGGGGCCACAAATTTCCTTCATCCCAGCGTTCCCCCAAGTCTCCTGATAAAAATGATACCTCACTTGTGTGGTTAGGCCTAGCGCCCGCTACAGGAAATGCCCCAAAACACAACGTGGACACATCCCATTTTTTTACAGAAAACAGAGGTGTTTTTTGCAAAGTGCCTACCTGTAGATTTTGGTCTCTAGCTCAGCCGGCACCTAGGGAAACCTACCAAACCTGTGCATTTTCTAAAACTAGAGACCTAGGGGAATCCAAAATGGGGTGACTTGTGGGGTTCTGACTAGGGTCTGTTACCCAGAATCCTTTGCAAACCTCAAAATTTGGCTAAAAAAACACATTTTCCTCACATTTCAGTGACAGAAAGTTCTGAAATCTGAGAGGAGCCACAAATTTCCTTCCACCCAGTGTTCCCCCAAGTCTCCCGATAAAAATGATACCACACTTGTGTTTGGTAGGCCTAGCGCCCACGAAAGGAAATGGCCCAAAACACAACGTGGACACATCACATTTTGTCACAGAAAACAGAGGTGTTTTTTACAAAGTGCCTACCTGTGGATTTTGGCCTCTAGCTCAGCCGGCCCCAGGGGGGGCAGAATTGGCCTAAAATAAATATGCCCGCCCCAACCCCCCCACCGGGGAGCGACCCTTGCCTACGGGCCCCCCTGCGTGACATTGGCGCAAAAAAAAAGATCCCCGGTGCCTAGTTGTTTTTGCCCCCCTTGGGGGCAGATTGACCTAAAATCAGCCCATTTGCCCACAAGAGGGCAGAAATGGTCTAAATACAATGTGCCCCCCCCAGGGGAGCGACCCTTGCCTAATGGGTTGCTCCCCATCTAAAAAATAAAATAAAATAAAGAACACAAAAAAAAAAAATTAGCCCTGGCGCCTAGAGGTTTCTGCCAATAGGCCGATCTGCCCCCGGGGGGCAGAAATGGCCTACAATAAATGTGCCCTTCCCAGAGCGACCCTTGCCTACGGGGTTGCTCCCCTTGCGTGACATTGGCGCAAAACAAAACCCCTGTGCTTAGTGGTTTCTGCCCCCCCCTGGGGGCAGATTGACCTAAAATCGCCGATCTGCCCCCAAAGGCAGCAGAAATGGCCTAAATACAATTTGCCCTCCAGGGGAGCGACCCTTGCCTAAGGGGTCACTCACCATCTGTAAAACAACAACAACAAAAAAATCCCCGGTGCCTAGTGGTTTCTGCTCCCCTTGGGGGCAGATCGGCCTAATTAAAATAGGCTGATCTGCCCCCCCAGGGGGGCAGAAATGGCCTAAAATAAATTTGCCCCACAGGGGAACGACCCTTGCCTAAGGGGTCGCTCCCCTTGCGTGAAATTCACGAAGAAAAAAAAAACTCCCTGGTGTCTAGTGGTTTCTGTCCCCCTTGGGGGCAGATCAGCCTCATAAAAAATAGGCCTATCTGCCCCCAAGGGGGGCAGAAATGGCCTCCATGTAATTTGCCCCCTAGGGGAGCGACCCTTGCCTAAGGGGTCGCTCCAGACCTCTAAAAAAACAAACAAAACAAAAACAAAACAAACAAAAAAATATTTATCCCTGGTGCCTAGAGGTTTCTGCCCCCAGGGGTGGCAGAAAAGGCCTTAAAAAGAAATGCCCCCCCTGGGAGCTATCCTTGCCCAAGGGGTCGCTCCCTTATGCCAATTTACGTTTTCTAAATAAATCCCTGGTGTCTACTGGGCGTTTCAAAAGCCCGATTGCTTTACAATCCGGCTTTTGAAATGCTGAAAGAGACTTCAAAGGGAAGGAAATACATTTCCTTCCCTTTGAAGCCTCTCTCGGCCTCCTCCACGTGATCGGAAGAGAAATGCTTTGTATTTCTATTCCGAGCGCGCTGGAAGCTGAGCTTCCAGTGCAAAGGAGGAGGCCTCGGTGACAATCAGCGTGCGATGCGCGCTGACGTCACGGGGGTCGGGGTGGAAGGGGAAGGGATTCCCCTTCAATCCAGGACTGGGGGGTGTGGGTGGGGGGCACATCCCCGGTTCCCGGGTGCAGGACGAGGTGATCTAGTCCAAGGCACCATAGGGGTTAAAAAAGGTATCTTTATGATTGTGGTGTCCTGCACATAAAAAAATAGGACAATCTTATCTTTTTATGTGCATAGACTCCACAGTTGAAATGCTACTGCTTGTAAAATACCTTTGTGAATAGCAAACAAGTATAAGCTTACACAAAAGTGTAAGTTTACCTTTTTGGAATCAGGACTTATATTTTTAAGTTTAGCATTTTCTTTCTGCCCTGAAATAGTATTTGATTATACTCAGACAGATAAAATTGTGTTCAAATTCTTCAGAAAACGTGAATTATTGTGTGCCACAAAAACAAGAAACATGAGTGTATAAAACCATTCAAGTTCTGATCAGTCTATTTTTAATATAGATGGTTTGATGGCCCTTATGTCTTTAGAATTGGGAGCTAATGATGGTATAGCTATTGATGATATCAAAGACATTAGATTCAATGCTTGCGGCACTAGTCTTTTCAAACCACTTTCCATGTGCATTCTACAGATGCCCCACAATACCATCAACACATTCCATGAAGCAGTAGTATCTGATCTTCAATGGTGTATTTGAGAATTTCCCATGAGCCTTATAGAAATAGAGTAAATACACATGCAACTGAACCTTTGAGGGATCACAGCCCTCTAGTTATTAAACAGGCTGATAAAAAGCATAATGTGATGCTATGGTAGAATGAAAGGTTTGTGGCAGAAGCTGTTATTTTCTTTACTCAATAATAAGAAATGTTACATTAGCATATATAAGACACGTTTGCCAAATAAATACAGAGGTTTTTTGATGACATTAACAATTGGAATGACAGGTATGCCACAGAGATATGAAAACCTCTATTGAAGAATGAACACCTTAAGATTCTCATTGTGTTCCTGTTATCCAAGATTCCTAAGAATACGTTGGTTCCGACTGGCACACTGATGATCTCAGCACAAAGTATTCTATTTGAGCACACTTCTATGTACATTGATTACTTTTTGAAAGCTTATGTTCATACGCTACCCTCAAATTACAGTGATACTAAACACTATGACTTTGCATGGGAGAAAGACTATAGATTCATTACTTTAGATGTGCAGTCACCTTGTACTAGCATCCAACATGAGAATTGACTCAATTCTAGCAAACACTATCTTAAATCAAGTCCCATACTACTGTGGGTAGCTTGCTAAGGCTTTTATTTGTTCATGTCACAGTGGGTGGGGTGGGGACTACACATCAATGGTGCCTTGATTTTAAGGGTTGTAGGTAGTGGGTAGCGTGGGGAGCTCTTTTCAGGGAAGTTTGGAGGCAGGGTACGATGGTGGTATGAATGATTTTATTGAAATAAGAAGTTGATGTGGGCAAAGGTTGTAAGGGGAACAGAAAAATTTGGAGATAGCTAGCAGTCACTTGCTCGCATTTAGTGGTCATTTGCTGTGGGGTCTGTCATTTTCAGTTGGTCTAGGGTTTAGGGTAAATCTTGATAATGGCTGATAGTGCTAACGGTCATGACCAGCATATGCATATTCTTTGCTGAAATGTAAATGGGATTAAGATGCCTCGTAAACGAAGATTATTGAAGGAGGAACTGTTTAATTTTATACCCACATATTGATTGCCTTCAGGAGACTTATCTCACCAAGTGGGAAGTTCTGATTTTGGAAGACTTGGATTATCGAGTGCTCTGTGCTACCTTCTTTTCTTCTACTCAGAGTGGGTATTGCTCTCCTGGTGCATGGTAAGCGCTGGGCTATGAGAGATATATACTGGATTCTAATAGTCGCTGGCTCATCACGATCATTACCCAGGAAAAGATTCAATTAACCCTGTGCATTATGGCCCTTCATGGTTTTCAAAGCTTTGTTGGCTGAGCTCCAGCAGTGGCCTGATCCACTGATACTTTGTGGTGACTTTAATGTCACTCTTTATTCTGATCCTAGTCTTGACTCTTCACGTTGTGGGCATCCGAGTTTGGTTCCTAAGGCAAAGTGACATCTTAGGGATGCTTAGTGGCAGCCAATGAGTTCCTATGCACTGGTTAATGGCTGATGAACATGTTGCACCAGGGAGCCTGGAATAACTTACTTCTCTGACCCTCATTATTCACGTTCTCTGATCGACATGTTCTTGTTAATTGCTTTATATGACCCCCTCCTTCATATTCATTTGAATCTGAGTGAAGACTTTGATCACAATTCACTGTCTTTGTTTTGTGCAGTGGAACCATCTTATCAGTCTTGTCAGTCTCAGACTTGGGCCTTTGATAGGAGGCTGTTACTTGATAATGAATATATTTCTTTTATGAATATGGAACTAAGGGTTTTATAGAGTTTACTGTTGGCTTTGCTTTCACTCTCATGGTCTGGGATACACTTAAAACCTGCTGCAGATGACGTACTATGAAATACTCCTCTTATCATTGAAAGAAGCATGATAAGGCAGATACATACATACGGTCTTTCTTCAGTCAGATGGATTCTCGTTTGCACAGAGTGTAATCAGTCAGGACAGGGGAAGGCTTCTCTCAATCCTCAACACACTAATTGCCAGGCTTCTCTTATGAACAGACTTTGACTGGTCAGTTAAGAAGATTCAAGCCAAAAGTCTAACGACCTTTGAAAATAATTGAGAGATGAGGAGAATACTATTCTCCTTGATCAAAGATAGAGTAAGCACAAACACTATTCAGAAACTTCTTAATGACCAGGGGGAACTGGTCCGTAAATCATAGCTTATCCAGGAAAAATTCCTGAGTTTTTATCAGAGGCTGTATTTGGAGGATGGTTCTCTCTCAAAAGATACTAACCATCAATTATTTAGTGGGCATTATCATTGAGACCTGACAGGGGCTCAGCATTCTAGCTTAGAAAATCCTATCACACAGCTTGAAGTTGAGTCTGCAGTCACTCAACTAGCCAGGGGGAAAGCATCCGGCCCTCATCAAATCCCCCTGGAGTTTTATGGAACTTTCTTACATATTTTCATTTCTCTTCTTTGTAATCTTTTTAATTTATTTGGATCTTTGAGACAGGGGTCTAAATCTTGGTTCGAAACTGAAATTGCCATCTTCCCTAAGGAGGGGAAAGACCCTAAGCTGTGTGGGTCATATCAACCGATTTCATTGATCAGTGTTGACTCAAACGTTTACACTCAGATCTTGGCCAACGGGTTATCTTCAGTGATTTCAGGCTTGGTGGATGAAACCCAGCCTGGATGTATACCAGGTAGAGATATCACTGCTTATGTCAATGTGGCCATCACTGCATTATTGGTTGGGATGGTGAATAGCATGGTGATTATGATAATGTTAGATGCAGAAAAGGCATTCCACTGTGTCTCCTGGGCTTTTCTCAGGGTAGTAATGAGTGCCTGCGGATTTGGTCCAAATCAACCGGGTGCAACAACTGTACAAGGGTTTGACAGTCAGGGATTTTTGTTGTGGTACTTTCTCTAGGACCCTATAAAAATCTCCAGGGGTACTCAGCAAGGGTGCCCTCTATCACCTCAGTTATTAGCATCATACATCGAACCTTATATTTAAGCCTTATGAGGTGCTGAAGGTATTCAACCATTACTTATACATCAGTTTGGGCTCAAGGTCCTAGCCTATGTGGATGATGTGGCTTTTTTGACTTTCTTCCCAGACACCGCCCTGTCAACGATAGAATCAGTTTTGGAATGTATCTGGGTATAAACATAACATTGAAAAGACTCAGGTTCTGAGTAATTTCTCAGGTGTGGAACTAGACAGGCATTGGGTACAATCGGCAACCTATCTTAGGGTTCTGCTAGCATTACAAATGGAAGAAATAATTGAGAATACTTATGTGACATCTTTTCGAGGATGACTTTAATAAGTGGAATGGTTACATCTGGGAATAATTGGCAGGTGCAATCTTATTAAAATGATCAATCTGATAGAGACATCTAGTTGCAGATTCCTTACCCTAGAATTTTCCCAGGCATCAGTCTGTATTCAGAGATTTTTCATGAGCAGTACCCCAGTGTGCCGTAGGTGGCGTTGATCAGTTTCACATCCATTGTCAGCATCGTCCATGCTGGATAAGGTGTTGCAGGTCCTATATAGGCACCACCCCAGTGCGCAGACGTCAGTTTTATTCTTTTTGTGCCAGCCAGTGCAGACACAGAAATAGCTACCACTTAGTCATTTTTTGGCTGGTCTTTGTCAACTTTTTGTTGACGTTTTTTTGAGTTGTTTAACTCCTGGTGTGTTGAGGAATGTCTTGAAGGAAGACCAGTTTCAAGCCCTGCGGATCCTGTCATTGGGCAAGGTCTGTGACAGATTTGTACCTCGTGTGTCTTTGGTGCCTGGAGCGTGACTAAAACCCAAAGTTGTGATCTGAGTGTTGGGCTAGGCATCCTGCAACTTTGAAAGAGTGACCTATTGGCTGGATTATGGTGAGGAATGGGAGGGGTCTCTGAACCCTTTGAAATGCCAGCTTCAAGAATTTATGGACTGGCGTATGGACTTGGGTGAAGCAAGTGGTCTAGGTACCTCCCCAGATACTGGCATGCTTTGTCCCAATAGAATGGCCATGGAGGAGGGAGCACCATACTCTATTGTGGTGAGAAGAGCTGCTGAGGTCCTGGACTTTGAGTTGCCTTCTGTGGCAGTCAGGGCTAACCTCCTGACAGAGGTGCTTCAACTTGAAGCTTCTTCATCTGAACCCCTGCTATCCTTCAATGAAGCTCTTACAGATGTCCTACTGGGTACCTGATCCAAACCCAGCACAGGGGGCCCTGTGAACAGGGCAATTGCCTGTTGCCATTGCTCTGCTCTGGGCAACCCAAGTTTCCTTATGTAACACCCCACCCCTCCGAGTTTGGTCATCCAGACCTCTTCATTCCCTTTCCAGATTCAAGGGTAGAGAATCCAAGAGGCTGGACATACTTTAGAAGAAGATGTTCTCTTCCACCAATGTGGCATTGCAGTCCATGAACACTGCATGCCTTTTGGGATGTTCTTCACATAAGCTGTGGTATATGGTTGCACAAGTGCTGCCACAGGCCCAGGAGGAGGCCCAGGCTGTACTTCCCCAAGTAGTTGCTTATGGTAGAGATGCAGCAAAGTTCACAATCTGATGTGAACTGGACACAACAGACTCAGTGGGCAGAGCGGTTGCATCAACAATGGCCATAAAGCACCACTCCTAGTTGAGAATGTCTGGCTTTTTGGAGATGTCCAAGACAATCTTATGGACGTGCCCTTTGATAGCAACCGTCTCTTCAGTGAAAACTCTTCTTCTAATATGGCCATGTCCTTTGGACTGGCTGCAGCCCCTCAACCCCCCCAGTCTGCTTTTTGTCCCTTTCATGCTTACGAGGTGCCCAGCCGTGTCCGTTCCCAGTTAGCCACTGAGCTGCACATGCTGCCCAGCCTCTGTGAAGCTGGGGAAGTAGGAATCCATGGCCCTCATAGATCAGGGAGCCAATGGTCTGGACAGTCCACCACCACCAACCGCTTCCAAACCTTCCTAGTCTGACTCTTCCCCAACAGGGACAAGTTATAGTAAGGTTCCTCCATAACTTGCTCCACTGACAATCCATCACATTAGACAGGTGGGTTTTGCACATAGTCAAAAGTAGGTGCTCCCTCCCCTTCGAGACTACCCCTCCATCCATGCCACCATTATACAATCACCTGATGGAGAATCACTTAGCACTTCTCAAGGAGGAAGTTATGCCTCTCTTGCCCAAAGGAGCCATAGAGAGGGTTACTGTGCCAGAAGTAGGTCGTGGTTGCTATTCCCGCTACTTTCTTCTACCCAAAAAGGACAAGGGCCTCCACTCTATCCTAGATCTTTGGCACCTCAATCTCTTCTTCAAGAAGGAGAACTTAAAAATGCTCACTCTGGCTCAGTTTTTTAGTGCTCCCAACCCATGAGATCTGCCCACAGATGTAACTTGCGATTCAGGGTAGGCCACGAGCAGTTTTAGTGCACCATGCTCCCGTTTTTCTATCACTAAGGTGATGGTGGTGGCAGCAGCTCATATGCTCATATCAGGGGTTTCAGTCTTCACCTATTTTAACAACTGGCAGATAAAGGCAGGCTCAGCCCAGGCTGTCACCTCCCACTTCCAGTCTATGACAGAACTCCTGCATTTGTTGGAGTTCATTATAAACTTCTGAAGTCACACCTGACTCCCTCTCAAACGCTCTCTTTCATTGCAGCTGTTCTGGCCCAGTGTAGTTTCAGGCTTATCTTCCAGAGCAGCAATATTCAAGCTACAATACTAATGTTTCGGCCTCTATCCTGGATTTCATTTCATTAATTGAGGAAGACTGTGAGGCTGCTGAGCCTCATGGCCTCCTGCATCCTGCTTGTGACTCATGCCAGACAGCATATGTGGGCTCTGCAGTGAGACCTGAAGTTCCAGTGGGTGCACCATCAGGGGAATCTCTCTGACATCGTCCAGACCTCTGACGGAACTGCGCAAGATCTGCAGTGGTGGTTAACGAACCATGATTGGGTCAGAGGCAGCTCCCTCTTTCTTCCCCAACCAGATCTGACAGTATTGACAGATACATCACTCCTGGGATGGGGCAGTCACCTGGAAGAGGAGGAGATCAGAGGCATTTGGTCCCTGACAGAGTTCGGAGTTGACATCAGCCTGTTGGAGATCCATGCGATCAGACTAGCATTGAAACCATTTATTTCCTCTATGAAGGGGAAGGTAGTGCAGGTGTTCACAGGCAACACTTCTGCCATGTGGTACATCAACAAGCAGGGCAGGGTGGGGTCGTGGACCCTTTGTCAGCAAGCTCCTCACCTCTAGTCGTGGCTGGAACATGAAGGCATTTTCCTGGTGGTTCAACATCTGGTGGGCTCTCTGAATACCAGAGGGAACTCAGCCAACAATGCCTAGTCGATGATGACTGGCATCTTCATTCAGAGATGGCACAAGGTCTCTTTCAGCAGTAGGGAGAGGCTTGGTTAGATCTGCCCGCCTCCACAGAGAACAATCAATGTCAGCAGTATTGTGTCTTGGGGTTTCTAAGGCAACAGTCGCTTGGTGACGTTTTTAAACTCAAGTGGAACTCAGGCCTCCTGTACTCCTTTCCACCCATACCACTTCTGCCCAGGGTTCTGAAGAATGTCAAGAATGACTAGGCCCAATTAATCCTTGTGGCTCCAGACTGGGCACAAAGAGTCTGGTATCTTGAGATACTGAGCATGGCCGTTGATCCTCCAGTCAGTCAGTCCCTGGGAGAATCTTCTGTTGCAGCAGCATGGGAGGGTTTCTCCACCTGAACCTGTACAATCTCTGCCTTCTTGCTTGGAGGATGAGCAGAAACAGTTGACAGGTTTTGACCTTTTGCCCAAAGTTGTAACGTAATCTTGGCAGCCAGGTGTCCCTCCACCAAAATGGTATACGTCTGTTGTCCGAAGAAATTTATGGCATTTCTGCTGACCCCCTTTCTGCCCCTCTCTCTGAGGTCCTATTGTTTATACTTTCTCTGGCCCAATAGGGTTCTGCTATGGGCACTCTCAGAGGTTATCTGTGTGCCTCTTCTGCTTTTTTGGGGTTGCCTAATAAACCTTCGCTGCATAGTTTCCTATTGTAAATAGGTTCCTTAAAGGCCTTACTCATATGTTTCCTCCTTCTCCATTCATTATGTCCCAATGGCATTTGAATTTAATGTTGACCTTTCTGATGTGTACTCCTTTCAAGCCTCTAAACTATTGTCCTCTCAGGCTTTTCACTTTGAAAACAGGCTTCCTTGTGGCCATTACATCTGCCCTCAGGATGAGTGAGCTGCGAGCAATGTCATTTCAGCTGCCCCACTTTTCTATCTATCCTGATAAAGTGATGCTTCATACAAGGACCAACCTTTCTGCCAAAAGTGATTACGCCCTGCAATGTAGGCCAATCCGCCACCTTGCCTACTTGTTACGTACCTTGTATCCTTCTGAGGAAGAAGAGAGACTACCCCTAGACCCCCAAAAAATGTTGGAGTTCACCTTGATCATACCAAGGAGTATATATATTTCCATAAATTATATATATATATATATATATATTTGTTGAGCAGTCCTAAAGAGTATCTATATATTTTAAAAAACATAATCATTATACATATTTGTGCAAAGAAATAAACATATCTAGATTCATACATATAATCAAATTAGAAATATTTATATACATAGGGATCTGCTGTACATTAGTGTTTGAGTATTGTGGTTATGTATGAAGGAACCAACTCTTGAGTAGTCTCCTGAAGATAAGCTAGATATATTTGGATCTTATGTTTGGGAGTAGTGAGTTCCATAGTTTGGGTGCTTGGACAGAGGAAGATGTGCCACCTATTGTTTTTTTCTTGTATGGCGGGATTTTGAGGTGAGGTGCAAATCTGTTGTGGAGCATTCTTTGTTGAATGTATTTGGTGATTTTATTCCTGATGAAGTGTATTTTCCCGTGTATTGCTTTGTGGGTGATACAAAGCAGCCGGACTGTGGACCTTCTGGCAACCAGTAAACAATGTAGGGCATTGTGGCTTTACATGTAGGAGAAGTCTGTCAGCAGAGTTTTGAATTGTCTGTAGTCTTTTCATAGTTGATAAATATGATTCATTGTGGAGATCATTGCCGTAATCAAGTTTAGACAATACAAGAGAGATAGTATCCTGTCCTTGTGAGGAAATCCCAGGTGGGGGGGAAGATGCGTCACAGAGTTTTCATAGTAGTGACACTTAGGCCCTCATTATAACCTTGGTGGTAAATGCCACCTACCGCTGTGCTGACGGCCGCCAACATACTGTGACCGCAGCGATATTCCGCTACGGGTATTATGACCCACACAGAGAAATCTGCCACTATACAGACACCCACACAAATCCGCCAGACCAAAGGTCAGTGATTAACTGGCGATACCAAAACCCACACCATTACGCCAACAGGAATACACCCACAGTATCACGACCCACAAATCACTGCAGCGGTCTTTCAATGGCGGTAAACCATTGGCGGTACATACCGCTGCGCTCAAAATACACACACACTATCAAACTCCACCACATTGGACAATTCAAACTACACACACCAGACACACATACACACACCACACACTCACACCACTATAAAACACACACCCACATTACCCACAACCCTGTAGGACCCAAACATTTTGGCAAGTGAGAGAGAGAGAAACCAGGAGCATCCACTCAATCAGAGCCACAAAACACCCTCACCCATACACCATCCATGCACCTCACACCACACACCCCAACACAGCACCCCACACACCTGCACACATATCACTCACACCACATCCATGGCACCCCAAATACATCCCAGGTTTTCAGAGGAGGAGCTAGGGGTGATGGTGGAGGAAATCATCCAGGTAGAGCCAGAAGCTATTTGGATCACAGGTGCAGCAGTCCCATTGCTAGGACAATAGAGTTATGGCGGAGAATCATGGACAGGGTCAACGCCATGGGACAGCATCCAAGAACAAGGGATGACATCAGGAAGAGGTGGAATGACCTATGGGGGAAGGTGCGTTCCGTAGTTGCAAGACACCAGGTAGCAGCACAGAGGACTGGCGGTGGACCCCCACCTCCTCCCCCACAACTAACAACATGGGAGGAGCAAGTCTTGGCAGTAATGCATCCTGAGGGCCTTGCAGGAGTAGTAGGAGGACTGGACTCTGGTAAGTCAAATCTTTACTACTATATCCCCCACCCTACCTGTATGCCATCGCAAACTCCTACCCCTACCCTCACCCCCATCACTCCACTACCTCACATATACCCCATATATACCCCACTATCACAACCCACCCATCCCAATACCAAGCCCTGCATGCAACACAAATCACTGGACCCCCATCACAGACCTGCATGGACACTCATCACCACAGCATCCACACTAGTGACAATCACTTAGCCAAACCAAGCACAACTCACACAAGCCAAAGCTGCCTTGGGAAAAACAACCATAGTGGGGAATATACCCATGCACAAGATGGCACACGCAGAAACATTAACACAGCATTTGTATCCCCACAGAACCCCTACTCAACTTCACTGGAGAGGAGTTGCCAGCAACATCCAGTCCCCCCAGAAGAGGCCCAGAGTGATGACAGCAGCTCTGCACGCCTGGATCAGGATGACCAACCTGGCCCATCAGGGACCTCCGGACAATCGGTTACCCTATCACAGTCCCAACCCACCACAGAACCTCCCCCCTCAGCAAACACCAGCAGAGCACCCACCCAGAGGGCCCATGCCACTGTCCCCAGGACACGTCAATCAAAAAGCAGTGTGTCCACCACTACAGGGACCCCAGGCAACCCCACAAACTCAGGACGATCAGGGACCTGGGGTCAGTGGCAGTGGCCACACGGTTCATGGGACAGAGGCACAGGACAACAGGGAAGCTGGGAGAACTGCTGTGCCACGGGGGGGACAGGCCCAGGGAACCGGCTCTCCTGGAGGCACTCACCAACATCCTGGGGGCATACCACCATTCCCAGGAGACCATGGGCCAGATACTGTACAAGTTCCAGGAGACCCAGCAGCTGCATGAGGGACAGTACCTAGGGATCAGGGATGACCTAAAAAACATCTACACCATCCTGGTCACCATTGCATGGGTGCTGGCTGACATGGGCAAGACCATGAGGGAGGCAGTGGCTCAACAACGGGCCCCTGACACTAGCCACACTGAAGAACAGCCCTCAACCGCCACCTGTGCTAGTGGACGGGAGACCCTGCCACAGAACAAAGGGGTCGCCAGCACCCCACCCCCTGCAAATGCAGAACCACCCGGCAAATGGTCCCTGCGATCCTGGCAGAAACCAGAGAACATTGCCAAGACCCCCGCCAGGAAATAAGACTCTCCTGATGTCACCCTTCTGTCCCACTCTGTCACCCTGTCCACCTTGAACTGCCATTGCTCCACTTCCTATTGCCCCTTGGACAATGCCCCTGTGATATAAATAGACTGGACTCTATCCTGGACTTTCCTCCACCATCACCCCAGCCCATTGCACATCCCCTTCTACTTATGAGCACTTAAATAAACACCCTTGGAACAAATATGAATCTGGAGTTTGGCAAATGATTCAAATATGTAGTAGTACAACATTCTCAAAGCATAGCAAGTCATATGCACAGTTACATTTTCATTAGAATGGCCTTTAGTGGGCAGCAGTAAACACACCAGGAACCAGCGTGGGCAACAGAGATCAGAAAATATAGATGCCAAAGGGTACCATAAGTGACCATAGACACAGGGAAATCAGACTGCCATTAACAATGTCCAACAGAAAACTGAAATGTAAAGTGAAGTTACAGTGTCTTACCTGCGTGTCACTGGAAGTACTGCTGTATTATATTACTTCTGTTGTCCCCATCTTTTTCCTCTGCCTCATCTTCCTCACTGTCCATAGGTTCCACTGCTGCCACAAGACCATCTCCAGACTCACCGCCTGCAGAAAAGGCACCTGGCATCTCAAGGCCAGGTTGTGCAACATGCAACATGCAACAATAATCTGGCACACCTTCTTGGGTGAGTAGTACAGGGATCCACCTATGAGATGGAGGCACTTGAACCTGGCCTTCAGGATGCTGAAGGTTCTTTCAATTATCCGCCTTGTTCGCCCATGTGCTTCTGCCCTTGTCCTGGCATTCCTCACTGGGGTCAGTAGCCATGAGAGGTTGGGTTAACCAGAGTCACCTGCAAATATCAAGGGACAACTGTTAGACACAAACTAACCCTTAGGGACAACCCCATACCCAGACACCTACTTATACTGGGTGGGGACCTTGGGCTCACCTATTAGCCACACTCGGTGCCTCTGGATTTGGCCCATCACATATGGGATGCTGCTATTCCTCAAGATAAAGGCATCATGCACAGAGCCAGGATACTTGGCATTCACATGGGAGATGTACTGGTCCACCAAACACACCAGCTGCACATTCTTAGAGTGATAGCTTTTTCTATTCCTGAAAACTTGTTCATTTCTCCAGGGGGGGACAAATGGCACATGTATTTCATCAATGGCACCAATGATGTTGGGGATATGTCCCAGGGCATTAAAGTCAGCTTTCACTGTGGCCAAATCCTCCACCTGTGGAAATACAATGTAGCTGCACATGTGTTTCAGCAGGGCTGACAACACTCTGGTCAACACGTTGGAGAACATTGGCTAAGACATCCCTGATGCCATGGCCACTGTAGTTGGGAAGGAACCACTTACCAGTAAATGGAGCACTGATAGGACCTGCACTAGAGGGGGGATACTTGTGGGCTGGTGGATAGCTGACATCAGGTCTGGCTCCAATTGGGCACACAGCTCTTGGATTGTGGCCCGATCAAGTCTGTATGTTATGATAATGTGTCTGTCCTCCATTGTCGCAAGGTCCACCTGGGGTCTATACACCGGAGGATGTCGCCATCTCATATTCAGCCTCAGCGGTTGAATCTTATGGAAGAAAACGGTGATCAGTGGGTCATATTCACACATCTATTGCACTAATGATGCATTTTTTCCTTTACAGAACCAGTATGTGAATAAAAAAATCAGTTGCTGTGCCAATGTCTGCTGTGATGCAGTTAGGTGCCATGCCTTGTGCCCCCCTGAAATGGTGGCTGCATGACAAGTGTAAATGAGGTGATTCTGCTGGCATTGTGTGCCGTTGCGGTAGGCGGTCGAAGACTACCGCACAACTTCACATTGGTTATCATTGGGACCTATGGGTTCCAGGAGCCAATGGCGATGTACGCCGGTGGTGATGGTATGCACCACCACGGACGTGACCACTATTTTCTATCTCTTCACTCACTTGCTACCTGACCTTCAACAGGAGAGGACCTACACTGCAAATGCTGCTGTGACCTGTGTCTGGAAGCGACAATGGCTCATGTGTCTGGGGAAAGGGCCCCTGACTTCACTGCGGAGGAGTTGGAGAAACTGGTGGATGGGGTCCTACCCCAGTACACGTTACTCTACGGTCCTCCAGACAAACAGGTGAGTACATTGTGAGCATGATGCATGGCCCATGAATGTAGGGATTGCTGTGTGTGTAAGCCACATGTAGGGGGGGCAGAGGCGTCCTGGCCAGAGTGCTGCATGTATGGTGGTCAATGTATGTGCATCAGAGGATGGGAGGGATATGGTGGGCCATGAGTGTGACGGTCCGGACGGTTGACTAATTCCCTTTTCTGCAGTCTTTTCCATGCAGGTCAGTGCCCACCAGAAAAAGGGTATTTGGAGTGCCATCGCCAAGGAGGTGCGGACCCTGGAGGTCTTTTACAGGCGAACACTCACTGCCACAAATGGTGGGAGGACCTGTGCTGCTGGGCAAAGAAGATGGCGGAGGCCCAACTGGGGCTGGCCTCCCAACGAAGAAGGGGTGCCTGTCGCACCATGACGCCCCTGATGTTCCGCATCCTGGCAGTTGCTTATCCGGAGTTGGATGGGCGCTTGAAGGCATCACAGCAGCCACAAGGGGGTGAGTACAGACTCTAAATCCTGACTTTGCACGTGTTAAGGGTTACCTGGGTGGGGGCTGTGGGTGCCCCTAGGCCAATGCGAAGAAGGCAGGGTAGGTACCTTGTTGGGCAGGCTCTGGAGCACTCCTACCCCAATGTTGTTAGTGGACATCTACTACTGGGCAGGGTCCTGTGTGTTTCAGGTGTGCAGCTGATTGGCGGTAGGCATTGTGCCCTATGGGCTGGTGACTATCTTAGTGACTGGTAGTCCATGACCTAGTGCATAGGGCTAGTCCCTCTGTGTTGTGTATGCCAACAGTGGTGGTGTTGCTGGCATTGACCAAGTGTATCCTCTGACTCTCCCCCCCTTTTTGTTTTGTCACCCTGTCCTTGTGTGCATTAGCATCATCAGGCAGAGGAGCACAGGCACCGGCGACAGAGGGAGCTGCATCTCACATGGGCCTGGAGGCAGAATCCACAGAGGGCACCAGTGGGACGGAGGGGGAGGCGAGCACCATGACGGAGACAGCAACTCCTCCTCTGATGGATGCTCCTGGCGGTAGCGGACACCTCTGGGCCCACCCCAACAACAGTTACAGCTGCCACCCCCTACCAGACCCCCTTCCCAGCAGCTCCTAAGCGTGTTTCCCATGCCCGCTCACCCAGGAGGGTGGGCATCTCCATTGTCCCAGGCACCTCAGGCCCTGCCCCAGTCAGCCCTGCTGCCCTCAGTGAGGAGGCTCTTGACCTCCTGAGATCCCTCACTGTTGGGCAGTCAACCATTCTGAATGCCATCCAGGGTGTCGAGAGGCATTTGCAACAAACACATGCATACCTGGAAGGCATTCACTCTGGCGTGGCGGCCCAACAGAGAAGAAAATGTCAGGCTCTGGCTTCCTCCCTGATGGCAGCCCTTATCCCTGTCTCTAGCCTCCCCCCTCCAACGTCCTCTACCCAGTTCCAATCCCCTCAACCCCAACCTATCCCAAGCACACCTTCAGACCAGCATTCACCCAAATCACTACACAAAAGTGGCTCAGGCAAACACAAGCATTACACTTCATCTCACAGGCACTGACACAAGCACCATCCCCATGCAGACACACCAACATCCACTGCCTCCACTGTGTCCCCCTCCTCCTCGTCATCCACCTCCCTCCCAGTAGCGTCTCCACTCACACCTGCATGCACTACATCCTCATCCACTACCTCCATCACCAGCACACCCATCACAACACACTGGCAGTCACCACACCCACATCCAGGCACACATCCCCTGTGTCCTCCCCCAGTATGTCTGTGACCCCTCCTCCCAAAGTACACAAACGCAAGCACCCACCCCCCAACAACCATCCACCTCACAAAAGCATCCAGCAAATGCACCTGCACCCAAACACAGCAGACAGACACTTCCTACAACCATTCCCTCTTCCTCCGCTCCCAAAACCTCTTCCTCTTCCCATCCCAGCGTCTCTAAGAAGCTTTTCCTGGCAAACATTGACCTCTTACCTACCCCTCCCCCATCCTTCCCCTCGGGCTAGGGTGTCCAGAACCCAGTCCAGCACCTCAGCCACCAAGTCGACGTCCACAGTGGTTCCTGCAGCTAACAGAGGCTTGAAGGGGGTACATATCAGCCCAGCCAGTGTGCCACCAACACCTGCCAAGGACAACACCGTTCCACCACCTGCCAAGGTGAAGAGGGGGACAGGATGCAGCAAGGGGAAGGAGCACCAACCACCCAGCAAGGCCACCTCAAAGACTCCAGCTGCCAGACCCAAGGTGACACCACCATCTGCCAAGGTGAGGAAGGAGCAGAAAACATCAGGCAAGGCACTTCAGCCATCAGAGGATGCAGGTGAAGGACTGGTGGCTACCAGCACAACCGCCAGCACCGCCACCTCCACCGCGGCCAGCACCGCCAGCAGCTCCGCCGCAAGCACCGCCACCTGCACCGCCGCAAAGACCACTACTGTCAGCAGCAGCAGCAGCCCCAGTGGGTAGCCGTCCGAGGCTGCAGGAGAAGGGCTGGGGCCTCCAACCACCATTGGCAGCACCGGCACCTGCACCACGGCCAGCACCGCCACCTGCACCACTGCAAGAACCACCACCTGCACTGCTGACAGTAGCACCACCACCAGCAGCAGCAGCCCCAGTGGGCAGCCGTCCGAGGCTACAGGAGAAAGGCTGGAGCCTCCCACCACCACTAGCAGCACCCCCACCAGCACCGGCACTACAACCAGTATGCAGCCTTAGCCTCCACAGGATGGAGTCTAGCCCTGCCTCCATGGACTGTCATGCAACCTGGTCCCTGCAAATCTCGTGCCTCAGACACTCAGGTGAGGGACTGTGGACTGCCACACCCCAAGTGTTGCATCACTGGGCACGAAGCCCCCCCAGAACCAGTGGAGATATGCATCCACTCAACCAATCCTTGGCAGGATGAAGTACACTGGGCACCGAGCCCCCTCCAGAACCAGTGGAGATATGCATCCACTCATCCAATCCTTTGCAGGATGAAGCACACTGGGCACAAAGCCCCCTCCAGAACCATTGGAGAAAGGCATCCACTCACCCAATTGTTGCCAGGATGAAGCACACTGGGCACAAAGCCCCCTCCAGAACCAGTGGAGAAAGGCACCCACTAGGGAGACTGTGGCTTTGCACTCCCCAGGACCAAGCAGTGTGCAACCCACCCACTTGAGAGACTGTGGCTTTGCACTCCCCAGGACCAAGCAGTGGGCAACCCACCCACTTGAAAGACTGTGGCTTTGCACTCCCCAGGACCAAGCAGTGGGCACGGAGCCCCCTCTAGGAGCAGTGGTGTTATTCCATCTTCCGGCTGAGGTGCCCCCCACTTCCCAATTCCCTTGAGGTGCATGTGTGTTTTTGACCTGATGCTCCTGCAGTGTTCTCTCTGTATTGAGGCAGGAGTCAAGTGTGGGCTTGGTCTGTGAGTTTTGGCCCAGTGGACATTTTGAGTGGACAATGTAACCCCTTATGTACATATTGTATATTTTTGTAAATACTGTTTTTCAAATTGTAACGCATATCTGAATATTTCTAATATGACAGTAATTTGACTCAATTTCTTTTGTCCTTGCATTCTTCCAGAGGGTTACGGGGTGTAAATGTAATGTTGATGCATGTTTTTGTGTGTATGGTGTTGTTGGTGAGGGTTGGGGGGAGGGTTTTGCATGTTGCGTATTTGTGTCACTCTCTTTTTCCACCCCCCACCCCTATGTACTAGGTGCCATACTCACGGTGGTGGTCGTCGCCGCCTTTCATATTCCTGGTAGATGAGGAGGTAGACCAGCATGGGCAGGACCTGCAGCTCTGGCTCCATGGCGTCCTGGTTCTTCGTTTGTGTCGAGCGGTGAGTGGTTTCCCTTCCAAGTCCTGTTTCTGCCGTGCTCTTGATGGCGTTGGTACCGCCCCGGAAAAGCTGGTGGATTGGCGGGTTGTGATGGGGTGGGCGGTACATTGTCTTCTGCCTGTCTGTTGGTGGTTACCACTGCGGTGTTTATTGCTACTGACATGGCGGTCGGAGTGTTAAAGTGGCTGTCTGTGTTGCCGGTTTCCGCTGTGGTCGTGATCCCATTTTTTTTACAGCTGGCCTGTTGGCAGTATTACTGCCGCTTTAACACCGACGGTCAGGGTTGTGATGAGGGCCTTAATCTTGCTAATTTGTCCACTTGGCCATTCATTAATACTTTGGAGCCAATGGTAATCCCAAGGTTTCTTACTTCCTTAGATACTTTAAGACGTGGACTTTGATCATCAGGTCAGGCACAGAGTGGGTCATAAATGTTTCCAATCACCACATGTTAGTATTTCAGTTTTGGAAGCATTAAATTTGAGATAGCTCCATGTCATCCACTGATGGGTGGCTCGGACGTCACCTGAAGATCTTTGAGTTTCCGATGTCTTTGGGTCTTTCCAGTTTAAGGAGCATTTGGATGTCATCTGCATAGTTATAGCATGTGAGCTGAAATTCATTGATCAATGTCGGTAATGACTTCATGTAGATGTTGTAAGTCATCAGTGATATGATAGATCCATAAGGGACCCCTGCTTTTGTGAAGTGTGGGTTGGATGAGAAAGGGTGGTATAGGTGACATTTGTTTAATTTTGGGAATAGGGACTGTAATCCAGTTGAGCGCCGTCCCATCGATGACGGCTTCTAAGTTTTTTATTAGAGCGTCATGGTCAGCTGTGTTGAAGATAGCTGAGAGGTCCAAGAAAAGTAGTGCAGGCAACCCTTTATAGTTTACTGTGTATTTAAGATCATCTCAGATGGTAATGAGGGCAATATATTGAGCCTCTTTCTGGCAGACTTCTGTCTAGTAGTCTAAGACAATCAATTGTGGCATCTGGGCAAATGCTGCTCTTTCTATCAGTTTGACCAAGAAAGGCCCATTTGTAAACAGTCTGTAGTTGTTGGTGTCATTTGGGGGCAAGTTTGTTTTCTTTAATAATGGGCATATGTATGCCTTTTTTAGATCTTCAAGAAAGTTTCCCATAGTTAAAGAATTATTGCTGATTTTTGTAACTGGTGTGGCAGCAGAGGTAGTTACAAGAATGTTTTGGTGGGCAAGGGTATCCGGCTGGCCTGCTTGCCTTGACCAGATCCATAAATTCAAGTTGTGATATTTGTTTGAAGGAATGCAGAGGCTGGGTAAGCCCACTCTTGGAAGCAATTTTTGGAGAGGGATTGGTGCTGGAGTTTTTCCTTTGTTTTAAGTAGGATTCCACCGAGTCTGCTTTGGTTGTATAATGATTTGTCAGTTTTTCTGTGAAATATTGAGTAATGTGATGAATCCTTCTGTGGATTTAGGTTTACAAAATTTGGTGAGGAGTTTATAAAGTTCTTTGTTTGCTCATTTAGCATTTTTAATTCTGTCTGAATAGTATTGTTTTGAGCTTTTTTTGATTGTTGACTTGTGTATTCTGTTAACTTTCTGGTGACATTGTTCTTGATTTGTTTGTTTTGAGCCAGGTGTGCTGCAGCTTTCTAAGTTGTTGTATTATTTCTTTTAGTTCTGCATTTCTCTAAGGTGCTTGTTTTCTTTAGTCCCGTTTTGTTGTTCTTAGTGGTATTGGGCTATCAAAAGATTCCTGCAGCCACACATAACACTTTTGAACAGAAGTTTTTGTGTCTGGATCTGTATTGGATATTAGTATCTCTGTTGGATCTTAGTTGTTCTTCTCAACATAAACCCCTCAGTGTGTGTGTGTGTAGACAGACAGATAGATAGATAGATAGATAGATAGATAGATAGATAGATAGATAGATAGATAGATAGATAGAGCACAAACCAATATTCCACTGGTGTCACACACACAGTGTGCATTGCACAAGTCTAACAGTGGTCCTACATATGACATCCAATAGCCACCAATCCGTACTTCTCCTGCTCTTTCAAATTAGAAACATTTGATTTGATATCTGCATTTGGATGCAATTCCTACTAATCAGCGTGTTCTGTTGTGACCTGTAACGTTTAGCCTTGGGCTGGAACAGGTGGTAGCAATGCTTTTCAAGAGGAAAACGCATCTCTAAAGACATTTAGCTGAAGGCAGCTGGGTTATGTGATGTTGTTCATTTCACTAAAGTCATGATACATATTTAATAAGTAAATACTGTGTTTCAGATGAGAGGCATCGTTTGTTTTGACAAAATACACAGCTGCAATTCATTCATCACTCAAGAGTACGCTTGAATTTATTTGACTCTTTCATGGGATGACAGCTTTCTCTTTTAACATTTCAATCAGCCATTAGCATTTCTCGTTAGATATATTATTCATTTCGGTTCTTTTTTTGACCTCAGTTAGCTTACATATTAACCTCAAACAGTTGTAAAATAAGTAATTCTGAAATATTTGTGAAAGACGTCTTCGGTTTTGTTATGGCTGACTTGCCTATTCTTATCTTTCCTTGCGCACTTTTTCATGCTCATTTTTGTTAAGCTGTTCCGTTTTCACACCCTTGCGTAGTTTACATTATGATCTCAAGACTTCCTACTTTCCGTCATGCAAATTCCACAGCACAGAGATTGGTGTACAATGTAAATGGTCTCTACTCCAGTGGTATGATCTGACAACGTTCTGGGTCACGCCTCTATTTCTATTTTTACTCTGCCTGCCATCTTACTGGTCTCTTAAATCAAAAAGGAAAAAAAAAACACGTCCCCCTAATGTCGATTGCCCTAAATTAGGTAAGTCAAATTTGTGGCAGAGCACGTCTGAACAGGGTCAGACTGGCCTATAATGCAGTCAGTGCCCGATGGGCTAAACAGGTCAGTGTGTAGGCCGTTTTTCGGTTAAGCATGCATGCGCTTTGACCTGTTGTAACTACGCCCACCACACCCCCATCACTATCACTCGTTCGTAGTCTTGCCTTTCAAAAATCCTTTGTTATCATTGGTAAATGCTTTATATTTATCCCTCCTTGGGGAGTTATGTTATCCCCTTGGACACAAACCCTGTTACATGAATAATTGCACTTTTGCCAATACATTTGACTGCAAGCGAACTTTTTTCCTTTTGTTTCTCTCCTTTGCGCTCATGCCAGCATGGTGCTGTGAATCAGCTTGCTTATGTCAACTGTTTTACTTTTCATTTTCTATTTATGTGGCAAGAAAAGTCCAGTTAGGAATTTACAACGCTAATAGCTCTAACACGTGCAAATACGAGACCTGTTGCATTGCAAATGCTTGTTTTTTTGGGTGGTGCCACAAACATTGGCTGCAGCGCGCCAAAATCTATGCAGCCTTTCATGTCTCAGAAGACACTTATGCAAAGTGTACTTACAAGTTCAAAACTGCCCTGATTTGCAAACATGGCCCACTTTTTTAGCAATCCGATCCGCTATTTGGAGCCGCTTTTATTTTGGTGCCGTGGCCTATTTTCTAGCCTAGTCCAACCCCTCCTCTGAAGCATTTCTTATGGAGAACTGTTATCTGCATTTCAAGAATAAACATCTAAGGCACGCAATTTACTTGTTCCATTAAAATGTGTGAGAACTTCAGCCACTATTAATGGACGTTTTAAGTGAGTTTAGGAAAAACTGCTAAGGGAAATTTAGAGATATCTCAAAGGTTTAGCTAGCCTTTCTAGGGACCCGCCTTGGCATGCTAGCATCTTAACTGAAGTCATTAGTCCCGCAATCCAAAGGCACAGAGATTCCCTCCCAGCTCCCAATAAAGCACCACTGTACACAGGTGCAGAATGCTAATGGAGGGTTGCATCTCTTACCTCCTGTTCAAGTACCCAGTGCAACAGGTTAAAGCAGTGACCAGATTTTAGTGGGCAACTCATGGGGACAACCTAGAGACACTAATGACACTAATGAGCTAGGTCAGCAGGTGAGACGTGGGAAGTTTTTCACAACTGGCCATTGTAATAACCCTCCTACCAACTATCCTCAATTACCCCCAAAGGGCACTACCTATTAAATTGTCTTGAGGGATTTCTTGTGCTTTCGCCAAATTTCCTGGAAAGCCCAGAGACCTTGAAGAATAAAGCACTTCACGCGAGGTGGACCCAGGATCTATCCCAAGAAGTTCTATTCATTAGAAAGGCTCGGTATACACCCTATTGATTGTGAGAGGGATTGTGTGCTAGTGAATTTCAAGTCACCCCTCCTTGCCGAGTTGCTCCTGAGTCACCTAAACTTAATGGCAAACCCTCCCGGGTGAATTAAAACTCTTCCCTTAGGATATTTTTATAGGCCCCTTATCCCCCTCGTGGCATTTTAGGACTGGGTCTAGGTCTGATGGGAATGCATGTGGCAAGACACTATTTAAAATTCCTACCAAAAACATTTTCAGCCCCTGTCATCTTTGGATAGTCAAGACTGATGGTGCCTGGAATAGATTTCTGAATTCCCTGCTCCCCTGTAGGCTATTAAAAGGCCATATAAGAGTTCATGTCACTGCTCCATCTTTTGTTTCCAGTGTTGTCCCTGTATCCAGCAGTCTCAGTCATACTGCTCATTTGTCTGCCCCCTAGTCCTCAGATTTCATCATCCTTGATCCCTCGACAGTAGTAGGGATTCAGGAGAAGGTTCCAGCAAATCAAGACATTGACATCAATGGATCTGACCCCAGACCAGCCTTACTCTCCATTAACGGTTCTTCTTACTCAAGGGGAATCATTGTCCTCTCCCTCTCTGTCCACTGTATCATCATTTGTCTGGGACATGTTATCGTGGAACATTGCTTGTCAAAACCCTACGCTGGCAAACCGAGACTGGGGGTCTTTTTATTGACTCATTTGATATCTGCATGCCCCAGGAAATTAGGGGCCTCATTTTTTAGATTTTGTCCCAAGGCAGTTTCTCAAGTGATTTTGCTGTGCTGCCTTTTGTCAAAAGAAAAGGGCAGGAATGCGCAATATCTATAATATATGGCACATTCATGTATTTTCCCCATGCGCTGGCTCACAATGGGCTGCCATGCATCAACTCAGATACCCTTGCACCGTGGTGCAAGGGTGTCTATGTTGCAGGGATGATTGTTTTCTGTGCAGTAAGGGACACATTCCTGCACAAAAGCAATCATGAGGGCATTTTCGTTTTTCTATTTGTGCTACAGAATGCAGCATACATAGAAAAATGCAAAAACGAGGAGAAATTAAGGTATTTCTCCTTGTTGTGTTACTTTAACGTCTTCTCTGGGGAGGCTTAGGTTGTTGGCGAATTCCCAGTTTTACAAAACATTGTAAATCTGGGAATTTGTTAAATAACATGGGTGTTACGTGGGAACACCCACCTTACCACCCATGGCACGCCTCCCTGTTGCAGGTTGAGGCAACGAAGCAACTTGCGCTGTGTTTCCTCAGTCCATATTTACAAGGCTATGAAAAGCCATGCTGAGTGGCTTTACGTGGCCTTGTAAATATCGCCGTAGAGTGTGCGCTGCCTGACCGTCAGTAAAAGTGAGGTTCTGTCGGCACACTAGGGCTTGTAATTAAGCCCCTTTGTATGTCAAGCCAACATACAAATCTGGATTTACCAATTTTTTTATCACTTTTTTTGTCCAGCTATGTGTGGTGTGAGTGGCCAGCCATTGTGTGGCCTAATTCTGTGGGTCAAAAACGTACTCACTCTTACTGTTACAAGGTTGGTTATAAACTTGAGAGATGTGATGGGGTATCTCTGGTGGGAGACAGATTTATATCCTAAGCCTTTAATGTCTACAACAGGTGGGTAGGGCAAAGAGTTCATCAAGTAACTTGCGTGTTCTAGAGAATGCTTTAGACTCCTTGCAACTTCATGACAGAACAAATGTCGCTGGTGAGCTTAATCGATGAGTGAAGCACACTTCAAATTAGCTGAGGAGGAAGATGCTGCCTGGGGTATTCCCCACTTAGATTTGGTCCCAGTAAAGTGTGGTTCCCTGTTTATCAACCAGTTGTTGAGCCTATCTATTTACTTTGGCCTTTGGGCCTCCAATGGTAGATCGTACTCAAATTGAAGAGGTGCCCACACCTTCAAGTATGTAAATCAGAAGAACACATTGATATTGACCAGAATGCCATCCATCTGACCCATAGTGGGCACAGCTCTGGCCATCACCAGGGGGGTAGTCCTAATTCAGTGGTTAATCTATTGCTTTGAGATAACAAGCAGGCTCTAAAATGTGAGGGGATTTTTAGAGACCCTCTGAGGTTGGCTCTGATTTATGCCTAGCTGCTGAATACTATTGAGTTCCTGGGCACCAGTGGTCCAGGAATCCATGACCAGGTGTCTATTACTAACTGCCATAAAAAGCTGTTCAGGTCTTTCGAAGGTTTGGTTGGGGCCAGAGATCCCAGGGTACGCACCCACTGTGCTTGGTTTGACAGTCATTGCAGGAAATTAAGATCCATTCGTATTCAGAGCCCGAAAGACGCCAAGAGATGTCATTTGTAAAGCCTGAAAGGTCTATAAGATCGCACTAGCTATAATGTGAACCAGATATGTGGGAGGAAATGGTCACATCGGTTTGGGCTATAGACACCAAGGGCCCAATTACGAGGCTGGTGGTCTCAAGGTTGCCAACCTCACAGTGGTGGTCGGACTACCACTGCTCTGGTGGTCCGACCACCACATTATGAGGTTGTTTGGCAGACCTGCCAACCTATACCCATCCCTGCAGGATTTGTGATCCCAACAGGCTAACGGCAGTCCTGGTTGTAATTAACCAGGGTGGTATAGATCTCAACCTTGGTTCTCTCCTGTCAGCCCATTGGGGAAAGTTGTAATAGGGGCTGTGGGGAGACCACCACATTGACAGTGGTCTCCTCACCAGTCTCCTCACCCTGGGTCTGGTGGTCGGGTTTTCTGACCACCAAACTCATAATCAGCCCTAAGTGTTTTGAGGGGATAGTGGCCCATGGTAATCGTAACATAGTCACTAGTATTGACTACAATCTTCAACCACAGACCTGGATGGACTACTTTTTGAAAATGTATACAGCTAAGCCCTTCAATGAAAACAGCGGACCATATTTTGTCACTACTCACCCGGGAGGAACTTGTGAGTTTAAGGACATTGTGGAGGACATCAGGGCCTTTCCGCCTCATAAAGTGCTGGGACTTGATTCTGTCCCTGGGAATTTATTTAAGGCTGAGCCCTTGATAAGGGCCATGTACTTTTAGCTGCTCTTTCTCTCTCTGTTTGATAGGCAACCCTATCTCTGCATCTTGGCATTCTGCCGGGATTATACCAATTTATGAAAAAAAGGAAGTGAGGGCAATCCAGTGAATTATAGAGCAATCAGCCTTATTGAAACCTCTCAGAAACTTTTTTCCTGTTTCATTCTGGGCAAGTTAATGGATTGGGCTAAAGAAAATTCTACCTTTTCTGAGTTTCAGGCAGGCTTCAAAAGCAGGGTAAGCACAGTGGATCAAATGTTCACCTTTTGTTTCCTTTAATGGAAAAACATATTTCTCAACAAGAGCCACTTGTATGTGGTTTATGTCAATTTAAAATCAGCCTTTGACTCCATCCTAAAAGGCAAACTGTAGGCGATTTTTGCGGGACCTTGGCATCCATGATAACCTGCTGTCTGTCATTATAGGCTTTATGTGCACAACCTGGACAGGTACAGGTATGGTAATAACGGTTAGTTTACCGACCCGATAAACATAGGTTCTGGTATTCTCCAGGACTGCGAGCTGCCCCCACCTTGTTCTCACTTTTTATTATTGACCTTGTCCACACACCTGACATTCCAGGCAATGATGCACCCAGACTGGGACCCCGATAAAATACGACGTTGTTTGCTGTTGATCTAAAACTCTGTGTGGTCTGCAGTCAATAGTAGTTTGCTTCATAAGCTATGGCAATGCTTGGGGCCATGAGATTAACATTAACAAAACTAAATTCATGGCATTCAACCCCTACAAATCTGCCAGGGCTATGATCATGGTGCACAGTACTCCAACTGAGCAAGTGCAGAAGTTTGATTACCTGGGAGTGTGCTTAAATCACAAAATTAGTTGTCTAAATGTACATTGAAATTCAAATCTGTGGCAAGGGCGGTATGTAAAATACGTAGGAGGACCCATACAAACTCTCTTGCTCCAGTAGTTGAGAGTTATAATCTAAAAGCGAAAAGCTCAGCCACCTATGGTGCAGAATTATGGGGTTATACTGGCTCTTTTGAGCTCTGCAATGTAGAAAATAGTTTGAACAGATTGTTCTTAAACTTCTGCAAAGAGCCCCTTTTCTTCCTCATTTCTAGGTCTTTCCCAGTTAAATGCACCATATTGTCTAGACCCATCCTGCGTTGGTACAGACTTCGGTCTGTAGAGGAATTGAAAACCAATAGAGCTTCGATAAAGGTACTTTAAATTTTTCGAGGGAGTGAGAAGATCCTCTAGCTTGCCCTTATCAAGCCCTCTCTGCATGATATTGGTTTGTCCTCTTTGTCGGCCTCTCTGGGATCAGCTAAATCAGTCACCCACCAATTGATAAAAGATAATATAAAAGAGAATCTGGGGCTGAGGGAACTAAAATGTGTTAAGGCAGTGAGTTTAACAAATCTATTCTTGGGCACCAAGATCAATCCTGCTAATAAACCATTTTTTGACTCTCTGCTCGGTGCTATTTCATTGCAAATCTATTTAAAATGGAGGTATGGGGTCCTCCTGGTAAACCATTTCTGTACAAAGTGGGGTGAGAAGCATGGCAGTTTGTGCAGGTGCCCATTTTGCGGTGCTGCAGAAGAAACTCTCCACCATTTTGCCTTTTTTTGTCCCGGCTCTGCTAGGCCATGCAAGCATTGGCTAAAACCATTGTGCAATCTCTGAGGTTTCAGGTACTATGCACTTGCACGTCCACTATGCATTTTACGCTTTGATACAAGAGTGGTGATTGTGGTTACAATGTCCAAATTTTGCACACTGCCTGTCTCCTCCACAAACATGCAATGCAGCTCTGTAGTCTTTGACATGGCTGTTGCGGCCCTTTTTACTGCCTTAGTTTTATCATACCTTTTAATCATATTTTTAAAGGCTCACCCTGTTTACTTTGGAGTTAGTTTTACGATTTATATCTTGTTTTTGAATGCATCAATTTGTGCTATTGTATTATATAGAATGAGCCATGGTTGGCTGCTTGTACCCTAGTTTTATTTTTATGATTTTACACTGCGCAGATTCTCACATTTGTAATTTAATGCATGATGTTTTATGGATTTTGATATTCCTGAATAAACAATTATTATGAAAATGTTTGAGGGCTTGGTCAAATAGCTCCCTGTGTGTCGTTGCTGTCCAAGCCTATCACACAAGCGTGCTACCTGGAGTCGGAAGCACAGCCCTATTTAGAGCATGACTTCTCCCACTGTTTTTGTCATGTCCGAGATTCTTTAACAGCACAGCATGGCAGCCCTGCCTGCAAAACCTAGCAGTACTGGGCAATACAAATAATTGTCCCGATGCGCTGGGTAAAATTCTCAATGAACCGGTGACATTGTTTGCTAACTTTAAAAAACAAACGCTCACTTTGGTAGCTGTCTTTGAAAATATTAGCAAAAACGCTTTCAGTGTAATTCCCCTATAAAGTCATGGAGAAGGGCTGTCTCATTACACCAACCTGAATGCAGGACTTTCAATGAGTCCTTGAATGTGCCTCATTAACTGATGCAATCAATGCATTAGTGTTTTGAACTGCCTGATTGAAAATGTTTCACTAGCCAGTGCACAAGGCTTCTCACATCTTTCACAATTTAAAAGATTAAAAAATAGATGTCGTTTTCTAACACATTTGTGGAGAATCAATGCTGCAGGGACAAACTTATACAGTCCTAAGTTTGTTAACAAATATTTGTGATTCATATATATGATGATCCAAATTCAAACAGTTTTTGTGAGTGTTACACAAATACTCATAATTCTACTTCTTTAATCACTGAAAGCGATTTATAAGTTTCTTTTGAAGCAGAGGTCTCTGAAAGCATGAAAAGGTTTATATCTTAATGTAAGCCAGTCCAATTGAGTGTTTTCGATTTTTAGAACGAACTAATGCAGCCTTCAAAAACGTTTTACTAAACAGGATTCTCAGAAGAAAGTCTGCAACCACCTTTATAGAATAAATGAAATCAATCATAAAAAACGAGCTTTATAAAGTCTGGATAAGTAATAAAGAATGATATTTACTGAATTGCCCTTTCCTGACAAGTCTGACAAGAGACATGCTTGCCAACATTCGCCAAGATCAACAGAATCGTGCTAGGAGACCCATTATGTGAAGATGTCAATCAACCTAAAAGCACGAAAACAGCCAATTCATCACATGCATTGTTCCAGACACTGGTGCATGCATAAAGGAAACAATGTGCTTGATAGACATGATAGATGGCTATCAATTTGACACAACCGCTGACATATAAGTGATCTATGAGTTTAAGAAATGCTCCTCAGACACTTGGACAGAACGACCTCAAATGATATTTGAAACAAGCTCAGAACTATTCAAATGCTGACCTCTTTTATCATTGATATGGCAATCATTCCATTGATCAGAAACTTTTTCTAAGCCACCAGCTTCATTTGAATTCAAAATTAGGAAGGGGGTACAGTGGTAGTTTTGATCTAGAGTTAGCACATTTTGTTATAGCAAGTTATGAACAGAAATTCTTCCTCAAGTACAAAAACCCAAGCAGACAATGTGTGCCCTTGTGGAAATAATATATTCATATTATATTTTATATTTGGAGGGGCCTGTAATGATTTATTAAATTTCATATTTGCAATAGCAGACTCAGTGAACTACATAGTGACTTGAAAAATAAATCGAAGGGGGCATGGTGGACAAAAAGAGCCTGTGCTGATGATGAATATTATATAGTTTCTGATGAGTGAGGTAAATTGTCTAAATGCTGCATGTCAGACAGTGGACAAGACAGCTATTAAATAAGTGAAGAGGAAAATTACTCAAAGGGAAATAAACACAGCACAGAGATTGGCTTCTCCTTGTGTGCATTTACCTCTCTAAACCAGCGATCTCCAATCTTTTCTGCAAAAAAAGTTTCTTATGTTTAATGAAAATCATCCGAGCAACTAATATTATTAGTGCTTTAATTGTAGTCATGTCAGGCAAGATGACATTAGTGGCTACCATATACAAACTTTCCTGCAGCGATCACCTCAGTACATTAGGAATGGTTGCCAGTAGGAATGTAAAAAGGTCAGAGTGGAATGCGTAGCCATCAATAAAACATACCAGTCATAACAGCAATGGCCCTCACGCCCAAGTACTAACGTAGGTAATACGTCTCCTCTATGCTATATGATTTACCACCCAAATATCAGATTTAAACATATTTTGGAAATTAAACAACTATTCCGAAAGCATCGACTTATGAGTTCAGAAAATACAGACAGTTTTCTGTCAGATACACACTTTAGTTTTAGTACACATATTTACATTTGACCCAAGCAAAAGCTTCTAGTTTTTCAGGATGGCCTGCATGTAATAGAACTACTCTTAGTACTGCTCTTTGGAGAAGTCAAATCTGAAGGTTAAAACTTCAAGCAATGAAGAAAAACATTTGTATACAGACAAGGTTGTGTTTGCTGTAACAAGGTACCGCCAATGTGCCTGGAGATCTAGGGAGAGCTTAGACTTTTACTATGATACCTGGCTGGTACTGTGATTTATAGGATGATACTGAGCAGTAATCGACTTACTAGAGAGACTGCCAGTGAGGTTTATTTTAACTTAGTGATATCATGGACTGATTTTAATCATGTTTTATGTCTTTCTAAATTAATTTTTATGAACAATTTGTATTTATTGTCTTGCTACTGATTTTATGGTGTCTAGCCGAAATAAAGTTATTTATTTATATATACAGTGTAGAATAGTGACTGCTGAAGCAGTGTGTGTCACGGTGAAAATGATCATTTTTTATTTCAGTTTTAACGTATGCTACTGTGACGATAGTAGGTTAAGAAATATGGGAAAAATATTAATCATGAATAACCTACTGTGCTCTAGACATCTGGATCAAAATTTAATGAGCTCTAAGTTGAAATCGGAACTGGGTCATCATAGCAAAGTCGTCCATCATCTAACCATAGGAGATCGTCTATCAAAGACTCTCAATCTTTAATACAATTACTAGTAATACTGCATAAACCAAGAATTTACAGACCAGTTTATTTAAAGATACCAATCGTATATTCAATTTGATAAAAATTGCTAATGCTCAGTATAAACATTAAATAGGTGTAAAGGGCATCAGGGTAAGAAAGCAGATTACAATAATAGTTTATGTTGTGCATAAATGTCTTTTCTCAACTGCGTGTAAATTTACCCCAAAAGAGGCAGATAGACAGAACCTATGAAAGGAGCAGACATGTGATTCCTGTCAATGTAAGTTGCGACGGCGAAGTAATATGCAGGAATCTACATGCATAAATGTACCAAGGAGAAAATGGATATGTACAAATTTGGCCACTTGAATTGGCTGTCATCATCAACATGCACAAATTGACAACAAGAAATAGAAACACATTCGTCATTGAAGTAATTCCATTCAGAAGACACCAGTCAACACTGACCACTGAAATTCCCCAGGAGGAATTTGAAATATCCATCACACATGCAAACATCGTAGTGATATAAATGTCAATGACCCGGGTCCTGTCCTTCAGCATACTATGTTCACTGTATGCATTACAAAGGACTGGCATGTCAAAATTCAGTGATGGAGGCAATATAGTAGTACAGCTGTTGTAGTAAAGGATCAACATCAACACAAATTACACCACCACAGTATTTCTCATGTAACAGTGCATATGTCACACTTTCCATGTAATTAGCAAACTGTTGAATGATCCATGATTTCAGATTTCAGGAAAAGAGAGAATAGTTTATAGCTAAAATGGATCACAAGTTACTGAGCACTTCACATAAAATGCTGCACAGTGCTCAAAAGTTATAAAAAGGTAACTATTAGCATTTGACCTGTGCATTTCTTTATTCAGGGCAGAAATAAAATACCATTGGGACGTATTCACAAACTGCTTTTTGTAGTATGCCGCATGCCCCTATCTCCAAAAATACAGGCATAGGGGAGTAGGGTATCCCTAACCTGAACTTATACTTTTTTAAAAACTTTTTGTGCAGTACAGGGGACAGTGTCCCTGAGTCCTAAACTGGCTACTGTCAAATCCTCATTGATGTAGTGGCAGTCAATCAGATCTTATCTAGAGATCTGCTGGCTCTGAGTATCCTCTGTGGTGTGAAATATACAAAGTGTTTGAACCGTAATTCCCCAAAACATCTTAGTGGATTTACACCAAATCACACAAAGCACACTTTCTGGATGAGAATCTAGCTTTCTGCCAATTTTGGTGTGAATTCCATTCAGCATTTTTTGCGGTATCACTGTTCAATTTTCTGGTGGAAAATGAATGGGGAAAATATGCTCCCCCGCTTTTTTATCGGTACCTGGTTAAAAGATCACCCCAAAGCTTCCCAGGACAGAACTCAGATAATAGAATGTTTTTCTTGGAAAGTTTTGTGAAGATTCGTCAAACAGTACCAATGCATTTTTCTATAAAAACAGGGTTCTAACTATAACTAACCAGGGGCAACTGGCACTGGGTAATATACATATATATATATATGCACTGAAAAAAACGGAGGTTGAATTGACATTATAGTTAGATCAGGTAATACTATCTTACTTTACATTTGAAAAAAATGACAGAAATTCACTGAAAAGAACAAATGTTGAAGTAATTATATAAAATGAAAATGTCAGTTAAAATGTAAGATTTTACACTCTTAAAACACTGAAACTCTCCAGTTACAGTTAACTTAAGTGCTATAACTAACATCCCAGCATGCACAGTGTGATCATCAACAGTTTTATTTCAGATGTTATCAGCAATGTTAGCAAAACCTTTTTGGCCCAAAACGGGTTCCCTCTAGCACTCATCTGCCAGGCCAAGAGGGACAGCTTAACACAAGCCTGTTCCCTTTTATTTTTCAGTTCTTTTTTCAGGACAGGGGACTGAGCCCCCAAGTCCTAAAATGGCTGTCGACCATCTTTTTTTAAGTGGAACAGCCAAAAAAATCTAATCTTTTGACCTCTCAGAGCTGCAGTACTACCACATCTCTCTGTATAAATGCATTATGAACTTCAGTTTCTCATGAACTACTGAAAGGATTTAAACATAATCAAAAAGGTAAAATTTTGGGTTATAGAGCTAGCTGTCTGCCCGATGTGATGTTATTCTGTTCAGTGTTCATTCCTGTATCGCTGTTCAATTTACCAATAGACAATTGCATGGGGATGATTTGTTTCGGGCCCCCATTCTTCTTAGTCCCAGCTTGATGAATTACCCTGAATCTTTCTGGGATGGAGATGAAGTGGATTAAATCTTGTGTGTGTGTGTATGTCTGTGTGCATAAATATATGTAATATATACAAATACATATATGTATATCTATATATGTATCTCTCTTTCTCTCTGTATATACACTTATTGTTAGCATCCAGGTTCCTATCGAAAAAGCGTTTTTTGTTTTGCTAATAACTTTGACGCCGCTTGATGAATATTCACAAAACCTTCCAAAAAACTTTCACCCTCACATCAGCTGATGTCTGGAAAGTTTTGGGGTGATCAGTCTAGCAGGGGCTGAGGAAAGAGAAGGGTTCCCAAAATGCTTCTTCCCAATTCATTTTTCCATAGTGATTTTGAACAGTGATAGTGCCAAAACTACTGGATGGAAATACACTAAATTTGACACAAAGGTAACTCTAGCTCAAGAAAGGGTCCTATTTGTTATTTGGTGTAAATCTTTCTGTAGTGTAAAACAGGTTTGTATATATAGGGATGTGGATCCGTTGCAACTCGTACACGAAGCATCGTGACTTCGTGCGTCACAAGCAGTACTGCGATTGGCTGGCCTCAACCTGTTGAGAAACCTGAGGCCCGCATTTTAGTTTGCTTGGGTATAGGAGTTTAGCTTAGCCTTGAGTAGCAGGACTGTACTCTTTTTACCTAGACAAAAGGCTCTGTTTTATTATTATTCACTTTAACTGTACTTGCAGTTTCTGCATTTTATAAGAAATGTGTTTATGTTATAATCAGTTGCTATTCTATGAAAGCATCATTATCAGAAATGTACATATTGAATTGTCATCATGTCCCTCTAATTTACAGAATATGAACATGTCAGGCATTTTTATTATGGTATTGATGATACAAGTTTGCGCACACAATGTAACACTTAGGTGCATACCCACATCAGGATGTCTGCACAAACAATAACATGGTTCCATCCAGGAGATTCCTTCCACACTGCACAACATTTCGCTGCAGACCTCAGCCTTGCACCTACATCGTCTTATTTGTGGACTAGAGGCCAACCTTGTTCCAAGGTAACGGAGCGGAGGCGCTTCCCATGAACATGGTTTGGGAAGATTCGGTTTATCACACTTTCCTCTCTTTACAGTAGACAATATGCTTTTAGGAAGAATTTTGTATATTCATGTTTATTGCAAGATGTTAGGATTGTTTATATTCACATTGCTTATTTCACAATCCTGATTTTGTCTCTTGTCGTTATCTTCATCATTGCAGTGCATGTATTTTACAGTAGATTGCAGTCTTTTCAATAAATATATTGAAAACTTTCCTGCATCTTCTTCTTCGTCTGTGTGTGTAGGAGACTCATTTCTAACTAGAGAAAAGGGTAAGACTTGTTGCACAGCAAATCCCTGAGAGGATTTCTAAGTCCTTGTTCTAGGCTGCCAGAAATCACCTTTACTGTTCATGTTTGTTAGAAATGGGGTCTTTGGTTGACAGTCAGGTTACCCCCTGTTCCCCTGTTCCCCTGTTCAAGCAAGGACCGTCACTCTAGTCAGGGTAAAAGAGAATCACCCTCAGCTAACCCCTGCTTACCCCCTTGGTAGCTTGGCAGAACAGTAGGCTTAACTTCAGAGTACTAGGTGTAAAGTATTTGTACCAACACACACAGTAACTTAATGAAAACACTACAAAATGACACAACACCAGTTTGGAAAAACAGGAAATATTGATCTAAACAAAACAAGACCAAAATGACAAAAATCCACAATACCCAAGTCAAGTTATTAATAAAAATGCAAAAAGAGTCTTTAAGTAGTTTTAAGCACACATTAACTCTGTTAGCGTGAAAAAGTACCTTGGGTGCGTCAAAAATAACCTTGCACGGGTGAGTGTGCGTCAAAAAGGCTTTGCGATGTGTCGATTCCACTCACAAGCGGAACCTTGCGTTGTTTCTCCATTCATCGGGTCGGGCGTGTCGTTTATTCCCTCTGCAGGAGAGCGATGCATTGATCCGGTCAGCACTCTCGGGTGCGGGCAGGCCTTTCTTTGTTTTTATACGCCCAGCGGTACTTGAGTTGGAAATCCAGCCGGACAATGATTTGAAAACCCTGCAGCGCGGGTTGCGATCTCCCAGCCTCCGTCAGTGATACTGCACGTCGTTTCTCCTGCTCCGTGTCTCGATTCTTCAGCTGCACTTCCGGTGAGCGTTGATTTTCAGCTGCAAAGCCGGCGGCGCAACGTTTCTTGAGCCACAGATCGGAGTTGCGTTGATCTTTTCCCTGCACTGCGCTCGGTGCGTGGATTTTCTTTTCTTTAGGCTGCCAGCTTCTCCTTTCAAGGTCTCAGGAACTGGATGGGCACCAAAGGGCAGAGTAGGAGTCTCTTCGGAGACTCCAGGTGCTGGCAGAGAGAAGTCTTTGCTGTCTCTGAGACTTCAAACAACAGGAGGCAAGCTCTAAATCAAGCCCTTGGAGATTTCTTCTCAAGATGGAAGGCACACAAAGTCCAGGCTTTGCCCTCTTACTCTGGCAGAAGCAGCAACTGCAGGATAGCTCCGCAAAGCACAGTCACAGGCAGGGCAGCTCTTCTTCCTCAGCTCTTCAGCTCTTCTCAATGCAGAGGTTCCTCTTATTTCCAGAAGTGTTTCTAAAGTCTGTGGTTTTGGGTGTCCTTCTTATACCCAATTTCTCCTTTGAGGTAGGCCTACTTCAAAGTAAAGTCTCTTTTGAATGCGAAATCCTGCCTTGCCCAGGCCAGGCCCCAGACACTCACCAGGGAGTTGGAGACTGCATTGTGTGAGGACAGGCACAACCCTTTCAGGTGTACGTGACCACTCATCCCCTCCCCTCCCTCCTAGCACAGATGGCTGATCAGGAAAAGCAGACTACACCCCAGCTCCCTTTGTGCCACTGTCTAATGTGAGGTGCAACCAGCCCAACTGTCAAACTGATCCAGACAGGGAATCCACAAACAAGCAGAGTCACAGAAATGGTATACGCAAGAAAATGCCCACTTTCTAAAAGTGGCATTTTCAAACACACAATCTTAAAATCAACTTTACTAAAAAAATGATTTTTAAATTGTGAGCTCAGAGACCCCAAACTCCACATGTCCATCTGCTCCCAAAGGGAATCTACACTTAAATCAGATTTAAAGGTAGCCCCCATGCTAACCTATGAGAGGGACAGGCTTGCAATAGTGAAAAACGAATTTAGCAATATTTCACTGTCAGGACATATAAAACACATTACTGTATGCCCTACCTTAACCATTCACTGCACCCTGCCCTTGGGGCTCCCTGGGGCCTACCGCAGGGGTGTCTGACATGTAAAAAAGGGAAGGTTTAGGCCTTGCAACTGGATACAAATTTACAGTTAAAAGTGCACACACAGACACTGCAATGGCAGGTCTGAGAGATGATTACAGAACTACTTATGTGGGTGGCACAACCAGTGCTGCAGGCCCACTAGTAGCATTTGATTTACAAGCCCTGGCACCTCTAGTGCACCTTACTAGGGACTTACTAGTAAATCAAATATGCCAATCATGGATAATCAAATCAACCATACAATTTACGCAGAGAGCAAATGCACTTTAGCACTGTTTAGCAGTGGTAAAGTGCTCAGAGTTCAAAAGCCAACAGCAACAGGTCAGAAAAAATAGCAGGCAGGAGGCAAAAAGATTTGGGATGACCCTGCATAAGCAAAAAAGTCCAACAATGTTGTTGGGTGAGATGCTGTTAGAGAGCTGGGAGGGTTGGGCTAACAGTTGCCAACTGTTGTGGGAGTGACTCAGTCGCCTAAAAACAGAGGAGCTGCCGCCCCTAATCCAACAGTCATGTAGCGATACAAGGGTCCTTATGACATGGTGCCACTAACAATGGCATAGGTACTGTTTTACGAGTCTCCTGAGTATCTCTGTTTCACACACAGTAAATGTGCCCTAAGTACCATTATATGGAGACGTCCGGGGTCTTAGGGATAATCCTCCTCAGCTGAACAGGGAGCACCTATCTAAGCTGTAGGTTGTTAAAGCTTGAATGTTAAAGTTTTTTTTCTCCTTTTGTGTACCTTACTCTGATTCCTCCTTAACATGGCAAATGCCAAAAAAATTCCAGAAAACTGAAGACAAGTACTTACGCAGTTTCTTCTAGCCAATGGCTTAACAGATGAGGGCAGGGAAGTCACATTTGTTGTGGGAGCTCATAAAGCATACCAAACAGAAACATTTTACTCTTGGGCCAGCTTTCCAGAACTGAATGACAACTCACACACATTTCACACTTACAAAATAGTGGACGTACCACAGTGATACCAAGCTTATCAACACTTAGAAATACCACTTACTTATCAAGAACATCAAAACTGGTTCAATGACACCCTTCCACATGTAATACAACCCATGAAATTAGGTCCCTTAAGCAATGATGGACCAGCATGGCCTACCTTTGCCATGTACACCCCACATCTTGATGTGCAAGCAATGCAAGCAGCAGACATACACACACCTTATAATGAGATAGTAGCAATATATAGACAACTAATTCAGGTTGTAATGCAGACTTTGATCACCTCCACAGTGAGGGTTGCTGCAACTGTGCATCAGTTGGCATTTATAGGAATTATTCCTCAAACAGTACACTCAATAATAGGCAAAGTACCCACAGAATGGGAGAAGATTCCATTCTGGATACCACAAAAAACAAATCAGATGGAATACTGTTTCTCCATCCCAGACCTCAAGATAAAAATAGAATTCTTACTATGTGCTTGCCATTTGGAATGGTTCCCTAAGTAGAGGAGTGACCCATGTGGGATGCAGGCTTTGCTGCAATTTATATAACCACACATGATATCCCAACACTTGCTAACTAGCCACAAGTGTTAAAACAAATTCAAAAGGAACTCGGGGCAGCCCCAGCCCTGTACTTGGGGATGAAGTGATGCGTAACTTCAACATGGTCTTCCTAATTATTTTAAGCAATATTAAAGGGGCAGCAGTGGCACTGGCCATTCTCCACTGGCTTTGTGAGGTTCCTCAACAGAACCAGGAGCACAAGCTGCCAAAGATTATCTCCAAGACTTACACTAGTACAGGTCGGGATAGTCTGGGTGCCAGACCAACCAGACCTCAAATTCAGAGTACCACCCCCTAAAGGAAGGTACTAAACAAGCACAAAAAGGTTCTAAAAAATGCTGGGATGAATAAAAGCAAAACAAAGACAAAAGAAGTCAGATAGCAGATCCTCTGAACAGAGATATAGGTGGTCATTCCAACCTCGGCGGTAAAAGGCGCTTACCGCCCTTCAGAAGACCGCCATAACACCGCCGCGGCTGCGGTAAACCGCCACGGTCATTCTGACCCACAACAGGCAAACCGTCAAAATACAGACATCCACAAAAGTCCGCCACACCAAAGGGCAGCGAGAAACTGGCGATGACCAAACCTCCACCGTCACGCCAACAGAAATACGCCCACACTATCACGACACACGAATCCACGCGGCGGTCTTTCAACCGTGGTATTTCATTGGCGGTACACACCGCTGCGGTCAAAATACACACACACTTACAAAATACAACCACATTGGACAATTCAAAATACACACACCTGAGACACATACACACACCACTCCCACACACCCAATTAAATATAAAATACACACCCACATCACCCACAAACCTCCACTCCTAGAGATTCGTGAACACGCACAGAGAAAAGACATCCGAGCACCCAGACGCCCAATTCACTGTCACCCAGCAATATTTGCACGCACTTCACACAACACAACAATACACATCACCACACTTAGCACCACACAATCCACCCTACACATCACCCACACCACCCCATGGCACCGCAAAGACACCCCAGGTTCTCTGATGATGAACTCAGGGTCATGGTGGAGGAAATTGTACGAGTAGAGCCACAGCTGTTCGGGGCACAGGTGCAGCACACCACCATTGCCAGGAAGATGGAGCTATGGAGCAGAATAGTGGACAGGGTCAACGCTGTGGGACAGCACCCAAGAAATCGGGACGACATCAGGAAGAGGTGGAACGACCTACGGGGGAAGGTGTGTTCCATGGTATCCAGGCACAACATCGCGGTGCAGAAGACTGGCGGCGGACCCCCACCTCCTCCCCCAGAATTTACAACATGGGAGGAGCAGGTCTTCAACATCCTGCATCCTGAGGGCCTCGCAGGAGTAGGCGGAGGAATGGACTCTGGTAAGGCAAATCTTAACTACTTCTTCCCCCCACCCCACCTGCATGCCAACTCATAACCCCACCCTCACCCTCACCCCATCACATCCTACTCCTTGCAACTGTCTCACCATCACAACCCACTCATCCCAACACCTAGCCCTACATGCGTCCACAAAGCATGGACACCCATCACCTAAGCATGCCCACTGCACATACACATACAACCCCCCCAACCACCGTCACAACAGCACCCACAAAGGAATGCCAGCACTGGGGTACACGGGCACCCACCCATTGCACGCTATGACACACACAGAAGCAATAACCATACTTTTATACCCCTGCAGGACCCGAACGCCACGTCACCGCGCAGGAGGGTCCACAAATGTCCACTCCACCCCCAGAAGAGGCCCACAGTGAGGACAGCAGCTCTGTCTCCCTGGATCTAGATGACCAGCCCGGTCCATTGGGGACCTCGGGACAGTCGGTTCCCTTCACACAGCCACAGGCCACAGTAGACCTTCCCCCCTCTGGGAACACCAGCACAGCACCCACCCAGAGGGCCCATACCTCTGTCCCCAGGACACGTCAAACAGCGGTGTGTCCACCACTACAGGGAACCCAGGCTAACCCACCACCCCAACAACAACAGGGACCTGGGGGCAGTGGTAGTGGGCACACGGTCCAGGGGACAGAGGCCCAGGGAAACAGGGGAACTGGGAGGGCTGCTGTGCGACAGGGGGGGGGGACAGGCCCAGGGAACCCACTCTCCACGAGGCCCTCTCCTCCATCATGGGAGCATACCACCGCTCCCAGGAGACGATGGCGACGGTCCTGGCCAGGTTTCAGGAGATCCAGCTTCTGCAGGAGCAACAGTATATGGGGTTCAGGGAGGAACTAAGAAACATCAGTTCCTCCATGGGTACCATCGTAGTGGCCCTGAATGAGGTAGTCACGACATTACGGGACACTGTGGCACCTCAAAGGGCCCCTGACACTAGCTTGCACCAAGAACTGCCTACCACCTCCGCCGGCGCTAGTGGACAGGAGGCCCCGACACAAGACCAACAGGCCACCAGAACCCCACCCCCTGCAGAAGGAGAACCACCCCGCAAACGGGCCCTGAGATCCAGGAAGAAGACAGAGTAAGATGTCAAGACCCCCGCCAGCAAAGGATACCGCCCTGATTGTCATCCCACTGTCCCACATTGTCACCCTGCCCAACCTTAAACTGCCCCTGCTCCATTTCCCACAGGCATTTGGACAATGCACCTGTGAAACTGATAGTCTGGACTCTGCCATGTACAATCCTCCACCATCAACCCTCACCGATTTGCAACCACCCATCCAATTTAGAGCACTTGAATAAAAACACTTATTGAACAAAACAATCTGTAGTCTGGCTGTGATTTAGAACAAATGTATTAGACATGACTGTGCCAAAATGTTCATTCACATTGTGATGCTAACAAACCGCTGTCACACAGCTGTAGTCCATGGGGAAACAAAGCAGATGTCACGCAGTGGGGCCCACATCTCTGAAAACGGAAGGGAAAGTCACAACACAGTTACCATACACTGGAGGAAAAAGTCAGACAGTAGAGAGGTAGGAGTCATTAAGTAAATGTAATATGCCGGTGTCTACTCTTACCTGTGTGTCACTGAAAATACTGCTGTATTACTGTGTTCCTGTTCTCTAGGTCTTCCTCTTCGGCTTCCTCCTCTTCACTCTCCACAGGCTCCACAGCTGCTACAACACCACCATCTGGACCATCCTCCTGCAGAAAAGGCACCTGGCGGCGCAAAGCCAGGTTGTGAAGCATACAGCAGGCCACGATGATCTGGCACACCTTCTTTGGTGAGTACATTAGGGATCCACCTGTCATATGGAGGCACCTGAACCTGGCCTTCAGGAGGCCAAAGGTTCGCTCGATCACCCTCCTAGTCTGCCCATGGGCCTCATTGTACCGTTCCTCTGGCCTTGTCCTGGGATTCCTCACTGGGGTCAGTAGCCAGGACAGGTTGGGGTAACCAGAGTCCCCTAATAGCTGGAGTTGACCCATCACATACGGGATGCTGCTATTCCGCAAGATGTAGGCGTCATGCACTGACCCAGGGAACTTGGCATTAACATGGGAGATGTACTGGTCAGCCAAACACACCATCTGTACATTCATGGAATGATAACTCTTCCGGTTCCTGTACACCTGTTCACTCCTGCTGGGGGGGACCAAAGCAACATGTGTCCCATCAATGGCACCTATGATGTTGGGGATATGTCCAAGGGCATAGAAATCACCCTTCACTGTAGGCAAATCCCCCACCTCAGGGAAAACGATGTAGCTCCGCATGTGTTTCAGCAGGGCAGACAACACTCTGGACAACACCTTGGAAAACATAGGCTGGGACATCCCTGATGATATGGCCACTGTTGTTTGAAATGACCCACTTGCTAAGAAATGGAGTACTGACAGCACCTGCACTAGAGGGGGGATCCCTGTGGGTTGGCGGATGGGTGACATCAGGTCTGGCTCCAGCTGGGCACACAGTTCCTGTATAGTGGCTCGGTCAAGCCTGTATGTATGTATGACATGTCGTTCCTCCATTGTCGACAAGTCCACCAGCGGTCTGTACACGGGAAGATTCCTCCATCTCCTCGCATGTCCCAGCGGACGGTGCCTATGAAGGACAACAGCGAGCACAGAGTCAAGCAACCCACAGGTACGTAACCACAGCTTGCACATAACACGATTCCCAATGCATTGAATGGCTTGTATGAGTGTTGGTGCATGGCCTAGGTATGTGTGACGCAGTTGGTAATTAGGCCATGTGGGCCCTTGAAATGGCGGCTGCCTGACCTGTGAAGTGTGACAGTGGGATGTGAGGTCAATGCGCTGGCGTGGCACACCGCGGCGGTAGGCGGTCGAAGACCGCGGCGCTAAGCCGCATTGGTTAACATTGAACCCTATGGGTTTCAGAAGCCAATGACGATGTGCGCCGGCGGTCGCGGTACACACCGCTGCGGTACGCACCGCCGCGGGCGTGACTGCCATTTTCTATCTGCTTAATCACTCGATACCTGATCTTCGACAGGAGAGGACCTACACTGCAAGTGCTGCTGTGACCTCGGTCTGGAAGAGACAATGGCTCATGCGACTGGAGAAAGGGCCCCTGCCTTCACTGCGGAGGAGTTGGAGAAACTTGTGGATGGGGTCCTCCCCCAGTATGCGCTACTCTACGGTCCTCCAGACCAACAGGTAAGTACACTGGGACCATGCTTAGTGGGCAATGCCTGGGTTGAGTGGGGTGGATGAAAGATGGTGGGGAGGGGAGCGATTGAGGCATGCATCAAACGACAGATGAGAGCATGTGCCACATGGCAAGGGTGGGGATGGGGGGCCACTCACATCGAGCATGCAGAAGGTGATGACAATTTTTCTCTCCCTGTACATGTCACATAGGTCAGCGCCCACCAGAAAGTCACGATTTGGCGTGCCATCGCCAAGGACGTCCGGACCCTGGGGGTCCACAACAGACGGGGCACCCACTGCCGGAAGAGGTGGGAGGACATCCGACGCTAGAGCAGGAAGACGGCGGAGGCTCAGCTGGGGATGGCCTCCCAACGTAGGAGGGGTGCCAGTCGTCATTTGACCCCCCTGATGTCCCGGATCCTGGCGGTGGCCTACCCCGATTTGGATGGGCGCGTGAGGACATCACAGCAGACACAAGGGGGTGAGTACAAATACATTCTGCTGACTTTGCGCGCAGTGGAGGTGTCTGGGTGGGGGAGGAGGGCTGTGGGTATCCCTAGGCCAGGGCGATTTCTGTAGGCTAGGCCCCTCCGTAAGGCATGGCCCTGTGCCCCTGCCCCCCACCTCTGTAGGGTGCCAAGTACAGGTATCCATGGCCCTGTGTCATCTATGTGTGCAGTTGTCGTCCATAGGCTTGTAGGCCATGTCCCACGGATTGCGTAGTGGACCCCAAGTGCGCAGCGTAGTGCAGGGGGCTTCTGTGTCTGTCTTGTCCGCCAACGGTAGCAGTAATCCATGCACTCAACATGTCTTTATTTCTCCTCCCCCCCTTTTTTGTGGTCTTCCTGTTCATGTGTGCATTAGCATCATCAGGCGGAGGAGAAGTGGCATCGGAGCACGAGGGAGCTGCATCTCACATGGCCATGGCGGGCCATTCAACTGACTCGGATTTCACCAGTGAGACGAAGGGCGAAGGGAGCTCCACAGCGGGGACTCGTGCTGATGTCAGTGACAGCGACTCGTCCTCTGAAGGGAGCTCCCTTGTGGTGGCGGCAACATCCGTGCCCCCCGCAACAACAGGTACAGCTGCCACCCAACGCACCAGCACCGCCCTCCCAGCAGCCCCTCAGCGTTTGCCCCGTGCCCGCTCACCCAGGAAGGTGGGCATCTCCTTCGCCCCAGGCACCTCAGGCCCTGCCCCTGTCACCCCTGCTGCCCTCAGTGAGGAGGTCATTGACTTCCTAAGGACCATCATTGTTGGGCAGTCTACCCTTTTGAATGCCATCCAGGGTGTACAAAGAGAGGTGCACCAGAGTAATGCATATCTGGAGGGCATTCATTCGGGTCAGGCTGCCCATCAGCGATTGTTCAACGCTCTGGCCTCAGCACTGACGGCAGCAATTGTCCCTGTCTCTAGCCTCCCCCCTCCAACTTCCTCCACCCAGACCCAATCCCCTGTACCTCTGCCTATCCCAGACACACCTACAGACCAGCCTGCACACTCCTCAACACCCAAGGGAAGCTCATCCAGACATAAGCACCACACATCACACAAGCATTCACACAAGCAACATCCACATGTAGACATACCAACAGCCACTGCCTCCACTGTGTCCCCCTCCTCCTCGTTTCCCTCCTCCCTCCCTGTGACGTCTCCACTCACACTTGCATGCACAACATCTTCAGCCACTACGTCTGTCACCAGCACACCCACCAGAACACTCCGCACACGTGCAGTCACCACCCCCACTACCATTTACACGACCCCTGTGTCCTCTCCAAGTGTGTCTGTCACCCCCTCCTCCAAACTACACAAACGCAGGCAGCCACCCACCCAACAGCCATCCACCTCACGACAGCCTCCAGCCCAAGCACCTGCACCCAAAAACACCAGACTTCACACTCCTACAACCACATCCTCTTCCTCCACTCCCATACCCACTACACCTACCCGTCCCTCTCTTTCCAAATTGCTTTTTTTTTCCAAACTTGACCTCTTTCCTACAACTCCCCCACCCCGTCCATCTCATAAGACTCCAATCAGCACCTCAGCCACCACAAAACCGGGACCTGTGAAGACTGTTGTCCATGGACTGTGGAGTCCCCCACCCTCAAGGACATCCAGTTCAGCTAGGAGCCAAGGCACGGCCAGCCCACCACCGGAAAAGCATCCTAAGATTGCCAGTGCCCGGCGCGAGCGACCAAAGACCCCAGGGACAAAAATCCCTACATTGGCTCCGGCAGGAAGTCAGGTGCCACCTGGCACACCGCCAAAGGTGAGAAAGGGCCACAAGCGTGCAGGGAAGGGTGGGAAGGGCAGCACACCCGACAAGTCCGGCAGCAGGCCAGCTGGCCAGGAAGGCCCGCAAGCCACGTCCCAGTTGGGCAGGAGGACACCCACAGGCCGAGATCTTCAGCCCAGGAGGGCCCCGCAAACCACCACACAGATGGACAGGAAGGCCCCGCCAGCCACATGTCAGGTGGCGAGTGACATCCATGCCTGGGCCGGATCTGCTGACCAGGACACTCATCTCAAGCACCGCTCCGCTGGGCACCGCCGTCTCAAGCACCGCTGAACAGGGCCCTTCATCTCAAGCACCGCTCTGCTGGGCACCGCCGTCTCAAGAACCGCTGAACTGGGCCCTTCATCTCAAGCACCGTTGAACAGGGCCATTCATCTCAAGCACCGCTGAACTGGGCCCTTCATCTCAAGCACCGCTGAACTGGGCCCTTCATCTCAAGCACCGCTGAACTGGGCCCTTCATCTCAAGCACCGCTGAACTGGGCCCTTCATCTCAAGCACCGCTGAACTGGGCCCTTCATCTCAAGCACCGCTGAACAGGGCACTGCCGTCTCAAGCACCGCTGAACTGGGCCCTTCATCTCAAGCACCGCTGAACAGGGCACCGCCGTCTCAGGAACCGCTGAACTGGGCCCTTCATCTCAAGCGCCGCTGAACTGGGCCCTTCATCTCAAGCACCGCTCCGCTGGGCACCGCCGTCTCAAGAACCGCTGAACTGGGCCCTTCATCTCAAGCACCGTTGAACAGGGCACCGCCGTCTCAAGCACCGCTGAACTGGGCCCTTCATCTCAAGCACCGCTGAACTGGGCCCTTCATCTCAAGCACCGCTCCGCTGGGCACCTCCGTCTCAAGAACCGCTGAACTGGGCCCTTCATCTCAAGCACCGCTGAACAGGGCACCGCCGTCTCAAGCACCGCTGAACTGGGCCCTTCATCTCAAGCACCGCTGAACAGGGCACCGCCGTCTCAGGAACCGCTGAACTGGGCCCTTCATCTCAAGCGCCGCTGAACTGGGCCCTTCATCTCAAGCACCGCTCCTCTGGGCACCGCCGTCTCAAGAACCGCTGAACTGGGCCCTTCATCTCAAGCACCATTGAACAGGGCACCGCCGTCTCAAGCACCGCTGAACTGGGCCCTTTATCTCAAGCACTGCTGAACAGGGCACCGCCGTCTCAGGAACCGCTGAACTGGGCCCTTCATCTCAAGCACCGCTGAACTGGGCCCTTCATCTCAAGCACCGCTGAACTGGGCCCTTCATCTCAAGCACCGCTGAACTGGGCCCTTCATCTCAAGCACCGCTCCGCTGGGCACCGCCGTCTCAAGAACCGCTGAACTGGGCCCTTCATCTCAAGCACCGCTGAACTGGGCACCGCCGTCTCAAGCACCGCTGAACTGGGCCCTTCATCTCAAGCACCGCTGAACAGGGCACCGCCGTCTCAAGCACCGCTGAACAGGGCACCGCCGTCTCAAGCACCGCTGAACTGGGCCCTTCATCTCAAGCACCGCTGAACAGGGCACCGCCGTCTCAAGCACCGCTGAACAGGGCACCGCCGTCTCAAGCACCGCTGAACAGGGCACCGCCGTCTCAGGAACCGCTGAACTGGGCCCTTCATCTCAAGAACCGCTGAACTGGGCCCTTCATCTCAAGCACCGCTGAACTGGGCCCTTCATCTCAAGCACCGCTGAACTGGGCCCTTCATCTCAAGCACCGCTGAACTGGGCCCTTCATCTCAAGCACCGCTGAACTGGGCCCTTCATCTCAAGCACCGCTCCGCTGGGCACCGCCGTCTCAAGAACCGCTGAACTGGGCCCTTCATCTCAAGCACCGCTGAACAGGGCACCACCGTCTCAAGCACCGCTGAACAGGGCACCACCGTCTCAAGCACCACTGAACTGGGCTCTTCATCTCAAGCACCGCTGAACAGGGCCCTTCATCTCAAGCACCGCCCCGCTGGGCACCGCCGTCTCAAGCACCGCTGAACTGGGCACCGCCGTCTCAAGCACCGCTGAACTGGGCCCTTCATCTCAAGCACCGCTGAACAGGGCACCGCCGTCTCAAGCACCGCTGAACTGGGCCCTTCATCTCAAGCACCGCTGAACAGGGCACCGCCGTCTCAAGCACCGCTGAACTGGGCCCTTCATCTCAAGCACCGCTGAACTGGGCCCTTCATCTCAAGCACCGCTGAACAGGGCACCGCCGTCTCAGGAACCGCTGAACTGGGCCCTTCATCTCAAGAACCGCTGAACTGGGCCCTTCATCTCAAGAACCGCTGAACTGGGCCCTTCATCTCAAGCACCGCTGAACTGGGCCCTTCATCTCAAGCACCGCTGAACTGGGCCCTTCATCTCAAGCACCGCTCCGCTGGGCACCGCCGTCTCAAGAACCGCTGAACTGGGCCCTTCATCTCAAGCACCGCTGAACAGGGCACCACCGTCTCAAGCACCGCTGAACAGGGCACCGCCGTCTCAAGCACCACTGAACTGGGCTCTTCATCTCAAGCACCGCTGAACAGGGCCCTTCATCTCAAGCACCGCCCCGCTGGGCACCGCCGTCTCAAGAACCGCTGAACTGGGCCCTTCATCTCAAGCACCGCTGGCCCATTGGCGGAAGGGGCAGGCCCGCATCTGTGTCAGGCAGGGCTGCACGAAGCACTCTGGGAACTAGTCCCCCTCCAGTACCAGTGGAGACGGTTATCCACTTGAGAGACTGTGGCTTTGCACTCCCCAGGATGGCACAGTGGGCAACCCACCCACTGTAGAGACTTGAGAGACTGTGGCTTTGCACTCCCCAGGATGGTACAGTGGGCAACCCACCCACTGTAGAGGCTTGTGAGACTGTGGCTTTGCACTCCCCAGGATGGCACAGTGGCCATGGAGGCCCCTCGTGGATCTGGCGTCGTGGACTCATCTGGCTGAGGTGCCCCCCCCTTCCCTTCCCCCTGAGGTGCCTGTAGTTTTCCTATCTGATGCCCGTGCAGTGTTCTCTCCATTGGAGGCAGGTATCCTGTGTGGGCTTTGCCCATGTGTTTTGGCCCAGTGGCCCACGAACAATGGCTGATAGACATATCGGACTGGACAATTTATGTATATAAAGTTATAGATGTGTGATATATTTTATACTCAGTCTTACAATATAATTCTATATTTATAATCATTTCCTTTTGCCTTTGCATTCTTCCGGGGGGTTTGGGGGTGTAACTGTGATGTGTTGCCATGCATTGATGTGTGTGTTGTAGTGGTTGAGGGTGAGGGTGGATGTGTCGCATATGTGTGTCCCCGTAAATTTTTGCCTCCCCCTCCCCTGTGTCGTAGGTGCAGTATTCACCGTTGTCTTCTGCGCCGGCATTCGTGCTCCTGGTAGAGGAGCAGGAAGACAATGGCTGGTAGGATGTGTAGTTCGGGTTCCATGCTGTCCAGATTCCTCGTGGAGTGTATGGAGGTGAGCATTTTCCGGTTGAAATGGCTGTTTCCGGAAAAGGTGGCGGATTGGTGGGTTGTGATAGGGTGGGCGGTACATTGTCTCCCGCCTGTCTGTTGGCGGTGACCGCCGCGCTGTTTGTTTGTCTCGCCGTGGCGGGCGGTGTGTTAAAGTGGTGGTCTCTGTTAGCGGTTTCCGCCAGGGTCGGAATTGCATTTTTTTTACCGCCAGCCTGTTGGCGGTTTGGCCGCCGCTTTAACACCGACCGCCAGGGTTGGAATGACCCCCATAATCTCCAAAGTAGGGAAACTTTTAAAACATCTGATAGATACCAGTATACTGATAAATGTCCCTTGTGTTCTTTTCAGGACACGCTGTATAAACAGAGTCAGAGAGTAGGCCATTTTGAACTCCGCACAGACAACACGAAACAGAAAAAGTACTCACAACACTCTGCAGAAACTTACATTAAAAAGAGGATAAATCTCCCCAACAGAATCCCCAATTTAAAAAGAAAAAGGTAGCAGCACTATCCATTAAACATGCCAGCAATCTTGCGAACATTGCTGAAGAACAGGACGTTAGCAGTGTTGTGTAGCCATTTTAGTCATAGCTCCATGCACGTTATTTTAGAATACTAGGCATGCCGCTGTGCACTTTAACCTAGATATATTTTATTCAGCTTCATTTTATTATTCTTACAATAGCCACTTTTGCGGTTTTGTTTTATTTTACTCTATCTAGCTGTTTGTGCCCAGGACAGCACTGCGTTCTCAAACAAGACATTCTTGCTCACTCTGTACTTCTTTCAAGGCTGTAGGGTGAACGTGGTAAATGTTTTGTCTCTGGTATTCACAGAATAACGCACATCCTCACGTAGGGACATTTTTTCCAGAACATCAGCTGTTTTATTATTAAAAAAACTTCCTGAACCCTTACACGTTAGAGGGAGATTCCAGCCAGAGGACCACGACTGTATGCTGATTGCTGAATGCTTCGCTACAGCTGATTATGCAGACTTCAGGCCTTTGCTCAGGTATGGGGGATGATGCCTTCCCAGGGGAACCTGAAGAGCAGAATTAGAGCTTAACACGCTGTGCTTTATTATAGCCTAGGTAGGAATTAGTCTATTGACTCTAGTGACAATATGGTAGTGTTATTTCTATGCTTTACTCTCCTTGTCACCATTTTAATCTTGCCATGCTGTATTGTCCTGATTATTGCAGCCCATGCTTTGCTATCTAAGATGCAGCCGCTTCATTAAAACCTTAATGAAACATATACTTCTTCTGATTGTCATTGTGTATGTGAGACTAATGTAACTGAGAGTAAAGGATGAGACCTGAGTGACCACTGTTTCCCTGAGAAATCAACTATGTCATGCGCTCGGCTGCCCAATCATCCCCGCCCTTGGGTGGAGATGAGGCATTGCTAGTTAGCCTGAGCAAAACCCGGATTGGGGCGACAGGTGTCACCTGTAGTGAGTCAGACTCAGTCTCCCACACCGCTGGTGATCCTGCCGCTCAAAATCCAGTAGTCTCATTAGAATAATGAGAGCCTACGCAACAGCAGCAACTGCTGGACGGTGTGGTAGAAGTCACAATTTATCACCAGAGTCCCATAGATCATCAGGATGTGACAGCAACTAATGACTTTCTCATCACAGAGACAGCAGGCAGATGTGTTTCCCCTCCCTACAGGGTTTATGAGTTAAACATTCAAATTGAAGAGGACATAGAACACAATATTGTGTCTTCTGGGAAGCACTTAACTGTGATATTATATTGGCAGAAAAGACTGGCCACCTGAATTCGTCTGTAAGATGCCATTTTGCCACTGATAGCATTTAATGTACAGGCCCTAAGTATATGTATACCACTCCACAAGGGACGTATAATTAAATGTAAATCAGGTACATGCCAATTTTACTATGTTTAAGGGAGAAAATACAAGCATTTTAGCACTGGTTAGCAGGGGCAAAGTGCACAGATTCTTAAGGCCAACAAAAACAAATTTCAGTAAAAAATGGAAGGTAAAGTTAAAATGATTTGGGGAAAACCAATCTTCTGGTGACAACTACCCAACCTCCGGGACGTTGTCATCACTAAGGTAGAAGAACCAGAACAGACCATCAGCACTGGTGCGGTCAGACCCAGGATGATGTTTCACAATGAAGTCCATTCCCTGTAGAGAGCTGGACCACCTCAAAAGTTTGGATTCTCTCCTTAATCTGATTGAGCCATGTCTGGGGCCTGTGGTCTGTCTAAACCTAGAAGGTAGTCCTAAACAAGCTTGGTCTCAGCTTCGTAAGTGCCCTGACCACAGCAAAGGCTTCCTCTCCAATAGCACTCCATCTCTTTTCCCTAGGAAGTAGCCTCCTAGAAATGAAAGCTACGGGTTGGTCCAGGCCCTCCTCATTCAGATGTGATAAGACTGTCCATATTCCATGCTCTGAGACATTACTCTGCACTATGAATTTCTAGGAAAGATCGGGGGTCTTGAGCACAGGAATTTTGCACATGGCCTGTTTGAGGCAGTTGAAGGTTTTCTGACAGGTTTCTATCCAGATCACTTTATTGTAGTTCTTCCTGGAGGTCAGCTGTGTCAAGGGGGCAACAATTGTGAAATATACTTGACAAAAATCCTGTAATAGCTAGTGAGGCCCAGAAAGGCCCTCACTTCTGTCTTAATTTTGGGGTCTCCCATGCCAGGATATTCTCTGTTTTGGCCTCGGAGGGCTGCACTTTATTCCCGCCCATAAGACTGATCCTTGTACACCATAGAACCCTAGCCTATCTGATACTTACTGTTCTTGAGAGTCAGGCCTGCCTGTTTCAGGACCTGAAGCACTTTTTACATGTACAATAGGTGGTCCTGTCAGCTACTACTGAAGATAACAATGCCATCCAGATAAGCAGCACTGAAGAACTCCATCCCAGCAAAGACCTCGTTCACCAGCCTCTTGAATGTGGCAAGGGTTTTTTACACACCAAAGGGCATCACTTAATTTGAAAGTGGCCCTCTCTGGTACAGAATGATGACTTCACTTTGCCCCCCTCAGTTAGAATAACCTGTCAATACCAAGATGTCAACTAAGAGGTACACAGGTACTCAAAAGCCCTTAACTGACCAATGAGCTTATGGGCTCTGGGATGGGGTGAGAATCAGTCTTTTTTACTGAGTTAATTACCCAGTAGGCCACACAAAACCAAAGTTTTGGTCTGTCGCCTTGTGGAGCGTTTTTGGTACCTGCAGCACTGGGTTGTACCATGGACTTCTTGAATGCTCAATCACTCTCTTGGAGAACTCCTTGAAATTGCAGGCCTTTACCTTATCTGACAGACTGCATATTTTGTTTTTGACAGGCATGCTGTCCCCGATGTCATGGGTGTACAAATGTGTAAGCCCAGGAGTAAGGGAAAAAGGTGAGGCAAAGTGTCCCAGCAACTGATGACAGTCCCTCTGATCTGGGGCTCAGTTTAGAGAGAGGCTGATACCTTCTACTGACCTACCTTTCTACTTGGATGACAAGAGGTCAAGGAGAGGTTCATTCTTCTCTTCCTCTCTATCATCTGTCACCAACCACATGGTGACCTCCTACCTCTCTTAGTGGGGTTTGAGGCAATTGATGTGGAGTACCCTCAGGGGTCTTCTAGGAGTCTTGAGGTCCATCAAATAAATGTCTTCTCCCTTCTTCTAAATAACCTCATAGGACTCTGGGCTCCACTTTCTCCATCACCCACACTTTTTGACCTGGTTGAAACTCCACCAGGTTGGCCATCTGGTCATACCACTGTTTCATGACTTCCTGCCTTCTGTTCAATTTCTCAGAAGCTATCTTCTAGAACACGGCCATCTTGTTCTTAAGGGTTAGCATGTAGTTAACCCCATCCTGTTGGGGAATCCTTGGGAGCTTCCTCCCGCTGCTCCTTCACCAGAATCAGTGGTCCCCTAACAGGTTGATCATTCAGGAGCTCAAATGAGCTAAAATCAACTTCCTTCTGTGGCACCTCCCTGTAGGCAAAAAAGAGGCATGGTAGGAGGATGCCTCACTTCTTCCTCATTGGCTCAGGCAGCCCCACAATCATACCTTTCACGGTTTTGCTGAACCTTTCAGCAAGCTGGTAGAGTGTGGCGAGCTTATAGTTTATCCCACAATCCTTCCACATAGACTTCATGTATGTAGACATGACATTGGTGACCCTGCCAGATACCACTTCTTTGGGGAACTCCACTTGGGTAAAAATCCCAATCAGGGCCCTAACCACTGCTGATGCAGTGACAGTACTTTCTGGGTATCTAGTGGCATGGTCCACCAAGACCATGGTAAACCAGTTGCGTATGGTACATCCAGGGTCCAAGGGTCCTACAATCTTGATACTTATCCTTTGAAAGAGGGTGCCAACAACAGGTAAGGGATTCAGAGGAGCCCTCCGCGTTTTCCTTGTTCTCCCACTAGGCTTGCCAGTGAGAAAGCTCTGGCAGAAAGTTTCCAAGGCTATCCTCATCCTGGGGCCAATAAACATGAGAGACAGACCTGGAAAAGATCTTGTCTTGCCCCAGATGTCCTGTTAGGGGAAGTTTTGAGTCAGCCACAGTAGGTAGGCTCTGCAGCTTTTAGAGGCCACCAAATGTTGCCCAATGCACTTGTTTCTTGGGCTCACTATACAGGAGGTCATTCTCCAAATATTTATGGTCAGCTCCCAAGGTGTCATCTGCTTCCTGGCGCTTCAGCCTGACTCCCCATGCCCTCTTGTGTTGGGCATTCTTTCAGGCACTCTTTTTGTGTCTCACAGAACTCATCACCCTTGGGCCCACCACCTTCTTGCCATCCTGCAAGTTCAGGCAGGTGTCCAAGGGAAGCAATGCCCTCCCAGAAGGACTGCAGACAGCCTCCTCTGGCACCCCCATCCATCTATACTGTGGCAGTTTAAAGGGCTGGTTTCCCACATCCTTTGCCCATCTTAGCAGCTCTCCCGGCCAGTCTCCATGCTCTAGACTTCCTTAAGTCCTCCACTTACCAGCCTTGTGTTCACACTGACACACTCAGGCACCCCAAACATTTACTTGTGTTACCAGAGCTCTACTTCCTTCAAGGCTGTGTGTTCCAGATCATTCCCTAGCAAACAGTCCATGGGCATGGCATGTCTCCCAGCTACCTTAACAAAACCTTGGACCCTCCACCATTCAAAGGTAATCAAAGCTACCGAGTAGTGGCTCGTCCAGTTATCTGCTTTTACAATCTTGTGAAATGTACTGGGTATCGCATACTCTGAGGACATGAGATGATACATGACAGAAGTCTTTCTTGTTTTTATCCCCCCATCCTTCTTTTGGTGGGAACCCTGGCCACCCTTTTGTGAGTCGCCGATGCTATTTTGAACACTTTGGTGCTGACCCAGAGGTCGGTGTCCTCAGCAAGCTATCTGGTATCAGTAAGACTGCTATCCACTAGATGCTGATGCAGCTCTGTAAAACATGCATTGCATTATCAGCTTTGCTGTCCCACACCCAGCCATTCAGTGCCCTGCTGGAATAGTATAAGAAATCCATCCAAGACTGGTTTGAGAGTTTGTGCCTCTGACTATACATCTCAGGTGTCAGCCCAATTTTAGCAAAATGGCTTTCATGGGGGCATACTTTGGTCTCCCACCTTAAGTGTGAGATGTGTGTCCTCCCCTCCATAGGAATGTGCTTCCACAAGCTATCCTTAGTACTCCTCTGAGACCATGTGTACCCTTAAAGCTGCCTCAAAGGCAGAAAATCACTTGTTTATATCATCTACCACCACATAAATGGGCACTAGGTCTCATGGTGTGTGCCCCCTAACCTCTCTACTTGACAATGTGGATATGAAGCTAACAGTACTGCTGGACACTGCCTGCCTGACCCTAATGTCCAGTTTTCTGAGACTGAGTTTATGGGCCATCCTCCTTTCTTCCACGGTGAGTCTCTTTCTTGCCAAAACTCTCTTATTCTCAGCCTTTCTCTCCTCTGCTTCAACTTTAGTTTACCCATATGCTGTGTGAGCTCCCTTTCTGCCTTCCTGTCCTTCATATTCTCTAAGAACATGCCCTGGACAGACACATAGCTCCCTGCCCCATCCTGGGTATTGTGGGTATCCGCTGGAGGTGAGTTGTGCTTTCTTTGCGGCTCAGGATCCAGTTCTGGGTCCCCTCTCCCCTCATCATTCAAGTTTTCACCTCCTCTGTGGGTCATCCTCCTCTGGGATGGACTTTCACCTCTGTACTTCCTCAAAGACTTTGAGGCCTACCTGGAGATCTTGTTTGGTAGCCTTCCTGCCTACCTTCAGCCACTTTTCTTCACAACACGTCAGTAGCTCAGCTCTGATGAGAGTGTTGAAGTTGTACACATCCATCTCCATGGTACCAAAAAAAGGAAGTAGTGCACTTAAATTAGAAAAAAGGAGAGAACAGCCAATGAAAAACTAGCATAAATATAAAAAGAGGTCGACTCTATTTTTATGAGATTTTTGGGTTACATAAATTGCTGTATGGTACTGCAAAAACACACGTACTGGACCCAACCACTGATTCCCATTGGGGGTGTTGGTTGAATGGAGGGGTTACCCCCATTCAGACAACAGCCACAATTCCTGTCAGGGCTAACCATTAAAGTCAATAAATTAACCTGAACCTAACCCTTTGGTAGCTTGGTACAAAACAGTCATTGTAACGTATTAATGTGGCACACAAACAGTTATAAAGTGGAAAAACAGCACAGGAAAATCCGACACCAATTAAAAAAAAATTGTGCATTTTTAGATAGATACAAAGAGTATGTTGGGCCCAGTGACACTTACCTTCTGTTAGATCTGATAGCCTTATGGTGATCATCCCCCAACTTTTTGCCTGCCTCCCTCCACTTTTTGACACGGTTTTTGATGGTTTTAGGACTCTTCGCACTTTACTACTGCTAACCAGTGCTAAAGTGCATATTCTCTCTCCCTTTAACATGGTAACATTGGTTCATCCCCAATTGGCATATTTGATTTACTTATAAGTCCCTAGTAAAGTGCACTACATGTGCCCAGGGTGTGTAAATTAAATGCTACTAGTGGGCATGCCGCACTGATTGTGCCACCCACATAAGTAGCCCCTTAACCATGTCTCAAACCTGCCATTCCAAGGCCTGTGTGTGCAGTTTCACTGCCACTTGAACTTGGCATTTAAAATTACATGTACATATGTGTTTTATGTGTCCTGGTAGTGGAAAACTCCTAAATTTGTTTTCTACTACTGCGAGGCCTGCTCCTTTCATAGACTAGCATTAGGACTGGCATCATATACTTTTTGAGTGGTAGATTCTGATCTGAAAAGGGTAACCAGGTCATATTTAGTATGGCCAGAATGGTAGTAGGAAAATCCTGGTTATTGGTGAGGTTGGATTTTATATTACTATTTTAGAAATACCACTTTTAGAAAGTGAGCATTCCTCTGCACTTAAAACCATTTGTGCCTTACAGCCTGTCTCCAATCAACGTCTGGTCTGTGCTGGTTGACAGTTCCCTTGTGCATTTCACTCAGACAACCCCAAACACAGAACACTCAATGACACATCTGCATTCATTTGCATAATGAATGGGTCTTCCTGCCCTGGAAGGGCGGAGGACCTGATACTTACATTTTAAAGGCCAGTGCCCTGCGCTCACAAAAAAGGACTGATAACCCCCCATTGGAACCCTGGTGGACATGAATGGGCTAAAAGGAGAACTTGCGTACTTCAAAACCACTCTTTGAAGTATCCCCCACTTCAAAGGCATTTATGGGTATGTAAACTGGATCTCTAACCCCACCAACTGAGACACCTCTGGACCTCCACATACACCCTGTCAGAGGAGCTACCTGGCAGCCCAAAGGGCTCATCTGTACTGCTTTGCTGAGAAGGACTGCTGCCCTGCTGTTGCCTCCCTGCCCTGCTGACACCTGACTTTGCTGGAAGGACTCTGTCTTCCCCTACAGTGGTCTCCAACGCCTTGCCTCCTGTTTCTGATGTCTCAGGGCCAACAACAACTTCACCTCTTCAAGAACACCTTGTGCATTGACAATCGACACAAAGCTTGCATTGTGGTCAAGAAATTGCCGCACAGCCGACCGGAAAGATGTAGCACTGACTTTCTGACTTGAAATTCGATGCAGCACCCACCTCGCAATGGAAAATCCAACACATCACCTACCAGATTGATACAGCACCTGCTCCTTCTCAAGGATTTTCGACACATTGGCCCTGGGAGTCAAAGTTTCCTCACATCATGGTGAGGAACTTGGACTGGGTGCCGAAAAATGAAGCAAACCCCTTGCAGTGTGGAAAGAAACAATGCATTTTCTGTGCTGCATGAGAAAATCTGAAGCAGCACCTCATTTTTTCATGCATCTCCTCCTCTGCAGTCTCCGTGTGTCGTTATTTTTTACGCATCCCAGGTACTGTGTGTAACAAAGGGACAACTGCTTATATTTAAGGATTGAGACTCTTTTAAACCTTTTAAAAGTGATATTTTAACTAGTGCTTATTGGATCTTTGTCATTTTTACCTTATTTTATTCAGATAAATATTATCTATGTTTTCTAAGCCTGCATGGTGTTTTTTTGTGGTGTTTTCACTGTGTTGTTTTATGATTTATTGCACAAATACTCTACACATTGCCTTCTAAGTTAAGAGTGACACTCTACCAGAGTGTGGGCACAGGATAATTCGGATTGTGTTGTGATTTACTCTGATCTGTATTGTGGTTCCTACTTGGACAAGGTTGTATACCTCTACCAACTAGAGATACCATGTCTAACACCTTCAAACTTAGAAGACATTTTTAAGAAAATGCTCTGAGAATGTAAAGTTTAACAGGCAAGGCTGCAGACCGTGTCCGAGAAGTATACATTGTCATCAGGGAACGCTGGATGAAGTCACAGTGAAGATATCGACATTCGGACTAAGTCACTTTTTAGAAGTCAAAAATTGACAGCAGGATTAGGCAGGAAACTGTAGTCAACAAGAGCTCTACGAGGATGGGTACCCCTTTGGCGAAGGACTGCTGAACAAAACAGCAGCTGCCAGAAAGTCAGGCATACTGGAGATGCTTCTTGGGCAGATGGACAAGAATGTGGGTGCCAGTCCTTTTCAATTTCTCAGGTCACTTTTTAGCCACGTTTTGTCTGTGTTTGTAATTTTGGCTATCTGCACATCTTTAGCACCACCGCCAAGGGTTCAGGACTGGTGGGGTGCTACTTGGGAGGTTAGGACTCTGACAGGTTGGATCCAGGTGTGGGTTCAAGATGGTGGTACCTTTTTCTGTCTCTAATGCTCAGACTAGCCAGCTCACCCTTAGAGTCACTCTGGTAGTCCTAGGTTCAAGTTTTGAAACAGGGCACAAGCTGCAGGACAAGTCTCTTGGGGTTTAAGGCAGGCTCTATGCAGCAAATATGTCCTACTAGGTACAGCAAAGCAGCCTTGTGGAGTATACAGCAGGCTACATTAGCAGACAGTCTTCTGATAGTCCTTTCACAGGTCTAGAAAGTGAATTGAAAAGCAGGTATAGGGGTGCTATTTTGATACCTGGGCACTTCCTGTTAAGTAAGAGAAATTTCTAGAGAATTAACTTTGAAGTACTTGAAGTTTCCTGACTTCCTTGCCCTTGATCCCATCTTGTTGCATGAACAATGCAGGGATGACAAGTCCTTTGTGTGAAGACAGAACACAGCCTATTCAGCTGCAAGAGGGAATGTGCCCAACTCCGCCCCTCCACCTGGCCACCTGATGGCCCTTCCAGGTACACCTAATTCTAGTATTGTGTGGCTGTCTGGGAAATATAAGCAAAGTCCAACTGCCAGCTACACTCAGTCATGTGGCCCAGTATTTGACTGGCATCCTTGGTGTGGTTTCCCCTTACTTTTTATCCTGTGACCTCCTATTTTCTGATTTCATTTTTGCTGTTAAGATTCTGAGGCACTTTACCACTGCTGACCAGTGCTAAAGTTCAGGTGTTCTGTACTCTACAACATGGTGACATTGACATATCCACAATTAGCATATTTAATATACTTGTAAGTCCTTAGTTAAGAAACTATATGTTCCCTCACCCTGTAAATCAAAAGCTACTACTAGGCTGGCTGCACTGATTGTGCCACCCACTACAGTAGCTTTTCAAACATGTCTCAGACCTGCTACTGCAGAGCCTGTATGAACAATTTTAAACTGCCATTTTGACTTGGCAAATCACCCACTTGCCAGGCCCAAACCCTCCTTTTTATCACATATGTCTCCCCTATGGTAGGCCTTAGTCAGCTTCGAGGGCGGGGTGCCAGTGTATTTCAAGTTTAACTTGTCCATATAGTGAAAAATTGTTACATTTGTTTTTCAATACTGCAAGGTATGTCTCTCCCATAGGTTAATATAGGGGGTTACAATGAAGCATCCTTTAAGTGTAACTTCTGCACCTGACTCCTGGCTCCTGGTGGGACTAGGAGTCCCAGGAGCACTCGCCGACCGGAGGGGGCTGGACAAGGCATCGCGGGCGCTACAAAGTGCGTCACAACACCCCGGGGCATCTTCTGCACCTGACTCCCGGCTCCTGGTGGGACTGCGAGTCCGAGGAGCACTCGCCAACCAGAGGGGGCTGGACAAGGCATTGCGGGCGCTACAAAGCGCGCCGCAACACCCCGCGGCACGGGACGCGCCCAGACAAAGCCCGGGCCAAGGGCGGGCCCATCTGTGCCCGTCAGAGACCGACAGAAGGCCAGGCTGGGCAATCCCCCTTTGCTGTAAGGTAGGATTTTATACATTTTAACTCTGTGTAGATGTTTCCTCTTTCCAGGCTTTTAGTATCTTTAAGTTTTAGCGAACAGCTCCTATGGGGAAACGCAAAGCCAGAAACAGCCCATCAGGGGGAAATGCCCAGCCCAAGATTCCCAAGTTGTTTAAAACATCTTGCGCTCCGTCTGGTTGTGTGGCAGATGATATTGACATCTTAATAGAGGAAGTGGAGGCCTTGCTGACCAAAAAAGATAAAGATCCACAAAAGTGCTTAAAAAATGGCTCCCTTTCAACTTTCCTAAGACCCTGTGACAAGGGAAAGATCCTTACCAGCGATGTCATTGCGAGGCTCTCGCCTTGCCAAAGTTAAGGGGGCCTACATGGAGCCTCATCAAGTGCGGAGGAAACCCCAGCCAGAAGTGTGATTGTCCATGAGATCCCATGTTCAAACCGTTTCTCTGCTCTGGAGTCCCTGGGCCCTAATGACTATCTGGGTGTTTCTAATGATCAAGCCACAAGTCAACATTCTATTCTTTCCACGCTGAAGGACTTGTTAACTCTTGTTGTAGAATTAAAAGAAGAAGTGAAAGACCTAAAGTCTTCTTTAGCTGAGGTCTTGTCTCTACTTCGTTCCAAAAGTACATCTATGGAACTTTGCAATCTAAATAATCATGAGCCATCCACTAAAACTAGGCCTTGCAAAGCACCTGTTCCTGGGAAAATTAAGGAAAAAGCTGTGCTACAGCCATTTAGTGCCCCGGTTCAGGCAAACTCTGCTTCATCATCTGGTCAGAGTAGTCCCTTTGGAACAAAAAAAAATCCTTATGTACCAATATTGGCCCACCCAAAGCATACAAGGGTTGTAAATTCCGCACAAAATGCACTCCAGCCTAGAGACTGTGACAGATATTAAAGAAGACATGATGTCTCTAAAAAATAAAGTAATACATTGGATTCGGCACACTCGCCAAAGCAGCTCTGTAATACACTCAGACATAGGGGGTGATTCTAACTTCGACAGGCGGCGGAGGCCGCCCGCCGAAGTTCCCCCACCTAAATACCGCTCCGCGGTCGAAAGACCGCTGAGGGTATTTTGGGATTTGCCCTGGGCTGGCGGGCGGCCGCCAAAAGGCCGCCCGCCAGCCCAGGGCAAATCAACCTTCCCACGAGGACGCCAGCTCAGAATTGAGCCGGCGTAGTGGGAAGGTGCGACGGGTGCAGTGGCACCCGTCGCGTATTTCAGTGTCTGCATAGCAGACACTGAAATACTTTGTGGGGCCCTCTTACGGGGGCCCCGCGGCACCCCCTACCGGCATCCTGTTCCTGGCGGGAGTCCCGCCAGGAACAGGATGGCGGTAGGGGGTGTCAGAATCCCCATGGCGGCGGAGCGCGCTCTGCCGCCATGGAGGATTCTGCAGGGCAGCGGGAAACCGGCGGGAGACCGCCGGTTTCCCGCATCTGACCGCGGCCGAACCGCCGCGGTCAGAATGCCCTGCGGGGCACCGCCGGTCTGTCGGCGGTGCTCCCGCCGACCCTGGCCCCGGCGGTCTCTGACCGCCGGGGTCAGAATGACCCCCATAATCTCTGTCCAGCGATATCCTGCATCGGTAGGTCAATTTGATACAATAAAACTGACGTTATCTACTCCTGATATGGTGAGGGGTCTTCTATCTCTAGAAATGAGAAACCCTTTGAAAAATGGCTCGAAGATCTACTTCAAAAGTTGTTGGCCCGAAGAAGACCACGTGCCAATTATGAACGCACTAGCACCTAAGAGACCTTTGGTACAATCCAACAACCAGGATAGTCCCCCAGCGAATGTTTCAACAACACTAAAGAGTCCTGTCCAATTACTCCTGGCAGATGAATCTGATTGACTTATTCCAGAACAGGACCAAAGGGAGTTCCCCAACTTTTCATCTCATGAGGAAAAGGGGGCCCCATCAGAGCCTCCCACTGAAAGGAGGGAGAAATCTCCATTGCCAGGCACAAAAAATGTTTTATTTAACTCTACCTCTAAAAACTCAAATGGTAACATGTGTAGTCCTGCACCTTCACTGAAGAAGATTGTAAGCGATGGGCGTTTAACTCCAAACCTATTGTCATGGAATTTGGCAGGAATTCGTACTAAATTAGCTGATCGAGACTGGGGGGTCTACATCGACAACTTTGATATTTGTTTTTTACAAGAAACATGGATGATACATAATGTATTTAGGCAAGGTTTCAAATCCTACTGCAAATCAGCAAGTCCTTCCTCGATGGGGAGACCAGCTGGAGGGCTCATTATATGGCTGAAGACCTCAGTCAAGGGGAAAATTAAAGAAATTGAAGTGGACTCAGAGGACATATTGTCCTTATCCATACAGCAGAAGTCTGGTTCTTTTCTACTATGTATTAACATTTACAATAGAGCAGGTCCCCCTAACAAATTGTCCAAAACCTTCTATGTGCTAAATGCTTTAGTTTCAGAACATATAAGTTTACATCTTATTTTTATTGTAGGGGACCTAAATGTAACACTTGAACCAAACTGTGCTTTCTCAGAACTAACTCAATTAGAAGACGCAGCATGGAACATCCCGCCTTTTTCCTCTCTAAAGAAACAGGTCAGGTCAAACAGTAGAGTGCTTCAATTTATTCATTTTATGATCACCCAGGGCCTTCGCCCCGTGAATGGCCGTTTTCCATCGGACACACCTGCTAAGCACACTTTTTTTTAGAGGCCAGTATAGTAGTACATTGGATTATGCAGTAATTGATACAAGAATTTGGTTCTGTGTACATGATATGCATGTAGGAAGACAGTATACTAGTGACCACGCCCCAATTTTAGTCACCTACGAGGGCCTAATTCTAGAAAATGAGGATACCCATTGTAACAAGAGAGTCTCTCTGCCCCTAACACTTTCCTCTAACAAGCGTACCTTGAAATGGGAGTGCTTCCAAAAGTCAACAAAATTGCAGAAGACTATGGCGGTCATTCTGACCGCGGCGGGCGGCGCCCGTTCCCGTAAACCGCCAGAAACAGGCTGGCGGGAAGGGGGTCGGAATCCCCATGGCGGCGCTGCAAGCAGCGCCGCCATGGAGGATTCCCTGGGCCAGGGGAAAACCGGCGGGAAACCGCCGGTTCCCCTTTTCTGACCAGAATGGCCCTGGAAGCACCGCCAGCCTGTTGGCGGTGCTTCCGTGGTCCCCGGCCCTGGCGGTCATGGACCGCCAGGGTCGGAATGACCCCTATGTATGATATAGTATCAACACATCAGCTTGTTGAAACCCCTTCTTTCCATTCTCCAAGTGAGATCCTGAGTCTCCACACAGCCTTATTTGTTACTCTTGGGGATCTTTTCCTAAAAACTAGTAGAGAAGTCAAACACCCGGTGCGTTTCTGTCACAGGTGGTTCGACAAAACATGCAGGGTTGCTAGAAATGGCCTGATCAAAGCAATCAATTCAAAAGATAAAACCCTGATAACGAATGACAGGCGAGATTATGCGTTAACAATAAAGCATGTCAAAAACAATTGGGAAATGGATGCCTGGCAGAATCTATTGACAGCAGCCAGGGAAAAGCATATAAAACGGTCTTGGTCCCTGGTAGCTTCTAATGGGCGAAACCAGGGCCATAGACTTGACTGCCATATCCCCGCTGATACTTGGGCTGATCACTTCACGAAACTCTATGAAGAGGAAGTTCATGATCCTGAGGCGTACAAATTGGGTTCTCTCTCTGAGAATAACCCTATGCCATTTACACTATCTGAAATGAGAGAAGCCATTATGGCCCAAAAAACGGGAAAGGCTCCTGGTCTCAATGGTATTCCGGCTGATTTATATAAATCTGACCCAGAGATATGGGTTCCATATATAAATAAAGTATCAAATGCAGTCTTGGCCACTGGAAATTATCCTTGCACCTGGAGGGGTGCTATCATTATACCTATCTATAAAAAGGGAAATAGATCTGACCCAACAAATTACAGGCCAATTAGTCTTTTGGATAACCTCCAAAAAATATTCTGCCATCAGATCCTGATGAGAAACAAGGTTTGGATGCAAGAATCACAAATCCTGAGTGACTTCCAAGCTGGTTTTAGGGAAAAAATTAGCACAATTGACCAGATATTTAGATTCCTCATGATTAAATGGAAGTCTGTCAACCTGGAAGGAGGGAAGCTATTCGTAGCCTTCGTGGACCTTAGATCTGCATTTGACTTGGTCCAACGCCAAAAGCTATGGGAGATACTGGACAGAGCAGGACTCCCACGTATGCTATTAAATACAATCAAAAGCTTGTACAATAAGACCTTTGCCAAAGTTAGATGGGGAGCAAATGGGGAAGTAACAAGAGAGATACCAATCAAAAGGGGAGTGAGACAAGGGTGTGTTTTGGCCACAACCCTCTTCTTAATATTTATAAACGCTTGTATTCCTTATCTATTTGCTTGTGATAACGATGCCCCCAAACTAGGGTGGGTGAAGACACCATGCCTGCTCTTTGTGGACGATACATTATTGTTATCCCAAACTGCTTCTGGTTTAGCAACCTTACTCCAAAAATTTACGTCCTTCTGTAGAGATCACGGTCTTGAAGTGAATTCTATGAAAACAAAGTACATGATCTTTGGTGATAACAAGCATAAAGTAAGAAAGAGCATCTTTATGGAAGGGGATTTACGAGTCTCCTGAGTATCTCTGTTTCACACACAGTAAATGTGCCCTTAATACCATTATATGGAGACGTCCGGGGTCTTAGGGATAATCCTCCTCAGCTGAACAGGGAGCACATATCTAAGCTGTAGGTTGTTAAAGCTTGAATGTTAAAGGTTTTTTTCTCCTTTTGTGTACCTTACTCTGATACCTCCTTAACATGGCAAATGGCAAAAAAAATCCAGAAAACTGAAGACAAGTACTTACGCAGTTTCTTCTGGCCAATGGCTTAACAGATGAGGGCAGGGAAGTCACATTTGTTGTGGGAGCTCATAAAGCATACCAAACAGAAACATTTTACTCTTGGGCCAGCTTTCCAGAACTGAATGACAACTCACACACATTTCACACTTACAAAATAGTGGACGTACCACAGGGATACCGAGATTATCAACACTTACTTATCAAGAACATCAAAACTGGTTCAATGACACCCTTCCACATGTAATACAACCCATGAAATTAGGGGCCATATTTATACTCCGTTTGCGCCGGATTTGCGTTGTTTTTTTTAACGCAAATTCGACGCAAAACTAACTCCATATTTATACTCTGGCGTTAGACGCGTCTAGCGCCAAAGTCCATGGAGTTTGCGTCACTTTTTAGCGTGGACACCTACTTTGCGTTAATGATATGCAAGGTAGGCGTTCCCGTCTAAAAAAGTTACTCCGAGGCATGTGCGCCGTATTTACACTCCCGGGCAAAAATGACGCCCGGGAGTGGTCGGGTCAAAAAAATGACATCCAGCCGCTTTTGCGTCGTTTTTTAGCGCCTGGTCAGGGCAGGCGTTAAGGGACCTGTGGGCTCAGAAGGAGCCCAGAGGTGCCCTCCCATGCCCCCAGGGACCCCCCCTGTCACCCTTGCCCACCCCAGGAGGACGCCTAAGGATGGAGCGACCCATCTCAGGGAACATAAGGTAAGTTCAGGTAAGTAATTTTTATTTTTTGTGGCATAGGGGGGCCTGATTTGTGCCCCCCTACATGCCACTATGCCCAATGACCATGCCCAGGGGACAGAAGTCCCCTGGGCATGGCCATTGGGCAAGGGGGCATGACTCCTGTCTTTGCTAAGACAGGAGTTATTTTAATGGGGGTTGGGAGTAAAAAAAAATGGCACTAATCGGGTTGAGGTGAAAATTTTGCCTCAGCCTGACTTGCCCCATTTTTTGGCGCCCAAGCTCCATTTTCCCCTACGCCGGCGCAGCCTGGTGTACGTCATTTTTTTTGACGCACACCAGGCAGCTCCGCCGGCTAACGCCGGCTAACGTCATTGAATAAATACGGCGCCTGCATGGCGCTTCAGAATGGCGTTAGCCGGCGTTAGATTTTTTGACGCACAACTGCGTTGGCGCAGTTGTGCGTCGAAAAGTATAAATATGGCCCTAGGTCCCTTAAGCAATGATGGACCAGCATGGCCTACCTTTGCCATGTACACCCCACATCTTGATGTGCAAGCAATGCAAGCAGCAGACATACACACACCTTATAATGAGATAGTAGCAATATATAGACAACTAATTCAGGTTGTAATGCAGACTTTGAACACCTCCCCAGTGAGGGTTGCTGCAACTGTGCATCAGTTGGCATTTATAGGAATTATTCCTCAAACAGTACACTCAATAATAGGCAAAGTACCCACAGAATGGGAGAAGATTCCATTCTGGATACCACAAAAAACAAATCAGATGGAATACTGTTTCTCCATCCCAGACCTCAAGATAAAAATAGAATTCTCACTATGTGCTTGCCATTTGGAATGGTTCCCTAAGTAGAGGAGTGACCCATGTGGGATGCAGGCTTTGCTGCAATTTATATAACCACACATGATATCCCAACACTTGCTAACTAGCCAAAAGTGTTAAAACAAATTCAAAAGGAACTCTGGGCAGCCCCAGCCCTGTACTTGGGGATGAATTGATGCGTAACTTCAACATGGTCTTCTTAATTATTTTAAGCAATATTAAAGGGGCAGCAGTGGCACTGGCCATTCTCCACTGGCTCTGTGAGGTTCCTCAACAGAACCAGGAGCACAAGCTGCCAAAGATTATCTCCAAGACTTACACTAGTATAGGTCGGGATAATCTGGGTGCCAGACCAACTAAACCTCAAATTCAAAGTACCACCCCATAAAGGAAGGTACTAAACAAGCACAAAAAGGTTCTAAAAAATGCTGGGATAAATAAAAGCAAAACAAAGACAAAAGAAGTCAGATAGCAGATCCTCTGAACGGAGATATAATCTCCAAAGTAGGGAAACTTTTAAAACATCTGATAGATACCAGTATACTGATAAATGTCCCTTGTGTTCTTTTCAGGACACGCTGTATAAACAGAGTGAGAGAGTGGGCCATTTTGAACTCCGCACAGACAACACGAAACAGAAAAAGTACTCACAACACTCTGCAGAAACTTACATTAAAAAGAGGATAAATCTCCCCAACAGAATCCCCAATTTAAAAAGAAAAAGGTAGCAGCACTATCCATTAAACATGCCAGCAGTCTTGCGAACATTGCTGAAGAACAGGACGTTAGCAGTGTTGTGTAGCCATTTTAGTCATAGCTCCATGCACGTTATTTTAGAATACTAGGCATGCCGCTGTGCACTTTAACCTAGATATATTTTATTCAGCTTCATTTTATTATTCTTACAATAGCCACTATTGCGGTTTTGTTTTATTTTACTCTATCTAGCTGTTTTTGCCCAGGACAGCACTGCATTCTCAAACAAGACATTCTTGCTCACTCTGTACTTCTTTCAAGGCTGTAGGGACCAAGGTTGCCGGTGAACGTGGTAAATGTTTTGTCTCTGGTATTCACAGAATAACGCACATCCTCACGTAGGGACATTTTCCCAGAACATCAGCTGTTTTATTATAAAAAAACTTCCTAATCCCTTACACATTAGAGGGAGATTCCAGCCAGAGGACCACGACTGTATGCTGATTGCTGAATGCTTCGCTACAGCTGATTATGCAGACTTCAGGCCTCTGCTCAGGTATGGGGGATGATGCCTTCCCAGGGGAACCTGAAGAGCAGAATTAGAGCTTAACACGCTGTGCTTTATTATAGCCTAGGTAGGAATTAGTCTATTGACTCTAGTGACAATATGGTAGTGTTATTTCTATGCTTTACTCTCCTTGTCACCATTTTAATCTTGCCATGCTGTATTGTCCTGATTATTGCAGCCCAAGCTTTGCTATCTAAGATGCAGCCGCTTCATTAAAACCTTAATGAAACATATACTTCTTCTGATTGTCATTGTGTATGTGAGACTAATGTAACTGAGAGAAAAGGATGAGACCTGAGTGACCACTGTTTCCCTGAGAAATCAACTATGTCATGCACTCGGCTGCCCAATCATCCCCGCCCTTGGGTGAAGATGAGGCATTGCTAGTTAGCCTGAGCAAAATCCGGATTGGTGCGACAGGTGTCACCTGTAGTGGGTCAGACTCAGTCTCCCACACCGCTGGTGATCCTGCCGCTCAAAATCCAGTAGTCTCATTAGAATAATGAGAGCCTACGCAACAGCAGCAACTGCTGGACGGTGTGGTAGAAGTCACAATTTATCACCAGAGTCCCATAGATCATCAGGATGTGACAGCAACTAATGACTTTCTCATCACAGAGACAGCAGGCAGGTGTGTTCCCCACCCTACAGGGTTTATGAGTTAAACATTCAAATTGAAGAGGACATAGAACACAATATTGTGTCTTCTGGGAAGCACTTAACTGTGATATTATATTGGCAGAAAAGACTGGCCACCTGAATTTGTCTGTAAGATGCCATTTTGCTACTGATAGCATTTAATGTACAGGCCCTAAGTATATGTATACCACTCCACAAGGGACGTATAATTAAATGTAAATCAGGTACAGGCCAATTTTACTATGTTTAAGGGAGAAAATACAAGCATTTTAGCACTGGTTAGCAGGGGCAAAGTGCACAGATTCTTAAGGCCAACAAAAACAAATTTCAGTAAAAAATGGAAGGTAAAGTTAAAATGATTTGGGGAAAACCAATCTTCTGGTGACAACTACCCAACCTCCGGGACGTTGTCATCACTAAGGTAGAAGAACCAGAACAGACCATCAGCACTGGTGTGGTCAGACCCAGGATGATGTTTCACCATGAAGTCCATTCCCTGTAGAGAGCTGGACCACCTCAAAAGTTTGGATTCTCTCCTTAATCTGATTGAGCCATGTCTGGGGCCTGTGGTCTGTCTAAACCTAGAAGGGAGTCCTAAACAAGCTTGGTCTCAGCTTTGTAAGTGCCCAGACCACAGCAAAGGCTTCCTCTCCAATAGCACTCCATCTCTGTTCCCTAGGAAGTAGCCTCCTAGAAATGAAAGCTACGGGTTGGTCCAGGCCCTCCTCATTCAGATGTGATAAGACTGTCCATAGTCCATGCTCTGAGACATTACTCTGCACTATGAATTTCTAGGAAAGATCGGGGGTCCTGAGCACAGGAATTTTGCACATGACCTGTTTGAGGGAGTTGAAGGTTTTCTGACAGGTTTCTATCCAGATCACTTTATTGTAGTTCTTCCTGGAAGTCAGCTGTGTCAAGGGGGCAACAATCGTGAAATATCCTTGACAAAAATCCTGTAATAGCTAGTGAGGCCCAGAAAGGCCCTCACTTCTGTCTTAATTTCGGGGTCTCCCATGCCAGGATATTCTCTGTTTTGGCCTCGGAGGGCTGCACTTTATTCCCGCCCATAAGACTGACCCTAGTACACCACAGAACCCTAGCCTATCTGATACTTACTGTTCTTGAGAGTCAGGCCTGCCTTGTTTCAGGACCTGAAGCACTTTTTACATGTACAATAGGTGGTCCTGTCAGCTACTACTGAAGACAACAATGCCATCCAGATAAGCAGCACTGAAGAACTCCATCCCAGCAAAGACCTCGTTCACCAGCCTCTTGAATGTGGCAAGGGTTTTTTACACACCAAAGGGCATCACTTAATTTGAAAGTGGCCCTCTCTGGTACAGAATGATGACTTCACTTTGCCCCCCTCAGTTAGAATAACCTGTCAATACCAAGATGTCAACTAAGAGGTACACAGGTACTCAAAAGCCCTTAACTGACCAATGAGCTTATGGGCTCTGGGATGGGGTGAGAATCAGTCTTTTTTACTGAGTAAATTACCCAGTAGGCCACACAAAACCAAAGTTTTGGACTGTCGCCTTGTGGAGCGTTTTTGGTACCTGCAGCCATGGGTTGTACCATGGACTTCTTGAATGCTCAATCACTCTCTTGGAGAACTCCTTGAAATTGCAGGTCTTCACCTTATCTGAGAGACTGCATATTTTGTTTTTGACAGGCATGCTGTCCCCGATGTCATGGGTGTACAAATGTGTAAGCCCAGGAGTAAGGGAAAAAGGTGAGGCAAAGTGTCCCAGCAACTGATGACAGTCCCTCTGATCTGGGGCTCAGTTTAGAGAGAGGTTGATACCTTCTACTGACCTACCTTTCTACTTGGATGACAAGAGGTCAAGGAGAGGTTCATTCTTCTCTTCCTCTCTATCATCTGTCACCAACCACATGGTGACCTCCTACCTCTCTTAGTGGGGTTTGAGGCAATTGATGTGGAGTACCCTCAGGGGTCTTCTAGGAGTCTTGAGGTCCATCAAATAAATGGCTTCTCCCTTCTTCTAAATAACCTCATAGGACTCTGGGCTCCACTTTCTCCATCACCCACACTTTTTGACCTAGTTGAAACTCCACCAGGTTGGCCATCTGGTCATACCACTGTTTCATGACTTCCTGCCTTCTGTTCAATTTCTCAGAAGCTATCTTCTAGAACACGGCAATCTTGTTCTTCAGGGTTAGCATGTAGTTAACCCCATCCTGTTGGGGAATCCTTGGGAGCTTCCTCCCGCTCCTCCTTCACCAGAATCAGTGGTCCCCTAACAGGTTGATCATTCAGAAGCTCAAATGAGCTAAAATCAACTTCCTTCTATGGCACCTCCCTGTAGGCAAAAAAGAGGCATGGTAGGAGGATGCCTCACTTCTTCCTCATTGGCTCAGGCAGGCTCACAATCATACCTTTCACGGTTTTGCTGAACCTTTCAGCAAGCTGGAAGAGTGTGGCGAGCTTATAGTTTACCCCACACTCCTTTCACATAGACTTCATGCATGTAGACATGACATTGGTGACCCTGCCAGATACCACTTCTTTGGGGAACTCCACTTGGGTAAAAATCCCAATCAGGGCCCTAACCACTGCTGATGCAGTGACAGTACTTTCTGGGTATCTAGTGGCATGGTCCACCAAGACCATGGTAAACCAGTTGCTTATGGTACATCCAGGGTCTAAGGGTCCTACAATCTTGATAATTATCCTTTGAAAGAGGGTGCCAACAACAGGTAAGGGATTCAGAGGAGCCCTCTGCGTTTTCCTTGTTTTCCCACTAGGCTTGCCAGTGAGAAAGCTCTGGCAGAAAGTTTCCAAGGCTATCCTCATCCTGGGGCCAATAAACGTGAGAGACAGACCTGGAAAAGATCTTGTCTTGCCCCAGATGTCCTGTTAGGGGAAGGTTTGAGTCAGCCACAGTAGGTAGGCTCTGCAGCTTTTAGAGGCCACCAAATGTTGCCCAATGCACTTGTTTCTTGGGCTCACTATACAGGAGGTCATTCTCCAAATATTTATGGTCAGCTCCCAAGGTGTCATCTGCTTCCTGAGCTTCAGCCTGACTCCCCATGCTCTCTTGTGTTGGGCATTCTTTCAGGCACTCTTTTTGTGTCTCACAGAACTCATCACCTTTGGGCCCACCACCTTCTTGCCATCCTGCAAGTTCAGGCAGGTGTCCAAGGGAAGCAATGCCCTCCCAGAAGGACTGCAGACAGCCTCCTCTGGCACCCCCATCCACCTATACTGTGGCAGTTTAAGGGGCTGGTTTCCCACATCCTTTGCCCCTCTTAGAAGCTCTCTGGGCCAGTCTCCATGCTCTAGACTTCCTTAAGTCCTCCACTTACCAGCCTTGTGTTGAAACAGACACACTCAGGCAGCCCAAACATTTACTTGTGTTACCAGAGCTCTACTTCCTTCAAGGCTGTGTGTTCCAGATCATTCCCTAGCAAACAGTCCATGGGCATGGCATGTCTCCCAGCTACCTTAACAAAACCTTGGACCCTCCACCATTCAAAGGTAATCAAAGCTACCGAGTAGTGGCTCGTCCAGTTGTCTGCTTTTACAATCTTGTGAAATGTACTGGGTATCGCATACTCTGAGGACATGAGATGATACCTGACAGTAGTTTTTCTTGTTTTTATCCCCCCATCCTTCTTTTGGTGGGAACCCTGACCACCCTTTTGTGAGTCGCCGATGCTATTTTGAACACTTTGGTGCTGACCCAGAGGTCTGTGTCCTCAGCAAGCTATCTGGTATCAGTAAGACTGCTATCCACTAGATGCTGATGCAGCTCTGTAAAACATGCATTGCATTATCAGCTTTGCTGTCCCACACCCAGCCATTCAGTGCCTTGCTGGAATAGTATAAGAAATCCATCCAAGACTGGTTTGAGAGTTTGTGCCTCTGACTATACATCTCAGGTGTCAGCCCAATTTTAGCAAAATGGCTTTCATGGGGGCATACTTTGGTCTCCCACCTTAAGTGTGAGATGTGTGTCCTCCCCTCCATAGGAATGTGCTTCCACAAGCTATCCTTAGTACTCCTCTGAGACCATGTGTACCCTTAAATCCGCCTCAAAGGCAGAAAACCACTTGTTTATATCATCTACCACCACATAAATGGGCACTAGGTCTTATGGTGTGTGCCCCCTAACCTCTCTACTTGACAATGTGGGTATGAAGCTAACAGTACTGCTGGACACTGCCTGCCTGACCCTAATGTCCAGCTTTTTGAGACTGAGTTTATGGGCCATCCTCCTTTCTTCCACGGTGAGTCTCTTTCTTGCCAAAGCTCTCTTATTCTCAGCCTTTCTCTCCTCTGCTTCCAACTTTAGTTTACCCATATGCTGTGTGAGCTCCCATTCTGCCTTCCTGTCCTTCATATTCTCTAGGAACATGCCCCGGACAGACACATAGCTCCCTGCCCCATCCTGGGTATTGTGGGTATACGCTGGAGGTGAGTTGTGCTTTCCTTGCGGCTCAGGATCCAGTTCCGGGTCCCCTCTCCCTCATCATTCAAGTTTGCACCTCCTCTCTGGGTCATCCTCCTCTGGGATGGATTTTCACCTCTGTACTTCCTCAAAGACTTTGAGGCCTACCTGGAGATCTAGTTTGGTAGCCTTCCTGCCTACCTTCAGCCCCTTTTCTTCGCAACACGTCAGCAGCTCAGCTCTGATGAGAGTGTTGAAGTTGTACAAATCCATCTCCATGGTACCAAAAAAAGGAAGTAGTGCACTTAAATTAGAAAAAAGGAGAGAACAGCCAATGAAAAACTAGCATAAATATAAAAAGAGGTCGACTCTATTTCTATGAGATTTTTGTGTTACATAAATTGCTGCATGGTACTGCAAAAACACACGTACTGGACCCAACCACTGATTCCCATTGGGGGTGTTGGTTGAATGGAGGGGTTACCCCCATTCAGACAACAGCCACAATTCCTGTCAGAGCTAACCATTAAAGTCAATAAATCAACCTGAACCTAACCCTTTGGTAGCTTGGTACAAAACAGTCATTGTAACGTATTAATGTAGCACACAAACAGTTATAAAGTGGAAAAACAGCACAGAAAAATCCGACACCAATTAAAAAAAATGAGTGCATTTTTAGATAGATACAAAGAGTATGTTGGGCCCAGTGACACTTACCTTCTGTTAGATCTGATAGCCTTATGGTGATCATCCCCCAACTTTTTGCCTGTCTCCCTCCACTTTTTGACACTGTTTTTGATGGTTTTAGGACTCTTCGCACTTTACTACTGCTAACCAGTGCTAAAGTGCATATTCTCTCTCCCTTTAACATGGTAACATTGGTTCATCCCCAATTGCCATATTTGATTTACTTATAAGTCCCTAGTAAAGTGCACTATATGTGCCCAGGGTGTGTAAATTAAATGCTACTAGTGGGCATGCAGCACTGATTGTGCCACCCACATAAGTAGCCCCTTAACCATGTCTCAAACCTGCCATTGCAAGGCCTGTGTGTGCAGTTTCACTGCCACTTGAACTTGGTATTTAAAATTACATGTACATATGTGTTTTATATGTCCTGGTAGTGGAAAACTCCTAAATTTGTTTTCTACTACTGCGAGGCCTGCTCCTTTCATAGACTAGCATTAGGACTTGCGTCATATACTTTTTGAGTGGTAGATTCTGATCTGAAAAGGGTAACCAGGTCATATTTAGTATGGCCAGAATGGTAGTAGGAAAATCCTGGTTATTGGTGAGGTTGGATTTTATATTACTATTTTAGAAATACCACTTTTAGAAAGTGAGCATTCCTCTGCACTTAAAACCATTTGTGCCTTACAGCCTGTCTCCAATCAACGTCTGGTCTGTGCTGGTTGACAGTTCCCTTGTGCATTTCACTCAGACAACCCCAAACACAGGGCACACAATGACACATCTGCATTCATTTGCATAATGAATGGGTCTTCCTGCCCTGGAAGGGCGAAGGACCTGACACTTACATTTTAAAGGCCAGTGCCCTGCCCTCACAAAAAAGGACTGATAACCCCCCATTGGAACCCTGGTGGACATGAATGGGCTAAAAGGAGAACTTGCGTACTTCAAAACCACTCTTTGAAGTATCCCCCACTTCAAAGGCATTTATGGGTATGTAAACTGGATCTCTAACCCCACCAACTGAGACACCTCTGGACCTCCACATACACCCTGTCAGAGGAGCTACCTGGCAGCCCAAAGGGCTCATCTGTACTGCTTTGCTGAGAAGGACTGCTGCCCTGCTGTTGCCTCCCTGCCCTGCTGACACCTGACTTTGCTGGAAGGACTCTGTCTTCCCCTACAGTGGTCTCCAACGGCTTGCCTCCTGTTTCTGATGTCTCAGGGCCAACAACGACTTTACCTCTTCAAGAACACCTTGTGCATCGACAATCGACACAAAGCCTGCATTGTGGTCAAGAAATTGCTGCACAGCCGACCGGAAAGATGCAGTACTGACTTTCTGACTTGAAATTCGATGCAGCACCCACCTCGCAATGGAAAATCCAACACATCACCTACCAGATTGATACAGCACCTGCTCCTTCTCAAGGATTTTCGACACATTGGCCCTGGGAGTCAAAGTTTCCTCACATCATGGTGAGGAACTTGAACTGGGTGCTGAAAAATAAAGCAAACCCCTTGCAGTGTGGAAAGAAACAATGCATTTTCTGTGCTGCATGAGAAAATCTGAAGCAGCACCTCATTGTTTCATGCATCTCCTCCTCTGCAGTCTCCGTGTGTCGTTATTTTTTACGCATCCCAGGTACTGTGTGTAACAAAGGGACAACTGCTTATATTTAAGGATTGAGACTCTTTTAAACCTTTTAAAAGTGATATTTTAACTAGTGCTTATTGGATCTTTGTCATTTTTACCTTATTTTATTCAGATAAATATTATCTATTTTTTCTAAGCCTGCATGGTGTTTTTTTGTGGTGTTTTCACTGTGTTGTTTTATGATTTATTGCACAAATACTCTACACATTGCCTTCTAAGTTAAGCGTGACAAGCTACCAGAGTGTGGGCACAGGATAATTCGGATTGTGTTGTGATTTACTCTGATCTGTATTGTGGTTCCTACTTGGACAAGGTTATATACCTCTACCAACTAGAGATACCATGTCTAACACCTTCGAACTTAGAAGAAATTATTAAGAAAATGCTCTGAGAATGTAAAGTTTAACAGGCAAGGCTGCAGACGGTGTCCGAGAAGTATACATTGTCATCAGGGAACGCTGGATGAAGTCACAGTGAAGATATCGACATTCGGACTAAGTCACTTTTTAGAAGTCAAAAATTGACAGCAGGATTAGGCAGGAAACTGTAGTCAACAAGAGCTCTACGAGGATGGGTACCCCTTTGGCGAAGGACTGCTGAACAAAACAGCAGCTGCCAGAAAGTCAGGCAGACTGGAGATGCTTCTTGGGCAGATGGACAAGAAGGTGGGTGCCAGTTCTTTTCAAGTTCTCAGGTCACTTTTTAGCCACATTTTGTCTGTGTTTGTAATTTTGGCTATCTGCAGATCTTTAGCACCACCACCAAGGGTTCAGGACTGGTGGGGTACTACTTGGGAGGTTAGGACTCTGACAGGTTGGATCCAGGTGTGGGTTCAAGATGGTGGTACCTTTTTCTGTCTCTAATGCTCAGACTAGCCAGCTCACCCTTAGAGTCACTCTGGTAGTCCTAGGTTCAAGTTTTGAAACAGGGCACAAGCAGCAGGACAAGCCTCTTGGGGTTTAAGGCAGGCTCTATGCAGCAAATATGTCCTACTAGGTACAGCAAAGCAGCCTTCTGGAGTATACAGCAGGCCACATTAGCAAACAGTCTTCTGATAGTCCTTTCACAGGTCTAAAAAGTGAATTGAAAAGCAGGTATAGGGGTGCTATTTTGATACCTGGGCACTTCCTGTTAAGTAAGAGAAGTTTCTAGAGAATTACCTTTGAAGTACTTGAAGTTTCCTGACTTCCTTGCCCTTGATCCCATCTTGTTGCATGAACAATGCAGGGATGACAAGTCCTTTGTGTGAAGACAGAACACAGCCTATTCAGCTGCAAGAGGGAATGTGCCCAACTCCGCCCTTCCACCTGGCCCCTTGATGGCCCTTCCAGGTACACCTAATTCTAGTATTGTGTGGCTGTCTGGGAAATATAAGCAAAGTCCAACTGCCATCTACACTCAGTCATGTGGCCCAGTATTTGACTGGCATCCTTGGTGTGGTTTCCCCTTACTTTTTACCCTGTGACCTCCTATTTTCTGATTTCATTTTTGCTTTTAAGATTCTGATGCACTTTACCACTGCTGACCAGTGCTAAAGTGCAGGTGTTCTGTACTCTACAACATGGTGACATTGACATATCCACAATTAGCATATTTAATATAATTGTAAGTCCTTAGATAAGAAACTATATGTTCCCTCACCCTGTAAATCAAAAGCTACTACTAGGCTTGCTGCACTGATTGTGCCACCCACTACAGTAGCTTTTCAAACATGTCTACTGCACAGCCTGTATGAACAATTTTAAACTGCCATTTTGACTTGGCAAGTACACCCACTTGCCAGGCCCAAACCCTCCTTTTTATCACATATGTCTCCCCTAAGGTAGACCTTAGTCAACTTCAAGGGCGGGGTGCCAGTGTATTTCAAGTTTAACTTGTCCATATAGTGAAAAATTGTTCATTTGTTTTTCAATACTGCAAGGTATGTCTCTCCGATAGGTTAATATAGGGGGTTACAATGAAGCATCCTTTAAGTGTAACTTCTGCACCTGACTCCTGGCTCCTGGTGGGACTATGAGTCCCAGGAGCACTCGCCAACAAGAGGGGGCTGGACAAGGCATCGCGGGCGCTACAAAGTGCGCCACAACACCCCGGGGCATCTTCTGCACCTGACTTCCGGCTCCTGGTGGGACTGCGAGTCCCAGGAGCACTCGCCAACCGAAGGGGGCTGGACAAGGCATCGCGGGTGCTACAAAGCGCACCGCAACACCCCGCAGCACGGGACACGCCTGGGCAAAGCCTGGGCCAAGGGCGGGCCCATCTGTGCCCGTCAGAGACCGACAGAAGGCCAGGCTGGGCAATCCCCCTTTGTTGTAAGGTAGGATTTTCTACATTTTAACTCTGTGTAGATATTTCCTCTTTCCAGGCTTTTAGGAATCTTTAAGTTTTAGCGAACAGCTCCTATGGTGAAACGCAAAGCCAGAAACAGCCCGTCAGGGGGAAATGCCCAGCCCAAGATTCCCAAGTTGTTTAAAACATCTCGCGCTCCGTCTGGTTGTGTGGCAGATGATATTGACATCTTAATAGAGGAAGTGGAGGCCTTGCTGACCAAAAAAGATAAAGATCCACAAAAGTGCTTAAAAAATGGCTCCCTTTCAACTTTCCTAAGACCCTGTGACAAGGGAAAGATCCTTACCAGCGATGTCATTGCGAGGCTCTCGCCTTGCCAAAGTAAAGGGGGCCTACATGGAGCCTCATCAAGTGCGGAGGAAACCCCAGCCAGAAGTGTGATTGTCCATGAGATCCCATGTTCAAACCGTTTCTCTGCTCTGGAGTCCCTGGGCCCTAATGATGATCTGGGTGTTTCTAATGATCAAGCCACAAGTCAACATTCTATTCTTTCCACGCAGAAGGACTTTTTAACTCTTGTTGTAGAATTAAAAGAAGAAGTGAAAGACCTAAAGTCTTCTGTAGCTGAGGTCTTGTCTCTACTTCGTTCCAAAAGTACATCTATGGAACTTTGCAATCTAAATAATCATGAGCCATCCACTAAAACTAGGCCTTGCAAAGCACCTGTTCCTGGGAAAATTGAGGAAAAATCTGCGCTACAGCCATTTAGTGCCCCGGTTCAGGCAAACTCTGCTTCATCATCTGGTCAGAGTAGTCCCTTTGGAACAAAAAAAAATCCTTATGTACCAATATTGGCCCACCCAAAGCATACAAGGGTTGTAAATTCCGCACAAAATGCACTCCAGCCTAGAGACTGTGACTATTCAATTTATATGTGCAGGGTTCCATCCGTAGTAACAGATATTAAAGAATACATGATGTCTCTAAAAAATAAAGTAATACATTGGATTCGGCACACTCGCCAATGCAGCTCTGTAATACACTCAGACATAATCTCTGTCCAGCGATATCTTGCATCGGTAGGTCAATTTGATACGATAAAACTGACGTTATCTACCCCTGATATGGTGAGGGGTCTTCTATCTCTAGAAATGAGAAACTCTTTGAAAAATGGCTCAAAGATCTACTTCAAAAGTTGTTGGCCCGAAGAATACCACGTGCCAATTATGAACTCACTAGCTTCTAAGAGACCTTTGGTACAATCCAACAACCAGGATAGTCCCCCAGCGAATGTTTCAACAACACTAAAGAGTCTTGTCCAATTACTCCTGGCAGATGAATCTGATTGACTTATTCCCGAACAGGACCACAGGGAGTTCCCCAACTTTACATCTCATGGGGAAAAGGGGGCCCCATCAGAGCCTCCCACTGAAAGGAGGGAGAAATCTCCATTGCCAGGCACAAAAAATGTTTTATTTAACTCTACCTCTAAAAACTCAAATGGTAACATGTGTAGTCCTGCACCTTCACTGAAGAAGATTGTAAGCGATGGGCATTTAACTCCAAACCTTTTGTCATGGAATTTGGCAGGAATTCGTACTAAATTAGCTGATCCAGACTGGGGGGTCTACATCAACAACTTCGATATTTGTTTTTTTCAAGAAACATGGATGATAGATAATGTATTTAGGCAAGGTTTCAAATCCTACTGCAAATCAGCAAGTCCTTCCCCGATGGGGAGACCAGCTGGAGGGCTCATTATATGGCTGAAGACCTCAGTCAAGGGGAAAATTAAAGAAATTGAAGTGGACTCAGAGGACATATTTTCCTTATCCATACAGCAGAAGTCTGGTTCTTTTCTACTATGTATTAACATTTACAATAGACCAGGTCCCCCTAACAAATTGTCCAAAACCTTCTATGTGCTAAATGCTTTAGTTTCAGAACATATAAGTTTACATCTTATTTTTATTGTAGGGGACCTAAATGTAACACTTGGCCCAAACTGTGCTTTCTCAGAACTAACTCAATTAGAAGACGCAGCATGGAACTTCCCGCCTTTTTCCTCTCTAAAGAAACAGGTCAGGTCAAACAGTAGAGTGCTTCAATTTATTCATTTTATGATCACCCATGGCCTTCGCCCCGCGAATGGCCGTTTTCCCTCGGACACACCTGCTAAGCACACTTTGTTTTAGAGGCCAGTATAGTAGTACATTGGATTATGCGGTAATTGATACAAGAATTTGGTTCTGTGTACATGATATGCATGTAGGAAGACAGTATACTAGTGACCACGCCCCAATTTTAGTCACCTACGAGGGCCTAATTCTAGAAAATGAGGATACCCATTGTAACAAGAGAGTTTCTCTGGCCCTAACACTTTCCTCTAACAAGTGTACCTTGAAATGGGAGTGCTTCCAAAAGTCAACAAAATTGCAGAAGACTATGGGGGTTATTCTAACTTTGGAGGAGTGTTAATCCGTCCCAAAAGTGACGGTAAAGGGACGGATATACCACCAGCCGTATTACGAGTTCCATAGGATATAATGGACTCGTAATACGGCTGGTGGTAAATCCGTCACTTTTCCGTCACTTTTGGGACGGATTAACACCTCCTCCAAAGTTAGAATAACCCCCTATGTATGATATAGTATCAACACATCAGCTTGTTGAAACCCCTTCTTTCCATTCTCCAAGTGAGATCCTGAGTCTCCACACGGCCTTATTTGTTACTCTTCGGATCTTTTCCTAAAAACTAGTAGAGAAGTCAAACACCCGGTGCGTTTCTGTTACAGGTGGTTCGACAAAACATGCAGGGTTGCTAGAAATGGCCTGATCAAAGCGATCAATTCAAGAGATAAAACCCTGATAACGAATGCCAGGCGAGATTATGCGTTAACAATAAAGCATGTCAAAAACAATTGGGAAATGGAGGCCTGGCAGAATCTATTGACATCAGCCAGGGAAAAGCATACAAAACGCTTTTGGTCCCTGGTAGCTTCTAATGGGCGAAACCAGGGCCATAGACTTGACTGCCATATCCCCACTGATACTTGGGCTGATCACTTCACAAAACTCTATGAAGAGGAAGTTCATGATCCTGAGGCGTACAAATTGGGTTCTCTCTCTGAGAATAACCCTATGCCATTTACACTATCTGAAATGAGAGAAGCCATCATGGCCCAAAAAACGGGAAGGGCTCCTGGTCTCAATGGTATTCCGGCTGATTTATATAAATCTGACCCAGAGATATGGGTCCCATATATAAATAAAGTATCAAATGCAGTCTTGGCCACTGGAAATTATCCTCGCACCTGGAGGGGTGCTATCATTATACCTATCTATAAAAAGGGAAATAGATCTGACCCAACAAATTACAGGCCAATTAGTCTTTTGGATAACCTCCAAAAAATATTCTGCCATCAGATCCTGATGAGAACCAAGGTTTGGATGCAAGAATCACAAATCCTGAGTGACTTCCAAGCTGGCTTTAGGGAAAAAATTAGCACAATTGACCAGATATTTAGATTCCTCACGATTAAATGGAAGTCTGTCGACCTGGAAGGAGGGAAGCTATTCGTAGCCTTCGTGGACCTTAGATCTGCAATTGACTTGGTCCCACGACAAAAGCTATGGGAGATACTGGACAGAGCAGGACTCCCACGTACGCTATTAAATACAATCAAAAGCTTGTACAATAAGATCTTTGCCAAAGTTAGATGGGGAGCAAATGGGGAAGTAACAAGAGAGATCCCAATCAAAAGGGGAGTGAGACAAGGTTGTGTTTTGGCCCCAACCCTCTTCTTAATATTTATAAACAGTTGTATTCCTTATTTATTTGCTTGTGATAACGATGCCCCCAAACTAGGGGGGGTGAAGACACCATGCCTGCTCTTTGTGGACAATACATAATTGTCATCCCAAACTGCTTCTGGTTTAGCAAACTTACTCCAAAAATTCACGTCCTTCTGTAGAGATCACGGTCTTGAAGTGAATTCTATGAAAACAAAGTACATGATCTTTGGTGATAACAAGCATAAAGTAAGAAAGAGCATCTTTATGGAAGGAGTAGAGCTGGAGAGAGTTGCTGAATTTGTGTATTTGGGGGTTAGACTGGAGGATACGCATAGATGGCAGGCTCAGATAGCAAGGGCACATATGTCACTGAAGCAGAACCTGGGTGGCGTACTGAGATTTGCAAACAGGTCCCCTAGGTTCGCAATCACTCCAGCAATGGAAATATACAAGCTACAAGCTAGAGGGAATGCTCTTTATGGAGCGGAGCTATGGGGACATGGTAACCTAAAAAATCTGGAGATTGCTGAAAACTCTTTTATAAAGTCTATTCTCAGAATACCCACTAGTTCTCCTACGTTGCCTGTCCGCATGGGCGTGAAGCTTGATTCTATCGCTCATATAGCAGCGCTGAAACCAATATTATACTGGATCAGAATATGGTCCTTGGATACACTTAGCCCGTATAGGACATGGCTGAAAGCTCTGATTAGTGGAAACAACACAAAAAAAATCCCTTGGTGCAAGTATGTTAGGGCTAGTCTGACTAAACTGGGACTGGCCCATTTCCGGATGCCCCCCAATGATTTACCCGAAAAATGTGGCACATGTTGTAAAGGATGGATATTGGCGGTGGCTAAAAGTGGGACATTTAGCAGAGGTCCCTCTAGGTAGTTTGACAGATAAGTTTACATCAGTCAAATGTCACTACGAGTTTGAATCATATATGGATCTGATTACATTCCCTCAAGCCCGCGCCCTTTACATCAGATTCAGGCTAGGCTCGCTACCGCTACGTTCCTTCACCTGTACTTGGTCTAAAGATGATCCTTATGCCAATCTTTGTCCGATGGGCTGCTGCCTTCCTGAATGTAGTGCACATGTACTATTCCATTGTCCTGCTTATGATAATCAACTAATCAAATAGATTGTACCTCTTTGTAGAATCATGGGCTTCCAGAATCGTTTTACTGCCCTCAGAATTTTTAGGTCTAATACCGAGGGAACGGTGGCATTTGCCTTAGCAAGCTATTTAGATGAAATCTGGTGTGTTAGAACAAAAATGTTAAAATCATCCCATTAATAGGAGTTCATAATGGGAATGCTTTGTACTTTCATTTTATCCTATTTGTCGTTTTTAATTAGGAATATATTTGTGTCACGATATTTATTATGGAAAATGTAATATTTTTTTCTATCACGATTTTATATGGTATGATCTTAAAGGGAAAATGTTTTACATTCAAGGACTTTTATCTATAGTCTATTTTTGTAAAATTGTGATTTTTTGTGATGTGCTTCTATGGTATTTGTGTTTTACCGAAATAAAGCTAACTATGATATGATATGATATAAGTGTAACTTTCAATTTGGGGTAAGATTGAAATATAGAGTTGGGTGTCTCTGGTTTCCCAATTTAAAATCATAACTTACGGTGAACTTGGATTTTTAATTGTAAGTCTGAAAATGCCATGTTTGCATAGCTGGCGTTTTTTAACTCTAACCATTCTGTGCCTCTGCCTGTCTCTGAATACACGTCTGGGGTAGATGACAGCTGGGCTTTGCCCCACACAAAGGGAGCTTGGGTGTGACATTTACATCCAGATGGCCCATCACCTGGCTGATGGATCTTCCGTGGCTAAATGGGAGGGAGAAGCTGACACCTACACCTTAATAGGGCTGTGCCTCTCCTCACACAAAGGACTGCATACCCCCCCGTAGAGTGTCTGGAGCCAGGGAAGGAAGCAAAGGGATCTTGTGGTCTTTAAAGATCTATTTTGAGGTCTTCCCCACTGGAAAGACACATTTTGGTATAAGTATTGGACCCTAAATCCCACCAAATCAGTTCACTTTTCTCAGTACCACAATATGCTTGGTACTTAAATGACGTGAGATGTGTGCTTCACTGGGACTGCTGGGTGTGACACAGATGACACACATAACCCCTGGTTGTGAAACAGGGTGAATTCGGATGTTATAGTAGTAGAACGATTGGGAGTCTGGAGATTAGGCCTAGCTTTTGTTCTTGCCGATTAAGGATCTATAGTCATTGAAGTGAGTCCTTTCTTCCTCCACATAAATTGTTGCAATCTTTTCCCCTGAGCTGGTATCAACAAGATTATCAGGCTCCCCTAGTCCAGTGAAAAACTTCCCTTGGTCACAGGATAACGTGAGCTAGGAGTGGGCAGGGCTAAGGTATTGTGGGCAGACTGTTCCCCTTATTCTTTGGGGCCTATTCAGCTTTTCTCCATTATTTATTTATTTATTTGTTTTAAATAGTGCGAACATGACCTGAAAGGGTATCCGTGCGCTGTACAGATAGCATGCATGTCATACATATAAAGTAAAAAAGCGAATGTCAAAACAACTGTACTGTGAACCAAATGGTTAAGTAGATTTGCATTCTAGTTGTGCTTCAATGAATATAAGTCAGCTGAGAACTAACAGGGAAATAATTGAAGTAAGTTGTTCATCAAAAGTATTTTTACTTCTTTTTTGAATGAGGTAGTCAATGGGTTTGACTTGATTACAGGCAGAAGAGCATTCCATATTCTTGGGGCTAGGCTGGAGAAAGAGCAGTAATAAGTTTTCTTTTAGTTGAGCTTCCCTGGTTTCATGAATGGCGAGTTAGCACTTCCTAAGGTGCAACAGCCTCCAGACAGTTCCACTTTATTGGCCAGGTAGATGGGAGTGTTATGGTGGAGGGCCCTGTGTGTCATGCAGGTTATCTTCAGCAGGATCCGTGCTTCAACTGGGAGCCAATTTAGCAGTTTTTGGTCAGGAATGATGTGATCAAAATTTCTGGATCCTGTAAAGAGCCTAGCAGCATTCAATGTAGCTCTTATCAACCCAAGCTTTGCTTTGGGTGAACCTGCAAGAGTAGTATTCCAGTAATTTACTTATGAAATGACAAGAGATTGCACAGCCAGCTGAAAGTCATCACGGGGCAAGAAGGGTTTGATTTTCCTTAAAACGTTTAGTTGGTAGTTGTCTTCCCTGGTGGTTGCACTGATATGCTCTTGCATATTCAGTTGGTTGTCCAACATTATGCCAAGTGATTTATAGAGTGGGGTGCAATTGAGAACTGTAAGTTGTTTGAGCCAGTCTGCTATAGGTGTAGAGTGATCATGGGGGGCGATTAAGAGGAATTCCGCTTTGAGTATCTTAAGCATAAGGTGGTAGCGGGTTAGCCGTTGTTGGGTTTTTAGCAGGGTGTAGTTGATAGCATTGATCTCTTCGGGTGATGATATTTTCAGGTGTAATTGAGTGTCACCAGCATACATGTGGTATTGTATGTTTGAATGTTTTAGAATTTCAATGAGAGGTTCCATGAACAAACTGAATAATGTGGTTGAGATCACTGAACCTTGGGGTGCTTCAATTGATTCTTGGGTAGTGTCAGAGACAGTCTGATTGACTTTAATCCTTTGAGTTGTCATTGGTAGGAATGAGGCAAACCAGTTTAACACCTTCCCCGCCAAAGATTGAATGGTTATGTCCGGTGGTACGGCACTGAGGCGCCACGGACAGAACCATTACATCCTGGTAGAGGCCCTCAGGGAAGCGCTGGCGCTCTTCCAGAGGGCCTCCCCCCAGACCGCTAGGGCAGGGCTGGAAGGGGAATCGCTTCTCCTTCTACCCCTGACCCCCGTTTGACCCCTCCCAGTGACGTCTGATGACGTCAGCTCACCAACGCACGCGGACCACTTCAGAGGTCAACTCCCTTCGTGACTGAGGAGAAACTGATTAGTTTCTCCTCTGTACGGGGGGCATGGAGGCAGAGAGGTATGAAAAGTGAAGGAAAGGCTTTTCCTTCCCTTTTCATGTCTCTCTGTGCGTTCCTGCAGCACAATTGCATGGCGATCGTGCTGCAGGAAGACACTAGACACCAGGGAATTTTATTTCTGGAAATTGTCATAAGGGAAGCCGCCCCTTGGGCAAGTGCCGCTCCGCCTATATTAATTAGGACGATCTGCGCCCGGGGGGGGCAAAGCCATTAGGCACTAGGGATGTTTTATTTTTTATTTTTTTACATTGATAAGGGGAGCGACCCCTTAGGCAAGGGTCGCTCCCAGGGGGTAATTTTTTACTAGCCTATTTCTGCCCCCCGGGGTCAGAAACCACTAGACACCAGTGTTTTTTTTTTTTCTTATTTATATTGATAACGGGAGCGACCCCTTAGGCAAGGGTTGCTCCTGGGGGTCAATTTCTTTATTATGCCTTTTCTACCCCCAGGGGGACAGAAGCCACTAGACACCAGAATTTTTATTTTTTTATTTATATTGATAAGGGGAGCGACCCTTTAGGCAAGGGTTGCTCCCCAGGAGGCAATTATTTTATTAGGCCTTTTCTGCCCCCCTCGGGGGCAGATCAGCCTATATTAATTAGGCTGATCTGCCCCCAGTGGGGGCAGAAGCCACTAGACACCAGGGATGTTTTGTTTTTGTTTACATTGATAAGCAGAGTGATCCCTTAGACAAGGGTCGCTGCCCTGGGGGGGGGCAAATTGTTTTTAGGCCATTCTGCCCCACCTTGGGGGCAGATCTGCCTATTTTAATTAGGCAAATCACTGGACCCCAGGGAGTTTTATTTTTTGCGACAAATTCAAGCAAGGGGAGCTACCCTTTGGCAAGGGTCACTCCCCTGGGGGACACATTTATTTTAGGCCATTTCTGCCTATTTTTCTTTGGGCAATCTTCCACCAAGGGGGGCAGAAACCAGTAGACACCAGGGATTTTTTTTTGCCAATTTCACTCAAGGGGAGCGAACCCTTAGGCAAGGGTCGCTCGTTTTGGGGGGAAAATTTCTTTTAGGCCAGTTCTGCACCCTTTGGGGCAGATCAGGCCTATTTCTTTTAGGTTGATCTGCCCCAAAGGTGGGCAGAAACCACTGGGCACCAGGGTTTTTTTATTTTTTTTATTTTGTCCTGATGGGGAGCGACCCCTTAGGAAAGGGTCGCTCCCCTCGGGGGCAAATTTATTTTAGGTAATTTCTGCCCACCTTGGGGGAAGATCAGCCTATTTTTCTTAGGCCAATCTGCCCCCAAGGTCGGCAGAAACCACTAGACACCAAGGATTATTTTTTTGTGGCAATTTCACGCAAGGGAATCGAGCCCTTAGGCAAAGGTCGCTCCTCTGGGGGGCAAATTTATTTTAGGCCATTTCTGCCCCCCTTGAGAGCAGATCAGCCTATTTTTGTAATGGGGGCAAAAAGCCCACCAGAGACCAGGGAAGATTTATTTTTCAAAAAAAATAAACAAGGCCAAAGTTGTTATGCCCACCAGTGGGCAGATGGGGCAATTACCCCTGATCCAGTCCCTGGGGGTCAGAAAACCTACTAGATGCCAGGGATATAAAAAATAAAAAAATAGAGGGGTGGTGGCTACCAACCAGTATGGACATGGTTATGCCCCCACCCCAAATGAGGGGGGTAACAGTCTTTCAGTTCTCCCCTGAACACTAAAACATCTTAGCCCACGGCAAGCAAGCAAGAGGACATTTGATCATTTTGTGTTTTGGTTTTACATTTGGGCCATGAGAGCTTGTCTAACTCTCAAAATCGTCTGACTTGGAATGGTGAGGGCTGCACTTTTTGGACTTTGGGATGCTGCCATGTAGAAAAATCCACAAGACCTATACACATCTGAAAACTAAGGCCCACATTTATACTCTTTTTGCACCGCATTTGTGCCATTTTTTGACGCAAAAGCGGCGCAAACTTACAAAATATAATTGTATTTTGTAAGTTTGTGTCAAATTTGTGTCAAAAACTGACGCAAATGCGGCGCAAAAAAAGTAGAAATATGGGCCTTAGCATCAGGGTGAGTCCAGGGTGCTGTGCTTCACACGCACCAGCACCATTTTCTTACCCACAATACCCTGCAAACCTCCAACTTTGCTGGAAATCACAAATTTTTTCTACATTTTTGTGATGGAACCGTCCGTAATCTGCAGGAATCCTAAAAATTCCTACCACCCAGCATTGCCTCATCTATACAGATAAAAATTCTGCCCCACTTGTCAGCTTAAAAATGTTTTTTTACAAACTGCCCTTTTGGGCCAGCTTTGGTTCCCCCTCAATTGCAGCATGTTTTTGGTTCTCACCTGTCACAGGCACTTGGCCCACCTACACAAGTGAGGCATCATTTTTACCGGGAGACTGAGGGGAATGTTAACATGCTGTGCTCTATTATAGACTAGGTAGGAACTAAGCCATTGACTCTACTGACAACAAGGTGACATTATTTCTATGCTTCACTCTCCTTGTCACAATTCTAATCTTGTCATGCTGTATCGTCCTGGTTATTGCAGTACCTGCTTTGCTATCTAAGATGCAGTCGCTTCATTAAAACCTTATTGAAACATATACTGCCTCTGTTTGTCATTGTGTATGTGAGACTAATGTAACTGAGAGAAAGACCTGAGTCAACACGATTTCCTTGAGGAGTCAATTATGTCATGCGCTCGGCTGCCCAATCATCCGTACTCTTGGGTAGAGATGAGGCACTGCTAGTTAGCAGGAGCAAAACCCGAAATATGGCAACAGGTGTCACCTGTAGTGAGCTCAGACTCAGTCTCCCACACCACAGGCAATTCTGCCGCTCAAATCCAGTAATCTCATTATATTAATGAGAGCCTGCGTGACACGGTGCCGCCAACGTTTGGTCATGCTCTCATTTTCGGGTCCTCCTGAGTATCTCTGTCTCACTATATACAACAACGCCTCAGTACTACATACGGAGACGTCCGTGGTATTGAGGTTTTCCTCCTCAGCTAAGTAGGGACATCTATCTGACACTGGAGGTTATTGAAGCTTGAACTCTAATAGCATAATCCCCATTTAGTGTGCCTTCCCTGAACAAATTGACCATTCATTATGGTGAATCCGCAACAGGTAGCAATTGTAGTCAATATGAGACAGCCCCTTACTGCACATTTATTGTCACATGGCTTAACGGCCCACGGAGGTCCAGTCACATATGTTGTTGATACATACGCAGCTTATAGAACAGAACTTTTCTATTCTTGGATCACATTTCCAGCAGTTGATGGGAACACAAATGCATTTCATAATTATACATTTGCAAACACACCTGCACAATACAGAGCATATGCATACTTAGAAATACCATTATCTTATCGAGAACATACTAATTGACTTGATGGCACCCTACCCCACACAATTTGACCTGTTAGGTGAGGTCCTCTAAGTAATGATGGTCCTACCTGGCCATTATTGGCCACTTATACACCTCACCCGGCTGCAGCAAACCTAATGCTAGCTGAAGTCCGTCTAATATATACTGATCTGACGGCAATATATAGACGATTAGTGCAGTTTGTAATGCAAACATTAAACACAAACCCAGCACGTGCTGCTCTGGCGTACCCACATGCAGTAATGCCAGGCATTAATCCTGCAACTATACATTTGATCATTGGTAAGGTACCCCCCAAACGAGAAGAAATTCAGTTTTGGTTAGGTCAAAAAATAAATGTGCTAGAATCAGTATTTCCTCATACGAGACCTCAGAATAAACACAGATTATTAACAATGTGCTTGCCATTTGGAATGGTTCCCACAATAGATAACTGCAATACATGGGGCACGGTATTTGCTGCGCTCTATACAACCGCACACAGTACACCTAAACTTGCCAATTTACAGGAACAAATTCAAGATGAATACGGGGCTGCCCCAGCCCTGGACTTGTGGATGCAATTAATGGACAAGTTTGCCACAATATCCTCAATTTGTTTAAGTAACCTTAAAGAGGAAGCAGTGGCACTAGCAGTGCGCCTGCAGCTCCAGGACATTTCTCCACAGGATCTAGAACGTGAGCTGCCAAAGATGATCACGGAGACCTACTCTAGTAGTGGTAGAGATAGCCTGGGGGCCAGAGATACCAAACCACAATTTCAGGGTAAATCTAATAAATATTTTACCAAGCAAGCTCCTGAGGGTAACAAGAAACGCTGGGATGAAAAACAACAAACTCCTAAAAAAGAAAGGGGTGAATCACCGCGGACGGAGACCACACAGAATAGATATAATCTCAGAAATAGAGATAATATGAAAACGCCTGACAGATACCAATATACTGATACCCACCAATCTAGTTCCTTTCAGGACTCATCGGAAACATGCAGTGAGGGAGGTGGGCAGTCAGAGCGAAGAACTGAGTACGTGAAACCAAGACAGGAATCACAACGCTCAACAGAGGTTTCTGTTAAAAAAAAAAATATATTAAAAAGAAAAAGGTGGCAGCAGTTGCGGTTCGACATGCCACTCAAGAAGATGGTTCTCTTGAAGAACAAGGAGTGGGCAGTAGCGCTACTAGACATCGCGACACAGGTCACAATAGTTTGCCTTCTAGAGCATCTGGAGGTGAAAGCAACTGACGAATTCCTACAGGTAGAATCAGCGGACATGCATGTCTCCACACCTGACAGGATGTACAAAGTAAAGTTACTATTAGAAGGAGACATTGAGCACACAATAGACGCAATCATTTGGGATCGCGTGGTCCACATATATGATATTTTGTTGGCCGAACAAGATTGGCCACCTGAATTTGTCCGTACCTGCCCATATGGGGAAGATGTTATTAAACCTTCTTTCTTGCCCCTTGGTCCCAAGGAGCTTGCAGAATCCTACACCATCGATTGGGCATTGGCGCAGGCACCTGCATTATATCACAACCATGTAGGATGGGACAAAGATTCTCCCTACCATGTAATTCCTATTAAGAACCAACGCCAACCTCAACCCCAGTATCCTATTGAACATGATGCTAAAGCACCTGTGAGGGAAATCCTCAAACAACTGGAGTACCAGGGCATGGTCTAACCTGTGTCACACCTATGAATAATCCTCTTTTGCCAGTAGCTAAACTGGACCATACGTACAGAGTAGTCTTAGACCACAGACATTTAAACAGTCATACATGCACCTATGCTATACAAAATTCACATAGCACAGCACTGATGAACAACATAGTGTGCAAAAAATACAAAACTACACTGGATATTTCCAATGGTTTCTTCTGCCAAAATATAGCACCAGAGAGTAAAGACATAACCAGTTTCAGCGCACTAGGCTCCCAGAAAAGATTCTGTCATTTACCCCAGGGGTGCAAGAACAGTCCAGGACAATGACCCTGAAGTATTGTCCTATGTAAATGATATCTATCTCACGAATGATGTATTACAACAACATTTATGATGGGTAGCCCACATTGTTGTGGGATTTGCCAAATTTGGCTACAAATTCAATTAAAAAAAGACAAAAATAGCCTTCCTTAGCTTCCTGTTTCTGGGATATGAGCTATCAAGTGAAGGAAAGAGCCTAGCACCACAATTCTTGGAAAAATGCGAACAATTACAACCTCAAAATACCATCAAAAAACTCCAATCCCTTTTGGGTTTTCTAAGTTTTGGCAGAACTTACATTCCTGATTATGTGTCACGCATAAAACCATTATATGACTTATTAAGTCCTGACTTTTCAAGTAAATTTTGGACAGTCAAACACACACGCATTTTCAGAGACCTGCAGACAGATATGCTTGCAGCACAACACTTACACTCGAGGGACAACAAAACACATTTGGTCATCAGAGTAATTGCTGTTGCCATTGGTTTCACCTATTTAACCTTTAATGAGGGCGAGACAGTCCTGATAGCATACAAATCACATTTGTACTCAGCAGCACAACAACGTTTTGCTCCCACTGAGAAAATTCTCACAGAGAAGACCTCTAGCCCAGGGCAAACGCACTATTGTTGTTTCTCTGATTCCAGCCCTTGAGGCTGTCACTAAAGCCAGCATTCCAAATGCTAAAGCACTACATCCACGTTGAATACAATGAGCAACGTCTTTGAAAGCCACTGATGTTGACTAAATTTTTGACCCAACATTGCAAACTCAAGAATTTTTGCAATATGAACTATAACACCCAGTTTCAGCAAACACTCTACCTTTCGATCAGTATCAAAGAGTCATGTACTCCAATGGCTCAGTGCAACCAGCAAGTGGCACAAAGCATCAATACTCCTCTGCTTGCACAGGCGTATGCGGCTAAATGGAGGATAATAAATGTTGTCCCCAATATACATTCACGCAAACCCTAGGGGATTGCACAACACAACTAGCAGAGATAAAGGCTCTGGAGATGGCACTGGAACACACGGATCCTTCAAAGCAAACACTGATTGTTTGTGATTCGTACTACTGTGGCTAGTCATTCAATCGATACCTGCATTATTGGCACCAGAATGGGTTCAGGGATTCTAAAGGCAACACCATCAAACACAGACTTCTGTGGGGGAAAGTAGCGGATCTGAAGGAAACGCTACCAAATGTCCATGTTGTACATACATTTGGACACCAGCGTGTTGGAAGACTGGGAATACACTGGCTGATGAAGCCTCAAAGTCAGCAGTAGCTATGGCCACTGTTACTGCAGTAACCCGCTTAGGTGCGAAACCAGAAGAGGACTTATGGGCTGCAGTGAAAGCCATGGCTAAAGGTACGCCCTATCTATAAGCATTTCCTGCTAAATATTCCTACCGAAGGGAAGCCTGTCTGAACGCTGCAGTTAAAATACCAGGCGTAGGGGTTTGAGAAATTCCCAACAAAAACGTAAGACAGAGTTGATTAAAGCAGCACATGAGGGGGCAGCATCTGCCCATGCTGATGTGGCAGCTACAATATCTTTGTTACAAGCCTGTTTTTGGTGGCCAGGCCTATACAAAGAGGCCAAGCAGCATGTCCTTTGTTGTGACATCTGCCAACAAATTAAAGTTTCCACTGCTAAATGCCCGCCGCAGACACCCCTCCTAATTTCAAACAAACCATTACAAGGTGTGTACTTGGACCATTGTGGTCCCCTAGCACCAGACAGTGTATGCAAATACATTTTAGTCGCTGTTGACTCTTGCTCCATATTTCTGTGGGTGTGGCCACAATGCTCGGCTGACGCTCGGACTGTTATCAAAGATTTGCAAACTCCTAAAAAAGAAAGGGGTGAATCACAGCGTACGGAGACCACACAGAATAGATATAATCTCAGAAATAGAGATAATATGAAAACGCCTGACAGATATCAATATACTGATACCCACCAATCTAGTTCCTTTCAGGACTCATCGGAAACATGCAGTGAGGGAGGTGGGCAGTCTGAGCGAAGAACTGAGTACGTGAAACCGAGACAGAAATCACAACGCTCAACAGAGGTTTCTGTTAAAAAAAAAACAATTTAAAAAGAAAAAGGTGGCAGCAGTTGCGGTTCGACATGCCACTCAAGAAGATGGTTCTCTTGAAGAACAAGGAGTGGGCAGTAGCGCTACTAGACATCGCGACACAGGTCACAATAGTTTGCCTTCTAGAGCATCTGGAGGTGAAAGCAACTGACAAATTCCTACAGGTAGAATCAGCGGACATGCATGTCTCCACACCTGACAGGATGTACAAAGTAAAGTTACTATTAGAAGGAGACATTGAGCACACAACAGACGCAATCTTTTGGGATCGCGTGGTCCACATATATGATATTTCGTTGGCCGAACAAGATTGGCCACCTGAATTTGTCCGTACCTGCCCATATGGGGAAGATGTTATTAAACCTTCTTTCTTGCCCCTTGGTCCCAAGGAGCTTGCAGAATCCTACACCATCGATTGGGCATTGGCGCAGGCACCTGCATTATATCACAACCATGTAGGATGGGACAAAGATTCTCCCTACCATGTAATTCCTATTAAGAACCAACGCCAACCTCAACCCCAGTATCCTATTGAACATGATGCTAAAGCACCTGTGAGGGAAATCCTCAAACAACTGGAGTACCAGGGCATGGTCTAACCTGTGTCACACCTATGAATAATCCTCTTTTCCCAGTAGCTAAACTGGACCATTCGTACAGAGTAGTCTTAGACCACAGACATTTAAACAGTCATACATGCACCTATGCTATACAAAATTCACATAGCACAGCACTGATGAACAACATAGTGTGCAAAAAATACAAAACTACACTGGATATTTCCAATGGTTTCTTCTGCCAAAATATAGCACCAGAGAGTAAAGACATAACCAGTTTCAGCGCACTAGGCTCCCAGAAAAGATTCTGTCATTTACCCCAGGGGTGCAAGAACAGTCCAGGACAATGACCCTGAAGTATTGTCCTATGTAAATGATATCTATCTCACGAATGATGTATTACAACAACATTTAAGATGGGTAGCCCACATTGTTGTGGGATTTGCCAAATTTGGCTACAAATTCAATTAAAAAAAGACAAAAATAGCCTTCCTTAGCTTCCTGTTTCTGGGATATGAGCTATCAAGTGAAGGAAAGAGCCTAGCACCACACTTCTTGGAAAAATGCGAACAATTACAACCTCAAAATACCATCAAAAAACTCCAATCCCTATTGGGTTTTCTAAGTTTTGGCAGAACTTACATTCCTGATTATGTGTCACGCATAAAACCATTATATGACTTATTAAGTCCTGACTTTTCAAGTAAATTTTGGACAATCAAACACACACGCATTTTCAGAGACCTGCAGACAGATATGCTTGCAGCACAACACTTACACTCGAGGGACAACAAAACACATTTGGTCATCAGAGTACTTGCTGGTGCCATTGGTTTCACCTATTTAACCTTTAATGAGGGCGAGACAGTCCTGATAGCATACAAATCACATTTGTACTCAGCAGCACAACAACGTTTTGCTCCCACTGAGAAAATTCTCACAGAGAAGACCTCTAGCCCAGGGCAAACGCACTATTGTTGTTTCTCTGATTCCAGCCCTTGAGGCTGTCACTAAAGCCAGCGTTCCAAATGCTAAAGCACTACATCCACGTTGAATACAATGAGCAACGTCTTTGAAAGCCACTGATGTTGACTACATTTTTGACCCAACATTGCAAACTCAAGAATTTTTGCAATATGAACTGTAATACCCAGTTTCAGCAAACACTCTACCTTTCGATCAGTATCAAAGAGTCATGTACACCAATGGCTCAGTGCAACCAGCAAGTGGCACAAAGCATCAATACTCCGCTGCTTGCACAGGCGTATGTGGCTAAATGGAGGATAATAAATTTTGTCCCCAATATACATTCACGCAAACCCTAGGGGATTGCACAACACAACTAGCAGAGATAAAGGCTCTGGAGATGGCACTGGAACACACGGATCCTTCAAAGCAAACACTGATTGTTTGTGATTCGTACTACTGTGGCTAGTCATTCAATCGATACCTGCATTATTGGCACCAGAATGGGTTCAGGGATTCTAAAGGCAACACCATCTAACACAGACTTCTGTGGGGGAAAGTAGTGGATCTGAAGGAAACGCTACCAAATGTCCATGTTGTACATACATTTGGACACCAGCGTGTTGGAAGACTGGGAATACACTGGCTGATGAAGCCGCAAAGTCAGCAGTAGCTATGGCCACTGTTACTGCAGTAACCCGCTTAGGTGCGAAACCAGAAGAGGACTTATGGGCTGCAGTGAAAGCCATGGCTAAAGGTACGCCCTATCTATAAGCATTTCCTGCTAAATATTCCTACCGAAGGGAAGCCTGTCTGAACGCTGCAGTTAAAATACCAGGCGTAGGGGTTTGAGAAATTCCCAACAAAAACGTAAGACAGAGTTGATTAAAGCAGCACATGAGGGGGCAGCATCTGCCCATGCTGATGTGGCAGCTACAATATCTTTGTTACAAGCCTGTTTTTGGTGGCCAGGCCTATACAAAGAGGCCAAGCAGCATGTCCTTTGTTGTGACATCTGCCAACAAATTAAAGTTTCCACTGCTAAATGCCCGCCGCAGACACCCCTCCTAATTTCAAACAAACCATTACAAGGTGTGTACTTGGACCATTGTGGTCCCCTAGCACCGGACAGTGTATGCAAATACATTTTAGTTGCTGTTGACTCTTGCTCCATATTTCTGTGGGTGTGGCCACAATGCTCGGCTGACACTCAGACTGTTATCAAAGATTTGCAAGTGTTTATCAGTACATATGCAATTGCGGCTTTCCACTCGGTCCAGGGCCCTGCTTTTGCCTCAAGGGCACTCAGGAATGCCATGGTTTCGTTAGGGGTCTATCTTCAGTATTCGTCTCCATTTCATCCTGAGGGAAATAGTGTTGTGGAGCGATCAAACCGTGATTTAAGCAGTCCTTAACAGCCAGAGTCTTGCGTACGGGTCGTAGTTGGCTTAATCACCTGTATGGAGTCCAGAGAGCACTTAATAATCTCCCTAGAAGGTCCCTGGGGGGTCGTACTTCATATGAGTGCCTGTTCAGAATCCAAATGTATGTTCCAGATCTTGATGGCCCTGGCATGGAGGCGGCAGAAAAACCCTTTGACATAAATGAACGTGTCACTCTCATACAGGAATTACAACAGCTCCATGACGACAACGCTTCTGCCAGTGCTGCCTCCACAGGAATTAAGGATTTACCTGTAACACCTACAGGCTGGATTCCTAAACTTGGGGATCTAGTACATGAAAAGGTTGCTGTGAAACAGGAGTTTGGTCCTTCATATCGTGCACCAGTCCCAGTCTTGAGAATACACGTAACCAGAACTTTCATTCTACCACCGTTGGTTGGTGCCAAAGAAAATTGCTTTGTTTCTATCGACAATGTCAAATTACACCATGTGGCTGAAGCAGACCAAAAGGATCAACTAGTAGTTCCAGAATATTTCTTACTACTAGTCAAGAAGTTCCTCTACAAGTTTTAAGCAGCAACACTGACACCTATCCGAGCATGGGGAGGGTGGAAAATGACCTTGCATTAGTTCCACTAACATCTGTTTCAACAAATAATACAGAAATAATTGATTGATTTGATACAACTTCAACACAGACGGATGGTGTCATTTATTCGGAATCACCATGGGAAGCACCCACTGGTTTTCCACCTACAAATACAGCTCCAGCTTTTGCACAAATTGCTTCTGGATACTTTGCCGACATCAACAACACCATTTTGGACTAATTTGCCTCTTCTACATCTGAACTGTCAAATACACGTAAGTTGATAAACTGTCTTAAATCAAATTACTTAATTTTTCCAGGAACTATCTGTTGCTGTCAAGTTTTCCTCCTGTGGATTGTGTTTGTTATGACATTCTTTTTATTGATACATGGTCATTTTCTTCCTGAAAGATCTACAGTCGAACTGGTGGATGAGGTCCTAAAACCCAATTTTTCACTGGATGTGGTTAGAGAACACCCCAGTCTCCTGTCTAAGAACACCGATTTACAGGACTTTCTGTTAGGCCCCAGAAAACAACACAGAAAGTGTTTCTGATAGGAGGTATATAATGAAATTTCGAAGCTTTCCTAACAAAAAGCTGCTGCCCGGTTAAGGCAAATAGACCAGCAAAACTTATAAAAGGCAGCTGTTGTAGATAATGGGATTAATACCATGTCTGACCAGATATACACCTTAAATAACATTGTCTTTCCTGCTATAGACATTATACAATCAGACATGTCTTCTTTACACCATGGACAAAGTCAACTCAGGTCCGTTATGCATTTGGGTTGGACACTTCAAACATTGAAGGCGGGTCTCATGCCCTGGCAACACGTTAACGCAAGGGACATATTTTCTACATTTAACTTAAAGTAACAACAACAACTAATGGCTAAGAAAGAAGCAACGTATGTCATGCTAAACATCGAAAAGTTAGAAAAGTTGCCTTTTACTGTGGCTGAGATACCATCTGCTGAATGGTTAATACACAGGGTCCTTAATCTGCCTATTTCCCAACTCCAATTCACATCCTGTTTAAAACACATTCCGGTAGGCAGATATGAAAAGCTAGGAGATAGTTACATCCATGAGGTGTGGGGGCTGCCCTTCTTGTACAAATGTCTCAGTGGCATAAAAGAGGTCTTTCTTTGCAGTAGTAAATCCGAGACTTCTGTCAGCCATTCGATGGGCTGTAAACAGCTGTCCTTGCACGGGGCGTGTAACGCGCCTGCAGTTAATTTAGCTTGTTATCTAAAGGGGGTTCCAGTCCCCTTGATTAGACCTGCTTTCCAGGTGCTTTTGAATGGCAGCTATGTTCTCCTCAGTGGTGAAGACTGTTGTGGGACGCAAGCCGGAATAGTTTATGTTGTTTCGGTCTCTAAGATTGTTACATGCTGCGGTAATGTACTTTTTCCTCTCACTAAAATATAAGAGGTAGCTGACATGTGGCCTCATATTGCTACTTCTAATGTGAATTTTGACAAATTGAGCAGACTCAAAGATTTATTGTTTCAGAAACATGTGGCCCTCACACCTGCATGCGAGATCGAAACACTTCAAGTGGCAAGGTCATCAGCAGAAATACAGTCCCTTTTAAGTACCAACTTTCCAAGACACTTTGGTGAACTCATGGGATGAATATTTAATGTGTTCAGTACTAGTGGAATCGCAAATTTATTTAAGGCTGTTGGTTCTGGTTTCGTTCACACCTTCTCCTCTATATTCGGTTTGATACCATCAGCCATCCATTCAATATTCTCCAATATTTTCTGTGGATTTCCAATAACTTTGGCTATAATACTTGTCATTTTGCTATTGCTATTTTTCATGCGCACTTGCTTTCCCGCCGCAACAAGAAGGAATGATGGTGCTCCCATCAGCGCAGCTGTGTCGTGAACACATGATGCAGTACTTTGGAGCAACACTTTTGGAGCAATTGGAGTGTGACTGGTCCCTGTCATTCAGACCGGTTTTGCACTGTGTGCAGCCCGTGTTTCGGTGCCTTTGGTGCCCTTTCAAACATGCACTGAAAGTTTGTCTTTCTAAAAGCACTTGCTTTCATTGGACACTGATCTGTTGATGTTCTCGCTGAGGGTTCATTACCAGACGTGCACGTTGAGGGTGCGTTTGCTACGGGAAGCTGTTTATGAGTTACCCTTCCCGGAGGATGTGGCTCTGAACTAACTACGGGGCACACCATGGAACGCTGCTGCCTCGGCTGAAGCCCAGGCTATGGAACATGACTGCTCCTTGGTCCTTCTCGGCGATGCCTTTCTGACTTTAACACCTGCTGAAGTGGAAGATTTCCTGTGCGCCATAGTCCTGGATTCAATTTGCAAGATTCAAAATGACTCTGGCTCTTGAAATACGGCCCCTTTTTGCACCACAAGTTAACATTTTAAATTGTCCTTTATATAAGCTTATGTGTCCTTTTAACTTGTCATTATTGATACTTCTACACATATCTTAGGTTGAGTTTTAGTAGCTTTTACATATGTTCAGGCTTTGAACCACCTTCAACCGACAAGGGGAGGGTGTTGTGTAGCCATTTTAGTTATAGCTCTATGGACGTTATTTTAGCACATTGGGCCTGCCACTGTGCACTTTAACCTAGATATATTTTATTCAGCTTCATTTATTATTTTAACAATGGCCACTTTTGCGGTCTTGTTTTAATTTCTCTCTCTCTAGCTGTTTTCCCCTAGGCCAGCACTATGGCCCTCATTACAACCCTGGCGGTTGGTGACAAAGCACCGGTTATACCGCCAAAATGCCGGCGGTAAAAAAAAATGGAATTATGACTACAGCGGAAACCGCCCACACTGACAGACACTTTAACACACCTACCGCCACGGCAATAGCAACAAGCACTGCGGCGGTAACTGGCAACAGCCAGGCGAAAGACAGTGTACCACCCACACTATTACAACAGGCCTATCTGCCACCTTTTCTGGGGCGGTACCAACGACATCAAAAGCACTGCGGAAACAGTACGCAGAAGGCAAAAGCCTCACCTCTGGAGACCCATGGAAGAACCACAACGCCATGGAGCCCTATTTGGACATCTTCCCCATTCTTGTATACCTCCTCATGCACTACAAACAGCAATGCCCGCGAAGAAGACCATGGTGAGTACTGCCGCCTAGCACACATGAGATGGGGGAGGAAAAAGAGAGTGACACACATGCCACACGGAACACCGACACCACCCCCAACACCATACACACAAACAGATGCAGTAACATTACATATACACCCCGAACCCCTCAGGAAAAATGCCAGGACATAAGGAATTGATTTAAGTGAGTGTAATAAGATAAAAAAGTAGAAACTTGTGCTTCAAAATCAAAACAGTATATATATCTATGCAAATGGAGGGACACTGCCCAGTCCTCAATGTCCGTGGGCCACAGGGCCACATCACATAGACCAAGGCCCCACTTCACTCCTGCAACAACACAGGGAGAACACTGCAGGGGCATCAGATCAAAAATACACAGACACCTCAGGGGGACGGGGAACAGGGGGGGCACCTCAGCTGGAAGATGGTACAACACCACTGGTCCTGGAGGGGCTACATGCCCTGTGCGATGTCTTGGAGAGTGTAAGGCCACAGTCTCTCAAGTGGGTGGTTTGCCCACTGCTTGGTCCTGGGGAGTGCAAAGCCACAGTCTCTCTAGAGGATGGCTTCTCCACTGGTTCTGGAGGGGGCTTGGTGCCCAGTGTGCTTCATCCTGGCAAGGAGGGGGTGAATGGATGGCTTCTCCACTGGTTCTGGAGGGGGCATTGTGCCCATTGTGCTTCATCCTGGCAAGGAGTGGGTGAGTGGATGACTTCTCCAGTGGTTCTGTAGGGGGTATTGTGCCCAGTGTGCTTCATCCTGGCAAGGAGGGGGTGAGTGGATGGCTTCTCCACTTGCCCTTGAGGGGGCATTGTTCCCAGTGTACTTCATACTGGCAAGGAGGGAGTGAGTCGATGGCTTCTCCACTGGTTCTGGAGGGGGCCTTGTGCCTGTGATACAGCACTTGGGGAGTGCAATGTCACAGTCTCTCACCTGGGTGTCACACCTACAGGATTTTCAGGGTCCAGGACGCACTACAGCCCATGGAGGCAGGACTTCACACTGCCCGTCGGCGGTGACGCCTGCTCAGTAGTGGCAATGGTGTTGCTGGTGTCGGGGATGCCAGTGGTGGTGGGTGGCTCCAGCCCTTCCCCTTCAGCCTTGGACAGCTGCTCACTGGGGCTGCTGCTAGTGGCAGTGGTGCTGGTGGTGGTGCAGGCAATAGTGGGGGAAGGCTCCAGCCTCGGACGGCTGCCCGCTGAGGCAGGTACGCCAATAGCAGCATATCTGACACTCACAGACCCCTGCCCAGTAGTGGACGCCTACTAGCTTGGTAGGAGGTGGTGTTCATAAGCCCCTGCCCAACATGGGACCTACCCTGCACTGTCCAGCCTGGCCTAGGGACACCCACAGGCCCACATCCCCCACCCGGAAACCACCCCACCACGCGTAAGTAGTATATTGGGAAACTGTACTCACCCCCTTGTGGCTTCTGTGATGGCCTCAAGCACCCATATAGCTCAGGATAGGCCACCACCAGTATGCGTGCCATCAGGTGTGGTCAGGATTTGACAGGCACCCCTTCCTCATTGGGAAGCCATCCCCAGCTAGGCCTCTGCTGTCTTCCTTGCCCAGTGTCTCAGTTCCTCCCACAGTTTCCGACAGTGGGTGCTCCACCTGCTGTAGACCCCCAGGGTCCGCACACTCTTGATGACGGCCTGCCATATACCCTTTTTCTGATAGGCGCTGACTTGCCGAAAAAATACACATAGAAAAAGGTATCAGTTGTACCGTCATGGCCCACCATAGCCCTCACATCCCCGTAGCACAGACATTGCCCACCATAAATGCAGCATGCTGCCCAGAACCCTTCCACCAACACCTCCTACACGAGGCCCTTACACACAGCACTCCACGCATCCATGCCTCTTGCATCGTGCTCACAGTGTACTCACCTGTTGGTCTGGAGGCCCATACAGCATTAGGTACTGGGGTAGGACCTCATCCACCAGTCTCGCCAACTCCGCAGCATTGAAGGCAGGGGCCCTTTCCCCAGTGACACAAGCCATGGTCGGTTCCAGACACAGGTCACAGCAGCACTTGCAGTGTAGGTCCTCTCCTGTTGAAGGTCAGGTAGTGTTGCGTAGGCTCTCATTATTCTAATGAGACTACTGGATATTTGAGTGGCACAATCGCCCGCGGTGTGGGAGATTAAGGCCCTCATTACAACCCTGGCGGTCGGTGTAGAAGTGGCGGTAATACCGCAAACAAGCGCTGTAAAAAAATTGGAATTACAAGCATGGTGGTGACCGCCATGCAAAACCACCACTTCTCCACACCGACCGCCAGGGTGGTAAAGACCACTGGGCTGGAGACTTCAGTCTCCAGCCCAGAGGCCGTTACTACACCACCAGCGACATCACGACCCTGCATACCTCCATGGATTTTGTGGGGTTCTGTACCTCCACGAATTCCAAAGCGGTAGGCACTGTCAGTGCCAGGGAATTAGTGCCCTGGCACTGATAGGGGTCTCCCCCATTCACCTCCACCTCCCCAGAGTCCTCCCCCCAAACCCACAACCCCCCTATCACTCCCCAAAGGTGGTAGGAGCCCCCTCACCGCCCCCCAACATTGACACACACCCCCCCACATGCACACTTACACTACAACTACACATACACATACACACAGACAGACACACAGACAGACACACAGACAGACACACAGAAAGACACACACACATTTTCCAAACACACAACACACCCCCTGCATGAATACATGCACTCACACACCACCTCTACACACTCACACGCACACACCCATGTACGCACACAACACACAACACCCCCCTACCCCTCCCCTAACGGACGATCACCTTACCTGGTCCGGTGATCCTCTGGGAGGGAACGGGATCCATGGGGGAAGCTCCACCGCAAGCTCTCCGTCACCAGAACACCGCCACACTGAATCATGGGACGTGATTTGGTGGGCGGTGTTCTGATGATGGGAGGAGGAGGTGGAGCAGCCTCCACTTCACTGCCGAATGCCAGTATGGCTTCTCTCCGTCCGAAAAAGGTCAGAGGGCTGCCAGCAGTCATGATAGGCTGTGCGGAAAACCACCTGCACTGGCGGTCTTCAGCACAGCAGTACCTCGGCAGTCTTTCTTAAAGACCACAGATGTTGAAATGAGGCCCTATGTCTAATCCACTGCGGGAGACACCTGTCGCACTAATCCGGGTTTTGCTCCGGCTAACTAGCAGTGCCTCATCTCTACCCGGGAATAGGGATGACTGGGCAGCCACGCACATGACATACTTGGCTTCTCAGGGAAGTCGTGTCACTCAGGTCTCATCCGGTTCTCTCATTTACAATTTAGTCCCATATATAAATGATGAACAGAAGCAGTATATGTTTCAATAAAGAGTTTAATAAAACAACTGCATCTTAGATAGCAAATCCTGAGCTGCAATAACCAGGACGACACAACATGATAGTATTAGAATTGTGATGAGAAGAGTGAAGCATAAAAACAAATCTATCATATTGTCACTATAATCAATGGACTAGCTCCTACCTAGGCTATGATAGAGCACAGCATATTAAGCTGTAATTCTGCCCTTCAGGTTCCCCTGGGAAGACATCAACCCCCATTCCTGAGCAAAGGCCTGCAGTCTGCGTTAGCATCTGTAGTGAAGCATTCAGTAATCAGCATAGTCGTGGTTCTCTGGCTGGAATCTCCCTCTAACATGTAAGGGACAAGGAAGTGTTTTTATAATAACACAGTTGATGTTCTAAGAAAGTGTCCCTACGTAAAGATGTGTGTTTTCTACGAATGTACTGTGCTGTAGCCTTGGAAGAAGCACAGAGTGATCAAGAATGTCTTGTTTGAGAACAGAGTGCTGGCCTAGGCAAAAACAGTTAGATATACGGAAAATAAAACAAGACCGTAAAAATGGTTATTGTAACAATAATAAGACAAAGCTGAATATAATATATCTAGGTTAAAGTGCACAGCGGCCTGGTGTGTTTAAGTGATGTGCATGGAGCTATAACTAAAATGGCTACACAACAGTAGCAAGTGAGTGAACAGATAGAAAGTGGCGGTCACGTCCACAGCGGTGTGTACTGTCTCCACCGGCGTGCATCACCATTGGCCACTGTAACCCATAGAGCCCAATGACAACCAATGAGGAGTTGCACGGCAGTACTCAACCGCCTCCCACTATGGCGCACAACGTTAGCAGCATTAAATCATTTCCACATGTCCATCCACACAGGACAGGCAGACACCATTTCAGGCGGGGCTGGTCATGGCACCTAACTGCGTCACGATACACATAGGCACCATTTGGGCCGATCTAACAACATACTGTTACAGTCACAACATGCAATGCAGTGTAGTTTTTGGAAATGTGGTATACTGACCAGCTGCTCCCTGTTTTGCCCCTAGGTTCCAACCGCTGCAGATTAGTAGGAAATGGAGATATCCCCCCATATACAGACCCCTGGTGGACTTTCAACAATGGAGGACAGGCACATCATCCTCACCTATAGACTGAGCAGGGCCACAATCATAGATCTGCGTGCCCAATTGGAGCCTGACCTGATATCTGCTATCCATCAGCCCACTGCGATCCTCCCTCTTGTGCAAGTCCTATCTGTGCTCCATTTCTTGGCAAGTGGCTCCTTCCAAGTGACAGTGGCCTTGGCAGCAGGAATGTCTCAGCCAATGTTCTCAATAGTGCTGACCAGAGTGTTGTCTGCCCTGATTAACCACATGCGCAGCTACATCGTTTTCCCCCAGATGGAGGATTTGGTAACAGTGAAAGCTGACTTCTATGCAATGGGACATATCCCCAACATTATTGGGGCTATTGATGGTATACATATTGCATTTGTCCCCCCCTCGGAGAAATGAGCAGGTGTTCAGAAATCGAAAGAGCTTTCACTCCATGAATATGCAGATAGTGTGCCTGGCGGACCAGTACATCTTCCATGTCAATGCAAAGTATCCTGGCTCTGTGCATGAGGCCTATGTCCTAAGGAATAGCAGCCTCCCATATGTGATGGCTCAACTCCAGTGGCACCGGGTGTGGCTAATAGGTGAGCCCTGGTTCCCACCCAGTGTTTGTTGGTGTATGGGTATGGTGTGGGCCCTAAGGGTTAGTGTGTGTCCCTGAATATTTGCAGGTGACTCTGGTTACCCCAACCTCTCATGGCTATTGACCCCTGTGAGGAATCACAGGACAAGGGCAGAGGAATGTTACAATGAGACACAATGGCGAACATGGATAATAATAGAGAGGACATTCGGCCTCCTGAAGGCCAGGTTCCAGTGCCTCCATTTAACAGGTGGATCCCTGTACTACTCACTCAAGAAGGTGTGCCAGAGAATCGTGGCATGCTGCATGTTGTATAACCTTGCCTTGAAACGCCACGTGCCTTTTCTGCAGGAGGATGAAGGTGGAGATGGGCATGTGGCAGTAGTGGACCCTGTGGACAGTGAAGATGAAGAGGCAGAGGATGAGGATGAGGACAACAGAACAGCTATTATACGACAGTACTTCCAGTGACACAGGTAAGACACTGTAACTTCACTTTGCATTGACAGTTTTGTATTTGACATTGTACATGGCAGGCAGATTCTCCAAATTCTATGGCCACTTACTGTACTTTGGCATCTCTATTTTCAGATATCTGTGCCCCACTCTGGCACCTGGTGTGTTGACTGCATCCAACTACAGGTCATTCTTATGTATACATTACTGTACAGTTGTATTGCAGTGTTTAAACCTTGTTAAACAAATACATTGTTAAATCATTTGACATACTCCATACTTGCATTTTTTCAAAGGGTGTTGATTTAAGTGCTAATAAGTAGAAGGGTATGTGCAATGGGCTGGGGTGATGGTGGAGGAAAGTCCAGGATAGAGTCCAGTCTATTTGTATCACAGGTGTATTGTCCAAGGGGGCATAGGAAGGCAGCAACAGCAGTTTAAGGTGGACAGAGTGACAGAGTGGGACACAAGGGTGACAATCAGGAGAGTCATATTTCGTGGCTGATGTCTTGGCAGTGTTCTCTGGCTTCTGCCTGGATCGCAGGGACCATTTGCAGGGTGGTTCTCCTTTTGCAGGGGGTGGGGGGCTGGTGGCCTGTTGGTCCTGTGGCGGGGCCTCCTGTCCACTAGCGGCAGCAGAGGTGGAGGGCTGTTTATCCGTGTGGCTACTGTCAGGGGCCTGGTGGTGTGCCAATGCCTCCCTCATGGTGTTGGCCATGTCTGCCAGCACTCCTGCAATGGTGACCAGGGTGGTGTGGATGTCCTTTAGGTCCTCCCTGATCCCCAGGTACTGTCCCTCATGCAGCCGCTGGGTCTTCTGCAACTTGTCCAGTATCTGGCCCATCGTCTCCTGGGAATGATGGTATGCTCCCAGGATGTTGGTTAGTGCCTCGTGGAGAGTCAGTTCCCTGGGCCTGCCCCCCGTCACACAGCAGTCCTCCCAGCTTCCCTGTTGTCCGGTGCCTCTGTCCCCTGAACCGTGTGCCCACTTCCACTGACCCCAGGTCCCTGTTTGTCCTGTGTTTGTGGGGTTGCCTGCGGTCCATGTAGTGGTGGACACACTGCTGATTGACGTGTCCTGGGTACAGAGGTATGGGCCCACTGGGTGGGTGCTGTGGTGGTGTTTCCTGAGGGGGAAGGCTCTGTGGTGGTATGGGACTATGCCTGGGTAACCGACTGTCCGGAGATCCCTGATGGGCCAGGTTGGCCATCCAGATTCAGGTGACCAGAGGTGCTGTCATCACTGTGGACCTCTTCTGTGGGGGGAATGGATGTTGCTGGCACCTCCTCTCCTGTGACATTGGGTGGGGGACCCGTGGGGATGTAAATGCAGTGTTCTTGTTTCTGTGTGTGACATCTTGTGCATGTTGCCCTGTATGGTTGTGATTGCCCTGTCAGCTTTGCTTGTGTGAGTGGTGATTTTGTGGGCTAGGTGATTCTCTCTAATGTGCATGCTTTAGTGATGGGTGTCCATGCAGGTCTGTGAGTGATGTCCATGCATTGGTGGTGCGTCCAGGGCTTGGTATTTGGATGGGTGGGTAGTGATGGTGGGGTGTATGTGAGGTGGTGGAGTGATGGGGTGATGTAGGGGTGGAGGTATGTGATGGCATGCAGATGGGGGTGTGATAGTAATAGAGATTTGACTTACCAGAGTTCAGTCCTCCTGCTACTCCTGCCAGGCACTCAGGATGCAGTATTGCCAAGACGTGCTCCTCCCATGTTGTTAGTTGTGGGGGAGGAGGTGGGGGGCACACTGCCAGTCCTCTGTACAGCTATCTGGTGTCTTGCTACCACAGAACGCACCTTCCCCCTTAGGTCTTTCCACCTCTTCCTGATGTCATCCCTTGTTCTGGGATGCTGTCCTACGGCGTTGACCCTGTCCACGATTCTCCGCCATAGCTCCATCTTCCTAGTAATTGATGTCTGCTGCACCTGTGATCTGAATAGCTGTGGCTCAACCCGGATGATTTCCTCCACCATGACCCTTAGCTCCTCCTCTGAAAACCTGGGGTGTCTTTGTGGTGCCATGGGTGTAGTATGAGTGGTGTGTGTAAGGGTGTGTGGGGTGATGTGTTGGGGGGCGTTCTGTGAGGCGCGTGGATGGTGTATGGGTGATGGTGTTCTGTGACTCTGGTTCTGTGGGTGGTCTTGGTGTGTCTCTCTCAGTTGTCAATTTTTTTGAGTCGTAAAAGGTTGTGGATAATGTGGGTGTGTATTTTATACTGGTGTGGGTGTGTGGGTGTGGTGTTTGTATGTGTGTCAGGTGCGTATAGTTTGAATTGTCCAATGTAGAGTTGTTTTGTTAGTGTGTGCGTATTTTGAGCGCAGCGGTATGTACCGCCAATGGATTACCGCGGTTGAATGTCCGCTGCGGTGATTCATGGGTCATAAGGCTGTGGGCATAGTTCTGTTGGCGTAATGGTGTGGGTTTGGATACCACCAGTTTATTACTGAACTTTTTCCTTGAGGAGTCAATTATGTCATGCGCTCATCTGCCCAATCATCCTTACTCATGAGTAGAGATAAGGCACTGCTAGTTAGCCAGAGCAAACACCAGATTAGGGCAACAGGTGTCACCTGTAATGGGTTCAGACTCAATCTCCCACACCACAGGCAATTCTGCTGCTCAAATCCTGTAGTCTCATTAGAATAATGAGAGCCTACGTGACATGGTGCCATCAACGTTTGGTCATGCTATAATTTTCCGGTCCTCCTGAGTGTCTCTGTCTCACTATATACAACGACGCTTCCGTACTACATACGGAGAGGTCCGTGGTATTGAGGTTTTCCTCCTCAGCTAAGTAGGGAACATCTATCTGACGCTGGAGATTGTTCACCCTTGAACTCTAAAAGGATAATCCCCATTTGGTGTGCCTTCTCTGAACAACTGACCATTCATTATGGCGAATCCACAACAGTTCAGTTTTAAAAAATTGACAGGTTTGGTAGGTTTCCCTAGGTGCCGGCGGAGCTAGAGGCCAAAATCCACAGCTAGGCACTTTACAGTCTGTTTTCTTTGGAAAAATGTGATGTGTCCATTTTGTGTTTTGGGGCGTTTCCTATCGCGGGCACTATGCCTACCCACACAAGTGAGATACCATTTGTATCCAGAGACTTGTGGGAATGCTAGGTAGAAAGAAATGTGTAGCTCCTCTCAGATTCCAGAACTTTCTGTCACCAAAATGTAAGGAAAAAGTGTTTTTTTTGCCAACTTTTGAGGTTTGCAAAGGATTCTGGGTAACAGAACCTGGTGAGAGCCCCACAAGTCACCCCATTCTGAATGCCTCTAGGTGTTTAGTTTTCAAAAATGTATAGGTTTGTTAGGTTTCCCTAGGTGCCGGCTGAGCTAAAGGCCAAAATTCACAGCTAGGCACTTTCCAAGAAACATGTCAGATTTCAGAATAAAAATGTGAAGTGTCCATGTTACGTTTCCTATCACGGTCATTAGGCATACCCACGCAAGTGAGGTGGCATTTTTATTGGGAGACTTGGGGGAACACAGAATAGCAGAACAAGTGTTATTGCCCCTTGTCTTTCTCTACATTTCTTCCTTCCAAATGTTAGACAATGAGTAAAAAAGATGACTATTTGAGAAATGGCCTGTAATTCACATGCTAATATGGGGAACCTAGAATTCAGAGATGTGCAAATAACCACTGCTTCTCAGCACCTTATCTTGTATATATTTTCGAAATACAAAGGTTTCCTTGCTACCTATTTTTCACTCTTTATATTTCAGCAAATGAATTGCTGGATACCCAGTATTGAACGAAAACCCATTGCAAGGTGCAGATAATTTATTGGCTCTGGGTACCTGGGGTTCTTGATGAACCTACAAGCCCTATATATCCCCGAAACCAGAAGAGCCCTGTAGATGTAACTGTATATAGCTTTCAAAAATCTGACATGGCAGGAAAAAGTTACACCGTAAAATGTGGAGAGAAACTGCAGTTTTTCTCGCCTCAATTTCAATATTTTTTATTTTAGCTGTTATTTTCTGTAGGAAAACCGTGTAGGATCTACACAAAAGACCCCTTGGTAAATTAAGAATTTTTTCTACTTTTCAGAAATGTTTAGCTTTCCGGTATCCAGCATTAGTTTCACACCCATTTCTGTCACTAACTGAAAGGACAAAATATAGTGAAAATTGGGTATGTCCCAGTAAAATGCCAAAAACCCTTTTGAAAAATATATTTTTTCCGATTCAAGTCTGACTGTTCCTGAAAGCTGGGAAGATGGTGATTTTAGCACCACAAACCCTTTGTTGATGCCATTTTCAGGGAAAAAACACAAGGCTTCTTCTGCAGCCATTTTTCCCCCATTTAAAAAAAAAAGTTTGCTATATTTTGGCAAATTTCTTGGTCTCCTCCAGGGGAACCCACAAACTCTGGGTACCTCTAGAATCCTTAGGATGTTGGAAAAAAAGGACGCACATTTGGTGTTGGTAGCTTATGTGGACACAACTTTATGAGGGCCTCAGCGTGAACTGCTCCAAATAGCCAAAAAAAGGCTTGCCACCTGAGAGGGAAAGGCCTGGCAGCGAAGGGGTAAGGACAGGCCCAGGTAGTCCCATTCGTGACACTAGAAGGTCAATCAAGCTGTTATGTTTAACCATATCAGACACAGATGAGAGATCAAGAAATATAAGCAAGCATGGTTCATTCTGATCAAGTTATCTCAAGGGTTCATGTATAATAAGAGTTAGAGCAGTTTCAGTGCATTGTTCAGTTCTGAAGCTAGAAGGGCAATGGTCAAAGAGGTGATATTGTTCAATGTGGTAGCAGGGTTGGAAGTGTACACATTTTTCTAGGACCTTAGCAAGAGTTGGGAGGTTGGTGATGGGATGGAAATTATTGAGGTCAGACTGGTTGACATTTGGCTTCTTTAGGATAGGAGTGACCTGTCCTATCTTTAGACAATTGGGAATTAGGCCCTGGGAGAGAAATCCATTAACCATCATTGTCTAGAGTGGGAGGATGGCACAATTTAGTTATTTGACAAATTTTGCAGGCAAAGGATCATTGAAGTGGTTGCAGGGTTTTTGTGACATAATTAGCTTGAGTATGTCTGCTTCGTCTGGAGTTTTGAAGGTGTTCCAAGTAGGATTGTTTTTGCAGTAAGGCTGGTTTGAGGTGGTCTCATAATTTGAGGCCCCTGGAGGCAACTGGGAAAGGTTTATTAGACACTGGGAGGCAAGTTGCAGTTTTGAATTGATCATCATCGTTTTTTCCATGAAATAGATGGAGAAATCATTTCTGCTTGGTGAGATCCATTGTCTACCAAAAAAGAATTCGAGTTGTATGGTTTTTGTTGTTTGATGAGTTTGAATAGTGTTTTCATCATCATCATCAGCTTTATTCGATCAATGACCATAAAAGCACATAAAAACAAGATAATAAATAATTCTTAAGTAAATAAATAAATACACATCTATAAATTGGTGTAAACACATTAAAACAATAACTTGAATTACACATATGACTCTAAAACTTATCTATAAAAGAAATGAGACCTTAAATTACTTTTTGAAGATGGCATCGTATGCGCCAAGCTGTTGCTAAGTACTTGCTTACTGAAAGAATTACGTCGGCTGAATTATGGCTTTTTAGAACCCGTAGAGCCAAAGAGCAGTTCTTGAATCCCATGTCCCTGCAAATATTACGAATCCATTTTAATCGCGGAATCGCATAGGCTGGGCAGAAGAACATGAAATGCTCAATGGTTTCGAAAGTACTGCCACAGGCAGGGCATATATCGGGAAGATTAATCGACCCCCACCTATGGATCAATGACATCAAGGGCAAAGAGCCAAAACGAAACCTTGCATATAAGCTCTTGCCCTGCAAATCCGGTATAACATCCAGATAGGATTCAAACTTTGGGGACCATTTATTATCAATGAGGGAATTAGTTAAGCGACCATGGGATTTGGGGGTTATGTAGTTATCCTTAACATAAGACCAATAGGTTAACTTTAAAACGTTTTTATGCCGTCTCTCTCATTTATGGGGATTTTCCCAATAATCACCCAGACCCAATAGCCGAAGCCAATGGGCCACATGGCGAATCCAGGGAAGAGTAATAGCGTTTTGGCATTTCAATAGATCGAGTAATGAGGTCTTATATATATCTAGTTCGGGGGTTATCCATAACCTGATCCAATAAAGGAGAGGTCTTAGAGTAGCTAGATCTGCTACTCGGCTTAACCCCAGATCTAGAAATAATGGAAGCAGGGGTGTGGTGCGTGGACATGCAGTTAAAGCCCTTGCAAAATTGTTTTCCCCCACACTGATCTTGTTAGAGTTAGCGTAACCCCATACCTCCGCTCCGTACAGGGCTGCACTTTGAGCCTTAGCTGTATACATTTTTATTGCTGGGGAAACAACTTTTGTAGAGGTGCTTTGATAGAAACGCAATATAGATGAGGCTCTGTGTTGTAGGAGCCCTGCACTTTTTGTAATCTGCTCTTCCCATAATAGTTTACTAGTTAGCCTAACTCCCAGGTAATCTATAGAGCTTACTTCCTTCAACGGTACTCCCTCAATATGAATGGAACATTTTTTCCTAGATCCCTTGGATAACACCATCAGTTTGGTTTTGTTGATATTAACCTCCGACCCATGATCGCTACAAAATTGGTTAAACCGGTCAACAAGGGTTTGCAACCCCATTGGTGTCTTAGAAATGAGAAGTGAATCATCGGCAAAGAGCAGGATGGGGATTTTTTGTGTATTCAGGGAAGGGGCATCATTCTGGCCTATGGACACAGCCTTTACTACTTCATTGATAAATATGGTAAACAGTAGGGGGGGCTAGCACACAACCTTGGCAAACTCCCCTTCTAATTGGGATCTGTTCTGTCAGTTCGCCTTGTTCACCCCACCTCACTTGGGCATAAGTGTTCTCATGTAGTCGTTTTAACAGGAGTAATAGGTCCTCTGGGACTCCCAATCTACCCAGCACTTCCCACAGTTTGGCTCTTGGGACCAGATCAAAAGCCGATCGCAGGTCTATAAATACCACATACAGGCACTGCTTGGCAACAAGAACATATTTCCAATGCAATATGGCCAGTCGAAAGACCTGGTCTATCGTGCTAGTTTTTGCACGAAACCCTGCCTGTAAATGGGAAAGGATTTGGTACTCCTCAACCCAATTGATTAGCCTCTGCGAAATTTGTTTAGCAAAGATCTTTTGTAAGTTGTCTATAAGGCTAATTGGCCTATAGTTAGCTGGAAGATTAGCATTTCCTTTTTTATAAATGGGTATGATTTCTGCCCCCTTCCATGTACCTGGAATTTGCCCCTCTGCAGCTATGCTATTTGAGATGGCATTAATATACCAGGACCAGATATATGGTTCCGATCTATAAAGATCTCCAGGAAGCTTGTCTGGTCCAGGTGCTTTGCCAGGTTTTAGGCTATTTATAGCCTCAAGGGTCTCTTCTACTTTAAAGATGAGGCAACCCTCAGGGACACACTGGGCCTCCACTTGGAGGGCCATGCTGGAATTTGATTCCAACAGTTTTGTTGGAGAGTGGACCACATTGGTGTCCATTGGGCCCTCTGGTAGGGCATAAAGAGTAGTAAAATGCTCTACCCAGCTTTCTGGTTGAATATGGTTGCTGGGACAACTCCTACCTCCATTTTCTCTTTTAGACAGAAGTTCCCAAAAACGCTTGTTATTCTTCTCTCTGGAAGCATCTAATAATTCCTGCCACAGGGAATCCTCCCACCGCTTTTTTGCATTAGACAAAGTTACTTTGTATAAGGACCTAGCTTGTTTAATTTCCCCCTGGGAACCAGACATTACTGCTACTCTTAACCCAGACTTAGCCTTTGAGCACCTCTCATCAAACCATCCCTTGCGTGCCCCTTTCCCTTCATGTGGCTTTGACCGCCTTGTTTTATAAAAGTACCCCCGTAGCTGAGTAGTCATGCTGTCATGTATTTTGAGAATCAGAATATTCCCCACAGCCTGATCTTCGTACTCAGCCAAACTATTTAAGAAAATTTGATATATTGCTCTAATATGGTGAGGGTTGGACATCACTTTTGGCCAAGTAATCTTAGTGAATTTGTTGTTCCAGCAAGGTGGCGGAATTATTGTAGCATAGTTATTAAGTGTTCTCCTGAACATTTCTCCAGAAAGGGTAAGGAGCAAGGGGAAATGGTCACTATCACATCTCACTTCTACTTTCATATCTACCAAATGGGGCCACAACCTAACATCGACCAAGAAGTAATCAATAGTGCTTATAGACATGCCCCTTTTGAAAGTTGGTGCGCTGTTCATATCAGATGGAGTTCTACCATTACAGGCCCTAAGGCCATGGTTTAAACATAATGTGGCTAATTGCATGGCCACCCGAGATTTTTTGCAAGGCCGGGTAGTGGATAATTGTGGGATCCCCCACTGCTCATCTTCTTCATCAGTTAAACCACTTATGAGAATAGAAGGCTCGAAGGTACAGTTAAAATCTCCAGCTATGATTAGAATAGTTGAGGGGTGGAGGCTTCCTACAAATTCGGACAGAATAGCCAGGGTATGGGGCTCAGAGCCATATGGGACCGATCGTATATAAGCATTAACAATAACAATTGATAATCTTCTGTTGAACGTAATACACATGGCTTTTAGATCTACAGAATCAATTTCCAAAAGCTTATAGTCAAACTGCAGATTCTTGTTAACAAGTAATAAGAGCCCACCTTTCGCCCGGCCCCTCCCCTTCTCTGGAGGTATAGCAGGTGCGCTAAATGAGAGAAATCCATCTATATTAGTAGCATCCTCCACCCAAGTTTCCTGAAACAGACATATGTCTATTTTTTTAATAAAAGAGGCCCATTCACCATCATCTAATTTCTTTGCCAGGCCGGCAACGTTCCATGACATAAGTTCTAGCGTACATTTATCTTGGTTTATCACCACGGTTGTGCATCCAGCATCTACCGCGCTCGGGTCATTACTACAAATGTCTAATGATGGTGCTTTATCATCCCCCGTCAAATGTAAGGCCTTGGAGCGGGCCGTCACATTAGTTACTAATTCAGTAGTCAGTCATACAGGATTAGGCAGCTGCCTGAGATTAGTAGCTTCCTTTCGTGCAGCACCTCCACGGGAATTAATTAAACCATTGAATCCTGCCGGTCCCATGGCTGGTCCAGAATTATGTGGGTGTAGCATGAGTCTTATTCCCCCCCTGGTTGTTGCGTTATCCAAGTGGGTACGAGAATCAAAATCCATTAATTGTGTCACAATATACTTGTCTTCAAAATAGATAGTTATTGTGTCAAAATTGGTCCCTGTGATGCTGCTTCTCTTGGCCGATATTATGTCAGAACGAATAACAGAGAGACAACTTCGTCGGGAGCGTATCCAGTGTATGACTTTGTTAATCAAGGAAGCTTGGTTCTCAGCTAACCCTGACGATAGTTTTGGAACATTAGTCAAATAGATTTTGTTTGTTCCCTGACTTGTAGGCAGGTCCTGTTCTTTAGTAACTGTACTCTCAATATTGTAGCGAGAGAGAGGGATGTTATTATAGGGGATCTTGTGTAACCTGTTAGGGGTCTGTGTAAAACTAGACTCTTGGACAGTTTCCGGTGGGTCAGGTCTACTGGTCCTACCTCTAGCTCTGTCACTGGTTAAATTACTTGACCAGTTACCTTGACGATCTCTGTGTCTAGTTACATTTGTAGACCTCCTTCTGGGCCTCATATTATCTATGTTGGGATCACAGCGGTAATCTTCCCTCCCTTGAAGAGCTGTCCCCCCTCTAATGGGGAGACAAGAATTATCCCTTAACTCCGTCCCCTTTGTTGGGGCAGATGATGGGAAAGCTTCTTCCCCCCTGACCGCCCCACAAACTTTACAAATCCCTGCACAAGCATAGTTGTTTCCATGCTGGTGCGCACGGTTGCTCTTCATAAGATCTATTAATACTAAAACCAATCCCTTAACTTCATCGACTCTCTGAAGGACTGTAGCCAGGTTGTCTCTACTAGCTGCAGATTCTTTGCCTTCCGACTCGAACTGGGGGATCGGTGAGATAACACTAGGGTTGGGTGTTCCAACTACTGGCTTGCACTTGGGCACACTCGTGGGCACGGGTGAATCCTCTATTGTTAATAGAGGTTCTAAGCGATTAGTACAGAATAAGCTAGGGACCACCTTGATCACCGGGGTCAGTGGTGGGAGAGTTGGTGTGTGTGGTACATGTGGGAGACCCCACTGGGATACTGGAGGACTCGCTATGTTATGAGTGGGTTTTGGGAAGGGGCCCCTACAGTTATGCGGGCCCCCATCTCCATCAGCCCCTGTTATAGTATCTATAGAATCCCTTGACCCCTTCTTTTTAAATATCTCTGGGATTTTCCTATCCTTAGGGGGGCCTCTCTTTGGATTATTTGCCCCTATAGTTGTTTGTGTACCTAACATAGACTCAACTTCTTTAACTAGGAGGTCTATTTCATCCAATGGGTTAGACCCGTTGGGTGTACCCAGATTCAAAGGTCTACTTGGGCGTTTTTTTGCGATTTTAGTACCCTTGGATTGCGCTGGTAAATCTATAGCCTTTCTTTTCCCCATGTTAAGAAGATGCCCGTAAGATAAAATAAACACAAAATACAGTGGTAAAAGAAAAGAAAAGGAAGACAGCTCCCTTTCTTATGAGTTGAATGTCCTGTCACTGGAGTAACTGGCACTGCCTAACAACCCTCTTCCGGGGGTGGCAGCGTCTCACTCGTTAGCTGGGTGCTTGTTTTGGATTTGTTTGGGAACAGCCCTCTGGGTGATATCCTCCGGATGCCAGTAGAAGCTTATGGAAGAGGCCTACTGTTATTGTAATACGGATGAAAGAGGGGGGGGCCCAGCCCAGCCTCCTCCGGTCTCCGACGGGCGCAAGACGGGCCCGCCCTTGGCCCGGGCTTCACCCGGGCGCCGCCCGCGCACGTCCCGCGCACGTCCCGCGCGGCGGGAGCGCTGAACAAAGTTTAAAGGGCTCCTGCCCTGACTGCTCCTCCCCTCGAGTGACGCGCTTCCCACGGCGGCGGGAGCGCTGAACAAAGTTTAAAGGGCTCCTGCCCTGACTGCTCCTCCCCTCGAGTGACGCGCTTCCCCATAGTGTTTTTGGTCTGTTTTGGGTGTTATCAAGTTTAGTCCTGAAGTACTTGGCTTTGGGTCTTCTGATGTGTTTATTTAAGGCACATTTAGTTGATCTTAGATATTTGAGGTGTGCTAAGGTGGGAGCTATCCTCCAGGATCCCTCAGCAAGCCTTAAATTATGTCTTTCCTCATAAAGGTTGTTGTTTAACCAGGGTTTGGGCTATTTATTGGGAAATCTTTTTAGTTGTTTTGGAGCAATGGTTTCAAATATGTCAAACATCGATTGGAAGTAATAATCAGTAAGATCATTGACATTCTTCAAGTTTGGAGGGAAGGTAGGATGCTGTTGCTAGTAAAGGTTAGTTTGGTCAGTTAAACTGCTTTTTCTAAGGTCTCTGGACCATTGTCTGTGTTTAAGTGGTTGTCCCTGTCTAATCAGCAGATCTTCCAAGATGAATAAGGAGAGTAGGTAGTGGTGTGACCAGTCACAAGGAGATTTGGATTCTAGTTGTATGACATTGTCCTTTGTGGTGATAAGATCAAGTGTGGAGCCTCTGTCATGTGTAAGGCCATTGCATTTATTGGTTCAGGTTGAGGTACGAAAGGAAGGCCTTGATGGAATTCAGTATGGGGTCATTAGAGTTGTTCCAGTGAATCTTTAAACCACCAAGAAAAATCTGTTTGGTGTGTTTGACCGAGTTAGTCTCCATTAGTTGTTCAATGAAAAATTGATTGTTGCCTGGGGGGGTGGTAGAGAATATGGATAGTGCACACTATCTCATTCCTGTTCCATATATCGATACCCAGGTGCTTGCAAAAAATATTGGAGTGGTCTGTGTATGTTTCAGGTTGACAGGGGAGCAATAAATGCATGCTATGCTACCCCCAGTTTTTCCAGATCTATCTAATCTGATTATTTCATAGTTGGGTGGGACTAGGACATCCGGAAGGGAAGATGTGGTATCATTGAGCCAGGTTTACATTAGGACTAGAAGGTCAAGGTCGTGTTCAAGGATGAGATCAGCTATGTCCGCTGTGTGTTTTACAGCTGACCTGCAATTGAGAAGCCTAGATTTGATGTGAGATTTGTTTGCTAGTCACTCTTGGTGTGTTATGGGGATCTGTAGCAGATTGCATTTGTTCTCGGCTCTATGGTTGCAACTAGGTTTTTTTAAGATGAATGGAGGGAATGGTTTGGATGGAGAGCTGAGAGAGGGATGTGTTCTCAGGTCTGGCAATATAAAGGGAGTGAATGTCAGCCTCAGATAGATGGTCAGTGACTCTCTGGGGTCTAGCAGCAGGATAGGGGTGGGGTTTGTGGTCTCCATCTCATGGTTGTTGCATGTGTGAGAGTTGGAGTCACATGCCAGGAGCAGACTGGCTTTCTCATTGTGGATGGGTAGTGTTGATTAGAGTGTGGGGTACTGTTAAATTTGCAACACTGTGTAGTGGCACACGTTTATATCAAAAGATAATTACATAATATTAATATGAGTCAAAACGAAGTCCATGGTATATCTGTTCAATGTCGTGAAGAAATATTTATTCCAAAATGGATTATTCATGTCTCAAAAGTTCAAAAAAGAAAACAATCATATTCCAAATTAGATTCACATATTAAGTTCTTTTTAAAAGATAAATCAAATTTCCAATGGTTCCTTGAAAGAAAATCACATTTCCAATTCTCAAGAATGTTCTTAAATCCCACTTGTTCGTCCACTTGTTTGTCAACACGTGTTTCATCAGGGGAATACCCCAAGACTTCCTCAGGACCTCCTACAACAGTATTCCCATAAATGACAGGTCAGTATATAGTTCAAATAATGTAATTACAATACTACCCTTCTTGGTGAACACAAGTGTACATGCCTCATGGTGGGAACCGTGCTCTAAATAATAGTGTGTCCATGATACTTGACATTGCCTAATCTTACTCTGAAACATCTCTTACTACATGCGATACTCAATAGGGTATTTTTAATTATGCACCTCAGCCCTATTGTTAATGTATAAATATATAAAAACCACCACTATTTTGACTCCAATCAGTGTAGAAAAGCCCAGGAAACCAAAGATTTTTCAACACTTCCCAAAAGAACATTCTCAAAGAAATACTAAAAAGTTCAACACAAACGTGCTGTAAATATGGTGCAAAACCAACATGCTACCTCATCCCTAAATTGTCTATGTGCCCCTAATGAATAACTTAAACGCTGTACCTTACAATCCTAAATTTGGTTTGTATTTCAAATTCAAAAGCCAAAAAATCATTATATCCGTTGACCTAAGGTAAAAAGAATTTTCCATTAACAACTTTCTACTTCATGTCTTGGACTTATGAGTACTGCAGTAATTGACGTCAACCATAACGCTCACCTGACCAAACACTCCTAGCGTCTCGGTTAAATCGGATACTGGGATGCCTCATGTAAGTATCTGCCGGCATATCCTAAAGTTACAAAACCATTATTAGTCATCATGTATACACTGATCTTCTAACAAGACCAAACAACCCTCAATCTACTGCACCGTTTACCTGTGTAAATTCCTCACAACCACATTGAGTCTGATAGCGGTTTCCCGCTAGTGCGCCGGATAGCCATACCGAAAGGGAAAGTTCACACCGCGCAATTTTAAAAAGCTGCAGTTTCATCGTAGTAAAGAAAGGACTATTGTTCCTACGTAGAACAGAAACGAAATGGAGAAAAGACTACTCCGTAACACTAAAGATCAGCCACCTATCTTGTCACAAAGTATTTAGCCGATTTTGGCAATAAACGCAAACCGTATCTCAATCGATCGTGTTGGTAAAAGCTGTTAGCCCACTCAAATCAATAATACCAAAACGTGATTCTAATAATGATAGATATAACTATAGTATGGCCAAAGGAAATACAGTTGCATGACACAATCCTAATCATATTATATGACATCTTCATCAATAGTTAAATAATAATGGGTATTAAAGTTCATAAATCTCAAATACACACCAATGCTTAATACCTTTTATACAGTAATTATCTGGCACATTCTCACCAAAAATTATTCATCTCTTATACTGTGGCCCACAATCTAATTCCTAAGCTAGATTGCTAGTAAAGAACTGCACAAGAACAGAAATTTTCCCATACTCAAAAATAGCAACCATAAAAGGCTATGTGTAGGAGGCTGGACTGGCTTGTAGTGAGTACCAAGGGGTACTTGCACCTTGCACCAGGCCCAGTTATCCCTTATTAGTGTATAGGGTGTCTAGCAGCTTAGGCTGATAGATAATGGTAGCTTAGCAGAGCAGCTTAGGCTGAACTAGGAGACGTGTGAAGCTACTACAGTACCACTTAGTGTCATATGCACAATATCATAAGAAAACACAATACACAGTTATACTAAAAATAAAGGTACTTTATTTTTATGACAATATGCCAAAGTATCTTAGAGTGTACCCTCAGTGAGAGGATAGGAAATATACACAAGATATATATACACAATAGCAAAAATATGCAGTATAGTCTTAGAAAACAGTGCAAACAATGTATAGTTACAATAGGATGCAATGGGGAAACATAGGGATAGGGGCAACACAAACCATATACTCCAAAAGTGGAATGCGAACCACGAATGGACCCCAAACCTATGTGACCTTGTAGAGGGTCGCTGGGACTATTAGAAAATAGTGAGAGTTAGAAAAATAACCCTCCCCAAGACCCTGAAAAGTGAGTGCAAAGTGCACCAAAGTTCCCCTAAGGACAAAATAGTCGTGTTAGAGGGAGAATGCAAGGAAAACACAAATCAGCAATGCAACAACGATGGATTCCTGACTGAGGGTACCTGTGGAACAAGGGGACCAAGTCCAAAAGTCACAAGCAGCTTGGAGATGGGCAGATGCCCAAGAAATGCCAGCGGTTGGTGCAAAGAAGCTCTTACTAGGCTGAAGAACTGTGAATACTGCAGGAACGACAAGGGCTAGAGACTTCCCCTTTGGAGGATGGATCCCCCACGCCTTGGAGAGTCGTGCAGAAGTGTTTTCCCGCCGGATGGACGCCAACAAGCCTTGCTACACGCAAATCGCGCGTTTGGCGTTTTTGGACGCTGCTGGGGCCCAGGAGGGACCAGGAGGTCGCAAATTGGACCTGCAGAGAGAGGGGACGTCGAGCAAGACAAAGAGCCCTCACTGAAGCAGGTAGCACCCAGAGAAGTGCCAGAAACAGGCACTACGAGGATGCGTGAAACGGTGCTCGCCGAAGTTGCACAAAGGAGTCCCACGTCGCCGGAGACCAACTTAGAAAGTCGTGCAATGCAGGTTAGAGTGCCGTGGACCCAGGCTTGGCTGTGCATGAAGGATTTCCGCCGGAAGTGCACAGGGGCCGGAGTAGCTTGCAAAGTCGCGGTTCCCAGCAATGCAGCCCAGCGAGGTGAGGCAAGGACTTACCTCCACCAAACTTGGGCTGAAGAGTCACTGGACTGTGGGGGTCACTTGGACGGTGTCGCTGGATTCGAGGGACCTCGCTCGTCGTGCTGAGAGGAGACCCAAGGGACCGGTAATGCAGCTTTTTGGTGCCTGCGGTTGCAGGGGGAAGATTCCGTCGACCCACGGGAGATTTCTTCGGAGCTTCTGGTGCAGAGAGGAGGCAGACTACCCCCACAGCATGCACAAGCAGGAAAACAGTCGAGAAGGCGGCAGGATCAGCGTTACAGAGTTGCAGTAGTCGTCTTTGCTACTATGTTGCAGGTATGCAGGCTTCCAGCGCGGTCAGCGGTCGATTCCTTATCAGAAGGTGAAGAGGGAGATGCAGAGGAACTCGGCTGAGCTCATGCATTCGTTATCTAAAGTTTCCCCAGAGACAGAGACCCTAAATAGCCAGAAAAGAGGGTTTGGCTACCTAGGAGAGAGGAGAGGCTACTAACACCTGAAGGAGCCTATCACAAGGAGTCTCTGACGTCACCTGGTGGCACTGGCCACTCAGAGCAGTCCAGTGTGCCAGCAGCACCTCTGTTTCCAAGATGGCAGAGGTCTGGAGCACACTGGAGGAGCTCTGGACACCTCCCAGGGGAGGTGCAGGTCAGGGGAGTGGTCACTCCCCTTTCCTTTGTCCAGTTTCGCGCCAGAGCAGGGGCTAAGGGGTCCCTGAACCGGTGTAGACTGGCTTATGCAGAATTGGGCACATCTGTGCCCAAGAAAGCATTTCCAGAGGCTGGGGGAGGCTACTCCTCCCCTGCCTTCACACCATTTTCCAAAGGGAGAGGGTGTCACACCCTCTCTCAGAGGAAGTTCTTTGTTCTGCCATCCTGGGCCAGGCCTGGCTGGACCCCAGGAGGGCAGATGCCTGTCTGAGGGGTTGGCAGCAGCAGCAGCTGCAGTGAAACCCCAGGAAGGGCAGTTTGGCAGTACCAGGGTCTGTGCTACAGACCACTGGGATCATGGAATTGTACCAACAATGCCAGGATGGCATAGAGGGGGCAATTCCATGATCATAGACATGTTACATGGCCATATTCGGAGTTACCATGGTGAAGCTACATATAGGTAGTGACCTATATGTAGTGCACGCGTGTAATGGTGTCCCCGCACTCACAAAGTTCAGGGAATTGGCTCTGAACAATGTGGGGGCACCTTGGCTAGTGCCAGGGGGCCCTCACACTAAGTAACTTTGCACCTAACCTTTACCAGGTAAAGGTTAGACATATAGGTGACTTATAAGTTACTTAAGTGCAGTGTAAAATGGCTGTGAAATAACGTGGACGTTATTTCACTCAGGCTGCAGTGGCAGGCCTGTGTAAGAATTGTCAGAGCTCCCTATGGGTGGCAAAAGAAATGCTGCAGCCCATAGGGATCTCCTGGAACCCCAATACCCTGGGTACCTCAGTACCATATACTAGGGAATTATAAGTGTGTTCCAGTAAGCCAATGTAAATTGGTAAAAATGGTCACTAGCCTGTCAGTGACAATTTGGAAAGAAATGAGAGAGCATAACCACTGAGGTTCTGATTAGCAGAGCCTCAGTGAGACAGTTAGTCACTACACAGGTAACACATTCAGGCACACTTATGAGCACTGGGGCCCTGGGTTACCAGGGTCCCAGTGACACATACAACTAAAACAACATATATACAGTGAAAAATGGGGGTAACATGCCAGGCAAGATGGTACTTTCCTACACAACCCCCCCCCAAACGAAGGACAATAAGACTAGCCATTACCTGATGAGTCTTCATTGTCTAAGTGGAAATATCTGGAGAGTCCATCTGCATTGGAGTGGCTACTCCCAGGTCTATGTTCCACTGTATAGTCCATTCCCTGTAGGGATATGGACCACCTCAACAATTTAGGATTTTCACCTTTCATTTGTTTTAGCCAAAGTAGAGGTTTGTGGTCTGTCTGAACAATGAAGTGAGTGCCAAACAGGTATGGCCTCAACTTCTTCAGAGCCCAGACCACAGCAAAGGCCTCCCTCTCAATGGCAGACCAACGCTTTTCTCTAGAGGTCAACCTTCTACTAATAAAAGCAACAGGTTGATCCTGGCCCTCAGAATTAAGTTGTGATAGGACTGCCCCTACTCCTAATTCAGATGCATCAGTTTGGACATAGAATTTTTTAGAGTAACAAGGGCTTTTCAGGACAGGTGCAGAGCACATGGCCTGCTTCAGCTCCTCAAAAGCTTTCTGACAGTTTGCTGTCCATAATACCTTTTTAGGCATTTTCTTGGATGTGAGGTCATTAAGAGGGGCTGCAATGGAGCCATAGTTCTTAATGAACCTCCTGTAATACCCAGTGAGGCCTAGGAAGGCTCTCACCTGAGTCTGAGTGGTAGGGGGAACCCAATCAATAATAGTTTGGATTTTCCCCTGAAGTGGTGCAATCTGTTCCCCACCAACAAGGTGTCCCAGATAAACCACCTTACCCTGCCCTATCTGGCACTTTGAAGCCTTGATAGTGAGGCCTGCCTTTTGCAGGGCCTCCAAAACTTTCCATAGGTGGACCAGGTGATCATCCCAGCTGGAGCTAAAGACAGCTATATCATCCAAATATGCTGCACTGAAAGCTTCCAGCCCTTGCAGGACTGTGTTCACCAACCTCTGAAAAGTGGCAGGTGCATTTTTCAAACCAAAAGGCATTACAGTAAACTGGTAATGTCCTCCAATGGTAGAAAATGCAGTCTTAGGTTTAGCATCTGCTGACATTTTGATCTGCCAATACCCTGCAGTCAAATCAAAAGTGCTTAGATACTTGGCAGATGCCAGTGTATCTATTAGCTCATCTGCCCTGGGTATAGGGTGAGCATCAGTTTTGGTTACCAAGTTGAGACCTCTATAGTCTACACAAAACCTCATTTCCTTCTTTCCATCTTTAGAATTGGGTTTTGGTACCAGTACCACAGGAGAAGCCCATGGACTGTCAGAGTGCTCAACCACTCCTAGTTCCAACATCTTCTGAACTTCTTGCTTTATGCAGTCCCTGACATGGTCAGGCTGCCTATAGATCTTACTTTTGACAGGTAAACTGTCTCCAGTATCTATAGTGTGCTCACACCAAGAAGTGGTGCCTGGCACAATGGAGAAGAGTTCTGAAAATTGTCCTAGGAGATTTATGCAATTATCTTTCTGCTCAGCAGTAAGACAATCAGCCAAAACTACACCTTCCACAAGAGCATCTTGTTCTGTGGAAGAGAAGAGATCAGGTAGAGGATCACTGTCTTCTTCCTGTCCCTCATCTGTTGCCATGAGCAGGGTGAGATCAGCCCTGTCATAGTAGGGTTTCAGGCGGTTGACATGGAGCACCCTAAGGGGACTCCTGGCAGTGCCTAAGTCAACCAAGTAGGTGACTTCACCCTTCTTTTCAACAATTGTGTGGGGTCCACTCCATTTATCTTGGAGTGCTCTTTGGGCCACAGGCTCCAAGACCCACACTTTCTGCCCTGGTTGGTACTGAACCAAAACAGCCTTCTGATCATGCCATTGCTTCTGGAGCTCTTGGCTGGCCTGAAGGTTTTTACTGGCCTTTTTCATGTACTCAGCCATCCTTGATCTGAGGCCAAGTACATAATCCACAATATCCTGCTTAGGAGCTTTTAAAGGTTGTTCCCAACCCTCCTTTACAAGTGTGAGTGGACCCCTAACAGGGTGTCCAAAAAGAAGTTCAAAGGGGCTGAAGCCCACTCCTTTCTGGGGTACCTCCCTGTAGGCAAAAAGGAGGCATGGTAGAAGGATATCCCATCTCCTGCGGAGTTTTTCAGGGAGTCCCATAATCATGCCTTTGAGAGTTTTATTAAATCTCTCCACCAGTCCATTTGTTTGTGGATGATAGGGTGTTGTGAACTTGTAAGTTACACCACACTCCTTCCACATGGCCTTTAAGTATGCAGACATGAAATTGCTTCCCCTGTCTGATACTACTTCCTTTGGGCAGCCCACCCTGGAAAATATTCCCAGGAGGGCCTTTGCCACTGCAGGAGCTGTAGTGGTCCTTAAAGGAATAGCTTCAGGATATCTTGTGGCATGGTCCACTACCACTAAGATAAACCTATTGCCTGAAGCAGTAGGAGGGTCAAGGGGGCCAACTATGTCAACCCCTACCCTTTCAAAGGGAACCCCAACCACAGGCAGTGGGATAAGGGGTGCCTTTGGGGTGCCACCTGTCTTGCCACTGGCTTGACAGGTTTCACAGGACTTGCAAAATTCTTTTGTGTCCTCAGACATCCTAGGCCAATGAAACAGTGGTACCAATCTGTCCCAAGTTTTCATTTGACCCAGGTGCCCAGCTAAGGGAATGTCATGTGCCAGTGTTAGGAGGAACTTTCTGTACTCCTGAGGAATCACTAATCTCCTGGCAGCTCCAGGTTTAGGATCCCTTTGCTCAGTGTACAAGAGGTTGTCCTCCCAGTAAACTCTGTGTGAGTCACTGACATCCCCATTAGCCTGTTTGACAGCTTGCTGTCTGAGACCCTCTAATGTGGGACAGGTTTGCTGTGCCACACTCAGCTCCTCTCTGGCAGGCCCCCCTTCACCCAAAAGCTCAGCAGTGTCTGCTTCCAGCTCCTCTGGTGTAGGTTCTGCACAGGGAGGGAATTCTTCTTCCTCAGAAGTAGAATCCACTGTAGAGGGAGGGATAGTAGGAAGTGGTTTGCTTCTACTAGCCCTAGCTTTAGGGAGCACTTGGTCCATTGTTCCAGGATCCAAGCTTCCCTGTCCTTTTTGCTTTTTGGCCTGAGCCCTTGTCAAAGCAAAAATATGCCCTGGGATGCCCAGCATTGCTGCATGGGCCTCCAACTCCACATCTGACCAAGCTGATGTCTCCAAATCGTTCCCTAATAGACAGTCTACAGGTAAATCTGAAGCTACCACAACTTTCTTTGGACCAGATACCCCCCCCCAGTTGAGATTTACAACAGCCATGGGGTGGCTTTGTGTTATGTTGTGAGCATCGGTTACTTGGTACTGGTGTCCAAGTATGTGTTGTTCAGGGTGCACCAGTTTCTCAATCACCATTGTGACACTGGCACCTGTGTCCCTGTAGGCCTGGACCTCAACACCATTTATTAGGGTTAGTTGCTTGTACTTCTCCAAGTTATGGGGGCAAGCAACCAAAGTGGCTAAGTCAATAGCCCCTTCAGAGACTAAAGTAGCCTCTGTGGTCTCCCTAATCAGACCAACCCCAACTAAATTACCAAAAGTGAGCCCAGCTACTCCCTTGGATTGGCTATTAGTAGGTTTGCTCCCACCACCACTGCTATTAGTAGGGACACTAGGTGTAGCAGTAGGGGTTGTAGTGGGAGGAGCTGTGGTGCCTTTCTTTGGACAACTGGGATCTGTTGTCCAATGGCCTTTTATCTTACATAAATAGCACCATGGTTTCTTTTCCTTGTTCTGATTAAAGGAGGATTTGGGCCCACCACCCCCACCAGAGTGTTTTTGTAGGCCTGATGAAGACTCATTTTTAGATTTGTCCCCACCCTTGTCAGAAGACTTACCATCCTTCTTTTTGTTGCCATCTTTGTCACCCCCTGTATGAACTTTTCTGTTCACTCTTGTTCTGACCCATTTGTCTGCCTTTTTTCCCAATTCTTGGGGAGAGGTCAGATCAGAGTCCACCAAGTACTGGTGCAACAAATCAGACACACAATTATTAAGAATATGCTCTCTCAGGATCAAGTTATACAGGCTGTCATAATCAGTAACTTTACTGCCATGTAACCACCCCTCCAAGGCCTTCACTGCCTGGTCAATGAAATCAACCCAGTCTTGTGAAGACTCCTTTTTGGTATCTCTGAACTTTATCCTGTACTGTTCAGTGGTTAAGCCATAACCATCCAGGAGTGCATTCTTAAGAACTTGGAAATTGTTAGCATCATTTTCTTTTACAGTAAGGAGCCTATCCCTACCTTTTCCAGTAAATGATAGCCATAGGATAGCAGCCCACTGCTTTTGAGGGACATCCTGTACAGCACAGGCCCTCTCAAGTGCAGCAAACCACTTGTTAATGTCATCCCCCTCCTTGTAAGGGGGAACTATCTTATGCAGATTCCTGGAATCATGCTCTTTTGCAGGATGACTATGGGGAATACTGCTGCTGCCACCATGGGTGTCTAAACCCATTTTCTGTCTTTCCCTCTCTATTTCTAAAGACTGTCTATCCAAATCCAGCTGTTGCTTCTTGAGCTTCAGTCTGGTTTGCTCCACTCTCAATCTATTGAGCTCCCTTTCTAACAATCTGTCATCAGGGTGGGTGGGAGGGACATTTCTAGATACAGAGGTGTGATGGGAATGAACAGAAGGAGACCTGTCCCTTACCAAGGGCACCCTAACAGCTTGGCTACCAGCATAATGTGAGAGCACATCATCAGTATGATGTGATTCAACCTCTGTACCAACTATGCTAGACTGTCTAGTAATGGGCAGGCTGAGAAGTTTCTTTCCTGAACCTTTTCCTGGGGGAGTCCCTGGATCAGATTGAGAACCATTAGCTACTTTTTCTACAGATTGGGCACTTATGGCCTTATCCTGTACTCTAAGCATATTAATTAACAGTTCTAAGGAAGGATTCTTCCCTACACTCAAACCTCTCTCTATGCAGAGACTCCTTGCTCCTTTCCAGCTAAGGTGATCATATGCAAGTTTGGACAGTTCAACTTTTTGGCCTGTGCCAGACATTTTTAGAGAGAGTTAAAGTGATAGACAAAGAGAAAAAAAGGTTTTCAGAACTTTTTGGAAAGACAGAAAAAACTTTTTAAACTTTTAAGAACTTTTTGAAAGTTTAGAAGTACTTTTCAGCACTTAGAAAAGAGTGAAAAGAGGAAATGCAAAACTTTTTGGCTATGTGTATATACACTGACCTTGTTTTGTATATTTTTCTCTTATGAAAAGTACAATGACAAGAGTGGCAAGTAGTCTCAAAGCACTTATCCCACCGCTGCACAACCAATGTAGGAGGCTGGACTGGCTTGTAGTGAGTACCAAGGGGTACTTGCACCTTGCACCAGGCCCAGTTATCCCTTATTAGTGTATAGGGTGTCTAGCAGCTTAGGCTGATAGATAATGGTAGCTTAGCAGAGCAGCTTAGGCTGAACTAGGAGACGTGTGAAGCTACTACAGTACCACTTAGTGTCATATGCACAATATCATAAGAAAACACAATACACAGTTATACTAAAAATAAAGGTACTTTATTTTATGACAATATGCCAAAGTATCTTAGAGTGTACCCTCAGTGAGAGGATAGGAAATATACACAAGATATATATACACAATAGCAAAAATATGCAGTATAGTCTTAGAAAACAGTGCAAACAATGTATAGTTACAATAGGATGCAATGGGGAAACATAGGGATAGGGGCAACACAAACCATATACTCCAAAAGTGGAATGCGAACCACGAATGGACCCCAAACCTATGTGACCTTGTAGAGGGTCGCTGGGACTATTAGAAAATAGTGAGAGTTAGAAAAATAACCCTCCCCAAGACCCTGAAAAGTGAGTGCAAAGTGCACCAAAGTTCCCCTAAGGACAAAATAGTCGTGTTAGAGGGAGAATGCAAGGAAAACACAAATCAGCAATGCAACAACGATGGATTCCTGACTGAGGGTACCTGTGGAACAAGGGGACCAAGTCCAAAAGTCACAAGCAGCTCGGAGATGGGCAGATGCCCAAGAAATGCCAGCGGTTGGTGCAAAGAAGCTCTTACTAGGCTGAAGAACTGTGAATACTGCAGGAACGACAAGGGCTAGAGACTTCCCCTTTGGAGGATGGATCCCCCACGCCTTGGAGAGTCGTGCAAAAGTGTTTTCCCGCCGGATGGACGCCAACAAGCCTTGCTACACGCAAATCGTGCGTTTGGCGTTTTTGGACGCTGCTGGGGCCCAGGAGGGACCAGGAGGTCGCAAATTGGACCTGCAGAGAGAGGGGACGTCGAGCAAGACAAAGAGCCCTCACTGAAGCAGGTAGCACCCGGAGAAATGCCAGAAACAGGCACTACGAGGATGCGTGAAACGGTGCTCACCGAAGTTGCACAAAGGAGTCCCACGTCGCCGGAGACCAACTTAGAAAGTCGTGCAATGCAGGTTAGAGTGCCGTGGACCCAGGCTTGGCTGTGCACGAAGGATTTCCGCCGGAAGTGCACAGGGGCCGGAGTAGCTTGCAAAGTCGCGGTTCCCAGCAATGCAGCCCAGCGAGGTGAGGCAAGGACTTACCTCCACCAAACTTGGGCTGAAGAGTCACTGGACTGTGGGGGTCACTTGGACGGTGTCGCTGGATTCGAGGGACCTCGCTCGTCGTGCTGAGAGGAGACCCAAGGGACCGGTAATGCAGCTTTTTGGTGCCTGCGGTTGCAGGGGGAAGATTCCGTCGACCCACGGGAGATTTCTTCGGAGCTTCTGGTGCAGAGAGGAGGCAGACTACCCCCACAGCATGCACAAGCAGGAAAACAGTCGAGAAGGCGGCAGGATCAGCGTTACAGAGTTACAGTAGTCGTCTTTGCTACTATGTTGCAGGTTTGCAGGCTTCCAGCGCGGTCAGCGGTCGATTCCTTATCAGAAGGTGAAGAGGGAGATGCAGAGGAACTCGGCTGAGCTCATGCATTCGTTATCTAAAGTTTCCCCAGAGACAGAGACCCTAAATAGCCAGAAAAGAGGGTTTGGCTACCTAGGAGAGAGGAGAGGCTACTAACACCTGAAGGAGCCTATCACAAGGAGTCTCTGACGTCACCTGGTGGCACTGGCCACTCAGAGCAGTCCAGTGTGCCAGCAGCACCTCTGTTTCCAAGATGGCAGAGGTCTGGAGCACACTGGAGGAGCTCTGGACACCTCCCAGGGGAGGTGCAGGTCAGGGGAGTGGTCACTCCCCTTTCCTTTGTCCAGTTTCGCGCCAGAGCAGGGGCTAAGGGGTCCCTGAACCGGTGTAGACTGGCTTATGCAGAATTGGGCACATCTGTGCCCAAGAAAGCATTTCCAGAGGCTGGGGGAGGCTACTCCTCCCCTGCCTTCACACCATTTTCCAAAGGGAGAGGGTGTCACACCCTCTCTCAGAGGAAGTTCTTTGTTCTGCCATCCTGGGCCAGGCCTGGCTGGACCCCAGGAGGGCAGATGCCTGTCTGAGGGGTTGGCAGCAGCAGCAGCTGCAGTGAAACCCCAGGAAGGGCAGTTTGGCAGTACCAGGGTCTGTGCTACAGACCACTGGGATCATGGAATTGTACCAACAATGCCAGGATGGCATAGAGGGGGCAATTCCATGATCATAGACATGTTACATGGCCATATTCGGAGTTACCATGGTGAAGCTACATATAGGTAGTGACCTATATGTAGTGCACGCGTGTAATGGTGTCCCCGCACTCACAAAGTTCAGGGAATTGGCTCTGAACAATGTGGGGGCACCTTGGCTAGTGCCAGGGGGCCCTCACACTAAGTAACTTTGCACCTAACCTTTACCAGGTAAAGGTTAGACATATAGGTGACTTATAAATTACTTAAGTGCAGTGTAAAATGGCTGTGAAATAACGTGGACGTTATTTCACTCAGGCTGCAGTGGCAGGCCTGTGTAAGAATTGTCAGAGCTCCCTATGGGTGGCAAAAGAAATGCTGCAGCCCATAGGGATCTCCTGGAACCCCAATACCCTGGGTACCTCAGTACCATATACTAGGGAATTATAAGGGTGTTCCAGTAAGCCAATGTAAATTGGTAAAAATGGTCACTAGCCTGTCAGTGACAATTTGGAAACAAATGAGAGAGCATAACCACTGAGGTTCTGATTAGCAGAGCCTCAGTGAGACAGTTAGTCACTACACAGGTAACACATTCAGGCACACTTATGAGCACTGGGGCCCTGGGTTACCAGGGTCCCAGTGACACATACAACTAAAACAACATATATACAGTGAAAAATGGGGGTAACATGCCAGGCAAGATGGTACTTTCCTACACTATGTCAAAACTCAGTAATGATTTTTGTGTGCACAACATCTATTTATCACCAAGGAAATATTCCATCTCATAGTCCGAGTTTAAACCTCGCTCTACGGCTCCTAATCATATGATCCATGTGGATTCCCTTCTCCTTAAAGCCATTTCCCTGTTCCCACCTTGTGGGTTGAGTTCACAATAGTCAAAACCAAAAAACTTGAATTCCTTATAAGTTCCCTGTACGTCACATATCTTCATATGAGAAGCTATGGGATACCTTTCATCTTCCTGCCTTATTGCTCTCCAATGTTCAGATACTCTGACTTTCAGTGGGCGAATAGTGCTGCCCACATATATTTTGTCGAACTTTCAAAATAAGCATATACACCACATACTTGGTATTACAATCAATACGTGATTTTATGTCATATTTCCTACCACCCATGCCATAGAAGTCTTTTTTAGCCTGCCATGCCCACCTGCACATTGCACAGCTGCCACATTTATAGAAGCCCAGGTTATGTGAGCTGAGCCAACTTGGTTTAGTTGTATCCGATAAATAGCTGGGACTAAGAATATTACTGAGGGTGTTTCCTCTCCTGTATGACACCTCGGGTTCATTGCCAATATACCTCCTTAGTCCTGAATCTTAAGTAAGTATACCCAGTGCTTCCTCATAATTCTCAACAGTTTCTGAGAGTTCTCTGTGTAGTCCAAAACAATCCTCACCTTCTGATTAATGCTCCCTTTATTCTTTCTATCTTTTTGCCCAGCGGGCAACAGTGTCTGTGAGTGAGATATTTTCAAAACTTTATATTGAGACTTTTGTATAACTGCATCCGAGTAACCCCTGATAGTAAATCTATGTCCCATGTCCTCAATCGCCTTCCGAAAATCTGGTGGGCTGGTTGGGTTCCAGAATTTCTTGAGCTCTGAGGTGGTGAGTATAAGGTTCCAGAAGTAGTCTTTAACTATCTGGAGGTATCTTTTGAGAGCATTGAGTTTGTCCTCAAGAGTTGAGGGGTCAGAAACATAGGTAGGGGTGTACCTCGAACTGGATAGTGAGGATGTGAGAGATCACTTTGAAGTGAGGGGAGTGGTGCATGAACTAGTTGAGTCATAGGTGGTGATAGAAGAAATAGGGGACGTAAAGGGGCGATGAGGACGCATGGGTAGGGAATTAGGAGTTATGTAGGGAAATGGAGTAGGAAGGGGTCTCCTAAGAGTGCCTGTTGTTTGGGGGTCTCTGTGAGCATGTTAGGAGCAATAGTCAAGTAAGTTGCCCATTGGGTTGCAGATGGAGTGAGTGAGTGGGAGCCCGAGAAAGATGGAGGGCAATTAGAGGTATTGAGGATCTCTGAGTTGAGGCTGTTGACTGATTCAGCACATTGGTGCATTAGTTTCCGTCGCATAATGGGCTAAGGGAGGGGGCAAGACAGATAAATGATGTAAAGGGGAGGGGTAAGAATTATTACTAGGAATAGAAGAAGTAGGACTAATAGCGTCCGTTCTAGTGTTGTGTGTGAGAAAATGGTCAAGTGGAGGTTTGGGAGGTAGAGGTTGGACTGGGAGAGCTTGTGGGAGATTTTACGACGGTCAAGGGTAACATTGTTTGATACAATTTTTTGAACCTTTGAATCACTCTAGGTTTCTGTCAGACGATTGTAAGAGCACATTTCCGTTATTGTAGAGTGAGATGGTTACTTCAGACTTGAAGATCAGTGATGGGATAATGGTGATTCGTAGGCCATGGGGTGTTTACTTACATGAGTTCATTTGGAGCAGAGAGGTTAAAGCTCTCCTCCATAGAGCTCTTCGGTTAGTGTAGAAGATTGGATCATGAACCAGGATACCATTTTTAGGACAAAGATAAGAATCAATATGAGGATTTCAGAATTGCTTTTGAATAGATAATGTTTGAAATTCTTTGCAGGGTTTTAGTAGGTTAGAGGGGTAGTGGATCTTGAAAGCATTGCAGCACAGCCTGAGCAAGTATTCTATCCTTAAAGCTCTGGTCATAGGGTTCCATTATAGGTAATAGTGCAGAGGGTAAGTGGAATAAATTAGAAGGCCCACATTTAAAAAAAGTGTCACTTCATGTCATGAAGCACCACTTTTCTTGTGGCCCATTGCACCCCCCTAATGTCACCATGTGTGCACTGATTTAACATATGGTTCACCATGGTACAGGTTAGGGACAATAGCGTAATCGTTTTTTATGCTATTGTTGTACTTTGCAGGATTAGCACCTAAAATATTGGCGCTACTCCTGCACAGTACGTAGAAGTTCATCTTAAATAATGGAGTGCGTCCTTTAACTCCTGCTCTGTGCAGGTGTTAAAAATGTCACTAAAAATTATGCAGTGGAATTTCAGAGATTCCACTGCACCATTTTTGTTGGCCCCCTAAAGGGGAACGCCCCCACCTTGCATACATTATGCCTGGCGCAGGCATAATGTGGCACAAGGGTATACAAAGTGTGGCAATGCGTGCATTGCACCACTTTGTAAATATGGTGCTGCGTTTGTGCCACACTATTGCCACATTAGCATAATAATGGCACTAATTTGGCGATAGTTGGCACGAAGCACTCCATAAATCTGGACCTCAGTGTTTAGGATGGATCTGCTGAAGAAATAAGTGTACACTGAATCAATGTCTAAGTTATAGGGGAAGGAACATGTGAGCACATAGACAGAGGTTATATCTGAGGGGTAGAAAAAGTTAAAATGATGTTGTTTTGATATTATCATACTGGTAAATCAATATGACTGTGTTTGTTTTAAATGTTGAATGCTGTGCTTTTGTCAGTGTTTAATGTATAATGAATATATATTGCTGAGTCACACAAATTGTTGTTGTTTGATGCCGAAGTAAGGCTGGCTATTTTGTCGCCAAATTTCAAATTGCAGGGAGTTAACAATTGCACTTTTTTCTCTGATTGTGATTCTTCATGCATTTGTTTGTTAAATGTTTATTTTGATGCAACTGTGAATAACTTCGAGTTAATTGGATCCAGGGATCCTCTTCTGTATATCCTTCCCCACAATGTTAGATTCAGTTAGCTCTTGTGGATATATTTCCATTACCTGAGTAGATCCAGTAATACCCTTGTAGATATGTCCCCATCCCCAGTGTAAAATGTAGAAATCTATAAAACCAAAAGTTAGCAACTTAGAAAACAAAATCCTTTAAAAATGGAAAGATAGAACGAGCATAACTTAAAAACCCCCTAAAAAATATAAAGCTAATAGAGTAACTATCCCCTAAAAACTACCGAAAATCCACCATTGAAACTCCTTTCGAGCACATGCAGAGTAAGTTCAGCGACTAATTACACACACACACACCAAGACAGAAATGTTCCTCTGGTCAAAAAATCGAACCTTCAACACTAATATAATTGAACGTATAAGAACTCGTACAAACAAAATAAACAGGGCAAAAGAAGGACAAAAGGGAATTGTTGCTAGAACTATGGGCCTTCTTTGAGGAAGTACAAGCCAATAGCATTGACCCACCCTCAGCGGGAGAGGTATCCGCACTTCTCCCACCATATTTAGGCATGGAGGTGCTCACCCTTATGCCTGCTATCTCTGCATTAGGCTACACTAGCCTACCAGTCGAGGGAGCTCAGGGGGCCCCTACGGAACAGCAGGATGTTAGGTTTAGGCCTGGCAGACCAACAGGCCCAGACACTCCCTGCACCACGCCAGTTCAGCATTAGAGCACCCGAAGCTCAACCTCCATCTATCTCGGTTAACAGACTGAACCCCAGTTGTACAAAGATCATCCAATACCACTGGTTCCAGAGAGTGAACCTTAGTGAAAGGGAGATTCATATCAATCTTGGATAGTGAGACCACTAGGGAGAGTGAGAGAAGTGGTCTCGGTCCTCCAAGATCTGGCAGTGAGGAGGGAGCCATAGAGTATGCTGTGGTATCCGAGGAAACCATGGAGAGTGAGCATGAGAGCAGGTCCTAGGTTAGAAGAACAGTGAGTAGCTTCGAGCGAAGGAAGCAATCCAAATGGGAGTCAGAGGAAAGGTCGCTGAGGAGGGGGAGAGAGAGAGAGAGAGCTCCCAATCTGGGAGTCCAACGAGAGAGTAGAGTAGTACACCCTCTACCTGTGGAGGGCTGGGGTAGGTACAGAGCCCCAGTCATAGAAGAATCTGAGATAGAGTCAGAAGGGAAGCTTTTGACTAGTGTCCCTGCCTCTCCCAAGCACCAGCAAATAAGAGGAGCTGGCCAGGAAATTAGAAGCCAAGGCAGCCTCCTGCAAGCCCAGCTTGGATACAGGTGGACCAAGATGGCACCTTTGTGTACACATGAGGAGAGCAGCGACAAAGACATCTGCTGCTTCCCCTGAACATACAGGACAGGTAAACCAACCCCAAGGGACATAGTAGCTCAAGAGGAGGGAAAAATCTTGCCCAACCTTTTTGGCATCCTCTAGCCCGCTGAATCGAGAGAGGTGATCAATATTATAGGCCCTGGCTGGAGGAGGGATCCTTCAAGCCGGAGGACATAGAGATTTCAGAAGACTGCTTCTATCACCAAGGGAGAGCTTACAAGTGGATCTTCCCCTACATGTAGAAGTGTCTGAGAAGAAGGGAACGCTATCTAGAGGGAAAACCAGTGGGGGTGTCTAAAAGAAGGAAATGCCCATGACTACAGAAGGGCATGTCAGGGACTATCTATGTGCCATGGGCTCAGATGGACAAGGAGGGGCTAACAGCCAAACTTCTGTCATTGTTGGATGGGACTGGGAAACAGATTTCATGCTTTGAGAAGAACACCGCTGCAATCACCCTAGCAATAGGCAATGATAACAGTCTGCTAAGCAGCATTATTGGTGAGCAGCTCAACACAGTGTTTGCCCGCACTTACATCCCAATGGTCACACTGACAAACTCACAATGGGCTGAATTTAGTTCATACGGGCACCATATATGGATGGCCCTGAGGGATATGTTCCCCGACTGACCAGATGCAGGGGGGTTTAGGGTGGAAACCATGAAGCTTGTGGAGACCATAACAGATTTCCCAGACAGTATGAGAGACATTGGGGGCATGCAAATGGCATCAGTTATGAAGGGAACTCCACAGCAGGACCCCAAGTTTCCAAAATGGCTACAGTAATGGAAATCAAGGAGGTTGATCCCATACAATGCTACTATTGTCATAGAATGGGCCACATGGTCGACAGGTGTCGACTAAAGGCACACCACGTGCAGAAGTCAATGAGCCGAGGCCAGGCCCTTCAGAGCTCGGGTCATGTGTGTGTTTAATGTGGGATCTATGCAGTATGTAAGTCATTTCTGTTGAAGAATGGAGTGTTGAGTTCATGGTGTCCATTTATCTGTGTTCCCTATGCAGGTTAGCGCCCACTAGAAGAAAGGGTTGTGGCGTGCCATCGCCAAGGACGTACAGACCTGGGGGTCCATAGCCGGCAGAGCACCCACTGCAGGAAACAGTGTGAGGAACTGAGACGCTGGGCATGGTAGACCGTGGGAGCCCAGCTGGGGACGGCTTCCCAATGAGGGAGGGGTGCGCGTCCGACCCTGACACTCTTAATGGCTCACATACTGGCGGTGGCCAATCATGAGTTGGATGGGCACCTGAGGTTAGCACAGCAACCACAAGGGGGTAAGTACAGACTGTATTTTGTTTTGTTGCCTGCCATAGGATTTGGGTTCAAGGTTCTAGTCAGTGGAAGCCCCAATATGCCAGTTTAGCTAATCTTGTGGAGTCCTGCTTAGCAATGTAGGTTGGTATGTATATTTGGTATTGGTAAGTAGCTGGCATACCATGGCAGACATGGCTTAGTGAGTCCCAATAGGTGTGCAGATGGTAGTCTTTGGGTTCATTTCTGCTGTTGTTCCAAGATAATGGTTTGTCATTGTGGTTCATACTGCACATTGGAAGTCCCAGTGAGTGATTGTGATGTGTATGCCGTTTGTGCTGTTGTTGCTGTGATTGACCCTGTGCTCCCTTTCTTTATCCTCCACCCTCTCTCCTTTTCTCATCCTGTCCTTGTGTGCATTTGCATAATCTGGTGAAGGAGCAGGGGCACCAGCGAGTGGGGGAGCTGCAGCCCACAGGACCCAGGAGGCAGAGTCCACCAACACCGAGGGGACTAGTTGGTTGGAGGGTGAGGGAAGCACCACAGGGAGACTGGAGCTATGACTACAGACTCTGATTTCTCCTCTGATGAAAGCTTCCGGTTGGTGGTGGACCCCACTGGGACCACCCCAGCTATGTCATCTTCTGCTACCTCCCATACCAGCACTGCCCTCCCAGTAGCCCCCACCCACTTGCCCGTGCCCACTCACCCAGGAGGGTGGGTGTCTCCTTCGCCCTAGGCACCTCAGGCCCTACCCTAGTCAGCCCTGCTGCCCTCACTGAGATCCATCTCTGTAGGGCAGTCAACAATAATGAATGCCATTCAGCGGCTGGCATCCCAAGTGCAGCAATGCAGTGCCTACCTGGAGGGCATTTACGGTGGTTTGCTTGCCCTACAGAGATCGTTTCAGGCTCTTTGCCTCCTCTTTGACAGCAGACAGTGTCTCTGGTTCTTCCTTTCTCCCCTCCAACTACCTGTTCCCAGTCCCAAAGCCCTCTCCCCCAACCCATCCCAGGCACACATTCAGACATGTATGCACCCAAGACAACAGACAGGACTTGCACAGACAAGAAAAGGCACCACACTTTACTCCACAAGCATACACACACCCAACACACAGAAGCACAACAGCTGCTGCCTCCACTGTCTCCCCCTCCTCCCTCATCGTCACATCAACACTCACATCTGCAAGCACTGCATCATCAATCCCAGATCCTGCCACCTGTACAGCCTTGCCCACAGTCACCACAACAGCAGACACGCAGACTACTCCCCATTCACCACATGCGCAGTCACTACCAACACCATCATTACAACCTCATGCAGCACATCCACCTCACACCACCACAACATAAATACACACGTCCTGTTTTCCTCTCCCACCCTGTCTGCCCACCCCCTCCAAAAACACATAAACGCTCCCACTCAGACATTCAACAGCCATCCACTTCACACATGCACACTGTCCATGCACCTACAACCAAGTCCAGCACACCTACACCTACACCTCCAACAACCACATTGTCTACCTCCAATCCCAAACCTCCTCCCACAGCCCACCTCATTGGACCGAAGAAACGTTTCCCTTCCCATCTTGACCTCTTCCCTCCTCCTCGTCCCTCCCACAAGAGGAAGCTCCGTCTCCCCCAGCCCAGTACCTCTAGCTCCCAGTCCACTCCTGTTCCTCCCCCTTGCAGCTACACCTGCCACTAAGAAGCACAGGAGTGGTACTCCGGCCCCCGTCCCAAGCAACCACCTCTGCCCCTAAGCAACAGAGCAAGGACCCACCCTTCCCAAACCCAAGTTCAAGGCCCCCCTCCCAAGAAAACCACCTCAACCCCTCCATCCCACGCTGAGTTGCCTGCCTACCATCACCATGATGCCCCTACCCAGTGGAGTGACTTGGCTGTCAGGAGTCAAATTGGTCCTGGGACGTTGCCCTGTGGCTTTTGCCTAACATTGGACTGGCCAATGGCCCTTTGTATATAGTTGCTTAATCAGCTGTGGGCGCAGGTGCACTGAAATACAGAGGTTGGAGTAAAGGTATGTGTCCTGGCTTTCTTTACTTCTGGCTTATGTTGATGTAGGATTTCTCTGTAGATTGTTCTCGGTGTGCGGTGTGTCTGTGTATGGTGTGTGTTATAAGTGTGGGTGTGTCACTTTCCCCTCCCACCCTTGTGGACGAGGTGGCTATACTCACAGTCATTGTCTTCGTCGGTGTTGCTGCTCCTGGACTGTCATCGCATGGTACACCAACAGCAGGACTTCCAGTTCGGGTTCCGTGGCGGCCGCAGACTCCTCTGTGTCCCTGATGGTGAGATTTACATGATTCGTTTCCGCCAGGCTTTTGGTTGCGGTGGTCCTGCCCCGGAAATACTAGTGGTCTGCAATGTCATTATGTGGTGGGTGGGGTTTTGTCTTCCGCCAGCCTGAAGATGGCAATCGCCGTCGTCTGTGGTTGGACCACACTGGCTCTTCGGGTGGTACATTGGCTGTCTATGGGAAGGATCACCACCATGGTCATGATTTAGCGGTCTTCACCACCAGCCTGGCGACGGACCTCCCGCCATCGCCGGCATGGAGGATCGCTCACCGCCAATGTCATAATAAGGGCCATAATATCTATAAATGTAACCTATTTTTCCACAACCAGGTATCCCGATTAGGGCCACCCTCTGGTGCCTCACCAAATTCATGGAAAACACAGAAATTCTTATGGATTAATTGGTGACATACAACAATGCAATGTTCCTTTCTTTTATAACGTCCAGACATGGCTCTTGCCCAAGATGTCTGCAATCAAGCTGCTAAGTGCACCAACTCTATAGTGGACCACTGCCTTCTCAGCAGCCGCATCAGTACCCTGTGACAGGGGATACCATAATGATGACTAGTAGCCAGTGGTGTATGGTGCACACCATGTCTTTATAAAGTGGATTGACGGTTGCAGTTAATGTTTTTTTTTTTTCTCGTGGTTCTGCCTCTGGGTTTACATGGTGTTCACATTCCTCTTCTTCTTTCTTCCAGATAGGCTCTCAGAAGGCACATGTGGGGAAGAAGCAGAGACAAACAAAGATGAGTGGTCTGGCAAGTTTTCTTCTTCTTATTATTTTTTTCTATTTTGTTTTCCCTGTCATATTTCTTCTTTATTTCGCCTTCTCTGCTCTTTGGCTCTCTCTTTCTGCTCTTTGGTTTTCTTTGTTTCCTCTTTCTATCTCTCCCTCTCTCTCTGTAGGTCTGTCCTCTCTTACTTTTGTCTAGTCTCTTATATATACTTCAAAGGCCATTTTGTTTCTTTTTTTTTTCTTTTTCTCTTTTTCTTATTCGTCTTTGGGGTAGGATAGTGCTATACTACAATTGTGAGCCTTCTTTGTCTTCCTTATCTATGTTAGCTCAGATCCATGGAAGCCCAGACTATTAGTTCAGTGGCACAATTTGTTTTGATTTTCTAATGTGTACTAATGAAGGCTGAATATAATGCCACGAACAACAACAAAAATAAAAAAATTAAAAAAACTTGCATCAAAACAAACCAAAACTGAATTAATCATTTCTTTTCAGAAACCCGTTAGGTAACTGCCTGTCCGCTCCCATCTGCCGCTCGTCTCATGGGGAATATCAGATTAACCCCTAGTCCCACGCATATGTCGAGGCCACGCTCTTCCCCGAGCGTGGCCGGATCCCGGGTTGTTCTGGCTCCTGGCCCGTCGATGGTTGCTGAGGTAGAGACAGCACTGTCGTTGGACACCACGTTCTGGTGTCGGTATCTGCTGCTGCTGCCTCCTGGAGTGCTGCCGTCTTCTGGAGTGCCGCTGGTGGTCCTGGAGCTGTCACTGCCTCCTGGAGTGCCGCTGATGGTCCTGGTGCTGGCACTGCCTCCTGGAGTGCCATCGCCTCCTGGAGTGCCGCTGGTGGTCCTGGTGCTGCCGCTGCATCCGGTAGCGCCGCCACCTCCTGGAGTGTCGCTAGTGCTCCTGACGCTATGTCCCTTGTTTCGTCCCCCGCTTCTTCCTCTCCCCTACTCTCTCGGGCTACGGCAAGAAGGGCTTTACGAAGCCCCTCGTCATCCGGAAGTGGATGCGGATAGGTTCCTGACCGGTCTGCATCCGGGTCAGGAACAACAATCGCACTGGTGCTCCAGGGGTATGGCGGGATCGACCAAGATGAGATCGACCCATCACATACCCCCAGCAGGATCAAGAACTAGAGATCGCTCCAAAAAACTCTCGAATCCAGCAGGATCAAGAGCCACAACACACCCCAAGGACTTTTTCAAATTCATACCCCCAAAAGGATCCTGTACCACACCTTGCTACAAAAACGTTTTCCAAACTGTTTTCCAACTCAGAAGCTCTCATCACAAAGAAGACCCCAGTCATTTCTGCCAGAACGATCGCAAGGCCCACAATGTTTCCTAACTTGTGTATTGTTATGCATCTATATTCTCTGTTTGATAGAGATGCTACTGCATCATTGCATTTCCAAAGATCAGTTGGGTCTAATGGAGTCTATTTGAATAATGTCACTATGCTTGCGTAGGGACCTCTCTCACATCACCTTTAATTGCACCTCACCCAACACTAGCATCCCACATGCACTACACAACACATAGGCCCTTATTACAACCCTGGCGGCTGCTGATAAAGTAGTGGTAATACAGCCAACAGGCCAGAGGTAAGAAAAATTGAATTATGATCACGGCAGAAACCGCCAACACATATAGCCACTTTAACAGTCCAACCGCCACGGCGGTAGCAACAAACACCGTGGTGGTAACCACCAACAGCCAGGCGGAAGACAATGTACTGCCCACAGTATCACAACAAGCCAATCTGCCAGCTTTTCCAGGGCGGTACCAAGGCCATCATAAGCACGGCAGAAACAGTACACAGAAGGGAAACAACTCACCTCTCGACACTCAAGGAAGAACCACAACGTCATGGAGCCCAAAGTGCAGATCTTCCCATGCTGGTATACCTCCTCCTACACCAGGAACACGAACGCCAGTGAAGACGACCACGGTGAGTACCGCACCTAGCACACAAGGGAGGGGGGGAGGAAAAAGAGAGTGACCCACACACACGCAACACGCAACACACCCACCTCCAACACCATACACACAAACAGATGCAACAACATCACATATACACCCCGTAACCCTCAGGAATAATGCAAGGACAAAAGGAATTGATTAAATTGAGTGTAATATTACAAATGTACATAAATACGTCCTCAAAGCAATAAACAGTATGTACAATATATACAAATGGAGAGACAATGCCCACTCCAAAATGTCCTTGGCACACGGGGCCATAACACATAGGTCAAGGCCACACTTGACTCCTGCCTCAATAAGGAGAAAAAACTGCAGGGGCATCAGGTCGAAAACACACAGGCACCTCAGGGGGACGGGGCATGGGGGGGCACCTCAGCCAGAAGATGGTACAATGCCACTGCTCCTGGAGGGGGCTCATGCCCTCTGTGATGTCCTGGGGAGGGAAAGGCCACAGTCTCTCAAGGGGTTGGTGTGCCCACTGCTCGGTCCTGGGGAGTGCAAGGCCACAGGCTCTCAAGTGGGTGGCTTGCCCACTGCCTGGTCCTGGGGAGTGCGAGGCCACTGTCTCTCAAGTGGGTGGTTTGCCCACTGCTTGGTCCTGGGGAGTGCAAAGCCACTGTCTCTCAAGTGGGTGGTTTGCCCACTGCTTGGTCCTGGGGAATGCAAGGCCACAGTATCTCAAGTGGTTGGTTTGCCCACTGCTTGGTCCTGGGGAGTGCAAGGCCACAGTCTCTCAAGTGGGTGGTTTACCCACTGCTTGGTCCTGGGGAGTGAAAAGCCACAGTCTCTCAAGTGGGTGGTTTGCCAACTGGGTCTGGAGGGGGCCTTGTGCCCAGTGTGCTTCATCCTGGCAAGGAGGGGGTGAGTGGATGCCTTCTTCCACTGGGTCTGGAGAGGGCCTTGTGCTCAGTGTGCTTCATCCTGGCAAGGAGGGGGTGAGTGGATGCCTTCTTCCACTTGTTCTAGAGGGGGCCTTGTGCCCAGTGTCTTTCATCCTGGATGGTGCAAGGTCACAGTCTCTCACCTGGGTGTTACACCTACAGGTGTTGCAGGGGCCAGGATGCACTACAGCCCATGTAGTCATGACTACACGCTGGTCGCCGACGGTGAAGGATGCTCAGTGGATGGCAGTGGTGGGGAGAGGCTCCAGCCCTTCCCCTGCAGCCTCAGACAGCTACCCACTGGGAATGCTGCTGCTGGCAGTGGTGCTGGTGGTGGTGCGGGTGGCGGTGCTGGCGCTGTGCTGGCAGCAGTGCAGGTGGCGGTGCTGTCAGTGGTGGGGGAGGCTCCAGCCCTTCCCCTGCAGCCTCAGACAGCTGAAGTGCCATGGCTGGTGTTGTTTGCCCAGATGCTTCTCCATCCCCAACCACCAGATCCATCCTGCCTGAGGCATCAGTTCCTTTCACTTTGGCTTTGGCAGCTGTTGTCCCCTTCCTCCCCTTGGCAGATGGTGGTGCCTCCTTGATTCTGCCAGCTGGTGTTCCCTTCCTCCCCTTGCTGGCTGGTGGTGCCTCCTTCCCCTTGCTGGCTGGTGGTGCCTCCTTCCCCTTTCTGGCTGGTGTCCCCTTCTTGCCCTTGCTAGCTGGCGGCCCCTTCTTACCCATGGCAGGTGGTGCAGACACACTGGCTGTGCTAACGGGTGCCTCCTTGGAGCCTCTCACACCTGCAGTAGCTGCAGAAACTACAGTGGCCGTGTATTGGGTGGCTGAGGTGCTGGGCTGGGTTCTGGCCACCCTGGCCCGAAGTGAAGGACGTGAAGGGAGGGGCAGGGAATAGGTCAAGGTTGGCAAGGAAAAGCTTCTTAGGGACACTGGGGCGGGAAGAGCTTGAAGGTTTGTGAGTGGAGGAAGAGGGAGTGGTTGTAGGAGGTGTCTGTCTGTTGTGTTTGGGTGCAGGTGCATGGGCTGGATGCTGTTGTGAGGTGGATGGCTGTTGGGTGTCTGAGTGCTTGCGTTTGTGTACTTTGGGAGGAGGGAGCGCAGACACAGTGGGAGAGGACACAGAGGACATGTGCATGGATGTGGGGGTAGTGACTGCCAGTGAGGGGCGTGTTGTGATAGTTTTGCTGGTGATGGAGGTAGTGGATGAGGATGTAGTGCATGCAGGTGTGAGTGGAGATGCTACTGGGAGGGAGGTGGACGAGGAGGAGGAGTAGGACACAGTGGAGACAGTGGATGTTGGTGTGTCTGCATCTGGATGGTGCTTGTGTAAGTGCCTGTGGGATGAAGTGTGGTGCTTGTGTTTGCCTGTGCCACTTCTGTGTTAGGGGATTGGGACTGGATAGAGGAAGTTGAAGGGGGGAGGCTGGAGACAGGGACCATGGCTGCCATCAGTGAGTTGGCCAGAGCCTGGAATGCTCTCTGTTGGGCCGCCACGCCAGAGTGAATGCCCTCCAGGTATGCATTTGTTTGTTGCAAATGCCGTGCTAGACCCTGGATGACATTCAGTATGGTTGACTGCTCAACAGAGAGGGATCTCAGGAGGTCAATAGCCTCCTCACTGAGGGCAGCAGGGCTGACTGGGGCAGGGCCTGAGGTGCCTGGGGCAAAGGAGATGCCCACCCTCCTGGGTGAGCGGGCACGTGAAACTCGCTGAGGGGCTGCTGGGAGGGTGGTGCTGGTATGGAGGTGGCAGCTGTACCTGTAGTTGGGGTGGGCACAGAGGTGTCCGCCACCAACAGGGAGCTTTCATTGGAGGAGGTGTCGCTGTTGGTACTGTCCCCTCCTTTCTTCGTTGTGGTGCCCCGTTGCCCTCCGTCCCACTGGTACCCTCACCATCGGTGGATTCGGCCTCCAGGCCCATGTGGGATGCAGCTCCCTCAGCTGCCGGTGCCTCTGCTCCTCCGCCAGATGATGCTGATGCATACAAGGTCAGGGTGACAAAACAAAAAGTGGGGGGAGACAGAGGATACACTTGGTCAGTGCCTGCAACAACACTACCTTTGGCGTTCACAACTCACAGGGAACAGCCCTATGTCCTAGGCCATGCACTACCAGTTACAATGCTAGTCACCAGGCCATGGGCTACATTGCCTAACGCCATTAGCTGCACACCTGAAACCCACAGGACCCTGCCCAGTAGTAGATGCCCACTAACATTATTGGGGTTGGAGTGCTTCTGAGCTTGCCCATCATGGAACCTACCCTGCCATGTTCACCCTGGCCTAGGGGCACCCACAGCCCACATCCCCCACCCAGGTAACACCTTAACACGCGCAATTTCATGATTCTGAATCTATACTCACCCCCTTGTGGCTGCTCTGATGCCTTGAAGTGCCCATCTAACTCCAGATAGGCCACCGCCAGAAGGCGGAACATGAGGGGGTCAGGGTATGACGTGCCTCCGCCGTTTTCCTTGCCCAGCGGTACAAGTCCTCCCACCGTTTGCAGCAGTGGGTGCTCTGCCTGTCAAGGACCCCCAGGGACCGAACCTCCTTGGCGATGACATTCCAAATACCCTTTTTCTGATGGCGCTGAGCTGCAGAAAAACATACATCAGAAAAGGTATTATCATACTGTCTGGACTTTTATACCCATGGCCCAACATATCCCTCCCATCCCCTTATGCACATACACTGACCACCACACATGCAGCACTCTGCCCAGGACCCCTCAGCCCCCCCCACATGAGGCTTACACACACAGCACTCCATACATTTATGCCCCATGCTTAGTGCTCACAGTGTACTTACCTGTTGGTCTGGAGGACCATAAAGTAAACCGTACTGGGGTAGGACCCATCCACCAGTCTCTCCAACCCCTCCAAAGTAAAGGCAGGGGCCCTTTTCCCAGACACTTGAGCCATGGTCGCTTCCAGACACAGGTCACAGTAGCACTTGCAGTGTAGGTCCTCCCATGTTGAAGGTCAGGTAGAAAGTGAATGAACAGATATAAAATGGTGGTCACGCCCGTGGCAGTGCGTACCATTACCGCCGGCGTACATCACCATTGGCTCCTGGAACTTGTAGGCCCCAATGATAACCAATGCAGTGTTGCATGGTGGTCATCAACCGCCTCCCGCAACGGTGCACAAAGCCAGCAGAATTACCTAATTTCCACTTGTTCCTCCTCACAGGACAGGCGGACGCCATTTCATGGGGGCACAGGCCATGACACCTAACTGCGTCACAGCAGACATAGGCACATCAACAGACGTACATGTTCACATACTGTTTCTGTAAAAAAAAGAAAAGCATATTAATCTGAGTATATGTTTGAATATGACCATCTGCTCACCGTTTTATACCCTAGTGTTCAAACTCTGAGGATGAATAGGAGATGGAGACATACCCCCGTGTACAGACCCCTGGTGGACCTGGTGACAATGGAGGACAGGCACATTATCCTAACCTACAGACTTGATAGGGCCACAATCTAAGAGCTGCGTACCCAATTGGAGCCAGACCTGATTTCAGCTATCCGCCACCCCACAGGTATCCTCCCTCTAGTTCAGGTCCTGTCAGTGCTCCATTTCTTGGCAAGTGGTTCCTCCCAAGTGACAGTGGCCATGGCATCAGGGATGTCACAGCCTACGTTCTTAAACGTGCTGACCAGAGTGTTGTCTGTCCTGATGAAACATATGTGTAGCTACATCGTATTCCCCCAGGTGGAGGATTTGGCTACAGTGAAGGCTGACTTCCATGCAATGGGACATATCCCCAACATCATTGGTGCTTTTTTATGGTACACATATTGCGTTTGTGCCCCCCCCAGAGAAATGAACAGGTGTTCAGAAATCAAAAGTGCTTTCACTCTCTGAATGTGCAGATGGTGTGTTTGGCGGACCAGTACATCTCCCATATCAATGCAAAGTAGCCTGGCTTGAGGAATAGCAGCATCCCATATGTGATGTATCAACTCCAGAGGCACAGGGTGTGGCTAATAGGTGAGCCCATGGTCCCCACACAGTTGATGTAGGTATATGGGTGTGGGGGGATGGCCCTAAGGGTGAGTGTGTGGCTAACAGGTATCCCTCGATATTTGCAAGTGACTCTGGTTACCCCAACCTCTCATGTCTACTGACCCGAGTGAGGAATGCCAGGACAAGGGCAGAGGAACATTACAATGAGGCACATGAACGAACAAGGAGGATCATTGAGCGCACCTTTGGCCTCCTGAAGCCAGATTCCAGTGCCTCCATCTGACAGGTGGATCCCTGTACTACTCACCCAAGAAGGTTTGCCAGATCATCGTGGTATGTTGCATGTTGCACAACCTGGCCTTGAGACGCCAGGTGCCTTTTCTGCAGGAGGATGAGGCTGGAGATGGTCGTGTGGCAGCTGTGGAGCCTGTTGACAGTGACGAAGAGGAGGCAGAGAAAGAGGATGTGGATAACAGAACTACTATAATTTAACAGTACTGCCAGTGACACACAGGTAAGACACTGTAACTTCACCTTCCATTGCAGTTTTGTGTTGGACATTGTACATGGCAGCCTGATTTTCCTATTTCTATGGCCACTTACTGTACTCTTTGGCATCTCTGTTTTCAGATATCTGTGCCCCACTCTGGCTCCTGGTGTGTTTACTGCTGCCCACTACAAGTCATACCTAGGTAACTGTGCATTTGAATTGCAATGTTTACAGCTTGTCAAACTAATACATTTTTTAATCAATTGACAGATTCCTTACTTGTATTAGTTCCAAGGGTGTTTATTTCTGTGATAGTAAGTGTAGGGGGTATTACAATGGGCAGGGTTGATGGTGGAGGAATGTCCAGGATAGAGTACAGTCTATTTGTATCACAGGTGCATTGTCCAAGGGGGCATAGGAAGTGGAGCAATGGAAGTTGAAGGTGGACAGGGTGGCAGAGTGGGACACAAGGGTGACATTCAGGAGAGTCTTATTTCCTGGCGGGGTCTTGGCAATGTCCTCTGGCTTCTGCCTGGATCGCAGGGACCTTTTGCCTGGTGGTTCTCCTTCTGCAGGGGGTGGGGTGCTGGTGGCCTGTTGTTCCAGTGGCGGGGCCTCCTGTCCACTAGCGTCAGTGGAGGTGGAGGGCTGTTCATCGGAGTGGCTAGTGTCAGGGGCCGTTGGTGTGCCACTGCCTCGCTCATGGTACTGGCCATGTCTGCTAGTACCCCTGCAATGGTGACCAGGGTGGTGTGGATGTCTCTCAGGTCCTCCCTAATCCCCGGGTACTGTCCCTCATGCAGCCGCTGGGTTTCCTGCAGCTTGGCCAATATCTGGCCGATGGTCTCCTGGGAATGGTGGTATGCTCCCAGGATGTTGGTAAGTGCCTCGTGGAGAGTTGGTTCCCTGGGCCTGTTCTTCCCCTGTCACACAGCAGTCCTTCCAGCTTCCCTGTTGTCCTGTGCCTCTGTCCCCTGAACAGTGTGCCCGCTGCCACTGACCCCAGGTCCCTGATCGTTCTGGGTTTGTGGGGTTGCCTGGGGTCCCTGTAGTGGTGGACACACTGCTGATTGACGTGTCCTGGGGACAGAGGTATGGTTCCACTTGGTAGGTACTCTGGTGGTGTTTCCTGAGGGGGGAGACTCTGTGGTGGTTTGGGACTGTGGCTGGGTCACCGACTGTCCAGAGGTTCCTGATGGGACAGGTTGGTCATCCTGATCCAGGCATGCAGAGCTGCTGTCATCACTGTGGGCCTCTTCTGTGGGGGGACTGGATGTTGCTGGCACCTCCTCTCCATTGACGTTGTGTAGGGGTCTTGTGGGGATGTAAATGCAGTGTTGTTGTTTCTGCGTGTGACATCTTGTGCATGGGTATGTTTCCCTCTATGGTTGTTATTCCCAAGGCAGCTTTGGCTTGTGTGAGTTGTGATTTGGTTGGCTAAGTGATTGTCACTATTCTGCATGCTGTGGTGATGGGTGTCCATGTAGGTTTGTGATGGGGGTCCATGCATTGGTGTTGCATGCAGGACTTGGTATTGGGATGGGTGGGTTGTGATGGTGGGGTATATGTGAGGTGGTGGATTGATGGGGTGAGGGTACAGTAGGAGTTTGTGATTGCATGTAGGTGGGGGGTGAAAGTAGTAAAGATTTGACTTAGCAGAGTCCAGTCCTCCTGCCTCTCCTGCCAGGCCCTCAGGAGGCATGATCGCCAAGACTTGCTCCTCCCATGTTGTTAGTTGTGAGGGAGGAGGTGGGGGTCCACCGCCAGTCCTCTGTACAGCTATCTGGTGTCTTGCAACCACGGAACGCACCTTCCCCCGTAGGTCGTTCCACCTCTTCCTGATGTCATCCCTTGTTCTGGGGTGCTGTCCCACAGCATTGACCCTGTCCACAACTCTCCATCATAGCTCCATCTTCCTAGCAATAGACGTCTGCTGCACCTGTGATCCGAATAGCTGTGGCTGTACCCAGATGATTTCCTCCAACATTACCCTTAGCTCCTCCTCTTAGAACATGGGGTGTCTTTGTGGTGCCATGGGTGTAGTGTGAGTGGTGTGTGTGAGGGTGTGTTGGGTAATGTGTTGGGGTATGTGCTGTAAGGTACATGGGTGGTGTATGGGTGATGGTGTTTTGTGGCTCTGATTCATTGGGTGCTCCTGGCTTGTCTCTCTCTCAGTTTGCAATTTATTGTTTTTGTAATGGGTTGTTGGTAGTGTGTTTTATATTGGTGTCGGTGTGTGGGTGTCATGTGTGTATGTGTGTCAGTTGTGTGTATTTTGAATTGTCCAATGTGGTGTTGTTTTGTATGTGTGTGTGTATTTTGAGCGCGGCGGTCTGCACCGCCAATGGTTTACCACGGTTGAATGTTTGCCACAGTGATTCGTTGGTCATAATGCTGTGGGCGTATTCCTGATGGCGTAACGGTGTGGGTTGTGGTACCGCCATTTTATCACTGACCTTTGGTCTGGCGGACTTGTGTGTGTGTCTGTATAGTGGCGTATTTCTATGTTGGGGTCATAATACGCGTAGCGGTATACCGCCGCTGTATTTTGTGGGCAGTCAGCATGGCGGTAAGCGGCACTTACCGCCAATGTCATAATGAGGGCCATAGCATCAGCACATAACCACCATAGGTTCCAAGACCTCAGCCAGGTCATGTTATGTCTGTTCGCTGATACCACATGCAATAGGCACAGGTGGCCTTTACTCATCCCAAAAGGTAGCACTGAAAAAACAAAATGCCTTCTCCATCTGCACCTGTGTAGAATTAGGGCCAAATACAACCTATTAGAGTAGAGCCCCATAGGGTCATGGTAAATCTGACCCACTTTGAGACCAATCTTACAATACTGCATCTTCTTACAGTGCCTAGCGATTTCCAAACTGAGCTAGACAGGATGCACAGGAAGGGAGCTCTAAGGGAGGACACTGCTTGGCCTTGGGATTTCCATGAGAAGAGATTCTTGGAGGTATCTAAACCACCTAACCAGTGCACAAACATGTCAGCTGCCGCTTTCATCTGTGGCCCCAGTGTGGCCCTTAACATGTCTGAGGCTGTCTCCATTAATAACAAATGGACTTCCGACATGAAGATTCAGTTCAATACCATCATCCTCAATGACATAAAAGTTCATTGGTCTCATAGGAGAGAGTTAAGCAACAGAACAGACACCCCGTTTTAGGAGATCTGGGACAGTGTGATAGAAAGATATATGTGGATAGAAGGGAAAGGGAGGGGGAACCCCTAATTGTATAGAAACTCACGCTGTATTCCTTACGTTTCAGAGGCAAATGAACCATTCCACTTGGCATTAACTAGAACTGTGTCACAATACTGCACATTCAAAAACATGCAAGGGAGGCACCTCCGTGCTGATGAACACCTACTGGCATTGCAGCGAGTTAGCTAACAACCAGCTCGCTCCTAGATGGTGTAGCCACTGCTCATTCATCACCATACACATCCCAACCTTAATAATCCCTGAAGAAGACCTGTTTAAACTGTTCCAACATCGGCTCAGGAAGAAAACAACACTGTTGCATCAGGCTTGAAGGAGAGGAGTTGCTGATTATGTTGGCAGGTCTCAGTACAAGATTATTCCTGAGGAGTTTAAACTGTTCAGAGGAAGGGTCCATACCAGTCTTCACCTTGCAGACAAAAGCAAATGCATGCTGGTTGCAAATAACCTGAATATGATGAACCAAAATGATGAACAGTACTGAGTTCATCCTTAATGCTATCAAGGAAGAACTAACATCCGTCTCATGGTGATGCAATATCGGTATGTCTTGTACTTGATGGAAAAAGTAGAGGGTGTGGTGTGCGCCAAAATCAATGCATCCTGCGACACATTCATACCTGTGAATGACATGGACAATGGAACGTTGACACTTGCTATTCAAGCACTACACCAACAACAGAAGGACATGTGTGAAGGGAGAGGTGCCCCTGAGCAGGAGTGGTTCACGATCTGGTTCTCCAGGCTCCCCCAGTTGCTGACCAGTTTGTGCATATCATTGTTGTTTGTTTTCATTGTGTTACTGTTTTTGTGTGGTTTCCTACAATTGGGGGGTTTCTGCTGTAAATACGATGTCCCCAAATTGGACAGAGTACAAGTAAAGAGGGAGGTGGGACAACAAGGTACTGACAATGTGACTGTAATAATCTGTGAGTTTGATGGTGCAGTTTTAAATTCAGCTAGAGGGAGGAATGTTGATATTGGATTGATCAATGATGATGTGCATATCAACATAACCTTTTTATAGCTAAACAATTCATTTGTATACACATATGAACTTGCATCACCACTGTAAGATTTCCCCCATCGTGATATCTCTGTCACCCCCAGCATGTAGGTGCGTGGTCAAGCAGGTGCTGAGACATATGCCTGAAGCATAATGACTGACAGTTCACAGGTGGGGTAACACTTAGCCAGCAACCAAATGCACAAACATCAAAACTTAGAACAGATCCCAAAGATAGGCAGCAGCATTACAATGGTCCCCAGAGATTGGATCCAAGAAAGCACATGTGGCCAAAGGAATGTCTGCATTCCCAAAACACCATAAAGTTAGGATGCCACATGTAGTTAGGTAAACTCAGCCACTCAGGACACAGCACACATACAACATGCAGTTATCAGGTATCCTTCAGGCTGGACCTATGAACACGTACTTGCGGTTCAAACTTTTGTGCACGTCAGGTCAAGGCCCACCTGCATTCCCTGCCTGAAATTGTATCTATGACTCCACAACAACTGATTGCATATTTATGGTTCAATTACTCCCAGGAAAATGTATAAAACTCACTTCAGTCTATATACAAAGTGAAACAGTCCTCAGACCACAGCTCTGTTACTGCTCTCCCAGCCGTAATGTTTAATTAAACAAATGTTTTCTGTTTAGTCAGATGCCTCTTAACTTTTTTTTTTTTTATTGTGATTTGAGCAACACTTCTTGCAACCATTCAGAAGGACAGAATGTGTTTTTCTAGTTATGTAGTGTATGAACTGAACAATGATAACCCAACAATCGTTGATTATCTGTTGGCTGAACTCTAGCTCTGGCTATCACCCTTAATCACTTGTGGGGATATTAACATCACATAATGTCCAAAAATAGATTTCACATATCAAGGCCAGGCTGTTTTGGATGAAGCAGCAACTTAGGGGGTGCTATAACAGCTTATGTTCTCAAATGCACTTGTTGATCTATGAGTAATGAGGAGCTAACAAACCAGGCATTGTGTTCTACTCTGTCTCCCATAAATCTCTCTCACTTATCAATATGTTCCTAGTGAGCCAATCTGAGCATTATATTTGATAATAATACTCTATCCTTCTTTATCTAATCAAGAGGGCTCCTTTAGTCTCCAGGGCTGCAAGGATGGACATTTGAGCAGATTGCTCTTGGGAGAAAATTATATCCACTGTATGAATGCACTCCTATGTTAATATTTGAAGGTAATGTTGGTTCAGCAGCTATTACAGTCATATTGGATGCACTTAAGGCTTTCTGTCAGGGATATACGCTTAGGTTTGCTGCCTATCAGTAGAAAGTAGCTATTGTGGAGGAGACCCAAATGTTCCCAATGCTTAGCTCTTTGGAGACTAGCCTGTGGCAAAGTATAATCAACATGGGTGGGCTGCAGATGGAATTTCTTGCAGAGTGGCTGTCTGATCTGCAGGTTTATCTTCGGATAAGCATAAAGGATCAGGTGGTTAAAAAGTTCAGAGCCAAGCAATTGTTAAGCTTCAAAAGCAGTGAAGAGATGGGCTGGTTGTTTTCCTTCAGCATCAAGGATAGTGCTAGTATGAATACCATCCAGCAGATTAGGAATGGAAAAGACAAGCTTGTGCTAGATCCTACAGGCAGCAGAGAGGTCTTCTGGCTGTTTTATGATCAAAAGGATTGTTTTGCCTCTACTGGAGCTTTGCATCAATGTTTTGGGCAGTATTTCCACCATAAGCTGAATCATGCCCAGCAGACTCAATTAGAAGTGCCCATAACTTTGACTGAGGTGGAAGCTACTATCAGCTCCCTAGTTAATGGCAAGCACTCCAGACCTGATCTATTCCTCTAGAATTCAATGAGACATCTTTGCATATTCTAGACCTAGTCTTTCTGGATCTTTTTAACTCTTTTAATGTGGTTGGCCGGGTCCCAGGGTCTTGGGGAGGGGAAAACATTGTTATCTTTCCTAAAAAAGGGAAAGACCCTATCCTCTGCACCTCATACCATCAATCTCTTTAATTAATGCAGACTCTTTGATTAATACCTGTATCCTTATCAGCAGTGATCTCAGGACCAGTGGAATCAAAGCAGTATGGGTTCATTCCTGGATGTAATACAACTTCACATGACAATATGTCCATAACAAGTCTGAAGACTGCCTCCATGAATGGGGGCTCAGTCGGTATGATCATGCTTGATACAGAGAAGGCCTTTGATCGGGTCTCCTGGCCATTCTTTTGGTCATGGAGTCAACGGGACTTGGCCATCATTTTATATCTAGAGTTCATCAACTCTATTTTATCCTGAAGACTAGGATCCGCTACTCAGGATCTCCTTCTGACCCCATCAGAATTTCTCAGGCACTAGGCAGGGCTGGCCTCTATCTCCTCAGTTGCTTGCTTTACATATTAAGCTATATATCTAAGCTCTCAAAATGACTGAGATCATCCATCCTATGATTATACACTGATTTGATGTGAAGCTTTTAGCTTACGCAGATAATGTGGCAGTTCTAACCCCCAGCCTGGTCAGGGCCTTAGGGCAGTAGAGGAGGCCACCCTGGCTTTTAGTGATGTTTCAGAGTATAAGCTCAACCTTGATAAAACACAGGATCTGTGTAATGCTATCCCTCTCATTCAGGATAAGAGGTGGGTGCATTAGGCCCCTTATCAGGGGTGGTAGAAATGTTGGTACAAATGGAGGACATCATCGAATACAATTACGGAAAACTCTACCAGCAGACAGTTAATATTTTTAATGAGTGAAATCGCTTGCTTCTCCGCTTGATCAGCAAGTGTTATCTTATTTCAAATGATTATTCTTCAAAGGTATCTGTATATTTTTAATCTATTCCTCTCTTTCTTTCAATGGCTTCCTTCAATAAGATAGAGGCATGTTGGTAGAGGTTCATCTGGAGCTATAAGAAGCCCTACTGTAATATACAGCTCTTGCAGTTGACCAAGGATAAAGGGTGGGTTCCCTCCCTGTTGTGCCATTTTATTAACTTGCTTCATTTTTGTCTCTACTCTGTCTGTTCGTGGGATGAGGTGTATGGGTGCAGGATTGCATGTTCATGGATTACTTTCCAGAAGGAGATTTGATTATCCCAAAAATTGTCATGATTGATACAGTCTACTTTAAAAGGACCCATTTCAAGAAGACTCTAAAGATGTTCCATCTCATCTGGAGTTCCCTCAAAAAAGTATGTCCAGGTGCTATTTTGTTTTAATTGACATACGTACTTAAGGTTTAACCCTAACTTACCTCTCTGTGTCCATTACAGCTTTTTTGGGTGAGTTGATAGCCAGCTAAAGGTTTTACCCTCAGACAAATGTTTGAGGAGGATTTGTTTCTTTCCTTCTTGGCTTTCAAGTAAAGCTCCCTGGTGATAGGTGCCTGAATTTCTGGATATATGTTTCTTGGAAATGTCTATGATAGAGAATGCTGTTCAAAGAAGTAGGCTGAGCAAGATTTTGGATCCAGGTATGCTCTGGATGGGTGAGATGCTGGCTGTACAAAACAATGTTTTTTTCTCTTGATCTTTTTCCCACAATGTTTCTCTCATACTGACGATTATGATTTTTTATTGTTATATCTTCTTTTCTCTGATGTGTGGTTGTTGTTTTGCAAATGTTCTGTTTCTTTGTATGGATTATGTTATCCAATAAAAAAATGAAGTAGGTAATGCAATTTACATACCTATTAGCCGATCATTTAACTCTGTTTATATTTCTTTGTCTGGCTGTGTGTTGCGTATTGTTGTATATCAGTGCATGTGCAAAACGATTCATGTGTGGCTTCGTGGGCACAGTTTCATTTTTAGGGTCAAAGACCATGCTAAGAAATGCTAATTAATCAGAGCTGAAAACTGATTTTCATTTCAAAGGTTAGAAATACACTGGATTGGTAAAAAAGTTCTAAAATGGAAACATCTATTCCCCCTACTTTCCTCTGTTAGTGCGTATGACCCTTCCACTTTATGGTTTTCCAAAGTGTTGGCAATGATATAGGTCACTTAACTTGAGTTAGACTGGAAATTGAGATGGAGATATTTTACAACTTAGGGGCATATTTATACTGTTTGTGTCGGATTCGCATATTTTTTTTTTACACAAATACAGTGCAAACTTAACTCCATATTTATATTTTGACACTAGATCCCTCTAGCGTCAAAATGTTGGAGTTAGCGCCATTTATTAATGGTAAAAACCTACTTTGTGTCAATGAAATGCAAGGTAGGTGTTCACAGGCAAAAAATTACTCAAAGGCACTAGCGCCTTATTTATCCTCCTGTGCAAAAATCACACACAGGAGGAAGGGGGCCATAAATAATGGTGCTAAGCTTGCTTAGCGACATTATTTAACACCTGGGTCAGGGGAGGCATTAGGGGACTTGTGGGCTCATTTCCATGGTCAGAGACCATGGAAGCAGCCCATAGGTGCCCTTCCCTGCCTCCAGGGACACCCCACCCACCCACACCTGGAGGACACCAAAGGATGGGGGACCCATTCCAGATAAGTCCAGGTAAGTTTTTTTTTTTTTTTTAAGTGCCATGGGGGGCCTGTCTTGGGCTCCCCTACATGGCACTGTGCCCAATGGCCATGCCCAGGGGACACATGTCCCCTGGGCATGGCCATTGGGCCAGGGAGCATGACTCCTGTCTTTACTAAGACAGGAGTCATGTCCATGATGGTTTTGAGTAAAAAAATGACGCTAGTCAGGTTAGAGTCATTTTTCTGACTCTAACCTGACTAGCGCCATTCTTTGACGCACAACCTCCTGTTTCTCCTACACCTCCCCCACCCAGTTACGGTCATTTATTTTGACAATAATCGGCCTTACCGCTGGCTAGCGCCATTCCTTAAATATGACGCCTGGCTGCCATCCAGGAATGGCACTAGCTGGCGGTAAACTTTTTGAAGCAAACCTGCGCTAACGTAGGTTTGCGTCAACAAGTATAAATCAGGGCCTTAATGTTTCTGTTTCCAAACACACACTTTTTCTTTTCCAGCATTTGTCAGAGACAAAAGTGGAAGTGGTCTAGTGTAAATGCTGCGAAGTTTGAAAACACATGTCAACAAGGCAGTCTTGATACCTTAGAGATAATTTAGTGTCTTCCATTTGTCATTACTGATGACATCTCAAATTAAATCATTGATGACATCAGTGATGTCATGACTGATGTCATGAATGATGTCATAAATTATGTCATACGACGTTATGAGTGGTGTAATATGGAGTCATAAGCAGTGCGTGGTGGGGGCTAAATGTAACTGTGGAACTTTTGTGGGTTTTTGAGTTCAAACAATAAAGCTGTCACTAACATATTCACCTGACACTTAACCTTCATGTTTTTAGTGAATTTCAGAGACTTTCAGAGTTTTTTTTAAAACAATACAGATCTTTTAAACACACCAAACTATAACATTACTTGAAGCTTTGTTTGTTTCAGTGAATTTCTAGAGTTTGTTTAACATAAATTAATATTTTATTACCATATGTAAAGCGAAGCCCTACGTCAAACCCTGCACAGGTAGCCTACACCATGCTGTGCACAGCCTTAAGGTGGCCAGGCCCTTTGGCCAATACACCTGGAGGCAGACAATGCCCCCTGCAGGCAGTTAACCCCACCATGTGCATGGTCTTTCATCATGTGTGGCATAGGGTTGGCCACAGGGCTGGCCTTGCAGTCAGGCCCTATGTCCAATTTCTTACTGGCAGGGACCCAGAGGCTGCCAACCGCATGCCACGCACTGCTTTTGGATATGCTTGGCATGGGGTTTCCTTGCCTATGCAGGTGTGGGAGGAAAACAACTGTGACCCCAGGGAAAGTCCTCCTGGGACACGGTATGTGAGCCGAGCTTGGGGGGCGGGGTATCTTGAGCCATTAAAGGTTCAGGAGGGGGGTCATGTGGCCCCCTACCTTTTGTTTCAAACTCACAGCCTTGGGAAATAGTGACAATGGGGTCAAATACAGCTCAAGGAGAGGGACCCAGTGCTCTTCCTCCCCATATTACTTAAATTGGACTCCAGGAATGGGGATCCTGGGGCCACACACCTCCTACCATATTAGTTAAATTGGGCCCTGGAGATGTGGTCCCCTGAGGCAAAAGCTGCTTGGGAAGTGAGACTACAGGCTCCCTCCTTTTAATTAAAAATATGTCCCAAGCCGCCATTTTGTTTTTTTATTTGATCCTGCACGAGTTCTTCAGGGTTGCGGAAATAAAACATGATTTTTTTTCTTTGGCTCCCAAAGGGGATCCCTATAGGCCCCCCATGTGGCCTAGGAGGGGCAGGGTATCCCTACCGTGCCCCCTTAGCATTATTTAAAAGCTTTAGAACAGGGAACTGGAATGTCAGCTAGCAACATTTTGTCTCATATTGTTGGCAGCTTGAGTCGAAAAAATACATAGGGCCAAGGAAGGGATACTCTGACCTCTTAATTATGGTGGTTACGCCCCAGAGCGCAAAAGCATTTTCTTTAAAAAAAAGAATTGCTCCCATGCTTGTTTTTCAATAAGCCCCCAACTGGGTCAGGTCCTGGGGGCATTCATAATTTTGAATGTGGAGGGCCTCCCAGCCCCCCCCCCAAAGCCCCAGGGATCACCACCTGCCCAGGACTATTTTTGTCATATATGAATGGTTACCAGTGCCCCCCCTGCACGCCAGTGACCACCACCTCCCTGCTGAGAAAATGCTTTAATTTTAGCCTCCCCCACAACCTCAGGAACCACCACCTCCCCGGGGCTTTGAGTTATTGACTTGCGGAGGGTGGGGTGACATGGCACACCTGCAGCCCTGGGGACCACCACCTCCTCAGAGCCATATTTATATTGTGCTATATTGTAGGCCCCCCCAATGCCCCAGGGACCACCACCTCCCAGGGGCAAAGAGTAAAAAGTGTGAAGGTGGTCTATTTCACCCCCTCTGTAACCCTGGGAACTACCACCTCCCCGAGGCTATCACTTTAGGGGGTTGCACGGCTCTCTTAGAGGATCCACTGATGGCCCTGGGGACTGCCAACATAGGCTCCTGCTTTGTCCTAGGGTGCCCACCCCCGGGATATAGCTGTTTGCTGTGGCTTGGCTGCAGCTTTGCCAGCTGCAGCCAAGTCACCGCAAACACTACTGTTTCTGACAGCGGAATCTGTCAAACAGGTCCCACTGTCCGAAAGTGGAGTTTTCATCTCTTTTTCCTGCACACAGGCATGTGGAGCAACGGGACCACCGGGGATGCCTTGAAGCTCCCCCGAGGTCCCAGATAGCCCATAAACGGCTAAAAGAGTATAATAAAAAATAAGAATAGCTCAAGTGTGAAGGTCACAGATTTTCACACTGAGCATTGAGGGTGTTGAGGGTTCGAGTCAAGGTGTATCCTTGGTCATCTAACTCCTTTTGTTTTCAACTGCAAATGTTTAAGGCTCATACTGAAAGGTGAACTTACTGTTTTTAATTTTCAAATACATTTTTCTTTTCAATTTGTGCAGAAATATCTCATTCTAAGTACAGCATCCATCAAAGCCTAAACAACTATCTATCTCCCTCTTACTCTTTCTCTCTCTCTCTCTTTTAATCTCTTTCTCACACTCACACACCCACTCACACCCTTACACACTCACTCACAGACTCACGCAGACACTCACAAACCAAATCACAGACCCAGTCAGACGGTAATGCACCCACTTATGGAGCAACTAAGACACTCATGAACCCACTCACACACCCACTCAGACTCTTACACAACCACTCACAGACCTTCTGATACCCTCATGCAACCCCTCAAAGACCTGTGCAGACAGAAAAACACACAGTAAGACACAGATGCACACACTCTCACACTCAGAGAGAGACTCTCACCCCCAGATACACCCTCTTATACCTCGTATACTTTTATGTCCCAAGGTAACTATCACTGTGCCCTCACAATGCACTGCTAATTACCCTCAAATGATGGCACTCATGACATCTCAGATAACATCATTGATAATATCAATGTAACATTTGCAGTACAATCTTTGATGAAAAAACTGCATGGTGGGAGCGTGAGTAGTTATAGTTACTTTAGGGCATGAGTTATAGTTACTTGAAGTAACTCTAGCTATGACTGGTGAATTTCTATGGTTTTGTACGCTTTAAGGGTGAGCCTAATGATATCTCCCCTGTATCTTCTGATCTTCTTGTTATTTCAGTGTATATATATATATATATATATCTATATATATATGTTTGGGCATCTGAAGTGAGTTGTAAAGTGCATATTGGTAAAAGTAATCCTGCACATTTTAATTTCATCCCCAGTGGGTTGCTGAAGCCAAACAAAATATTAATACACAGTTAATCACCCTCATGGCTGGACAGGCTGTTAAATTTGTACAAAAAGAGTTGTCCTCACACAAAAGCGCACTCCCAACCGTCTATTAATTATGGAGTACAGCAAAGCCAGCAACATACAGAGTTCATTAGCATTTTCATTTTTCAGGCCTAACGCATTTCGGATATCTCCTGTCCTTGTTCAAAGGCTAAATGCTTAGGTTCAGCAAATTTATTGCCGGCACTTGATCACTCAGTTAAATACCAGTTCTACCCTAGTAGGCCTCTGAAGTGAGTTGCAAAGTGCATCTTGGTAAAAGTAAATAAGTAAAATACAAAACACAATACAAACAATTTATAATAATAGATTATATTTTTGTCTTTAAAATGATACCAAAATGATTAAAATTGGATAAGGGCAACTGGAGATATGAATTTTTAAACAAATTAGGCCCTCATTACGACTTTGGCGGTCTTGCAAAAAGACCGCTGAAGCTGCAGGAGCCACAATACCGCCAGTGCTGGAGGTATTGGTGGCTCCCTATTATGACATTTCCGCTGGGCCAGTGGACGGAAACCGTGTTTCCGTTAGCTGGTCCAGTGGAAATGTCACATCAACATTGTAGCCGCTCATAATAGAGCCAGAGGCAATGTTGATGTGCAGTGGGTGCAGCAGCACCTGTCGCGCATTTCACTGCCCGAAATTCGGGCAGTGAAATGCGCAATGGGGCTGTGCCTGAGGGCCCGAGTCCCCCTTACCGTCAGCCTTTCCATGGCGGTGTTTACCACCATGTTAAGGCTTGCGGTTGGGGACTCATAATCCCCAAGGCAGTTCTGCTTGCAGCGCTGCCCTGGGGATTATGACCTCCTGGCGGAAACCTGGTGGTCAAATGGACGGGCCGGCGACATGGCCGTGACTAATTCCCCATGGTCATAATACACTGGTGGAACACCGCCAGCCTGTTGGCGGTGTTACCTCCAGTGTACCACCGCCCGCCAGGATCGTAATGACCCCCTTAATTTTTTCTAGTGCATAAAAGCAAAGGGTTAAAAAAGGCCACACTAGACAGGGACAAAGTCCAGAGTTCAGGCCACCCACAAGGTAACACTGTTACACTTACTTTCAGAAGTGTTTCTTGATTCAGGAAAGTGGTCCACACCACCAGCCAAGGGTTCAGAGGCTCTGGTTTGCCTCTTGGATCTGGGACTACAACTCCCACAATGCACCTCTTCAAATTATGGTGTTGCTCCAAACATCTGAATCTTCTTCCAGAGGTCCTTTTTGGGCCCTTGAAGGGTCCACAACTTGATCCAAGGTTCCAGAAGCTCTGAGTTGCTCCTTAGGAGTAGGGACTACAATTCCCAGAATGCACCTTCAAATTGCCACTTGATGTTGGTCAGCGGGGCTCTGCTTGCAGGACTTGATGCAGGGGAATCTGGGCAGCTCCTTTGTACCTGTGGCAAACATGGAGTCCCCTCTTGAAACAGTAGAAGACAGGCAAAGTCCTTTTAGTGTGAAGCCCAAGTGTGCAGCTGGTGTAGTCCTTAAGAGTGCAGTGTCCAGGTACAGGTCAGGGGTCCAGCAGGGCTGTCCTTCTTCTCCTGTATCTTCTTCCAGCAGGGATCTGAAGTGTGGGTGCAGCTCTGCCATATTTATCCTTGTTCCTGGGGTGAAAAGCAAGGGACCCAACTGTGCACTCACAGGCAAGATAGTGCCCCCTTGGATGACCACTTTCTGGGATGTGTGGCAAAAATCAATCCCAGGGAGCAATATCTTTCAAAAATCCAAAATGGCTGAAACTGATTTTTGGATGTTAGATCTGGCTGAGCCCATTCACTGGTGTGGTAAAAATTCTAAACACACCCCTTGCCTGCCCTCTTCTAATCAAGATGGCACCTAATTGTCTGGGGTTGCAGGAAATGGGGGAGGCCCTGAGCTGCTCCAAATGTCTTTCCTTGCCTTTGAAAACCAGTTTGGCTGCTCTCCCCGATCCTGTTTCACCATCTGCTAAGGCAGATCTCCTCCTCAGGCACATCCTTTGTGTTCAGCCTAGGCCATTTCACACCTCACCAAATGGCCAGGCTGCCAGAGGCTGGCCAATCAGAGAAGGGCTCTACAGAGCTGAAGTTAGCAACTTTCAGGTAGAGTTTTAAAACTCTTTACTTGAACTAGTTGTATTACATCCAACAATAAGTTGTGGGATGTACCATAACAATTAATTTGATACCAAACTCAAGGTATCTGTCTCTTATGGGGACTTTGTTAATTAAAATAAAGTCTCCCCATTTTAGCCTATGGAGGCCATTCGCTACAGTGAGGGAAAAAAAGGAATTTGGCTATTTTCTCTCACCAGGGCTTATAAAACTTCACCCAAAACTAGGGTCAATTAGGGCATGCCTTAGGGGTGACTTATATGTAAACATAAGGTAGTTTAAGACTTTGGAAGTACTTTTATTTCCAAAGTAGAATTTGCATGTAACTTTAATTTAAAAGCAGCCCACAAGGCAGGCCTGCCTTTAAAATGACACTGGGTACCTCAGCAATGCACCCATGAGTGCACTTCCTATGCTGGTGTCCTTAAACCTACATGCGCTACCATACACTAGGAACTTATAGGATGGTTGATACTGCCAATTATAAGGAACCTACTATGCATACTCATTTTACGCAGAGCACAGGCCCTGGGACTGGTTAGCAGTACACCATCAGAACCAGGAAAACACCAGCAAAAAGTGAACAATGGGAGCAAAAAGATAGGCAGCCTCTGCAATCAGCCCAGTTTTCTCACACTCACAGTTTAATCTATTAAGGGACCTAGCATCCAAGCTCATGATATATCTACTTTCTGTCTGTCACAATAACCTTTCATGATTTCCCTGTCTTAGATGTCGCTTCACATCAATCACAAAATATCTTTTGGCAATTCACATCCCCATTATGTTGCTCATTTACATGCCTAGCAACAGGGTACAACACATCTCAGTTGCTCATCGCTCTCAGATGTTGTAAAATTCTTTTATGAACACTCAGAACAGTGCTACCCACATAACGGAGCCCCCATTTATAGGTCATTACATACACAGAATACTAAGTGTTACAATTGTGAAGGCCCGGCATCTTATGAGGCATTTTTGAAAAGGGAGTAACATATTCTGTTGTATTTATCCCAATTATTCATGCCTTACATTTATGGCATTTGAAAAAGCCTTGTGCTTCTGCCAACCAATTTTTTTTTGGTGTTATTTCAAGGCTACTGCTTGCTAGGGTGTCCCTCAAGGAATGCGCCCTTCGATATGTAATGGTTGGAGTTTTAGGAACCACTGGCCCTAATACTGCATCATTTAATATTAAATGCCAGTACATTCTAAGAATACCCCTCAATTGTTTTTCTTGTGTACTATATGCTGTCACCAACCTAATAGACATATTTCATTGAACTTATCATTTCTCTCTTATTCCTGACTCTATCAGACTGAAATAGAAGGGATTAATGAGTCTTATCTTTCACTCCAGCCACTGTCAGTGAAAGGGATTCTCTACCTTGCCCTCTGTCAAAAAATCTTTCCATCATGTCATTCCTGTCAACTTCCCAATCTTGTGCAAGACTACAATTTCTCTTCAACCTCAGCATTTCCCCATAGAGGACACTTGCTTTCACATGGTGTGGGTGAAAACATTTTGCATGTAGTGTTGAGTTTCCTGATGTTTCCTTATTAAATAGCCTTGTTACAATCTTCCTTCGTGTACAAAAGCTTGTAAATCCCAAAATGCTACTTGTGTTTTACTAACATTGCCAATAAATTGCAAAGTCTGATCATTTTCATTAATGGACTCAATACATTTTTCTGCATCTTCCTGGGTGCCCTTCCATATCACAATGAGGTTGTTAATGTACCTCAACCAACATATAATATTGTCCTCCAACATCCTACCATGGTCGTTGAAGGACATCTGTTCCTCCCACCAGACCATATGCGAACAAGCATAGCTGGGGGCTAAACAGGTGCCCATCACTGCCTCCTGGACTTGCCTGAAAATGTCATTATTGAAGAGAAAATAATTATTCTCCAAATACCATTTGATCATCAATAACAACATGATAGAGTGTTCATATATCCTCATAGGTCGACTTCTCAAACAGTGTCAACTGCACGTATCCCATCACAATGATTAATGCTTGTATGCAATAATGTCAGATCTAAAGGTAAAATCATAAATTCTTCATGCCAAGGGTTTCATAACTTCTCTTCAGGAAATCACTAGTATCCTTAATGTACAAGGGCAAATTCTGAATATAACCCTGCAAAACATGGTCTATACATTTAGGTATTTTTTCAAAAAGGCTATCGTTTGCAAAAATAATGGGCCTCCCTGGCTGTGTGGGGTCCTTATATACCTTCGGTATTAAATACATCACCAGCGTTCTTGTGAAATACTGTCTCAAATATAAGTATTCAACCTGATTGAGTAATCCTTGATTCCTCCATTCCAATGTATCTGCATGGTACAGCCTCTTAATGTTCAGCATACTCTCCCAATCACTTTTGGCATAACAAATGCTATGAATATGATGAATAATAATTATTAGTTTGGTAGTTAGAAAATTGTAACATGAAATTAACTTATGTTATAATAAAATTCAGTTAAACATTTAGAGCCTCATTCATAAAAGTAAACTTACAATTTTGTGGAAGTTTAAATTTTTTTAAATACACAAACTATGAATTCATAGTAATTTTATGACTGTGTAGCCTCCGCAAGTAATTCAAGTAAATTCTATACATAACTTTAAAAGATGTGTATTCTTAATAAAATATTTAAAAAATACTTATATATATATATCTATGTCTTAAATTACCACACATTTAAGTTAATGTACTGTATCATTTAATTCTATTAATTTTAGGTTTAAAGTAAATGTATACAAATATTTGACAAAAGTTTTACATTTACAATTTCTGATGTAACATTTTAAAGAATAATAAATGTAATTATGTTCCCTATACCTTTCCATAGAAAGAGCCCCACCAGGGTGATAGAGGTCTCCATCTCTGTTTGAAAAGTTATGAGTAGTGACTTAACTCTCATACATCCACTTATACTGGGCTTCAGCATGGGGTTGACAAATGTAAATCTATTCTTAGGAAAGCTGTGTGGTCAGTAATAGTGAATAGCTAAAATGGTAATGCTACTCCTAGGGGAGTGGTAGATATATCCATAGGTAAAATATCTTTACCTTCTAATTAACATAACTTTTCTGTGTTACTGTTTCAATGTTTTTAGTGTTACACATTCTGCATGACTCTGGGGGGTATATTTACTAAGGTTTTGCATTGACTTTGCATCACAAAAGGGATGAAAGGCAATGCAACATATTTATTTAGCTATTTGCTTTCCACAGAAAAACTTGTTTTGCACTGTAAAATCGCTTGAAAGTAACACAAAGCAGCACATAGTGTTGCTATGCATTACATATAGCCAAGGGGGGGGGTCCATGGGTAGGACATGGGCATTCCCATGTAACCACCCAAGGTATTTGATGCAAAACCCTATTTACTAAAAAAAAATTAGACAGGGTTTTGTGTTACAAAAGTAGTGCCTATTTCTACTAAGTGCTCAAACTGAGAATTGCTTTTGTTTCTCCTTTCTTTTCAGACCTTGCATATGTGCTGCACTGCACAGCACACATGCAAAGTGGGACCATTCATGATGCCAGACCTGTTCTTCATGCTACAGAGATGACTATCTGTGATGCTCTCCCTAATCCCCGAGGCCCTTTCCACTACGAACGGAACTCTTCGGTCTGATTATGAGAAGGTAACTTTTTCGGCTGGACTAACCTGGTCCCTGTAGCCATAGCACGCTCCATTGTGGTTGGCCTGAACTCGTGACTTTCTCCTGGTCGACCAGAAGACCACTAGTGGCACTGTGTGCTTTTATGCACTACCTATACTTATTACTTTGAAATTGCATACCTCCCGTTCTGCTGATTGTTTTGGTATCATGTTATTTATTAAAATGTGTTCTATTTTTCCAAGTTGTTTGAGATTTTTGTTGTGTTTTTACTTTATTACTGTCTTTGTGATACATACGAACTTTACATATTACCTCTAAGTTAACCCTGATTGTGTTAGTGCAAATCTACCAGAGGGTTAATTATAGGCTAATTTAGTGACTTCTGTGGTTCACCCTGACAAGGATTGTGGCTGTTGCCTGAGTGGTGTTTCCACCCTCTTCAACCAATAACCTGTTTTCTTACACACATGCACTACTGCTGGCTATCTAGTGTCTCACTGGTCCGTTTGTCCACCTAGATTAGGTAACTTTGAATCTCCCGTTCAAGCCTATGCTAACAAGAATCAATATCATTTTCAATTTCCTGAAAACATATTTAGATTTGTTTCTCAAACCTTTTTCGTTAATTATTGGTTTTGATGATGGTAACATGATTATTGGATAAAACATAAACATTTGAAAAAAATAAAATTATTCACTTGAAACATCTATTGTTCATAGGCACCTTATTGAGTCTAAGCTCTTTACAAACATTATTCAATGTGAAGGACTGCACACATGTACAGGATAAAACAAAACATGTGATCAAATTTGAATCAATCACTGGCAAACAACCATTGTAAATATGAACTCTGATGAGTCTAGCCTCATCACAACCACGACTTTCAGTGTCAAGGACTAGACTATATAAGGAGTATTTTATTGCAAAATGGGAGCAAAAAGGGTTATTTGTATTTCAAATATTGTAGAGACGTTTAATGTAGATCTGCTTTCAATAGAAAGACACATATTATCTACAAATTATGAGATTGTCAATTTGTTTCAGTGTGTCCCCCATTGTTGATGAACTTGCAGGTAGGGTCATGTGAGGACAAATATATACAGAATCAACAGCACTGTAATATTTCTTATAAATAATCCCTTACCGAGAAAAAAATTGTCTACTGTGGTCAAGACCAAAACATTGTAAAAGTGAAATGTTTAAATAAATAGATAAACTTCAGCTATCAAATTGAAGAAATAATATGCACTTTTTAGATGTAAAGATCACATTATGGAGAAGGTCACTTAAATGAAAGATTAATTCAAAGTGAGGAAAGGACTTTGTCAAAAAAAAGGAAGCAAAGATTTGGCGTTTTGAATTTACATTAATTCATCGCCACAAACAATACTTTGATACAAAAAAACTACTTTAGCATAAAACAGTTTAAAACAGCAAAATGCATCAAATGTGTAAAAACAGTTCATACAATCATTAATTACCTTAGCTGTATAAAAGGATAAAAGGTACTCTGGTCAGTTCATGAGTCCGGTTTTTAGTATTCAAACATTTGCTCCTGATAAACAAGGCTTGACACAACGGGCCTCATTTACAAGGCCCTAGAAGTACACTGCACCACAAGAGCGTCATTATTTTGACACTCGGTTGTGCAGAGTGCCAGCCCGTTTGTGCAAGACCATGCAAAGTCACCTTGCGTGGCTTTTCATGGCGTTGTAAATATGGACCATTTTCACGCGTTTCACTGCGTGAAAAGGGCCGTTCCATGGGTGTTGCTTGGGGTGTTCCCACACAACACCCATGGAACCCGAAGGAATCTGACACATTACCAGATTTACAAGACTGGAAATGCATCAGGTTCCTATGCCACCTCAGGGGTGGTGTAAGGAGGATGCAATGGGGAGAAATATCTTTATTTCTCCCCGTTTTTTCCACTTTCCATGTGTGCTGTTTTTTGCAGCACACACAGAAAGAGAAAAACACCTCTTATGCATGTTTTTGTGCAGGAAGGTGTTCCTGGAAAGTAGAGAGTTTGAAATTGGTCCCTTTCAAGAGAAGTGTTCATGGTTTGTGGTCACTTTCTAGCAGAAGAGTGACAAAAACAAAAGCAATTCGGACCAGAGTTCAAGATTATTGAAGCTGTAATCTAAATGGCTGCTACAGGTACCACTCCTGAATGTGAGGGTGGGTTTACTATCAGATGGTGAGCACCCATTACATGCTCTAATGCAGTGAGAGTGAAATAGGTCAATTACGTTGTTTGCTACCTTTGACAAATGCCTGACTGGGTGCCAATCGATTCCGGTATACCCCAGTAGGCATCTTCCTCCTTATAAATGTTGTCATTTAATGGGGATGGTTCAAAACAAACATTGAGTTCACCCAATATGATATGTTTATTGTTCTTGGAGAATTTAAAAAAACTATTTAAGAAGGTCAAGGTAGAATTCTCTTCTAATGCTGACAAGTCTGTAATAAATGTTAATCACTAGAAGTTCTTCACAATTGTGTAAAGTTATATTAGGAATTAATATGTCCTAGCATGAGTAAGGAATTCATTTAACTTTCCTCTGGACAGAGGTTTTGACCCAGATGCACAAGCCACCCGCGGCCCATCCAACCGCAGGAGATTTCGCCATGTCCTGGAAACATCTATAGTCTGGCCTAAATGCATGGATGGTTATCCAGGTTTCCTGGAACAGGCATATGTCATAATTGTCTATAAAAATAACTCCAGTCATTCTCAAATAATCTAGATTTCAATCCAGCCAAGCTCCTGCAAACTACTGTCAGATTCATCAGTGCTAATGTTTCAGTGTTTCTGCGCATGATAAAATCTTGTTTTGGCCATAAAGGGACTCAGCACAGATTGTGATAGATCAAGAGGGAGAAGAGTTCTCTAAGTGGTCAGACTGGACATTGCCATTCATTGGTTGTTTGGGAGGGCGAGAAGCTCTGAAGGTGTTCCACCTGGACTCTGGGGGTGGTGATCAATGGGCTAGCTGAACTGACTTTATAAAATGGAGGGTGAGCTTAAATTTTTTCATGTCCACCTGAGGGATTTGAGAGCTACAAAAAATGCTCACTAAGTCCACTAGGATAGGAATAGTACCTTAGGTGCTTCCAGGAAGCTTCTTTCACTACGATTGGTTGCCATTGATTTGCATCGATAGTAACCATGCTGTTACAATATGTGTTATTCAAGTGATAAACCTCTCTTCTCGAAGTCTGTTAAACATTTTTAATAGACCTCATTGGAAGAATGATATTGAATTGATTCTCGCTCCCTGCAGGGGAATTGGATCTAAGCTCATGAGTAGTTTGCAATGGAAGGACCATTCAAGGTGGTTTTACTATAATTCCATTCAGTGCCTAGTGCAGACTGGCTTTCTGCTTGCTCTATGTCATCTCGATTTAACAAATAGCAGTGTCTCACATCTCTGATTCAGTGAGTCATTTTATTGATAAGTGACTCCCTATTTTCAAAACATTGCCTGATCTGGGCAAGCTTGGGAACATTAATCATGTATATCTTGCTTTTAATCAATGGGTGTTTATTGCTGGAAAATACTTGGGGAATGGGCCACTTATGGAGGCCACAGGGGGAATCTTAGGAGAGCACTGCTGTTCATTGTTGGTAACATGAAGGTTCAAAAACATATTACTGGCTACTGCATCTGACTCTCTGGGTGCTCTTGAAGAGCAGCTTGGTGTAAGTGCCTGGAGGGTTAACATGAGTGGAAGACCTCCATGCTGGTGGGAGGGCATGGAGTAACTTCTGAGGGAGTGCTCTGCTCAGAATATGAGATGCATCAGGTAGTGGAGCATGAAGCTGGAGTTTGGGTTAGTCTTGGCTCCAAGAAATGGAGTGAATAGGTGTTACCAAGGTTTCTTACCATGTCACACAGTATAAGAACCATGGGCCATATTTACAAGGCCCATGGTGTAGGGCAGCGCATCAACTGCCGTTCTGTGCTGGTCTGCGCCACCGGGAAAGGGAAGAAAAGCACGGTATCTACAAGATATGGTGCCTTTCGGTCCTCTCACCCCTGTCCTGGTGCATAAATTGTTGCCATGCACAATTTTAGGGATGATAGTTTTTCTGCAGGAAGGGACACTTTCCTGCACAAAAACAATCAGTGGTGTTGTTTTCCTCTTTCTATGTGCAGAGTGCACCACACATAGAAAGAGGTAAAAAGTGGGAGAAAGAAAGATATTTCTCCCTGTTGCGCAAATCTTATGCCACCCCTGCGTAGGCATAGGATTTTGACGCATTCCCAGGCGTGGGATATCTTGTTAATCTGTGAATGTGTCCAAATGCATGGTTGTTGTGTGTGAACTCCCATTCATCATCCATGGAAATGTCTTTCTGACTCAAAGTAAGGCAATGCAGTGACTTGTGCTGCATTGCCTTACTCTATGTCTACCAGGGCATATAAAGCCATGCACAGAGGCTTTGTGTATCCTTGTACATATATGGTGTGCAGCCTGCGCTGCAGGTGTGTCACAAAAAGTGACATTCCTGAGGCGCAGACCGCTTGTAAATATGGGCCCATCTAATTGAAGTCAGCGATCTCCAATTGCAAACTGATTGACTGGAGAGTCATTGAGGGCAGAGAAATCTAGGCAGGGAAAAGCAGCCACTTTGTCTGTTTGAGTGAATATGTCTCTTGATGGTAACTTATTAGGGAAGCAAGGTGGGCGGCCCGCATTCTCGAGTGGCGTGAACCTGCTGCGACATGGAATCTGGGGGGACTGGGAAGCGTTTGAAATATCTAAGACAACGATTCTTAGGCGGTTAGAGTTAGGATTGGAATTGCCAATGTCAGGAGAGGACTTTCCCTTGGTCGCTGTCTGCTAAGAACATTTCTGCTTAAAGAAGTTTGCTAGCTTCCTCTGACTGCACAGCTCCTTCGGAGCATGCATTGGTTTTTCACTAAGCAATTATTTCACTTCCTCTATTAAATTATCGCTGCCAATAATCATGCAGTTCTCATCTCGGTGTTTAGCCGCTGTCTTGTGGCAATTTTTTTTGTTGCCTTTTTCTTGTCCATTTCCAAAAGAAATATAGAACTTGGAGAATTATTAGGATATGAGAATATTCTCATAAAGGGGAAGCGTGAGACTGTGAAACAAGTAGACACAACTGTAGGGGCTACTTGGATGGTTCGTAAATCAAAGCTCTTATCCTGGTTGGCTTCAAAAGAGAAATGTTGTCAGGGAATTCAGTTGCCCGTGGGCCAAGAGGGGTGCCCAGCCCAGTCTCTTCCTGCTGATGACTGGTGAAGATGGACCCACTTTTGGCCTGGTCTTCACCCAGGCATGTGCTCAGGCGAATCCCGAGCTGCAAGGGGATGAAGGACTTTAAATAGACATCAACATAAAGTAACAGAGCACTCCATAAACAATGTCACATACTTAAATAGTAATCTTTCAAATTACATTTAATCATGAATAATTATTAGATCAGAAAAAGGGTCATGTGATCTAGAACGAAAGCATCATATTGCATCGAATCCAATAATACATTTGGTATGATTTGTAAAGTGAACAAAGATTTGTTATCCTGATATGCATGGAGGTTGAGGTTTTGCTTAAAATATGTTCCTGGTTGAGTTGCGGAATCAGCCGACACGTGTTTCGTCCCAAGAATGAGACTTCTTCAGGGCTGATAGCAGAGAAGCATACAATATGTCTTGAAAAAAACAGTATTCATAAGGTAAATAAAATATTTAGTAATAAACTTTGTATATTTACATGTAATGTGATCAACTGATCACCATACCATAATTTAGAAAATTAGAACCCATAATCCAAGAAGAAAGTACCCTTTAATTGCAAGACTCACCATTGGTGAGTTCTAAAGAATTTAGGAATTGTAGGCCCTTGAGTGAACGTGTATACAGCACTGAAAAAAGTGCGATAATGTGTACCAATGTTAAGTGAGAATAGGAGACAAGAGTACTAACTTGCTAAATAATACCAAGAATCAAAAGCAGTCATATTATGTAGTGACTTAGAAATCATGCACCCAAGTAGAAGACGTGATTTGAGAGTAGAGAAATGTTTAGAAGTTATCTCAAAAAGTTTTAAAGTGAAAGAGTAAGGAACATAGGCCCATATTTATACTTTTTTAGCACTGCTTTTGCGTAAAATACTATTGTATTTTGTACGTTTGTGCTGCTTTTGCATCAAAAAGCGTCGCAAATGCAGCGCTAAAAAAGTATAAATATGGGCCGTAGACCGTACCAAAAGCCAGTACACAAAAATGTATCTCAGGAAATGAATGAGATATAAATCCTGAAAGTATGTGCAAAGGAATGCAGACGAAGGCAAAATCAGATAAGAATAAATATGTATTAATGAAGCGAACTACTGTATTATGTTTAAGCATTAAACAAAAAGAGGAGCTGACCTTTCACACAATACCCCAAAAAATAAGGTTCACAATCACTTCTGTATGGGAAGGTTGGAGAAATCTTTTTGTAGACCTGGAAGTCCCATTTTATTCCATCAGAATAGTTTCAAGTGTGTGAAATGCCAGTCAAAAGCCTCAGTTAAATGTTTTTTATTGAGTCTTGGTAAGGTTCCTGATGCATGTTACGGTAAAAGCGCATAAAAAGGACATTTATGGGCATATTTATTCTCTGTCTGTGCCAAATGAGTGTCAAAAATTCGGCACATTCGGCGCAAACCTTGTACCATATTTATATTATGACGCCAAACCCTGCGAACGTCAAAATTCCTCTGTGTGTGAGAAATCACCTTGCGTTAATGAGATGCAAGGTAGGCATTCCTGTAGAAAAAATGACTTAAACACCAGTGTGCCATATTTATGCTACCGAGCAAAAATGCCGCAAGGCCTGGAGGAGGAGGCGGAAAATGACGCACAGCCCAATTTCCGTAAAAATAACGCCTGGGTCAGGGCAGGCGTTAAAATGGGGCAAACACACCAGTACTTAAGGAAAACACACGGAAGCATCAGCAGAGCTCCAAAAGGAAGACATGGAGGTGCTATTCATCCAGCATGCTTGAAGATGCAGAGCACAGGATCAACAGCACTAGCTTCCACAACACCAGCAGGGACCCCAAAAGCAACGCAGAAGGTAGGAGAGGATATTCAGGACCAGGACAACTCTTCAGGCACTCCAGCAACAAGACATCATCCAGGGGTACAGACTCAACTGCCAACCCATTCAGCAGCTGCTGTGCAACATTGAGCCACAGTTGGCACCCAGCTTGCAGACACCTCACACCATTCCACCAGAGACCAAGCTGCTAGCTGTCCTCCACATGTTGGCAACTGGCTTGTTTCAAACCACTGGTGCCCTGGTTGCCAGGATCTCACAGCCCTCATTCTCTGCCTTCCTACCCAAGGTATTGGATGCCATCATCTCCCTCACACCCCGCCACATCAGCTTCCCCAACACACAGCTGAAGCAGCAGGAGACCAAACAGGGCTTCTACCAAATCAACGGCTTCCCACGGGTGCTTGGTGCCATTGACTGCACACATGTACATATTGTGCCACCTGATGCAACCGAACATCTATACCGCAACAGGAAGCACACACACTCCATCAATGCGCAAGCCATTGTCGATCACTGGGGATTGATCACTAACATTGTGGAAAATTATCCAGGGAGTGTACATGATTCATTCATCTTCCGCCACTGCACCATCAAACAACACTTCCAGGATGGGCAATATGGAAATGGCCTACTTGTTGGTAAGTACAGAAACCTACTTATATACACACAGCACAGCAACCCTGTAGGGCACACAACACATACACCACTACATTGACACGTGGCTAGGAAGACAATGAGGTTGTGACACTGGTAGTCATGTGTGATATCCTCACCCAATGGGATACACACCTATGGACAAATGACAGATGCAGACAAAAACACATGCCACTCCACAGACACAAGGGACCAATTTGAAACAACACAATGACAATGACATGGCCTTAACTGGCAGTACAACTTGGAAGATTAATCTTTCAATATCACATCAATAATACTCAATCAAACACCCTTTCAAGCAATAAGTACTGTGTAAGGGGTGTGCAATGTGTTTCGCTGCAGGTCAAACACCATGAGACACATAGCATGATGATGATGACTCTAATGAAGGTGACATGGAATCATTGAGGCTGTACCAATATCTCACATCACTCCTGCTTTGACATTGTCCACTACCAATAAGCAAGTGGACTGTGCTAAGAACACATATTGATGTGACAATATTGAAAGTGCACATTCCTACACATACGGTTTGAGACAATTTCACATATACACAACAGATATACAGGCATATGGACCTTCTGGCACTCAAACCATGAACCTCACAACCAAGTTAGCCAGCTGAACTGGACCAGGTTCAGTCGTATAATAGGTACACGTATGAACATGAGTCTACTCGGTAAGAGCAGATAAATATGTCTACAGAGAACTTGTCACACATGGGATATTTGTGCATTGTCAATTGTCAACACGTCAGTGCTGCCAACTGATGGAGATGTGTTGTACAATGTCATCTAGCCAAATCAAAGGGCCTCGCTGATGTTTAACAAATTCTATTGCATATGTTAAATTGGATGGGATGTCCAGGCCAAATAGATGGAACCGTGCTACCACCACTGTGGAATTGATTCTGTGTATGGAAGTATCATGTCACCCCCAGTTAAGACACATAGGGCCAGATGTAGGAAAAATCCAATTTGCGAGTTGCAAATTGCGAGTCATTCCGACTCGCAATTTGCAACTCGCAAATTGGTATGCAGAACGGTGTCTCAGACACCGTCTGCAACTCGCTATGGGGTCGCAATGACCCACCTCATTAATATTAATGAGGTGGGTCGCTAATTGCGGCCCCATAGCGAGTCTAGGCACTCGCAAACATGGAGGCCTGCTGTAGTCAGCAGACCTCCATGTTCGTGACTGCTTTCAATAAAGCAGTTTTTTTTTTTTTAAGTGTAGCCCGTTTTCCTTAAAGGAAAACGAGCTGCACTTAAAAAAAAAAACGAAACCTTTAGTTTCGGTTTTTTTTCAGGGCAGGCAGTGGTCCCTTGGACCACTACCTGCCCTGAAAAAAATGTTTTGGGTCCATTCACAAACTGGAAGGGGTCCCGTGGGGACCCCTTCCAATTTGCGAGTGGGTTACCATCCACTTGAAGTGGATGGTAACTGCAATACCCTTTGCGACCGCATATGCGGTCGCAAATGGTATTGCATTCCACTCCGAATCGCAAATAGGAAGGAAACACCCCTTCCTATTTGCGATTCTGAAATGCATATTGCGAGTCGGTACCGACTCGCAATATGCATTTCTGCATAGCAAAGAGGCATTTGCACCTCGCAAACGGCGATTTTCGCCGTTTGCGAGGTGCAAATACTTTGCTACATCTGGCCCATAGACACCTCTTTCACATTATATAATGCATGGGAGTACACAATGTACTGCAAGTCTACAAACTTACCGCTGACAATCGGTCAATCAGCCAAACACCAGTTCAGATAATGAAACATTCCAATGCCGATGGTACATCCTAGAAGCCTAGGATTCTACACAATAACACAAACACAGATGAGTCACAGACAACACAACAGAACAACTGCCATGCAAAGTGATAATCATGGTGCAAGCAACAGCAACATTTTCTCACTCATTTTCTCTTTCAGCTGATCAGGGGTATGGGATCCAGCCATGGATCATGACCCCATTCTCTAATCCAAGCACAGCAGCAGAGTGTGCCTATAATGAGGCACATCGGAGGGCACAGATCATAGTCAAGAGGACCTTTGGCATCCTGAAGTCATGATTCAGGTGCCTCGACATCACCGGATGCAGCCTCCTATACCCACCAGAAATGGTCTGCAAGATCATTTTGACCTGTGCCATCCTGCACAACATTTGTGTAAGGAGGAACATTCCCTTCTATGAACCAGACCCACGAATGGCTGAAGAGGAGGAAGAGGAGGCTGCTGTCCATCAACATGAGGGGGAGCATCCAAACACTGCAGCAGGATTGCGTAGGAGAAAACACATTGTCCAAAACTTATTTTTGCTATAGTCATTATCGCCACTGTCTTACCATATGTCATTAAACACCTATTCTAATCACTATATCATGGTCTGGGTAATCATTGTAGTGAGAGTAGCATCATGGAGCATTACAGAAATACAGATTAGGATACTGAAAAATCCACATCACATTTGATGGGTATGAATGTGCACCCAACTTCACACACACTGTAAATGACATATATTCTGTCCATTTCACATTTGAAGGGCAATATCAGAGGACCACAGCTATTTCACACATACATGTTGGCAACATGGTTCATTTCAGCATATGGCACACAACAAAGACACCATCATTCATAAGGAAAAAAATGCCTCATACATGAGGCAGATGATGTGCTATTGCATTGGTAACAGGAATGTATGACCAGACCCTTGACAGCAGTAAGTGTGACATCAGCTATCTTTGCAAGGAGTATGTGTGACAGGAAGGCCATGTAAGTTGCAAATGGATAGCACGAGTGCCCCAGGCATGACAAGCATTACTCACAAGACATCCCCTGCACATGCCATCCCAGGTCATAAGTCCTGCCACTGCCATGTTTTCTGTCTCTCCCCACCCTTCTCTAGGGGGGCCTGGACATGGTTTATTTTTACCCAGGTAATCCTTCATCTACACACACCCAGACTCACATTCTGACTCCAGTGTGCTTCCCTCTTTAATATGGAATTCCATAGTCATAGTTCATTTGTCTGCATGGACTTCTGGTCAGACAATGCACTGCCTGGTAGTCTGTGGGACCTGTTATCACCTGTCCATTGCTTCCCATGTGAAAGGCACTGTTGGCTCTTTGAACTTGATTCTCACCTACAGGACTTGTGAGAGACTGAAGCTGCACACACCTGTGAGCACTTCCATGCAGACCAGCCATTTGAACATGCACTGTCCTTGCTGCTGCCTGGAACGGCATAGAAGCAGCCATTATATGCATTTCCCTGTTATGCATTGCCGTATAAATCACTTGTGTAACACAGGCCTTGGGTTATTGTGTAACGTTGCAGCACACAAGACAAATACAGTTTTAATTTTCCACAGTGCTGTTCCAGCTTTGACCAGTCTCAGTCTGCTCACTGTGTATTTGCCTTGTTTATTTTTGTTCCTGACTAACCCTGCATCCTGTTAGCCTGATTGGTTCCTGTCTTTGCGTTACCATAAAGGTTCCCAGTGGCTACATTTGTCTCATAGTTGCTTTCCATGCCCACACTTTCCTCCTGGGGTATTGTGTCAGGTAGGTTTACAATGAATACTCAAATACATTGTATAGAGTAATCAGTTTACTTATCGTATCATGGGGGTGTGACATGTCTTCAAATAGCCTAATCACGGCCAGTCCCTTGTCTGGGTTTCATGTATGCATGAGTGACAAATAGTGACAGTGTACCATGGCTGTATGCATGGATTGGGTATGGTGCCTCCAGCACAAAAACAAAGTTTGCTAATGTGCATGAAATGTCAAAACATGTTTGTACCCTGACGGTCAACACACTGATTCACATCGGCCCCAACATATTGATGGGGCTTGCATGGTGAATAGCTGTCAGATTATTCAGCACAGAGGCAATGATGTTCCCGGCTGCAGTGGGAATCTTAGAGGCCACCCTGTGTACAAATATTGTGAGGAAACCTGCCAGTTTTAAATTACTGATCCATTAACTTTGTGAGCACACCAAAGTTGCCCTGTTGTCAGTCTCATAAAACGTCTGGAGTGCCATAGCTGGACTGTCCCCATGTGTGTTCTCAATTCCTCTTTGGCTTTCATTCAATTCAGCTGTGAAGAATTCTTTGTTAATGCAGGGAATGGCTCCACAGACTCATGACTAGACCTGCACGTAACTGTGACAACATGGACCCCAATAATGACACAGGCTAGACATGGCCCCACACACTTGAACTGGACACCTTTGTGCAATTAACCACTGGAAATATGTGAACATTTGCTGCTTGGTCTGCTGGTCCTCCACTGCCACAAGAGAAACATAGGTCATTTATATGACTCAAACTGTGGAGTGACATTACATATGTGGATTGGTTTTGGGACTCTGTGTCACAAACACTGTACCCACATAGAATTTTCAAATGCCTGTCTCATGGGTAGTATTGAAACAAGTGACCAGGAAGTGGTATCCAACATTCCAGGACATGTGATGGCTTAGTCTTGGAACATTGCCATGGTCAACCGTCCTCTATCTATCCTGTGCATGGTTTGTCATGGGAGATTGTTTTGTCCCAAAATTCTGGGAAGTTCACACAGCATTTGTTGCTACGTGTATGGCAAACACATTTCCTTACTCATTTCCACACTGAATAGCATCTGACGGTTATCCACATTGACACCACAAGCATACAAGCACATTTATGAAAACACGTCTTGTGATGTTCACACAGTGGGACAACTAAAATTGAAATAGCCAATTCACACACATTGACACACAGGCAATGAGTTGCTGTATTGAGTTGCATCGCCTTGCTGTCCTCTATTGACGCACAACCTGCTCAAACTGGGTAATACCAATTTGTATTCCAAAAGTTTGGGGATCTATTGTGTCAGTGAAGAGTGCAAATCTGGTACAACAACTAGAGGATCATGGTCCGCAGTAATGTGATCTGCCACATGTGCCCATACACTGGAATGCACAAATTAGGTGCAAACAGCCTATCTGTGTATAGTCACAGCTGTCATGTACTTTAAAAATGTGAGAAATTACCCAAACCCAGTCAAAGACATCAATTTTGATGCATATGCGTCAAAAAACACTGAATATCCATAGAAAAATGAGGCTCACCTCCATGATACATCCATTGGCCCCGAGCGGTGATTCCCACACTGTACCCCATGAAATTGGTTAACAATGAAAAATGTTTGGAAATAAGGATGTGGGGTAATTTCTAAGCATGTGCGTCAAAAAAAATGATGCACAGACTGTAAGCATTATAATATTTTGACGCATTATAATATTTTGACGCATCATAATAAAAACACACCTCCATTGAGGCAGGAAGTGATATCCTGTTTACAGAATTGGTACAGTGGGTGTACTTTCACTTTCACTTTGCAGTCTGTGTTTTTCTTGACTGTGTGGCTGTGCTTGGACTTGTCTCTCTGTGAATATTGTGAATTTGTCTCCTGTGTGCTCTTTATATTGTCTTTTGGTGTTTTCTATGTGTATGTGGTATCCTGTGTAAGTGTATGTTTGTCATTTCTGTTGTCTAATTTAGTCTTTGTACTGTTGGGAGTCTGTTGTGGGTAGTGTTAGTTTGGGGATAGTTGGGCTGTTTTAGGGGTATTTAATTTTAATTTCCCTCTCCTCCTTTCCCTTCATGAACCTCTGTACCCCTTAATTCCTTTATTATTTCAGTCATGTTGGGTGGGCCACGTCTGGGTAGAATGTACGAGGAGGTGCTGGGGGGATTCATTTGGCTGGTGTGCCACTTCCTCCCATTGATGATCGAAGCAGGTGGCAGGGTGATACAGGGTATCACACAGAGGCAAGGAGGCTCTGGTGGTCAAAGGTTCTGTACCATCTGCAATGCTTCTACAACACACCACACAACGACCACCAACTAAAGCACTGCTGGGCTGACCTTGTTGCCATCATACATATAAAGTTCCCTAATACTTTGCTAGTTTAGTTTGGTACACCCCTGCTGATCTAGTGCAGCATTTGTTCAATAACTAACTTCCCAGTATGGAGGCTATCACAGACATGGGTGTATGCTAAGATCAGAAGACCAGCATTCCTGTAACTGCTGCCATTTCAAAGGTACATACATCATCATGATTGACACAGTGGTACATTTGCTAAACCATGTGTTAATAATATGCCAGTGTCAGTTTGCTGTATAGCCACTGATCTACCAACTTGGCAAATGTAAGATGATGAATGTGGCTCACTGTAATTTCCAAAACCCATAATGGGTACACAGGGCAATGGGTGACACATTTCAGGTGCAATTACTACACCTGTGCCCATGCAGTCTGTCATGGATGACTACAATATACACTGTCAGCATATATCTCTTTGTTGTATCAAAATATTAAAACTGGTCAATCCATGGCTAGCCTCAAATTGTCACCAATTAACTAACAGTATCCCTGCCATTATGGTGTCATAGGGGGCATATGTGGCTCAGGGTACACTGTTAATGTAGCGTATGTAACCTACACACAACACAGGCCCTACATGTAAGGGACCATAGAAAGCATGATAAATCATGACCTTAAATCAACCCACAGGTGTGTCATACAGTAAATGATTGTCCCTTGATGCACAAGCCACAATACCTGAGTGGCTGGTATTGCAGTGCTCCAGGAAAGTGGCTTTGCATATCTCTCATTACTACAAATGATGAGAGGAGTACACTCCATAAATGAGCCTGCAACCAATTGATGAAGCATGTTTGTCACCGCATGATAGTTAGGGCCACTACATGTGTGCAGATATGTGTGTATCACTCACTGGAGTGACCGGGTTTATACATGTTTGCAGTGGCATGTCTGTTGGAGTATCATCATGCCTGAGAGGCTGGACTTTCAGATTTAATGTTACACATAGTAATTTTATTTGAAAGTGTTGTACGGTGCACAGACATTGAGCACATTTCTCCCTTCCATGCTTTACAGGTGGACCTACCCCCTACACAATCGGATAAGTGGCATGATTTGCGGACCCAGACATTTCCAGTAAGTGTTGATATTTCAGTTCTGTGTTGTGTTTGTAGCTGTTGTGTGATTGACTCCTGTGTGTTGGACACATAGCAAGGTATGATGTGCCTAGGTAAATGATCAGATATGTTACTTGAGTGGAGTTTCACTTTTTTTCCATCTTTGAGGTACACAATCAGTAGCGTAGAGTCATATTTTGGGATTTTAGTGCAGCCCTGTAGAAATGGCCATGTGAAGAGGATGACATTTGCTTTTGAAAGTTTTATAAATAAAAATTAGCAGAGGCCCAAATTCATGATTTAGTCAGCAAGTCAGACCCTGAATCTCACAGAATAGAGATGCCAAAGTCTTACCCACAGACTTGAGCCTCCCTGTTCACTAATGAACATGTTCAACTGTATGTTTGACTTCCTAGCAGCATCTAGCTCCACATGTTGTGCTACGTGTATGTGGCACTTGAGTATAATGTCATAGGTGTGCATGCAACGCATGCCCAGATGTGTGCTTGCATCTATCTGCTTGTTGTAAGACAGGTATTAGTGGTATTAAATGATGTTGACAATTGTCTGTATTTACAAACATAAATGTGGATAGGATTGTCCAAGGTTTGTGTCTATCCTAGTTGTCATGATCCAAGTTTAGTACACAGACATGTAAATCTGTAAATCACTTGTCCAAACCTAGGGTACCCACTCATGATTAGCAACTGCATTCCATCCTGGCAATTCTATTTACAAATCACAGATCTTGTGGCCCTTGATTGTCATCCCGAAGATAGTCATAAGTTGGCCTGTCACATGTGGAGGACTTGCAGCATTTTTTACCTAACTAATGGCTAAACAATGATGCATTGGTCATTTAAGTTGTTACACATCTTTTAGAGCATTGCTGTGCTGTTAGATAGGACATGTGTAGGCTGCGTTGGCATGTGCTTCCTCAGGGAGAATCTGTGATCTGTATGGTGATATGGCCTGTTTCAGCTACATTAGATGTATTGTCTGATTCTCATCAGTAGCTATATCACACAATGAAGTACCTAATGTTTGGCTTTATCTTTTTTAACAGCAGACAATATGGATGCCATCCTGATTCGTGCGTTTCAGCACCGGGCGATGCATTACCACCACATTCTGGATGTGGAGTCTGGTTTCCGCCACATGGCACAGCGTTATCCCCATGAAAGAGCCCCAGGAGCATGGAGGGCATTTGCCCAAGGGGTCCCTTTGCTGTCCACAACAGCCGCCACCACATGCACCAACACTACCACCAGGTGGCACCAAGGATATCCGGCACCACTGCAGGAACATCGACTTCCACTGCTCCAGGACCACTGACAGCAGCACCTGCACCTCCCCCTACAGCCATGGCACCATCAACCAGACACACATCTATAACTGGCTCTGAGACCACCCCTGCTGCAGTCATTGACCCTGCAGATTTCAGAATGATGCATCATGACATGCAACGTATGTTGCGGAGACTGGACAGGCTGCAGCAGGAGGTGTCACAAATTAATAAGAGGGTGCGTGCCATCAAAAAGACCCTGTGGAGGGCGAACTTGTGACAGTTATACCCTCTGCCATGAATCCCTCCCCTTCCTCCTCTTTCCTGGTTCCTTTAATTAGTGGGTTTAGGGTGCTTAGTGTTAGGTTAGAATAGGCTGTTAGTTTAGTTAGTAGTAGTGGGTTGGGGGTGGGGGTACGATATTTTGAAATGTTATTCTATTATGTGTGATGGATGATGTTGGGATTTTGGTGTTTAAAAAAATATATATATATGTATATATATATATATATATATATATATATATATATATATATATATATATATATATATATATATATAAAAAATATAAAAATACATATTTGTTTAGTATAAGATAGTTTGTGTTTAGGTTAGCATATGTTGTCCTCCATGTGTCCCATCTTATAACGGGGGTGGGGGTTGATGTTTAGAGTGTTTAGTTAAATGTGATAAGTAAGTTTAGCTTAGGTTAGTTAGGGACAGTTGTGGGTAATGTGTAGTTAGGATAGGTTAGGTTAGTTAAGGTGTTTCCCTTAGTTTTATCATCCATTTTTACTGTTAAATACATATTTAGGTACTCCTTTCAGTATGTGTCATATTCTTGGGGATCAGGGCCTTGGCATGGGTGAACAGTGTCTCTTTAGTATTTGCATTTGGTTCCCATCCTGCAACCAAATCCCAATTGAGTTGTCACATTGGCAGCTACACCAGAGCTACTTTGCTAAGAATCTGCCATCCATTGCACCCACCACTCAAGGTTACTATGGATCACAATGTGTTGTTAATTTTTAATGTATGTTTTCAGTCTCACACACTTTGGGACCAGATTTGGTATTGAAGACACTGTGTTACGTCTGCCTACAGTCTTATGCTCAAGTGAAGCCTTAGAAGGTGAGTGATGGTATATTCTCAAGTAGTATAGTATACATGACTCACACCTATCATTTGTTACACTGTACAGCCAGGTTACTTATTTGTACGCACACTCATACACTTCCATTCCTGCTGTATGGTGTGTGTGGAATAAATTGTGACGAATGTCACATGCATAAAGATGTCTAGTACAATAATTTGAAGGCAATATTTTTCGGCTTAGACATCTCTTGAAGAAGACTTATTCTGTCCAACACAGCATTTTACTGTATAGTTTTGAGTTACCTCAGAATTGACCTTCATGAAGGGTAGATGATGGTATAATCCAGACCACAGTGCATAGTTATCAGCCCACATTCTTTCAGGGCAGTTGTATTGACATTCTATGGTCATCAACATGAGGCAAACATCACTAATCTCCCTCACGGTTGATGTGTCACATTACACAGAGACAAAGTGGTTGTTGAAGCGCTATTTATTTTAAAGTGCTGTTGTGCTATATTTACATTGTCCATGATTGTGAGTCCATCAGTGTGACACCTTCCATTGTGATCCTACATAAGTGCAAAAGGACATGTCATTGGACATGCTGGGGTGAAGTGTCATACAGTGCAGAGGGACATGATTTGCCAATGAGTTAGAAAGAGACAATCACAGGGCATTGTGACAAGGTAAACAGTGGGCTGGAGAACAGTGCTTGAGAGCAGCTTTTGCAAGACTGGCATGTTACAAAGCACAGGACCTTGGTTATAAGTGGCCAGGTGGCAGGAACTAATGCTACTGGGTACTCTTATGGGTGAAGGTGATCTGTTCCACATCTTCATCTTCTGATGTGTGTGCTGTCTCCTCTGCCCTTGGTGGTGGGTGTGAAGGGGCAACACACACCTCAGTGTTTGAAGATGTGGAGTCAGACATCCCGGTAGCTGCCAACCGTGGGGCTATTAAGGGCAGTACTGCAGCAAGGAGGAGCTGCTGGTTCTTAAGAATAGCAGCCACATCACTGTGGTAGGCAGCCAGATCGGCCATGAGGGGGTCAGTATTGCATTCGTGCATGCGTTGAAAGGTTTGTTTTTGGAGGTGTTGCGTCAACTCTCTTACAACTGTACTGATTTCCTTCACACTTTTTTCAAGTTCTTGCACGATTGATGTTCGCCCTTGCATGGCTGCTGCCTGTTCTGCAGTTGACATCATGCACAAACGCACCTGCTCTAAGCTGGCTGCCATATTTTCAATTCGCACCTGCACCACCTTGGCAAGCTCCCGCTGTACTCCAACTACAGTTCTCTCAAAGCTGCTGCCAGTGTTGTCAGAGTCCTCAACTGGGTTGGAGCTGGCAGGTCGTACAACTGGGGTGGTGGGTGGCTCCTCTGTGATAGCTGCTGTATCTGTGCTCCTCCTTGCAAGTGAAGGTGGAGTCTGGAGGGTTCCAAGGACATCTTGGAGGGTCTGCTGACTGATGTTTGCCAGCTTGTCATCCATGTCATCAGGGAAGTCCAGGACAGGCAAATCCCCAGTAGAGCCTTCGTCCTCTGCAATGAGATATTGTACAATTAGTGTGTCTGTGTTGTGGCATTTGTAATGTGACATGCCTGCCTTCCTATTAGATGCACATTGTGATATAGGTTCCTGTTCATTGTTCCTAGCTATAATATTAGCATTCTCCCAGGCCTATGCCCCACTTGCATGTCACATGTAGTGTGGTCAGTTTGGGGACTTGCCAGCATCACATCCTCTAGGTGTAGATTCTGCCCAAATTGTATATTGCCACCTTCTTGTCCTACACAACCCTCCGTCTACTTCCATTCTCATGGTGAGGCCTTGCACTGGTTGTGGGTGCTCTGATGGCACTTGCCTACACTTAACAATCCGGAACTGAGCCAGTCTCTCATATTTCACATCCAGCTATATGTTGCTGAGACCTAGCATAACTATGTATAGCATTGGCATGGCACACTACATATGTCAGCATTGGTAGTGTGTAATGTTGATGTTGGGGAATGTTTGCTACATTGCATTACACTGATGGCCCTAGCAGTGTTCCATTTCCTCTTCTACTGTGCAGGTATATTTCACTAGCCGGTGACATATGTCCTCCACCTCAATGCTGTTCTCTGAGCAGTATAACATTTGGGATGTTGCATGGTGTCATTGGAGATATTGTGACCCAGGCACAGGATGGACCCTGACATATGCAACATAGGTATGACAGTAGTGCTGTGTACCTCATAATATTTATGCAATGGCTGATGTTTGTAGCAACTATGGACATTCACAGTTGGCAGGATTAGAACATTTGTATTGATTTCAGAGGATTGATAACGTTGTCATCCTGCACCCTCTAATTTGGGTGTGTTTGATCCATGGGCATGTAACTGCCATTAGGTACTTGACCTGCACACACAGCAGAGGTGGTAGTGGCAACTGTTGTCAATATTACATTCCAATGCCGGATATGGCCTGGGACTGTTAATGGAGCCCTAGTTCATGTAGGGAGAATACCAGCTGGCCAGTTTTACGTTGTACCCTACCCTACTGGACTGGCTTTACCTTTCCAACATCCTTGGCATGGCAGCATACCCCCATGCAAAGGTTTTTGGTGTAGTGTTGTACTGTGCTCCAGGTTTCCTCTGAACAGCCCATGCCTGTGTCGTGCCCCTTTACCCATGAAACTCCCTGTGAATCATGAATTACATGCATTGTGTAGTAGGTATGTCCACCCTCCCTGCTTACAGTTAACATTTGTGCATTTTAATTTCGCATGCAACTTACCCTGCATCTGTGTTGTCTCCTGGTAGTCTGCTCTGTCCTGTCCTTGACTCCCTGTGACAATCTCCTCAGGGATGACGGCTGCCCCCATCTTCTCCATGTGGTCCAGAGCCTCCTGCGGTGCTGGACTCCCACCTGCAGTCTGCAGTGCTGCCTTCCTGTTCCTGGCCATCTTTTCCCTGATCCTGTGCTTGCAGTCATGCCAGCGTTTCTTGTACTCAATGACTGTTCTCTGTACTTCTGCCACACTGTTTATCTTGTCAACAATTTGTTGCCATATTGCCTCTCTCCTACTAATTGGCAATTTTGAGGTGACAAAAAGTTGGTGCTGGTGTTCCATCACCTCTATCACCAGAATGTCCTGCTCCTCTGCACTGAACCAACACTTTCTTTTGTTCTTCTCCCTCTCCTAGGTCTTGTGTGGGTCCTCCTGGTTGGTTCCTGGTCTTGTGTCATCTTCCTGGGGTCTGTCCAAGCATCTGGGATCAATTTTTTCTCTCCTTAGCACACTTTGCATTGTTTGCGCCAATTTTTGATGCAATTGCGTCAAAAATAGGCGCCTATTCAGCTTGCGATGTCGTAAACCGACTCGCAGTCATTTTCGCCACGTTAACGTTGTTTTTCTTTATGACGTGACGCATTGGTTTGAGTAAAAGAAATGACTCACACCTGTGGTTTGCGCTGCCGTGCGTCAAAGTATAAATTTGATGCCCGAGCAAGGCAAAGAAATGGCGTTAGCCAGTGGTAAACTTTTTGACGAAAAACTGCGTTGCCGCAGTTTTGCATCAAAAAGTATAAATATGGCCCTTATTGTGCTCTCTAGTGAAAGATATGGACCAAATAAAATATACGTTTTGTAAGATAAAAATGTATAACTAGGAGTCAGAGTAAAATAAATTAAACAATTATCAATCAAATATTAATAGATATGGAATTAAGGGGGTCATTCTGACCGCGGCGGACGGCGGTCGCCGCCCGCCACGCGGTTTCCGCCGAAAGACCGCTCCGCGGTCAAAAGACCGCGGCGGTCATTCTGGCTTTCCCACTGGGCTGGCGGGCGACCGCCGAAAGTCCGCCCGCCAGCCCAGCGGGAAACACCCTTCCCACGAGGACGCCGGCTCAGAATTGAGCAGGCGGTGTGGGAAGGTGCGACGGGTGCAGTTGCACCCGTCGCGAATTTCAGTGTCTGCTAGGCAGACACTGAAATTCTTTTTGGGGCCCTCTTACGGGGGCCCCTGCAGTGCCCATGCCATTGGCATGGGCACTGCAGGGGCCCCCAGGGGCCCCGCGGCACCCCCTACCACCATCCTGTTCCCGGCGCCATGGAGGATTCTCAAGGGCAGCGGAAAGTCCGCGGGACACCGCCGACTTTCCGTTTCTGGCCGCGGCTGAACCGCCGCGGTCAGAATGCCCAGCGGTGCACCGCCAGCCTGTTGGCGGTGCTACCGCCGACCTCCGCCATGGCGGTAATTACCGCCAGGGTCAGAATGACCCCCTAAGTGACTTGGGAATGTCTAATCTGAGGGTATATTGTTTATTTTCTAATAAACAAAGTAAACAAATCACTTATCATATGTAACGACTAACGGAAATATTTGAAGTATCTATACAAGATGGGCGGGACGGTATAAATGTCTTGACCCCACTGGATCTCAAGTAAAGTTGCCACAATATCATTCATTTAACTTTATTTCGGTGAGTAAAAACAAACCATTAAAGTACAGTACACAACAAAGAAAGAGAGGACTTCTAAAAGCACGGACGTGATAAAAGAAATAAGGTAAAAGTACAATTAAAAGGAACAAGATAGGTTTTAAAAAACAAACAGGAAATAAGCAGTCAAATAAACATCACTTAATATAATGAAAGGCAATACTCAAAAATGAAAATAATTCCCTAAATCAGCACTAGTTAAAAAATATAATACACCAATATCTGAATACTGTGGAGCAATCACACATCCAATTTGATAAATATAAATAGATAAGTCTAAAAATGAGTTCCCCACTCTTGCTCCTTGAAGTTGCTGAACTCAGATATCATAATAGTACAAGAATTTTCCCCTTTTTCCCCCCATTAAGAAAACTGTCTTGGTGGATTGTTTTCGCTTTAAAATTCTCACGGCATAAAATAAGGGAACAGTTCCATAGGTCTATAAATAATCCATAAGAACCCAAGCCAAAATCCATGTCCTGTACAAAAAGAAGCTACAATCATACATCCAAGTCAGATAAATATACATAAATAGTACTAAACAATAACTACACCATTTTATCCCTTAAACTTGCTAATCTCAACCTCCAGATAGACTCGAGAAAACTTGCCACTGGTAGAGCTATCTTGACGGACGGGTCGCTTTTTAAAATTCTCTCAGCATGGGGACAGGATCTAACTCCTAATTGTTTAAAAAGCGGGATGAGCCAAAGTGCTCTTTGTTTGTGATATGCTTGACAGTGGAAGAAAACGTGTGAAACAGTTTCTGCACTTTTACAACCCATCGGGCAACCTTTAGATCTATTAGTTGAACTGGACCATTTGTACGTAAGGCAGCACAGGGGGAGGGACCCAATCCTAAACCTGATAAAAAGGGCACGAGCAAATGGAGATAACTTTGCATCCAAAAAGGGCTCAAATTCGTAATGGCATTTAACAAGTAAAATATTGTCGGACATGGACAATGGAATAGAACCAGCAAATTGTCCAACCTGAACATTATGCCAATAAGCATCCTTTAACAGCTGTGCAGCATTTTTAGGAATAGAAATAGGATCATGCCAATAGGAACCTAACCCCAGATGGGAAAAGATTGTTCAACGAATACACACCATTTAGGTTTAATACTAAAATCACGGCCCACCACTTTTAGGAGGCCACACCGAAAAGGTGTTAGGGCATCAGTTGTCCACAGCCGAATCCAAAACAGCAGGGGCCTTAGGGCCGCAATCTGTGAGATTGAGAAAAGATTTAGGTCCAGGTGAATGGGCAAAGATGGGGTACTCAATGGAACCTTTAGCATCATTTTTAAAAACTGGTTTTCCGCGCTAGCCAGATTCGCCAGATTACAATGGGCCCAAAGTTCAGCTCCATATAGGGCGGCCCCCCTAGCTTGTGCTTTGTATATTTCCAATGCAGGAGATATTGCAAATTTCGGGGAACTAGAGGCAAATCTGGCAATTCCACCCGCCCTCTGCTTCAGGCATAATAAAGATTTATGGCGCTGGGCATGCCAAAGATGTGAATCTTCCACTTTGATACCTAGATAATCAAAGGTACCCACCCTTTCCAAAGGGACATCATCTAAATATACAGGCCTCTTCATTTTTCTCCTACTATCTCCAAAAACCATGTATTTTGTTTTTGCTGAATTAATTGATAACCCATGGTCAGTGCAAAACTCCAGGAATCTGGAGAGCAGCCTAGAAAGGCCCATGGCAGTACGTGATTGCAATAGGGTATCATCTGCAAACAGAAGACAGGGGATCTTCTGCCCGCCCAGACTAGGGGCGTCACTTTGACAGTCTAAGAGATAGGGCAAACAGGCATTAATAAACAAGAGAAATAAGGTGGGCGCCAAGACACAGCCTTGCCTCACGCCCCGTGTAGTTGGGAAAGCAGGCGTCAGATCGCCAATGGAACCCCAGCGGACTTTAGCACAATTATCAGAATAAAGATCCTTGATAATATTAATCATGGAACCCGGAACACCGGTGGTACTAAGGACCTCCCAAAGCTTGGCACGCGGGACCAGGTCAAACGCAGACTTCAAGTCAACAAAGGCCACAAATAAATGGCCTTTGTCTGCATCTACGGTCTTCCACTTGATGGTGATGAATCGGAAGATCTGATCGATAGTGCTGATCTTGTCCCTAAATCCTGCCTGGAGATGGCTTAAGACCTGATTTTTCATTATCCATTGTTTTAATCTAGTTAGCAACTGGTACGAAAAGATTTTCTGCAAGTTGTCTAATAGACTGATAGGCCTATAATTCCCAGGGGAGCTCTTGTCGCCTTTTTTATGAACGGGGACAATAATCGCCATCTTCCACGAGAGCGGATAGGAACGAGATGCCATGGCAGTGTTTGATACCCTGTTTATATAACGGGTCCACACAGATAGGTCTGATTTGTACAGATCAGAGGGAATACCATCTTGGCCAGGGGCCCTACCAGATCTTTGCGCGCAAATTGCCATCTCTGTTTCTTTTAGGGTGAAGGGCGGCATTTCAGGCTGGCACAGTGCATTATCTATGGGAGTATCATAAAGCTCCGTCCGAGAGCCGTACAGTTCACGAAAATAAGAGAGCCAGGTTCCTGGGTCGATAAGACATTCAGTAGTGGATGACAGGCCTGGGTCGCTACGCGCAACCAGAGTCCAAAAGAGCTTGGCGTCGCGAGAGCTAGCAGCCGCCGCCAGACACTCCCATAAATGCTCCTCGTATTTTAGTTTTGATCGAGTGAGAGTAGACACATAGTTCTTTCTCGCATGTGTAATGTCGTCCCGATTCTTTGCCTTTAAGGCCTCAGATAGAAGATACTTGGCCACCCGGCACTCTTTGTCAAACCATTTGCACCTAGGAGCAGAAGATTTTGTTTGGGATTTGGAAGGTTTAGTGAAGAGCTCCTTGAGTTCCGCAAAAACCCCCACATGGGCGGACAAAATTTCTGAAGGAGATAATGCAATGGAGTCCTCAAAAAGTTGGTGACGGGTCATCATAATGCCAAGCTTATGGTTCAGTTAGTCAGATTTAAAAAATGAGGGCCACTTTACCGCAAGCTTATTAGTGGAAAGTTTTGACAGAAAACTTCGGCCAGCCAAACCAGCGGGTAGATCAAACAGGGCTACGTTTTATGCAATTTGCAGGGGGGCGTGGTCACTAGTGTGGGGAAGACCCACCTCTACATTAGTTATGAAATGCCAAACTCGTAAGTCCAAAATGACATAATCCAAGCAGCTACTATAATTACCTCTGAAAAAAGTGGGCCTAGCAGGGTTATCATTTGGAAATCGGCCATTTCCAAAACGGAGGCCGTAGGTAAGTGCAAGGTCTATTATCTGAGACACCCTAGGGGAAGGAGTGAGTGGCGTAGGATGAAGCTGGAGAGGGGGAATGTTTCACACTACGTCCTCATCCTGAGTGGACTCAGCAAAGGCTGAGCCAAACTCAATTTGGGCGTTAAGATCACCAGCAATAATGACTCGATATTTAGAATGGAATTCTGAAAGAACATTATGCAAGCGATAAATGGTATCAGACTGTTGGTTAAGGGAGCCTGGTCGGTTATAGATATTAATACACAGCACAGGGGCACTAGACCTAGGCTGTAATACTATGGCTAAAATATCACAAGAATCAACAGCAATTTCCTTGACCCTAACCATCTCAGATATCTTGACCCAGATACATAGACCCCCAACCGCCCTCCCCCTGTGGGATTGAGTTGCCTTTTTTACAAAAGAACGATAACCTTGCCTATGCATACCACCCATTGCCCAAGTTTCCTGGAACATGCAGATAGAGTAAGATTCCACAAAAGCCCCCCACTCCGGATCAGGCAGTTTGCTCTTAATACCCGCCACATTCCAGGACAGCAAATACCCTTCAGAAGTTGGAGTGTTACAAGTGAGCGTATCAAAATCAAAATCCGTAATTAGTTTAGAATTAACTATAGGAGTACAGAAAGAAGCACTTGGGTTAGGACCACCTGGGCTGATTAAAGGTATTTGAGACAATACAAGTGGACCACAAGGTATGCAATGATTAGGGAAGAGTAGTCAGTCAACATCAGATGTATCCCCTATAGTAACGGGGTCTTGAGAACCACTATGTTTGGGATTGTGAACCAAAGCAGCCCCATCAACCGGGAAAGGCAACAAGCCAGACTTAGGAGCAGGAACTGGAACACTGCGGGGGCTTCCCTTGGGCCTAAGAGGATGTGCAGGCAAGATCTTGTGGCCAATAGCAGGCAGGCGTTCGCGGAAATGTATATCAAAATCAGTTCTTAGCGTATTGCGGGCTTCCATCTGCAAAAGTCCCCTAACTAATTCGGGGTTAGTGAGGTTAATTTTGATGGTATCACGGCCACCGGGACAACCACGTACTCGAGAAGCAAAAACAATGTCAGAATGAATGATAGAAGCACAGCCCCTGGTGTGACGAATCCAATATGCCACCTTGTTGACAAGGGAGGAGGTATCTTCTCTGATATGAGATGTAAGAGGAGGAACATTGCACAAATAAATACAATTTGAATTATCCACGTGAGTAGAAGGGGCTGAACGTACTGCCAAAGTGGCCGGTTGGATCCTATGGCCTGGCTTATTAGTGGGGCCCTTGTTGTGGTCCTCAATTGTTGAAGAAATAGCAGGCAGTGCAACCGGGCCCAAAGGACAAGAAGATTGTACCGGCACAGGAGTCAAAGTACGGTGAGGAGGTGAATCAATTTTTTTTAAGAGATTGAGAACCTCAAACAATATACCCTTTAGCTCCCCGACTTCACGTTTTAAGCTAGAGACTATAGTTAGTACGTCTTCTCCTGGAGGGTCACAGGGAGTGATAACATGTGAAGATATCGGAGGTTGGTTGGCACCCACCGAGTCAGCCTGGTCTAAAGTAGAAAAGCGATTAGCGCAAGGGATGCCACTGACAATGAGATCGTAAGAAGTGGCATCTAAGTTGTCCAATAGACTTGGGGGAGTCAAAGATTTAGGCAAACCCAACTGACTAGGCGAAACAGAGACTTGCACAGGGGATTTGAAGGGCTGGGGATCGATAGAAAGGTTAGGGCCTGCTGTTAGGAACGGGAGTAAAGTCCCAGATTTCAGTCACTTGCAGGCCTTGCTCTCCTTTTCCTTAAGAATAGATTCCACCATCTCAATTAAGTTATCAATTTCTCTTGAGACGCAGTTTGAGTGGACTTGCGCTACTTGATTAAGTTTTAGGTTTTTAGATTTAGCACCTGCAGCATCAGGACTGGTGCGCGCCTTACGCTTCCACATGCTTGGCAAAGGAAGTAAGATAGGTAACACAGGGAAAAAAAGGCACTCACTACCCTCTTGTGAGGTGCGTAAACAAAGAGTTTGGAAGAGAAAACCAAGGGGGGTTGCCCAGCCCAGCCTCTTCCGGGCACTGAACGGGCAAAGGACGGGCCCGCCCTTGGCCAAGGGCTTGGCCCGCGCGCGTCCCGCGAAGTGGGCGCGCTCAAATTTGATTTAAAGGGCTCACAGCCCCGCCCCCAGGCTTCAGGGACCAGCAGCAGCAGTCCTCCTCCGGAAGTTCAACGCGCGACCCCACGGGAAGTTCATTGCGCGACCCCACAATATCTTCAAAGTACGTTGTAAGACAAAGTTGAGCATCTCCAAATTAGAAAAAGAACCAGTACAAAAATAAATATAAATAGAACTTATGCGTAAAGCCGGCATGTTCCTCGGCCGTTATACGTTGCCCGATAAGTATGAAAATAAGGGGAGCGTGCATTTTGCAAGGCTGGAATTCCCCTGTAAGATAAAGATGGACAATACATCAAAGTAAAAATTTCAGGAGATCCCCTTTAACTTTGAGCATGTCCTGCACTGCTGGGAGATGAATGGCATTAATGGCCTCAGCTGGCAGGAGCTGTAACACATGAGGACAACCTGGTGAAGTATCCGCTGGTCCTTGGCGTCTCTCCCGGGCTATTGGAATGCCCCCACAAGATAACGATAGCCAATAAAAAAAAGCATAGTAATTCAAGGCTTACTCAGAGTGGTGCTGTGCACTAGAAACTCACAACTGATCAATGCATACAAATAAAACAAAATAAACCAATGGCCCATAAATGCTGTTTCTTTAAAAAGAAAATGTCTTTATTGTAAAAACAAACACATGCAGTACTTAGAAGGACAAATATTGGCAAGGTTTCAGATGGAAATACAATTTGGAATCCATTATTTAGGGCCTCACAGATTAGCCACCATAAATATGAGACAGTGGTTTATTAGTTGTGGTAGATAGGAGTCTAAAACAAGTTATATTATCACCATAATTTAAACTTGAGTCCAACCCCTAGTACCTATGGCTCATAGCAAACAAGCTTACCTTATGAAAATTGTGTAAAGCATTTAGAAGTACAAAAACAGTTAATACTCAAAACCACAACACAAAAAGCAAACTTCAATCTATACAATTAGGAAATAATTTAATTAACAAAATGACACCAAAACTAAAAAAAAGACCAAATACGGGACATTGAAGATATGATTTTAAATATTTTGGACTAAAAATAGCACAAAAAATATTTAACTCCAATGGCAGTCATCTGATTGCATTTGACCTGTACGTAGGCACAATTTACGGCCGACCGCAATGGAGCACATGTCGGATACAGAAACCAGTTTCATCCCAGTCAGACTTTTTCTCTACCAATTTATTGTCTGACATGGAAGTTGTGAGAAATTAGGATGTTGGTTGAGTGTGGTTTTAATCATGCTCAAGCAACAGCCACAATCCCTGTCAGGGTGTTCCACATAAGTCACGAAATTAACCTGTGTTTAACCCTCTTGTAGCTTGACACAAAAGCGGTCAGGCTTAACTTAGAGCTAATGTGAAAAGTATTTATGCAGCACAAAAACTATAAAAAATTAAAAACACAACACCTGGAAAATCCCACATTAATTCAGTAAAATGTAGTGAATGTACATAATTTATTTGACACCAAACCAACAGAAATCCAATCAATTGAACAGGAGTTATGTATTTTTAAAGTTCAAGGTAGTACAAGTGCCTAAAAGATCAAAGCTTCAACTGCTTACAACTAGACACACAAGACTGGGTAGAAGTCGAAAAATATAATTGACCAGAATGGAGCACAAGTCGGATAAAAAAAGTGAATTGGGCCTGGTGGGTGCTTATATTCAGACATAAAAGATATTTGGTGAAAAAGCTTCTGAGAAGGTAGAAGTTCAGGAGGGCATGACTGCATGCAGTGTCTGAGGAGGAGGCGTCATCGTCATAGTGAAGAGTTCTACGTTCTAACTTGGACTGCTTTTTGGGAGTGGAAAATCCCAGGCTGGATAAGGCTGGAGCGAACAAGAGTTCCATGAGGCCAGATACCCCATTACAGAAGGATCGCTAAACAGGATTTTCTACTGTGGAGAAGAACATAGCCAATCTGCGATTCACCTATGGAGGGTAGATGAGTGGGTTGTTCACAGTCTCTTCTTGGTTCTCAGAAGAAAAACATTTCCCAAGTTATGAATTTTGGCTATCTGGGCACCTTCAACACCACAACCAAGGGTCCAAGACTGGAGGGGTACCACTTGGAGGGTCAGTACTCATTATACTGGGCCAATGAGTGGGTTTAAGATGGCTGGAGCCTTTTCTGTCCCTGAGGCTCAGATCAGAGGCCAGGCAACTAGTTATGAGAGACACTCCGCAAGTCCTGGGTTCAACAGCAGAACAGGGCTCAACCAGCAGGGACAGGCCTCTGAGGTGTCAAGCAAGGGTCCAGGCAGCAAAGCAATCCCTCTAGGTGCAGCAAAAAGTCTTGTAGAGTACACAGCTGGCCACAGCAGCAGGCAATCCTCTGAGAGTCCTTCTATAGGTCTAAAAAGTTAACTGAAGAGTGGGTCTGAGAGACCTATTTTTATACCTAGTACCTTCTTTGAAGTAGGAGAAGTTTCTAAAGAATTCCCTTAGAAGTGCTTGAAGTTTTTTCCTTTCCCTGCCCTGGCTCCAAGCTGGCTGCTTGAATAAAGTGGAAGTGCCAAATCCTTTGTGTGAAGGCAGCGCATACCCTATTCAGGTTAAAGTGAAGCTGTGCTGAGAACCGACCCCTATCTTGCCAGTGATGGCCTTCCAACTACATCCAATCCCTCTATTTTGTGGCTATCTGTGAGTAATAAACAAAGTCCAATTGCCAGCTGCACCCAGTCATATGACCCATTTTCTAAATTGTAACTTAAAATCCAGCTTTACTGTCAAAGAGGATTTTTATTACAATTTCCATACACAAACATGATATAGCTACCTGTTCCCAATCAAACATTAGGACATATTAAGTATAATAAGGCAACCTAATATTATTCTACGGGAAGGATAGTCCTCACAGTAGTGTAAAACGCATTTAGGAGTTTTTCACTACTAGGATATAACTTAAAAAGTACTTGTCCAACCTTTTAATTATCATGCACCCTGCCCTATCGGATACCCAGGGCCTACCTTATGGGTGGTGCTTATGCAATTGAAGGTGAGTTACAGGCTTGGCAAGAGAGTTATATTGAAATGGCAGGATAAAGCTGCAGTCAAGCTGTAATGGCAGACCTGTGATGTGTTTTAAAGGGCAATTTAAATAGATGGTACACTAGCTGGCTTAATCTACAGGCCCTGGGTATTTAGTATACCACCCTACAAGGAACCTTTATGTAAATTAAAGATGCCAATTAGGTGTAACCAAATTTTACTATGTTTAAATGAGAGAGCACTTTGGCACTATTTAGCAATGGAAAAGAGCAATGAGTCCTAGAGCCAAACAAAAATGACTTATAACATAAAGTAGAGGATAAAGGCAACAAGTTTGAGGTGACCCATCAGAGAGGGCCAAATCCAATAGAAGTCAAAACTTCTCAAATAGCCAAGGTGGCAGGAAGGACTCCACAAGGCCCCATAGCCATCAAAGTTTCATTGAAGCCACTGACATTTGATGGGAATGCTCAGAGTGGAAGAAATTCATAATTCCAGCCCTAGCATGGTCCCTTGCTGGGCAGATACTTTTAGCTCCTTCACCAAGTAAATATTTCAATCTTTGGACTTAGTCACTTTTTTGTACCTTGAATTCCTCCAGCTGGGCAAGGCTACAAGCTGTAGCCAAAGAGGGCTCCAAGAGGCCAGATACTCTCACCACGACATCCCATTAAAATTGATTTGTTGCTGTGTAAATGCACTGAGGGGGAACAGTCTGAATGTTTGGACCAGTGGAAATGCATCTTCATTAGATTCACTTTATGTTTTGACTCAGTCCTCCAGAGGTCTTTGGATATAAGAAGTTTATACTATCCAGAATGTCAAGATAATGGGGGGGGGAGGGTCAAGGCTCACTCCAGCAAAAACCACCAGTGAGGTCCAATGTTGGTCCAGTTGGAACCTGTCAGCTGGGCTCTTCAGGAAAAGGGCTTCTAGAAGCTTGTTTTATTCCTGTAGTATACCAGGTGGACCCTGGAGCAGGTGTGGCCTTTCAGGTCTCCTTACAGATTTCCACAGCAGCTGCAGTCCTTCAGTCTTCCACAAGTCCAGTAGTGTTCTGAAGAGGCTTCTCAGGGGTGCCACATATATGTCTAGCATAGCTTTTCAGTGAGGATGACTCCTGGCTCCTCCTAACAAATTGAAAAATGTTTGCTTGGGGTAATTGTTTCTGTGTGCCCTACTGCAAACAATCCCACAGTGTCCCCCTCCACCAAAATGACAGAACATTTCTTCCCTTGTGCAGAGTTCCTATAACCACTCTGGAGGTAAGGCTAGGAAAATGAGAAAGCCAACCTCTGTGGTCACTCAAATGCGGCTGAGGTCAGCTCTTCTCTCTCTGGGATTGGTCCCTAGCTGACTAGTGGGACCAAGCTGGGACAGGCCTAGGTGTTAGCTACATGGGTCTGTGACAATGCCAGCTTATTTGAAATTAATTGGGTTCCAGGATACAACCCAAATTGTCCTCTCGTTAAAGGAACAGAACACCTCCACAGAAGCAAAGCCTTTGTTTCAAGGGGACTATTCTGAGTTACTGTAGATGCTTATCCAAATGATCCTCTAGAGACTTTAGGCAAGGACAAGGTCATTTTCTAAAAGACCTGATTTAAAATTATTTCTTAAAAATGTAACTTTACCAGTGAATTGTACTTACAATACATTTTTAGAAAGTACAAGAATTATCTTTGTAGCTGTTTCCTAGGTGTAGATGACATTATTAACTGGAATATTGTATACCAATACTTTCCAATGGAACAGCAAGCCCTTCTGCAATGAAAATAGCTTTTGAAGCCTTTTTCTTCTCCTGATGCTTACTTGACACTGAAATTTTACATGTCCTACTTTTAAATAACATGCTCTCTCTGGAATTAAAGGCCTACACAAGTATAACATTAATATTTAAAAGGAGTGTTTAGACCTGTCAAAAAGGGTTATTTTGCCAATTAGAAGTATAGTCAATTTAAACATGTTTTAGGAGTCAAAGCACATGCACTGAGACCTGGTTAGTGCTCAAAATAAAACCAAAACACCATTGTCAGTGCAAACACATGAGGGTAATCATACAAAAGGAAAACATTAGACCTATGGTAGTGGTTCCCCAAACCTTTTTGTTTTTTTCCTGCAGGCTTTACTGATTTTCTCTCAGTGGCCTCAGGGCACGGGGCATTTTCCCGCTGTAAGTACACTGTGAAGTGGTGTTGGCCAGTGTGTGCACGTATGCCGACTGGTGAGTCGAACATTTGCTGAGCCTGACATAACAGGCCTGTGTGTACACACATATCTATGGTGTTTTTAGACGTATATTTAGCTTGTCATAGCAGACCTGGGTGTGCACATTTCTACCAAGGGTGTTCTTAAACATGTGCCCATCTTGCCCCTGGCCAGCTTGTGTCTGTGCAAGAGCACATATGCCCAGAGAGTGAGGAATACCCATGTGTGTTTTTATTACAAGTGAGAATTTCTCTGCCCATAGGTTACCATGGGGGAAGTTTACAACTATTCTTAACTGCAATAGTGGATTGCAGTGGAGCAGCTTCATATTGTTTACTGTCATTGAAATTGTCCTGATAAACCCCTTCCTATAATAACTGAGAAATGCCACTTCTAGAAAATGAGCATTTCTCTGCTCTAAAATGCATTGTGTGCCTATTAATTTGACACAAATTCACACTGGAGGCTGGAGGAGCACATCTGTGTATTCCGCCGTGACAGCTATAATCTGTGGGCACACAACTGAAGCGACAGAACTCTGCCATTTTAGGGACTGACCAGATGGATTGGAGGGAGAGATTTTGACTCTTGGCCTCTCATGCCAGTGTTTGACTGTGTTCACTGGGATCCTACGAACCAGGACCACAGTGGTTATGCTCTTTCCCAAAACTCTGTATTTCATCTCATAATTGGCACACTGGTGCCCCACTATACGTTCCTAGTATATGGTACCTAGGTACTTAGGGCATTGGGGTTCCAGGGGATCCCAAAGGGCTTCAGCATATATTTTGACACTCATAGGGAGCCCAAGCAAAGGGTTCTGCAGGACTGCCATTGCAGCCTGCGTGAAAAGGTGTGAGCACCCTTTCACTGGCACATTTGATGCCCACCTGCAAAAACTAGTCCACACCAGATCAGGGATCCCCAGTCCCTGCTCTGGCACAAAACTGGACAAATGAAAGGAGAATGACTACTCCACTGTCCATCTCCACCCCAGGGGTGATGCTCAGAGCTCCTCCAGAGGGTCCCAGGCTTTTGCCATCTTGGATTCAAGGTTGGCAGGGAACTCTTGGTGCATCTGAGTGGTCAGTGCAGGCAGGTAATGCCAGAGCCCCACCCTGAAAGATGGTCACCCAGCTAGGTGACCAATCCCCCTTTCAGGGCTATTTAGGGTCTCTCCTTTGGGTGGTTCTTTTGATTTGGTTTGCAAAACTCCAGCAGGATTCCACTGCAACCTCCACTTTGACTTCTGACCAAAAAAACTGCATCTGGACGCTTGTCAGGATACTTCAATTCGATTTCCTCAGAAGCAGAAGATAACTCCTCAGTCCCGACCCGAGCTACTCACAACGAATACTAATCCTTTGTGCTGAGTACCCCGGAGGGGGAAAGGGGAATGGGATGGTAGAGAGACTGCCACAGGGATGATGAACGCCAGTACTCAGTCTGCCTCTTCACATCTAAGATTGGATACAGCACCTGCAAGAGTCACAGTCGCAATTACTAGGGACATACAACATCAGTTTTTCACTTTCTACTCTCAACACTTAATTCTCTTTAATTCTATTATTTCTTCACTCACCCTGAGTTCTCTGTAGCCTTGCTTCTCTCTATAAATGATAGCTCTTCTTAAAAAAATGCTTATTACTGATTCTGGAAGAACTTCTCAACCTTTGTTAGAGATTGGTTTTATGATGCTATATATATATATATAGTTGGTGATAATGCGTTCTTCAAATCAGCTGATGTTATTTAATTTCTCCTGTCTTATTGTGACTTCTGTCAATACCTGTGTTTGTAAATGCTTGTTTATTAAAGTTCGTTTCTCCTTTCTTACTTCGACATTTGTTGATAACTTGTATTTGTAAATGCTTGTTTATTACAGTTAGTTTCTCTTTCCTTACTTCGACATCTGTCAATAACTTGTAGTTGTAAATGCTTGTTTATTTAAGTTTGTTTCTCTTTTAAACTCTATTTTGGTTTATTACCATTGAATTTGTAAATGCTTATTTGTTAACAGTTTGTTTCTCCTTTAAACTTGGCCTTTGTTTATAACCTTGATATTTGTAGATGCTTGCTCTTTTAAAGTTCGTTTTTTCTTTGACTTTAATATCTTAAACAAGAACCTTGTAAAAATAAGGTTAATTCATACATTAACTCTGTAGCCTTGCCGACTTCCACGGGAACGGTCTACTATCAAACTCTTCGAGTAAACCTTGACAATATTTATTCGTTTTCTGTAATATAATCTTCAAATGTAATTTTACCTCACAGGAGTTTCTGTTCTGAAGCGCGCTCTCTCTCCACACAGCTGATTCCTGTCAGACCTCAGTTGAAGTGCAAGGCTTCCAGCTGGAGAGCTCGTAACCTAGCAACCAACCGATTGCAAGACTAGAACTGTAACTAACCTTCAGGACTCACAGCGGCCATCTTGGATCTTCTCTTCTTGATTCTTCCTTTGAAATAAGCGCAAGATTACTCTGCAAACCTTCTTCCAGTTTGGGCTTTGCTGTCTCCACTGAGGATATCTCTTTGCTTTTCTCATGCACTTCTTTGATTTGACTTGGCAAGTTTGTGTGGTCATGACAACGCTCTAGGACCCGACAAGCTGCAACAAAGAAGCAAGACACCTCCTGCAACATTGTATCCATGGCTCCTTCCAGCAACTGTAACATTTCCCTAGTCGTGCATCCTCCTAGGACAGCCCATCTACAGCCTGAATGAGGAAGAAGATGGAATATCCCTTGGGGTAAGGGAGTCACTCCCCTGCATCTGCAGGTACCAACTGCAATGACGACCGGCTGCTGGATCCCCTCTCCTGTTGAGCTGCATGGAACCTGCATCACGGGTAGTAGACTGAAGTGGTCCTGGTGTCCTCTCTTTCATCTGTCCAACTTGGGTGTAGGTAAGCCCTTTGCCTGACCACACAGGAGAGTACCCCTGTGCATCGCTTCCTATGCAGCTGCCAAGGCTTGTTGGCATCTTTTCCAAGGGATCTTCAGGCATCTTGAAGCTCCCACCCCAGCACCCCATCCTGTGTGGCACAGCCCCCTGAGTGATTCTCTGGTGGCGTGGGATCCCTTTTTGTAGTGCTGCATAGGCTTATTGTTTTACTTTTGTGTCCCCATCTTGTGGGACTCCTGTGGGTGCTGCCTGTTCTTCTGTGGGCTCTCTGTGTTGCTGAGGATCCCCTGTGACTCCCCATCTTGGTTAGAGTCCACCTGGTCCTTCCTGGTCCCGGGCAGCTCCACTTTCCGCTTACCATGAGTTTTGTGTGTGCCAAGGCTTGTTGGAGGAAACCGAAGAGGCAAACCCAACTGCAATCCTCCATCCAGCATAGGACATCCCCTGTATCCTCCAGGAACTTCTTGGATGCAGTGCTGACTCTACTTCCTCACCATTGACTCATCTCTTGCAACTTCAGTCTGGTGGGTAGGGGCTCCTGCTCTTCCTGGACTCTGCTGTGCTTGTTGGACTTGGTCCTCTTCTTCCACAGGTCCTCTTATCCAGGAATCCACTGTTGATGTCTTGCAGTCTCTTCTGGGCTTTGCATTGTTCTTCTTTTCTTCCAAGTGGCTGTTCTGGGGAAATTACAGTGAATTACTCTTGCTTTCCTGGTCACTGGGGGGGTGTTGTGGCACTTACCTTTCAGTTTTCCTAGTACTCCCAGTTCCCCCATACACACTACACTTACCTTGGTGGGGGACCGGCTCTCACATTCCATTTTTCTTAACATATGGTTTGTGCTCCCTCTAGGGCTATTTCTCTCCATTCTGATTTTCACTACTGTACTGTTTTCTAACTGTTTTTATGCCTATTTCTGCCCACTAGTGTATATAATTTGTGTATTACTTACCTCTTAAAGGAGTATAGCCTCTATGGTATTTTTGGGATTTGTGTCACCAAAATAAAGTACCTTTCCTCCTAACCTTTGCACATGATATTCCCTTGGCTGGACATCTGGGGCAAAGTATGACCTGGGATAGACGTGTCCCTCACTTTTAATGGCCTCACATGTCAGAGGACACAAAAGAGTTTTGTCACTCCTGTGTGACTTGCCAAGCTATTGGCAAAACTGGTGGCACCCCAAAGGCCCCTTTAATCCCACTGCCAGTGGTTGGGGTGCCCTTTGAAATGGTAGGGGTTGATATTGTTGGTCCCCTTGAACCTCCAACTGCTTCTGGTAATAGGTTCATCTTAGTGGTAGTGGACCATGCCACAAGATACCGAGAAGCCATACCCTAATGATCACTTCAGCTCCTGCAGTGGCAAAGGCCTTCCTGGGAATATTTTCCAGGGTGGGCTTTCCTAAAGAGGTAGTATCAGACAGGCATAGTAACTTCATGTCTGCATACTTAAAAGCTATGTGGAAGGAGGGTGGTGTAACCTATAAATTCACCACACGCTATCATCCACCAACAAATGGACTGGTTGTGAGATTTAACAAAACTCTTAAAAGGCATGATCATGGGCCTCTCTGAAAAACTCAGGAGGAGATGGGATGTCCTCCTGCCATGCCTCCTTTTTGCCTACAAAAAGTTACCCCAAAAAGGAGTGGGCTATTGCCCCTTTTAACTCCTGTTTGGTCACCCTGTTAGGTGTCCCATTGATAATGTGAAAGAGGGGTGGGAGCAAACCTCGAAGCCCCCTGAACAAGACATTGTGGATTATGTACCTGGCCTAAGATCAAGGATGGCTCAGTGTAGGAAACTACCATCTTGCCTGGCATGTTACCCCCATATTTCATTGTATATATGTTGTTTTAGTCTATGTGTCACTGGGACCCTGCCAGGCAGGGCCCCAGTGCTCATAAGTGTGTGCCCTGTATGTGTTCCCTGTGTGATGCCTAACTGTCTCACACAGGCTCTGCTAACCAGAACCTCAGTGGTTATGCTCTCTCTGCTTTCCAAATTTGTCACTAACAGGCTAGTGACTAAAATGACCAATTCACATTGGCATACTGGTACACCCATATAATTCCCTTGTATATGGTACTGAGTACCCAGGGTATTGGGGTTCCAGGAGATCCCTATGGGCTGCAGCATTTCTTTTGCCACCCATAGGGAGCTCTTACAATTCTTACACAGGCCTGCCACTGCAGCTTGCATGAAATAACGTCCACGTTATTTCACAGCCATTTACCACTGCACATAAGTAACTTATAAGTCACCTATATGTCTAACCTTCACCTGGTGAAGGTTGGGTGCAAAGTTACTTAGTGTGTGGGCACCCTGGCACTAGCCAAGGTGCCCCCACATCGTTCAGGGAAAATTCCCTGGACTTTGTGAGTGCAGGGACACCATTACACGTGTGCACTATACATAGGTCACTACCTATGTATAGCGCCAAAATGGTAACTCTGAACATGGCCATGTAACATGTCTAAGATCATGGAATTGTCACCCCAATACCATTCTGGTATTGGGGGGACAATTCCATGATCCCCTGGGTCGCTAGCACAGAACCCGGGTACTGCCAAACTGCCTTTCCGGGGTCTCCACTGCAGCTGCTGCTGCTGCCAACCACTCAGACAGGTTTCTGCCCTCCTGGGGTCCAGGCAGCCCTGGCCCAGGAAGGCAGAACAAAGGATTTCCTCTGAGAGAGGGTGTTACACCCTCTCCCTTTAGAAATAGGCGTGAAGGGCTGGGGAGGAATAGCCTCCCCTAGCCTCTGGAAATGCTTTGATGGGCACAGATGGTGCCCATCTCTGCATAAGCCAGTCTACACCGGTTCAGGGATCCCCCAGCCCTGCTCTGGCGCAAAACTGGACAAAGGAAAGGGGGCTGACCACTCCCCTGACCAGTACCTCCCAGGGGAGTTGCCCAGAGCTCCTCCAGTGTGTCCCAGACCGCTGCCATCTTGGAAACAGAGGTGTTGGGGGCACACTGGACTGCTCTGAGGGGCCAGAGCCAGCAGGTGACGTCAGAGTCTCCTTCTGATAGGCTCTTACCTCTCTTGGTAGCCAATCCTCCTAGCCTGGTAGACAAAACTCCTTTTCTGGCTATTTAGGGTCTCTGCTTTGGGGAATTCTTCAGATAACGAATGCAAGAGCTCACCAGGATTCCTCTGCATCTCCCTCTTCACCTTCTACCAAGGGATCGACTGCTGACTGCTCCAGGACGCCTGCAAAACCGCAAGCAAGACAACTACCAGCAACATTGTAGCCTAATCCTGCCGGCTTTCTCAACTGTTTCCAGCTGGTGCATGCTCTGGGGGTAGCCTGCCTTCACCCTGCACCAGAAGCTCTGAAGAAATCTCCTGTGGGTCGACGGAATCTTCCCCCTGCTAATGCAGGCACCAAAAGACTGCATCACTGGTCCTTTGCGTCCCCTCTCATCCTGACGAGCGTGGTCCCTGAACACAGCAACTCTGTCCATGTGACTCCCACAGTCCAGTGACTCTTCAGTCCAAGTTTGGTGGAGGTAAGTCCTTGCCTCCCCCGCTAGACTGCAAAGCTGTGTACCACGTGATTTGCAGCTGCTTTGTAACTTTGCGTGGAATCTAGTTCACTCTTCTTCCAAGTGCCTGTTGGGGTACTTCTGTGGGTGCTGTCTGCTTCTGTGAGGGCTCTTTGAGTTGCTGAGCGCCCCCTCTGTCTCCTCCTTTAAGTGGCGACTTCCTGGTCCTTCCTGGTCCTCAGCAGTACCCAAAAACCTCTACCACAACCCTTGTAACTAGCAAGGCTTGTTTGCGGTCTTTCTGCATGGGAACACCTCTGCAAGCTTCATCGCAATGTGGGACATATGTCTTCCAAAGGAGAAGTTCCTAGTCCTCTTCTTTCTTGCAGAACTCCAAGCTTCTTCCAACAGGTGGCAGCTTCCTTGCACCTTCAGCTGGGGTTTCCTGGGCTTCTGCCCCCCCTGGACACTGTCGCGACTATTGGACTTGGTCCCCTTGTCTTACAGGTACTCAGGTCCAGAAATCCGTTGTCATTGCACTGCTGGTGTTTGTTCTTCCTGCAGAATCCCCCTATCACGACTTCTGTGCTCTCTGGGGATAGTAGGTGCACTTTACTACTACTTTTCAGGGTCTTGGGGTGGGGTATCTTTCTAACCCTCATTGTTTTCTTACAGTCCTAGCGGCCCTCTACAAGCTCACATAGGTCTGGGGTCCATTTGTGGTTCGCATTCCACTTTTGGAGTATATGGTTTGCGTTGCCCCTATACCTATGTGCTCCTATTGCAATCTATTGTAATTCTACACTGTTTGCATTACGTTTCTTGCTCTTAATTACCTGATTTGGGTTTGTGTACATACAACTTGTGTATATTACTTACCTTCTTACTGAGAGTACTCACTGAGATACTTTTGGCATATTGTCATAAAAATAAAGTACCTTTATTTTTAGTAACTCTGTGTATTGTGTTTTCTTATGACATTGTACATATGATATAAGTGGTATAGTAGGAGCTTTGCATGTCTCCTAGTTCAGCCTAAGCTGCTTTGCCATAGCTACCTTCTATCAGCCTAAGCTGCTAGAAAAACCTCTTCTACACTAATAAGGGATAACTGGACCTGGCACAAGGTGTAAGTACCTATGGTACTCACTACAAGCCAGACCAGCCTCCTACACTCAGTACATGAAAAAGGCCACTAAAAACCTTCAGGCCAGCCAAGAGCTTAAAAAGAAATGGCATGACCAGAAGGCTGTCCTGACTGAGTACTGCCCACGACAGAAGGAGTGGGTTTTGGATTCTGGTGCATCAAGAGCACTTCAAGACAAATGGAGTGGACCACATCTTATTGTGAGGAAGAAGAGTGAGATCACCTATTTGGTAGACCTTGGCACTGCCAGAAGTCCCCTCAGGGTACTTCATGTCAACTGCCTTAAACCCTATTATGATAGGGCAGATTTGAACCTACTCATGGCCACAGATTGAAGGGCAAGAAGAAGAGAGTGACCCTCTCCATGACCTCTTCTCCCACACTGAAGCTGATGGCTTAGTGGAAGGAGTTGTGCATGCAGACAGCCTCACAGCAGGGCAGAGGGAGGTCTGTAAGAAATTACTAGGCCAATTTGCTGAACTCTTTTCACTCAAACCTGATACCACTATTTGGTGTGAACATACCATTAATACTGGAGACAGTTTGCCTGTCAAAAGTAGGATTTATATCCTATCATATCCTGATCATATCAGAGACTGTATTAAATCTGAGGTTCAGAAAATGTTGGGCCTAGTTGTTATTGAGCACTCAGACAACCCCTGGGCCAGCCCAGTGGTGCTTGTCCCCAAACATTATAGCAAAGATGGAAAAGAGAAATGTGGTTTTGTGTGGACCACAGAGGGCTCAATACTGTAACTAAAACAGATGTTCATCCTATAACCAGGGTAGATGAGCTTGTAGATACACTGGCATCTGCCAAGTATTTAAGCACCTTTGATTTGACTGCAGGGTATTGGCAGATCAAATTATCAGAGGATGCTAAGGCAAAAATTGCATTTTCAACTATTGGAGGGCATTATCAATTTACAGTAATGCCCTTTGGTCTGAAAAATGACGACTTTCCAGAGACTGGTGAACACAGTCCTCCAAGGTCTGGAAGATTTCAGTGCAGCATATCTAGATGAACCTACCCTAGCTGATATTGCTGTGTTTAGCTCCACCTGGGATGACCACCTGGTCCACCTGTGTAAAGTTTTAGAGGCCCAGCAAAAGTCAAGCCTCACTATCAAGGATTCAAAATGCCAGATAGGGCAGGGGAAAGCGGTTTATCTGGGCCACCTGGTAGGTGGAGAACAGATTCAACCACTACAGGGGAAGATACAGACTATTTTAGACTGGGCTCCCCCTTCTACTCAAACCCAGGTCAGAGCATTTCTTGGTCTCACTGGGTATTACAGTAGGTTCATTAGGCCCCTCTTAATGACCTCACCTCTAAAACAATGCCTAAAAAGGTATTATGGACAGCCAGCTGTCAAAGAGCTTTTGAGGACCTTAAGCAGGCTATGTGTAATGCACCTCTCCTAAAAAAAACAAATTACTCTAAAAAAATTATTTTCCAGACAGATGCATCTGAACTGGGGGTTGGGACAGTGCTATCACAACTGAAGTCAGAGGGCCAGGATCAAGATGTTGCTGTTATCAGTAGAAGGTTGACCCCTAGAGAAAAGAATTGGTCAGCCATAGAAATGGAGGACTTTGCTGTGGTCTGGGCACTGAAAAAGTTGAGACCATACTTATTCGGTACTCACTTCATTGTTCACACAGACCATTAACCTCTCTTATGGTTAAAACAGATGAAAGGAGAATTATTGAGGTGGTCCATTTCCCTACAGTGGATGGACTTTACAGTGGAACATATACCTGGGAGTAACCACTCCAATGAAGATGGACTCTCCAGATATTTCCACTTAGACAATGAAGACTAATCTGGGCAAGGTTTCCTTATTGTCCCTCATTTAGGGGAGTTGTGCAGGAAAGTACCATCTTACTTGGCATGTTATCCTCAATTTCTGCCTGTTTGTCAGTGTGTTTTGCTTGTCTCACTGGGATCCTTCTAGCCAGGACCCCAGTGCTCATAGTTTATGGTCTATATGTGTTGTCATTATGCATGACTGTGTCACTGGAGTTCTGCTAACCAGAACTCCAGTGCTTATGCTCTCTCAATGTACCAAATGTGTCACTATAGTTTAGTGACTCCATATTCCAATTCTGATTGGCACACTGGACCCCCACTTATAAGTCCCTAGTATATGGTACCTAGGCACCCAGGGCATTGGGTTCCAGGACAGCCTTATGGGCTGCAGCATTTCTTTTGCCATCCAGAAGGAGCTCATACAAACCTCTCTTCACTCCAGCCCGCGTGAAACAGTGCACACACTATTTCACAGCCATATTTCACTGCACCAGGTAGCTTATGTCACCTATATGTCTAACCTTCACTTACTGAAGGCTAGGTGCAAAGTTACTGTGTGTGAGGGCACCCTTGCACTAGCAAAGGTGCCCCCACGTTGTCCAGTGCCAATTTCCTGGACTTTGTAAGTGTGGGGACACCAATATAAGTGTGCACTACATATATGTCAATACATATATGTAGCTTCACAATGGTTACTCCAAATATGGCCATGTGAGGTGTCTATGATTATGGAATTATACTCCCAATCCAAATCTGGTATTGGGGTGCCAATTCCATGCACCCTAGGGGCTCCACCATGGACCCCCAGTACAGCAGAACCAGCTCTCTGAGGTTTCCACTGCAGCCCTAGCTGCTGCCACCTCACTGACAGGTTTCTGCCCTCCTGAGGATTGACCAGCTCAACCCCAGGAAGGCAGAACAAAGCATTTCCTTTAGGAGAGGGGTGTTACAGCCTTTCCCATTAGAAATAGGTGTTACAGGCATGGGAGGGATATCCTCCAGAGCCTCTGGAAATGCTTTGAAGGTCACAAACGGTGCCCTCCTGCATAATCCAGCCTACACCAGTTCAGGGACCCACAGTCCCTGCTCTGGCATGAAACTGGACAAAGGAAAGGGGAGTGACCACTCCCCTGTCCATCACCACCCCAGGGGTGGTGCACTGAGCTCCTCCAGAGTGTCCCTGGCATTAGCCATTGTGGATTCAAAGGTGTAGGGAATCTCCGGAGACATCAGGGTGGCCAGTGACCGCAGGTGACGTCAGAGACCCCTCATAATAGCTGCATACCTGGATAGGTAGCCAATCCCTCTCTCAGGGCTACTTAGGGTCTCTCCTCTGGGTGTTTCCCCAGATTCAGTTTGCAAGATTCCTCCAGGACTCCTCTGCTTCCTCTGCTTCAGCTTCAAACAATCATGATCAACCACAGACCGCTCCAGGAACCGCTGTAACTGCAACAAAGTATCAAGGATGACTCCTGTGACCGGCAACTTCAGCTCTAGCCAGCAATTGCAACAGCTTCGAAGGAGTGCACGCTCTGAGGACGGCCTGTCTTCACCTTGCACCGGAAGAACAAACGGAATCTCCAGTGGAGTGATGGAGTCACTTCCCTGCTTCAGCAGCCACCTCTCTGCAATGACAACCGGTACTGTGAGACTTCTCTCCTGTCAACGAACGTGATCCCGGAACACAGGTGGGAGACCAAAGTGACCCAGACTGTCCAAAGGTCCAGCTCAATACTGTAACTAAAACAGATGTTCATCCTATAACCAGGGTAGATGAGCTTGTAGATACACTGGCATCTGCCAAGTATTTAAGCACCTTTGATTTGACTGCAGGGTATTGGCAGATCAAATTATCAGAGGATGCTAAGGCAAAAACTGCATTTTCAACTATTGGAGGGCATTATCAATTTACAGTAATGCCCTTTGGTCTGAAAAATGACGACTTTCCAGAGACTGGTGAACACAGTCCTCCAAGGTCTGGAAGATTTCAGTGCAGCATATCTAGATGAACCTACCCTAGCTGATATTGCTGTGTTTAGCTCCACCTGGGATGACCACCTGGTCCACCTGTGTAAAGTTTTAGAGGCCCAGCAAAAGTCAAGCCTCACTATCAAGGATTCAAAATGCCAGATAGGGCAGGGGGAAGCGGTTTATCTGGGCCACCTGGTAGGTGGAGAACAGATTCAACCACTACAGGGGAAGATACAGACTATTTTAGACTGGGCTCCCCCTTCTACTCAAACCCAGGTCAGAGCATTTCTTGGTCTCACTGGGTATTACAGTAGGTTCATTAGGCCCCTCTTAATGACCTCACCTCTAAAACAATGCCTAAAAAGGTATTATGGACAGCCAGCTGTCAAAGAGCTTTTGAGGACCTTAAGCAGGCTATGTGTAATGCACCTCTCCTAAAAAAAACTAATTACTCTAAAAAAATTATTTTCCAGACAGATGCATCTGAACTGGGGGTTGGGACAGTGCTATCACAACTGAAGTCAGAGGGCCAGGATCAAGATGTTGCTGTTATCAGTAGAAGGTTGACCCCTAGAGAAAAGAATTGGTCAGCCATAGAAATGGAGGACTTTGCTGTGGTCTGGGCACTGAAAAAGTTGAGACCGTACTTATTCGGTACTCACTTCATTGTTCACACAGACCATTAACCTCTCTTATGGTTAAAACAGATGAAAGGAGAATTATTGAGGTGGTCCATTTCCCTACAGTGGATGGACTTTACAGTGGAACATATACCTGGGAGTAACCACTCCAATGAAGATGGACTCTCCAGATATTTCCACTTAGACAATGAAGACTAATCTGGGCAAGGTTTCCTTATTGTCCCTCATTTAGGGGAGTTGTGCAGGAAAGTACCATCTTACTTGGCATGTTATCCTCAATTTCTGCCTGTTTGTCAGTGTGTTTTGCTTGTCTCACTGGGATCCTTCTAGCCAGGACCCCAGTGCTCATAGTTTATGGTCTATATGTGTTGTCATTATGCATGACTGTGTCACTGGAGTTCTGCTAACCAGAACTCCAGTGCTTATGCTCTCTCAATGTACCAAATGTGTCACTATAGTTTAGTGACTCCATATTCCAATTCTGATTGGCACACTGGACCCCCACTTATAAGTCCCTAGTATATGGTACCTAGGCACCCAGGGCATTGGGTTCCAGGACAGCCTTATGGGCTGCAGCATTTCTTTTGCCATCCAGAAGGAGCTCATACAAACCTCTCTTCACTCCAGCCCGCGTGAAACAGTGCACACACTATTTCACAGCCATATTTCACTGCACCAGGTAGCTTATGTCACCTATATGTCTAACCTTCACTTACTGAAGGCTAGGTGCAAAGTTACTGTGTGTGAGGGCACCCTTGCACTAGCAAAGGTGCCCCCACGTTGTCCAGTGCCAATTTCCTGGACTTTGTAAGTGTGGGGACACCAATATAAGTGTGCACTACATATATGTCAATACATATATGTAGCTTCACAATGGTTACTCCAAATATGGCCATGTGAGGTGTCTATGATTATGGAATTATACTCCCAATCCAAATCTGGTATTGGGGTGCCAATTCCATGCACCCTAGGGGCTCCACCATGGACCCCCAGTACAGCAGAACCAGCTCTCTGAGGTTTCCACTGCAGCCCTAGCTGCTGCCACCTCACTGACAGGTTTCTGCCCTCCTGAGGATTGACCAGCTCAACCCCAGGAAGGCAGAACAAAGCATTTCCTTTAGGAGAGGGGTGTTACAGCCTTTCCCATTAGAAATAGGTGTTACAGGCATGGGAGGGATATCCTCCAGAGCCTCTGGAAATGCTTTGAAGGTCACAAACGGTGCCCTCCTGCATAATCCAGCCTACACCAGTTCAGGGACCCACAGTCCCTGCTCTGGCATGAAACTGGACAAAGGAAAGGGGAGTGACCACAGGGGTGGTGCACTGAGCTCCTCCAGAGTGTCCCTGGCATTAGCCATTGTGGATTCAAAGGTGTAGGGAATCTCCGGAGACATCAGGGTGGCCAGTGACCGCAGGTGACGTCAGAGACCCCTCATAATAGCTGCATACCTGGATAGGTAGCCAATCCCTCTCTCAGGGCTACTTAGGGTCTCTCCTCTGGGTGTTTCCCCAGATTCAGTTTGCAAGATTCCTCCAGGACTCCTCTGCTTCCTCTGCTTCAGCTTCAAACAATCATGATCAACCACAGACCGCTCCAGGAACCGCTGTAACTGCAACAAAGTATCAAGGATGACTCCTGTGACCGGCAACTTCAGCTCTAGCCAGCAATTGCAACAGCTTCGAAGGAGTGCACGCTCTGAGGACGGCCTGTCTTCACCTTGCACCGGAAGAACAAACGGAATCTCCAGTGGAGTGATGGAGTCACTTCCCTGCTTCAGCAGCCACCTCTCTGCAATGACAACCGGTACTGTGAGACTTCTCTCCTGTCAACGAACGTGATCCCGGAACACAGGTGGGAGACCAAAGTGACCCAGACTGTCCAAAGGTCCAGCTGTCCAAATTTGGTGGAGGTAAGAACTTGCCTTCCCATGCTGCAAAAGTACTCCTGTACAGCCCTGCATCTTCTGCAGCTGCATGGGCTTCTGTGCTTTTCTTCCAAAAGTTATTTGTGCACAGCGTAGCCCAGGTCGCCAGCATTCTATCCTGCGACGCACAGCTCTTTGAGTTGTTCTCTGGCGGTGTGGGATCCTCCAGTGTACTAGTGCTGCGAGGACCACATTTTGCAACTCTGTTTTCCCCTGTTCTGGGACTCCTGTGGGTGCTGCCAGGTCTTCTGAGGACTTTCTGAAGTGCTAAGATCCCCCTCTGTCTCCTCAGTCTGAATTGAGATCCCCAGATCACTCCTGGGTCCAGGCAGCTCCTCTTTGATGCAAACCGTGTACTTGCATGAGCCATGGCTTGTTTACGGAATCCAGTGACGCAGCAGCCTGCATCCAACAACTCAACGTGGGACGTCTCTTGCACCAAGCAGGAACCCGCAGCTATCTTCTTTGGTGCATTTCTGTACTTTTCTTCCAACAGGAGATTCCACTTTTGCACCTTCTTCCAAGTGGGCAGGGGCTCCTGTTCTTCCTGGACTCTTCTTCGACTTCTGGACTTGGTCTACTCTCTCCAAAGGTCTGCAGGTCCAGGAATCCACCACTAAATGCTTGCAGTCTTGCTTGGTTCTTGCATAATTCTTCATCAATACTCGTAGTGTGTTCTGAGGAAACTTGCTTTACTTTACTCTTGCTTTCCTGGGCTCTGGGGTGCGGTACTTTATTTACCTTTGGTGTTTTCCTGCACTCCCAGTGCCCCTCCACACACTGCACTTGGCTAGGGGGGAAATCAACATTTGCATTCCACTATTTTAGTATATGGTTTGTGTTGCCACTAGGCCTACTGCAATCTATTGTATTTTCTACTGTTTGCACTATTCTATGACTGTTTACTTACCTAATTTTGGTTACTAGTGTATGTATTGTGTATAATACTTACCTCCAGAAGGAGTAGTGCCTCTAAGATATTTTTGGCCTTGTGTCACTAAAATAAAGTACCTTTATTTTTGTTAACACTGACTATTGCCTTTTATTGTGTATAAGTACTGTGTGACTATAGTGGTATTGCAAGAGTTTTGCATGTCTCCTAGTTCAGCCTTGGCTGCTCTGCTACAGCTACCCCTAGGCAGCCTAAGCTCCTAGACACTGCCTATATTCCACTAATAATGGATAACAGGACATGGTATAAGGTGTAAGTACCTTCGGTACCCACTAAAAACCAGGCCAGCCTCCTTCAAAAGGGCTTGTTGGCTTACCCCCTTTTCCTTTGTCGAGGTCTCAGGGACATCAAAGACCTCTTGCGAGGGACCTACACCTTCTATTGGTGACATCTGGAGAGCGGTACATCCTTAAATGCTCACGTCGTCTGCTGGATCCCATCTGGTAGCAGCGGTGCGAGTGTGTAACCTATTCTACCTAGAGACCACATTTTGTCAATTGTGTTGGAGACAATATTGCCTGATGGAGAGCCCCAAAGGAGAGGCCTGTATTCAAGGAGTGTGTCCCTGCACTGTGGGGCCTCAACACACATAAGTGTCTTGATGGTGGTGAGCGTATCCACCTGTTGCAGGACCCCGAGTGGCCCACTTCATCGACCATGCTGCATTTCTCTCATTTACACACTGACTGCATGCCCTTTGCATGTGGTGACTGATTCACCAGTTGTGACCCTCAGAGGTCTGAGCATACCCATAGCATACCTATAGCAGTGCCACATTCTACATTGTGTGGCACCGCTGAACTTCCAAACTCTGTGTGTGACCAAAATTGTCTAGTGCGACTCAAGTCATCACGCACCACACATTATGCCTCATACCAGGGAGATACGGATTTGGTGAATATCCGTGTGACCAGAACTGTCTGGTGCGACTCAAGTCATCATTCACCAGACGTTGTGCCTCATTCAATGGAGGTACTCTATTGGTAACTCGTTGTGTGCAATCGGGATTGTTTGGTGTGACTCAGGTCAGTGCGCACCATATGTTATACCCAATTTCCATGGGTCACAGAGGAGTAGATTCATATACTGGAGTGACCAGCTTTGCTGGGTGCTATTGTGAGCAGTGTGTCTCCCCGCAGAACAGGGCCCATGCAGAAAGCATGGTGCAGAGACCTTTGAGTGAACTTCCCGAATGGGGCCGAACTTCCCGAATGGGGCCAAAACTCCATTTGACAACTACAGCCTGTCCAAAATGTCATCTGTTTTCCCACAGGGCCCTCAATAAGTGTGACTCCATCCGTAAATGGTCTATTATCTGTGATAAGGTTTCTCTCATCTTCAGCCCATTGGGGTGGGATAGAAGGTGTTGGTTGAAAGGTGGAGGAAGGTTTGGACCCATGGGGTCTGCAAAGACAGCAACCACTGGCTGGACAGATATCAGTGCACCGTATTAGGGTGTTTGGAGTGAGTGAATGTGAGTAAGTGCCATACAAGCCTGTCTGATATCTGTGGCACCATGCAGTAGTGTGAAGTGAGTGTGTGGGAGTGACTGCCTGTGATCAATTGCACCACGGTGTTGTCATACATTTTGTTTCCTTGGCAGGAGAATATCTCAGTTGACATTGGTTTTGCCCGTGCGGCCTAGTTCCATGAGGATATTTAAAAGTGCTGTAAGTATCTGTGTGTACACATTGCTGCTATAGTTGTGAACTGGGGTGCACTCGAGGCCCTGGACCCTTGGGGTCCACAGCCAGCAGAGCAGCCACTGCACAAAGATGTAGGAGAATCTGACACGCTTGACCCGGAAGATAGCAGAGGCCCAGCTGGGGCTGTCCTCACAACGTGGGTGGGGTGCCTGTTGGGCCATGACCCCCCTAATCACCTGCATTCTGGTGGTGGCCCACATGGAGCTGAATGGGGGCTTGAGGGAAGTACAGCAGCCACAAGGGGGCGAGTACACAGAGCATTCCTGCTTGTCACTTGGCCAGGTGATTGTGTGGGGTACTGACTGCTCCCCCGGACAATTTGGGATTAGCCATGTGTCACTCAGTATCTGGGAGATTGTATTGACATGTCATGTGTATTTAAATGGTGTACCTTGCCTTCTGAACCTCGGACCTAGTACAAACCTCGAGGGAATTCACAAACCAATTACTCTACAGGGTACAAAAATAGCTGTGTCCACTCCTCATTCATGTACTATTTCGTTGTTGTAGTGTGTGTTATTGTGATCCAATATCGTCTTCACTTGAATGTCATAGACAAGAGGTAATTTTATTATGGATCACTGTCCTCTGCCATGTGAGTGGGCATTTGTGTATGTAGACATCTGATGCCCAGCAGCAAGGTTTACTCAGTATATTATGGGTACTAGTGCCTCACTGTAGTCTGTGCTGTGTTGGTGCCCATTATACATGTGACATGGCTTATTTGGATAATTATTTGCAGATGTAGCAAACCACTTTCCCTTTGTAAAGGATGAATGTTCATTGACATTCATCATGTCCCATGACTGTTGCCAACATTCATTGTCCCTACATGTCAGCATGTGTCCCTTTCCCTTTGAGAAACATTCATTGTCTGAAATTTCAGGCATGTCCTAGCCATGTTTATGGTATGATGTTTGTATCCCCTCGCATACATGTGCTAGGAAAATTGTTAGTGGAATTGTACATTTTCAATGGTGGTACAGTCCATGTTGTGTCTAGGTCTGGGTGGAGTTCATGTAGCTGTGCTATGCTGAGCTCTGCGAATTGCCCAAAAAACTCTGCCGTGCTACGTGGAGTTTCACAAGCGGTGGAGTGTGTTAAGTTACGTCATTCATGCTGATTTTTAGCACCGGGTGTTTGTCCTGCGCTGAAAAATCTGTACAATGGCTCCCTGTGCAGCACAAGAGGGAGCTGCTTTTTTTCTGTTGCTCAGGTTGATTTTCTAATTAAGCGACTGCCACATCAATGTGAAAAGAAGGTTTCTCAACGCGAGCGGTCGCAACCACACTGCGACCGGTAGCGTTGAGAAATCTCGCCTGGAGGTGGTCTTGAGTAAAGTTTTTAGTGCTCACGCTCGCCAACTCACTATTGATGAGCACGAGCGAGGAAAAAACTCTACTCCACTATGTGGAGTCTTTCAGAACTCTATGCTCTAAGCGGGACGCTGAGTGGAAAAAACTATGCAAACTCTGTGAGCGGAGTGGAGTTCACCACCCATCCCTAGATGTGTCACAGAAAGAAGGGTGTTGGCATTGTATATTGTCTAACAGATACCTTCATGCATCATAGCATGTCATTTGGCATGTAGAACTGCTGTGGCAATGAGGGATATGAAAGATGGCCCAAGATTGTGGGACCAATCTGTGTTTATTTATTCCCTTGATGTGGAAGAGTTTACTGCACATGTGTATTGATTGAGGAATGTTCCTTAACTTTTGTCATGCATCATGGAGTGTAGTGCATTGATGTTAACACCTGTGCTTGAGTTCATGCATTCATCCACAGATAACTAGCATGTTTGGCATGTCCAAGATGTGGGTAGTGATGTTGCTTCTCATTGGACAACAGGTTGGAGTCCTTCTACTTGTGACTGTGAGTTCTGTGTCTCTACAACATTCAAGGGACAGATTTGCACTACTGACACACTCAGACATTGCTATTGTCATTGGTGTCAGACATCAGTGATGACTATCCTGAGGCTTACTGATTCTTTGTTTTGTGTATCCTTGAGGCATTACTCCCTGACATATTGGACCTGACGTCAATGGTGTTCCTTTCATTGACACATGCAAGGTCTCTCTGTGTGACACTGATAGTACTTCCTTGACTCTGTTGTGACGTGTGTCACTTGTAGATCTGTTCATTGTTGAAATCCAGATGGCATGCAAGCACATGTAATGGCACATGTATGTGCCACTTAGGTGTAAGTTTTTTCTGAGGCCTACTTGACCTGATGGTATTCTTTGTCACTCAGAGTTATGGTTGAAGTGTTATCAGATACATGTTATGACCCTATTTCTCTTTCTTTTTGCAGCATTAGAACCAGCAGGTGCAGGAGACGGGGCACAGCCGAGTGGGGAAGCAGCTGGCCAGGGGACTTCAGGTCAAGATGCCACCAACACAGAGGGACTCAGTGGCCTTGAGGGCAAAGGGAGTGCCACAGGAGAGACCAAACATTTTTCATAATCTTTGGATTCCTCCTTCCACACCTTAGTGGTTGCAGAACCATGGGAGATTCAAAGTACCATTCCTGTCTACCACCCCCAGTCTATCACCACCCTCCCTGTTACTCCACCCCTAGTTGGCCCTGTCAGCTCAACCAAGAGGGTGGGTGTCTCTTTTGCCGCAGGCACCTCCCCAGCCTGTTAGCCCTGCTGCCCTCAGTGAGGAGGCTATTGAACTCCTGAGAAGTATATCTGTGGGTCAGTCCAACATCGTGAATGTCATTCAGGAATAGACAGGTCAACTCCAACAGACCAATGCATTCCTGGAATACATTCATTGTACAATGGCTCCCCTACAGAGATCTTTTCAGGCTCTGGTCTCCACACCAATGGCAGCCAGTCAACGCCCATCTTCCATCCCCACTGCACCTCTCTCTTCCCAGTCCGATTTCCCCCTTCCCTACCTGCCAAATGCACACAAACAGATCCTCAGGCATCCACCTCAACAGACAACGGTATCACACACAAGCACAAGCACCACAAGAAACACCACCAGCATGCCCACAAACAACAGCCACCCGCAGACACAGCAACAGTCTCTACTTTTCCTGACACCCCACCACCCCAGCATCACAGGCATGACATCAAACCTACCTACAGACACCACCACAACAGTCACAGACACAACCACCATACCCATCCTACCCACAGGCACAACAACCTGCAGACATCTACCCAATCACCACACCCACAGATACCACAGCTACTGACACACCAACATCCAGGGCATCTGGCATACCTGCAGTCACCACCCTAACAAACATGCACCCATTCACCCATCCACCATGACATACCCAAACACCCCTGCCTCCACCCCACCAACCCCCAAAACACATAAACGTCCTAACGCACCCACCCAACAGACACCCACCATACACAAGCACACCTCCCATAAGCACGCACCCAAGACATCCAAAACTATACATCAGACAACCACTCCCTCAACCTCCAAATCCTGACCCCCCTCTGATGACTATACCCATGTGTCCAAAAACACTTTTGCATTGTGAACTAGACCTTGCCCCTGTTCTCCCCCATACCACACCCACAAGGTCCTCACCCTTCTCCAAAGCCCTCCCACCACCTCTAAGGCCTCCCCTTACCCCCTTCAAAGACTCATACTCCCCTCCTAAAAGGACCCCCTCCCAAGCCCAAACCCAATCCACCCCGCCTACATCTGATCCCCCCACCCTGGATAATCCATGAGGTGCCTGCCCGTCCCCTTGATGCCCCTTACTGTGGAGGTTACATGACAGCCAGGAGTCAAGTAGGGGCACATCATTGTGCCATGATTTTGACATTTATTGAACTGGCCAATGGCCTTCGGACACTGTTTTGCCATAATTGCTGTTGGCATTAAAGCCAAAGAGTTGATTTTGTTGAGTATAGCTTTGTTCTGCAATTCCTTTCCTAGGTTGATGTTGTTCCTGAGTGTCTTTGGTTGTGTGCCTCCAGTTGTGTGTGTTTTGCCTGCTTGCTGCTCCATGTGCTTTTGTCTGCTGTATGTGAGTTTGTGTGCAGTGCTGTTGTCCCCCAAGGGGATGGTATATGTTGTGTGTTAGGTCTATATGTGTATATGCAATGTTGGTGTCATGGCATTGTGCACTGTTTTGTATGGTAAGTATTTCTTTTTGTGTTGTCAAATGTGGGCATGCATGGTGATGGACTTGTCCCCCTGACATGGCTATTGTATACATGTGATGTGCGTATCCTTTAGTGTTATTATTGAAGACATGGAGGTGTTAAGTTGTGCTAGGTGCTTAGCATTTGGATGTGCATGTGTTCATTTAGGTGTGCTAGTTTGTGTACAAGTATGTCCCATGGTGTTGGAGTTGTATGAGCTTTGTTGACTTGCTCTCCCCCTTTGGCAGCTGTTCCTGATAATTTGTTTTAGTAGTTTTTGTCCCTGAGATCCATGTAGGGAAATGTATTGTATGCATGCTGTTTGAGGGGACTGTTCAACCTGACATGTGTCCCAGTGCAGGCTCCTTCCATGTATGATCCCAATGGTCACATCCCAACTGTGCAGGTATTGCTGGCATGGTGCACTTCGTCTATTTTATCTATTTGTCTCTCTGTCTATTGTGTATGCCATTGTGCTTCCATTGTGGTGTGATGTGTGTGTCCATTGCGGGGTTGTTTCATGGTGATGTTGCATGTATTCCATGTAACATCAATAGATATGTGTGTTGTATGTGTGGACAGGTGTTGTTATTGCTGTGTGTGACTATGTTGTCAAGCATTCAGTGCCCCTGTGCCTGAGCTATGTGGCCATGTATATTAATTGCAGTGCACTGTGAGTGTGTTAGCCAAAGTGTGCATATTGTGAGTGTGTAGGGGCCATATTTATACTTTTTGACGCAAAACTGCGCTAACGCAGTTTTGCGTCAAAAAAATTAGCGCCGGCTAACGCCATTCTGAAGCACCATGCGGGCGCCGTATTTATTCAATGACGTTAGCCGGCGTTAGCCGCCGGCGCTGTCTGGTGTGCGTTAAAAAAAATGACGTACACCAGGCAGCGCCGGCGTAGGGGAAAATGGAGCTTGGCGGTCTCCTCCTCAGGCCGATTACAAGGGTTGCACTGGGCTGACCGGCAGAAACCTCAGAAATCTGAGGTTTCCACCCGTCAGCCAAGTGGAAATCATGTGGAAGCATTGGCCTCGGCTCCTCATGGAGCCAAAAGCCAATGCTGTCACACAGAGGGTGCTCCCAGCACCCTCGGAATATACACTGTATGCCATGGTGCAGTGGTCGTGGGCAGTGCAGGGGCTCCCCTGTGGCCCCCAGCACTAACTTTCTGCCAGCCTATTCAGGGCAGGGTCCCTGTTATGAAAAGGCTGGCGGAAACTAGACTCGAGATCAGCATGGCGGCACTGAACTCAGAGTTGGGGTGGCTGACTATGACTCCGACTGCCACCCAGCCAGAAACACCAGGGTCATAATGCTCCTGGCAGTCTTAAGACCCCCAGCCTCGTAATGAGACCCTGAGAGCAGTATTATTTCAAATGTAAAATGTAGCTCTAATAATGCTTACGTTTTTTGTGGTTCAGATACACTATACATTTCCACTGAAAAGGCATTTTGATTTGCCTATAACTTTTGACTCCGTAAAGAGATTTGCATAAGAATTGGCATTTTATTAACTTAGGTGTAACTCAACTGCAGTCCGTGGCCACTGTATTAAATGTTGGGGATTCAGAAGTCAAAAATCCAACTCTCAGTCACAACGCAGGCATCAGGGTGTGAAGCTTGCACCAAATTCGCAATCCTATTTAGCATTTATGAATACAAAAAAATATTAGGAAGGAGCCAATAGCCAAACTGTAAGGGCTAACCCTTGGACCCTCTACCCAATTCCCCTTCAATCATGCGCAGTAGCAGCTGGTTATCAACAGTTCGTAGAGTTCAGGTCCTGCTACCAGTCCCTGCTGAACATGTGCAAAGGTTGTGATCAGTGTGGGTTGTGCTGCCAGAAGTGGGTTGGGATCACCCCGCACCCATACTGGGCCGAACTGGACCTTGGGCCCTGGCTGCTGGTCAGGCTCGCAGTCAAGCCCTGCGCCCAAACCTGCCTCCATGCATCTTTCAGCATGGTCACTAGCAGCTGGTTGGAAATAGGGCTTGGCGTGAGGCAATGCACAGCAGTGATTGCTAATTAAATATATCATAAAAAATGACATTAACTGAAAAGAATGCAGTTAAAAACTGAGCTATGCTCCGGACCAAATGCACACAACCATTGAATATTGCCATTTCTTGTTATCTATCCACATAAAAAATAACAGGGTTCTCAGCGTCCTCCATGCTCACAACACTAATTTATTGACCACTTTGAAATATAAAAATGGCAAACGTGGCTGGTGATTCGAGTTAAAGCGTGTGTTGTGTGTGTTGAAAACCATAACTGGTGAACTTCAGTGGTTTTTCGCCTTTGAGGCATGGCCACAAATACATTTTTATAACAGTGTATTTTCAATGATTTATATACAACTGTCTCCAAGTTGTACAGTACCAATGGTGGATTTTGTTCGAAGCTCGATTTAGTGTAAGGCTGGGCAGCAATACATTTGAAGCCTGTTTTATCATTTTTAGTGATGTAGTAGGATTAGAAGTTCATTTTGTGAGTAGCAATTTTCTCGCTTTTAAGTGGGTTGTGCTTTGCAGTAATATGCCTCGCCCGTTACCCTTCATTAAATGTCCCCCTAACCCCACCCAATTTGTAGTAATTTTTCCCAAGCTCCCTTGTCTCACCTACATTTACTACTAAATCCTATACTTATTTGTTCAGAGCTGTCTGTCACCAGAACGTAAGTCTCTCTACACGAAAAGATAGTAAAGGTGGTGGTGGAGATCCCCAGCAATTGGTTTTGGAATTTAATGTTGTAGTATATGAAGTAGTACTACTTCAAAATAACTTTTATGAAACGGGCCATAACACTTGATAGAGAAGCAGAAGGATTTCATCCTCTTGTGTAAATAATGATGGTCATCACTCAGAAAGACAATGCCTGCTTGTACCACTTGTACCTCTTAATAATGATTTGAATAGATTTTGCATGTATAATACCTTTGTCTCATATTAAAGTGTGGGTAATATAAAACACATCAAAAAGCCAATAGTAAACTGATATTCTGTCTCCTCCAAGGTATGTCAGCTTCAAAAAATTATCACATGACCTGCAATACGTTTCGTTTTCTCACAAATTCTCATGATTAATCTCTCAGTGCGCAAATGAGGTCTAACATACACTGCTGTTTGTGCGTGTATTAGACAGGCTGTATTCCTGACACATTAGAAATTGCTCATTCAAATATTGATGTAAACTGGAACGTTGTGTACACAGGCTTTACTAGGCCCTCGACACATATTGACATGCTCTGCTTTCAGCTCACATTTTGGAACATTTACTTGAATATTCCTACTTAAGAAGTCAAAGAACATCTCTAATCTAATTAGATAAAATCCAATTTAAGATAATGTAAGAGTGAACTCAGGATTTAGCAGATCAAACGCATTTTTGCATCAATCTTGAATGTTAATTACTCTCCAGAGATGCACAACGTAGCTGGCTATTCTGGTGAGAGAAATGTGTAGAGCTGAAATAAAATGACAGGGAATGGAGACTGCTGAACATGAGCAAAGTGTTGCTCAACGTTTGGCCTTCTGTGCATATTACCTGGGCAAAGAATTGTTTCAAGACTTCTTGGTAAGGTTTAGGAGATCTGAAAATATTGGTGTAGCTATCAACAGATTCAAAACACTGAAATGGAGTTTAAAGGCCTTGGTTTATGTTTTGTCTTCTTCTCCATAATATTAAACTTGATCTATCTATCTATATATCTATCTATCTATCTATCTATCTATCTATCTATCTATCTATCTATCTATCTATCTATATGTAGGAGGCTGGCCTGGTTTGTAGTGGGTACCTAGGGTACTTACACCTTACACCAGGTTCAGTTATGCCTCATTACTGAAATGTAGTCAGCATCTGGAAGCCAGGCTGTCTAGAGGTAGCTGTAGGCAGAGCAGCCAAGGCTGAACTAGGAGACATGCAAAGCTCTTGCAATACCACTGTAGTCACTCAGTACTTACATACATGAAAGCCAATACACAGTGTTACCAAAAATAAAGGTACTTCATTTTAGTGACACAAAGCCAAAAATACTTTTGAGATCATAATCCCTTAGGAGGTAAGTTAATTACACAATATATTCACTAGTACCAAAAACAGGTAACTAAATAGTCAGAAAATAGAGCAAATAGTGAAAATCCCAATAGGTTGCAATGGGACTAGGGGAACACAAACCTTATACTAAAATAGAGGTATGCAAAAGTCAGTTTCCCACCTAGGCAAGTGTAGTGTGTAGAGGAGCCCTGGGAATGTAAGAAAACAACAAAGGTAAATAAAATACCCCACCCCAGAGCCCAGGAAAGTAGGAGTAAAACACAGCAAGTTTCCTAAAACGCACTACAATTCATGATAAAAGATAGTGCAAGAACCAGAAGAGACTGCAAGACACCAATAATGGATTCCTGGACCTTAAGACCTCCAGAAGAAGGGGACTAAGTCCAAGAAACATTTAAAAGTCCAGAGAGAACAGGAGCCCCTGCTAACCCGGATGAGGGTGTAAAAGGAGAACCACCGGTGAGAAGACAAAGCCAGTATTTCACCAAAAAAGACAGATGCGAGTTCCTGGTTGATGCAGAAAATGTCCCATGCAGGATGGATGGATGCAGTGTGGTTTACATTGCTGGATTCTGCCAACAATCCTTGGTGAATGCAAACCTCACGGTTAGCGGAAAATGGCACTGCCCTCGCCCAGAAAGGACCAGGACGACCCTACCTAGGAGAGGGAGACAGAGGGGGCTCCCAGCAACACAGAAGGCCCTCAGAAGAACAGGCAGTGCACAGAGGAGTCCCACAGCATGGGCACAAAGAAGGTGCAAATGGAGGGCAAAGCAGCACAACATAAAGGATTTCCACGTCTGGAGAGGGTACCCAAGCCACCGGGCGTCGCTGCAGAGAGGTGCCTGCTGAAGCAGGGAAGTGACTCCGTCAGTCCACTGGAGATTCCTTCAGTTCTTCTGGTGTAGGCTGAAGAGAGGTGGCAGTCCTTGGAGGATGCCTGTCCTAGAAACTGTTGCAGTTGCTGGCAGGAGCTTCTTTGTTGCTGTTTTATAGAGTTCCTGGAGCTGTCAGCGGTTGATCCATCGGTAAAAGATGAAGTAAAGGATGCAGAGGATTCCTGCTGGAGTCTTGCAATCCGAATCTGAAGAAACACCCAGAGGAGAGACCCTAAATAGCCCAGAGAGGGGATTGGTCACCTAACCAGGTATGCACCTATCAGGAGGGGTCTCTGACGTCACGTGATGGCACTGGCTACTCAGATGCTCCCAGAGTTCCCTGCCCATCCTGAAAACAAGATGGCAGAACCAGGGGACACTCAGGAGGAGCTCTGGGAACCAGCCCTGGGGTGGTGATGGACAGGGGAGTGGTCACTCGCCTTTCCTTTGTCCAGTTTCATTCCAGAGCAGGAACTGGGGGTCCCTGAACCGCTGTAGACTGGATTATGCAAGGAGGGCACCATTGGTGCACTTCAAATAATTTCCAGCTGCTCTGGAAGGATACCCCTCCCATGCCTGTAACACCTAATTCCAAAGGGAGAGGGGGTAATGTCCCTCTCCTAAAGGAAATGCATTGTTCTGCCTTCCTGGGATTGAGCTGCTCATCCCTAGAAGGGCAGAAGCCTGTCTGTGAGGTAGCAGCAAGTGGGGCTGCAGTGAAAACCTCAGAAGGCTGGTATCCGCAGTACTGACGGTCCATGGTAGAGCCCCCAGGGTGTCTGGAATTTTAAAACCAATACTGGAATCAGTATTGGGGCACATTACCCAGTTGTTAGACACCTTACATGGCCATATTCGGAGTTACCATTGTGAAACTGTGCATAGGTATTGACCTATGTGCAGTGCACACTTACAATGGCATCCCCACACTCATGAAGTCTGGGAAATTGGGTCTGGACAATGTGGGGGCACCTCTGCTAGTGTTGGGGTGCCCTCACACACAGGTACTTTGCACCCAGCCTTCAGGGTCTGAAGGTTTGATAAATAGGTGACTTATAAGTGACCTGGTGCAGTGAAAATGGCGGTGAAATAGTGCATGCACTATTTCACATAGGCTGCGATGGTAGTCCTGAAGAAGCCTTTGTATGGTCTCCTTATGGGTGGAAAAAGAAATTCTGCAGCCCATAAGGATCCCCTGGAACCCCAATGCCCTGGGTACCTATGTACCATATACTAGGGACTTATATGGGGGATGCAGTATGCCAATTTGGAGTGAAATACTGGGTTACCAGTATGTAAGTACAATTTTGGAACCAGCGAGAACATAAGCACCGGAGTTCTGGTTAGCAGGACTCCGTTGACACAGCTAAGCACGCTGGCAAAAACAGTGAAACAGACTGACAAGTAGGCCACAAACCATGAGCACTGGGGTCTTGGCTAGCAGGATCCCAGTGACACAGTTAAAACACACTGACAAACAGGCCAAAAATGGGGGTAACCATGTTAGAAAGAGGCTACTTTCTTGCAACAATATATATATATATATATATATATATATATATATATATATATATATATATATATATAAACAAAAGAAGAAGAGAGAACCCTAGGTAGTTCCCAAGTATAGGCTGAGAGCCGCTCCAATATACAGAAACCTACAACACCAGGGAACCAGGGACATTCTCTCTCCCTGAATATCTGTAGATACATATATATAGATATATATATATATAAATAAAATTTAAAATACTTAAGTCCCTTGGAAAAGTGCAACTGCTCACGACTTTAGGGAAAAGGCAGGTTTTTAAAGTCTTTCGAAACTGGAAGTTATAACCAAATTCGAGCTGCTTCAATCATGAAGGGGTGTCCCTCTTTTTCTGTCTTTAATGAATTTGGACACATAGGCCAGATTTGCAAAACAGGGGCATACTATTTTATTTTATTTTGCAGGGGGATTGGGCCAAAGCCATGAAGAGACTTGTAAACAATACACATAGGGGGTCATTCCAACCCTGGCGGTTGGTGTTAAAGCGGCGGCCAAGCCGCCAACAGGCAGGCAGTAATAAAAATGGAATTCTGACCCTGGCGGGAACCGCCAAAACAGGCCGCCACTTTAACACTCCGACCGCCACGGCGGAAGAAACAAACAGCGCAGCTGTCACCGCCAACAGACAGGCGGCAGACAATGTACCGCCCACACTATCACGACCCACCAATCCGGCACCTTTTCCGGGGCGGGCGCCCCGCCGATAAAAACACGGGGGAAACAGACTACGAACGGGAAAACGCTCACCTATACACACTCCACAAGGAATCTGGACAGCATGGAACCCGAATTAAACATCCTACCAGCCATTGTCTTCCTGCTCCTCTACCAGGAGCACGAACGCCGGCGCAGAAGACAACGGTGAGTACTGCACCTACGACACAGGGGAGGGGGGAGGAGAAAAGGTTACGGGCAAACACATACGCGACACACCCACCCCCCCCCCCCAAATCCCTACACACCAATGCAGAGCAACAAGTCAGAATGACACCCCCCAAACCCCCCGGAATAATGCAAAGACAAAATAAAATGTTCATTAAAATTGAAGTATATTAAAGCATATTTGAACTTAAGTGAAATATGAAATTTATCAAATAAATATATTACAACATGAACAATATATACATAGTCCAAAAGTCCGGCACATATTGGCTACATTCCATTGTTCGTGGGCCAATGTGCATAAACACATGGGCAAAGCCCACACACGAGACCCGATTCCATTGGAGAGAACACTGCTGGGGCATCAGATAATAAAACCACAGGCACCTCAGGGGGAAGGGAAGGGGGGGCACCTCAGCCACATGAGTCCACGACGCCAGATCCACGAGGGGCCTCCATGCCCACTGTACCATCCTGGGGAGTGGAAAGCCACAGTCTCTCAAGTCTCTACAGTGGGTGGATTGCCCATTGTACCATCCTGGGGAGTGCAAAGCCACAGTTTTCCAAGTCTCTACAGTGGGTGGATTGCCCACTGTACCATCCAGGGGAGTGCAAAGCCACAGTCCATCAGGTGGATTACAGACTCCACTGGTTAAGGAGGAGGCATGTTGGCCAGAGTGCTTCGTGAAGCCCTGCCCGACACAGATCCGGCCCTGCCAATGGGCCAGCGGTGCTTGAGATGAAGGGCCCAGCGGAGCAGTTCAGAGACGGCGGTGCCCAGCGGAGCGGTGCTTGAGATGAAGGGCCCAAGGGAGCAGTTCAGAGACGGCGGTGCCCAGCGGAGCGGTGCTTGAGATGAAGGGCCCAGCGGAGCAGTTCAGAGACGGCGGTGCCCAGCGGATCGGTGCTTGACAGGAAGGGCCCAGCGGAGCAGTTCAGAGACGGCGGTGCCCAGCGGAGCGGTGCTTGACAGGAAGGGCCCAGCGGAGCAGTTCAGAGACGGCGGTGCCCAGCGGAGCAGTGCTTGACAGGAAGGGCCCAGCGGAGCAGTTCAGAGACGGCGATGCCCAGCGGAGCGGTGCTTGAGATGAAGGGCCCAGCGGAGCAGTTCAGAGACGGCGGTGCCCAGCGGAGCGGTGCTTGACAGGAAGGGCCCAGCGGAGCAGTTCAGAGACGGCGGTGCCCAGCGGAGCGGTGCTTGACAGGAAGGGCCCAGCGTAGCAGTTCAGAGATGGCGGTGCCCAGCGGAGCGGTGCTTGAGATGAAGGGCCCAGCGGAGCAGTTCAGAGACGGCGGTGCCCAGCGGAGCGGTGCTTGACAGGAAGGGCCCAGCGGAGCAGTTCAGAGACGGCGGTGCCCAGCGGAGCGGTGCTTGACAGGAAGAGCCCAGCGGAGCAGTTCAGAGACGGCGGTGCCCAGCGGAGCGGTGCTTGACAGGAAGGGCCCAGCGGAGCGGTGCTTCTCACGGCGGGGCCCTGTTCAGCGGTGCTTGTCTTGGCGGGGCCCTGTTCAGCGGTGCTTCTCACGGCGGGGCCCTGTTCAGCGGTGCTTTTCACGGCGGGGCCCTGTACAGCGGTGCTTCTCACGCCGGGGCCCTGTTCAGCGGTGCTTCTCACGGCGGGGCCCTGTTCAGTGGTGCTTCTCACGCCGGGGCCCTGTTCAGCAGTGCTTGTCTTGGCGGGCCCTGTTCAGCGGTGCTTCTCATGGCGGGCCCTGTTCAGCGGTGCTTCTCACGCCGGGCCCTGTTCAGCGGTGCTTCTCACGGTGGGGCCCTGTTCAGCGGTGCTTCTCACGGAGGGGCCCTGTTCAGCGGTGCTTCTTACGCCGGGGCCCTGTTCAGCGGTGCTTCTCACGGCGGGGCCCTGTTCAGCGGTGCTTCTCACGGCGGGGCCCTGTTCAGTGGTGCTTGTCTTGTGTTCCTAGGGAACCAGATCTGGCCAATAATTTCCGCTCAGTCGCCATCCGACCTTTTGCTTGCGGGGCCCTCCTGTGCTGGAGTCCTGGGCCCATGGGTGTCCTCCGTCACACCCCAAATGGGGCTGGTGGGGCCCTCCTGGGCAGCTCGCCTGCTGCCGAACTTGTCCGCCCTGCTGCCCTTGCCCTCCTTGGCAGAAACTCTGGGGCCCTTGCCTCCCTTTGTGGATGGGCCAGGTGACGGTGCAAGGGTGGTGTCCTTGGGGGCAGCCGTCTCAGGCCTGTCGCACCGGCCCTTCCCTTTTTTGGTTCTTTTCCCAGGGGGTGGGCTGGCTGTCCCCTTGCTGCTGGCCGGTGTTCCTGCCCTAGGAGCTGGTGGACTCCAATAGCCCTGAACGATGGTCCTAGTAGGTGCAGGGCTTGTGGTGGCTGAGGTGCTGATTGGAGTCTTATGAGATGGAGGGGGTGGGTCAGTTGTTGGAAAGAGGTCAAGGTTGGAAAGGAAAATCAATTTAGAAAGACAGGGACGGGTAGTTGTAGTGGGTATGGGAGTGCAGGAAGAGGATGTGGTTGTAGGAGAGTGAAGTCTGGTGGCTTTGGGTGCAGGTGCTTGTGCTGGAGGCTGTCGTGAGGTGGATGGCTGTTGGGTGGGTGGCTGCCTGCGTTTGTGTGGTTTGGAAGAGGGGGTGACAGACACACTGGGAGAGGACACAGGGGACGTGTAAATGGCAGTGGGGGTGGTGACTGCACGTGTGCGGACTGTTCTGGTGGGTGTGGTGGTGATGGACGTACTGGCTGATGGTGGTGTGCATGCAGGTGTGAGTGGAGACATCACAGGGAGGGAGGAGGGAGACGAGGAGGAGGGGGACACAGAGGAGGCAGTGGCTGTTGGCATGTCTGCATGTGGATGTTGCTTGGGTGAATGCTTGTGTGATCTGTGGTGCTTATGTCTGGATGAGCTGCCCTTGGGTGTTGAGGTGTGTGCAGGCTGGTCTGTAGGTGTGTCTGGGATAGGCAGAGAAACAGGGGAGTGGGACTGGGTTGAGGAAGTTGGAGGGGGGAGGCTAGACACAGGGACAATTGCTGCCGTCAGTGCTGAGGCCAGAGCGTTGAACGATTGCTGATGGGCAGCCTGACCCGAATGAATGCCCTCCAGGTATGCATTGCTCCGATGCACCTCCCCTTCTACCCCCTGGATGGCATTCAAAAGGGTAGACTGCCCAACAATGAGCGTCTGGAGGAGGTCAATGATCTCCGCACTGAGGGCAGCAGGGGTAACTGGGGCAGGACCTGAGGTGCCAGGGGCGAAGGAGATGCCCGGCTTCCTGGCCGAGCGGGCACGGGGCGAAAGCTGAGGGGCTGCTGGGAGGGCGGAGCTGGTGCGCTGGGTGGCGGCTGTACCTGTTGTTGCGGTGGGCACGGATGTTGCCGCCACCACAAGGGAGCTCCCTTCCGAGGACGTGTCGGTGTCGCTGACGTCTCCACGGGTCCCCATTGTGGAGCTCCCCTCGCCCTCCGTCTCACTGGTGTACTCGGAGTCGGTTGCATGGCCCTCCGGGGCCATGTGAGATGCAGCTCCCTCGTGCGCCGATGCCACTTCTCCTCCGCCTGATGATGCTAATGCACACATGAACAGTAAAACCAAAAAAAAGTGGGGGGAGAAGAAAGAAAGACATGTTGAGTGCATGCACTGGCGGCACCGTTGGCGGAGAGGACAGACACAAAAGCCCTCTGCACTGCGCCGCGCACTCGGGGTACACTACTCAATTATTGTGACTTGGCCTACAAGTCTATGGATGACAAATGCACACATAGGTGAGCCCGGACCATGGATAGCTGTACTTAGCACCCTACAGAGGTGGGGGGCGGGGGCACAGGGCCATGCCTAACGGAGGGGCCTAGCCTACAGAAACCGCCCTGGCCTAGAGATAGCCACAGCCCTCCTCCCCCACCCAGACACCTCCACTGTGCGCTAATATAGCAGAATGTGATGATACTCACCCCCTTCTGTCTGCTGTGATGTCCTCACGCGCCCATCCAAATCGGGGTAGGCCACCGCCAGGATCCGGGACATCAGGGGGGTCAATTGCTGTGTGGCACCCCTCCTAGGTTGGGAGGCCATCCCCAGCAGAGCCTCGGCGGTCTTTCTGCTCCCGCGGCGGATGTCCTCCCACCTCTTGCGGCAGCGGGTGCCCGTCTGTTGTGGACACCCAGGGCCCGGACGTCCTTGGCGATGGCACGCCAAATGTCGATCTTCTGATGGGCGCTGACCTATGTGACATGTACAGGGTGGAAAAAGAAATATCATCACTTTTCTGCATGGTCGATGTGAGTGGCCCCCCCTCCCCAACCTTGCCATGTGGCACATGCTCTCATCTGTCGTGCGTTGCACTCCTCATTCGCTCCCCTCCCCACCATCTTACATCCACCCCACTCAACACAGGCATAGCCCACACTACGTGCTCCCTGTGTACTTACCTGTTGGTCTGGAGGACCGAAGAGTAGCGCATACTGGGGGAGGACACCATCAACAAGTTTCTCCAATTCCTCAGATGTGAAGGCAGGGGCCCTTTCCCCAGTCGCAGCAGCCATTGTATCTTCCAGACCGAGGTCACAGCAGCACTTGCAGTATAGGTCCTCTCCTGTGGATCATCAGGTCTCGAGTGATTAAGCAGTTAGAAAATGGCGGTCACGCCCGCGGCGGTGCGTACCGCGGCGGTGCGTACCGCGACCGCCGGCGCACATCGTCATTGGCTCCTGAGACCCATAGGGTTCAATGTTAACCAATGCTGCTTTGCGCCGCGGTCTTCGACCGCCTACCGCTACAGTGTGCCACGCCAGCGCATTGACCTCACATCCCATTGTCACACTTTACAGGTCAGGCAGCCGCCATTTCAAGGGCCCACATGGCTTAATTTCTACTGCGTCACACAGGCCTAGGCCTTGCTTTGCCACTCATACAAGCCATTCAATGCATAGCGACTCGTGTACTGTGCAAACTGTGGTTACGTACCTGTGGGTTGCTTGACTCTGTGCTCCATGTTGTCCTTCCTAGGCACCGTCCGCTGGGACTTGCGAGGAGATGGAGGAATCCTCCCGTGTACAGACCGCTGGTGGACCTGTCGACAATGGAAGAAAGACATGTCATACTGACATACAGACTTGACCGAGCCACTATACAGGAACTGTGTGCCCAGCTGGAGCCAGACCTGATGTCCCCCATTCGCCAACCCACAGGGATTCCCCCTCTGGTGCAGGTTCTGTCAGTACTCCATTTTTTGGCAAGTGGATCATTCCAAACAACAGTGGCCATATCATCAGGGATGTCTCAGCCTATGTTTTCTAAGGTTTTGTCCAGAGTGTTGTCTGCCCTGATGAAATACATGCAGAGCTACATTGTTTTCCTTGAGGTGGGCGATTTGGCTACAGTGAAGGGTGATTTCTATGCCCTTGGACATATCCCCAACATCATTGGTGCCATTGATGGGACCCATGTGGCTTTGTTTCCCCCCAGTGGAAGTGAGCAGGTGTACAGGAACAGAAAAAGTTATCATTCGATGAATGTCCAGGTGGTCTGTTTGGCTGACCAGTACATCTCCCATGTAAATGCCAAGTTCCCTGGGTCAGTGCATGACGCGTACATCATGCGAAATAGCAGCATCCCTTATGTGATGGAACAGCTACAGAGACACCGTGTGTGGCTAATAGGTGACTCTGGTTACCCCAACCTGTCGTGGCTACTTACCCCAGTGAGGAATCCCAGGACAAGGGCAGTGGAACGCTACAATGAGGCCCATGGGCGAACTAGGAGGATTATAGAAAGAACCTTCGGCCTCCTGAAGGCCAGGTTTAGGTGCCTGCATATGACAGGTGGATCCCTAATGTACTCAACAAAGAAGGTGTGCCATATCATCATGGCCTGCTGTATGCTTCACAACCTGGCTTTGCGACGCCAGGTGCCTTTCCTGCAGGAGGATGGTCCAGATGGTGGTTGTTTTAGCAGCTGTGGAGCCTGTGGAGAGTGAAGAGGAGGAAGACGACGGGGACGACACAGACAACAGGGACACAGTGATACAACAGTATTTTCAGTAGCACACAGGTACGAATCAACCACGCCATTTTACATTTACTTAAAGTCTCCTGCCTCTCTACTGTCTGAGTTCCCCCCCAGTTCCTGTTAACTGAGTTGTGACTTTCCCTTCCGTTTTCAGAGCTGTGGGCCCCACTGCGTGACCTCTGCTTTGTTTGCCCATGGACTACAGCTGTGTGACAGTGGTATGTTGTCATCACAATGTAACTGAACATTTTTGCACCGTTATGTCTAATACATTTGTTCAAAATACAAGCAGACTCCAGATTTTTTAAGTGCAATAAGTGATTTAATTAAAGTGCTACATTTAGGAACATGATTATAAAACGGTGATGGGTGATGGTGGAGTAATGTCCATGGCAGAGTCCAGTTCTCAGTCTCACAGGTGCATTGTCCATATGCCTGTGGAATGATGGAGCAGGGGCAGTTCAAGGTTGGACAGGGTGACAATGTGGGACAGTGGGATGACATCAGGGGGTATCGTTTGCTGGTGGGGGTCTTGGCATCCTACTCTGTCTTCTTGTGAGATCTCAGGTTCCGCTTGCGGGGTGGTTCTTCTTCTGCAGGAGGTGGGGTTCTGGTGGCCTGTCGTTGTGTGGGGGCCTCCTGTCCACTAGCGCCGGTGGAGGTGGTAGGCTGTTCCTGGTCCAAGCTAGTGACAGGGGCCCTTTGTGGTGCCACATGGTCCCGCAATGTGGTGACTATCTGGTTAAGGGCCACGACGATGGTCTCCATTGCAGAACTAATGTTCCTCAGTTTCTCTCTGAACCCCATGTACTGTTCCTCCTGCAGTACCTGGATCTCCTGGAACCTGGTCAGTACCGTAGCCATCGTCTCCTGGGAGTGGTGGTATGCTCCCATGATGGAGGAGAGGGCCTCTTGGAGAGTCGGTTCCCTGGGCCTGTCCCCCCCCTGTCGCACAGCAGCCCTCCCAGTTCCCCTGTTTCCCTGGGCCTCTGTCCCCTGGACGGTGTGCCCACTACCACTGCCCCCAGGTCCCTGTTGTTGTTGGGGTGGTGGGTCAACCTGGGTGCCCTGTAGTGGTGGACACACCGCTGATTGACGTGTCCTGGAGACAGAGGCATGGGCCCGCCGGGTGGGAGCTGTGCTGGTGTTCCCAGAGGGGGTTAGGTCAGGTGTAGCCTGTGGCTGTCTGTGGGGAACCGACTGTCCCGAGGTCCCCGATGGGCCGGGCTGGTCATCTGGGTCCAGGGAGACAGAGCTGCTGTCATCACTGGGGGCCTCTTCTGGGGGTGGGATGGACATCTCTGGACCCTCCGTGGCGGTGTGGTGGCGTTCGGGTCCTGCAGGGGTATAAGAGTATGGTTATTGCTTCTGTGTGTGGTATTTCGTGTAATGGGTGGGTGGCCGTGTACCCCAGTGCTGGCATTCCCTTGTGGGGGCTTTTGTGACGGTGGCTTGTGGGGGTGATGGGTGTGTGCAGTGGGCATGCTTTGGGGATGGGTGTCCATGCTTTGGGGACGCATGCAGGGCTAGGTTTTGGGATGGGTGGGATGTGATGGTGAGCCATTTTCAAGGAGTTGGTGTGATGGGGGTGGGGGTGAGGGTGGGGGTATGATTTGGCATGCAGGTGGGGTGGGGGGAATGAAGTAGTGGAGATTTGCCTTACCAGAGTCCATTCCTCCGCCTACTCCTGCGAGGCCCTCAGGATGCAGGATGTGCAAGACTTCCTCCTCCCATGCTGTGAATTCTGGGGGAGTAGGTGGGGGTCCGCCGCCAGTCCGCTGTACCACGATGTTGTGCCTTGATACCATGGAACGCACCTTCCCCCGTAGGTCGTTCCACCGCTTCCTGATGTCGTCCCGATTGCGTGGATGCTGTCCCACAGCGTTGACCCTGTCCACTATTCTGCTCCATAGCTCCATCTTCCTGGCAATGGTGGTGTGCTGCACCTGTGCCCCGAAGAGCTGGGGCTCTACACAAACTATTTCCTCCACCATGACCCTGAGTTCTGCGTCAGAGAACCTGGGGTGTCTTTGGGGTGCCATGGGGTGGTGTGGATGAGCTGAGGGGTGGTGTATGTGTTGTAGAGTGTGGTGAGTGTGGTGGTGTATGGTGTTTTGTGCGTGGAAATTGTGTGGGTGATGTTGTGATTTGCCTCTGTGTGATGGTCTACTCTATGCTGTGCTGTCTCTCTCTGTCCTTCAGTCGCAATTGTGGTCGTAAGGGTTTGTGGGTGATGTGGGTGTGTGTTTTATATTTAATTGGGTGTGTGGGAGTGGTGTGTGTATGTGTCTCAGGTGTGTATATTTTGATTTGGCCAATGTGGTAGTGTTTTGTAAAGGTGTGTGTATTTTGAGTGCGGCGGTGTGTACCGCCAATGGAATACCGCGGTTGAAAGACCGCTGCGGGGATTTGTGGGTCGGAATGGTATGGGCGTATTTCTGTTGGCGTGACAGTGGAGGTTTGGTCATCGCCATTTTCCCGCTGACCTTTGGTGTGGCAGACTTTTGTTGGTGTCGGGTTTTTGGCGGTTTGCCAGTTGCGGGTCAGAATGGCCGTGGCGGTTTACCGCGGTGGTGTTATGGCGGTCTTCTGACCGGCGGTAAGCGCCTTTTACCGCCGAGGTCAGAATGACCCCCATAGACTTTAAAGTATTTTTTTGTCTTAATGGTAGCCAATGTAAGTCCTTCAGAGCCAAGGATACAGAAGAACTTCTAGGTATGTTCAAAGTCAATTTGGCCGGCACTGCTTGATCTCTGTGGAGCTGATTAAGCAGGTATTCCGGAGATCCTAACAGACAGGCATTACAGTATTCTAGCCTGCTTTGGATCACACTACAAACTACTAAAGCTCTAGAGGTGGAAGGAAGTAATGGAAGAATCTTACATAATGCTTTCATTAGAGAAAAGTTGGACCCTTCAGTCTCATTTAAATGAGATGCCAGTTTCTTGTCAAACACCACCCCCAAATTTCCGACAGCCTCCATCGTCACGGGGACCCTATCTGATGGAACTGGCCGGAAGTTAGGCAGAAGTAGAGATGAAAGCTTTGTTGCTGAGCAGCAAAGGAAATCTGTCTTGTCTCCATTGAACTTCAAGGAGTTAGAAGTGAGCCAGCCAATTATATTGTTCATGCAATCATGAAACACATCAACTGTCATCCTTTGAGTTCCGTCCAGAGACAAGATTAATTGAGTGTCATCCACATAGTTAACCAAGCTGACATTGTGTGATTTGATAAGGGCTCATATGAATATTGAAGAGTAGTGGACTAATTGATGAGTCTTGCTGAACACCATATTTAACAGTCCTGAACTCAGAGAAAAGGTGGAATGCATACTGCCTGCAGTCTATCCGACAGGTAGGGCTGAAACAACTTCACAACCATACCTCTAACTTCAATCAAGTTCAGCCTAGCCAAAAGCATGTCATGATTGACTGCATCAAATGCAGCAGCTAGATCTAGTAGAATCAAAACCATGGATTGGCCATTGTCTATTCATATTCTGAGCTCATCCATGGCAGTAAGCAGAGCTGTTTCAGTCCCATGTACTGGTCGGAATCCAAAATGCTCTTCTTCAAGAATTTAGTTAACCTCTAGCTAGTCAGATATTCGTTTTGCTGACAAAACGTTCAGGAATCTTCACAGGATATGGTAAAAGGAATATAGGCCTGTAGTTACTCAGGGCTGCAGGATCCAGCAATGAATTTTTTTAATAATGATTGTCTTTTTCCAGGCCACTGGGACTGAGCTATTCTGCAAGGATTGGCAGAAAACTTTCCAGAGCATTGGTAAACGTTATTTTGCCTGATTCTTCCAGGCCTTATGTGGAAGAGGGTCCAATGGTGATCCAGAAGATGTGGCCAATGTCAAAGTTAAAAAATTCTCCACCTTTAAATATTCAAATTGTTCTAATTCACAAGTGGAGTTCTTATACACATTTCTATAATTAGTATGCAGGCCTATGCTATCCCCCTGGTTGACACAGACTCCTGAGGATACCTGGTTCAAAGTGTCAATATCTTGGATGATTGTATTAATTTTTTCCTCAAAAAAACCACAAGATTGTCACAAAAAGCCTGTGACAAAGGTAAAGAATGGTTCAATTATTCTTTATTGGACAGTTCATGCAATATATTGAACACTTTCTTTGAGCTGTTGGGTGCAGCCAAGATAGGGCTAGGATAGTGTTCCGCTTTTGCTTTTGCGATATCCTTCTTGTACTGTTGCAAAACCTCTTTTAATGCTTTTTTATCCTTGTCTTTATAGGACTTCCACCATTTCCTCTTGGCTTGTTTATCTGTCAGTTTAAATGGCTTTAATTGATGCACTATACCATGGAGCTGAAGGTCTCCATGGGGTTTTCAGTTCTTTAATCAGAATAATCAGACCAAAGCGGCTCTGATACTGTTTTCCAACTCTAAGTAATTTTGCTATACCGTTCTGCCCCAATCAATAGAAGGTGCAAGGTTGAAACAAGGTTTGTACCTGGGCTGTTTAAGAAGCTTGTTCCATGCTCTACCGAGACAGCTAGTGACCCAGTTAGGCTTCTGTGAAGCGGGTTCTCTGCCTTATAGACAGAGGGTCACAAGAAAGTGATCTGTCCACCAGAAGGGAGTAATATCCCCAACAGTAGCAATATTGTGACTGCAAAAGACTGGAAAAGATAAGTCCATTGATTTCCCCATTGAGTTGGGCCCGGGATTTATTATTGCAGTCCAAAATTGTAGCAGGATCTTAAATCTTTCAATGCCGGGCCAATGTCCCCGACAGCCCACAGATAAAAATCATCCAGAATAACTACCTTGAGTGAGCCAAAGCCACTTTCCCAAAAAATAAGAGATTGTAGATTGGAGCTTGAGGAGTCTGGTGGGCGATAGCACAAAATACCAGAGAAAATGTAACTCTTACTATCCTTAAGGGAGAAACCCTGAAGTTCAGATCCCAATCTCATCTAGGGTTAGTGGAACAAAGTCTCACATGTCTTTATAAATTAGGCTTACTTCACCCCCTTCCTCTGAACGCGGGTTTTATGAAAGATGTTATAGCCTGGTGGGCAGGCCAAATCCAAATCAACATCAGAGTTGTCCGTGGTCCAGGTTTCCATCAGAAACAGTGCACCCCTGATTGAAATAACAGATATAGCTAGGCTGAGTGTTTCACCAATGATCTAACATTAAGAAGTCCACATCTTAGAACACTGGACCCAGCAGTTACAGCTCCCCCATAACTTTGTGTGTGTACTTCTACAGAACGAGTTTTTACTGGAGCACAGAGTGTCGACTTACCCAGCTCAAGCAGCTGCTCTCTAGTATAACATATTGTGCCCATTATTAGGGGATCTCTATTGTAACAGGCAGCATGGTTGGCACTGTGCGCAGTTGATGCACACATGGGCGCAAGCAGGCTTACCTTTGGTGTGCCTTTGGAGCACCTGCGGCATGCCCGCTGTGCATGCCCGCTGCATGGTCACACTTGCATCGGTCTTAAGTAGTCTCCTCTTACTTAGGAAAGACTAGACCGACAATAAAGATGGTGACTGGAGGTGACCAGCTCTCACAGGTGGAAGCACACCAAAAGAGTTTTAACTCTCAACTAGTGTTTTCCCCCGAAGCCGAAACACGTGCCCAAGAAGCATTATGGTAAGGTTATGGCAAGTGTTGGAAACTAATTGTGCCCCAAAATGTTTAAAAGCTATAGAAATTATATATATATATATATATATATATATATATATATATATATATATATATATATATAATTACAATAATATATTACAATTATCTATACGGCTGCCCAATGCCCCAGGGATCGCATTAAGCTGGGAAATAGATAGAAAAATCCCAAAAGGTCTCAAATGAAAATCGTTCGTCAGCTATTTTATTGTAAAAAATCCTTAATGAAATATTTGAGAACAAATTCGCAGTCACGCTGTCCTGACCAAATGTCACATGTTAGATATATAAGTTCTATAGCTTTTAAACAATTTGGGGCACAATTAGTTTCCAACAAATACCATGTATATCACTTTAAACTGCAGACTGCCAAATGTTATAAGTAGCATACACTGCACACTGCCAAATGTTATAAGCAGCATATACAGCTGTTGCCCATTTTGCCCATTTTACCAACGGCAGAAGGGCACAGAGGACATAACATAAATAAATTATTGTAAGAAAAACAATAGTATCACATTAGAGAAAATTCAAAGGCAACAAAGCATGTGTTCACTGCACCAATCATTAATATAATATAGGGAGATACACAGATTCACACACACCTATACATTAACTAATTGGTGACACAGACGTACACACGTACACATACTACCAATGATTGGGCAATTTCCACAAAGCCCCCACTGTCCGATGAGTCCACTCTTTGTCTCAAGACGTGATAGACTTTATCATGCAGGAATGCTTTGCCACCAAGGAGTGTCCTCTGCAATTTAGATTGTATCCACAGGCCAGCAGGATGAAGCTGAACGGTGCAGATTTTTGGGATGGTGCTGTTGATTTTGCAAAGTAGAATTTCAACATGTTTGGATGTCAGCATACGGGGAGATGGGGGTTTTGAGAGATGACATTGTAAGGTTCTTGTGCTGCAGTGGCAGGGTGAGATTATTCGGAGAGATTGCCGGACACCCTGAAGCATCATGGAAGTGTGCTGTTTAATTGTCTGGAAAGTCGGAGCTAAAACAGTAATCTCCTTTGTTGTAGGTAAAACTACGATGAAATATGTATCTTCAGAATGAATCAAGTTCGAGCTGTGGACAGAAAAAGGGTAATATTATAGGGAACTGGATAGCAAATAATGTTATTTGACAGTATTTTGGCACACAGGTCTAGATGCCGTAATAAAAGGTACGTAATATTTTTCCTCAGAGGGCCTACCTCACACGGGCACACCTCATACAGGCGGCTCCTTGAACATTTTCGGCCAACTCCCACAGGGGTAAGAAGGTTCGGGAGCTTTATGAGATAGGCTGTCTGTGAAATCACTCCATGTCTTGTTTATAGAAAGGGAGGCATATTTATAAGAAAGTGGAGCATTGGACCTGATGTTCCACTTTACTTGCATTGCCCCTGCCCCACCTAATGACACCATGGTTGCTCCGTATTTACAATTGTGGCACTGTATATACAATTGCGGCACTTGGCTGCACTAGCATAAAAAAGTTTTTTACGCTGGTGCAGCAAAGCACCTGGAAGCCCATTGACTAAAATGGTTGCTTCATTTTAACGCCTGCCCTGAGCACGCATTAAAAATGTCAGAAAAAATGGAACAGTGAAATGTAAATTTCACTGCGCCATTTTTTCGGGCCTCCCTGCATTGGAACGCCCCCCTTGCATAAATTATGCCTGGCACAGGCATAATGTGGCACAAGGGTTTACAAAATGGCGTAATGCAAGCATCACTTTGTCAATACAGAGCGGGAGAAAGGCCTCCTTAAAGACTCCTTAGCGTAAAAATAAAATGACAATAGGGCATCACTTTGTAAATACAGCGTGGGATAAAGATCTCCTTAAAGCCACCTTAGCTTAAAAAAGAAATGATGCTAGGGTGGTGCAAGGTGGTGCAAGGGGATTGTAAATATGCCCCAGAGTGTCACAGACAAAGATGCCACAGGTGTCTACATACTGTAAAACTTGGTCAGAAAACCAGTGCAGACAGCATTTGATGGATGTAGAAGGCATTTCCTCAAAACCTTTCTGGGAACAGCATGGATGGATGGAAGACAGTGCTGTGAAGAAATATTTTACAAATGTACTACTTGTCAAACTGAAGCAGTACGTTGTAAGTATTCCATAACAAAATGGAGGCAACCAAACTAAAGGTGGAATCAGTGACCAAACTCAATTTACAGATCTAGTTCAGTTGAGATAACACAAACAAAAGAATTTTAGAAAACCGTACAGACACCCTCTTTCTATCTTTCCCTCTGTGCCTCTGTCTGTTATACAACCCCTTTTAACAGAATGGTCATCATAAAAAGGGAGAAAATATCTGTAGAACATATTTCGCCACTTTTTAAAATTACATCAGAAAATAATTCTCCTTGGAGACCGCAGGAAAAAAGCACCCCTTTTTCATTTGAAAAAATCTACAGCGAGAAAGAAAATATTCACTCATGTTTAAAACCAGACCACAATATGATTACATTCAGCTCAGGACAGCACTGACAGGCAGTGATAAAACATCATAACTATCTGTCTGATAGCTGTTAGTTTGTTGATGTGGAAATAGAAAGTGGTATCGAAGATGTCAAAGGGCAGCTTTTTCACATAACTTTCACAAGGAAAGGCGCTAATGTTTTTTACTACCCATTAGTCTGGTACTCCGGAAAAAAATGAATAACAGTTAAATCATACATCATGTGCCACTTCACAATGCCACTGAGTGCAATATTTAATTTGAAACGCAAGGATCTTTTGTGATAGCATAAATATTTTTGACATGGTGCACAAGACAATGCAAATGTATTTCAGGCTAAGTTGTGACTGTTGCATGCCTCTTTTTTACCTGTATGAAATAAACACTACATACCGATTTGAGAAAGAGTTTCTCCTGCATAAATGATGCAATAATATATGTGGTTATTGGTTTAGGTTTATATAGCATCAGAACAAACCATAAAGGTAGAACACAATATTAACATACACATCTGAGTGTGTATTTTCATCTTTGGGACTCTTGTACAGAACTGTTGTGCAGTTGCAAAACCTGCAACTCACAAACACACAGACTCTGAAATCACAAAACAGAAAGTCACAATGTGCAAAGAACACTTTGTATGTCAGATATTTCTTTCTGACTCACAAAGTACATTTAGGCAGTCATTATGAGTTTATCTGCCAAACTCCCATTAGGGTGGCAGCCCCTGTAGCCACAGCCACTGTGCTGGACCAATTAGGAGTTTCGCACTGAGTAGGTGGGCAGAAACCTCCGGCTTCCACCCACCGGTCTAACAGGAAACAGACTACATCATTGTTTCCGGCTGGTAATCGAGCCAGCAACAATGCTGTAGCCCGTATGGTGCACCAGCACCCTCACAATGCACTGCAGACAGAGAACATTGCACGGGTGCTGGGTAGAAAGACCCCCCACACTACCCATGCCAAGTGCATGGGCAGTATAGGGGCCCCCTCTGTTACCCCCTGCACCTGTTCTCTGCCAGCCTTTTCATGGCAGTGAAACCGGCATGAAAAGGCTACCAGAGAACAAGCTCGTAATCCACAGGGCAGCCCTGCATACAGCGCTGCCCTGGCGGATTACGATCTCCACCACCGCCAGGCCATCAGGATCACCAATCCCAGCGGTGCTAGTGGAACCCTGTCAGTCTGTCTGCCAGGGTCTTTATGTGGCGGTCGGCCCACCACAGCAACAGCAGTCCTGACCGCTCATAAGAGGCCCTTAGTGACCCCTTTATGAAATGGTAGGTGATGGGAACATGAAAGGTAATTTCCCCTCTACTTCACAATTCTCTTAAGGGACTGTTGACCCATCCTAGAAATGGAAGCTGTCCCCTTGGGCAGCTTTAACTTTGTAAATATGAGCTTTAGGCGTTTGGCAAACAGGGAATGATTTAGATTCCAATTCATGCTTACTTTATTTAGCAGTTTTAGAAGTGCATATATACTAAAAGTTTACACAATGCAGGGCAGCAGAAGCGCAGGCACCTTTACACCATGGTGCAAGTATGCCTGCATTACAGACAAAATTGTTTAGCGCAGGAAGTGATACCTTTCTGCATAAAGCAATCCTAAAAAGTGATTTCCTCTTCTGTGTGTGATGCAGAAGGCATCAGGCATAGACAGAGGAAGTAATGAGGAGAAACATATTTCTCCTGGCTGCACTATGGTCGGGTGGTGTACCATTTTTCTGCAATCCCAGGTGTACTGATTTCAGTAAATTAGAGATTGTGTCAAATTCCATGGGTGGATGCATAGGAATGCTTGTGCTGTGCCCATAAAACTCTTTCTACTGTGAACGGTTACTCTGTGCAGTGCAAGCTGCTGATTTGTGTTACATGCAAGAAATTCATGCAAGGCAGTGCAAATTATGCCTTAAGTGGCTTTGTAAATTTTATTGAAGCCTTTTGTCACTTTTGTCATCTTGCACAACGCAAGGCAAAGGTTTAGTTGATGTGGACCTTCATTTTCTGCAAAAATGACACAAAAGTATGCTTACATATTATTAATTATGTAGTATTTCGAAAATGAACTCGAGGGGCATATCTTGTGTTCATAGGTTACACCCAAATATATACAAAAAACTACCTTAAGGAAAAATTGTCTCTTGTAGGACATATTCTGAGCCAACAAATCTCTTGCAACATATTTTCTGCTCAGAAAATCAGTACAAAGAGTGTAATATTTCAAACCCAAGAAATTCACATAACTTCACTCATTTTGAAGAGTGCAAAATTTGTCAATTTCCTGATCTGATATAATGCATTCTGTGGATCTATTTATGCTGCACCAACGTACGACCAGCCATAACTATCACTACTCCTGGATGTCATATAGGTGGTCATTCTGACCTCGGCGGTAAAAGGCGCCTACCGCCGGTCAGAAATCCTCCATAATTCCGCCGCGGTCGCGGTAACCCGCCACGGTCATTCTGACCCGCAGCAGCCAAACCTCCGAAAATCCGACAGCCACAACAGACCGCCAGACCAGCGGTCGGCGGAAAAGTGGAGGTGACCAAACCTCCACCGTCACGCCAACAGAAATACGCCCATGCCATTACGACCCACGAATCCACGCGGCGGTCATTCAAACGTGGTTTTCCATTGGCGGTACACACCGCCGCGGTCAGAATACACACAAACGAACAAAACTCAGCCACATTGGCCGATTTGAATTCCACACACCTGATACACATACACACACCACTCCCACACACACAATACAATATAAAACACACACCCACATCACCCACAAACCCCTACGACAAAAAATTCCGAAAGAAGCACTGAGAGACACATCAGCGAACACAGAATACCATCACACAGATGCACACTACACCATCACCCACACAATATCCACACACAAAACAACACACACCACCACACTCAACACACTTAACTACACATACTCCACCCCACACATCATACACACCACTCCATGGCACCCCAAAGACAGCCCCGCTTCTCAGACGAAGAACTCAGGGTCATGGTGGAGGAAATCGTTCGGGTAGAGCCCCAGCTCTTCGGCACACAGGTCCAATACACCAGCATTGCCCGGAGGACGGAGCTATGGCAGAGGATTGTCGACAGGGTCAACGCTGTGGGACAGCATCCCAGAAATCGGGAAGACATCAGGAAGCGATGGAACGACCTACGGGGGAAGGTGCGTTCCATGGTATCCAGGCACAACATCGCCGTGCAGAAGACTGGCGGAGGACCCCCACCTCAACCCCCACAATTTACAACATGGGAGGAGGAAGTCTTGAACATCCTGCATCCTGACGGCCTCGCAGGAGTCGGCGGAGGAATGGACACTGGTAAGTTGAAGCTTGTAGGAAGTTGGCTCTGTATGTGCTATTTCAAAGTAAGGAATAGCATGCACAGAGTCCAAGGGTTCCCCTTAGAGGTAAAATAGTGGTAAAAATAGATAATACTAATGCTCTATTTTGTGGTAGTGTGGTCGAGCAGTAGGCTTATCCAAGGAGTAGTGTTAAGCATTTGTTGTACATACACATAGACAATAAATGAGGTACACACACTCAGAGACAAATCCAGCCAATAGGTTTTTATATAGAAAAATATCTTTTCTTAGTTTATTTTAAGAACCACAGGTTCAAATTCTACATGTAATATCTCATTCGAAAGGTATTGCAGGTAAGTACTTTAGGAACTTCAAATCATCAAAATTGCATGTATACTTTTCAAGTTATTGACAAATAGCTGTTTTAAAAGTGGACACAGTGCAATTTTCACAGTTCCTAGGGGAGGTAAGTATTTGTTAGGTTAACCAGGTAAGTAAGACACTTACAGGGCTTAGTTCTTGGTCCAAGGTAGCCCACCGTTGGGGGTTCAGAGCAACCCCAAAGTCACCACACCAGCAGCTCAGGGCCGGTCAGGTGCAGAGTTCAAAGTGGTGCCCAAAACGCATAGGCTAGAATGGAGAGAAGGGGGTGCCCCGGTTCCGGTCTGCTTGCAGGTAAGTACCCGCGTCTTCGGAGGGCAGACCAGGGGGGTTTTGTAGGGCACTGGGGGGGACACAAGTCCACACAGAAATTTCACCCTCAGCGGCGCGGGGGCGGCCGGGTGCAGTGTAGAAACAAGCGTCGGGTTCGCAATGTTAGTCTATGAGAGATCTCGGGATCTCTTCAGCGCTGCAGGCAGGCAAGGGGGGGATTCCTCGGGGAAACCTCCACTTGGGCAAGGGAGAGGGACTCCTGGGGGTCACTTCTCCAGTGAAAGTCCGGTCCTTCAGGTCCTGGGGGCTGCGGGTGCAGGGTCTCTCCCAGGCGTCGGGACTTTAGGTTCAAAGAGTCGCGGTCAGGGGAAGCCTCGGGATTCCCTCTGCAGGCGGCGCTGTGGGGGCTCAGGGGGGACAGGTTTTGGTACTCACAGTATCAGAGTAGTCCTGGGGTCCCTCCTGAGGTGTTGGATCGCCACCAGCCGAGTCGGGGTCGCCGGGTGCAGTGTTGCAAGTCTCACGCTTCTTGCGGGGAGCTTGCAGGGTTCTTTAAAGCTGCTGGAAACAAAGTTGCAGCTTTTCTTGGAGCAGGTCCGCTGTCCTCGGGAGTTTCTTGTCTTTTCGAAGCAGGGGCAGTCCTCAGAGGATGTCGAGGTCGCTGGTCCCTTCGGAAGGCGTCGCTGGAGCAGGATCTTTGGAAGGCAGGAGACAGGCCGGTGAGTTTCTGGAGCCAAGGCAGTTGTCGTCTTCTGGTCTTCCGCTGCAGGGGTTTTCAGCTGGGCAGTCCTTCTTCTTGTAGTTGCAGGAATCTGATTTTCTAGGGTTCAGGGTAGCCCTTAAATACTAAATTTAAGGGCGTGTTTAGGTCTGGGGGGTTAGTAGCCAATGGCTACTAGCCCTGAGGGTGGGTACACCCTCTTTGTGCCTCCTCCCAAGGGGAGGGGGTCACAATCCTAACCCTATTGGGGGAATCCTCCATCTGCAAGATGGAGGATTTCTAAAAGTTAGAGTCACTTCAGCTCAGGACACCTTAGGGGCTGTCCTGACTGGCCAGTGACTCCTCCTTGTTTTTCTCATTATTTTCTCCGGCCTTGCCGCCAAAAGTGGGGCCTGGCCGGAGGGGGCGGGCAACTCCACTAGCTGGAGTGTCCTGCTGGGTTGGCACAAAGGAGGTGAGCCTTTGAGGCTCACCGCCAGGTGTGACAATTCCTGCCTGGGGGAGGTGTTAGCATATCCACCCAGTGCAGGCTTTGTTACTGGCCTCAGAGTGACAAAGGCACTCTCCCCATGGGGCCAGCAACATGTCTCGGTTTGTGGCAGGCTGCTAAAACTAGTCAGCCTACACAGATAGTCGGTTAAGTTTCAGGGGGCACCTCTAAGGTGCCCTCTGGGGTGTATTTTACAATAAGATGTACACTGGCATCAGTGTGCATTTATTGTGCTGAGAAGTTTGATACCAAACTTCCCAGTTTTCAGAGTAGCCATTATGGTGCTGTGGAGTTCGTGTTTGACAGACTCCCAGACCATATACTCTTATGGCTACCCTGCACTTACAATGTCTAAGGTTTTGTTTAGACACTGTAGGGGTACCATGCTCATGCACTGGTACCCTCACCTATGGTATAGTGCACCCTGCCTTAGGGCTGTAAGGCCTGCTAGAGGGGTGGCTTACCTATACTGCATAGGCAGTGAGAGGCTGGCATGGCACCCTGAGGGGAGTGCCATGTCGACTTACTCGTTTTGTCCTCACTAGCACACACAAGCTGGCAAGCAGTGTGTCTGTGCTGAGTGAGAGGTCTCCAGGGTGGCATAAGACATGCTGCAGCCCTTAGAGACCTTCCTTGGCATCAGGGCCCTTGGTACTAGAAGTACCAGTTACAAGGGACTTATCTGGATGCCAGGGTCTGCCAATTGTGGATACAAAAGTACAGGTTAGGGAAAGAACACTGGTGCTGGGGCCTGGTTAGCAGGCCTCAGCACACTTTCAATTGTAAACTTAGCATCAGCAAAGGCAAAAAGTCAGGGGGCAACCATGCCAAGGAGGCATTTCCTTACACAACCCCCCCCCAAACGAAAGAGGATGAGACTAACCTTTCCCAAGAGAGTCTTCATTTTCTAAGTGGAAGAACCTGGAAAGGCCATCTGCATTGGCATGGGCAGTCCCAGGTCTGTGTTCCACTATAAAGTCCATTCCCTGTAGGGAGATGGACCACCTCAACAGTTTAGGATTTTCACCTTTCATTTGCATCAGCCATTTGAGAGGTCTGTGGTCAGTTTGAACTAGGAAGTGAGTCCCAAAGAGGTATGGTCTCAGCTTCTTCAGGGACCAAACCACAGCAAAGGCCTCCCTCTCAATGGCACTCCAACGCTGCTCCCTGGGGAGTAACCTCCTGCTAATGAAAGCAACAGGCTGGTCAAGGCCATCATCATTTGTTTGGGACAAAACTGCCCCTATCCCATGTTCAGAGGCATCAGTCTGCACAATGAACTGCTTAGAATAATCTGGAGCTTTGAGAACTGGTGCTGAGCACATGGCTTGTTTCAGGGTGTCAAAGGCCTGTTGGCATTCCACAGTCCAGTTCACTTTCTTGGGCATTTTCTTGGAGGTTAGTTCAGTGAGGGCTGTCACAATGGATCCATATCCCTTCACAAACCTCCTGTAATACCCAGTCAAGCCAAGGAATGCCCTGACTTGAGTCTGGGTTTTTGGAGCTACCCAGTCCAGAATAGTCTGGATCTTGGGTTGGAGTGGCTGAACTTGGCCTCCACCTACAAGGTGGCCCAAGTAAACCACAGTTCCCTGCCCTATCTGGCATTTGGATGCCTTGATAGAGAGGCCTGCAGATTGCAGAGCCTTCAAAACCTTCCTCAGGTGGACCAGGTGATCCTGCCAGGTGGAGCTAAAGACAGCAATATCATCGAGATAAGCTGTGCTAAAGGACTCCAAGCCAGCAAGGACTTGATTCACCAACCTTTGGAAGGTGGCAGGGGCATTCTTTAAACCAAAGGGCATAACAGTAAACTGATAATGCCCATCAGGTGTGGAGAATGCTGTTTTCTCTTTTGCTCCAGGTGCCATTTTTATTTGCCAGTACCCTGCTGTTAAGTCAAAGGTACTTAAGAATTTGGCAGCACCTAATTTGTCTATGAGCTCATCAGCTCTTGGAATTGGATGGGCATCTGTCTTGGTGACAGAATTGAGCCCTCTGTAGTCCACACAAAACCTCATCTCTTTCTTTCCATCTTTGGAGTGAGGTTTGGGGACTAAGACCACTGGGCTAGCCCAGGGGCTGTCAGAGCGCTCAATTACTCCCAATTCCAGCATCTTGTGGACTTCCACCTTGATGCTTTCCTTAACATGGTCAGATTGTCTAAAGATTTTGTTCTTGACAGGCATGCTGTCTCCTGTGTCCACATCATGGGTACACAGGTGTGTCTGACCAGGGGTTAAGGAGAAGAGTTCAGGAAACTGTTGTAGGACTCTCCTACAATCAGCTTGCTGTTGGCCAGAGAGGGTGTCTGAGTAGATCACTCCATCTACTGTGCCATCTTTTGGGTCTGATGACAGAAGATCAGGGAGAGGTTCACTCTCTGCCTCCTGATCCTCATCTGTTACCATCAACAGATTGACATCAGCCCTGTCGTGGAAGAGCTTAAGGCGGTTTACATGGATCACCCTCTTGGGGCTCCTGCTTGTGCCCAGGTCCACCAGGTAGGTGACCTGACTCTTCCTTTCTAGTACTGGGTAAGGGCCACTCCATTTGTCCTGGAGTGCCCTGGGAGCCACAGGCTCCAGAACCCAGACTTTCTGCCCTGGTTGGAACTCAACCAGTGCAGCCTTTTGGTCATACCAAAACTTCTGGAGCTGTTGGCTGGCCTCAAGGTTTTTGGTTGCCTTTTCCATGTACTCTGCCATTCTAGAGCGAAGGCCAAGTACATAGTCCACTATGTCCTGTTTAGGCTCATGGAGAGGTCTCTCCCAGCCTTCTTTAACAAGGGCAAGTGGTCCCCTTACAGGATGACCAAACAGAAGTTCAAAGGGTGAGAACCCTACTCCCTTCTGTGGTACCTCCCTGTAAGCGAAAAGCAGACATGGCAGGAGGACATCCCATCTCCTCTTGAGTTTTTCTGGGAGCCCCATGATCATGCCCTTTAATGTCTTGTTGAATCTCTCAACTAAGCCATTAGTTTGTGGATGGTAAGGTGTAGTGAATTTATAAGTCACTCCACACTCATTCCACATGTGCTTTAGGTATGCTGACATGAAGTTGGTACCTCTGTCAGACACCACCTCCTTAGGGAAACCCACTCTGGTAAAGATACCAATGAGGGCCTTGGCTACTGCAGGGGCAGTAGTCGACCTAAGGGGAATAGCTTCAGGATACCTGGTAGCATGATCCACTACTACCAGGATATACATATTTCCTGAGGCTGTGGGAGGTTCTAGTGGACCAACTATGTCCACACCCACTCTTTCAAAGGGCACCCCCACCACTGGAAGTGGAATGAGGGGGGCCTTTGGATGCCCACCTGTCTTACCACTGGCTTGACAGGTGGGGCAGGAGAGGCAAAACTCCTTAACCATGTTGGACATATTGGGCCAGTAGAAGTGGTTGACTAACCTCTCCCACGTCTTGGTTTGTCCCAAATGCCCAGCAAGGGGAATGTCATGGGCCAATGTTAGGATGAACTCTCTGAACAGCTGAGGCACTACCACTCTCCTAGTGGCACCAGGTTTGGGGTCTCTGGCCTCAGTGTACAGGAGTCCATCTTCCCAATAGACCCTATGCGTTCCATTTTTCTTGCCTTTGGACTCTTCAGCAGCTTGCTGCCTAAGACCTTCAAGAGAGGGACAGGTTTCTTGTCCCTTACACAGCTCCTCCCTTGAGGGTCCCCCTGGGCCTAAGAGCTCAACCTGATAAGGTTCAAGCTCCAAAGGCTCAGTTCCCTCAGAGGGCAGAACTTCTTCCTGAGAAGAGAGGTTCCCTTTCTTTTGCTGTGTTGCAGTTGGTTTCCCAACTGACTTTCCTGTTCTCTTGGTAGGCTGGGCCATTTTTCCAGACTCCAGCTCTACTTTTTCACCCTGTGCCTTGCATTGTGCTCTTGTTTTCACACACACCAGTTCAGGGATACCCAGCATTGCTGCATGGGTTTTTAGTTCTACCTCAGCCCATGCTGAGGACTCCAGGTCATTTCCAAGCAGACAGTCCACTGGGATATTTGAGGAGACCACCACCTGTTTCAGGCCATTGACCCCTCCCCATTCTAAAGTAACCATTGCCATGGGATGTACTTTTCTCTGATTGTCAGCGTTGGTGACTGTGTAAGTTTTTCCAGTCAGGTATTGGCCAGGGGAAACCAGTTTCTCTGTCACCATGGTGATACTGGCACCTGTATCCCTCAGGCCCTCTATTCTATTCCCATTAATTAAGAGTTGCTGTCTGTATTTTTGCATGTTAGGCGGCCAGACAGCTAGTGTGGCTAAATCCACCCCACCCTCAGAAACTAGAGTAGCTTCAGTGTGGACCCTGATTTGCTCTGGGCACACTGTTGATCCCACTTGGAGACTAGCCATACCAGTGTTACCTGGATGGGAGTTTGGAGTGGAACCTTTCTTGGGACAGGCCTTGTCTCCAGTTTGGTGTCCATGCTGTTTACAGCTATGACACCAGGCCTTTTTGGGATCAAAGTTTTTACCCTTGTACCCATTGTTTTGTGAAGAGGCTCTGGGCCCACCCTCCTGTGCAGGTTTTTGGGGGCCTGTAGAAGACTCTTTACTATTTTTAGTTTTGGTTGTCTCATCACCCTTCCCCTGGGGAGTCTTTGTGACCCCTTTCTTTTGGTCACCCCCTGTTGAAGTCTTGGACACCCTTGTCTTGACCCAATGGTCCGCCTTCTTTCCCAATTCTTGGGGAGAAATTGGTCCTAGGTCTACCAGATGCTGATGCAGTTTATCATTGAAACAATTACTTAACAGGTGTTCCTTCACAAATAAATTGTACAGCCCATCATAATTACTTACACCACTGCCTTGAATCCAACCATCTAGTGTTTTCACTGAGTAGTCTACAAAGTCAACCCAGGTCTGGCTCGAGGATTTTTGAGCCCCCCTGAATCTAATCCTATACTCCTCAGTGGAGAATCCAAAGCCCTCAATCAGGGTACCCTTCATGAGGTCATAAGATTCTGCATCTTGTCCAGAGAGTGTGAGGAGTCTATCCCTACACTTTCCTGTGAACATTTCCCAAAGGAGAGCACCCCAGTGAGATCTGTTCACTTTTCTGGTTACACAAGCCCTCTCAAAAGCTGTGAACCATTTGGTGATGTCATCACCATCTTCATATTTAGTTACAATCCCTTTAGGGATTTTCAACATGTCAGGAGAATCTCTGACCCTATTTATGTTGCTGCCACCATTGATGGGTCCTAGGCCCATCTCTTGTCTTTCCCTCTCTATGGCTAGGATCTGTCTTTCCAAAGCCAATCTTTTGGCCATCCTGGCTAACTGGATGTCCTCTTCACTGGGGTTATCCTCAGTGATTTCAGAGGTGCTGGTCCCTCCTGTGAGGGAGCCAGTATCTCTGACTAGTATTTTTGGAGTCAGGGCTTGAGAGGCCCTGTCCTCCCTAGATAGGACTGGTAGGGGGGAATCTTCCTCCAATTCACTATCATCTTCCTCTGAGTTGCCACCCTCAGAGGGGTTGGCCTTTTCAAACTCTGCCAAAAGCTCCTGGAGCTGTATTTTGGTAGGTTTGGGGCCTATGGTTATTTTCTTTAGTTTACAGAGTGACCTTAGCTCTCTCATCTGTAGATGGAGGTAAGGTGTGGTGTCGAGTTCCACCACAGTCACATCTGTGCTAGACATTTTGCTTCTAAAAGTTGGAATACTTTTTAAGAATCTAAAACTGGTTCTAGAATCTAATTCAAACTTTTACAAACTTTTAAACTCTAAAAGAAATGCTAAACAGGATCTAACACAAGGCCCTAGCAGGTCTTTTAAGAATTTAGAAAACTTTTCAAATTGCAAAAATCAATTTCTAATGACAATTTTGGAATTTGTCGTGTGATCAGGTATTGGCTGAGTAGTCCAGCAAATGCAAAGTCTTGTACCCCACCGCTGATCCACCAATGTAGGAAGTTGGCTCTGTATGTGCTATTTCAAAGTAAGGAATAGCATGCACAGAGTCCAAGGGTTCCCCTTAGAGGTAAAATAGTGGTAAAAATAGATAATACTAATGCTCTATTTTGTGGTAGTGTGGTCGAGCAGTAGGCTTATCCAAGGAGTAGTGTTAAGCATTTGTTGTACATACACATAGACAATAAATGAGGTACACACACTCAGAGACAAATCCAGCCAATAGGTTTTTATATAGAAAAATATCTTTTCTTAGTTTATTTTAAGAACCACAGGTTCAAATTCTACATGTAATATCTCATTCGAAAGGTATTGCAGGTAAGTACTTTAGGAACTTCAAATCATCAAAATTGCATGTATACTTTTCAAGTTATTGACAAATAGCTGTTTTAAAAGTGGACACAGTGCAATTTTCACAGTTCCTAGGGGAGGTAAGTATTTGTTAGGTTAACCAGGTAAGTAAGACACTTACAGGGCTTAGTTCTTGGTCCAAGGTAGCCCACCGTTGGGGGTTCAGAGCAACCCCAAAGTCACCACACCAGCAGCTCAGGGCCGGTCAGGTGCAGAGTTCAAAGTGGTGCCCAAAACGCATAGGCTAGAATGGAGAGAAGGGGGTGCCCCGGTTCCGGTCTGCTTGCAGGTAAGTACCCGCGTCTTCGGAGGGCAGACCAGGGGGGTTTTGTAGGGCACCGGGGGGGACACAAGTCCACACAGAAATTTCACCCTCAGCGGCGCGGGGGCGGCCGGGTGCAGTGTAGAAACAAGCGTCGGGTTCGCAATGTTAGTCTATGAGAGATCTCGGGATCTCTTCAGCGCTGCAGGCAGGCAAGGGGGGATTCCTCGGGGAAACCTCCACTTGGGCAAGGGAGAGGGACTCCTGGGGGTCACTTCTCCAGTGAAAGTCCGGTCCTTCAGGTCCTGGGGGCTGCGGGTGCAGGGTCTCTCCCAGGCGTCGGGACTTTAGGTTCAAAGAGTCGCGGTCAGGGGAAGCCTCGGGATTCCCTCTGCAGGCGGCGCTGTGGGGGCTCAGGGGGGACAGGTTTTGGTACTCACAGTATCAGAGTAGTCCTGGGGTCCCTCCTGAGGTGTTGGATCGCCACCAGCCGAGTCGGGGTCGCCGGGTGCAGTGTTGCAAGTCTCACGCTTCTTGCGGGGAGCTTGCAGGGTTCTTTAAAGCTGCTGGAAACAAAGTTGCAGCTTTTCTTGGAGCAGGTCCGCTGTCCTCGGGAGTTTCTTGTCTTTTCGAAGCAGGGGCAGTCCTCAGAGGATGTCGAGGTCGCTGGTCCCTTCGGAAGGCGTCGCTGGAGCAGGATCTTTGGAAGGCAGGAGACAGGCCGGTGAGTTTCTGGAGCCAAGGCAGTTGTCGTCTTCTGGTCTTCCGCTGCAGGGGTTTTCAGCTGGGCAGTCCTTCTTCTTGTAGTTGCAGGAATCTGATTTTCTAGGGTTCAGGGTAGCCCTTAAATACTAAATTTAAGGGCGTGTTTAGGTCTGGGGGGTTAGTAGCCAATGGCTACTAGCCCTGAGGGTGGGTACACCCTCTTTGTGCCTCCTCCCAAGGGGAGGGGGTCACAATCCTAACCCTATTGGGGGAATCCTCCATCTGCAAGATGGAGGATTTCTAAAAGTTAGAGTCACTTCAGCTCAGGACACCTTAGGGGCTGTCCTGACTGGCCAGTGACTCCTCCTTGTTTTTCTCATTATTTTCTCCGGCCTTGCCGCCAAAAGTGGGGCCTGGCCGGAGGGGGCGGGCAACTCCACTAGCTGGAGTGTCCTGCTGGGTTGGCACAAAGGAGGTGAGCCTTTGAGGCTCACCGCCAGGTGTGACAATTCCTGCCTGGGGGAGGTGTTAGCATCTCCACCCAGTGCAGGCTTTGTTACTGGCCTCAGAGTGACAAAGGCACTCTCCCCATGGGGCCAGCAACATGTCTCGGTTTGTGGCAGGCTGCTAAAACTAGTCAGCCTACACAGATAGTCGGTTAAGTTTCAGGGGGCACCTCTAAGGTGCCCTCTGGGGTGTATTTTACAATAAGATGTACACTGGCATCAGTGTGCATTTATTGTGCTGAGAAGTTTGATACCAAACTTCCCAGTTTTCAGAGTAGCCATTATGGTGCTGTGGAGTTCGTGTTTGACAGACTCCCAGACCATATACTCTTATGGCTACCCTGCACTTACAATGTCTAAGGTTTTGTTTAGACACTGTAGGGATACCATGCTCATGCACTGGTACCCTCACCTATGGTATAGTGCACCCTGCCTTAGGGCTGTAAGGCCTGCTAGAGGGGTGGCTTACCTATACTGCATAGGCAGTGAGAGGCTGGCATGGCACCCTGAGGGGAGTGCCATGTCGACTTACTCGTTTTGTCCTCACTAGCACACACAAGCTGGCAAGCAGTGTGTCTGTGCTGAGTGAGAGGTCTCCAGGGTGGCATAAGACATGCTGCAGCCCTTAGAGACCTTCCTTGGCATCAGGGCCCTTGGTACTAGAAGTACCAGTTACAAGGGACTTATCTGGATGCCAGGGTCTGCCAATTGTGGATACAAAAGTACAGGTTAGGGAAAGAACACTGGTGCTGGGGCCTGGTTAGCAGGCCTCAGCACACTTTCAATTGTAAACTTAGCATCAGCAAAGGCAAAAAGTCAGGGGGCAACCATGCCAAGGAGGCATTTCCTTACAAAGCTTCACTACTGCTTCCCCCCCACCTGCATGCCAAATCATACCCCAACCCTCACCCCCATCCTCGAACCCCACCCTCACCCCCACCCCCATCCTCACCCCCACCCTCACCCTCACCCCCACCACCATCCTCACCCCCACCACCATCCTCACCCCCACCCCCAGCACACCTATTCCCTGCCAATGTCTCACCATCACAACCCACACATCCCAAAACCTAGGCCTGCATGCGTCCACTAAGCATGGACACCCATCACCAAAGCATGCCCAATGCATATACACATCCCCCCCACAAGCCACCCCCACCAAAGCCCCCACACACGAATGCCAGCACTTGGGGACACGGGAACCCACAGATACACCCATATGCCACACATTGAAACTATAACCATACCTCTATACCCCTGCAGGACCCGACCGCCAACACACCGCCACGGAGGGCCCAGAATTCTCCACACCCCCCACCCAAGAGGCCGTCAGCGATGACAGCAGCTCTGTCGACCTGGACACCGATGACCAGCCCGGACCATCGGGGACCTCTGGACAGTCGGTTCCCCTCAGACAGCCACAGGCCACTACAGACCCAAACCCCTCTGGGAACACCAGCACAGCTCCCACCCAGCGGGCCCATGCCTCTGTCTCCAGGGCGCGTCAATCTGCGGTGTGTCTACCACTACAGGGCACCCAGGATAACCCACCACCCCAACAACAACAGGGACCTGGGGGCAGTGGTAGTGGGCACACCGGCCAGGGGGCAGGGGCCCAGGGAAACAGGGCAACTCGGAGGGCAGCTGTGCGACAGGGGGGGGACGGGCCCAGGGAACCCACTCTCCACGAGGCCCTCACCACCATCATGGGAGCATACAACCGCTCCCAGGAGACGATGGCGACGGTACTGGCCCGGTTCCAGGAGATCCAGGTACTGCAGGAGGAACACTATCGGGGGTACAGGGAGGACATCAGAGCCCTCACCTCCACCCTGGTTACCATGGTCGGGCTACTGCAGGACCTCATCAACACCAGGACGGACACTCAACAACAACAAAGGGCCCCTGCCACTAGCCTGGACCAAGAACAGCCAACCACCTCCGCCGGCGCTAGTGGTCAGGAGGCCCCCGCACAACAGCAGCCCACCAGACCCCCACCTCCTGCAGGAGAAGAACCACCCCGCAAGAGGGCCCTGAGATCTCGCAAGAAGACAGAGTAGGATGTCAAGACCCCCGCCAGCAAAGGATACCACCTGATGTCATCCCACTGTCCCACATTGTCACCCTGTCCATCCTTGAACTGCTCATGCTCCATCTCTCCACAGGCCTCTGGACAATGCACCTGTGTGACTGTTACTCTGGACTCTGCCATGGACATTCCTTCACCATAGCCCCCACCTCTTGAAACCACCCATCCCATTTTGAGCACTGAAATAAACACCCATTTAGCACAAAACTATCTGGAGTCTGGCTGTGATTTCAAAATATTGTAATTGACATGACAGTGCAAATATGTCCTTGTACATAGTGAAGTCAACAAACAGCTGCCACAAAGCTGTAGTCCATGGGGAAACGAAGCACAGGACTCGTAGTGGGGACCCCAGATCTGAAATAGGGAGGGAAAAGCCACAACTCAGTCATCATACACTGGGGCAAATAGACAGGCAGCAGAGATGCAGGAGAGTAGTTCACATTCACTAAATTATGTTTGAATTGTTACCTGTGTCCTATTGGAAGTACTGTTCAATGATTCTGTCCCTGTTGTCTGTTTCAGCCCCGTCGTCTTCCTCCTTGTCACTCTCCACAGGTTCCACAGCTGCCACTACACCACCGTCTCGACCATCCTCCTGCAGGAAAGGCACCTGGCGGCGCAAAGCCTGGTTGTGAAGCATGCAGCAGGCCACGATGATGTGACACACCTTCTTAGGTGAGTACACCGAAGCTCTACAGGTCGTCCTAAAAGCCGACCACCTGCACAGAATCCCCTGGCTACGATCCATCAAGGATTTACTCCACTCTATCGGGCTTGATGATCTCTGGAACTCACCAGCCACGTCAGTCTTTCCCTCGAAAAGCGAACTAAAGAAACTTTACTGGCAAAGGGCCAACAACGAAGACACTCGGGCTGCACTCCACACTACATTATCTTGTGACTTTGCCAACCTAAAAGAGTCATGCAAGTACGAAACTTTTTGGGACCTAATCACGGCCCCAAGGGAAAGGAAACTGTACTTCCAGCTCCGCATTGGAACACTCCCATTAAGACTTTTCACCAGCAGCTGGTCACACAACGAATCCACCGCATGCCCTGCTTGCAAAGCCCCCGTGGAGAATCTCCCTCACCTCCTTTTTGCATGCCCCGCGTATACTGCCCCCCGTAGGAAATGGCTGGCCCCGGCATGCAGACTACTGGGAGCACGCTGCTCTGCGCTAGCTCTGCGAATCCTTAGATCAGACACCAGACCAACGCTAGTGATCGCTATCGCCAAATTCCTCGGAGCTTGTTGGCTTATTAGAGGGAAAACTCTCCTGGACAAAGACTCCAAATAAGACTGTCCCAACATCCTGCAGAGTGCATTTCACTTCATTTCATTTTTTCTAATTTCATTCCATTTTATTCTATCTCATTTTTATTCCATTTTAATTTTTATTTATATTTCATTCCCTTTTATCACCATATTTACCTGCAACTTTATTTTATCATGTGCATTTATTTGTATTTATTACTGCTCGCGCTTTTTTGGCTCTTGTAGCCGCAATAAAGCTTCTTTGAATTGAATTGAATTGAGTACATTAGGGATCCACCTGTCATATGCAGGCACCTAAACCTGGCCTTTAGGAGGCCAAAGGTGCGTTCGATCACCCTCCTAGTACGCCCATGGGCCTCATTGTACCGTTCCTCTGCCCTGGTCCGGGGATTCCTTACTGGGGTCAGTAGCCACGACAGGTTGGGGTACCCAGAGTCCCCCAATAGCCATACACGGTGTCTCTCTAGCTGTTCCATCACGTAAGGGATGCTGCTATTCCTCAGGATGTAGGCGTCATGCACTGACCCAGGGAACTTGGCATTTACATGCGAGATGTACTGGTCAGCCAAACACACCACCTGGATGTTCATGGAATGGTAACTTTTTCTGTTCCTGTACACCTGCTCCCTGTCTCTTGGGGGAACCAAAGCCACATGGGTCCCATCAATGGCACCAATGACATTGGGAATATGTCCAAGGGCGTAGAAATCACCCTTCACTGTAGCCAATTCGCCCACCTCAGGGAAAATGATGTAGCTCCTCATGTATTTCATCAGGGCAGACAACACTCTGGATAACACCTTCGAAAACATGGGCTGAGACATCCCAGAAGCAATTCCCACTGTTGTCTGAAATGACCCACTTGCCAGGAAATGGAGTACTGACAGGACCTGCACCAGAGGGGGAATCCCTGTGGGTTGGCGGATGGGGGACATCAGGTCGGGCTCCAGCTGGGCACACAGTTCATGTATAGTGGCACGGTCAAGCCGGTAGGTCAGGATAATGTGGCGTTCTTCCATTGTCGACAGGTCCACCAGCGGTCGGTACACGCGAGGATTCATCCGTCTCCTCGCCAAACCCAGCGGACGGTGCCTAGGAAGGACAACATGGAGCACAGAGTCAAGCAACCCACAGGTACGTACTCACAGCTTGCACAGTAAACGATTCTCTATGCAGTGAATGGCGTGTCTGAGTGGCTATGCAAGGCCTAGGCCTGTGTGACGCAGTTGAAATTGAGCGATGTGGACCCTCGAAATGGCAGCTGCCGGACCTGTGAAGTGTGACAATGGGATGTGAGGTCAATGCGCTGGCGTGGCACACCGCGGCGGTCGGCGGGCGAAGACCGCGGCGCGAAGCCGCATTGGTTAACATTGAAGCCTATGGGTTTCAGGAGCCAATGGCGAAGGGCGCCGTCGGTGGCGGTACGCCCCGCCGCGGTACGCACCGCCGCGGACGTGACCGCCATTTCCTATCTACTTATCCACTTGCGACTTGAACTTTCACAGGAGAGGACCTATACTGCAAGTGTTGCTGTGACCTCGGTCTGGAAGGGACAATGGCTGCTGCGACTGGGGAAAGGGCCCCTGCCTTCACTGGAGAGTAGTTGGAGAAACTTGTGGATGGGGTCCTCCCCCAGTATGCGCTACTCTACGGTCCTCCAGACCAACAAGTGAGTTTAATTCAATATGGATTTGGGGCCACTGGCTGGCTTGGGGGCCTGGCGGGGGGCCTGGCGGGGATGGGGGGCATGTTGGGGCTGGCGGGGGGCCTGGCGGGGGGCCTGGCGGGGATGGGGGGCATGTTGGGGCTGGCGGGGGGCCTGGCGGGGGGCCTGGCGGGGATGGGGGGCATGTTGGGCCTGGTGGGGGGCCTGGCGGGGGCCTGGCGGGGATGGGGGGCATGTTGGGCCTGGCGGGGGGCCTGGCGGGGATGGGGGGCATGTTGGGCCTGGCAGGGGGCCTGGCGGGGGGCCTGGCGGGGATGGGGGGCATGTTGGCCTGGCGGGGGGCCTGGCGGGGGGCCTGGCGGGGATGGGGGGCATGTTGGGGCTGGCGGGGGGCCTGGCGGGGATGGGGGGCGTTGGGCCACTGGCAAAGAAAATGCAGACAAACTTGAACGTGGTATTTCTCCCTCCCTGTACGTGTCACATAGGTCCGCGCCCATGAGAAGATCGGGATTTGGCGTGCCATCGCCAAGGAATTCCGGACCCTGGGGGTCCACCATCGACGGGGCACCCACTGCCGCAAGAGGTGGGAGGACATCCGCCGCGGGACCAAGAAGACCGCCGAGTCTCTGCTGGGGATGGCCTCCCAACGTAGGCGGGGTGCCTGCCGTCAACTGACCCCCCTGATGTTCCGGATCCTGGCGGTGGCCTACCCTGATTTGGATGGGCGCGTGAGGGCAGCACAGCAGACACAAGGGGGTGAGTACAAGCATCATCTACTCTGTTGTCGCGCAGTGGAGGTGTCTGGGTGGGGGAGGAGGGCTGTGGGTCCCCCTAGGCCAGGGCGATATCTGTAGGCTGGGCACCCCCGTAAGCCCCTGTGTCCCCAGCCACCACCCTCAGTAGTGTGTCAGTACAGCCATCCCTGGGCCGTGTCATCCATGGGTGCAGTTGTCAACTCTAGGCGTGTAGGGCATGTTCCACGGAATGCGTAGCGGACCCCAAGTGCGCAACTTAGTGCAGGGAGCATCTGTGTCTGTCATGTCCGCTAACTGTACCGGTGATCCATGTACTCAAAATCTCTTTATTTCTCTCTCCCCCCCCCCTTTTTGTTTGTCTTTCTGTGCTTGTGTGCATCAGCATCATCAGGCGGAGGAGAAGTGGCATCGGGGCAGGAGGGAGCTGCATCTCACATGGCCCAGGAGGGCCATGCCACAGAGTCTGACTGGACCAGTGAGACGGAGGGCGAGGGGAGCTCCACAACGGGGACGACTGGACCCTGCAGCGACACGGACACGTCCTCGGAAGGGAGCTCCCTTGCGGGGGTGGCACCATCCGTGCCCCCCGCCATTACAGGTACAGCCGCCACCCAGCGCACCATCTCCGCCCTCCCAGCAGCCCCTCAGCGTTCGCCCCGTGCCCGCTCTGCCAGGAAGCCGGGCATCTCCTTCGCCCCAGGCACCTCAGGCCCTGCCCCTGTTACCCCCGCTGCCCTCAGTGAGGAGGTCATTGACCTCCTCCGAACGCTCATTGTTGGGCAGACTACCCTTTTGAATGCCATCCAGGGGGTGGAGAGGGAGGTTCATCGCAGCAATACGTACCTGGAGGGCATTCATTCGGGTCAGGCTGCCCATCAGCGATCGTTCCAGGCTCTGGCCTCAGCACTGACGGCAGCCATTGTCCCTGTCTCCTGCCTCCCTCTACTAACTCCCTCCTCCCAGTCTCCTGTTCCTCTGCCTGTCCCACCCACACCATCAGACCAGCCTGCACACACCTCAACACCCAAGAGCAGCTCATCCAAACATAAGCACCACAGATTACGCAGACATTCACACAAGCAACATTCCGATGCAGACATGCCAACAGTCACTACCACCTCTGTGACCCCCACCTCCTCGTCTCCCTCCTCCCTCCCTGTGACGTCTACACTCACACCTTCATTCACCTCACCATCAGCCAGTGTTTCCATCACCAGCATACCCTCCACTCCAGTCCGCACACGTGCAGTCACCACCCCCACTGCCATTTACACGTCCCCTGTGTCCTCTCCCACTGTGTCTGTCACCCCCTCTTCCACACCACACAAACGCAGCCACCCACCCACCCAACAGCCATCCACCGCACGACAGCCTCCCGCTCCTGCACCTGCACCCAAAGACAGCAAACTTGTCTCGCCTACAACCACATCCTCTCCCTCCACTCCCATACCCACTGTACCTACCACTCTCCATTGTCCCAAGAAAATCTATCTCTCTACTGCTACCTTCTTTCCTGACCCTGAGCCCCCCCCTCCTTCTCGTCGGGGTAAAAAGAGCACCTCAGCCACCACCAGCCCTGCAGCCCCCTTGACAAGGGTGCAGGGGTATTGGAGCCCACCAGCCCGCAGGTCTGGATCTTCGCCCAGCAGCAAGGGGACAGCCAGCCCACCCCCTGGGAAGAGGAGCAGAAGGCGGAAGGGCCGCCGCCGGAGCCCGGATTCGATATCCCCCCAGGACACTAGCCAGCCACCGTCAACAGCCACAACTCCAAAGGGAGGAAAGGGCCACAGACTCCCGACTAAGGAGGGCAAGGGCAGCAAGGCGGAGAAGTCAGGCAGCAGGCCTGCTGCCCATGGAGGACCCGTCACAGCTGCCCAGGAGGAGCCCGCAACCCCCATAGCTGCTGCCCCGGGAGGAACCGGCACAGCTGCCCCGGGAGAGCCCACCACCCCCATAGCCGCTGCCCAGGGAGGACCCAGCCCAGCTGGCCAGGAGGGCCCCACCACCCACAGCCCAGGTGGGCATTGAAGGAGCACCATCCCCGCTGCCCAGGAGGGCACCACCAGGCAATGAGCAGTTGGCCATAGAATGGCCGCCGTCTCCAGCACCGCTCCGCTGGGGACCGCCGTCTCAAGAACCGCTGAACTGGGCCCTTCAAGGCAAGAACCGCTGAACTGGGCCCCGCCGTCTCCAGCACCGCTCCGCTGGGGCCCGCCGTCTCAAGAACCGCTGAACTGGGCCCTTCAAGGCAAGAACCGCTGAACTGGGCCCTTCAAGGCAAGAACCACTGAACTGGGCCCTTCAAGGCAAGAACCGCTGAACTGGGCCCTTCAAGGCAAGAACCGCTGAACTGGGCCCCGCTGTCTCCAGCACCGCTCCGCTGGGGACCGCCGTCTCAAGAACCGCTGAACTGGGCCCTTCAAGGCAAGAACCGCTGAACTGGGCCCCGCCGTCTCCAGCACCGCTCCGCTGGGGCCCGCCGTCTCAAGAACCGCTGAACTGGGCCCTTCAAGGCAGGAACCGCTGAACTGGGCCCCGCCGTCTCCAGCACCGCTCCGCTGTGGCCCGCCGTCTCAAGAACCGTTGAACTGGGCCCTTCAAGGCAGGAACCGCTGAACTGGGCCCCGCCGTCTCCAGCACCGCTCCGCTGGGGACCGCCGTCTCAAGAACCGCTGAACTGGGCCCTTCAAGGCAAGAACCGCTGAACTGGGCCCTTCAAGGCAAGAACCACTGAACTGGGCCCTTCAAGGCAAGAACCGCTGAACTGGGCCCCGCCGTCTCCAGCACCGCTCCGCTGGGGACCGCCGTCTCAAGAACCGCTGAACTGGGCCCTTCAAGGCAAGAACCGCTGAACTGGGCCCCGCTATCTCCAGCACCGCTCCGCTGGGGCCCGCCGTCTCAAGAACCGCTGAACTGGGCCCTTCAAGGCAAGAATCGCTGAACTGGGCCCTTCAAGGCAAGAACCACTGAACTGGGCCCTTCAAGGCAAGAACCGCTGAACTGGGCCCTTCAAGGCAAGAACCGCTGAACTGGGCCCCGCCGTCTCCAGCACCGCTCCGCTGGGGACCGCCGTCTCAAGAACCGCTGAACTGGGCCCTTCAAGGCAAGCACCGCTGAACTGGGCCCCGCCGTCTCCAGCACCGCTCCGCTGGGGACCGCCGTCTCAAGAACCGCTGAACTGGGCCCTTCAAAGCAAGAACCGCTGAACTGGGCCCTTCAAGGCAAGAACCGCTGAACTGGGCCCTTCAAGGCAAGAACCGCTGAACTGGGCCCTTCCAGGCAGGAACCGCTGGCCCTTTGGCAGACGTGGCAGGGCAGGATCTGTCTCGGGCAGGGCTGCAGGATGTCCTCTGGCCAACATGCCTCCTCCAGTGGCAGTGGGGTCTGTTATGGACTGTTTGGACTGTGGCTTTGCTCTCCCCAGGATGGCCCAGTGGGCAGGCCACCCACTGTATGGACTGTATGGACTGTGGCTTTGCTCTCCCCAGGATGGCCCAGTGGGCAGGCCACCCACTGTATGGACTGTTTGGACTGTGGCTTGGCTCTCCCCAGGATGGCCCAGTGGGCAGGCCACCCACTGTATGGACTGTTTGGACTGTGGCTTGGCTCTCCCCAGGATGGCCCAGTGGGCAGGCCACCCACTGTATGGACTGTTTGGACTGTGGCTTTGCTCTCCCCAGGATGGCCCAGTGGTCATGGAGTCCCCTCGTGGATCTGGCGTTGTGTACTCAAGTGGCTGAGGTGCCCCCCCTTCCCTTCCCCCTGAGGTGCCTGTCCTTTTTTCTTTCTGATGCCCCTGCAGTGTTCTCTCCGTGGAGTTCTTGTCGTGGGACTGGGCCTTCCCCCTTTGCTCAGGACCCCTGTGGTCCACGGACAGTGGTTGGACTACATTTAGTAGCTGTATATATTTTGTACATAGTTTATTTATTTATTTGGATTACTGCTGTCCATTTTTCAATATATCTGCCCGTTTGAGATCTCTTCTTTTGGTCTTTGCATTATTTCGGAAGGGGGGGGTTTGTGGGTTGTGACAGTGATCTGTGGGAATGCATTGATGTGTGTGTTGTAGTGGGTGTGGGTGGGTGGGTGTGTGCCGGTAATCTTTTCCCTCCCCTGTGTCGTAGGTGCAGTACTCACCGATGTCTTCCGCGCCACCGTGCGTGCTCCTGGTACAGGAGCAGGTATAGGAGTGCGGGGATGACCTGCAACTCGGGTTCCATACTGCCGGAATCTCGCGTGGTGTATGTGGAGGTGAGCGTTTTCCCGTTCGTAGTCTGTTTCCGCCGTGTTTTTATCGGCGGTGCTCCCGCCCCGGAAAAGGTGGCGGATTGGTGGGTCGTGATAGGGTGGGCGGTACATTGTCTGCCGCCTGGCTGTTGGCGGGGACCGCCGCGCTGTTTGTTTGTTCCGCCGTGGCGGGCGGAGTGTTAATGCGGCGGGCTGTGTTGGCGGTTCCCGCCAGGGTCAGAATTGCCTGTTGGCGGGTTGGCCGCCGCTTTATCACCGACCGCCAGGGTCAGAATGAGGGCCATAGTCTCTTCCCATTCTGTACAGTCTATCTCTCTTCAGTCTGAAGAGTGTATCTGGATGATGTCAGTCAAGGCTTTGTACAATGTTGGCACTGCTGTTTTGGTATACTGTCACTCATTTGTCCACTCTTTAGTGAATATCCTCTTGTGTCTGAGTTCTGAAAGGGTTGTAAGTTTAGTGGGCTTGCCCATGTTGGATGTATTGATATCATTCTATCTCAGCTAGCCCATATTCCTATTGTAGACTTTCAAATGTCTTGGGGCCTCATTATGAGTTTGGAGGTCTGTAGACCACCATGGCTGCAGTGGTGGTCTGACCACTGTTAAGTTGGTGGTCGGACCGCCATGTTACAAGTTATGCTGGACTATGGAACAAAGACCGCTGTGGTTCTGCTGGCAATGCACAGACTGCCATAGTCATGAGGAAGCACAAAAAGGCTGACAGAGACAGTGTTTCCACCAGACTCATTACGAGGTAGCACACCACCAATGTGACTGTGGCGGTCCAACCACCATGTCTCAGAAGGTGAAACAGATAGTATAAAGGGAGACACACTTCCAGCCAGCTTTACACGTCCAATGCTGCCATGGAACTCATCCCCCACATCCTGCAACTGCTGGTGATCATCAAAGGAGACCCAAATCAATGCCGTTGTGGATGCCACCAACTGTAAGTACACACACACCTGCCTGTGTTATAAACCTTAACCACAGATTGTAGCGCCAGGGTCCACACTTGCACAGTCCCAATGTGCCCACTTTGGGCATGTAAATCACACTGTACTACACAAAAACACACAGCCACACATCTCACGCACAGGGACAGTGAAGGCTACACAACATTTTCTCACACATCACCAACAACACACAAACATCACACACACAATACAACTCACACACCCACAGTTCACAAGGGCCAGGGACTATCATTACATACAACACACATATGTATGGATGCGGCATGGAGCACAAACAACTAAATCAGCAAACAACCCTGCAATGAACACGCACATCACAGCACAATGGAAGGACAATGGCAAGCACAATACAAAGAGAGACAAAAACACAAAGGGAAAAATCCACACAATACTTGCACTATTTGGATGGTGGTGCCAGGAACACTCAGGGAAGGAGGCTGCACTAGGACACATATTACTTTACATATGCTCATAAAACAACATGTGCACAAGAGAGGGCTCTGCATATGTCTCAGGGACTTTTAGTACCATACACAAAATTCATATCCATCCAACACAATATCGGAGTACAAGTCTTCAAAGCACATAATGCGACAATTGCATGAAACATACCCCTACAGGAACCAGCTGCAAGGGACACACAGATAAATGGGCACATGCACAGGCAACTACAAACCAAACTTACATTATTGAACACATTTCATGTCTGCACTAACAAAACTCAAGCTGATACGTATCAGATTACTACATAAGACATATCAGGGGACAAGTCCAACACCTTACTTGCTCAGACTGGAAAATACAAGATAAAATACTCACCATAGCAAACACCACCCAATGCCATGACACCACCATTGCATTCACATCCACAGATACATACTGTTATAAATGGGGTCTTTGGTTGGCAGTCAGGTTACCCCCTGTCCAAGCAAGGACCCTCTCTCTAGTCAGGGTAAGTCACACACAATCCAAACTATCCTGTGCCCACACTCTGGTAGCTTGGCACTGAGCAGTCCGGCTTAACTTAGAAGGCAATGTGTAAAGTATGTGTGCAATAAATCATACAATAACACAATATAGCACCCCAAAAATACACCATACAGTGGTTAGAAAAATGTATAATATTTATCTGTCTCTTTTAAGCACAAAGTACCTGGTTCACGTGAAAAATCTCTGCAATGGGCCGCAGAGGAGGAGAAGCATGGAAACAAAGGGGGTGTGAGTCGATTTCTCAGGCCGCACACGGTAATGCATTGTTTAGATTCCAAACAGGGATAGCTGTGCGTCGATTTCCGGAGCTCGGTTGTGGATCCTCTTCAGGTTGCTGTGTTTTCAGACACCCCAGGGTCTGTGCGTGGAACCCTGGGCTTGTGGAGAAAAGTCACAAGCACTGCGTCGGTCCGGTGGGTGTTGCGTGGAAGTTTCTTCCGCACAGCAGGCGCTGCGTCGATTTCCCCTCTGGAAGTCGGGCCGCATCATCCCAGGTCAGCTGTGCGTCGATCCGGTGGGCCGTGTGTCAAAGTTCCGGGCGCAACGCAGGCTCCGCGTTGATCTTCTCCTTGCGAAGTCAGGCTGTGTCTTTCCGGTTGGACGTGCAGTGAATTTCTCACCGCGGGGCAGTCTGTGCATCGGTTTTAGCAAGCTGTGCGTTGAATTTTCACCACACAAGGAGTCCAGTTGCAAGAGAGAAGTCTTTTTGGTCCTGAGACTTCAGGGAACAGGAGTCAAGCTCTATCCAAGCCCTTGGAGAGCACTTCCTCACCACAGCCAGGGAGCAGCAAGGCAGCAGGGCAACAGCAAGGCAGCAGTCCTTCACAGAAAGCAGTCAGGGGAGTCCTTTGGGCCACCAGGCAGTTCTTCTTGGCAGGATGCAGGTTCTGGTTACAGGTTTCTTCTCCAGGAAGTGTCTGAGTTGGAAGGGGCAGAGGTCCTGTTTATATACCCATATGTGTCTTTGAAGTGGGGGAGACTTCAAGGAGTGGCTTAGAAGTGCACCAGGTCCCCTTTCAGTTCAATTCTGTCTGCCAGGGTCCCGGTAGGGGGTGTGGCAGTCCTTTGTGTGAGAGCAGGCCCTCCACCCTCCTAGCCCAGGAAGACCCATTCAAAATACAGATGTATGCAAGTGAGGCTGAGTATCCTGTGTTTGGGGTGTGTCTGAGTGAATGCACAAGGAGCTGTCAACTAAGCCCAGCCAGACTTGGATTGTAAGGCACAGAAAGATTTAAGTGCACAGAAATGCTCACTCTCTAAAAGTGGAATTTCTAACATAGTAATATTAAGTCCAACTTCATCAGTCAGCAGGATTTTATATCACCATTCTTGCCATACTAAATATGACCTTCCTACTCCTATCAGATCAGCAGCTACCACTCAAACACTGTATGAGGGCAGCCTCAATGTTATCCTATGAAGGGAGCAGGCCTCACAGCAGTTTGAAAATGAATTTGGGAGTTTTACACTACCAGGACATGTAAACTGCATAGGTACAGGTCCTGCCTTTTGCCTACACAGCACCCTGCCCTATGGGTTACCTAGGGCATACCTTAGGGGTGTCTTATGTGTAGAAGAAGGGGAGTTTTAGGGTTGGCAAGTACTTTTAAATGCCAAGTCGAATTGCCAGTTAAACTGCACACACAGGCCTTGCAATGGCAGGCCTGAGACAAGGTTAAGGGGCTACTGAAGTGGGTGGCACAATCAGTGCTGCAGGCCCACTAGTAGCTTTTAATCTACAGGCCCTGGGCACATATGGGGCACTCTACTAGGGACTTATAAGTAAATTAAATAGCCCAGTTGGGTATGATCCAATGTCAGCATGTTTTAAGGAGAGAGCATATGCAGTTTAGCACTGGTTAGCAGTGGTAAAGTGCGCAGAGTCCTAAAGCCAGCAAAAATTAGGTCAGAAAAAGAGGAGGAAGAAAGCAAAAAGTCTGAGGATAACACTGCAGAAAGGCCATTTCCAACACATACACTTAATGTATACCTTCCTCCTGGGGACACCTGCACTGCCCACAAAGTCAGATAATGGAAACAATAGCAAAAGTAGCAGCAGGCAGGCCGAAACACACACAACTGTAGGCATACCACACAAGTCACCCAGGAAGAACATTATAGCAGAAAAGGAATTGCAGGACAAATGTATATCCAAAAATCAACTGTTTGGAATGTATTACATTGAAAAATATCAAAGTCCTAATGCCATTGGCCAGTCCATATAATCCTTAATAAAATGGCACAGTGTTGTGCCTAAACTTGACTCCCAACTACCATGGAACCTCCTCTGGAAGGTGCATCAAAGGGGCAGGCAGGCACCTCAGAGATTATCCGGGTGGAGGTCATATTTTTGAGGGGGGAGTTTGGGCTTGGACTTGGAAGGGGTGGTCTTCTTCTTGGGGGGGGTGGGCTTTTGCTTAGTAGGAGTGGGCTTCTTCTTCGTGGGGACAGGGGAGGCTTTGGTGGTGGAAGGGACAGGATGGGAGCTGGGTTGTGGCCTCTTGGGTTTGGGACAGAGTTGGAGGAAACAGGACAGCAGTCCAGCTTAAATAAAAAAAACATTCCTAGGGACACGGGGATTGTCATCAGAAGGGGCTCGGGATTTGGAGGTTGAGGGAGTGGTTGTTGGCTGTGTAGGTGTGGGTGTCTTGGGTGCTTGCTTCTGGGAGGTATGCTTGTGTGTGGTGTGTGTCTGTTGGGTGGATGAGTGAGGGTGTTTGTTTTTCTTGAGGGTAGAGGTACTGGGGATACAGTGGTTGGTGGGTGGGTGTCTGTTGGGGTGGTGACTGCAGGTATGGTATATGTGGCAGATATCTGTGTATCGGTAGTTGTGATGTCTGTGGTTGTGGTCCTTGTGGTAGATGTCTGCAGATCTGCTGGGTTGATGTCTGCAGGAGGATGAGTGTAGTAGGTGTGTCAGTGATGGTTGGTGTGGTGCCTGTGGGTATGCCTGGTGTTGTGAGTGTGATGTTGGGTGTGGTGAGGGTGTCTGGGGAAATTTTGAGTATTGCTGTGTCTGTTAGTGTATGTTGTTTGTGTGTGTGTGCCAGTGTGTTGTTTGGTGCTTGTGTTTGTGTGTGCTATGTTTGTCTGCTGAGGTGGATGCATGAGGATCTGTCTGTGTGCATGGTTTAGGTAGGGGAAAGGGGGATTAGGTTTGGGAAGAGAGAGTTGGATGCGGACAAAAGGTGGGGGTTACTGGCTGCCATCCGTGAGGTCAGAAACTGAAAAGATCTCTGTAGGCCAGCCATTGCAGAATCAATGCCTTCCATGACTGCATTTATGGCTGACTAACCTACAGAGATACTTCTCAGGAGGTCAACAGCCTCCTCACTGAGGGCAGCAGGGGTAACAGGGGCTTGGGCAGGGTGTCTGTGGCGAAGGAGATGCCCACCATCTTGGGTAAGTGGACACAGCCAACTGGATGGGGCGCAACAGGGAGGGCAGTGATAGGACAAGGTGTGGCAGACAAAGATACAAAGATGGTAATAAGGGATGCCCATGGGTCCTTCTCCACTAAGAAGAGGCCACTGGAAGAGGACTCTGATGATGATGATGCTGATCCAGTCCCCCTGTGGCACTCCCGTCCCCCTCTGTGCCACTGGGTGGTCCCTCTGTGTCAGTGGGGCCTTGACCCAAGTTCCTGTGGCCAGATGCTTCCCCACTTGGCTCGGCCCCATCTCCTTTGCTTGCCGGTGCAGATGCTGCAATGACGAACAGAAATAGGGTCATCACATGTCGTGGAACACACTTGAACATTATCATGTCAAGTAGGCCCCAGCTACTAACTCTACCTAATTGGCCCATACATGTGCCATAACATATGCAAAGCATGTCAACGGAACTGTCAACAGTTTACCACAGGATAATCAGGATCTCAGATGGCCACAATTGCATGACTGAAGTTGTGCAATCACAGTAACCATTGAACAAGTAGGAGACCTCATCACCTTCAATGCATTGCCTCATGGCGGAGATCTCAGTTATCTGTTGTTACATAATAATTTCCCACACAAGGCCATGCATGCATTTATTTGTCACATATATAAGGAGCCAACATAAATTAATGATGGGACAAAATCCTGCCATGTTGATGACAAAAGTACAATTGCCTGGCGAAGGTGACAGGAAATACTTATGTCACACTAGAAGTAGTTCCACTATGCACATTTCACCAAGTGACATCTGTCCCAATAGAGTCAAGGAGATATCATTGATGTTGCTCAGATAGCCCACACATGTGGCATGGAAATGAACACTGTAGACATCATGTGTTAAATGTCAGAGAGAGAGATGACCACTAAATACACAACACAATCAGTCAGCAAGCCCCAGGGTGATCACACTAGTGTCTAGTACCCCTAGCAATGACATGCTCTCAGTGCTTCAGTAGAAGCCATTAGTCCTTGGCATGTTGGAGGGACACAGAAGTTGCAAGGACTTGTAGAGGTCCCTCAACAGATTGTCCATTGGGAAGCTATATCACTATCACAATTTTGGTCATGCAGAGCCAGATATTTGTCTGTGGATGAATGCGTGTATCCAAACACATGTGACTGAAACATTAATGCAAGTCACTCCACAATGCATGGCAACAGTTAAGGCACAAACCTTAAACATGGTACATGTGCAGTGCACTTATCAGCATAATGCAACATCAAGGGCTTAGATGTTCACATTGTGGCTCAAAAATCTAGGCTTACCTGTTATGTCACTCATTGCTCCTGCAGTTGTCCATGTCTATTGGAAAGTGGATTATTGGTATGGGCAGGTAAGTACCTTCACTTAGCAATAGGCCAATAACCCTTACTAGGTTCAGTTAGGTCTCAATAAACTAACCCCAGCTTAACCCTTGGTAGCTTGTCAATGAGAAACAAGGCTTAACTTAGGAAACAAAGGCCCTCATTACAACTTTGGCGTGCGGCAACCACCACCCGCCAAGTTGTATCCGCCGTGTGCCCGCCAATGCGGCCGCACTCCCGCGATGGCCATTTCAACATCCTTGCTGGGCCGGCGGAGATGTCGGCCGCAACACGGGAGCCGGCTCCAAATCGAGCCGGCGGTGTTGCGGCGGTGCGACGGGTGCAGTTGCACCTGTTGCACTTTTCACTGTCTGCTGTGCAGACAGTGAAAAGCTTCATGGGGCTGTGGCAGGGGGCCCTGCGACTCCCATTTGCACCAGCCTTTTCATGGCGGTTCCTACCGCCATGAAAAGGCTGGTGGGAGGGGAACTCGTAATCCCCTGTGCAGCGTTGCAAGCAGCGCTGCCCTGGGGGATTCCAACCGCCGGGACCAACGTGGCGGGAAACCGCTGGGACCAACGTGGTGGGAAACTGCCGGTCCCTGCGGTGCGACCGGCATGGTGGTAATCCCCGAGTTTGGACCGCCAGCCTGTTGGCGGTACAAACTCCAGAACAGCCCTAGCTGTCTTTGACCGCCAGGGTTGTAATGAGGCCCAAAGTGTAAAGCATTCAATTATCACAAAACAGTAATTAAATAAAACACAGAAAACAATTTAAAAATCCAAAAGCAATTTATAAAAATAGGAAATATTTTTAGCTTTAAATGACACCAAAATGAATAGAATAAGAAAAGGGGAACTGTAGATTTTAATGTTGAAAGAATTCGTGTTTTTTAGTGCATAGAAACGAATAGCACCAATCTGGTCACACCTCGACTGGGGCAAAGTCAAAGTTTAAGGCCGACTGCAATGGAGCCCTGCTCAGCTACAGCAAGCGGTGGGCCTCAGTCAAAAGTTTACCTTCGGACTTAGTCGAATCCAATCTGACCTCCCTGGATCCCTTCCTCGGATATGCATCGCAGGAGCCCTCGGGGAAGATTTCTGCATTTGGACTTAAATGATTTTTCGAGATGAAAATCCCTCGACCAGGCCAAACCTGAATCTTGATCTGACATCCCTGGAGCCCTCTTCGGATACACTGCTCGGGAGGTCCTGGTCAACTTTCTACATTCGGACTTAGTCACTTTTTCAGAGATTTTCTTTAGTGGGTTGAACCTGCAAGTCAGGCCGGGTCGCAGTTGAGGCAAGCTAGCTAGAGTTGCTGTGGCGGGTTGGTCCCTCTATGGAGTTTTTTCCAAAAAGTTCTTTACTCTTTTCCAAATTTCTGAATCTTCTTCCAGAAGGTCTTTTAAGGTCTTTTAGGCATCCACAATTCACCCCATGGAGCTCTGAGTTGTTCCTTGAAGGTGTGGACTACAACTCCCAGAATGCACCTGGCTCAAACTCCAAATTGGCCACTGGACTGTGGTCAGGTGGTCAGTTTCTTCAGGATCTGAGACAGGGGACTCTGGTTAGCAATTTTTCACCTATAGCAAACAGGGAGTCCCTCCTTCAACCAGTAGAAGCCAGGCTTCTTGTGGTGCAGCTCAAGTGTGCAGCTGGTGCAGTCCTTCAGAGTGTAGTGTCCAGGTGCAGGTCAGGGGTCCAGCAGGGCAGTCCTTCTTCTTCCAATGTTCTTCCTTGTAGGGATCTGCGGTGTGGGTGCAGCTCTGTCATATTTATCCTTGCTCCTGGGTAAAAAACAGGGGGGTCCTTGGTATCCAATCAGAAGCAGACATTTCCCCCCTTGGATGTCCACTTCCTGGGAAGTGTGGCAAAAATCAATCCCAGGGCACAACATTCCTCAAAAATCCAACATGGCTGAAATGTGTTTTTGAAGGCTAGATCTGGCTGAGCCCACCCACTGGTGTGGCTAAAAATCCTAAACACATCCCTCTTATGCCCTCTCCTAATCTAATCACGAGGGCACCTAATTGTCTGGGGTTGCAGGATGTGAGGGATGTGCTGGTTTGCTCAAAATGTCCTTCCCTGCCTTCGAAGACTAGTTTGGCAGCCCTCCCGCCTTCCTGCTTCCCCATCTGCTGAGGCAGATCTCCTCCCCCAGGCACCTCCTTTGTGTTCAGCCCAGGCCACTTCACACCTCATCAAGGCAACCTGGCCAGGCTGTTAGAGGATGGCCATTCGAGAAGGGCATTACAGACCTGAAGTTGGCAACTTTCAGGTATAGTTTTAAAACTCTCCCTGGACTAGTTATATCCAACAATTGTATGTTGTGTGATTTTATTATAACAATTAATTTGATACCAAACTCAAGGTATCTGACACTTAAGGGGACTTTGTCAATTGAAATAAAGTCTCCCTATTTTAGCCTATGGAGGCCTAGGGGCACATAGGGTGCACCTGAGGGGTGTCTTATGTGTAACAATAAAGTAGTTTAAGACTTTGGAAGTACTTTTAATTCCAAAGTTGAATTTACATATAACTTTAGTTTAAAAGCAGTCAGTAAGTCAGGCCTGCCTTTAAAATGACACTGGGCACCTCAGCAGTGCACCTATGGCAGCACTACCTATGCTGGGGTCCATAACCCTACATGCCCTACCATATACTAGGGACCTACAGGTAGGTTGTGTAGGAGGCTGGCCTGGTCACTCCCCTTTCCTTTGTCCAGTTTCTCACCAGAGCAGGGGAGAAGGGGTCCCTGAACCAGTGTAGACTGGTTTATGCAAGGAAGGCACCACCTGTGCCCTTCAAAGCATTTCCAGAGGCTGGGGGAGGCTACCCCTCCCCAGCCTGTAACACCTATTTCCAAAGGGAGAGGTTGTAACACCCTGCTCTCAGAGGAAATGATTTGTTCTGACTTCCTGGGACTGGGCTGCCCAGACCCCAGGAGGGCAGAACCCTGTCTGAGAGGTGGCAGGAGCTGTAGCTGCAGTGCAAGCCTCAGAGAGCTGGTTTGGCAGTACTGGGGGTCCATGGTGGAGCCCCGAGGATGCATGGAATTGGCTCCTCAATACCACATTTTGAATGGGAGGACAATTCCATGATCTTAGACATGTTACATGGCCATATTCGGAGTTACCATTGTGAAGCTACATATAGGTATTGACCTATATGTAGTGCACATGTCTAATGGTGTCCCCACGCTCACAAAGTCCAGGGAAATGGCCCTGAACTATGTTAGGGCACTTTTGCTAGGGCAAGGGTGCCCTCACACTTAGTAACTTTGCACCTAACCTTCAGCAAGTGAAGGTTAGACATATAGTTGACTTACAAGTTACTTAAGTGCAGTGAAAATGGCTGTGAAATAGTGTGTGCAATATTTCACGCAGGCTGCAGTGGCAGTCCTGTGTAAGGGTTTGTCTGAGCTCCCTATGGGTGGCAAAAGAAATGCTGCAGCCCATACGGATCTCCTGGAATCCCAATGCCCTGGGTACCTAGGTACCATATACTAGGGACTTATAAGGGGAGTCCAGTGTGCCAATTGAAATTGGTAAATGAAGTCACTGGCCTACAGTGACAAATTTAAAAGCAGAGAGAGCATAAGCACTGATGGTCTGATTAGAAGAGACTCAGTGACACAGTGAGGCACTACACAGGCATACACATTAGGCCATAAACTATGAGCACTTGGGTCCGGACCAGCAGGATCCCAGTGAGACAGGCAAAAACATACTGACATACATGTGAAAAATGGGGGTAACATGCCAAGGAAGATGGTACTTTCCTACAGGTTGATACTGCCAATTTTAATTAACCTAATTTGCATATCCACTTTACACAGAGCACTGGCCCTGGGACTGGTAAGCAGTACCCAGGGCACAGTCAAGAGTCAGTAATCACCAGTATCTGTTCAAAAGGTTTGGGGCAGGGCAAAAAGGAGGACTTTCCTACAATGTCAAATTACGTGCTAAGATGCTTGAGGGTATTTGTCAGCCAAAAGAAAATGGTGACACACTCCTATATGTGGCATAACATGATATGGAGCCACATTGTAAATGGCTTATTGCACATACAGCTTGCCATGCACGTATATATATGTGGGAATAGAGACATCATCCTATCAACATAGTTAGATCGTGATTGAAACTTCCACTCATATATGTATATCCAAGAGAAAGGGACACATCCTGACAAGTAGGCCCAATGAATGTTGGCAAAAATCATGGCACATAATCAATGTTACTGGACAGTCAGCACTTACCAAGGGGAAGTAGTGATCCCTAGCTGAATACAAAGTAAAATGGAAGCCCTGTCACATGTATGTCGGACACCTTCACATGAGACGCTGCAGTGAGGCACCAAAACCCATCAGACACTGAAGAAAGCAAGTTTCTGGATGGCAGATGCCAACATACACATTTACTCAGACACATGGCTGAGGACACTGATCCATCACCTTCTTACCTTTGGCCTTGTACACTGAGGAGTAGTGGTCTGTTTCATAGAAAATACACATACTACAACCAGAAACAGTACATGACTGATATTGTACACAGGCATATGCAGCCCTTTTAAAGCTAGTGGTTTGAGGTTCCCACCCAGTGCATTCCTAGTTCCCTGGTACAATAAGCCAAAGCACATCAGTATAAACACATGACATGTGAACAAAAAGAAACTTTCATCCACTGTGTGACTTATGGCTCCTCCCTAAATGTCAGGGTGAGCTGTCAGAACCTCACTCAACAACTTCGCAATGTGACAGGCAGGAACATGCCCTGTACTCACTTACTTGTGGTTGCTGTGCTGCCCTCAAACACCCATCATGTTCCAGGTGTGCCACAACCAGGATGCAAGCCTTTAGGGGATCGTTGTCTGACGGGCACACCACCCACTTTGGGAGGACAGCCCCAGCTGGGCCTCCGTGATCATTAGGGACCACGTCTCAGGTCCTCCCACCTCTTACGACTGTGAACGCTGCGCCGGCTGTGGAACCCTAGGATCTGCACCTAACAGACTCTAAAGGCAATCAATATCCCTTTCTTCGATGGGCGTTGACCTGCATGGATGCAAAAGACAAATCAAGAAATCATGTTCACAAGTCCCATCAAAAATGGTAGAGTCACATACATGTCAAAAACATCAAGCTTAGCCCTATCCATTTTGTCAGTAGTCCCCAAGTGTTGAAAGTACAATCTAATAAGTACTAGGCCATGACTACAGACATACCTTTCCTAATCTTCAGGACAACCCACCACCCGGCTCTGGCCTACAATTACTACTCAGGCTTGCTGACATCTTATGGGACATTCTCTAGCAACCTGACTGAGATGTGAGCCACAATGAGGCATTTCACTCCTCTGTGGCTTCTGAAAGGTAGACTCCTTAGGCATGAATGGACCAACGCACACACACTCTGTGAGAATGACTTCATGCATGCATTCCCTACAGGCCACTGCCAGAGTACAAACTCAGACAACACACATGGGTTACAATGAAGGAACTGGCATGGTGGGTACAGAAAGTGTCTAGACAGTCCTTGTGTGGAACTTTGCAGTGACAAATGCAGACTCATGCCACTTCAGGGGGTGGGGTTCTGTGTTACGTGTCTGTACCACAGAACACACTTTCAAACATATGTGTCCATCCTACAAAGATGGCATCCAACAAACAAAGGCATGTATTGTACACTTTCTACTGTCTGACCAAGCTACTAAGTCATATATCATGGTCTCCCATGAATCTACACACTCTGTACTGTGGAAATGTCAGTCATGAAATGAGCCTGCACAGGACATAAATGACTTGTGTGAAGGTGACAATAGGGCTGTGCAAGTAAGGGACCTGTCATGAGTCAACGACAAACACTGATAATGATGCTAAGTGCACATATGTACTATATCAGTAAGTTACCTCTGGATCAATTAATTATTGAATCAAAAGAATGAGGCCCTCTGGACAGGATTTGACACAAGAGCCTCAAATTGCCCATATGACAGGATCTGCTGGGTTACAGGAAGTGGCCAGAGTGCCACAGTTGTATGGCCACAGTCACTCCACCTCAACCTAGACTAGGACTCATGCTGGAACATAGATATGACATGCCCTGGTCTCTGCAGGCTGAAGAGACTGAACCTACATGACACTCACATTCCCATCACAACCAAGCATTACAGTACATCATGTAGCCAACAGCAATTTGGCATGTGGTATGTGTGGCAACCTGAAGGCAGAGACAGTGAGGTTATACCTTCCAAAACATGACTAGCTGGGCAGAGGTCTGAAATACTCTCAGTGGCAACATACACATAGATTACATTCCTCACAATTGACATATACAACATGCATACTCAGCTCATACTGTTATGCACATACATGTGGGTTCACATATTCAACAATCTCGATGAAATAGATGTCAGTTGATGGCTGTGATGTCACCTCACCTAGTTCTGGGCATCCTACCCATGTTTGTTCAGAGAACACAGGAAACAGGAACAACACAATGTGAATGTATTCAAAATGTGGCACTGGCCAGCAATTCCTGCACATTGACCCTCCCATCAATGCCACACAGACTGCAACAACAGGCCCATAAGTATAAACTCAGGCACACGTGGACACAATCTAGCCTGTGAGGAGTCAAAGGATGGTGAGCTACAGAGAACACTGTGCACATGAGACACTTACCTGCTCCTTTGGTGCACTATAGAGCTGTCTATACAGGGATAGGACCTCAGACACAAGCCTCTCCAGCTCCTCTTCTGTGAAAGCTGGGGCCCTAATGTAGGAGGCTGGCCTGGCTTATAGTGGGTACCTGATGGTACTTATACCTTGTGCCAGGTCCAGTTATCCCTTATTAGTAGATTAGTAGTGTTCTAGCAGCTTAGGCTGATAGATGTAGGTATGGCAGAGCAGCTTAGGCTGAACTAGGAGACATGCAAAGCTCCTATTATACCACTTATATGATATAGCACTATATCATAAGAATCACAATACTCAGAGTTACTAAAAATGAAGGTACTTTATTTTAGTGACAATGTGCCAAAAATATCTCAGAAGATATACTCCCTTAGGAGGTAAGTAAAATACACAAAATATACACACAAACCAAAATCAGGTAAATAAACAGTCAGAAAAGTAGTGCAAACATTGTAGAATAAAATAGGATGCAATAGGCCTAGGGGCAACACAAACCATATACTAAGAAAGTGAAATGTAAACCACTTAGGGACCCCAGGCCTAGTGTAGTGTGTAGAGGGTCGCTGGGAGTGTAAGAAAACACTAAGGGTGTCCAAGATACCACACTCCAAGACCCAGAAAAGTAAGAGTAAAGTTCCACTACTTCCCCAGAAACACACTAAAGTCGTGATAGGAGATTCTGCAAAGACCACAACTGACTGCAAAGCACTGAAGACAGATTCCTGGACCTGAGGACCTGCAAAGGAAGGGGACCAAGTCCAAGAGTCAAGAAAGTGTCCAGGGGGGCAGGAGCCCACTAAACCCCGGATGAAGGTGCAAAATGGCTACCTCTGGGTGGAAGAAGCTGAAGATTCTGCAACAACGGAAGATGCCAGGAACTTCTCCTTTGCACTGAAGAGGGTGAAGAGTAGTTTGCATGCAGAAAGACTGCAAAAAAGCCTTGCAAGCTGCAAAGGTCGCGGTTGAAGAAAATGGGTGCTGCTCGGGCCCAGGAAGATCGCCCCTTGGAGGAGGAGACAGAGGGAGCACTCAGCAACACAGAAAGCCCACAGAGAAGTAGGCAGCACCCACAGATGAACTTGAACATGGGTTCAGGAAAACTGAGCACGATGGTCATCTCAACACTACAAAGGAGGGTACCACGAAGCCGGTGGTCAACTCAGCGAGTTGAGCAATGCAGGACAGAGTGCTGGGGACCTAGGCTGTGCTGTGCACAAAGGATTCCTTGCAAAAGTGCACAGGAGCTTTAGCAGCTGCAGTTCACGCAGTACACAGGATTACTGTCTGGCGTGGGGAGGCAAGGACTTACCTCCACAAAATTTGGACAGACGGACCACTGGACGGTCGAGGTCACTTGGATCCAGCTCCTGTGCTCCAGGGACCATGCTCATCAAGATGAGAGGAGACCCAGTGGACTGGTAAAGCAGAAGTTTGGTGCCTGTATTAGCAGGGGGAAGATTCCATCGACCCACAGGACATTTCTTCTAGGCTTCCTGTGCAGGGTGAAGGTAGACAGCCCCCAGAGCATGCACCACCAGTAATCAGTCAAGAAAGCTGGCAGGATTAGATGCTACAATGTCACTGGTAGTCTTCATGCTACTTTGTTGCAGTTTTGCAGGCGTCCTGGAGCAGTAAGCGGTCGATCCTTGGCAGAAGTCGAAGAAGGAGATGCAGAGGAACTCTGGTGAGCTCCTGCATTTGTTATCTGAAGAGAAGCCCACAGTAGAGACCCTAAATAGCCCTCAGAGAAGGATTGGCCACCTAGTCAGGTAAGCACCTATCAGGAGGGGTCTCTGACGTCACCTGCTGGCACTGGCCACTCAGAAACCTCCATTGTGCCCTCACACCTCTGTATTCAAGATGGCAGAGGTCTGGGACACAATGGAGGAGCTCTGGGTACCACCCCTGGGGTGGTGATGGACAGGGGAGTGGTCACTCCCCTTTCCTTTGTCCAGTTTTGTGCCAGAGCAGGGGCTGGGGGTCCCTGAACCAGTGTAGACTGGCTTATGCAAGGAGGGCACCATCTGTGCCCTTCAAAGCATTTCCAGTGGCTGGGAGAGGCTACTTCTCCCCAGCCCTGAACACCTATTTCCAAAGTGAGAGGGTGTAACACCCTCTCTCGGAGGAAATCCTTTGTTCTGCCTTCCTGGGACTGGGCTGCCCAGACCCCAGGATGGCAGAAGCCTGTCTGTGGGTTGGCAGCAGCAGTAGCTGCAGTGAAAACCCCAGATAGCTAGTTTGGCAGTACCTGGGGTCCATGCTGGAGCCCCGGGAATGCATGGAATTGACAACCCAATACCAGATTTGGCATGGGGGGACAGTTCCATGATCTTAGACATATTACATGGCCATATTCGGAGTTACCATTGTGAAGCCACATATTGGTATTGACCTATATGTAGTGCACATGTGTAATGGTGTCCCCACACTCACAAATTCCGGAGAAATGGCCCTGAACTATGTGGGGGCACCTTGGCTAGTGCCAGGGTGCCCTCACACTTAATAACTTTGCACCTAACTGTCCCTAAGTGAGGATTAGACTTATTAGTTACTTAAGAGTAGTGTAAAATGGCTTTGAAATAACGTGGACGTTAACTCACTCAGGGTGCAGTGGCAGTCCTAGTTAAGAATTGTCTGAGCTCCCTATGGGTGGCAAAAGAAATGCTTCAGCCCGTAGGGATCTCCTGGAACCCCAATACCCTGGGTACCTAGGTACCATATACTAGGGGTGTTCCTGTGTGACAATCAGAATTTATATAAATGGTCGCTAGCCTGCAGTGACAATTTTAAAGACAGAGAGAGCATAAGCACTGAGGTTCTGAATAGCAGAGCCTCAGTGACACAGTTAGGCACCACACAGGGAACAGGTTCAGGCCACAACTATGAGCACTGGGGTCCTGGCTAACAGGATCCCAGTGGGACAGGCAAAAACAAACAGACACACAAGTAAAAATTGGGGGTAACATGCCAGGCAAGATGGTACTTTCCTACACCTATCACCTGGGGGATATGGGATGATTTCTCCCAAAGGTGGGACACAACATCTCGGGAGGGGAGGTCTTGCTGGCAGCAGTGTCAGGAGTAAAGTGAGGGATTTTACAGACATGGCTGTCACTTCTGCCATGTACGTGGCAATCACTGCCGGCAGACACAGCCATTGTCCCCAAATGGCTATTAGCAACAGTGTTAGGGTATGGATGTGTCCGCTGCGATTGCTCCTGCCATGACAACTTCTGCCAGCAGTCGCGGGAGGTTCCTAATGTCCAATGAAGTAGGTCAGGCAGCCGCTATTTTATAGGGCAGTAATGCGGTAGTAGGACTCAGAAACTGTGTCACACCGCATATAACTTTGTTTTGAGCAATAAAACCTGCTCTCGTAAGTTGGTTATGTTTACCCTACTACTCAAACACCATTATAGAATGTTGTTGGGAACAATTGGAAATTTATAGTAAGGCACATTCAATCCCCACCAAGGGACATTTTTGCACTTAGGACATCCAGTCACATTCTGAGGCACAATGTTGCTTTCATTCCTGATACATGTTGTGTACACATTTGTGGCAAATCAAGGGGGTAACATGTGACCCTTGTGTTCTGAGCAGTGATGTGTACCTTTTGCCATGTCCATCCATTCAAAATTGTCATGTCACATGTAAACTATGACAATGACTAATGTAAGAACTCATTTCTCGTCATCTATAGGTACCCAGTGAGAGGAAGGATGCAACAACCACCTATCTGCCATCTACTGTCAGACCTTCAAAACATGGAGCAAAGGCACATCATAACATATTACCGCCTGGATAGGCAAACAATAGTGGACGTATGTCATCAGTTGGAGCCAGATTTGATGCCAGCTATTAGTTATCTAAACAGCACACCTCCCATTTTACAGGTCAAGTCAGTATTGCACTTCCTAGCCACAGGGTCCTTCGCACATACAGTGGCCCTAGCTGCTGGAATGTCCCGACCCATGTTCAGTCTTGTGTTGAAGGATGTCCTGTCAGCAATTTTGAAACACCTGGACAGCTATATCCAGTGTCCCCGACATGAGGGTTTAGCTCATTTGAAGGCTGAATTTTATTGTGTTGCATGCCTTCCACAAGTGGTGGGGGCTATTGAAGGCACACATGTTGGCTTGATGGCACTGCATGCAAATGAACAAGTATTCCGCAACAGAAAGAACTTCAATTCCATCAATGTCCAAGTTGTATGTTTGGCAGACTTGTACATTTCATAGGTCTGTGCCCTTTATACGGGGTCAGTCCATTCTTTCCTAATGCAGAACTGCACGGTCCCTAAACTGATGTCACAACTGTACCCACAGATGACCTGGCTGGTTGGTAAGTCACATCTGTACTGGTTGTGTGTGTGCAATGTCTGGTGCCACACTTCTGATGGACTCATTGTTGTACGTGTGTCCCATCCCTTAACAGGAGACTCAGCATATCCAAACCGTTCTTGGTTGTTGATGCTGCTGAGGAATCCAACTACACCAGGAAAAGTCCGCTTCAAAGAGGCCCATGTAATAACAAGATGGGTAGTGGAGTGGGCTTTTGGACTCCTGAAGGCTAGATTTATGAGTCTGAATCACACTGCTAGAGCCCTCCTCTACTCTATGGGTAAATGAGCCACGGTACAGGTGACGGTGCAGGCAGTGGTGGTGGTAGCCTTCACCTGCAGCCTCGGACGGCTGCCCACTGGGGCTGCTGCTGCTGGCAGTGGTGCTTCTGGTGGCGGTGCTGGCTGCGGTGCAGGTGCCAGTGCTGGCCGCAGTGCAGGTGGCAGTGCAGGCAGTGGTGATAGCCTCCAGGCCTTCACCTGCAGCCTCGGATGGCTGAAGTGCCATAGCTGGTGTTCTGTGCCCTTCTTGCCCTTGGCAGATGGTGGTGCCTCCTTGCATCTGCCAGCTGGAGACTTTGACTTGCCCTTGCTGGCTGGTTGTGCCTCCTTCCCCTTGCTGGCTGCTGTCCCCTTCTTGCCTTTGCCAGGTGGCGGATCCTTCTGGGCTTGGCAGGTGTTGCTGGCACACTGGCTGGGCTGACAGGCACCTCCACAACATTGCCCTGTGGAGGAATATCCCATACATCCTGGAGTAGGGGGAGCCTGCAGTGCCACCTGGTGAGCCTTCTGAAATACCAAGTGAGGATGACAGTGGTGGTGAGGAAGGGGTTGACTTGTGGGAAGATCTCATCAATAACTACTTTTCATGATTGTAGGTAAGTCACGTGACTGTAAGAAGAACTGTATTTGTCAGAATATGTGGAGTGGAGTGAGTTTGCAAAACAATGTGGAGCTACTGCTATCCAACATCCATCTAAAGGTGCATGCAAGTAAGCCTTTGACATATTCCCACCTTGATGTAGCTGCTTTGTTTGAGTCAGTCTCATTGCAAAGTAACCTCATTTCTGGATGCTTGCTATGTGATTTGTGTTGTAGGCATGTTATTGAATGTGTACTCCTTGTTTGTTTTTGTCCAGGTACCTTCATTATAACATACTCATGTAGGCATATCAGAGTTGTGATATTGGCAGGTATCTAATGCTGTTCTGACGTGTGAAGTGGACATGGACTGTTCCAGGTAATGTAGAAAACAGATTAGGGGTGCATGAGACCTGTTCCAAGGAAGCCTGCCTATTGTTTGGGTGGATGGTCTAAAGTGCACAATATACTTGTTTTTATGCCCTATGTTGGGCTTATTGCATCATGTGTGAATATGTGGGCATGATATATGTTGTCATCAAGAGCAAGCCAGGCATTCACCCTTCACAAATTCTAAACAGTCTTCTTCTTTGACCTGTAGGTAGCTGTAGATGTGTTTCCTCATTGCAGGTCACAGTGCCTGTGCCACAACATAGACATATTTTTGTGTCATACCACCAGATGCATGGTTATTGGAGTAAGATGGACCTGTGTTCAGGGACTGTTGTCCTGGCCTATGTCTGTACCTTGGTTTATGTGATGTTGGATTACTTTGGTGTGATATGTGATAAGGCTCAATCTGGTGACATCAACCATTTCTCTGTTTGCATATGCTAGAGGTCAATGTCTAATAAGGCGCTTCCTTCTGTGGTCTGAGGGACTGTACCCTGGAATATCCACCTTGACACAATATGAGTAAAGAATTCTTGGATTTGACAGTCCAGACATTTTGACAGCATATGTGCTATACAGTGGAATAAAATTTTTGGTGTGACCAGATATTTGTGCCAATGTGTTTGTGTGTGTTGTTAGTAAACCTTAGAAGGACAGTGTACGTATTACATATCCCTCCTTGCAGTAATATCTTTTGTCTTCCTCCTTTGACTCACATGGTCTTAAATCTCTTCATAGCAATAATTCAAACAGAAGCAAGTAGACACAAACTTTGTGATAGGTGCTATTTTTTGTGAATAAGTGCATAGGATGAAATGAAGGGATATGACGGAACACAACAGTGATGAGTTCAGTCTTGCTTGATGAAATCAGTGTATTAAATGCCTCCCATAGGAAATGAAAGGTTGTTGAAGGACAGTCAACAAAGTGATTATGTGGCACACAAAGGAGTTAATTTGGGAAGAAGTCACTTGTTGGCAGTGGTGGGTGTCTTGGCATCTGAATCTCCTGTATTCTTAGCTGGATGTCCCCGCTTGCGAGGGGAGGGGAATCTGATGCTACCGAGGCAGGGGTGTCTATTGCGGGTTCTTCCCCTGACAGAACCTCCCTTCCTGTTGCTGGCACTGATGATGAAGGGCCTTGTGTTGCTAGTCCAAAGGAAGGGTTATGGTGGTGCTCATGATCCCTGATCAGGGTACTGCTAATCTCCCTTAACACCCCTGTTAGGGAGGCCAGGATGGTTATTTGTGGCCTCCCACTTTTGAAGTATTTCCTTATGCATGTCTCTCTGCCGCTACTTGATGTCCTGGAGTTCAGCAACGACCTGGCCCATTATGCCTTGGGACTCTTGATAGAACCCCAAGACTTGGCTGATAGTGTCATGGCCAGAGGAATCCCCAGTGCCAACAACCCATTGGCCCACAGCATACCTCCCATGTACCCTTACCCCCATGGGACTGTGCCCTTGCCACAGAGTTCCTACTACTACTGACTCCAGGACCATCATTATACAAGGTGTATCGCTTTAACTCAGGATCCTAGACTGGGGACACAAGATGGTTCCCACTGTCCTAGAGACACAGGTTGAGGAGCAAATGGCTGCCTGTGAGGTTGATACCACTGGGCTGGGAGGTCTTGATGTGGGCACACTGAGAGCCACTGTTGTTGCCTGATCAGGTTGCCCAGATGAGCCAGAACTGTCTTCCACATCCAGGTGTACAGGAGTGTTGCTGTCACTGAGGGCCTCAACCATAGGGACAGTGATGGACTATTCTGTGCCCTCTATGTGCCCACTGGCAGCATGACCTGTTGATATGAAAGATTCAATGTCACTGTTTGTATTGTGACATCTGCCTCAAAAGATTTACAGTGACATTCTCAACAACCTTGTAGTTAGTTGATTGGGGGGTTATCCTATTGTGACAGGTACCCATGGTATTGGTTGTATTGTCCTGAGATTATTGATGGATGAAAATTCTATTGACTTCAAGCAGATGCTGATTTTGGCTTTTCATTGGCACTTGTGAGGATGGCCTGAGATTGCCATCTTTCCAGCAGTGCAGGCAAAACATTAGCTGGGAAGGATGTGGCTTTGACCATTTTGAGGCCTGGGTGATTGTTATAGAGGCAAACCCAGGAGTCTGTTGTACAAGCGATTGGAAACATCATGTGGTCAGTGCATTGTGAATATGTCTGCAGCCAACACTATTCTGTTTATGTATCCTGAGGGCTTGTTCATTTTCTATTGCACAGTGATTGTACTGTCCTTCTTGTCCTCAATGGTTTCATCTTGGCTTAGCAGTTCAAGACTGAGCTAGGTGGCCAGCAACATCTCGGAGTTGAGCATGATTTGTATTTTGCTCCCTCCTATGTTAGTACATGTAAGTTGAGAGTGATCAGGCAAGTGTTTTTGGACAGGTGACCACTGTTCTGCTATTTGGAGTCACTTGAACAGTGGCTCCTGTGAGTTGCATTCAGGTCACTCCCTCTACTTCCCAACATTATCCAAATGTTATCTACCCATGTGAGTAAACTTCCTTTGACAGTTCACTTACATAAGCATTGGGCAAGTGGATACATGGCTAGTGATTGTAGTTTGTAAAACAGAGCCCATTGGGCTTGGCATTTAGGACACTCCCTACGGTAGACAAATGTTATCCCTCCAGGTGAGTGGTCTTCATTTGGGAATCGTCATTAGGTGGTGTTACAGATACAGTGCATGCTGGTAGTTGTAGTTATGTCACTCACTGTAATACACACACTTGACCAATGTTTCCCCCCTAGTAAGCACACTTCAATTGAGAGTTGACTGACAGCTGTATTTGGACACATGACCACTGTTCTGGTATTTGGAGTTAATGAAAAAGTGTCTCCTAGGAGTTGTAGTCAGTACCCTTCTCTACTACACAGACTATACAAATGTTCTCCTCCCAGGTGAGTAAACTTAAATTGGGACTGATCAAACAAGGATATTTGGACAATTCTAGAGGGGGCTCATGGTTGGAATTATATACATAGGCCCTCCTGGCCTTAGCAGCTCTGTCAGTCCCTGTACTACACACTCTATACACAGATGTTATCCTCCCAGATGAGTAAACGTGACTTGTGGGATGCCAGACAAGGGACTTTGAACAGGTGGATACTGGACTGGTGTTTGGAGTTACAGATTCAAGGCTTCCTAGGAGTTGCAGTCATGTTACTGCCTGTACTATGCATAGTATATAGAAGTAATCCTCACAGGTGAGTACACTTTATTTGAGAGATAAGACACAGGGGTATTTGGGCCTGAGAAAATGGACATGTGTTTGTAGTTGGTGAGACAGAGCCTCCTGGCCTTAGCAGTCACGTAACTCCCTCTACATCATGCACTTGTAAATGTTTTCCTCCCAGGTGAGTATAGTTCATGTGTGATTTCCTAACCATGCATGCTTGTGGAGAAGAGGACACTGGACTAGTGGTTGAAGTGACAGTAAGAGAGCCTCCTGGGAGTTGCAGTCCTGTAACTCCATGTACTACATACACTATACATGTGTTTTCCTCCCAGGGGAGAAAACCTCAATAGGGAGTCGAGACACAGGTATCTAATGAGGTAATAACACTGGTCTGGTGGTTGGAGTTGGAAGAAAAGTGCCTGCTGGGAGTTACAGTCCTATCTGTCCATGTACTACCCACACTATAGAAATGCTACCCTCCCAAGTGTAAATGTTGAGTTCACAAACAGGAGCATTGTGAGGAGAGGACACTGTGCTCAGGTAATGAGTCATCATAACAGTGTCTGCTGGGAGTTGTAGTCCTGTCCCTGTACTACACACTCTATTCACAGAAGTTATCCTACCAAGTGAGTAAACTTCACTTATGAGATGCCAGACAGGGGTCTTTGGACAGGTGGAGACTGGACTAGTGAGAGGGGTGATAGTAAAGGTGGCAGTAGGTGAGCAGTGAGCAGGCATGACATGGCATTTAGGTGACATTTTTATTGTTGCGACTTACCAGACTCCACTCCCTCAGGTATCCCTGTCAAGCGCTAAGGATATAGGGGGTTATTACAACTTTGGAGGAAGTGTTAATCCGTCCCAAAAGTGACGGTAAAGTGGCGGATATACCACCAGCCGTATTACGAGTCCATTATATCCTATGGAACTCGTAATACGGCTGGTGGTATATCCGTCACATTTGGGACGGATTAACACCTCCTCCAAAGTTGTAATAACCACCATAGAATGGGCAAGACCTTCTCCTCACAAGAAGTGAGTCGTAAGCGTAGAGTGGAGGTGCCTCCGCCAGTCTTCCTAGCCTGTAGCTGGTGCCTGGAGACGATGGAACGGACCTTGCCTCTGAGGTTGTTCTACCTCTTCCTGATGTTCTCCGTTATGGGCAGGGTGGTGCGTACAGAATTATCTCTATTGACTACCCTGTCACACGTTTCAATTTTCCTACTGAGTGAAGTGTGCTAGACTTGTGCTTCAATCTATTGTGCCACTATGACTCTTAACTAATTATCAGTGGAACAAGCATTTTTCATGGGTAACATGGTGGTGCAAACAAACAGTAGCAGGTGACAGTGTCTTACTAAAGCGGGGAAGTGCAGAAGTGTGTGACTGGAAAAAGTGTGTGCAGGGTGTAGTATGTGTTGTATGAAAAAGTTTAAGTGGTGCCCACTCTCTATTTTTTTGGGAATGTGCTCTATCTTGGTGGATTGTGCTCTAAAAAAGCAAATGATTCTGGTGTGTGAAGGGATGTGTTTTAAAATGTACTTTGCGGGTATGTCCACCGTGGCAATGTGTGTCAGCTGTGGTGTTTTCAAATTGATCCAATGTTCCATTGTGTATTACTTTGGTGACCATGGACAGCCATGGTTCCGACCACCATGGCCGCCTCTGCGACTTTGGACTTGTAATACTGTCAGCGGTTGGTCGCTGGGCTCTCAGGGCTGGAGGTCAGTATGCCTATTTCAGGCCATCCACACCACTGCCTGTCTGCCTTAGTTGGTTGGTAGTCAGTGGTCTTGCCTGTATGACTCATAATAGGGCAGTCTGCAAGACTGCCAACGTGGCGGTCTGGTGGCCCTACACCAAACTCGTACTGAGGCCCATAATCTCTTCCTTATGCAACACATTTATCAGGGTTGAAATTCCTATTATATTCTCCATCCAAAGCCTCCGGTTCCTCTACCTCTGTCAGGTCCTTCTTTTGGCATCATAGGGTCAGCACCCTGAGGGATCAGCGCAACAATGATTTTGTCCCCTCTATTTATCTTTGCTTCTGCTTCCCACACTTTAACTACTATCTCTGTTAAAGAGACACAAGGGTAGTAAGGGTGAAAGGCGCTGCACCTCTAAGCAGTAAACAAATAGTTTTTACCAAGTAAAGAAGTACGAGCAAAGTCTGGTGCAAAATGGCCCAGTGCCTTCCTACCCAGTAGGCACCAAAACGGGTACTAGGAGTACCCTAGGACAACATGGGACAAGATGGCCACAGCACACAGAATGTAATGTCCAACAGTAAAGCAAGAATAGATATTCCTGATGTCATATTGTAGGTTGGAAGAAGTATGAAGTTGAAACGAGTCTCAAGTCCTGTTTGCAGATGGTGTCTTTATTTGTAGGTGTTAGAAATCATTGTGTCATCATGGAGATACAGCCAACACGTGTTTCGTCACACAGGTGACTTCATCAAGGCTGGGCAAGCTGGCCGATGTAGGTAGGTGGTGATGCTAAGTAGCGAAGATGCTCAGTGATCAGTTGAGTGGGCTTTAATATAGTAGTAAACCTGTAAGTAGTGTGGCTGCAGGAAAGAAGAGTAGCAATGAGCTTCCCGTGGTCGCAAAATCGTGGGAAGCTCATCGCTACTCTTCTTTCCTGGTTATGATTACAGGCGTATCAGGGCCTCCTTTACCTGCTTTATCACACAAGTTCTCTACCTTACGCACCTGTACCTGCTTGGTGCAGCCATACAGCCCCTCTCATTTTTATTGAAATTGGGCCCTGGGGGATGAGGTCCATGAAGCCAATTAAGGCTCAGGGAAGGGAGCTGAGTACCCCCTACCCTCAATATATTGGTTTTGTCCCTGAGGATTGGTCCCCAGGGCCTGGAGGCCAACCCAATGCTGTGTATGCAAAAGCTAGTGCACAGGGTGTGGTTGGCAGCCTGCTGTGGGTTGGCCACAGGACCTGGTGGCAGGCCAAACCCTGTGACCAACCTCATGCAGTACACAGCCAAAGGCAATGTGCAGTGTGGGCTTGGCTGCCTGCATGTACTGCCACCAACCCCTCGCCATGCATGCATGGCATTGGGTCAGCTGCCTCTGGGTCGCTGTTTGTGGGGAGTTGGGTGCAAGATATGTCTGCAAACTAGGACTTGCCCCCAACCCGAAGCCACACAGGACAAAATGCCATGTACAGTGTAGAATTGACTGGCTGTAGAAGTTTTGGCTGCCTCATGGTGGGTTGGCTATATGTCTTGTTTCCAAACATCTGCTGCACACCGTTGAAGGCTGTGCACAGCGTGGGGTTGGTTGCCTGGGGGAGGTTGAGCGCAGGGCCTAGTTGTAGGCCTGGTGTGAGTTATAGTGAACTTATCGCACAATGTATAGTTAGTTGATGTAACTACAACTGATGAGTTTCTGTGTCATTTCAGAGTTTAAAACACTGAATGCATATTCATAGTTATTGATAGATATATTCAGAACTACCTTTCTATAGGATATCACTTTGTTGGCTTGCTAATAAATTTAGCACCGTCATGCAAATCTTCAGTAAGCTTTCCAAAACAGTGGTCTTTTTGATTAGCTCTTTTCTGGATGCATTTCTTTAGGGATTGATTAGGGCTACAGTCACAACAGCTGAACAAAATGATGCCAAATTTGGCAGAAAGCTAGTTAATGGTCCGGAATGCGTGTGTTTTCTATCATTTGGTATATATATTTTAAGTACTTTTTGTATAGTTGGACCTTTGGTTCAAAATTCAAAATTTCAAACCATTTCATTGGTTGAGGGGGCTTTCTCGGAGCAAGGGCTCTGATTGACTGGCCACGATATGAAAAGAAATGTTCAACAGCTATGTTAGGACTGGTGGACTTAGTCCCCTAGTCTGAAAAGGTTTTTAAAAAAAATATTTTCGGGCCTCTCATTTATTTTTTCTGAAAGTGACTGAGCTTGACCACTCATACTTCATTTTCAACTTGTTTTTAACCTTGGCCTACACCTCATACTAGCTGAATAAATTGGTGATGTAAGTTGAGGTTTAGAGCCAATTTTAGTTTTTCCTCTCCTGATTGCTTAGCATCTGCAGATAGGCATTGTTCACAACATAGTCAATCACAGCAGTCACTATTAAAGAACTCCGGCAAAGAGCCCCCTTCTGGGGAGCCCGTCAAACATTGCAGTGCCAGTCTGACGAGGAACATTCTTGATGATGAAGCATGACATCCATTGGGATGTGTGAGGGCTCTTGCTCCTAAAGAGTTAGGTCTCCCTGCTTCTCTATTTTGGAACGGTGTACTCTATGGTATTTGTGTTTAACTACATAGGGAGACTGCACACTGGACCACTAATCTCCCTGTCCCTTCCTCGTTGTTTAACCCACCCAATGTACCCCTGCAATGCAGCATCTCTACCTTCGAGTCCAGTGATGGTAGGGTTGTGTTTTCTCAGTGGGTCGGTGGCAGCAGTTACAGTAGCTGTGGTCCAGTCAAAGACAAGAATGGGATGGGAAAAAAAGATGAGTTTTCACCCCTTGGCCCCAATCCGCCAACTTAGAAGTGGAATTCAGACCGCCACTGATTCTTGGCGATCAGTATATCCAAATCTGCATGGTGGGAAGAGTGGGTAGGGTTCCGCCAGCATCCACTTTTCCCTCTCCCACCATTGACGCGGGTGGTGTTTCTTGGCAGAGACAGCAGTTCAAATGTCTATGGGATTGCCAGAATCTAAATACAGCGAGCAGACCAGCACAGCGACGGGCAGGTTTTCAGTCAAAAAGGTGTCAGAGGAACCAATTACCATTGACATCTAAATCAGGCCCTAAGTTTCCTTAGTCATTAACCTCATGACCATAGGAGAGCTTACCATATTTTCTTACCACACTCCTGGTTGGAGTTTAACTAGGAGTTAGAGCTCAAGCTGGTCCTGTAGCTTTAATTTGTAGCTTGAAAATTGTTTAAAAAAAGACTGAAAAACATGATAATTTTAAATGAATAAAAAATGTTTTAATGACAATCACTTTTACTAAACAATACACTATGTGAATTAATTAAACTAATATTTGAATATAATTACTAGTGATTTTTTTGACAAAGCCAATAGGTGTGCTTTGTATGTTGATATGCTGACCACCTCACAAATCCAATAAGCCCACATTTTATCTTTTTGTTTTGACCCAGTGACGAAGTCAGCAGGTCTACCATACTTAAACTTACACCTTTCGCATTGTAACATCACATAGTCAACTGTGAACACCCACAGGATTTTGGGCGGACTTGGGTTCCAGGCCCAATGCACAAATCTCCACCAGTTCCAAGCCCCAACCAGAGCCAGGCCATGTGGCCAAACACTATCTGCGTGGCCGGAGGCTGTGTGGTATGCGGTTTGCTGATCACATGGGGTTGGCACAGTGCGTGGCCCTGAAAAACTGTTACCATAGGTAAATGCGATGCCAAGCATCCCTCAGGGCTTGCGGCATCATACATACACTGCAGGCAGTTCATCAACTTTCTTGACAGTTGGTTGTAGAATCCCTAGAGTAGGTCATTCTGCTGCGATTGTGTGATGTCCCCAATATTTCTTCTATTGAAAGATATGCCTCTAGAATCATTTGTCAACTAAGCATGTCAAGGAATTGGCAAGTCCTCCACAACACCCATGATGTCTCAGACCATATACTCATCTTTTGTGTCGATAGATCAGCCTCAAATTTCTCTCCCATATCATTATTGCTTGTGAGCAGGTTTCCATTACTATTACTGTTTGCCTCAAGCCATCTGCAGTCTGCTTCTTTGCAAACTTTCTTTTCTTAAATGTTTTTGTTTGGCTGGATTCATATTCCAAACATTCTTTGTGGCAACCACTCTACATTCCTTTTTTTCAACATCTTTCACACCTTTGTGTATGCCTTTCCATTTAATAAGCATTGTTTTTCAAGATGCAGGATCTTACTACCTCTTCAATATAACTTTGTTTCTGTGTGTTCTGTTGCACTACAATGGAGCTGGACTGGCCCTCTTACAATTATTTTGTATGCTTTTTAAAGGGTCACTGTACAGGCCATTGGCCCGGTATTTCCTTCCAAATAATTTTTATTGGCAGCACTGAGATTATCAATTGCTCTCACAACTCTAAGATTGTATGTTTTCAGCTTCCACCCATTGAGGTGTACCATCTCCCTACTCTGCAACCCCACCCAGACCTGAGATCACCATCAGAAAAAACTCCTGACAGATGTGAGAGCCTTCTGAAGATAAGCAAATCTAGTTTCCACACTCTCTCCTTGACAAAATCTGCCCTTCACTTGGTTATTGAGAATTTGCATCTGGTTTTGGATCGGGTTGAGTGTGGTAGTCATTTTGCTTAATATCAGTACAGCCTTTGATACTGTTTCCCAAAATAGCCGATTAAGGATACTACTTGCCTGTGTGGTTTGCAGTGATGCCCAAGTTTGGCTTGCCTCTTTAATTAAAAAAAATCTTATCATGTGATGACAAAACCTTTTTGTTCCAAAACATTGCCATTATCACAAGGAGTGCCCCAGGGCACTTCTTTAAGCCCTACATTATATTTGTATGTACTCCTTTTTCAGGGATTATAGAAGTCTTTGCATCCACTCCACTCACTTAGACAGGTGATATGTAATTGATCATTATACTTTCCCAAGCCTCAGCTGAAAAGCCCCCACAGTTGAAACTCTGTTTTTCGGTAGTGACAATCTGTATGACCCCTCAGTGATTAAAGCTCAAAAAGATAAGACGGAGACAACGACAGTGAGGAACTAATAAAGTATATTGTCCTCCACTTGGTAGTCTGTTCGCTGGGCAGTTTTCCTTAACTAAAGTCTAAAGATAGGAATCTAGAAGTGTGGATCACCAAGTCAAGACTTTGTCAGCTGGGTGCTTTGGGACCTTGATATTTTTTAACAAAGTGTTGCCTCTTCTTTCCTACAGGGCCCAGAAAATAGTGGTCCAGGCCATGATAACATCCTGCATGGACTCTAGTAATGTACTTTGCTTTTGCCTCTCCAAGGAACTCCTAGGAGGCCTGCAGACAATTCAAAACTCAGCAGCCCATCTGCTACTAATTGTTCCCAGATGTCTATCTGTCACTATGTGTGTTATGGAAATACACTGACTGTTGTTCAGTAAGTGAATACAGTTCAAAGCCATTGTGTTGTGTCTATAGGGCCTCACGCCCCCACCATACACAGTTTTGTTATCAATAATGTGATTTCAGAAGTTGATGTGATATTATCAATGATGTCATAGAACATGCAATGAGTGAAGTAACATGAAAAGAATTTTGCAGTGCATGGAGAGGGTGTGCATTAGGGTTACTTTATGACACAAGTTATAGCGACTTTGGATAAAAATACCTGGTGAGATTCAGTGTTTGGTTTGGTTAAATTTTGCGCAACTATAACATCTCTTTAACCTTTTTTTCAGTGAATGTTCTTGTAATGTAAGCCAGTTACATTTTCCACATAAAAGGCAAACCTGTTAGTTTGGCCAATAAACAATTCAATAAAGTATTTATAGTACAACAAAACTGTAATCATTTTTTACACTCTCTTTATACTTCTCAGGCCACATAATGCAGCCATAAAATCAAACACAAGGAATACCTGTGTTCCCAAGTTGAAAAGCAGAAGCTCCATCTCTGAGAATTCTCTAAAGTATATTTCTCTGTGATTGTGTTCTAAAGACCATAGGAAAAATAGAATTATCTTTTAAGTACTTAAAGGGCTTATTTATTCTTTGCAGCCCCCAACACTACTGAAAATCATGTTGGTGGTGTTTGTACCTAGATTGAGGGCACCATCTGCAGTAAAAGATAAGTAAATCAGTCCATGATGAGCAATATGGGGTGCTCCTTGCTAGGAGGAATGAATGATAAATGTGTAGCTTGCTTTTGTTTTTTACATTTTTGGGGTGTCCAGGTCCCGGCATAGATACGTGCTAATTTAATTTTTGTTGAGGGAACAGGGAAGCCACAGGGCTCGTGCAATACCACAAGTGCCCTCATTCCATGGGACAAGACAGGTACTGCAATTAATTTGTTAGATTTTTTTTTTAATGTGGGATGACCGTGCCTCCTAGGGCAACCCAACATTTTTGTATTATGTGGGCTGTGGTGGAAGCCCCAGGGCCCACATGGCCTTGGAGGCTCCCTGCAAGTGACCTGATTCCATGGAGATTTGCAAGAGCCAGCATTTAAAAAAAAATAATAATTACGGAGTGTACAGTTGCTCACTTGGACACCCAATAGCATATTTAAAGTTTGAGGGCTGTAGGGCAATTCAAACCCACCTTGCAGCCCTTCTCCCCGGTCAACACCTATCCGGGGGCTAGCAGGAGCCAACATTGCTCCCAACCCATGAAAGCAGTTATTCTTTTTATCCAAATGGGCAGGAGCAATTCTATGTTTCCCTGCCCACAAGAGTGTGGGCAGGGACAAGTTTGTGTTCTCCCAACTGTTGGGAGTAGTGCATAAGACTTCCGTGCCCAAGCTCTTGAGGGCAGGCAAACAATGACAAATGTGAGAAGGTGTCATTATTCATTCCATGTTTGTTTGGCTGGTATTTTACCAAACCAAATCTGTAATGCTGTGCTTGGAGTGGCTATTGTCAGTTTGTAGTTCACTGTGGATGGCACTTGCTAATCCTGTGCTTTAAGATTTTGTTGAAAAAATGCAAAGGTTTTTGTCACTTTCTATCGCAGCATGGATGTCTATGCTTAAAAACTCTAATAGAATAGCAAACATTTGCAGTGAGCGGATTCTAAGTGTTGGTGGTGTTGTAGGGTGCGCCATATAAAGCTGCTGCTGTCCACCTAAACTTAGGAACCACCCAGAATTACCTGCTTCCTCTCTTGCATAGTTTATGCAGCTCTCTACGCGAGAAGTAAAACGCCACAAGTTTGCCCACCCCTATAAACAATCCAGTTTCTCACTCATACATTGAACTGCAGCCAACTCTGGCGAGCAGAAAAACCCTCCCAGTGTGCAAGGTCTTCACCTATTTGCAGCAACCCACTGCATACACTCAGGCTTAACCCTCTTTTTAAAAATTTATTCAATCCTGCAAGAGTCTTGCGGAAGTCAGAATGTCCTAGCGCTTCCATAGGACTCATGCAGGAGTGGAGGGGGTAATGCTGGCTCCCATAGGAAGCCTGCACGATTTCAGAACCCCCCATTTTTAAAAAAAGTGGGACTGGAGGCCCATGGAGTCAGGGTATCCCTCTTTGCTTCTTGTCCTCATACCTTATTTTTTTAATAAAAATCACAACACAGGGACCAAGTCCCCATGTTCTGAAATATCAGCCAGAACATTTCTCTTCATGTTGCAGATAACCAATCGGAGTGTGAGCTCCAGTGGTACTGACAGAAGCTTCTGAAATCTATATGAGCAAGGTAGACAATGGTTAAAAAAGGCCCGTCGGCCATTCGATTTGCTCTGTTATTTATAATTTCTTCCTTGAGGGACTCACACAAATTTCCTGCTAACCATATTGCCCAGGAATACAAATATTTTTTAGCTTTAATTTATCAAAAATAAGGGAATGAAATTACACCAAATTAAAAAAAAAAGCACACTTTCTAGACCAAGGTATAGTTTTCTTTCAACGTTAGTGTAATTCCATGCAACTGTTTTGGCTGTAGCCCTTTCCAAAACTGTCTATGGAAAATGCAAGGAGATTTGGGACCCTCTTTTTTCTCAGTCCCCACTTGAGGGATCACTCAGAAACTTTCCAGGAAAAAAGTGCACACAAATGACAGCTTTTTGTAAAGTTTCATGAAGATTCTTCAAGTAATGTCAAAGTTAGTAATAAACCAATAAAACATATTTCCTATGGAAACATAGATCAAACTATAAAAACCCAGCTACCACACAAACCTTTGCAGTATGCGTATTTGCCTTGTTGTGAAGTACAGGGAGCGCTTATGGAGTTGCATATAGTGGTGCTCACATCCACACATGTGCAGTCATGCCAGGAGCCAGAGGAATATATTGTGAGCTCCTGGATTTGTTTGTATTTATTGGATTCTTCTTGCCCGCCCAATTTGCAGCAATGCATGTGACCCACCTGCTAAAACACAGTAAACTTAATCCACCAACTGTGAAGAGAAGCTGATGCCTGAGTTGGAATACTCACAATTCGGCCTCAACAGGTTGGGTAAATTAGTGTCTAACACAGAGCAGACTGCAGTATTGATTTCATTCAGCCTAAGGAGCAGTTTTTGAGTTCAATTTGGTCAGTTGTCTTTCAGCAGCATTTGACAGCTGTGAGTGCACATGATTAAGCCCTACAACTATAGGTTCTAGTTCTGAAAAATACCATTATGGCAGCAGCATGGGAAAGCAAAAGGAAGAAAGCTGTTGATGAACCAATCTCAAATGCATTATGATTAAACCCAAATGGTACAGCTAATCCAGAAATCCATTCCAAAAAACAATTATGGGATCAATTTTAGAGACTACAGAAAAGGAATTGCATAAATGATGGGAGACAGTGTCCCTGAAAAAAGATATTGACTCTGGCAGGATACCAAGAGGATTAAGATTTCTTACTATCCCAATTTACTAAGAACCTGACCCACCCTATTGAAAGAGTGGGCAGCTAACTGTTGTGACTGTTTAGTGTGCATGTTGTGCTTTCTAGTTTAGTATGTTTTGATAAGAATGTAAGCTTTTGATAGAAACTGAAAATGTGACAAGGGAGCTGTTAGGTAAGATTAACAAAAGATCTTTGATGGGGAAATGAAGAGCATGATTGTAAATTAGGACAAAATGGGAGATGAAATGAAAATTAAAAAAAAAGAAAAAAGAAAAAGGTTTCAAGATCTCAAGAAAGTACCAGAGTGGAAGAGTGTTAATATTTTGGAAAAAAAATAGACAGACTGGGGAACAGATTTACTCAAAATCAGAACTGATTGAAACAAAAGAAGAAACAGCAGAAAAAGCAATAACACCAGTCTATTTAGAAACCAGTGAAGACAGCAACACATCTGTTAAAAATCTGTAAATTGGCTCTGATTCTGCTCCTTTTAGGGGTATACATTTTCTAGAGGATTTCCTTCTCCTCACCTAAGAAAGAGGGACGTGGCAAAAAAAGTTGAGGATGGCGAAAAGGAAGAGGAGGAAAAAGCACAAGCAGGCATGATACAGATGAAACAAGAGACAAAATAGGCTCAGTAGGAAGGAAAACAAGGAGTCAGATATCAGCTGCACGATGAACTCCTTAACAAATGTGTCAAATCTATCTGACAGTAAACTTACTGAAGGTTAGGTTGAAGTTTCATTGTTAGGTTTGTCTTCCTGTCCCACTTCTAACATGAACTGTACACAGAGCCAGACGGAACATTTTAACTTTGCTAAAAAAAAACCTTAAGCACAAAAAACTTTATTTCGGCACAGCTACAATCAATCAATCTACACAGCACAATTTTAGCATTAGTGATGTTGATTTATTACGTACTCTGTGTAAACTAGATAACAAAGACAAGACGGAGCCCATCATCTTCGAAACGCCACCTCAGCTTGGGACAACTGCTTGTGGCCCATATCCCTCAGCACCACCCCTGCATGTATCGAACATGCCCGCAACTTGGGAATCATCCTCGACTCGTCTGTATCCATGACCCACCAGGTAAATGCCTCCTCCTGCTGGCACACACGCCGCAAACTCCAAAAGAACTTCAGATGGATCCCAGGAGACTGTTACTGGACAGTCACCCACGCCTTAGTCATGAGCAAGCTTGACTACGGCAACACCCTAGGAACATCAGAAAACTTAAACTCATCCAGAACGTCGCCGCCAGACTCATTCTAGACCTGCCTCGCCAAGAACACATCTCCCAACACTTGAGGACCCTTTACTGGCTACCAGTCGAGAAGCGAATCACCTTCAAGCTTCTCATCCACACATACAAGGCCATACACAATGCAGGATCAGCCTACCTGAACCACTGTGTCTCCTTCCACACCCCTGCCAGATCCCTCCGCCCAGATAGCCCTGGCCACCGTCCCTCGCATCCCCAAAAACACAGCCGGAGGACAATCTTTCACCTACACTGCAGTAAAGATCTGGAACAACCCCCCCTGCACCTCAGACAAAGCCCGTTGCTCACCATCTTCAGGAAGAACCTCAAGACGTGACTCTTCAGATGAGGCCATACCCCTCCCCCCCCATCGCCTTGAGACCCTCACGGGTGAGTTGCCGTGCTTTATAAATATTGGTTGATTCATACATTCATTCATTGACAGTGTTATTACTTGTGATGATTCTTTTCTTATCCTAACAGACATGGGTAATTCTGTAGATCATACCTGCACTAGTGGGTTAAAATCCAAAATCTCTATTTCTTCTTTTCATGCCATACGACAAATGCCAGAGATGTTCTTGAGAAGAGGGTGACTAATGATATATGTTAGACCTGTTAGCCTTAGAGTCATCTTCTCTCCATTGTTTTGACTTCCTTCTCCATTTTTCTGAACTCATTTTTGCTGGTATTAAGTCTGTGCATACTGCTAACTAAACCTAGTGCTAGCACTCTCTACTCTAAACAGGGCAATATTGACTTATCCCCAGTCGGCATATTTAATTTAGATGCAAGTCCCTAGTGAAGTGCCACTCCATATGCCCAGGGCCTGTATACTAAATACTAATGGGACGGCAGCACTTGTTATGCCAACCATGTAAGTAGCCCTTTAACCGTGGCTCAGGCCTGTCATTGCAGAGCCTTAGTGAGCTGTTTCAAACTGCCATCTCAACCTGGCAAGGTAAACCTCTTGCCAGGCCTAAACCTTCCTTTTTAATACCTATATGCCACCCCAAAGGTATGCCCTCGACAGCCCAGAGGGCAGAGTGTGAATTGTTTTTAAAGTAGGACATGGACTTGTAAGTTAACATGTCTTAGTAGTGAGAAACTCTTAAAGTTGATTTTAACTGCTAGAAGGCTTATCTCTCTATAGGATAACATCGGAGTTTCCCTAGTACATTTTATATGTGTAATTTCCTAATAGGACCAGTCGACCATATTTGCTGTCTCTGGAGCCACAGTTTTAAATCCTAACTTATGGTGAAGTCCAATTTTAAATTGCAATTTTGAAAATGCCACTTTTATAAATTGGCTTTTTCATGCCTTAGGTATTTGGTGCCTGCAGCCTGTCCCTGGCCAGTTGGTATTTGTGTATTCCTCCTAGACAGCCCCACACAATGGGAGTTTAGAGGTTACAGAATAGGACATAACTGGTGGGGTGGGAGGGAGGAGCTGGGCCCAACTTCATTTTCACCTAAATAGGCTGTGTTCTTTCTACACACAAAAAGCCTAACAACCCTAAATTGCCACTCTGTCTAGTTTGGAGCCAGGGCAGAGGAGGTAGGGAATTCCTTGCACTTCAAAGCTACTGTCTAGAAGTTTCTCTCACCTTCCAGAACCAGGTCACCAGGGTATACAAGATGGACCTCAGAGACCACCACTTCAGTACACTTCAGGACCTGTTGATAGACTGCTGTGCTGCTGAAGGACTGTCACTCTGCTAGACTGCAGTCTGCTGGACTCCTGCTTTGCTGGTTTAACCTTTTTCCCTCTTGCATGTGTCAGATGGACTGGATCTGCATCTCTTGAATCCAGAATGAGTTCAAAGGCTTGTTAGCTGGCCTCCTGATCTGAAGCCTCAGGGACATAACAGGATTCCAATAATCTTGCTTCTGCACCTAGACTCTGCCATAAGTGAGGTTGCAGTGCCAGGCTGTGCCTCCCCAGTCCTGAAGCTTTGCAAATGGCCTAGGGTGTACTGCCAGCCTGTAGATGCATCAAAACAGATGCATTTCCTCTGTTGCATGGCACCAACCCGAGCAGAACTGCATCGCCAACACAACCTCATTCGCCTTCAAAACCACTGCAGCACAATGCTCCCCCAGCACAGACCCTTGCATCACTCATCGACGGCACCCTGAATGATGATGCCGGACTTTTCATAGCAGCCTTGAAACTCTTCAGAAATGACGCTTCACACAAACTGTGTGTCACATTCCGAATACTGTACTTTACATTGCAAAACCTGTAATAAAGATCGTTGGCATCAACACAACAGGACCTCACAGCACAGCCACGCAGCATCTGAGAACTGACGCATCACCTGGGCTGTGAGACACATCTTTGCAAATCCATGTAATACCCCATAAACCAGGATTCAAGGTGCTTTTCTTCACTGACCTAAATGTGTCCAATACTCTATTGCCGTCAGCATGAACTTGTGACTTTGTCCCGGTCTGGGGCGACCAGATATGCACAGTTGGCACCTTATGCCTTTTGATGCTATTTTTACCTAAAAATTTAAAATTCAGGGCCATATTTATACTTTTTGACGCAAAACTGCGCTAACGCAGTTTTGCGTCAAAAAAATTAAGCGCCGGCTAACGCCATTCTGAAGCGCCATGCGGGCGCCGTATTTAATCAATGACGTTAGCCGGCGTTAGCCGCCGGCGCTGCCTGGTGTGCGTGAAAAAAAACGACGTACACCAGGCAGCGCCGGCGTAGGGGGATATGGAGCTTGGGCGCCAAAAAATGGGGCAAGTCAGGCTGAGGCAAATTTTTCGCCTCAACCCGATTTGCGCCATTTTTTTCGACTCCCAACCCCCATAGAAATGACTCCTGTCTTAGCATAGACAGGAGTCATGCCCCCTTGCCCAATGGCCATGCCCAGGGGACTTCTGTCCCCTGGGCATGGTCATTGGGCATAGTGGCATGTAGGGGGGCACAAATCAGGCCCCCCTATGCCACAAAAAAATTTAAAAAAGTACTTACCCGAACTTACCTTAATGTCCCTGGGATGGGTCCCTCCAGCCTTGGGTGTCCTCCTGGGGTGGGCAAGGGTGACAGGGGGTGTCCCTGGGGGCATGGGAGGGCACCTATGGGCTCCTTCCGAGCCCACAGGTCCCTTAACGCCTGCCTTGTCCAGGCACTAAAAAACGGCACAAAAGCAGCCGTACGTCATTTTTTTTGACCCGCCCACTCCCGGGCGTGAATTTTGCCCGGGAGTGTAAATACGGCGCACATGCCTCAGAGTCAATTTTTTAGATGGGAACACCTACCTTGCATATCATTAACGCAAAGTAGGTGTCCACGCAAAAAAATGACGCAAACTCCATGGACTTTGGCGGTAGACGCGTCTAACGCCAAAGTATAAATATGGAGTTAGTTTTGCGTCGGAATTGCATCAAAAAAACAACGCAATTCCGGCGCAAACAGAGTATAAATATGCCCCTCAATATCTCAGTTCCTACTAATTTGAGGTTTGTCATTCTGAACTTGTTGTATTTATCAAAAACTACTCTTTTCCCTAACTCTGTTGTGGGCTCTTTATGTGATGTGTTTTCACTGTGCTGGTGTTAGAAGTTGCACAAATAATTTACCCATTACCTCTAAGTTAAGCCTGACAGCCCTGTGCCAAGCTACCAAAAGGTTGAACACAGGTTAATTTGAGGCTTGTTTGTGCCTTAACCTGACACGAAATGTGGTTGCTGCTTGACCAGGGCTCACAATCCAGTCAACCATCAACCCAATTTCTTACAATGTGAAAAACGTGAGATATGTTTTAGATTGTGGCCATGAAATTCTACCTAAGTAACAAATGGAGGTCATAATAGCATTATAACACAATGACAGTTTGATGATTTGCCAGTCACACAAAGAAGGTAATACAGCGGTCTTATTGAAAGAGGACTATCTGAAGAAAGGTAACAGGTAACTCCTAGGTAATTCCTATTTTGAGCTAGTTGGAAAATGTAAGATCACTCAAACCAATAATAGCTATTGGGATAAGTTAACTGATTGGAGGGAAGAAGGCATATTCTAATGGAATCAATACCAATATATAAGGTGCAACCATTCCAGTTCTTTGTCTTACCTCCAAAATTCATATATACACAACCAAATCCAGGCAGACCAATTGTTTCTTCCATTATGTTGTATATTGCAAAACATGTTTATTGATTTTGTATAGTCATTATCCTCATATTTCAAGATAGTGGTGACTTTTTGAGGTTAATAGAAGGGTGGCATGGGAGAAAGATTATCTTCTCATGACCAAGTATAGCAATAGTTTCTACATGAGCATGAAACATGGGCAAGGAATAGCAGCTTGCCACCACTTCTTCGGAGACAGAGTCCTGTCATTCCTATTGAATACTAGACACAATTATGTTTTGTCTTGAAAACCATTTTTCTCAGTTTTGGTGGCAAATTCTACAGACAGACCCAAAACAATGAGATCGGGACTGTTTTGCCTCCAGCTACACTAATCTATTCATAGTCTAGTGGGAGTAGCATATTGGCAGTACCAAGGAAGGGTATATTGAACACACATAGGTTTGGGTCCCCCATGTTAATGATTTGGGGCGGATGTAAATTTTAGCGGACAGAGTACTTTACTCCTGCTAAGGCAAAGGTACACCACCACCTATTTTTAGAGATATCCATTGTCCCTCTAGGCACCTCTTGTATCTCCAGAAACTGCTGTCATGGCAGTTCCTGGAACTGCATTGTAAGTTTGACTTACAGTTCCGCTTACATGATGAAGCCGAAAATCAAACTTGTGATTTTTTTTTCAAAAAGGAAATCCCAAAGCAGGATGTTCTTTTTGGAAAAAATAAGCAACTATCCCGTCTCTGTAGGAGACTGACCTGGTTTGTAGTGGGTACCTAAGGTACTTACACCTTATACCGAAGTTCAGTTATCCCCTATTAGCGAAAAGTAGGCAGTGTTCTACCAGCTTAGGCTGTCTAGAGGCAGCTGTAGCAGTGCAGCTTAGGCTGAACTAGGAGACATGCAAAGCTCCTGCAATACCACTATAATTGAACAACACTTAAATGCAATAAAAGACAATACTCAGTGTTACCAAAAATAAAGGTACTTTATTTTAGTGGCACAAGGCCAAAAATATCTTAGAGGCAATACTCCTTCTGGAAGTAAGTATTATACACAATATATACACCAGTACCAAAATCAGGTAACCAAACAGTCATAGACTAGTGAAACAGTAGAAAATACAATAGATTGCAATAGGCCTAGGGGCAACACAAACCATATACTAAAATAGTGGAATGCAAATCACAAATTCCCTAGGCAACTGTAGTGTGTAGAGGGGCACTGGGAGTGTAGGGAAACCAGAGGTAAGTAAAGCCAGAGCCCAGGAAAGCAGGAGTAAAGTGCAGCACGTTTCCTCAGGACACAATACAAGTTGTGATAAGAGATTTTGCAAGAACCAAGCAAGATTGCAATCAACAACCGATGGATTCCTGGACCTGAAGATCTGTGGAGAGAGACCAAGTCCAGAAGTTGAAGAAGAGTCCAGGAAGGACAGGAGCCCCTGCAAACCTAGAAGATGGTACAAAAGTGGATTCTACGGTAGGAAGAAGAGTACAGAAGAGCACCAAAGAAGATGGCTGCAGTCCCCTGCTTGGTGCAGGTGATGTCCCACATTGAGTTGTTGGATGCAGACTGTTTGCGTCGCTGGATTCTGCCAACAAGCCTTGGTTCACGCAAGTACGTGGTTTGCGCTAAAATGGAGCTGCCTGGACCCAGAGGGACCTGGGAGTCTCAACTCGGACTGAGGTGACAGAGGGGGCTTTCAGCACTTCAGAGAGCCCACAGAAGACCAGGCAGCACCGACGGGAGTCCCAGAACATGGGGACAAAGAAGATGCCAACTGCGGTTGTCGCAGCACTACAAAGGAAGGCCCCACTCCGCCGGAGAACAACTCAGTGAGTTGTGCATCGCAGGATGAAATGCTGGGGACTTGGGCTAAACTGTGCACAAAGGATTCTTGGAAGAAGTTCACAGAAGCCTAAGGAGCTGGAGAAGACGTGGTGCACAGAGGTACTGTTGCAGCCTGGGGAGGCAAGCTTTTATCTCCACAAAATTTGGACAGATGCACCTTAGGACAGTCTGCGTCATGACGGCTCCACCACCTGTGTTCCAGAGAGCACACTTGTCGTCAGGAGTGGCGTCCCAGAGTTCTAGTCATCGTCGCAGATGGGAGCCTGCTAAAGCAAGGAAGTGACTCTGTCACTCACAGGGAAATTCCTTAGGTTCCTCTGGTGCAGGATGAAGACAGGCAGTCCTCAGAGCGTGCACACCTTGGAAACTGTTGCAAATGCTGGCTGGAGCTGAAGTTGCAGGTCACAGGAGTCATCCTGGATACTTTATTGGAGTTACAGCGGTTCCTGGAACAGTCTGCGCTTGATCCGATGGTCAGACGCTGAAGCTGAGGATGCAGAGGATTTCTGGAGGAGTCTTGGAAGCTGAATTTAATGAAACACCCAGCGGAGAGACCCTAAAAAGCCCTGAGAGGGGGATTGGCTATATACTCAGATATGCACCTAAAAGGAGAGGTCTCTGACATCACCTGCTGGCACTGGCCACTCAGAGGACTCCAGAGTATCCCCACACCTTGGAAAACAAGATGGCTAATGCCAGGGACACATTGGAGGAGCTCTGGGCACCACCCGTAGAAGTAAGGATCAGTGAACACTTTTTAATGACTCCCACACCATGAGAGAATGCTTCCATGGAGAGTGTGAGAAAGTAGCCTCTTTCTAGCATGGTTACCCCCATTTATGCCTGTTTGTGAGTTATTTGTCAGTGTGTTTTTACTGTCTCACTGGGATCCTGCTAGCCAGGACCCCAGTGCTCATAGTTAAAACCCTATTTATCAGTATGTTTTGCCTGTCTCACTGGGATCCTGCTAGCCAATCAATCAATCAATCAATAATTTATAAAGCGCGCTATGTACCCGTTAGGGTTTCGAGGCGCTAGGGGGGAGGGGGTGGTGCTGCTATCGTTCGAAGAGCCATGTCTTGAGGAGTCTCCTGAAGGTGAGGAGGTCCTGGGTCTGGCGTAGTGAGGTCGGGAGTGCGTTCCAGGTCTTGGCAGCGAGGTAGGAGAAGGATCTGCCACCAGAGGTCTTGCGCTGGATTCGGGGGACGATGGCGAGGGCAAGGTTGGCAGAGCGTAGTTGACGTGAGGGAACGTAGAAGTTGAGTCTGGTGTTCAGGTAGGTGGGTCTGGTGTCCTGTAGAGCCTTGTGTGCGTTGGTGAGGAGTTTAAAGGTGATCCTCTTGTCCACGGGGAGCCAGTGGAAGTCCCTCAGGTGAGGGGAGATGTGACATCGGCGGGGTATGTCGAGGATCAGGCGGGCGGATGCGTTCTGGATGCGTTGGAGTCGTTTGATGTCTTTTGTTGGGATGCCTGTGTAGAGTGCGTTGCCGTAGTCGAGTCTGCTACTGACGAGGGCTTGGGTTACCGTCTTTCTGGTTCCTGTTGGAATCCACTTGAAGATCCTGCGGAGCATACGGAGGGTGTTAAAACAGGAGGATGAGACTGCGTTGACCTGTTTGGACATGGTGAGGGCGGAGTCGAGGATGAAGCCGAGATTTTGTGCGTGGTTGGCTGGGGTGGGTGGAGGGCCTAGGGCAGTGGGCCACCACGAGTCGTTCCAGGCCGATGGGGTGCGCCCGAGGATGAGGACTTCCGTCTTGTCGGAGTTAAGTTTTAGGCGGCTGTTGCTCATCCATTCGGCGATGGATTTCAGTCCCTCGTGAAGGTTGGCTTTGGCGGTGAGAGGATCTTTGGTCAGGGAGAGGACGAGCTGGGTGTCGTCGGCGTAGGAGATGATGCTGAGGTTGTGCTGGCGGGCCAGTTGTGCGAGGGGGGCCATGTAGACGTTGAATAGCGTTGGGCTTAGTGAGGAGCCTTGGGGGACGCCGCAGATGAGGTTGGTGGCTTTGGAGTGGAAAGGTGAGAGTCGGACCCTCTGGGTTTTGCCGGAGAGAAAGGAGGAGATCCAGTTGAGGGCTTTGTCTTGGTGCCGGCTTCGTGTAGACGGGTTAGTAGGGTGCGGTGGCAGACTGTATCGAAGGCGGCTGATAGGTCAAAGAGGATCAGGGCTGAGGTTTTGCCGTTGTCCATTTGTAGTCTGATGTCATCTGTGGCGGCGAGGAGTGCAGTCTCTGTGCTGTGGTTTCGTCAGCCAGGACCCCAGTGCTCATAGTTTGTGGCCTAATATGTGTTGTCAGTATGCTTACCATTGTCACTGAAGTTCTGCTAACCAGAACTCCAGTGCTTATGCTCTCTCTACCTACCACATTTCTCACTATAGTTTAGTGACTCCATATTACAATTCTAATTGGCACACTGGCACCCCCTTATAAGTCCCTAGTATATGGTACCTAGGTACCCAGGGCATTGGGGTTCCAGGAGATCCTTATGGGCTGCAGCATTTCTTTTGCCACCCATAAGGAGCTCAGACAAACCCTTTTACAGGACTGTCACTGCAGCATGCGTGAAATAGTGCACACACTATTTCAGAGCCATTTTCACTGCACTTAAGTAACTTGTAAGTCATCTATATGTCTAACCTTCATTTACTGAAGGCTAGTTGCAAATTTACTAAGTGTGAGGGCACCCTTGCACTAGCAAAGGTGCTCCCACACTCTTCAGGGCCAAATCCCCACACTTCGTGAGTGCGGGGATACCATTTTACATGTGCACTACATATAGGTCAATACCTATATGTATCTTCACAGTGGTAACTCCGAAAATGGCCATGTAAGGTGTCTAAGATCATGGAGCTGTTCCTCCATTCCAAATCTGGTATTGGGGGGCCCATCCCATGCATCCTGGGGACTCCAACAGGGACCCACAGTACTGCCAAACCAGCTCTCTGAGGCTTGCACTGCAGCTACAGCTGCTGCTGCCTCACAGACAGGGTTCTGCCCTCATGGGGTCTGAGGAGCTCAGTCCCAGGGAGGCAGAACAAAGCATTTCCTTTGGAAGGTGGGTATAACACCCTCTCCCTTTGGAAATAGGTGTTACAGGCTTGGTAGGGGTAGTCTCCCAGAACCTCTGGAAATGCCTTGAAGGGCACAGATGGTGCCCTCCTTGCATAAACCAGTCTACACTGGTTCAGGGACACCCGAGTCCCTGTTCTGGCACGAAACTGGTCAAAGGAAAGGGGAGTGACCACTCCCCTGTCAATCACCACCCCAGGGGTGGTACCCAGAGCTCCTCCGGCTTCAGCTTCAGCCAGCAACTGCAACAGTTTCCGAGGTGTGCACACTCTGAGGACTCCCTGCCTTCATCCTACACCTGAAGAACCAAAGGAATCTCCTGTGAAGTGACAGAGTCACTTCCCTTCTCCAGCAGGCACCTTCTAAGACGACAACCGGTTTTATGGGACTCCTCTCCTGGCAATGAGTGTGCTCCCTGGAACACAGGTGGTGAACCCCTTCGACCCAGACTGTCCTAAGGTCCAGCTGTCCAAATTTGGCAGAGGTAAGTGCTTGCCTTCCCATGTCATCTTTAGCTCCTGAGGCCTCTGTGCACTATTTGCAAGAATCTTTGTGCACAGGGTGGCCCAGATCCCCAGCACTCTATCCTGCGATGCACAACTCGCTGAGTTGTTCTCCGGCGGTGTGGGACCTTCTTTTGTAGTGCTGCAGCAATGCAATTTGCACCTCCTTTATCCCCATGTCCTCGGACTCTTGTGTGTGCTGCCTGGTCATCTGTGGATTCCCTCCAGTGTTGGGAGCCCCATCTGCCTCCTCAGTCAGAGTGGAGGCCCTCAGGGCCCTCCTGGGTCCAAGCAGCGCCATTTTGATGCAAACCGCAACATTGCTTGAACCCAGGCTTGTTGGACGAATCCAGCACTGCAACTTGTGTGCGTCCAACATATTGATGTGGGATATCCCTTGCGTCATACAGGAACCTGCAGCCATCTTCTTTGGTGCTCTTCTGCAGACTTCTTCTAACCAGAGAATCCTCTTTTGCACCATCTTCTAGGTTGGCAGGAGCTCCTGTCCTTCCTGGAATCTTCTGGGACTTCTGGACATGGTCTCCTCTCTTCACAGGTCTTCAGGGCCAGGAATCCACCATTTGTTGCTTGCAGTCTTGCTTGGTTCTTGCAATAACTCTTATCACGACTTGTAGTGTGTCCTGAGGAAACGTGCAGTACTTTACTCCTACTTTCTTGAGCTCTGGGGTGGGGTATTTTACTCACCTTTGTGGTTTTCTGACACTCCCAGCGCCCTTCTATACACTATACTTGCCTAGGGGGGAAATTTTGATTCGCATCCCACTTTCTTAGTATATGGTTTTTGTTGCCCCTAGGCCTATTGTATCCTATTGCATTCTATTGTATTTTCTAATGTTTGCACTATTCTGTCACTATTTATTTACCTGATTTTGGTCTCTAGTGTATATATTGTGTAAAATACTTGCCTCCAGAAGGAGTATTGCCTCTAAGATATTTTTGGCCTTGTGTCACTAAAATAAAGTGCCTTTATTTTTTATAACACTGACAATTGTCTTCTATTGTGTAAAAGTCTGTGTAACTATAGTGGTATTGCAGGAGCTTTGCATGTCAGCCTAAGTTGCTCTGCTACAGCTACCTGTAACAGCTTAAGCTGCTAGAACACTGACTACATTTCACTAATAAGGGATAACTGGACCTGGTATAAGGTGTAAGTACTAGGGTACCCACTACAATCCAGGCCAGCCTCCTACAATCACCACCAATTAATGATCATGTGCAGGAATGGACACCTCAAAACACAAACCAATAAATAGACCGGTAAATCCCACATCTCTATACCATGATACAAGGGTACCAACAATGGACTGTGCAGATGTGCTACTGACAATGTACAGGGAAAGGCCAAAAAATGCACATGAATGAGAAAACATGGAACTTAGCATGGCTGGACTCCAGATGCAGGGCACTGCTGAAAAGCACAGCATGCCCTGTCCTGTCTCACAGCTGTCTGATAAATCATGCATACATCATCATGCATCCCATATAACTGTTCCACGCTGGACATATGAACTTCATATACATACATATGCCAGCCAGCAATTGCCAACAACAACCCTTTGTGCAAGGGAGTTATTCCTAGGGCAAAGTGGTGGGATTCATATGCAATATACAGATTCCTACACCTCTTACAGGGCACACAACGCACAAAATAGAAACACATGTCTACTACATCACTCTTCTGCAGGTCTAAAGTGAAGGCACTGAGGGCCACATGTCAGAAAATTTAGACAGCATCTAAAGCAGTGCTACCTCACTTGGGCACTTTTGCTCCCCCGACACCCAACATGTGTGTGCCGTAGTAAATATATGGCGCACCATGGCGCATAGTAGGTGAAATAGTGTCAACATGATGGATGCCATTGATGCACTGTGTAGGATAAATGCCAAATGTGTGGTGGAAATCCTGTACAGTACACAGGCCCATATGTAAATCAATGGTGTGCCCCATTTCAAAAGTACCATATAAAATATATTAATTGGAACCTCCTTTATACCACTGCACCATTTCAGCTTTAGCCCAATGGGGTAGCACACCCCGTGCATACATGATGCTTTGCACAGGCATAATGTGTTGCTAACGTGCACTAAGGTGTTCATTATGACATTGGCCGGTGACTGTTAAAGTGGCAGTAATACCGCCAACAGGATGGCGGTAATTACCGCCAAATTAAGTCCATGGCAGTCAGAACTCCTATAGACAGCCATTATACCACACCAACTGCCAGGGCTATACCATCACGCACCACGGCGGTAGCCATCAACAGCCAGGCTGAAGACAAAGTACCACCCACCATATCATGACACACAAACCGCCATGAATTGTGGAGCGGTACCAAGCCATCAAAAGCCTTACAGAAGACTAAAGACTCACCAACAGAGACACAGAGAAGATCAATGACGCCATAGAACCGGAACTTCAAGTCTTCCCGATGCTCTTCTATGCCATGCTCCACCTGGAACACCAACGCCGACGAAAATGACGATGGTGAGTACAGCCGCCTAGCACACAAGGGAGGGAGGGAGGAAAAGGAGAGTGACACACATGCACGACACACACCATTCACACACAACCAGCTGCAGAGGTAAACCAATGGCACAGGACACACAGCATAATAATACAATGACTACAGGTCAGCAGTACTGAGATTGTAATTGCATGGCAATAGCCACCATATGAACCAATTGGAGAACAAAGATATATGAACAATTGTCCTGAAAGGGCCAATGCCTAGTCCAAAGTACATAAGGCCCTCATGGCCGCAGGGCACAGTCCAAGCACCAACTTGATCCTGACTAATTCCACACAAAACTATGCTGGGGCAACATCTCAGAAGTGAACAGGTACCTCTGGGAGAACGGGGTTGGGGGGCACCTCAGCAGAAGTCAGGAACTTGTCCAATGGTTCTGGAGGGGGTTTTTATGCCCATTTCAAATTGCTGGGAGGTGCAAGGTCACAGTCTCTGAGGTAGGGAACTTGCCCACTGCTTCTGGAGGGGGCTCCTAGTACAACAGTCCCTTGAGGGTGGCCTACATGCCCTTTGCTGGAGGTGAGGGCTGCTGTGCCTCTGCAGGTGGAGGTATCTCCTGGGCAGCCTCTGCTGGAGGTGAGAGCTGCTGTGTCTCAGCTGGAGGTGAGGGATTTTTGTCTTTCATTGGCGGTTGAGTGGGAACCATTACTGTCATTGGTGGTTGAGTGGGAGCCGTTACTGTCATTGGTGGTTGAGTGGGAACCTCTTCTGTCATTGGTGGTTGAGTGGTAACCACTGTTGTCATTGGTGGTTGAGTGAGAACCTTACCCCTCCTGGCTGGTGGAGTGGCATCCTTCCCTTTCCTGGCTGGTGGAGTGGGATCATTCCCTTTCCTGGATGATGGAGTGTGATCCTTCACTTTCCTGGCTGGTGGAGTGGGACCCTTCCCCTTTATGGCTGGTGGAGTGGGATCATTCCCTTTACTGGCTGGTGGAGTGCGATCCTTCCCTTTCCTGGCTGGTGGAGAGGGATCCTTCACTTTTCTGGCTTGTGGAGTGGGATCCTTCACTGTCTTGCCTCGACGACTAGGAGGTGCCTCCACTGTCCCCATGGACTGTTTGGCTAAGGTGCTCAGCTGGGTCTTTGGAACCCTGCTCTTACGGGCAGGACGGGGGGAGAGGTCAAGTTTGGCAAGGAAAATCTTCTTAGGGACGGTGGGGCGGGATGAGGGATGGGAGTAGAGGTTGAGGGAGTGGTAGTTGGAGGAGTATGTCTCCTGGATTTGGGTGCAGGTGCATGGGCAGTGTGCTTATTTGAGGTGGATGGATGTTGGGTGTCTGAGTGCCTGTGTTTGTGTCCTTTAGGAGGGGGGACAGACAGGGTGGAAGAGGACAAAGGGAACGCGTGGATGGATGTTGTGGAGGTGTCTGCTAGTGAGGTGTGTGTGCCGCTTGGTGTGGTGATGCTGGTGGTGGCTGTTGAAGCAGTGCATGCAGGTGTGAGTGTGAATGTGACTGTGAGGGAGGTGGAGGACGAGGAGGAGGAGGGGGAGACAGTGGAGGCAGTGGATGTGGATGTGTGAGCAACTGTCTGTTGTTTGTGTGAGTGCTTGTGGACTGAAGTGTGGGGCCTGTGTTTGACTGTCCCACCCTTGTGTGATGTCTTGTGTGCATTCTTGTCTGTATGTGTGCATGGGATGGGTTGGGGATGAGGACACTGGGACTGGGAAGTGGTGGTTGGAGGTGGGACAGTAGGAACCGGGACAATGGCTGCCATCAGAGAGGAGGACAGAGCCTGAATCGATCTCTGTTGGGCCGCCAATCCACCATGGATGCCCTTCAGGAACGCATTGCATTGCTGCACCTGGGTTCCCAGCCCCTGGATAGCATTCACAATGGTTGACTGCCCCACAGAGATGAATCTCTGGAGGTCAATAGCCTCCTCACTGAGGGCAGCACGGCTCACTGGGGCAGGGCCTGAGGTGCCTGGGGCCAATGAAATGCCCACCCTCCTGGGTGAACGGGCACAGGCAACTCACTGAGGGGCTACTGGGAGGGTGGTGCTGGTACAGGGGTGACAGCTGTATCTGCAGCTGGGGTGGTCACAGACATGTCTGCCACCACCAGTAAGCTTCCATCGGAGGAGAAATCAGAGTCTGTATTGTCACCTCCTGTCTCCGCCGTGGTGCTCCCCTCGCCCTCTGTCCCACTTGTTCCCTTGGCGTCAGGGACTCTGCCTCCTGGGTCCTGTGGGATGCAGCTCCCTCTGTAGCCGGTGCCCCTGCTCCTCTGCCAGATGATGCTAATGTACACATGAACAGGATGACAGAAGGAGAAAGAGGGGAGGGAGAGAAAGGGAGCACTGGGTCAATTACAGCACCAAGACTACAGTTGGCATACACAGCACCGTCACACACAGGGACTAGGCTTCAGCACTATGCATTGCACAGGCATTCAATTGGCTATATGCCACAGCAAGATGAGGGCCAAACACCGCTAACTGCACCCCTCCTGAGATCCACAAAGCACTGACTGACATAAAATGCAACCAAGCTAGGTTACCTGCATTTGTCATACACCCATTACCCTTGAGCTGGATCATTCTGCAATGTCTGTCCTGGCATTAAGAGGCACCCACTAGCTCACACCCACCACCCGGATCCTATGCCACCTAACAATTATGGTAGTAATGCCCACTGTACTCACCCCCTTGTGGCTGCTGTGATGCCCTCAAGCTCCCATCCAGCTCTGGGTAGGCCACTGCCAGTATGCAGGCCAGCAGGGGGGTCAGGTTCTGACAGGCACCCCTTCCTCGTTGGGAGGCCATCCCAGCTGGGCCTCTGTGGTCTTCCATGCCCAGCACCTCAGGTCCTCCCACCGTTTCCTGCAGTGAGTGCTCCGCTTGCTGTAGACCCCAAGGGTCCACACGTCCTTGGCGATGGCATGGCACAATCCCTTCTTTTGATGGGCACTGACCTGCAGAGGTAATACAGACAGGAGGACAGTATTACACATACAATCCAGCCTGTCACACACATGGCACACAAATCCTGTTTCCAACTCCATTGGCACACACATCGCCTGGCGCACACCATGTACACTACCACTAGACATACCAGAAATGACAAGATGCCTGCACACACATCTCCATGCAACCTTCCCACATGCATCATGCTCAAGGAGTACGCACTTGCTGGTCTGGAGGCCCATACAGCTGTACATACTGGGGTAGGACCCCATCCACCAAGCACTCCAACTCCATCGAAGTGAAGGCACGGGCCCTTTCCCTGGACACACGGGCCATAGTTGGTTCCAGACACAGGTCACAGCAGCACACGCAGTGTAGGTGTTGTCCTGTGGAAAGTCAGGAATCAAGTGAGTTTATAGACAGAAAATGGTGGTCAAGTCTGCTGCGGTGGACACTGTCACCGCCGCTGCTGATCCCCATTGGCCACAATACTCCATAGAGCCCCATATTAGCCAATGAGGAATTGCACGGTGGTGCGAGACCGCCTTCCGCCACAACGCCCAATGTTGGCGGAGTTACCTCACTTCCACCTGTCTGCAGATACAGGACAAGCGGTCGCTATTTCATGGTGGTGGACTACATTCTGGTCTTCCATAACTGCGTTACTGCAGAAAAATGCACATACATTGCCATTCCCACTGCACCATCACATTAACGCTATATGCGTTACACTGAGGTGGTGGTTTCATTGTTCAAATTGTGACAGCCTACTCACTCTTGTGTTCCTTAGATACCTACCACTGCAGATGAATAGGAGGAGGAGACAAACCCTGTGTACAGAACAAACCCTTGTGGACTTGGCTACAGTGGAGGACAGGCACATAATACTCACCTTTATGCTGGACAGGGCCACAATCACAGAGCTGTGTGTCCAATTGGAGCCTGACCTGATATCAGCTATCTGTCATCCCACTGGGATCCCACCTCTTGTGCAGGTTCTTTCAGTGTTCCATTTCCTGGCAACTGGTTCTTTCCAAGTGACAGTGGGCTTGGCAGCAGTAATGTCCAAAGGCCATAGGAAGGGGAGCAAAGGCAGTTCAAAGTGGACAAGGTGACAGAGTGGGACACAAGGGGGACAACCAGGAGAGTCTCATTTCCTGGTGGTGATCTTGGTCTTGGCAAGCATCTCTGGCTTCTGTCTGGGTCGCAGGGAACGTTTGCGGGGTGGTTCACCTTCTGCAGAGGGAGGGGTGCTTGTGGCCTGTGGGTCCTGTGGTGGGGCCTCCTGCCCATTAGCTGCAGCGGAAGTGGAGGGCTGGTCAATAGACTGGCTCGTGGTAGGGGCCCGCTGGTGTGTTGTCAATTTCCTCATGATGTTGGCCATGTCTGCCAGCACCCCTGCTATGGAGATCATGGTGTTGTTGAGAGCCTGCAAGTCCTCCCTGCTCTCCTGATGGTGTTCCTACTGCAGCCACTTATTCTCCTGCATGTTGGTAAGGATGTGGCCCATCGTGTCCTGGAATTGTTGGTAGGCCCCCAGGATCTTGGTGAGTGCCTCCTGGAGAGTCGGTTCCCTGGGCCTGTCCTCCCCCTGGCTCACAGTGGTCCTCCCAATGTCCCTGCTGCCCTGTGCCTGTGTCTCCTGAACGGTGTGCCCACTGCCACTGGGCCCATGTCCCTGATTGTCTTGGGGGCGAGGTGTGGACTGGGGTACCTGCACAGGTCGGCACACTGCTGATTGACGGGTCCTGGGGACCGAGGTGTGGGGACGCTGGGTGGGTGTTGTGTTGTTTGATACTGATGGGGGAGGCTCTGTGGTTGACTGGGAGTGGACTGGGTTGACCGACTGACCGGTGGTCACTGATGGGCCAGATAGTTCATCCAGATGTCCAGAGTTACTATCATCACTGGGTGCATCTTCTGTTGTGGGACTGGTTTGTCGTAGCACCTCATCTCCGCTGACATTGGCTTGGGCACCTGTAGGGATGTAAGTGATGTATTACGCTTCATGTCTGTGAAATATTGCACATCCCTAGCTCCCCCTCTATCGTTGTTGTTGCCCTCCTACCTTTATTTGTGTATGGTGATGTATTGTTAGTTCCCCTATGCTGTGCATGGTTTTGTGATGGGTGTACATGCAGGGCTAGGAGGGCTGTCCATGCATTGGTATAGCATGTAGGGCTTGGCATTGGGGTTAGTCATATGTGACCCCCTCCCCCTCCCATGTCGGTTGATCACCTTACCTGGTAGTCACGGTGGTCACCCGGGAGGGAACGGGGTCCATGGCGCTTGCTCTTCCGCCAGCGCCCCGCCAACACAACACCACCAAGCCTACTACTGAGTGGTAATAGGCATGGCGGTGTTGTGTTGACATGGCGGTGCCAGCGGAGTAACCTCCACTGCGCCGCCAACCACCAGTAGGGCTTCTGGCAGGTCTCCACCCAATTTATGGACTGTCAAAGTCATAATGAGGGCCATAATGCCTAGCCTGGGGCATCAGCCAGATCACACAAATGGATCTTGGGATCCATGGGGAGATGAGAGTGGCTTGTGGGATTGTACATGTGCACTGGATATGCACCCAAAGCATCTTGTGGGTGGGCTGGGAACAGGCTGCAATGTTCCTAAATTAGAAATTGGCAGCAAGATTGAGACAGATGATATGAGACACCAAATTGGTAAAGCCATGCCAGTAAGGGGCTGGGTAGGGGCCAGAAGGTGGTAGTGATGCATACTAGTTAGCACTATGTTTGGGCCAACAGGCACTATGCGCAGTTGGGAGGTGGGCAGCTAGGAATCTGCAGCACAGTGTAGCAGGTATGGGGAAGTTTTGATTGCAGAGGGTTCAGTGAATAGTTGTTGTAGTTGATGTTCAAGCAAGATACATATGGGCAGTAAACATAGCTGAGGCACACAGAATAATCACTCTCACAATCTGAACCCCAAACAGCTTAGGGGCCGGCACCCCCATCTGTGGTCCTTTAACCATACAGTGGGATGTCCAAAGTTAGTAAATTAACCCTAATAGATGGGTGCATGGGATCCAGAAGGAGTCAGGGGAACTTGTTTAGTAGTGGACAAACCATAGTCCAAATGCCTGGCAACTAGTGTGGGAAAATCGATTATGCAAGGTATTTTGCCACAAAAAAACAAAGCAGGTGAGCTTCTGGGTGACATGCCTTACCCAAGCCTCAATATAGAGGATAGGGAAGTCTTAGAAGATTCACTTTCCCAGGAGAAAATTGTAAGAGGCTTCAGGACCCAATAGGGTAACAATGGAACCAAAAGAGTTGACCGCCACTTAGCTTGCCTCACATTTGAAGCAGATGTATGACAAGCACCAGAAGGGGTTAGTAATCCCGTTAGACCAGTGCCAGGATTCCATAGAGGTCATCCTCAAAGAAGGGAAGCCCAAGGATGACAGTATCTGTACCCTGGGTCTACAGTCAAGACACATTAAAAAAATATATATCAAGTGCCTGACCATGCATCCAAGGAATAATCACATTGATCCTTGGAAAATCATGTGAAACAATGGGAACTGATGAGACATGTTCTACACAATCAAGCTGTTGTTCACCAGTATATGATAGGGTAAGCCTGACATCAAGTTCCTCAAGGGCAACTATACATACTTGGCCATGGGATCACAAATTTTCAGGTGTATGTCTATAGGGGACTGTGCATTGCAGTGCAGATAAACCATCATGAAAATGGGAGATAACCAACCAACATCCCCTCAAAATCATTGATCCTTGACACAGTCAGGGGCCTGCTGTTTGTGCACAGTGAACTGAGCTGAGGTGACCACAGTCAACCAGTGTTCACACATGCAACAATGGCCTTGTGTGGCCATTCAAATTGCAAATTGATGACTAGGGTGCAATCACTGCATTAGAGCACCCATGCCATACAGCTTTTATTCAGTTTCATCAATCTGCCAATAACATATATGTTTGAGTAATTTATCTTAGGAAATGTATGTTGTTAACACAAATACCTAAATGTATACACGCATTTCCCAGCTAGGTGGACCAGGCTTGTTGCTGTCAAATTGACTGGAACTTCGACGCATGGCCCACTGAATAGACGCAAAGCCGAGCCGGAATGACGCAGCCCGTCTTCCTGTGAGAAGAATCGATGCAGCGCCTGCCATGCAACAGAAATGTCCCTGCATCTCCCACCGGGTCGACGTAGCTCCTGTGACTCCGTCCTGCATGCCCAGGATTTCTCTGCATTGTCCCGGGGCGTTCAAATACCCAGCAACCCGAGGAGGATCCAAGACCGTGCTCCGGAAATTGATGCAAGGCCCTGGCTGCGTGAAAAATATTGACGCAACATCTGTGTGCGCCCGGAGAAACCGACGCACACTTCCCCATTTTCCACGCATCTCCTCCTCTGCAGTCCCTTATGGATAATTTAGACGCAAACCAGGTACTTTGTGCTTGCAAGAGACACTTATTGCTTTTAAGAACTTAAGACTCTTTTTATCATTCTCTAAAGGGATATTTCAACATCAAATCAAGATCAAATCGTGATCGTTTTGACCTTATTTTATCCAGATAAATATTCTACATTTTTCTAAACCTGTGTGGTGTATTTTTGCGGTGTTTATACTGTGTTATTGCATGATTTATTGCAAAAATACTTTACACATTGCCTTCTAAGTTAAGCCCGACTTATCAGTGCCAAGGTACCAGAGGGTGGGCACAGGATAATTTGGATTGTGTGTGACTTACCCAGACTAGAGACAAGGTCCTTGCTTGGACAGGGGGTAACCTGAATGCCAACCAAATACCCCATTTCTAACAATCTTTAACTCTGCTATTTACAACACATACATATGGTAACACATTCCTATGTTACCGTTACAAAATACAATGCACCTTCATACACATGTAGCCAAACCATACAAAATACATAGATGCATAGCCCCTGTGACAAGGATTGAGAATGTGGGTGCACTGTCAGCCTTTCCACCTAAATCTATGCATGAACGTTATGCGTCACAAATCTTGGTGCATATGGAACATCTCCACACAGCACAAATAACTAAAATGACACCTAGCACCATGAGCGTCTAAACTGTCTTCCTGTCTCAGCCTTTCCTCAAAAATCCATGCCTGGTATGCGTCGAAAGTTGTGACGCATATCATTTTCCTACATAGATCGCTAATTCCCAAAAAAGGCGCCTGGCCTCTGTGCGTCAATTGCAAGTCGACAGGCCTTGTCAGCCTTCATGGTTAAAATCCATGGGCGGCTGGCATGCATAAAAAAAACAATGCATATCCGGAAACGTGACGCATAAACCCAGGAAGCGAAGCAACATGACTTCCTTGCTGCACACATGGTAAAGAAAATAAACTTTCTCTTTTACTTTACAGTCTCTTCTGTCTGTGGTTGAGAGAGGTTGTGTGGAGCTGGTGCTGGTTGAGAAGTGGGGATTGGTGAGGGTTTTGTGCTGTGTCCTGTTGCTGTTCACTCCTTTTTGTTGTATTTGTGAGTTTTGTGTAGGGCTATTGTCCTATTGTATTAATATTCTCAGGTGTTCAACTTGGGTTAGTGTACTTTGTTTGTATATTTGGACTTAGGTGGGCTTATTGTATCTTTTCTTTTTGGGTCATTGGTTGCTATGCTGGGAGACAGCAGTATGTCTGGCAAGGGAAGGGCACAGCGCATGAGACCAGATGAACTGAGAGTTAATTTGGTTAGTGTGCCATCACCTCCCCACCATGTTTAGAATGAGTGTCCGTGTGATCATAGGCTACCCTACCGAGGACAGGAAGCTGTCCTGGGGGCAGGTCCGGTTCCAGCTGTGCAGGATCTTCAAGGTTGACCTCACAGACTACCAGATCAAGCACTGGTGGGCAACCTCATTGCCAGGTAAGGCGATCTCCTGGATCACTTGGTGGGTCGGGTTGGCGTACTTGTTGGTAAGTAAACCTGTAACATTGCTACATCCTCCTTTGCATATGCATGACAGTAGGGCATTAGGACAATAAGATCATTTCATGAGAAAGGTGAGTACAACTAGTGGTAGATGTAAGAAAAGTGTCACTGCACCAAGTGCAGTGCCACTTTCCTTGCACCCCTCAGCAACCCCGTCCCTCCATCAGGTGTGCACCCTATCTAAGATACAGCGCACACATAGTGGCAGTACTAAGGGGCGCAAGGAAAGTGGCGCTGCACTGGGTGCAGTGACACTTCCCTATGATATGCCCATAAAATGAACACTGCCCTGTCCCTAGTAAGTAAGTGTGACGTATGAATCAGAGACATGTATGTATGGATGAGTCACATTGCTATATATGTTTTTGGGTGCTACCTATATCTGTATAACTGGCATGTTATAGATAGCAGTAGGTCATTCTGAACACTAAGTTGACTACGGCACTCAGCTAAACAAGTGCAATGTTTAACAGTTGTCCATGTTCATCTTTGTTCACTAATTCTCAAGCTGTATTTTCCTGTCATGTCTTGCAGGCGGACCTCCAAACTACACTAAAGGAGAGGTTTCCACCTTTGAAGACCCTGCTGCAACCAGTGTCACCTTGTATGTCACAATTGTTCATACAGTGTGGTGTCTGAGAGGATTTGATGTGTATTAAGCCATGTACAAAAGGCATGTGTGTACATTTCAACAACATAATCTATCCTTGGGTATTGACATCATGTCTGATGGTATGATAAGGATGTGGAATTTATAGAATGTTGCACAGGTGCTAACATGTGCTGCCATGGATTAATGGGTCTCAGGAAATGTTTTGTATGGCCACAAACAAACTGATGTCAGTCACAGTATGTCAGAAGTTCTGGCTCTATGTAATGCATGGCTGTAGCAAACATATGTTTTCACAGCAATCGTTGCAGCACTGTGTGCCAGAGTTTGCACTAATTTAGTCAGGACATAGTACAATACATGTACCTGGGTATGGCTCTCCATGGAGAAACTTGCACCCCTGGTGCTTCACTGCTCTTCAATAATGAAGTGAGGCACCGGACGTACAAGGAGCTCTGTTGAGAAAGACAACAGTCAGTTGAGTACAGATTGAAATTTGTGCTCTTCTCCAGATGAATGTGGACAACTCCACGGATTGTAGTGAATAAGATGTATGCAGATGAAACAACAGGTTTTAGCCATGATGATAGTTGTGAGCAAGCATGATACGTGTATGAAATGTGCATGGTGATTGTGTACCTGGTAGTTAGGAAGTGTATGTGATTTCTCCACAGATAAGGGCAGATACAGGTAAACAGGTGCTGCACTCAGTGTTGAAGCACTTCTCCTGCCTTCCTTGCCTTCCTTAGCTCCCACATCCGCCACCATGTGTGTGCCTTATATGATGTACTGAGCACCATGGCACTGGGTATGTGCCAAATGTTGTTAAAATCTTGATGTACATTATGTACCATTCATGGTTAGTGTAATAGAATCTAATTCTAACCCTGTACTGCACATAGGGGCCCATTTTGACCAATGGTGTGCCCCCTTTTAGTTCCAGCTCTGAGCTGGCATTAAATCTAGGAATAAAAAAAATGAGGCAGCTGAATCTCTTAGATTGCAGTGCACCATTGTGGCAGTCATCCTACTGGTGTAACACAAACCTTGCATACATCATGCCTGGCACAGGCCTAATGTGGGGCAAGAGGTGGCAAAGTGGCACAAAACAGGTACTTCACCACTTTGTTGAAATTGTGCTGACCATTTGGCCTTGTTGCGACTTATTTGTGTCACATTGCTTATGACGTTATGACGTTAATGTGGTGGAAGGAGGATTTGGACCCTCTCAAACCTTGGCCATAGTGTGCAACTTTGGAGAGCTATTAGCCCTGTGACATGTATCAAATACTGTAGATGCTTGCTAGGCAGACTTGTATGGACTTGGTTCTTGCGCTTGTTGTTGGCTTGTTGCTGGCTTGTCAACATGTGTCATCACAAAATGCTGTTTACTATGCATGCTTGTTCTTCCTCTACCCAATGCAGTTACTGATGATATGTTCCCCTCATGTTTTAGCTGCCACAATGACTCCAGTGCAAAAAACAGTTCACTAAACGCGTGGAAAGGTTCAGTCACATTTTTAAGGCCCAGGCTGGTTACAGAAGGATGGCAAAGAGATACTGCATGGAAAAGTAATCTGGGGCATTGAATGCCTTCCCTAATGGTTGACCAGCCAAATATCCTAAAATCACCTCAACCACAGGAGTGCCTCAGCATCCAGAGTCGGTGGTGCTTCTTCAGGTCCAGCACCCTCAACATCAGTGGCACATCAGATAGCACAAGCACCACAACAGCCACCATCATCTGCCACTGGGAACAGCTTTGAGGCAGAAATGTGAAAAGACATGGCTGAGCTGAAGGCTAGGTTGGCCAGACTGGAGGCAGACAATGCCTGAAATTATAAACTGCTCAAATTCATAAAGAGAAAGCTCAAAAAGCTGTAGGTGTGGCCACTTACCACTTCAGTGGACCTTCTCTTCCCTAGTGTGCATCATTCAAAGTTTTAGTAGGGTTTAGGAGGATCAGACATAGGTTAGGTAGGATAGTGTAGGTAAGCTGTAAAATATAGTTAGCGCAGTTTGGGGGTAGGATTTAGGCATTGTTTTTGTTTTGGGGTAGTTGGGTGGGGGCTATATATTTGTTTAGAACATAGGATTATTTATTATGTGTGTAGTTCAGTTCATATTGTCCTACACATCTATTGTCTCATGAGGGGGTGGGGACAATGTTTATTGAGTGGAGTTATGTGTATAAGTAAAGTTTAGAATAGGATAGATAGCTGTAGAGGTAAGTTAAGATAACTTAGCATAGGTTAGCTTAGTGTAGGTTAGTGAGTAGGTTAGGTTTTTGATAGCTTGTGTTTTTAGGTACCAGTGTAACCAGTCACATTTCGGACAATTTTGTGTCCATGATGATTGATGATTGATGTCTGGGTGTTCTCATGTCTGAACTGGCCAAGTTGGGGAAATGCCTTAGGGTCGGCATTCAGAATTGATTTACATGTATGACCATGTGTAGCCCTAATGTCCAAGGAGCCATCTGGTTGGCTGCGCTATGACATCAGCTGCTCAAGACAGTTTTCAGCGCAGTTCCTGACAGTCTGATTGTACATGGATACAATGTATCTGACATGTGATGATGCCACATCAATTGTCCTTGCTACGATCTGTCACAATCTTTTTAGAAACGTTTTGCACATTATACTCCCCCTAATTTGGGAAATGGCTACTGGTACACTGCCTCTCACAGTTTTGAATATGCTCTTCATTTCCTCACATATTTGTTGCATTGGTACATTTGTCAGGGAAATTTCCTGACACTTGAAATCTGAAACATTCATACCATATGTTACCTTGCATGGAATTATGTTCAAAACATGCCTGTGAGTCTCAGTAAGGTGTTTGTAGTCCACAATACTATCGGGCACCTTTATCATGTTTGAGTCATACTGTGTGCCTTTGTGTCTGACAGTAAGCCACACATGTAATTTGGTTCTGTTCTCATTGATATTGCTTCACACAATGCAGATATTTATATGAATTGATTAAACACTGAAAAGTGCATGATAAATGTGATTATGGTGTTTTATTTTGATTTATTTACATGTGCAAGTTTATTTTCCATTTCAGTACAATGTTGAGTTCACTGACCCCATGAGAGATCCTGAGCCATGTGAAGTACATTCAGAGTCCAGTGTGGGGTACATGTCATGAGACATGGGTAGAAGAACTGTGCATTAAGGAGGAGGTTTCCAAATTGACAATAGGTTGGAATCCAGACAATGACAGTCCATAGCAGATACGTCAACAGTGATTAAGTGAGAAGGCACATTGCCAGCTGTCACAACAGTGGCATGATCTTAATCACAGAACTAAGGAGATACTGTCCATGTGGCACAGACTGGTGGTACTGGGTGGTTTTATGTGTGAATGTTGTTATTTCCACATATTCATGTCTGATCTGTGTGGTGCCTAATGTGCCATGGGTGGTGCTGTTGTTGAACTTGAGGGGGGCACACACACATCAGGGGATATAGATGTGGAATCAAAGGTCCTGGAGGCTGCCATTTGTGGGAACAAATAAGGCATCACTGTAGCAAGGAGGAACTGCTGATTTCTCAACACCACAGCTACATCACAGTGGTAGGCTACTTCCTGCTGTATGGACTCCAGGGTATTTTGTGTTGCCATCAGCCTGTTATCTATCATGCTGCCACCACTTTGGAAGGGCAATTGTTCAAGCATCTGCCTCCTGACAGCAGCTATGTCGCCCAACGACTGCTGGAGTCCACGTAGCAGGGAGTGAGTGTTGCTGATGGCAATTGAATTGTCCTTATTTGGACTGCTGCATCTCTGCACTCCCTCTAGGCTGCCTGCCATGGTCTCCATCCCCACCTGCACCTGCTTGGCCAGCTCCCGCTGGACTTCTTCCACTGTCCTCTGAAAGGTGATGCCTGGGTCTCCAGAGTCCAGGGCTGTGGCAGGACTGGCTGGTGCTGTGTGTTGGTAGTTGGGTGATTCATGTGGAGACCCCAAAACACTGTGGGGGTGATTCTAAGTCTGGCGGGCGGCGGAGGCCGCCCGCCAGACTTCCCCCTCCAAAATACCGCTCCACGGTCGGAAGACCGCTGAGGGTATTCTGGGTTTTGCACTGGGCTGGCGGGCGACAGCCAAAAGGCCGCCCGCCAGCCCAGTGCAAAACTACCTTCCCACGAGGACGCCGGCTCCGAATGGAGCCGGCGGAGTGGGAAGGTGCGACGGGTGCAGTGGCACCCGTCGCGAATTTCACTGTCTGCAATGCAGACAGTGAAATTCTTTGTGGGGCCCTCTTACGGGTGCCCCTGCAGTGCCCATGCCATTGGCATGGGCACTGCAGGGGCCCCCAGGGGCCCCACGACAACCCATACCGCCATCCTGTTCCTGGCGGGCGAACCGCCAGGAACAGGATGGCGGTATGGGCTGTCAGAATCCCTCCATGGAGGATTCAAATGGGCAGCGGAAAACCGGCGGGAGACCGCCGGTTTTCCACCATTGACTGCGGTCAAACCGCCGCGGTCAGAATGCCCAGCGGGGCACCGCCAGCCTGTTGGCGGTGCCCCTGTCATTTTAGCCCTGGCGGTCTTGGACCGCCAGGGTTAGAATGACCCCCTGTGTGTCTTCCCTGTGACTGGAGGTGGTGCCTGGTCATCCATGTCTTCTGTAAAATCCAGGACAGGCAGGTCGGCAGGAAGTTAGGAATCATCCTCTGCAATGGGATAGTGAAATGTCAATATTTGACTGTAGTGGCTGTTGACATGGCTCATCATTTACTTGGTACTGGCTCAGTGACATGTTACAGACCCAGGTTGTAGTTGTTTATTATGTGTTGCGTTGTGCATCACACATGGGGCAACCTTTCAAGGCATTTTGTACATTGATCCCACACCGCCAAAGTCCCTGCATGCCCCTTGCCCCAGCCACTGACACCATGGTAGCACATAATTTACATTGCATTCACCATGGTGGACATTCCCACAGTATTGTAATGAGTGTTGTCACTATTTTGGTGCTTTACTGCATTGGCACAATGAATGATGTCACTAGTTTAGCAAAGCATAGGGAGGTCCATTGCTTACAATGCTTGTGTAACATTGTCATCTGCCCTTAGCAGGCCCCACACATGTGCTAAGTGGATGGCACAGTGCAAGCTTTAGGGTTTGTCAGCCTCATTAGTTCATCCCTCACTACATTAGGGACATTTCCTTGCATACAGAATATCTTTGGTGTAAGGATGTACAATGTGGATCAATAGATGCATTTTGTGAGTTTGTTAATGTGGCATGAGGGGAATGTGCAGCTTCGATCTGCATTGGCAAACATTTGTATGATGGTACTGTTGCATTACAGGCTAGTGACATATGCCCATAGTGCAACATTGATGCCACTTGTGCCTGTTCCTACGCAGGAAGGTGTCCCTTAATGCAGAACGCCAACCATTCCCACAACACAGGCAACCATGTTGAAATTGAAGCTACTTGTACAACAGAACAAATGATGATCACAGACATGTCACTTATGTTGTATATGTTCACTTTTGTGCCCATTCCCAAATGGTGCATGGTGGTGTGTGAGGGTTGTTGTTGGGCCATCCCGAGGATCTGGTGGTGATGGGGACTTTTGAGTCTGGCCTTATGTGTCCCAATGCAACCCTATTTCAGCATTATGTGTGTCCTATGTGCCTCCCCCTTCTGCCATTTGAAAAATTCCAGATAGTCCCCCCCTGCAACTTACCATGTATGTGTGGTAGTTCTTAGTAGTCTGCACTGTCCTGTCCTGCAATTCCAGTGACCAGCGCCTCCGGCATGACTGCTGTCACCATCTCCTCCAGCTCATCCAGGTCCTCCTGGGGTGCATAACTTCCATCTCCAGTATGCAGTGCTGCCTTTCGGTTCCTGGCCAGTTTCTCCTTAGTTCTGCATTTGCAATTGTGCCAGCACTTCTTACAATCAGTGACAGTCCTCTTCATCTCTTCCACGCTGCTGACTTTATCTACTATTGCCTGCCACATAACCTCTCTCCTACCTATTAGCAATTTAAAGGTGACAAAGAGCTGCTGTTGGTGCTTCGTCACCTCTCTAACTAAAGTGTCATTCTCCTCCTCACTAAAGCGACACTTCCTTTTTCTCTTCTCCTCCTGGGACTTTGCTGGTCCTCCTGACTGGTACTGGGCTAATTGGAATCTCTTTTGTGTCTCTCCTGGACTGCAATTTTCATCTTGTCTCCCTATTTTTTTTCTTGCTCGCTCATTTTATTTTGAGCTTGTTAGAAATGGGGCCTCAAGTTGGAAGAGGTGTACACCCTTGTCCAAATAAGGACCACCATCCTAGTCAGGATAAGTCACACACAATCCAAATAATATTGTGCCCACCATCTGGTAGCTTGGCACTGAGCAGTCGAGCTTAACTTAGAAGGCAATGTGTAAAGTTTTTGTGCAATATATCATATAGTAAGACAGTGAAAACACCACAAATATACACCACACAGATTTAGAAAAATATAAGATGTGTATTTGGTTAAATTAAGGTCAAAACACTAACGGTTCAATAAGCACAAGTTGAGATATCTCTTTTGCAAGACTAAGAAGATTCTTAAATCTTAGAAATCAACAGTTGCCTCTTGGTTTCACAAAGTACCTGGTTTGCATCAAAAATTACACTCAGGGAGACCACAGAGGAGGAGATGTGTGGAAAAATAAGGTGTGTGTCGGAATTTCTAGCACAGCACAGATGAGGCATTGTTTTTTTCCACGAGGCAAGAGGCTTTACCTCAATTTCCAGCCTGCAGTCTTGGTCCCCCACTGCGAAGCAGGTTTCTCTTTGATGCCCAGGTATGATGCATGGAAATCCTGGGCATGTGGGACGAAGTCACAATATCATGAAGCACCTTTCCTATTTTATAAGATAAAGTATTGGGTTGACAACAATCTATTGAGTGTTGCCTGTTGACTGCAACTTGGGTACTAGTCCACACTACCTCCCCTGAGTAGGCATTAGACCGCTCTGCCTTGCAGCCCTGAAACAGTCAAGTGCTATAATGTATTGCTTGGTTCCTCATAGACAGAATATTACAGACTTTTTCCTTGTGAAGGACCCACATCCTTTACAACTGATATTACTTTTTAGCTTTCACCTGCCCAGAGCTTGCACTGTGCTTGCAAAATCTCTTGTAATGAAAAAAAATCTTAGAAGAGACTTAGGGCTTTATTATGAGGCTGGCAGTCTTGAGACCACCAGACTCACTGTGGTGTTTCGACTGCTGCACTCCGGGTGGCCCAACCGCCGCACTCCAGGTGGTCGGACCACCACATTACGACCCTGGTGGTCGGACCGCCAAGGGACCGCTGTCCCTCCCAGGAACATGGCACCCAACTGTCTGACTGCAGTGAGACTGGTGGTCAGCCAGGGCGGTGCTGAGTTCAGTATTGCTGTGCTGATCACAAGTCCCCTTTCCGACAGCCTTTTTTTGGTGGTTTAACCACCATGAAAAGGCTTGCAGAAGGGAAGTGCTGAGATCCATAAGGGTGCCCCCCTGCCCAATACCCTCGGAATGCACACTGTCTGCTTTGCAGACAGAACACATGCCGAGGGTGCTGTTGTGCTATGATATTGGCCAATACCGTACCACCTGTTCCCGCCGTTGCAAACAATGGAGAGTGAGGCTGCTGGGTTCATGGCGGGCTCATCCCCATGAGTTTGAGTGTTGGCTATCCGAGCACCAAACTCATAATCAGGCCTTCAGAACCCATTCATTTCTTACCCTTAAGTACCATTGGTTTTCTTTGTTCATTAGTTAATGGAGGAATCAGGGGAACCATTAGTGTGGCGCTTTACAGCTCACAAATGTAAAACAAAGTGGGGTGCATGCATCATAAACCAACATTACTCAGGCAAGGCCAAATTAACTAAGGCTGTCCCTTTCAAATGTTTACATTTGCACACTGTTTCAAAAGGAGTGCAGAAAGTGTAAAGTGTTACATATGTGAAAAGAATTAAAAAGAACCCCAAATGTTGTCAATTTTGCACCCTATGAATGAGGCTCAAATTCAGGCCTCGGCTCAACTTCCCGTGGTTCGGGCAGATCACTTAATCTATCTGTGCCTCAAAATGATGGAACTTCTTCTGGTGCTCAGGAATAGCATTGTAATACACTTGGGCCAGGCTTGAAATGTAGAACTGCAAATGAAGAAATAAATATAAATGTTCATACTATTGCGTTTTTTTCTGAATTGTGTTTTAATGTCTAGTGTAAAAGGCGGTCTAGCGTTTCGTATGTATTCACTTTTATTCACCTGATTTTTATGTAAATTTATGCAGCACCCATTACTTTCAGTTTGCTTACGCAGATGTAAAAAATGGAATGTATTTTCCTCCCCAGGGCTGGTAAGCGCTTTATTTATGCAATTACAAAATTGCACAGCAGTGCAGGCTGCTCTCCAACATGACGTAAAGGGAAAAAAGTGTTATGGAATGGTCCATGCTGGCCACTTCATAGTGCTTTTCGTTTTTTTACTTTTCCATGTGGCACAGCACCTCGTGCTGCTGGGCAACATGTAAAGAAAACATTAACAAAGCCAATAGATTTAACACGGGCGAAAGCTAGTGGCTTTGTGTGAGAAAGTAGCCTCTTTCTAGCCTTGTTACCTCCACTTTTGGCCTCTTTGTGAGTGTATGTCAGGGTGTTTTCACTGTCTCACTGGGATCCTGCCAGCCAGGGCACAGTGCTCATAGTGAAAACCCTGTGTTTTCAGTATATTTGTTATGTGTCACTGGGACCCTGCTAGTCAGGACCCCAGTGCTCATAGGTTTGTGACCTATATGTATGTGTTCCCTGTGTGATGCCTAACTGTCTCACTGAGGCTCTGCTAACCAGAACCTCAGTGGTTATGCTCTCTCATTTCTTTCCAAATTGTCACTAACAGGCTAGTGACCAATTTCACCAATTTACATTGGCATACTGGAACACCCTTATAATTCCCTAGTATATGGTACTGAGGTACCCAGGGTATTGGGGTTCCAGGAGATCCCTATGGGCTGCAGCATTTCTTGTGCAACCCATAGGGAGCTCTGAAAATTCTTACACAGGCCAGCTACTGCAGCCTGAGTGAAATAATGTCCACGTTATTTCACAGCCATTTACCACTGCACTTAAGTAACTTATAAGTCACCTATATGTCTAACCTTTACATGGTAAAGGTTGGGTTCTAAGTTACTTAGTGTGTGGGCACCCTGGCACTAGCCAAGGTGCTCCCACATTGTTCAGGGCAAATTCCCCGAACTTTGTGAGTGCGGGGACACCATTACACGCGTGCACTATACATATGTCACGACATATGTATAGCGTCACAATGGTAACTCCGAACATGGCCATGTAACATGTCTAAGATCATGGAATTGTCACCCCAATGCCATTCTGGCATTGGGGAGACAATTCCATGATCCCCCGAGTCTCTAGCACAGACCCGGGTACTGCCAAACTACCTTTCCCGGGGTTTTCACTGCAGCTGCTGCTGCTGCCAACCCCTCAGACAGGTTTCTGCCCTCCTGGGGTCCAGCCAGGCTTGGCCCAGGAAGGCAGAACAAAGGACTTCCTCAGAGAGAGGGTGTTACACCCTCTCCCTTTGGAAAAAGATGTTAGGGCTGGGGAGGAGTAGCCTCCCCCAGCCTCTGGAAATGCTTTCATGGGCACAGATTGTGCCCATTTCTGCATAAGCCAGTCTACACCAGTCCAGGGATCCCCCAGCCCTGCTCTGTCGCGAAACTGGACAAAGGAAAGGGGAGTGACCACTCCCCTGACCTGCACCTCCCCTGGGAGGTGCCCAGAGCTCCTCCAGTGTGCTCCAGACCTCTGCCAACTTGGAAACAGAGGTGCTGCTGGCACACTGGACTGCTCTGAGTGGCCAGTGCCAGCAGGTGACGTCAGAGACTCCTTCTGATAGGCTCCTCCAGGTGTTGCTAGCCTATCCTCTCTCCTAAGTAGCCAAACCTCCTTTTCTGGCTATTTAGGGTCTCTGCTTTGGGGAATTCTTTAGATAACGAATGCAAGAGCTCATCAGAGTTCCTCTGCATCTCTCTCTTCACCTTCTGCCAAGGAATCGACCGCTGACTGCTCTGGAAGCCTGCAAAACTGCAACAAAGTAGCAAAGACGACTACTGCGACCTTGTAACGCTGATCCGGCCGCCTTCTCGACTGTTTTCCTGGTGGTGCATGCTGTGGGGGTAGTCTGCCTCCTCTCTGCACTAGAAGCTCCGAAGAAATCTCCCGTGGGTCGATGGAATCTTCCCCCTGCAACCACAGGCACCAAAAGACTGCATCACCGGTCCTCTGGGTCTCCTCTCAGCACGACGAGCAAGGTCCCTTGAACTCAGCAACTCTGTCCAAGTGACTCCCACAGTCCAGTGACTCTTCAGTCCAAGGTTGGTGGAGGTAAGTGCTTGCCTCCCCACGCTAGACTGCATTGCTGGGTACCGCGTGATTTGCAGCTGCTCCGGCTCCTGTGCACTCTTCCAGGATTTCCTTTGTGCACAGCCAAGCCTGGGTCCCCGACACTCTAACCTGCAGTGCACGACCTCCTGAGTTGCCCTCTGGCATCGTGGGACCTTCCTTTGTGACTTTGGGTGAGCTCCGGTTTACTCCACTTTGTAGTGCCTGTTCTGGCACTTTTGCGGGTTCTGCTTGCTTCTTAGTGGGCTCTTTGTCTTGCTGGATGCCCCCTCTGTCTCCTCACACAATTGGCGACATCCTGGTCCCTCCTGGGCCACAGCAGCATCCAAAAACCCTAACCGCGACCCTTGCAGCTAGCAAGGCTTGTTTGCAGTCTTTCTGCACGGAAACACCTCTGCAAGCTTCTTCACTACGTGGGACATCTATCCTCCAAAGGGGAAGTTTCTAGCCCTCTTCGTTCTTGCAGAATCCACAGCTTCTACCATCCAGTGGCAGCTTCTTTGCACCCACAGCTGGTATTTCCTGGGCATCTGCCCACTCCCGACTTGATCGTGACTCTTGGACTTGGTCCCATTGTTCCACAGGTACTCTCGTCTGGAAATCCATTGTTGTTGCATTGCTGGTGTTTGTCTTCCTGGCAGAATTCCTCTATCACGACTTCTGTGCTCTCTGGGGAACTTAGGTGCATTTTGCACCCACTTTTCAGGGTCTTGGGGTGGGCTATTTTGATAACCCTCACTGTTTTCTTACAGTCCCTCTACAAGCTCACATAGGTTTGGGGTCCATTCGTGGTTCGCATTCCACTTCTAGAGTATATGCTTTGTGTTGCCCCTATACCTATGTGCTCCCATTGCATTCTATTGTGACTATATATTGCTTGCACTGTTTTCTATTGCTATTACTGCATATTTTGGTATTGTGTACATATATCTTGTGTATATTTGCTATCCTCATACTGAGGGTACTCACTGAGATACTTTGGCATATTGTCATAAAAATAAAGTACCTTTATTTTTAGTATATCTGTGTATTGTGTTTTCTTATGATATTGTGCATATGACACCAGTGGTATAGTAGGAGCTTTACACGCCTCGTAGTTCAGCCTAAGCTGCTCTGCTAAGCTACCTTTTCTATCAGCCTAAGCTGATTGACACCTCTTCTACACTAATAAGGGATAACTGGACCTGGTGCAGAGTGTAAGTACCCCTTGGTACCACTACAAACCAGGCCAGCCTCCTACACTTTGCCAATGCTTGCTTTACAGGACCAAATACCAAAATAATGTAGGAATCTGTCCTGTTCACTCCGTCAACCACCAGGACTTCAGGACACACAAACGTCCTACTCAATGAAGGAACACTTTTTTTTACCTACTGACTTTGCTAATGCTTGCTATTAAATGTGGGTAAACACACACGTTGATAGATATGTTCACTATTACAAAGGTAGCAATAGATGAAATTGCTGCATATCCCCATTGGTAGGCAAATTTGAATTGATTTTACAATTTATAGCACACGCACCACTTTCATTATTAGGTGCTCTCAAAACATCTGACATACTTCTACCAACAGATGTGGTTGTAGAGAGGTTTCAGCTACTAAACAAAATAAAGATATCGAAGCACACAAAGTAAATTGTACAGTAGAGAAAAGATTTAACAGATAAGTCCAGGTGGTGCATTTTTATTGGCATTTAGTTAGGTCAATAACAGGTTAACAGCCATCACATGTTCCCTCTGTGGGAATTTACCAAGGCTGCAATGTAATCAAATTAATAGTGGGATGAATTTGAATAACCTAGCCAATAATAACACTTTGTGGCAAGTCTATTATATGTAAACCTTCATTGTGAATCGTATTTCTTATTGAAAAAGGAGCAGCAAAAACTCACATTACAAAACCACAAAATGGCACGCCATTCCAAAGACAATGGCTCTCATTACGACCCTGGTGGTTGGCGGAGAAATGGCGGTCTTACTGCCAACAGGTTGGCGGTAAAAAAATTAAAATTATGACCATGGCAGTTACCGCCATGGTCATCTGCCACTTCTCCGATCCGACCGCCAGGGCGGAGACGACCGCTGGGCTGGAGACTTGGGTCTCCAGCCCAGCGGCCGTCACAAGACCGCCGGCGGTATCACAACCCGGCTGACCGCCATGGATTTCATGGGGTTGGGAACCGCCATGAAATCCATGGCGGTAAGAACTATCAGTCCTTCCCTGGCACTGATAGGGGTCTCATCCGCACCCCACCCCCGCTTCCTCCCCCCACACCCCCTCACCCCCCTTCCACCCCCAAAGGTGGCAGGACCCCCCTCCCCACCCCTAACCCCAACATCGCAACCCAGACACACACCGTACACGCATGCATACACCACCAACACACATACCCGCACACATATCACCAAACATGCCAACAGCCACACACACAGTCATACATGCACACCCACATACAGACAGACACGCACACATCCATTCAGACATACAGACAGACAGACAAGCACACATTTCCAAACACAACACCCTGAATGCATACACGCACTCACACACCCCCTCTACATACTCACACGCACACCCCCATGCAAGCACACAACACACAACACCCCCCTCCCCTAACAGACAATCAATTTACCTGGTCTGTTGATCCTCCGGGAGGGGACGGGATCCATGGGGGCTGCTCCGCTGCCAGCACCCCGTCAACAGAACACCGCCACACCGAATCACGGAATGTGATTCGGGGGGCAGTGGAGGTGGAGCAACCTCCACTTCCCCGCCGACCGCTAGTATGGCTGCTGGCGGCTCTCCGTCCAGAAAAGGACAGAGGGCTGCCAGCAGTCATAATTTGCCAAGCAGAAAACCGCCTGCACTGGCGGTCTTCAGCACGGCAGTCCCTCGGCGGTCTTGCAAAAAGACCGCCAAGGTTGCAGTGACCACCAATTTGTTTAGCAAAAAAAGCCCTAAAAGTGAAGAATTTTGCCATGTGAAAGTTTTTCATGGAGAACAAGGATGGCCTCTTTATATATATTTTTTTAATTGTTTACAGGTCACTAAAGGGAAGCATCCCTTATCGGATGCAAATTTGTCTTTGCTGCTTTGAGCAGGTGCTGCACTGCCTAGAGGCCACACCCCCCCAGCCTTTTGCCCCTCCATGAAGAGTGGCTGTCAGGCTGAACAAAGGTCAGTCTGACAGACACTCTTCATGTTCAGCTCAGGCAGACAGGAGCAAGACGTGTTATTTTCACAGACTCCTGGCTGCCTGAGCTTAACTTTGCTGGGCTGAAGAGTTCACAGCTCCTATGGGCCTGACTTACTCGGCTCAGCAAAGGTGCCTCAAGGCCCTTCCCCTCGGGACGAGGGGAAGCATCACCCATTGACTCCAACCTGGGCGCTTCAAGGTAATTCCCAGAAGTGCCCAGGGCAAGTGTCAATCAGTGACACCTTGTCACTAAGTGGGGTGGGGTCAGCACTCTCAATGACCCCATCCCACTCTGTGACGAAGTTGGGTGTTCTGCCTTCCCTCATTGGCTGACCTAAGGTCAGCCAGCAAGGGAAGGCAGCAGTCCCAACCCTCCTGGGACCTCCGAGCTGAAGGTAAGTGTGCGTGTGAGATTTTTTTTAAATGAATGTTTGTTGCGTGTGTGTATGTTTGAATGTTGATGAGTGTTGTGAATGGATGAGCGTGCATGTGTGTATGAATGAATAAGTGTGAGTGTGCTTCCTGCCTCCCACCTCCCTCCTAGAATTGCCGGCCTCCACTGCTTAGTGGGCCCCTACAAGGGGGCTCTTTGCCGGAAGTCCAATATTACGCAGAATCCGAGTAATGCCCTGTACTTTGTTGGGAAGAGGATTAAGAAGGTGTAGATTGGGGATGTAAGTGGTTTAAAATTGTCTAAAGGTTTAAAAAGAAAAGAAAACCTTTCATTACAACATCCGATAACTTGTGCCAAGTTTAAAAACAAATGTTGAACTCAGAGGGACACCAATGAATCCTGGGATTGCAGAAAAGTCTGCATGTTTCTTGCCTGAAACTTCTCACAGAGGCGTCAATGGCAATTCATCACGACAATGAAATGGGACCTAATGTACCTAATCAGTAATACTGAGTGGTTATTTATTGCGCCCTAACACTGATATAGCATATTACACTAGGAAGGTGCATTGAAAATGACAAAAGTATAAGGATTATAGGTTTCATTAATATGTGTCAATAGGCTGTATAAGGACATGAGGATGTAAACCGAAGTCGTGAGTACCAAAGTCTTATCATCTTCCAACAGAGAAACAGGATTAATAATATCTCTGGACATCCTTAGGAACCAGAAATTGGTGCTAAGGAAGTGAGGAAGAAGATACTTGTTCTTTAAGTTCAGTCCTGAAAGCTTACTTACGAACACCCTATAACTCACTCCCTAAGGTAACTATAACTCGCTCCCCCACCATGCACAGTTTTTTTTTCAATAATTTCAAAAATGTTTCTGGATATTTTTATTGAAGTTATAAAAGTTGTCATGAGTGTTGTAATATCTGGGGTAATTAGCAGAGCATAGTGAGGGTGAAAGTTATAGTTACTTGAAATAATTCTCATTATAACTCCTAAATTTCTATGGTTTTGCACAAATAAATTCGGAACCTAACTATTATGTCCCAGTAACCTTTGTTTTTTCAGTGAATTTCTATATTTTTTTATGTCAAGTTATTTTAATGACTATACGTTAATTGAACAACCAGAGGAGCCACCCAACTCTGTACCTACGGCAAGGCCCTGCAGCCAATCCCCATAACCACCCAGCCTTGTGAGTGGAAAGGGTTGGCCACAGGGCCTGTCTCTCTGGGTGTGAGAATAGGTGTGAGAGGGTGCCTTGGGTCTGAAAGTTGGTGCGAGAGTGTCTGGGTGTGAGAGGGTCTATGTAAGTGTGAGAGTGGGTATGAGAGTGTCTGTCTGGGTGTAAGAGTAAGTGTCTCTGGGTGTGAGAGATGTGAGAGTGTCCCTGTGAGTGTGTGTGTGTGTCTGCATGGGTCTGTGAGTGGGTGTGTGTGAGAGTCTCAGTGGGTCTGTGAGTGGGGGCATGAATGTCAGAGTAGATCTGTGAGTGGGTGCATGAGTGTCTATGTGGATCTAAGAGTGGGTGTGTGAGTGGGCCAGTGAGTGAGTACATGATTCTCTGAGTGGGTCTGTGAGTGGGTGCATGAGTGTCTGAGTGAGTCAGTGGGTGGGTGTGTGAGTGTCAGTAGCTGTATGAGTGTCTCGGCCACAAAAAAAATGCTCCTGTCCACAGTTTTGCACAAAATGTCTACCCAACTGAAGTAACTTCTACTGGTTAGTTAGTAAGGGCCAGATGTAGGTACAAAGCAAATTGCGAGTTGCAATTTGCGAGTCAGAGCGACTCGCAAATTGCAACTCGCAATTTGCTATGCAGAAAGGTGTCTCAGACACCTTCTGCAACTCGCAATGGGGTCGCAAAGACCCACCTCATTAATATTAATGAGGTGGGTCACAGTTTGCGACCCCATTGCGAGTATGTGCACTCACGGGGATGGTGGCCTGCTGGAGACAGCAGACCACCATGTCCGTGACTGCTTTTTAATAAAGCAGTTTTTTTTTTTTCTGTCTGCAGCCCGTTTTCCTTAAAGGAAAACGAGCTGCACTTAGAAAAAAAAACGAAGCCTTTTGTTTCGGTATTTTTCAGAGCAGGCAGTGGTCCATAGGACCACTACCTGCTCTGAAAAATTGTTTTTGTGATCATTCACAAAGGGGAAGGGGTCCCATGGAGACCCCTTCCCGTTTGCGAATGGGTTACCATCCACTTCAAGTGGATGGTAACTGCGAGTTCATTTGCGACCACTTTCGCGGTCGCAAATGAACTTGCATAGCGTTGCGAGTCGCAAATAGGAAGGGAACACCTCCTTTCTATTTGCAAGTCGGAAATGCATTTTGTGAGTCTAATCCGACTCGCAAAATGCATTTCTGCATCGCGGAGAGGCTTTTGTGCCTCGCAAGCGGCGTTTTTCGCCGTTTGCGAGTCGCAAATCCTTTCCTACATCTGGCCCTAAGTGTTTCCTCGTTTGGTAAATGTCCAGTGCGTTTTACATACTACAGCTGCGTTATGGACCACAAGGAAATATCTCCAGCATTCTTGTGTTCTTTCAGCAATATGATTGTTCCTTGTGCGTCTTTCTCCTGAATTCTGTGATAACATGAATCTCCACCAAACCGGGATCCTTCCTGTTATCTATACGACATAAGTGTTTAATTGTTTTGTGGAGATGTCCTCACATCCGTCAGCATCAAGAACATGCCATCAAAATCAATGTCAAATGCACAGGGGGCCCTTAGATAAACTGTCCATCATTCTGGTAAAAGGCAGAAAGACCTTTGCATCCTATTATGGTGGAACATGCAGGGCCAAGCTAGTGGAGATTCCAGGTGACTTGTACATTCGATCTCATCCTGGAAGACCCCATCCCTTGGGGTCCAGCCATGGACAAAGGTAAAAGGGGGACCATGTAGCCCCTCACCACAGGCTGATTTATGCCCTTAGAACCCCATCCCCCAGGGACCGGTGTCCATTCAATAGGGGAGTGGGACACACAGCACCCCTCCCCTGGATGATTTCAGCCTTGAGGAATCCATCCCACAGGGCCCGGCCATGTCTCCTGGGTGTCCCCCACCTACGCTGTCCCAGACATCTCCGTGCCTCCAGCAGGAGCCAGCATTGCAATTGCACACAGGGGGCTGCTGAAAATGCAGCTCCCTGCATGTAAGAACAAGAACCACAGCGCTGCGGGCAGGGAAAGAGATGAAAACTCCGCTGCCAGCAGGTGAGAGCACTTTGACAGTGGAGTGGAGTGTTTGTTCTGACCTGTCAAAGTGCCTGCTAAGTCAGAGCAAACAGTTATGTCCCAGGGTTGGGCACCCCCAGGACATAGCAGGAGCCGGCCCTGGGGGGTTACACATTAGGCTCACATTTTAGTTGTACAAAATCATAGAAATTCACCTGTTTTAGTAAGAATTTCTCAAGTAACTATAACTTGTGCCCCGAGTTAGCTATACCTTGGCCTCCCGCCAAGCACAGAATTGTTATACATTTTTTTACAGCAAATATTACATTAATATTATCAATAATGATTTCAGAGGTGTCATGAGTACCTTAATTTGTGGGGTAAATAGCAGTGCAAGACAAGGGCGCAAGTTATACTTCAGAGAACTCTAACTATAACAGGTGAACTATTTATGGTTTTGTACATTTCAAATGTGATCCTAACTATAACGTCCCTATAACCTTTGTTTTTTTTACTGAATCTCTAACGTTTTCATAATTCTGTTTCCTAACTATAACGTCCCTGTAACCTTTGTCTTTTTCAGGGAATTTTTATGTTTTTTTTTAAAGTAAAGTAATTTTCATTACTATACATCAATCCAACCACCACTGCGTGGCCCCCTCATTGTAGTTATTTAAAGTCCCAAGGGGGAGGCGGTCCCCGGGGCTGTTGAGGGGCCATGCAGCCTCCAGCATAGTAAATATTTAAAGCCCTGGGAAGGTGGTGGTCACCAAGGGCTGTGGCGGGTGCGGATGACTCCCCCTCACTGCAATGGGGCTGCACAGCCCACCAACATTTATTTTGTTCTTGGCCCCAGGGAGGTGGGGCTGTGGGTGGACCGCGCTGCCGCCTCATATAATAACAATTAAGCCCTAGGGAAGTGGTTATCCCCAGGTCAGAGATGAGTCCGGGGGGGGGGGGCTGTATGCCCCCTCCTTTATTTTAAACATTCCCCCGGGACCTGGGCATCCCGAAGGCATTAATCAAACAAGTGTGGGATACCACACTTGTGATTTTTTATTTTAATTTGTGCTGCAAATTCACGACAATGTCACAAATTTGCAGTAATTTTTTTTTATAAAAAGTGCTTTTTAACCCTGGTGGGGACCCCAACATCAGAGCTAAGGGGTCAGATTGTCCCCACCCTGAGTCCTTTTTTACTTTTTTACATTTTGTTTTCTGGGACTTGAGTTCCTGGTTGAAGTGTTGGCAGCCAATCAGAGCCCTGCATTTGCCTGCATGAGCTTGTTGTGATTTGCAGAGTCTTCGCAACCTCAGATTCACAAACGTAGATTTCCTTTAATTTCTCAATAACTACTAACCAGAATTACACCAAATAACCGAAAGCACAATCTGTGTACCGAATGCTAGCTTTCTGCAAAATTTGATGTAATTTCGTCCAGTGGTTCGGGCTCTAGACGTGTTCTAAGGTCCTATGGGTATTGACATGGGAAATACAACTTTATTGACCCCACTTTTCCTCAGCTCCCGCTTGATAGATCACCCAAAACCTTTGTTGCATGACGAGAATCACTGGCAGACTTTTTTTGGGAAAATTTAATGACGATTCTTTAAACAGTGCGAATGATATAGGCAAGTCAAAAAACACTTTTTCTACTAAAACATCACCCTAACTATAACTACCTACTGCCAGTAGGTAACACACACGTATATATATATATATATATATATACATACAATGGTATGAGCAAGGTCATGTGGGTGACCAAAATGCGTAACAGATAGTACTTTGCAATGCTGAACTTGGATTTCAAATAAAGAAGCATTTGAAGATTTTGCAGTCCATGCCTTGTCTTTGATGGATTTCAGTGATGACAGGTGGAATAAGAATATGTATAGGTATATATTTGCTACACAAAATGGTTACACAGATGTTCTAGTTAGTTAGGCTCAGATTTTACACACACAATATCATAGAAATTCACCAGTTGTAGTTATATGAGCTATCTATAACTTACATCCTCTCAATGCACTGCTTATGACTCCACATATTACAACACTCATGACATGGTTAGTGACACCATTGATGACATCTTAAATGATATCACTGAGGACATCATCTAGTGAGTGTAATTGTTTCATAAACGTTTCTGAGACTTAATGATATATACTAAGCTACTGAATAAGATAAATTACTATTCTTTCTCTACTACCAATGAGTGATGGTATTCCTAACATATGTCATCCGAAATATCCTGTTTTTAAAGCTGGCGTACTATTTATCAGTGAACTAGCCTTTACACTGATACATGTCTCCTGCTGACGTAAGTCTACAGTAGGGGAAACATCCTTTATTACGACGTTTTATTAACGAAGTTGTGGTTAACGAAAGCGCAACAACTATTTTTTTAACCACAACTCCATTATTTTGTGCCTTAACTACGTATGTTCTGAACAACGAATATGCGTGGTTAAGGTACAAAGAAGGGAGTTGACGAAGGAGGATGACGCAGGTGACAAGGGGTCGACTAAGGTAGGTGGGGGGTTTTAGGTTTTGGGGAGGGGGTGGGGGGTCAGGGGGTTTTATGTTTTGGGGTGGGGTGGTGGGGCGTTTTTGGTTTTGGGGAGGGGGCGGGGGGGTCAAGGGGTTTTAGGTTTTGGGGCGGGGTTGGGGGGTGCGGTGTTTTTGGTTTTGGGGAGGGGGTGGGGGGTCAGGGGGTTTTAGATTTTGGGGTGGGGTGGGGTTGGGGGGTGGGGCGTTTTTGGTTTTGGGGGATAGGGGGTCAGGGGGTTTTAGGTTTTGGAGTGGGGCGTTTTTGGTTTTGTGGAGGGGGTGGGGCGTCAGGGGGTTTTAGGTTTTGGGGCGGGGTTGGGGGGTGGGGCGTTTTTGGTTTTGGGGAGGGGGTGGGGGGTCAGGGGGTTTTAGGTTTTGGGGTGGGGTGTTTTTGGTTTTGAAGAGGGGGTCAGAGGGTTTTAGGTTTTGGGATGGGGTTGGGGGTGGGGCGTTTTTGGTTTTGGGGAGGGGGTGGGGGGTCAGGGGGTTTCAGGTTTTGGGGCGGGGTTGGGGGGGTGGGGCGTTTTTGGTTTTGGGGAGGGGGTGGGGGTTAGGGGGTTTTAGGTTTTGGGGTGGGGTTGGGGGGTGGGGCGTTTTTGGTTTTGGGGAGAGGGTGGGGGGTCAGGGGGTTTTAGGTTTTGGGGTGGGGTTGGGGCGTTTTTGGTTTTGGGGAGGGGGTAGGGTGTCAGGGGGTTTTAGGTTTTGGGGCGGGGCATTTTTGGTTTTGGGGAGGGGGTGGGGGGTTAGGGGGTTTTAGGTTTTGGGGTGGGGTTGGGGGAGTGGGGCGTTTTTGGTTTTGGGGAGGGGTGGGGGTCAGGGGGTTTTAGGTTTTGGGGCAGGGTTGGGGGGGTGGGGTGTTTTTGGTTTTGGGGAGGGGGTGGGGGTTAAGGGGTTTTAGGTTTTGGGGAGGGGGTGGGGGGTCAGGGGGTTTTAGGTTTTGGGGTGCGGTTGGGGGGGTGGGGTGAGGGATGTAGGGTCGATGGTGCCTATTAGTAATGCTTTTATCAGGAATGCCTTGTTCCTGATTTTATCAGGAATGCCTTGTTAAGGCATTCGTGGTAAAATCATTAGTAGCAACAACGAGGTCGGTGTTCCAACCTCGTTGTTAAGGCACTAGTTGTTTTGGAAGTCGGTGTTCCGTCGTACAACCTCTCAGGTGAGTACAGTTCAAAGGCTAAGTAAAGGGATAACGGTCATTGGAGCAGAGGTCACTGTGGTGACTGAGTAGAGTGACAGTAGCAGTGCCCGTGGCCTTCTTAGTCCTGTCAGTGCCTGTCCTACCCACACAGTATACATATGGCATCCTGTCAGGTATGTACATTCCAATGTGGAGGTGACAATCAAGGTAATTTCGAGTAGGACACACTGTTAAGATTTTTGCAATGCTGGAACAGTGCCTTGAGGGAAGTGTAGTGCTTTCATTCCTTGTACCTCACACATTATACAGAGTTATTGTTTCCCCAGGTGAGTCAGTTCACATGTTGGAGGCCAGAGAGTGATCTATGGCCAGGTGGACACTGGGCTGCTAAATGGGATGACAGTGAAGTTGGCAAAAGGTGATCAATGAGCATGCATGACAATACAATTTGTTGATAGTTTGTTGTTGTGACTTACACAACTCCACTCCCTAGGTATTCCTATTAAGCCCATAGGATGCAGGATGGCTAAGACCTTCTCCTCTCAGGGCTTGAGTTGTAAGGGAGGAGGTGGGGGCCCACCATCAGTCTTCTGGATATGCAGCTAGTGCCTGAATGCCATGGAATGGACCTGGGCTCCAAAGAGATGTGGCTCTACTCCAATGATTTCATCCATCATAAGTCTTAACTAAGAGGTGGTGGGAATTAAACAGGTGACGGAGAGTAAATGGAGCAGTGAGGTGCAAATTAATGTGATTGGAGTGTATTTAGGGTGTGGGGTATGTGCTTAGTGAAAGTTGGTGGGGTGACTATTCTATGTTTTTATCTATTTTGATAATTTACTCGGGCTATAGTGTTAGGCGCTGTGGATGCAAAGGATTGTGGTTTATGAAGAGGTGTGTCTTATAGTGTGCTTTGCAGGTGTATAGGGTATGGCAATGTGTCAGTTGTGTTGTTTTCAAATCCATTCAATATGGTGTTGTGTTTTACTTTGTTGACCGCGAACCACTGTGGTTCAGACCGCCATTGCCGGACCGCCATGGCTGACCGCCACTGTGACTTTGCACTTGTAATAGGTCTGGAGGTTGCTTGATGGGATTTCCGTGCTGGTGGTTAGACCACCTATTTCCCACCCTCCAAAGTACTGGCGGTGTTTAATTTTTGGCTGACTATTGTTGGTCCTGCCTGTGTGACTCACAATACAGCCGTCTGTATGACGCCAACATGGAGGTCTTTTGGCGGCTACCACTATGACGGTCTGGCGGCCGGACTGTCATACTCGTGATGAGGCCCTAAGTCTCCACCCTTCCACATTGCAAACCATACCCTAAATCATTTATTTTGGTTTCACATCTCAATAAAGACAGACACAAAACCACAGCTACACCATATTTCTGTCTTTCCTTCAAAATAAATATATTTCACAATTAAGAAACTAAGAGAAATGGAAAAGCAGGACAAAGAACAAGAAGACATTACAGTTCAAAGAATTCCTCCAGTGATCAAAAATATGTGTCCATACCTTTAGGAGAAAAAAATGTTCTTCCTAAAATGTGTCCAATGCAATACATGCAGCAAAAAACTGACAAGAGGAATGATGGGAAACACCTGAAAACCATACATAGTAGGACATCTCACACCATGATCAGAGAGAGAGAAGGTGGTGCATTATCATCAGCAGCTGGACCATCTATGGGACCCTTATCTCTTGACTAGATGGTTACCACCCCTGTTATTTCACCAAAGCAGGAAGGCATGTTCACTCATTGTAGTAAATGCCATATGGCAATTGCAATACAAATTTAATTTGTTGGCTAGTTTATGGATGCTGTCAACAAGCATAATCCTTATTTTTTGTACCTCACCATTCAATCTTTCCTTCATCACTAAACATAAGTAGATATCTAGAAAGCAAATATAGTATACATTTACCTTTACATTATATACTAAAATACTACATACTTTAAGCAAGTGAGTAGCTACAGAAGTGGTTATGTCAGTGTGTAACAGGCTGTGTAATTGTCTGAGTTTCGATCTATAAACAGGTATATGAGTGGCTATGCGAGTGGGTAGCTAGGTGTATCAGTGATTGAGTGGACATGTAAGTGAGTAAATCATTGCCTCTATGGGTGTGTCACTGGATGTGTAGCTAGCTGTGTGGGTGTGTGACCGGGTGTGTTAGTGGCTATATGGGTATCTAAATGGGTATGCAAGTGGCTCTAGGGATTGGTAACTGTCTGTGTTAGTGGGTGTTTGGGTGTATAAGTGAGTGTGTAAGTGACCTTGTTAGTTGTGGACACATAGGTGCTGTGTGGATATGTGAGTGGATGTGTAAGTACCTCTGTCCATCCCTCTGTGAGTGACTCTATGCTTTTGTAAATAGGTATGTGAGTAGCTGTATGGGTGGGTGACTGGGTGTATAATTGAGTATATGGGTGTGTAGGTGCATGTAAAACTGACTCTCTGAGTGATGGCTACATGAATAGCAGTATAGGTATGTGAGTGAGTGTGAGAATACCTGCATGGGTATGTGGATGAATATGTAAGTGGATATAGAGGTAAATAAATCACTGTGCAAATGGTTTTATTGGTATGTGACTGAGTTTGTCAGTGACTATCAGTGTATGTGATTAGTGAGTACATAAGTGCTTTTGTAGGAGTGTAATTGAGTATGTAGGTTCCTGTCTGACTGTGTGAGTGGGTACAAATTACATACTATAAGAAAACACCTACCTCTAACTTTATATACATTAATTCATACTGGCTTCATAAAACAACTATATTTTCAGTATACTAATCCTTCTTCCTCCCTTGCTGCTCACTACTTCTTTAGTTCATGTTCTCAACTAATCTTCCTTCTACTCTTCCTTTTACTCTAGTGTCTAAAAGCTACACATTTTCTTTCACTTTATATATACTCAAGGTTTTTTTTCAATATACTTTCTTATAGTACAACCCAATTCACAGTCTCTTTGCTGTTGTGCAACTTTTATTTTAATATCGCTTAAAATATTTTTTCACTTCAAATCTCGAGTCAGAAATACAGGAATACTGTTCCACTCTCAGTGAAAAAGTACCAATAATGACTACCCTTCCCACTGTGCTCTCACTCATACCTCTGTGCTTAGCAAATCACAGACTTCCTTTTGTCTTTGATTTTTCGTTATATCATTTCTAAATGGTCACTGTTTTTTAACCCTTTCCATTTTTCCTGTAGAAAATCCCAATTCAGTTGGAGCTTTGTAGATCTGCAGATCAAAAGGGGGGCTCAGCACAGCCCCTGTGTGGTCCTAGGTAGATCCAAAAAATCCACAAGGAAGTCCTTAAAAGCAGTTAACGATCTGGTGTTAATGTTATTCATTCATATTATACTTTGTAAAATATTGTCAATTACAAGACACACACTCCTTACTGAGTAATGTTTGTTCATCAGTCTGCTTTTCAGTTTCACACTGCAGTCCTTTTGCTCCCTTCCCCTATACTCCGTTTTAATAGTAACCATGTTTCCAATGGTCTCTGCCTACCAGTAAGTCAATGGTTCACAAGACTTTCTCTCAGTAGCTTCACATTAACTGTAGCAGGTGTGGTTGACTGTTTGCAATTTCAAGTATATTCCAAGCAACATAACTTGTTTTCATTTTTCCAAGGTCAGGCACATACTGAGTTACTTTTTTACTTAAAGTCACTTTCTAATTTTATTTCCCTGCAAATCTCCACCATCAAATCAATCATGTTCTTTTATATTTTACTTGCCTTCTTCCATGATAACTGACTTTTGTCTTTAAAAGTGCCTCCTTTTGCTGCAGCCTTTCCTTTGTGTTACCCGTATTTGTCTACAAAACGGTCTGAGTCTGGGTTATGGGCCACAGTTTTGTGTTTTGGGCCAAAGAGAGTACTAGAAAGAATGGCATTTCCAGGGACCTAGCTTTACCTAATGTAGACATTACTTGGGATAGCCAGATTGGGCATCAAGTGCTATCTTTGGTTGAAATCATTGTGTATTGCCAACATTCATACCTCATGATTGTGTACTGTAGTGGCAATGACCCAGACACAATTACTGGGGTAGGACTGGAAATCCTAATGAAGGATACGTTTGGTAAATTAATTATACCTTTCCCACATACTGCCATGTTGTTCTCCAATAGTTGCCAAAGAAAGAAGTGGTAGCGGTCAAATGAATTTTGTCCACAGATAAAGAAATCCAGGAAGCAACTCAATAAAACTGTTTCCTCATTACTCAGAGACCACAACATGGGCTCTATATACTATAACAACTTACGCTTCGATATGGACAGAATATGTCAAGAAGACAGAGTTAATTTCACAGACGGAGGCAACAGGGTTGTTCCTTAACAACTTAAAAGATTGCATCCTGTTCTATGTGTAATTATCATCTACACATCATAAACAGAGAGGCTCTTTTAAGAGCCAATCCTTTTCCCAAACACTGGATCTTTTCATTTTCAAATCCCTTTTTCTAAATTCTCACTCAGATCCATGGAACCACCCTGGATCCCAAGCAAAATAAGGGTTCTGTGTGTTATATTATGGGAGGATCAGAGACGGGTCTTCGGATCTGATGTTGATGTATGGATGTATGAGTGGGTGCCTAAGTGCCTGTGTGGGTCTTTAAATGGTTGTGTAAGTGGCTGTATAGGTGTGTACATGGTTGTGTGAGTGTCTGAATGAGTGTGTGAGTGGAAGTCTGAGTGAGTGACTATCAGAGTCTGTGAGTGGCTGTGGTACTGAATTTGTGGGTCAGTGAGTGAGAATGTCAGTGGATGTGTGGGTTTGTGAGTAGCTGTGGTAGAGGATTGTGGGCCCATGACTGGGTATGTGAGTGGCTGTGTGGGTTTGTGAGTGGAACACCCTTATAATTCCCTAGTATATGGTACCTAGGTAGCCAGGGTATTGGGGTTCCAGGAGATCCCTATGGGCTGCAGCATTTCTTTTGCCACCCATAGGGAGCTCAGACAATTCTTACACAGGACTGCCACTGCAGCCTGAGTGAAATAACGTCCACGTTATTTCACAACCATTTTACACTGCACTTAAGTAACTTATAAGTCACCTATATGTCTAACCCTCACTTAGTGAAGGTTAGGTGCAAAGTTAGTAAGTGTGAGGGCACCATCGCACTAGCCAAGGTGCCCCCACATCATTCAGGGCAATTTCCCTGGACTTTTTGAGTGCGGGGACACCATTACATGCGTACACTACATATAGGTCAATACCTATATGTAGCTTCACAATGGTAACTCCGAAAATGGCCATGTAACGAGTCTAAGATCATGGAATTGTCCCCCCATGCCAAGTCTGGTATTGGGGTGCCAATCCCATGCATCCCCAGGGCTCCAGCATGGACCCCGGGTCCTGCCAAACTAGCTCTCTGGGGTTTTCACTGCAGCTGCCGCTGTTGCCAACCCTCAGATAGGTTTCTGCCCTCCTGGGGTCTGGGCAGCCCAGTCCCAGGAAGGCAGAACAAAGGATTTCCTCTGAGAGAGGGTGTAACACCCTCTCCCTTTGGAAATAGGTGTTAAGGGCCTGAGAGGAGTAGCCTCTCCTGGCCTCTGGGAATGCTTTGAAGGGCACAGATGGTGCCCTCCTTGCATAAACCAGTCTACATCAGTTCAGGGTTCCCACTGCCCCTGATCTGGTGCGAAACTGGACAAAGGAAAGGGGAGTGACCACTCCCCTGTCCATCACCACCCCAGGGGTGGTGCCAGAGCTCCTCCAGTGTGCCCCAGATCTCTGCCATCTTGAATACAGAGGTCTGAGGGCACAATGGAGGCCTCTGAGAGGCCAGTGCCAGCAGGTGACGTCAGATACCCCTCCTGATGGGTGCTTACCTGGTTAGGTGGCCAATCCTCCTCTGAGGGCTATTTAGGGTCTCTCCAGTTCCTCTGCATCTCTCTCTTCAACTTCTGCCAAGGATCAACCGCTGACTACTCCAGGACGCCTACAAAACCGCAACAAAGTAGCAAGACAACTACCAGCAACATTGTAGTGCCTAATCCTGCCGGCTTTCTCGACTGTTTCCTGGTGGTGCATGCTCTGAGAGCTGTCTGCCTTCACCCTGCACTGGAAGCCGAGAAGAAATCTACTGTGGGTCGACAGAATCTTCCCCCTGCTAACGCAGGCACCAAACTTCTGCATCACTGGTCCTCTGGGTCCCCTCTCATCTCGACGAGCGTGGTCCCTGGAACACAGGAGCTAGATCCCAGTGACCGCAACAGTCCAGTGGTCCTTCTGTCCAAATTTGGTGGAGCTAAGTCCTTGCCTCCCCACGCCAGACAGTAATCCTATGTCCTGTGTGAACTGCAGCTGCTAGGGCTTCTGTGCCATTTTGCCAGGAATCCTTCATGCATAGCATAGCCCTGGTTCCCAGCACACTGTCCTGCGTTTCTCAACTCGCTGAGTTGACCACCAACTTCGTGGGACCCTCCTTTGTAGTGTTGAGATGACCACCACTCTCAGATTTCTTGAACACCTGTTCAAGTACTTCTGTGGGTGTTTCCTGCTTCTGCTTGGGCTCTCTGTGTTGCTGAGCACCCCCTCTGTCTCCTCCTCCAAGGGGTGACTTCCTGGTCCTTCCTGGGCCCAGACAGCACCCATTTTCTTCTACCATGACTCCTGCAGCTAGCAAGGCTTGTTTGCAGTGTTTCTGCATGGAATCATCCTCCATCATGCCGTGGGACATCTTGTGTGGAAAGGAGAAGTTCCTGGCATCTTCCGTTGTTGCAGAATCTTCAGCTTCTTGCACCCAGAAGCAGCCCTTTTGCACCTTCATCCAGGGTTTAGTGGGATTTTGCCTCCCCGGACAATTGCGAGACTCTTGGACTTGGTCCCCTTCCTTTACAGGTCCTCAGGTTCAGGAATCCATCTTCAGTGCTTTGCAGTCAGTTGTTGCCTTTGCAGAATCTCCTATCACAACATTAGTGTGTTTCTGGGGTAGAAGGGTAACTTTACTCCTACTTTTGAGGGTCTTGGAGTGGGGTAGCTTGGACACCCTTAGTGTTTTCTGACACTCCCCGCGACCCTCTACACACTACACTAGGACTGGGGTCCTTCGTGGTTCGCATTCCACTTTTGGAGTATATGGTTTGTGTTGCCCCTAGGCCTATTGCATCCTATTGTATTCTACAGTGTTTGCATGACTAACTGTTTACTTACCTGATTTTGGTTTGAGTATATATTTTGTGCATTTTACTTACCTCCTAAGGGAGTATATCCTCTGAGATATTTTTGGCGCATTGTCACTAAAATAAAGTACCTTTATTTTTAGTAACTCTGAGTATTGTGTTTCTTATGATATAGTGCTATATGATATAAGTGGTATGGTAGGAGCTTTGCATCTCTCCTAGTTCAGCCTAAGCTGCTCTGCTATAGCTACCTCTATCAGCCTAAGCTGCTAGAACACTACAAATCTACTAATAAGGGATAACTGGACCTGGCACAAAAACCTCTATGGCATTATTACTTGGTAATTTAGGAATAATTTACTATTAGAAATGAGGTGTGTAAAAGTTTCTTACCTCCTATAATGGAACGTAAATTGCATGGCTTTCTGACAAAATTACTGGCTTTCAAAGATGTGGTAATTGTAACATGTGCAATTTGGCAATGCACAAAATTTCTGAATTCAGCTATAATGGCAGTGAGAGATTTAAAATGTCCACATTCATCAATTGTAAAACCAAATTTGTGATGTATATATTGGAATGTGCATGTGGGCAAATATATGTAGGTAGTACCAACAGGCCCTTGAAATAACGAATTCAGGAGCATATGAGAGCTTTGAGACATTATGATACAGCTTCACCAGTAGTACTACATATTAATAAAAAACATCTGGGCACAGAGGTCCCTTTAATTAAATATATGCGCATAAATCATATTCCCACGAACCCTAGGGGGGGGCAATAGGACAATTGATTTAAGGAAAAATGAAGCAAAATGGATCATTAAGTTAAGAACAATAGAACTGGGAATGAATTTGGATGACTAGTTGTACCATTTTCTTTAATTGTACAATCATTGTCTGCATTTTGTTCACATGTTAGATGTTTCTGATCTATGTAGAAATGACTATATTAACATGTTTATACCTCTGTACCCATATATAGCATGCCACACAATGTCCCTCATGGTGAAACCCTTACTCTCTTTCTGTTTGGACACCTTTTTTGGCATGGGTTCTGTTCTGTCTTGTTCTCATGCACACGGAGGTGGGGTGCTGTTGGGATGTGGTGTCCAGATGGGCGTCTTCCTGAATTGCATTCGGATATATGTAGCATGTATAGATTGATTCTTGAAAGCTAAAGATGGCCACAGGTTGTGTTGCTTTTAAGAGGATCAATGCCCTTCTATTCTTATGGATTAGTTGAAAAGGTTCTTAGCGTTTACAGATTAATGCTTTTCTACTCTTATGGATTAGTTGACTAGGTTCTTAGCGTTCACAGATTAATGTTAGGTTTCTACGAATTAATGAAGTTCCTTCCTTTTGTTTGCAGTTGGTTTGTTACTAATAAGCACGGTGGTTTATGTGGCTCGCTTTGTGAATTGGTGAATTCTCTCTTCCTTTTTTGTGACATGGCCGGAGGTGGTTTTAGTATTTAAAGATGGCTGCCTAGTTTCTTACAGAATGATAGTCCTCTTTTTGTTTCCTATGGCGGAATCTGCCGTCCATGAACGCTACATATGCGGGGCTCGCGTTGTGATTGGATACACAGCAGGGCCGCTGTGTTACTTAAACCTGAGTTTCAGTGGTCGGTAAGATACTCTTGACGAGGTTTGGTGCCGACTCGGAGGAGAAGAAAGTGATCGCAGGGATGAATTTTTGTCACAGGTGAGATGATACTGGAGGTTTGGCGCGGTGAGAACACTTGCTGAAAATGATTAGCTCTGGGGTCATAACGAAACAATACTTACAAAACTTGCGCTTTGACTAAATGTATGGCGATGCCGTTGCACTACTTTATCGCCGGCTTTAACATTCGGGGAGACACTCGCTTAAAATGGTTAGCTCTGGGATATAATGAGATGATATTTATAGAACTCGTGCTTCGACTAGATGTACGGCAATGCCGTTTGACTACTTTATCGCCGGTTTGAGCACTCGAGGAGGCACTGGCTGAAAATGGTTAGCTTCGGCTTGGGGACAAAATGAAATATAAAAACAGATCATTGCCATAGGGATGACGATATGGGTGGTCTCGGATAATGAGATGAGGGAAATAAATTTGATTTGGTCTGATACGAAATTTTTTCAATCAGGAGGCAACTGTGGATCAGATATAAGGATCCATACATTTGGGTGATATTGATTTTCTTTGAAATGTAGGAGTGTGTCTAATGTTAGGGGTCTATTTGTGTTGGTTACAGATTATAAGGGACACTAAGACTACTTTGTCTCCGAGTTCAGACCAGAAGGCTGAAAGGAAACTGGTAATAAGATTGTGTGAATTAAAGTCCGAAGACCTAAAGAGACTGGTTCGCTTGACGAACCCAGGTCAGTATGGAAAGTTAACCGCTGATACCAATAGGTTTGGTGTCTTTCAAAAGAAGGAAGAATAATGGAATTCTCTTTCTTTCTCTGGTCAGTTGCGAAGGGGGATATGAGGCCGTGTGCCATTTCGACTATTTAAGGTATTCATTAAATATAGATAGCACCCGTACTGAGGTGTGGCACGGGGTTGTGAGCTGAGTATTCTTTAATTCTTAACCTTCAGGCGTTGCATGTCATTTAAGATAATATTTGCATGATTTTCTTATTTCAATATTAAGTTGCACTCGGGGTGTTCTACACAGCACTTACTCTGCAATAACTTTCAATGATTTTTGACAATAGATACATGGTGTTGGTTTCCCTTGATTTCTATTACTATGGTGACATGGTGGTGATTTTATCTATTTTTCTTTTAATGAAATAAAGACAAAAAATATTTTTCGGAATAGTGTATGTACTAGTGAATAATTGAATGTTGTCTTTTGTGATTTTCTCAGCCTTGAAGAAGTCCTGTGTGGAAAAAAAACACGTGTCGGCTGATGGCTTTTGTATTTTATACTTATTTATGCATTTCTTGTAATGTTTGTATTGTGTATGTATATTTGTGTTAACCTTATGTGAGATATATATATATAAAAATCACTTTCCTTTTTGTATATTTTTTGTCTTCCACTAATTTCTTGTATGTTTTGTATATGTATTGATTGTTGTTATGGTACTGCAACCAACACCACTAGAAGAACTTACTTTGATGGTTTAGTGGATGTTTTTTTCTTGTCAGCTCAACTTACAAGACAATATTTGTCTTTAAACTTTTGATACATTGGGTTTCTTGGTGTGCTCCACTAATCTTGTTTTTGTTTAATGGTAAGACATTTCACTGTGAAGAAGTGACCACAGAAAAAAAGCACCGCCAATGAGATTTTCTAAAATGAGGAAATTAAAGTAATGGTAATAATTTAGACCACAGGTTCTAACTTAGAATGCGTCTTTGAAGAAGATTGACATAAAATGAAAACTCTAATAAGTGGAAGGCAATACAAAGAGACATGAATTCAATTTGGCTTTATTTTGACTGCCAATGGACATTCTGGTGGGCTGACAGAACCCTGCCAAACTTCCCATGGCCAAGACTTGGGTGGAATGCCATATACTGAACATCTTGCAGTTTATGTAGCATGAAGGATAGAATCTCTATTCTGGACAAGATTGAAACATTTACAATAGAAGCTATGAATTTAATGGTAATGCAAACTAGGGCCTTTTTAAGGATACTCATTTGCAAGATGCAAGATGACACTAGAGAATTAATCTAAACAATTAGACTGAAAACTTTGTCTAACCAAACTCCTGGGTTCTTTACCTTCTCAGAGGTAGAAGGATCACCAGTGCCAGAAGGTCACATGTCATTATACCAATATCAGCCATACTGCTCCTTTGAAGCATTAGTATTTCTATCATCAGCGTAGGAAAATACATTGCAGTCAAAAGCATTAGCCAGAGGATGAGGATATATATGTAAAATATTTGGAGAAAGAGAGCAACCCTGGAGAACTCCATCCTCAACTAGAAAACCTTTATTCAAAAGAAGAGAGCATTAGAGATTGGTATGTTTCTGAAAGCAATTATGGTAATTATAATGAGTCAGATTCACATAAACTCTCCACTTAAATTCACTGTATCATGATGGAGTAATCAACAGTATTAAATGCTGCTTAGATATCCAGCATTTGGGCGGGTTTCCATCAGGAGCCCATCTCAACTCTTGATGCAGCTACTAATGCTGACTTTATTTCAGGCCTAAACACCATCTGGCTGCTATCTAAAACCTGATGGTCATCCAAAAATTTGGAAATGTTTAAGGCAATATATTTCAGACCAATCCTCATGAGAGCCTTAGGAAGTAATATTGATCGATAATTGGGATCAATCTCAGGATTAAGACTATGACGCTGATTTTGAGTTTGGTACATAGAATCCCTTGTCACAAATGTACACCCTGTTCACCAAACCTGGGCCCATATTTATACTCTGCTTGCGCCGGATTTGCTTAATTTTTTTATTGCAAATTCGGCGCTAAACTAAGACCATATTTATACTTTGACCCTAGACCCTGCTAATGTCAAAATATCGCAGTGTGCGTCATTTTCTGGATGCGTGAAACTGTCTTGCGTTAATGACATGCAAGGTAGGCGTTCCCGCGCAAAAAATGACTTAAACCCCTGTGGGCCATTTTTATCCAACTTCGGAAAAATGGCGCACGGCTGGGAGGCGGAGGCGGAAAATGGCGCACATCCCGATTTGCGTCAAAAATTAACACATGGGTCAGGGCAGGCGTTAAAATGGGGCAAACACACCAATACTTCAGGAAAACCCACAGAGGCAACATCAGAGCTCCAAGAGGAAGACATGGAGGTGTTATTCATCCTGCATGCACGAAGACGCCGAGCACAGGAGCAACAGCAGCAGCTTCCACCACACCAACAGGGACCCCAAAGGCAACGCTGAAGGCAGGAGAGGAAATTCCGGACCAGGACAACCCTTCTGGGCCTCAATGAACATGACATCATCCAGAGGTACAGATTAAACTGGCAAGCCATACAGCAGCTGCTGCGCCACATTGAGCCACAGTTGGCACCCAGCTTGCAGACACCCCACATCATTCCACCAGAGACCGAGCTGCTAGCTGTCCTCCACATATTGGCAAGTGGCTCTTTTCAAACCACTGGTGCCCTGGGTGCAGGGATCTCACAGCGCTCATTCTCTGCCTTTCTTCCCAAAGTACTGCATGCCATAATCTCCCTCACACCCTGCCACATCAGCTTCCCCAATACACAGCAGAAGCAGCAGGAGACCAAACAGCACTTCTATCAAATCAATGGCTTCCCACATGTGCTTGGTCCCATTGACTGCACACATGTACGGATTGTGCCACCTGCTGCAACCGAGCATTTATACTGCAACAGGAAGCACACACACTCCATCAATGTGCAGGCCATTGTGGATCACCGGGGATTGATCACCAACATTGTGGCAAAGTATCCTGGGAGTGTACATGATTCATTCATCTTTCGCCACTGCACCATCAATCAACACTTCCAGGATGGACGATATGGAAATGGCCTACTTGTTGGTAAGTACAGAAACCTAGTTATATACACACAGCACAGCAACCCTGTAGGACACACAACACATACACCACTACATTGACACAAGGCAAGGAAGACACGGAGGTTGTGACACTGCTAGTCATGTTTGATATCCTGACCCAATGGGATACACACCTCTGGACAAATGACAGATGCAAATAACAACAGATTGCACTCCAGAGCCACAAGGGACCAATTTAAAACCACACAGTGACAATGACATGGCCTTAACTGGCAGTACAACTTGGAAGATGAATCTTACAATACCACATCAATATCACTCAATCACACACCCTTCCAAGCAATACGTGCTCTGTAAGGGGTGTGTAATGTGTTTTGCTGCAGGTCAAACACCATGAGTCACATAGCATGATGATGCTGACTCTAATGAAGGTGACATGGAATCATTGAGGCAGTACCAACATCTCACATCACTCCTGGGGTGACATTGCCCGCTATCAATAAGAAAGTGGACTGTGCAAAGAGCACATATTGGTGTGACAATATTGCAAAGTGCCCACTGCTACACATACGGATTGAGACAATTACACATATACATAACAGATGTACAGGCACATGGACCTTCTGACACTTAAACCTTCATCCCCACAACCAAGTTAACCAGCTGAAATGGACCAGGTTCAGTAGTGTAAGTACATGTATGGACATGAGCCAACTCAGTGAGGGCACAACAATAGGTTTGCATAGAACTTGTCACACATGGGATATTTGTGCATTGTCAATTGCAAACACTTCAGTGCTGCCAACTTATGGAAATGTGTTTTACATTATCACCTAGCCGAATCAAAGGGCCTCACTGTTGTTTTTCACATGCTATTACATATTTTGAATTGGATGGGATATGCAGGCCATATAGTGCAACCGTGTTACTACCACAGTGGAATCAATTGTGTGTGTGGAAGTATCATGTCACCTCCAGTGAAGGCACATGGACACTTCTTTCTCATGCCATAATGCATGGGAGATACACAATGAGCTGCAACCGCTGATATAAGGTTGATCAGCCAAACACCGGTTTTGATAATTAAACAACCAAATGCAGAAAGAACATCCTAGAAGCCTAGGATCCCACACAATAACACAAACAACACAAGATAACAACTGCCATGCAAAGTGATAATCAAGGTGCAACCAACATCCAAATATTTACACTCATTTTCTCTTTCAGCTGATCAGGGTTATGGGATCTAGCCATGGATCATGACCCCATTTGCCAACCCAAGCACAGCATCAGAGCGTGCTTATAATGAAGCACTTCAGAGGACACACACCATCGCAGAGAGGACTTTTGGCGTAGTGAAGTCCAGATTCCGGTGCCTCGACATCAATGGAGGCAGCCTCCTATAGTCAACTGAAATTGTCTGCAAGATCATTCTGACCTGTGCCATCCTGCGTAACATTTTTGTAAGAAGGAACATTCCCCTCTATGAACCAGATCCACAAATGCCTAAAGAGGAGGAGGAGGAGGATGCTGTTCGTGAACATGAGGGGGAACAACCAAACACTGTAGCAGGATTGCGTCGGAGACAAAACATTGTATAAAACTTCTTCTTACCATAATCACCATCACCACTTTGTTATCATATGTAATTAAACACCTATCTTCATCCCTCAATCATGCTCTGCTAATTTGTATGCATCACATGATCCCTAGGAATCATACTAAGAGTTTAGCCTCATGGAACATTGCAGAAATACAGATTAGGATACTGAAAAAGCCACATCACATTTGATGGGTATAAATGTACAGCCAACATCACACACAGTGTAATATGCCCTGTCTATTTCACATTTGACGGGCAATATCAGAGGACCACAGCTATTACACACATCCATGTTGCCAACATGGTTCATTGCAGCACATGACACACAACTAAGCCACCATCAATCATAAAGTAAAAAAGTGTTTCATACATGAGGCCGTGGGTGTGCTATTGCATTGGTAACAAGAATGTATGACCAGACCCTTGACAGCAGTAAGTACGACATCAGCTATCTTTCCAAGGAGCGTGTGTGACAAGAAGTGCTCAAACCTGAAAATGGATAGCACAAGTGCCCCAGGTATGACCAGCATTGCTCACAAGACATGCCCTGCGCAGTCCATCCCAGGTAATAAGTCCTGCCACTGACATGTTTTCAGTCTCTGCACACCCTTCTCTAGGGGGCCCTGTACATGGACTATCTGTACCCTGATAACCTTCATCTACACACACCCAGACTCCCATTCTGACTCCTGTGTGCTTCCCTCTTCAGTATGGCATGCCATAGTCATGGTTCATTAGTCTGTATGGACTTCAGGTCCGATAATGCACTGCCTGGTAGTCGGTAGGACCTGTAATCAGCTGTTCATTGCTTTCCATGTGAAAGGTCCATTTGGCCCTTTGAACTTGATTCTCAACTCCAGGACTTGTGAGAGACTGAAGCTGCGCACACCTGTGAGCACTTCCATGCAGAACAGCCATTTGAACCTGCCCAGCCATTGCTGCTGCCTGGAACTGCATAGAAGCTGCCATTTTCTGAAACTCCTTGTTGTGCATTGGTGTACAAATCACTTGTGTAACAGAGCCCTTGGGGGATTATGTAACGTTTCAGACCACAGCACAAATACAGTTTTTAGTTCCCACAGTGTTGTTCCAGCTTTTCCCAGTCAGAGTCTGCTCATTGTGTATTTGCCTTGTTCATGTTTGTTCCTGACAGAGCCTGCATCCAATTAGCCTGACTGGTTCCTGTCTTTGCGTTAACCATAGAGGTTCCCTGTGGCTCCATTTGTCTCATAGTTGCTTTCCATGCCCTCTCTTTCCTCATGGGGTGTTGTGTCGGGTAGGTCTACGATGAATCCTCAAATATATAGTATAGTTTAATCAGTTTACTATGTAAATTGCCTAATCCAGCCCCCATCCCTTGTCTGGTTTTGCATGTATTCATTAGTGCCAAACAGTGACAGTGTGCTATGGCTTTATGCATGGATTCGGTACGGTGCCTCCAGCACAACAAACAAGGATTGCCAATGTGTATATAAGGACAAAACATGTTTGTGCCCTGATGGTCCACACACAGATTCACTTCTGCTGCCACCTTTTGATGGGGCTTGCGTGATGACTAGCTGGGACATTCATCAGCACAAAGGCACTGATGTTCCCTGTTGCAGTGGGAATTTTAGAGGCCACCCTGTGTACAAATGTTGTGATGAAACCTGCCTGTTTCCTATTACTGATCCAAAACTTTTTTAAGCACACCAAGGTTGCCCTGTTGTCTGCCTTATTAAAGTTCTGCAGTGCCATAGCTGGACTATCCCTATGTGTGTTCTTTGGCTTTAGATCAAATCTGCTTTGAAGAATACTCAGGGAATTGCTCCACAGACTCATGACTAGACCTGCACGTAACTGTGACAACATGGAGGCCAATACTGACACAGAGTACACATGGCCACAGACTTGAACTGGACACCTTTGTGCACTGAACCCCTGGAAATATGTGAACACATGCTGCATGGTCTGCTGGTCCTCCACAAACACATATTATGACTGATGTACCTCAATGAATGGCATCTGATGGTTATACACAATTATGACACATTCATAAATGCACATTATGCAAAACGTTTCTTGTGACGTTCACACAGAGGCACAACAACAATTGAAATAACCAATTCACAGACATAAACACACAGGCCATGAGTGAATCTTTTAAGTTGCATAGCCTTTCTATCATCTATTGACGCACCACCTGCTCAAACTAGGGAATACCAATTTTAATTCCAAATGTTTGGGTTACTGTTAAGAGTGATAATCCGGCACAACAACATGAGTATTATGGCCCGCAGTAGTGTGGTCTGCCACATGTGCCCAAGCACTAGAACACACACAGCAGGCCCTAACAGCCTATCTTTGTATAGTTATATCTTTCATGTATGTTAAAAATGAGAAAAATGACACAAACAGTTAAAAGACAGATATTTTGACGCAAACACGTCAAAAAGGACGCATATGCATCAAAATATGCCACATATGAGTTACAAAATGACGCTCACAGCCATCATACATCGATTGGACCCTAGCGTTAATTCCAACACTGCACCCCATGAAATAGGTTATCCATGCAAAATATACTGATCTTTGAATGTGGGGTAATTTTTAAGCATATGCGTCAAAAAATATTGACGCAAAGCCCGTAAGCGTCATAAAATGTCACGCATCATAATAAAAACGCACCGCATTTGAGAAAGGAAGTGAGGTAATAGGATATCCTGTTTACAGAAATGGTACAGTGGTTGTACTTTCACTTTCACTGTGCACTCTGTGATTGTTCTAGGCTGTGTGGCTGTGATGAGAGTTGTGTCTGTCCAAATTGTGCTTTTGTCTCCTGTGTGCCATTACATCTGTTGTTTTAGTAATTGTCTCAGTAATTAGGTGTAAGTGTGTTTTTGTCATTTTTTTTCTCTAATTTTGTCTTTGTACTGTTGGGAGTGTGTAGTGGGTACTGTTAGTTGGGGTATTGCTGGGCTGTTTGTGGGTTATTTACGTTTCATATTCATATCTCCTTTCCCTGTTTGTCCCTCTTTTCCCTTTCCTATCACTATTATTTTTCGTGATGTTGGGCTGGCCACGTCTGGGGAGAATGGATGATGCGGAGCTGGGGGCTTTCATTTGGCTGGTGTGCCACTTCTTCCCCCGGATGTTAGAGGCTGGTGGCAGGGTGATACAGGGGTATCACACTGAGGCAAGGATGCTCAGGTGGTCCAAGGTGCTGTTCCACCCAAAGAGAGTGTTCAACTGCCAGCACAACGACCACCAACTCAAACATCTCTGGGCTGACCTTGTGGCCAAAAAGCAAGACCTTCCGGACCACCTGAGAGTGATGATTGGTGGCCCTGTTGGTGAGTTCAAATCAGACTAATGTGTACAGCAAAATGCTCTGTAGTGACAGTAGCAGATTTGGTAACATGCTGCATGCAATGTTTGTGGACATGTGGAATGAAGTTGAACATACAGTGGCCCTGATTTATATAATATTTGCTACACATTACCATCATTTGTTGACGCAAAAGCTACACAAACAACTTGATTTTGTAAATTAGTGCTGCTTTGACTTCAATAGATGATGGTAATGTGGCACTAACAAATGTTTTATTCATGGCCTGTGAGTGTACTAGGAATGAGAAGTATTTCACATGCTAATGCAAGGAATGAATGTAGTCCCCAATTATTTTGAATACAGGTCTGAACTGTATTCATGTACGTGCGTACAAAGATCTTCCTAACCTCTGGTTAAATCTCAGGCTGATATTTTGGTCATTTTCATGATTTAGTCAGCAAGTCATACACTGATTCACACAGACCAGTGATGCCGAAGTATCACCCACAGACTTGAGCCTCCCTGTTAACTAATGTACATGTAGGACTGTATGTTTGACTTCCTAGCAGCATCTAGCACCACACGTCATGCTACTTTTATGCGGCAATTGAGTAGAATGTCATAGGTGTGCATGCAGCTCAAGCCCAGATGGGTGCTTGCATCTATGTGCTTGTTTTTGGAAAGGTATTAGTGAGATCAAATGATGTTGTCAATTGTCTGCAATTAGGAACATAAATGTGGATGTGATTGTCCAATGTTTGAATCAATCCTAGTTGGCATACCTCCTTTCATGTGGTGGTCTGACTAAACCCATGGACAGCTGTCCAAAGCTTACTGGCTGTCCTTGATGTTTGAGAGTATGTGTTGCATGTCCATCACCCCCTAAGGAACAGGGCTAGGGTTGGGAAATATGTGTACCTAGGTGTGATGCTCCCAGTGTAGAAGACAGACATGTAGTTCCAACATTCAATTGTTCCAACCTAGGATACCCCCTCATGATTAGCAACTGCATACCTTCCAGGAAATTCCATTTACAAATCACAGATCTTGTGGCCCTTGATTGTCATCCAGAAGATAGTAATTAGTTGGCCTGTCACATGTGGAGTACTTGCAGCATTTGTTATGTGACTAATGGCAGTACAATGATGCTGAGATCACTTAAGTTGGTACACACCTTTTTTTTTTAGCATTGCCGTGCTGTTAGATAGTAGATGTGTAGGCTGCATTGGCCTGTCATTTCTCAGGGACATTCTAAGATCTGTACTGTGATTTGGACTATTTAAGCTAGTTTTGAGGAAGTGTTAGAATATCATCAGTAGATGTTTTACACAATGATGTCACTAATGTTATGCTTTCTCTATTTTTACAGCTGCCATAATGAATGCCCATGAGATCAGGGAATTCCAGAGGCGGGCGATGCGTTACGTCCACATACTAGATGTGGAGTCTGGGTTCCGCAATATGGCACAGCGTTATCGCCATGAGAGAGCCACAGGGGTCTGGAGGGCATTTGCCCAAGGAGGGGGCATCCTTGCCCACAACAGCCACCACCACCAGCACAACCGGTCACACCACAGTCGCACAAAGGATGCCAGCCACTGTTGCAGGTCCGTCTACCTTATCAGCTCCAGGCCTACAGACAGCAGCTCCTGCACCTCCCCCTCCAAGCACCGTACCAGCACCAGCAGTACCATCCACTAGTGGCACACAGACAACCCCAGCTGCAGTGATAGACAATGCGGAAATCCAAGCAATGAGACATGACATGCAATGGATGCTGCGCAGGATGGACAGGCTGCAGCAGGAGGTATCCCGCAATAGCAAGAGACTGCGGGGTCTAAGGAAGATCCTGCAGAGGGCAAATTTGTGACTTTGAGACCCTCAGCCTCATCCTCTTTCCTGGTTCTTATATTTAGTGGGTTTAGGGGGCTTAGTGTTAGGTTAGAATAGGCTGTTAGTTTAGTTAGTATAAGTGGGTTGGGGGGTGGAGAGGGTTATATTGCTACATGTGTTTTTTTGTGGGTGGGTGGGTGGGGGATAATGAAGTTGGGGTTTAGGTGTATTAAAAAAAAAGAAAGAAAACATTATAACCCCCCCCCCCCCAAAACATATATATTTATTTAGGTTAAGATAGTATGTGTTTAGGTTAGTATATGCTGTCCTACATGTGTCCCGTCATATAAGGGGGGTGGGGGTTGATGTTTAGAGTGTTTAGTTAAATGTGATAAGTAAGTTTAGATTAGGGTAGGTAGGGCCAGTTGTGGGTAATGTGTAGTTAGGATAGGTTAGGTTAGTTAAGGTGTTTCTCCTAGTTTTATTATCAATTTTTTACTGTTAAATAAATATTTAGGTACTCCTTTATAGTATGTGTCATATGCTTGGGGATCAGGGCCTTGGCATGGGTGAACAGTGTCAATTTAGTGTTTGCATTTCTGTACCATCCTGCAACCGAGTCCAATTATTGACATGGTTATTCGCAATTCCTAATGTGCAGTCACATTTGCAGCTACACCACAGCTACTTCTCAATGAATCTGCCATCCACTGCACCCACCATTCAAGGTTACTATGGTTCCCAATGTGTTGTGAAGTTTAGATGTGTGTTTTAAATCTGTCATCATTTGAGACCTGATTTTCAATCATGGGCACTGTGGTACATCTGCATGCAGCCTGATGTTAATGTGAAACCCGAAAAGCTGAATGATGTTATAATCTTATGTAGTATTGTATACATACCATTTCTTATATTGTACTCCCAGGTTACAGATTTGTCCATACACTCGTACACATCCATTCCTGCTGTCTGGTGTGTGTGTGATGAAAGTTTGTAGTCAGATGTCACATACATAAAGATTGTCTTGAAGGGAATGTTGGACACATTGATTTTCAGCTTATGCATACCTTGAAGCGGACTTTTTCAGTCCAACACAGCATTATACTGCTAGTTTTCAATTTACTTCAGAAATAAGGCTGAGGAAGCGGAGGTGATGATACAATCCAGACCCAAGTGCATAGTTATCAGCCCACAATCTTTCAACGCAGTTGTATTGACATTCTATGGCCATTGACATGTGACATACATCACTAATCTCCTACACATTTGATGTGTCATATTACACAGAGACAAAGTGGTTGTGTAAGTGCTATTTATTTTAAAGTGTTGTAGTGCAATAGTTACAAAGGAAAGTATTGTGAGCCCATTAGTGTGCCGCCTTCTGTTGTGATTACACAAGTGCAATGGGACATGTCATTGGACATTCTGGGGTGAAGTGTCATACAGTGCAGAGGAACATGAATTGCCAATGAGGTAGTGAGAGACAATTACAGAGCATAGTGTCAAGGTAAACTGTTCTGGAGAACTGTGCATGTGAGCAGCTGCTGCAAGAATGGCATGTTAACGAGCACAGGACCTAGGATATCAGTGCCCATGTGACTTGTGCTACCGGGTACTCTTACGTGTGAAGGTGATCTGTTCCACGTCTTCATCTTCTGATGTGTGTGTCGTCTCCTCTGCCCTTGGTGGTGGTGGGTTTGAAGGGGCAACATACACTTCAGTGACGTGGAGTCAGAAATCCCAGCAGCTGCCAACTGTGGGCTACTAAGGGCAGTACTGCAGCAAGGAGGAGCTACATCACTGTGGTAGGCAGCCAGGTCATAAGAGGAAATTGAACACTGCTAGGACCATCAGTGCAATCCAATGTAGCACACATTTCCCAACATCAGCAGTACACACTACCAATGCTGACACCCGTATCGTGCCATGCCAATGCTATACATAGTAGATGCTAGGTCTCAGCAACATATAGGTGGATATGAAATATCAGAGACTGGGTCAGTTCCAGATTGTTAAGTGTGGGGCAAGTTCCATCAGAACTCCAACAGCCAGTGCAAGGCCACACCATGATAATGGAAGTAGACGGAGGGTTGAGTAGCACAATAAGGTGACAACATACAATATGGACAGAACCTACACCTAGTGGATGTGACATAGACATTTCCCCCGAAACTGTCCACACTACATGTGACATGGAGGTGGGGCATAGGCTTCGGAGAAAGCTAATATTAATGACAGTAACAAAGAACAGGAACCAAGATCACAATGTGCAACTAATAGGAAGTCAGGAACGTCACATTACAAATGCCACAACACAGACACACTAATTGTACAAAATCTCATTGCAGAGGATGATGGCTCTCCTTTGGATCTGTCTGTCCTTGACTACCCTGATGACCTGGATGACCAGCTGACAACCATCAGCCAGGAAACCCTACAAAGTGTCCTGGGAACCCTCCAGACACCACCTCCAGTCGCAAGGAGGAGCACACATGTAGCAGCCATCCCAGAGGTCCCACCCACCGCCCCAATAATACGACCTGACAGCTCAAACACAGCTGAGGACTCTGCTGACACAGGGACCCCCTTTGAGAGGACAGTAGTGGGAGTATATTGGGAGGTGCGGGTGGGGATGCAAAATATGGCATCTAGCCTGGAAGGGATGTGCATTATGACGTCCACAGAACAGTCAGCAGCCATACAAGTCACACAATCCCTACTGCAAGGAGTCTAGCAGTGTGTGAGGGACCTCACCACTGCTTTGATGGAGTTGCCACAACACCTGCCCTCCCAATCTTGCAGGTGCATGCATGACAACAAAATGGACTCTGTCAGGGCAGACATAGCTGCCTACCACCGGGATGTTGATGCCGTTCTCAATAATCAGGAGCGCCTCCTTGCTGCAGTGATGCCATATGTAGTTCCACAGATGGCAGCTGCCGGGAATTTGGAGTCCATTTCTCCAACCAGTGTGTGTTACCCCCTCAAGCCCACCACCACCACCATCATGGGCAGAGGAGACGACACACACACCAGAGGATGAAGATGTAGAACAGATCATATTCACCTCTAGGAATACCCAGTAGCACCAGCCCATGCCACATGGACACTGTTTTTCCTTTGTCCTGTGCTTGACAGCATGCCAGTGGTGCTACAGTTGGTAACATGCACTCTTCACTGACACACTGTTAAACTTACCACTATGGGCTGCAATTGTTTCTCACTACTCAATTGGCAATTCATGTTCCTCTGCACTGAATGATACTTCATCTCAGCATGTCCAATGACATGTCCCTCAACCTTACACTTGTGTTGTGTCACAATAGAATGCTTTACACTAATGGGCTCACAATCCTGGACTGTGTAAATATTGCACTACACCACTTTAAAATAAACAGCACCCACACAACCACTTTGTCTCTGTGTAATGTGACTTCTACTTTGCTGGAGATTTGTGATGCATATAACATGTCTATGGTCACAGAGTGTCAATACCAGAGTGCAGACATAATGTGGGCAGATATTTAAGCACAAGGGCCATGACATGTAAATCTTCTGTGCTTCATTTGCCTCATTTTTGAAGTAAAAGCAGCACAAACGTACAAAATATCATTGTAATTTATAAGTTTGTGCTGCTTTTGCATCAAAAAATGAGGCAAATGCAGTGCAATAATAGTATATTTCTGGCCCAAGGTATCTACAAGATGACACTCAATGCTGGCAACATCCCCTACAAGAAAGTCATTGTGTATGTGACATTTGTTTTAAAACATACATGCCTCACCCACAGCTTACAGCAGGAATGGCTGTGTAAGAGTGTTTGGCCACTAACGTCAGCTGGGACTACAATTAAAACACATAGGGCCTCATTATGACCCTGGCGGGTGGCGGAGGCCGCCCGCCAGGATGCCGCCCTCCAAAATACCGCGCCGCGGTCAAAAGACCGCGGCGGGTATTACAAGTTTTCCCCTGGGCTGGCGGGCGGTTGCTGAAAAACCGCCCGCCAGCCCAGGGGAAAACGACCTTCCCACGAGGATGCCGGCTCGTAATCGAGCCGGCGGAGTGGGAAGGTGCGACGGGTGCAGTGGCACCCGTCGCGTATTTCAGTGTCTGCAAGGCAGACACTGAAATACTTTGCGGGGCCCTCTTATGGGGGCCCCTGCCGTGCCCATGCCATTGGCATGGGCACGGCAGGGGCCCCCAGGGGCCCCACGACCCCCCCTACCGCCATCCTGCTCATGGCGGCTTTCCCGCCATGAACAGGATGGCGGTAGGGGGGGTCAGAATCCTCATGGCTGCGGAGCACGCTCCGCAGCCATGGAGGATTCACACGAGCAGCGGAAAGTCAGCGGGAGACCGCTGACTTTCCGCTTCTGACCGCGGCTGAACCGCCGCGGTCAGAATGCTCGTTGGAGCACCGCCAGCCTGTTGGCGGTGCTCCCGTGGTCGGTGGCCCTGGCGGCCACCGGCCGCCAGGGTCAGAATGACCCTCATAGTCATGAAATTTGTATACTTGACCTCATCTGAAATTGACACTACTCAGTTTAGCAGTCTTCACATGAAACATCAGGCTGCATGCAGACGTCCCACATTGCCCAACATTCCAACACAGGACCCAAACGATGACAGCTTTAAAACCACACCTACCTGTCCAATACATGGGAACTAAAGTCACGTTGAGTGGTGGGTACAATGGATGGCAGATGCATAGAAATTTAGATTTGTTGTGGCCGCCAATATGACAGCTCAGTTGGAAGTGGGAATTAACATGTCAAGAGTGGGATGTGGATACAGGACAGAATACACAGGCCAACAGACAATTGGCACTGTACACTCATGCAAAGACCCAGAGCCCCAAGCATATGACACATGCATTTGGGGAGTACCTAAATATTTATTTACTATGTACAAGACAGAACTTAAAAATATGTAACACACCTATATTAACCTAATCTATCCTAACTACACATTACCCACAACTGGCCCTAACTAGCTTATGCTAAGCTTACTTACCACATTTAACAACCCACTATACATATTTGCCTCCCACCCCCCTTATATGACGAGACACATGTAGGACAACATATACTAAACTAAACATATACTAACTAACACTAAACAAATATATATGTTTTTGTATTTTTTAAATTGTTTATATATTTTTTTAATTAGAATACACAAAAGCTCCAACATTAACCGCCACTCACCCACCCACAAACTAACATGTAATAAATGTACCCCCCCACCTACTTATCCTATCTAAACTGCTACCCTTCTCTAACCTATCACTAAAACCCCTAGACCCACTAAAAAACTGGATCGGGAATGAGGAGGGAGGGGTTGGAATTAGCGGTGAGGGGAGGCAGGAGTTCAGAGGTTTGCTCTCCTCAGAGTCTTCCTTATAGATTTTAGCCTCCGGCTATTTTTGTCTACGTCCTGCTGGAGAGTGTCAAGCTTTTTCTTTAACTTACGCATGAGCTGGGAAATGGCGGCCATGTCCAAAGCAGCAGATATGGTGGTCTGTGTTCCAGACGTTGTTGCTGCTGCAGGTGTGTTGGTCTGTGGTGCTGAAGTGGAAGGTGCAGCAGGTGTGGTTGGTGTTGGTCCCGAGGTAATGGGTGCAGCAGGTGGGGCTGATGTTATGGTGGCCGCTGTGCTACTGGGTGTAGTTGTGGTGGTGGCTCCACCCGTTGTGGCCAATACCGGCCCCCCTTGGCTGAAAGCCCACCATTCTCCTGTGGCTCTCTCTCTTCGACAGCGTCTTGCCATCCTCCGGAACCCAGACTCGACATCAAAGATGTGTCTGTAACTCACTGCCCGCTTCTGGAAATCCCTGGTCTCCGCAGCATTCATGTTGGCAGCTGTAAAAATGAGACAGACGACCATCAGTGTCATCATTGTGTGCTGCATGTACAGATGATAATCTAACACTCTACCTCAAATTGCACATGCAGTCCAAATCACAGTAAAGATGACATCATGTCCCTGACTAATGAAATGGCAACGCTGCCTACCCATCAAGTGTTTAACAGCACAGCAAAGCACAACAAGAGGTGTACCAAATAAAGTGATCTGTGCATTGATGCAAATGCAGCAAGTACTTCACATGGGCCAGGCCGACTAATCTTTACCATCTGAGTCAACTTCAAGGCACCCAAGACCAGTGATTTGTAGATGTAATTGGCAGGATGGTATGAAGTTGCTAATCATAAGGGGTCAGTGTTGTTTGGGACACATGCATGCTTGAATGAGATGGCTGTCATCTACACTGTGACCATCATCTACCTACATACATGTTCTTCCCCTACCTCTGTGCCTCGGGAAGATGGGCATGCAATACATCATCATAACTATCAAGGACAACCACAAAGCCATGTCCACGTGTACATGGATTTAGTGAGTGGAACACATGTAAGGAGGGCTGCCACCTAGGAACGAGGTATCCACAGGTCAATCACATCTACATTCATGTTTCCATTTGTGGACAACCATCAACATCTGATCTGCCAACACAATTCCAAAATCACACACATTGATGACAGCACACGTCTGGCCTTAACCTGCATGCACGACTATTACATACCACATAAGTGTCTCGTAAATGGAGTACAACTTATGGGGCTGGATGGTGGGGGAGAGTAACCCATACATTCCTACATGTACATTACAATACAGGGATGCACAATTTTGTGCGGAAAACTGATGCATCACTGTCTTGTGAAAATTAGGGTATGACTCAGTGACAATATTCTGACACTGGAGCACTTCCAAGTCAAATGTGGGCCTACATGTGGCTACTAATCACCTTATTCACATGCTGCTGCATATTGCGCAGCACAAGACTCCCAAGATATGACTTTCTACCTGTGAATGTCTAACCCTTGCATGGAACACTATTTCAACATCTAGTCAAGTAATATATCAGATCATGTGCCAGCTCATCATATCTTGCAATGAGTGCAACACACAGGAGTCACTCACACAACATCTGCAATCACTACACAGGACAGGCATTTGCACACTCACAAATATAGCCACTTCCCCAATGGTATATGGGTCCGGTCCACCTGTAAGACATCGAAAGGAAATATAAGCTCAGTGTCCGATCACTATACAAACGTGTGGACAACATATTACAGTCTGTCCCATTTTATATGAGTGAGCTGCTGATCCTGCATGTAGACACTCCAACAGACATACTACTGCAAACTCGCATTGACACTGACACTCCTTGAGTGATAGACACATATATGCACACGTGCACTGGGCCTAATAATCATGTGGTGCTACACCTGACTACAAACATTTGTGGCTAATCCATTTCAGATGGTACTCCATGTATTGATTTGTAATTGGGTGACAATTTCATTGGCACTTCCCTGGTGCACTGAAATACAAGTGACTCAGGTATTATGGCTTGTGTATCCAGGGACAATGAGTAACTGTGTGATGGACATGTTGGTCAATTTTCAGTCTGCAGTTATCGTGCATTCAGTGGTCTATAACAGATGTGGCACAGTTGTATGTAGGTAACAAATGCCCCATTGGCAGTGTTCCCTAAGATGTATATGCCCCCTTTCCCAACATGATGGCAGGGATCATGTGTGTGTAATGATGACAATGTAGCGCTAAACATGGATAGCCCACTTTGCTGTCCCAATACCTTGAAATGTGGTATGCTGAAAGTGTCTTAGCTGATCATTATTGACCGAATGCATGGGCACAGGTGTTTTCATTTGTACCTTAAATGTGTTACTCAGGGCCACATGTACCAAGATCAGGTTTTGTAAGTCACACATTGGGATACTTAGCAACTAGCAATTTGCAAGTAGGATGATCTGAGGTACAACACTGTCAATGGCACTGTTTGCAATTCACAAATGGGGTAGCAAGTGACCTACTTAATGAATTTTGATGAGGTAGGTCTCATTTTGCAACCCCCTTGGGAATGGCGGCACGCACAGGGATGCTGGCCTGCTCGGCTCAGCAGACCACCATGTCTGTGACTGCTTTCAAATAGGGATGTATATTTTCATTTAAATGCGGCCTTATTTCAGCAGGGGTAAACAGAAAGCATTTAAAAAAGAATATCATGACTTGAATACATTTTTGGAAGCAGTCAGTGGTCCGTGGGACAACTTCCTGCTCAGAAACAATTTTTGGGCATTCCTTAGGGATCCGTCACCTTTTGCAAATGGGTTAGCGCAAACTTGAAACAGATGGTAATTGCAATTGTTTAGTGCCAGCATTTGTGGTCAAGAAAGAATCAGAGGACTGCGACTCGATAATAGGAAAGGAACGGCCCTTCCCAAATGCCTTCACAAACCCTCTTTTGTGATTGAGCAATTTGATAGCAAAATGGCAAAATTGGGAGGGGGGGGTGCATTTGAATGAGCATTTTTCCTAATGCGAACACAATAAATCTGAAAACTAGGTTGTTTGTGAGAATCGAAAATAGATTGGTACATGAGGTCCTAAGTAATAGTCGGACATGACTCAACAAAGCTCAGGACTGCATTGTTAACATGTACAGACATGTGGAATACATCACAGTACTGCGACACTAACAGTTTGTTCTACTTGCATTCAACATGGCCACAAACATTGCATGCAGCACGTCAAGACATCTGCTACTGTCACTCGGGTGCATTCTACTGTACACATGTGTCAATGTGATACTCACCAACAGCGCCACCAATCACCACACCGAGCAGGGCCTGTTCTCGGGCCACCAGGCCAGCCCAGTGATGCTTCAGGTGGTGCTCATTCCTTGTTGTGTTGAAGACACATTTGTGGTGGTAGAGCGCCTTGCCCCAACGCACCCGCCTTGCCTCTGCGTGATACCCCTGTATCACATCCCCACTGATCTTCAGCATCATCGGCAGAAAATGTCACACCAGCCACACAAAGGCCCAATCTCCTCCTCACCCAGGCGGGTCAACCTCGCCCTTCCTGACATGTTTGTGCACATCAATTTAAACAGAAAAAGGGAAAAAGGAAGGAAAATAAATCTGAGAAAAGGAAACTTACAACCCAAAATACAAACCCCAACTAACCCAACTAATGTAACCCCCAGACACCCGACAGTACAAATACAATCCAAAAAACACTAAACTACACAAAAGCACTTAAACAGGTACAATATACAAATAGAATACACAAAAAGACACAAGAGAGACACCAGAAGATACAAGAACCCTAATCCAGGTACGAGCAAAACACCAAGACACAGCCACAAAGTTGAGAAAAAAGCACAGACTGTTAAGTGAAAGTGAAAGTACACCCAGAGTACCATATCTGTAAACTGGTTTCCTATTACATCACTTCCTGTACCCTTTGGGGCCTGTTTTCCATCTTGCGTGTATTTTTTTTACACATACGATGTTTGCGTGTATATATTCAAAGCATAACCTACATGTGTGGCAAAATACCATGCATTACCGGGAAACTTCTATTTGAATGGATATCCGCATTCGTGGGTTGTGCTGGTGGAATTAACACTAAGGGCCCATGTATGTTTAGTTAGCGTTTGCGTTGTTTTTCAAACTCATTTGCATCAAAACTTTTGACTCAAACTGTGCTTGCATGATTTTCAGTTATTTAACATGCATTGACCCTGTATCAAGGTGGAGATAGGATGGTATGGCCTGCAGTGTGTGGTATAGAGGTTGGCCACATGTGGTAGAGCATGCAACTGCGGACCAGATTTATACTATCTTTGCACCACATTTCCTTCATTTTCTGACACAAAAGCAGCACAAGCTTACAAAATACAATTGTATTTTGTAAGTTTGCGCCGCTTTTGCGTCAATAAATGCCAGCAATGCGGCGTTATGAAAGTATATATCATGGCCTGTGTGTTTTGTGTGTGAATTAACTGTAACAACATGTGTGCTTCTGAAGTAAGGGCATGCAATATATTTGACATAATGTTCATGTATGAATGTGTTACAAATGGGTATCCACATCAGATGGCAATCAGTGATGTTCAACAGGCATGATATGTGTTTATAGTATGTGTTGGATTCATTTGATATGTGTAGTTGTTTGAATTTGGGGACATTACATTTCACACAACAAACAAAACACAGGAATGATTAAGGATGGCTGATGAGAGCTATGTCGGAGCAACAGGGAACGTCAGTGCCTCTGTGCAGATTAATCTCACAGCTAGTCACCATGCAAGCCCCATAGAAAGGGTGGCAACAGAAGTGAATCTGTGTCTGAACCCTTAGGGCACAAACAAGGATTATACTGACATACACGAGACTAGCCCTTATTGGTCAGGCTGCAGACACAGTAACAATTCCTGGAATACAGCCATCGCACACTGTCACTGTTAGGCACTAATGACTAAATGCAACACTAGACAAAGGATGGGGGCTGGATTAGCCTCCTGGAAATGAGGTGCCAGAACAAATACAAAGTTAAACACTTCTAGACAGGTGAGGACTGATAGTACTCTTACCAGACACAATACCCCAAGAACAAACAGAAAGCAAGGGAACTAACTCAGAGGCAAAGCCAGGCTCAGGGAACAGGCTCCAGTTCACGCAAAGGCTGGAACAGTTCTGGGTAACAGAAAGCCAGTTCTGGCAGAAACAACCATGAACAAGGCTGAGAAACAGGGAGCAGAGTCTGACTGGAACAAGCAGGAACAGCACTGGGTAAACAGAGAGCAGGTTGAGGCGTAATCGGGACTGTAACACAATCCAACAAGAGGTCTGGAACACAAATGAATTGTACTCCAATGCACGACGAGGAGCTTCAGGGAAGGGCAGCTTCTAAGCAGTCCCAGGCAGCAGCAAGGCTAGGGCAGAGTCACATGGCTGGCTGCACAAGAGAGGTCACAGGTGTGTATAGCTTCAGTCTCTCACAAGTCCTGGAGGAGAGAATCCAGTATAAAGGGACAACTGGACTTTTCCCATAGAAAGCAATGGACAGAAGATTACAGGTCCTACCGACTACCAGGCAGTGCATTATGGGACCTGAAGTCCATGCAGGCTACTGTAGTTCTTCTATAGCATGCCATATGTAAAAGGGAAGCAAACAAGAGTCAGAATGGGAGTCTGGGTGAGTGTTAATGATGATTCCCAGGGTACAGGTAGTCTATTTACAGCACCCCCTAGACATGGGAGGGCAGAGACTTAACACATGGCAGTGGCAGGAATTATTTCCAAGGATGGACTGTGCAGGGCATGTGTTGTGAACATTGCTTGTCATACCTGGGACACTCATGCTATCCATTTTCAGAAATGATGCACCTCTTGTCACACACTTCAGAGATAGCAAATGTCACACTTACTAATGTCAGGGGTCTGTTCATACATTCCTGTTACCACTGATATTTCACATCCACTGCCTCATGTATGAGGCGCTTATTTACCTTATGATTAGAGATGTCATAGTTGTGTGTCATGTGCTACAATAGACCATGTTGGCAACGTGGATGTGTGCCATATGCTGTGGTCCTATGATTTTGTCCTTCATATGTGAAATTCAAAAGATGATTTGATTTTTTTTATATGTGTGTTATGTTTGTTGTACAATCATATGCATCACATGTACTGTTGCATCAGAAGTAGTCAGATTTGTCTTTGTGACATGGTCCTTGAGGTAATACTCACATTCCTAAAAAACATGTGATGGAGAAATAAGTAACCAGAGCAGGATTGTGTGATAAAGTGAGGTGTTTAATTACATATCCTAACAAGGTGTTTAGAGTGACTACTGGTGAAAAACGTTTTGAACAGTCCTGCACCTATATTTGGATGTTCTCCCTCATTTTCCTTGGGACCATCCTTCTCCTCCTCCTCCTCCTCAGGCAGTTCTTGCTCGAGTTCATATAGGGGGATGTTCCTCCTCACACAAATGTTGTGCAGGATGGCACAAGTCAATATGATCTTGCAGACCATTTCTGGGGCATATAGAAGGCTGCCTCCTGTGATGTCCAGGCACCTGAATCTGGACTTCAGGATGCTAAGGGGCATATTTATACTCTGTTTGCGCCGGAATTGCGTCGTTTTTTTTTTAACGCAAATCTGACGCAAAACTAACTCCATATTTATACTTTGGCGTTAGACCCGTCTAGCGCCAAAGATCTTGGAGTTTGCATAATTTTTTAGCGTGGACACCTACCTTGCATTAATGATATGCAAGGTAGGCGTTCCCGTCTAAAAAATGACTCCGAGGCATGTGCGCCGTATTTACACTCCCGGGCAAAAATGATGCCCGGGAGTGGGCGGGTCAAAAAAAATGACGTCCAGCCGTTTTAGCGTCATTTTTTAATGCCTGGTCAGGGCAGACGTTAAGGGACCTGTGGGCTCGGAAGGAGCCCAGAGGTGCCCTCCCATGCCCCCAGGGACACCCCCTGCCACCCTTGCCCACCCCAGGAGGACACCCAAGGATGGAGGGACCCATCCCAGGGAACTTAAGGTAAGTTCAGGTAAGTATTTTTTTTTTTGGTGGCATAGGGGGCCTGATTTGTGCCCCCCTACATGCCACTATGCCCAATGACCATGCCCAGGGGACAGAAGTCCCCTGCGCATGGCCATTGGGCAAGGGGGCATGACTCCTGTCTTTGCTAAGACAGGAGTCATTTCAATGGGGGTTGGGAGTAAAAAAAAATGGCGCTAATCGGGTTGAGGCGAAAACTTTGCCTCAGCCTGACTTGCCCCATTTTTTGGCGCCCAAGCTCCATTTTCCCCTACGCCGGCGCTGCCTGGTGTAAGTCATTTTTTTTTACGCACACCAGGCAGCTCCGCCGGCTAACGTCATTCCATAAATATGGCGCCCGCATGGCGCTTTGGAATTGCGTTAGCCGGCGTTAAATTTTTTGACGCACAACTGCGTTGGCGCAGTTGTGCGCCAAAAAGTATAAATACGGCCCTAAAGGTCCTTTCTACAATGGTGCGTGTCCTCCTGTGTGCCTCTTTGTAGGCACGCTCTGCTGCTGTGCTAAGGTTGGGGAATGGGGTCCTGATCCATGGCTGGATCCCGTAACCCTGATTAGCTGAAAAAGAAAATGGGAGTAAGTATTTTGTTAGTGCTTGCACCAGGAATGTCATGTAGCTTGGCAGTTGATATCTTGTGTCGTCTGTGACTTCTATGTGTTTGTAGTATTGTGTGAGATCCTGGGCTTCTGTGCGGTTTTTCTGCAGTGGGTTGTTTGCCTTGACAACTTGTGTTTGGCTCATTGACTTGGAATCTATGATTATGGGGGTCATTACAACATTGGCGGTGAAAGGTGCTTACCGCCGTGCAGAAGACCGTCAATACACCGCCGCGGCCGCGGAATTCCGCCACAGCTATTATGACACACATCTCGGAATCTGCCGAAATTCAGACACCCCCAGAACTCCGCCACACCAAAGGTCAGTGATAAACTGGCGAAAACAAATCCTCCACCTCCACGCCAACAGAAACACGCCCATGCTAACATGACCCACGAATCCACGCTGCGGTCTTACTACCGCGGTATTCCATTGGCGGTACACACCGCCGCGCTCAAAATACACACACAACTCCAAAACACCGCCACATTGGACAATTCCAAATATACACACCTGATATACATACAAACAACACTCCCACACACACAATCCAATATAAAACACACACCCACATCACCCACAAACCCCTACGACAAGAAATGTAGACGAAGGCCAAAGAGACAGCACAGCAAAGACAACCCCACCATACAGAGGCACACAACACCATCACCCACACAACATCCACGCACAAAACACCACACACCACTACACATCACCACACACATCAACACTCACACCGCCCCACACATCACACACCACCCCATGGCACGCCAAAGACACCCCGCTTTTCCGAGGAGGAGCTCAGGGTCATGGTGGAGGAAATTGTCTGGGTAGAGCCACAGCTATTTGGCTCACAGGTGCAGCACACATCCATAGCCAGGAAGATGGAGCTATGGCAAAGAATAGTGGACAGGGTCAACGCTGTGGGACAGCACCCAAGAAATCGGGAGGACATCAGGAAGAGGTGGAACGACCTACGGGGGAAGGTGCTTTCAACGGTCTCCAGACACAACATCGCGGTTCAGCGGACTGGCGGCGGACCCCCACCTTCTCCCCACAACTAACAACATGGGAGGAGCAAGTCTTGACCATCATGCATCCTGAGGGCCTCGGAGGAGTCGGTGGAGGAATGGACACTGGTAAGTCAAATCTTAACTATCAGATCCCCCACCCTACTTGCATGCTAACACACACCCCCACCCTCACACCCTCCCCTATCACTCCAACTCCTCACTAATGTACTAATACCACAAACTACACATCCCAACACCAAGACCTGCATGACACAACTAAGCATGGACACCCATCACCTAAGCATGCCCACTGCACATACCCATAACACCCCCTAACCATCATCACACAAGCCCCCACACAGGAATGCTTGCACTGGGGTACAGAGACACCCACCCATTGCACACCATCACACACACACATGCAATAATCATGCTCTTATGCCCCTGCAGGATCACAAAGGACCGTCACCACACCAGAGGGTCCAGACAACACCACTCCACCCACAGAAGAGGCCCACAGTGACGATAGCAGCTATGCCCTACTCAAGCCTGATGTCCAGCCCGGACCATCGTGGGCCTCGGGACAGTTGGTTCCCCTTGCACAAGCACAGCCCAACACTGACCTTCCACCCTCTGGTAACACCAGCACAACACCCATCCAGCGGGCCCAAACCTCCGTACCCAGGACAGGTCAATCAGCGGTGTGTCCACCACTACAGGGAACCCAGGATAACCCACCACCCCAACAACAACAGGGACCTGAGGGCAGTGGTAGTGGGCACACGGTCCAGGGGACGGAGGCACACGAACACAGGGGAACTGGGAGGGCTGCTGTGCGACAGGGGGCGGACAGGCCAAGGGAACCCACTCTCCACGAGGCCCTATCCTCCATCATGGGAGCATACCACCACTCCCAGGAGACGATGGTGACGGTCCTGGTCAAGTTTCAGGAGACCCAGCGCCTGCAGGAGGACCAGTATTTGGGGTTCAGGGAGGAGCTCAGGACCATCAGCTCCGCCTTGGGCACCATCGTAGGGGTGCTGAAGGACATACAGCAGACCCTGAGGGACACTGTGGCACTCCAAGGGACCCCTGACACTAGCCAGGACGATGAACTGCCCACCACCTCCGCCGGCGCTAGTGGACAGGACGCCCCGCCACAGGACCACCACACCAGCACCCCACCCCCTGCAGACGGACAACCACCGCGCAAGCGGTCCCTGAGAGCCAGGAACAGGACAGAGCAAGATGGCAAGACCCCGCCAGGAAATGAGACCACCCTGATTGTCACCCCACTGTCCCACTTTGTTACCCTGTCCATACTTGAGCTGCCCCAGCTCCACTTCCTATGCCCATATGGGAAGTGCACCTGTGAGACTAATAGACTGGACTCTGCCATGGACATTCCTCCGCCATCACCCATCGCCATTTTACCACCCCCTCCCATTTTTTAGCACTTCAATAAACACCCTTGAAACACAAAACAATCTGGAGTCAGTCTATGATTTGTTAAAATGTAATATCTATGACAGTGTCAAAATGTGTTGTGAGATGTAAAGGCAACATACCAATGTCACACATCACAAGTCCTTGAAGGATGCAAGTAGATGACACATGATGGTAATCACACCTGTGAAACCGTAATGGAAGGAAACAACTCAATTACCAAATAATCCCATGAAATAACACACAGGATAGAGGAGGACGTGTGACAGTGAATGTAATGGTAAAAATTAAAATGTTCTCACCTGTGTGTCACTGGAAATATTGCTGTATGACTGACTCCCTGTTGTCGATGTCTTCTTCCTCAGCTTCCTCCTCATCACTGTTCACAGGCTCCACAGGCTCCACAGCTGCCACAACACCGTCATCTGGACCATCCTCCTGCAGAAAAGGCACCTGGCGTCGCAAAGCCAAATTATGAAGCATAGAGCAGGCGATGATGATCTGGCACACCTTCTTCGGTGAGTAGAATAGGGAACCACCTGTCATATGGAGGCACCTGAACCTGGCCTTAAGGAGGCCGAAGGTGCGTTCGATCACCCTCATAGTCCGCCCATGGGCCTCATTGTAGCGTTCCTCTGCCCTGGTCCTGGGATTCCTCACTGGGGTCAATAGCCAGGACAGGTTGGGGTAACCAGAGTCCCCTAATAGCCACACCCAGTGCCTCTGGAGTTGACCCATCATATCAGGGATGCTGCTATTCCGCAGGATGTAGGCGTCATGCACTGAGCCAGGGAACATAGCATTAACCTGGGAGATGTACTGGTCTGCCAAACAGACCATCTGTACATTCATGGAATGATAACTCTTCCTGTTCCTGTACACCTGTTCACTCCTGTGGGGGGGGACCAGAGCTACATGGGTCCCATCAATGGCACCTATGACGTTGGGGATATGTCCAAGGGCATAGAAGTCACCTTTCACTGTAGCCAAATCTTCCACCTCAGGGAAAATGATGTATCTCCTTACATGTTTCAGCAGGGCAGACAACACTCTGGACAACACGTTGGAAAACATAGGCTGGGACATCCCTGATGCCATGGCCACTGTTGTCTGAAAAGACCCACTTGCAAGGAAATGGAGCACTGACAGCACCTGCACGTCAGGGGGGATTCCAGTGGGATGGCGGATTGGTGACATCAGGTCTGGCTCCAACTGGGTACATAGTTCCTGGAATGTGGCACGGCCAAACCTGTAGGTGACGATGACATGTCCCTCTTCCATTGTCAACAGGTCCACCAGCGGTCAGTACACCGGAGGATTCTGCCATCTTCTCAAATGTCCCAAATGACGGCGCCTATGAAGGACAACAGCGACGATAAAGTAAAAGAATTTCCAGGTATGTACCCACAGTTACACAGAAGGCTACACCAAACACAAAACCCTTCCTGTATGTGTGTTGAGTGTAGGCCTAGCTATGTGTGACGCAGAAGTAAATGAAGCCATGTGGGCCCCTGAAATGGCGGCTGCCTGACCTCTAAACTGGGACAATGGGATTGTGGGGTAACTGCGCTGGCGTTGCACACCGTCACGGTAGGCGGTCGTAGACCGCGGCGCAATGCTGCATTGGTTAACATAGGACCCTATGGGTCCCAGGAGCCAATGAACAGGTGCGCCGGCGGTGATGACACGCACCGCCGCGGACGTCACCGCCATTTTCTATCTGTTCAATCACTAGATACCTGATCTTCGACAGGAGAGGACCTACACTGGAAGTGCTGCTGTGACCTTGGTCTGGAAGAGACAATGGCTGCTGCGTCTGGGGAAAAAGCCCCTGCCTTCACTGCTCAGGAGTTGGAGAAACTGGTAGACGGGGTCCTCCCCCACTACACGCTACTATACGGTCCTCCAGACCAACAGGTTAGTACACAGGGAGCACGTAGTATGGGCTAAGCCTGGGTGGAGAGGGCTGGTTGTAAGAGGGAAGGGGGCAGAGTTCAGGGAATATGAATGCATGTGAATGAATGAGCCACATGGCTAGAATAGGGAGGGGGCCACTCACATCGACGGTGCAGTTGGTAATGACTTTTTGTCTTCCCTTGTGCATGTCATGTAGGTCAGCGCCCACCAGAAGAGGGACATTTGGCGTGCCATCGCCAAGGATGTCCAGACCCTGGGGGCCCACCAGAGACGGGGCACCAACTGCCGGAAAAGATGGGAGGACATTCGCAGCTGCAGCAAGAAGACGGCGGAGGCTCAGCTGGGGATGGCCTCCCAACGTGGGAGGGGTGCCTGTCGCACCATGACCCCCCTGATGTTCCGGATCCTGGCGGTGGCCTACCCTGAGTTGGATGGGCGCTTGAGGGCATCACAGCAGACACAAGGGGGTGAGTAGAACCTCATTCTGCGGACTTTGCGCAAAGTGGAGGGGTCTGGGTGGGGGAGGAGGCCTGTGGGTGTACCTAGGCCAGCCAGAAATACGTAGACTAGGCCCCTCTGTAATGCAGCCCATGTGGCACTCTACACCACCGCAGTAGAGTGCCAAGTACAGGTATATATGCCCCTGTGGCATCCATGTGTGCAGATGTCCACCATAGCCATGTAGGCCAGATCCCAGGAATTGCATCTGCAGAGGCCAGGAGCACGGCGTACTGCAGGGGGCTGCTGTGTCTGTCTTGTCCGCCAACGGTAGCGGTATGCCATGCACTCAACCTGTTCTTCTTCTGTCTCCCCCCCCTTTTTGTGCTTTCGCTGTTCTTTTGTGCATCAGCATCATCAGGTACAGTGGCACCGGAGCACGAGGGAGCTGCAACCCACATGGCCATGGAGGGCCACAACACAGACTCAGAATACACCAGTGAGACGGAGGGCGAGGGGAGCTTCACGTCGGCCACCGGATCACCAAGCAACGACACGGATTCGTTCGCTGATGTGAGATCCCTTGTGGTGGCGGCACCATCTGTGCGCCCCACTTCTACAGGTACAGCCGCCACCTCCCCTACCAGCACCGGCCTCCCAGCAGCCCCTCAGCGTTCGCCCCGTGCCTGCTCACCCAGGACGGTGGGCATCACCTTCAACACAGGCACCTCAGGCCCTGCCCCAGTCACCCCTGTTGCCCTCAGTGAGGAGGCCATTGACCTCCTCAGGTCACTCACTGTTGGACAGTCTACCATTGTGAATGCCATCCAGGGTGTAGAAAGGGGGTTGCAACACAGTAATGCATTCCTGGAGGGCATTCATTCTGGTCAGGCTGCCCTTCAGCGAACCCTGCAATCTCTGGCCTCTGCACTGATGGCAGCCATTGTCCCTGTCTCTAGCCTCCCCCCTCCAACCACCTCCACCCAGACCCAATCCCCTGTACCCCAGCCCATCCCAAGCACACCTACAGACCAGCATGCACACAAGTCAACACACAAGGGAAGCTCAAGCTAACATAGGCACCACACAACCCACAGGCACTCACGCAATCATCACCCACATACAGACACAGCAACATCCACTGCCTCCACTGTGTCCCCCTCCTCGTCGTCTCCCTCCTCCCTCCCAGTCTCATCTACACTCTCACCTGCATGCACTACATCTACAGGCACCAGGACTCGCACCAGAACACCCAGCACCACTTCTCGCTCACCTGCACTCACCACCTCCACTCCCATTTACACGTCCCCTGTGTCCTCTCCCAGTGTGTCTGTGACGCCCCCTCCAAAAGTACACAAACGCGAGCACCCACACACCCAACATCCATCCACCTCACGACAGCCTCCAGTACCTGCACCTGCACCCAAAACACCTAAAGTGACACCTCCTACAACCACCTCCTCTTCCTCCACTCCCAGGCCCCCTCCAACTACCCATTCCAGTGTTCGTCAGAAACTGTCCCTCTGTAAAGTGGACCTTTTTGCCCCCACCCCCCCTCCAATTCATCAGTCCCATCGTAGCGCCTTAGCCAAAAAGCCTCCAATACCAGTGGTGCCTGTTCAAGGTGTGTGGAGTGCACCGGCCACCAGGGCAGGCAGTATGACCCGGAGCCAAGGCACTGGCAGCCCACCCCCTGTAAAGGCTCTGAAATTGGAAAGTGGCCGACGGGACCCTGTGAAGACTCCTGGAGGGGAAACAACTCACAGGGGTCCCAAGGGGATTGCAGAGTCAGCTGTGACTCCTCCAAAGGTGGGGAAGGGCAAGAGGAAGTCTGCACAGCCTGGTGTATCACGGCGGAGAAGGGCGGCATCCTTCCCGGCGGTCGAGACGCCACCGCCAGCACCGTCGTCACTGGTCAGGAGACCACCGCCACCGCCGGAGTCATTGCCCAGGAGGGCCCAAGTATCGTCACTGGTCAGGAGACCACCGTCGGAGTCAGTGCCCAGGAGGGCCCAAGTATCATCACTGGTCAGGAGACCACTGCCGGAGTCAGTGCCCAGGAGGGCCCAAGTATCGTCACTGGTCAGGAGACCACCGCTGGAGTCATTGCCCAGGAGGGCCCAAGTATTGTCACTGGTCAGGAGACCACCGCCGGAGTCAGTGCCCAGGAGGGCCCAAGTGTCGTCACTGGTCAGGAGACCACCGCCACCGCAGGAGTCATTGCCCAGGAGGGCCCAAGTATCGTCACCTGTCAGGAGACCACCGCCGGAGTCAGTGCCCAGGAGTGCCCAAGTATAGTCACTGGTCAGGAGACCACCGCCGGAGTCAGTGCCCAGGAGGGCCCAAGTCTCGTCACTGGTCAGGAGACCGCCATGGCAAAGCACCGCTGAACAGTCTAGAGACCGCCATGGCAAAGCACCGCTGAACAGTCCAGAGACCGCCATGGCAAAGAACCGCTGAACAGTCCAGAGACCGCCATGGCAATGCACCGCTGAACAGGGCATGCACCGGGGAAGAATGAAAAGACCGCCACATCAAGTATCGTTATCCCATATGCAGCTGGGACAGTGATGGGACAGGAACTTTCACGGGGAGACTAATCCAGTCTGGGCACCAGTCCCCCTCCAGAGCCAGTGGCGGCTGTTATGTACTTCCGAAATTGTGGCTTTGCACTCCCCAGGATGGTCCAGTGGGAAACCCACCCACTGTAGAGACTTGAGAGACTGTGGCTTTGCACTCCCCAGGATGGTCCAGTGGGCAACCCACCCACTGTAGAGACTTGAGAGACTGTGGCTTTGCACTCCCAAGGATACATCAATGGGCATGGAGCCCCGTCGTGGATCTGGCTTTGCAGTCATCCGGCTGAGGTGCCCCCCCTTCCCTTCCCCCTGAGGTTCCTGTAGTATTTCTATCTGATGCCCCGGCAGTGTTCTCTCCGATTGTGGACAGGTATCTACTGTGGGCCTCGCCAATGCATTTTTGGACTAGTGGTGCACGGACATTGATATGTGCATATCTGCACTACTTCTCGTAATGTATATATTTCTGGCTGATTTCATAATATATCTGTATATTTTTGACAGACATGTATATTGATACATTACAATGTTTGAACTGATTTTGTTTTGTCTTTGCATTCCTCCGGGGGGATTGTGGGTTGTTACTGTGATTTTTGTGAATGCATTGGTGTGTGTGTTGTAATATGCGAGGGTAGGGGTGGGGGTGGGGGTGTTTTGTGTGTGTGTCCCTAACTTTTGCCTCCCCCCTCCCCTATGTCGTAGGTTCAGTACTCACCGTTGTCTTCGCCCGCGCCAGCGTTGGTCTTCGTAGATGATTAGGAATACAAGGGCCAGTAGAATGTGTAATTCGGGCTCCATGGAGTCCTCGTTCCTCGTGGGATGTGTTCAGGTGAGCGTTTTCCCATTGCAGTAACTGTTTCCGCCATGTTTTTATCCACGTGAATCCGCCCCGGAAAAGGTGGCGGATTGATAGGTTGTAATAGTGTGGGCGGTACATTGTCTTCCGCCTGTCTGTTGGCGGTGTCCGCCGCGCTGCTTGTCTGTACCGCCGTGGCGGGTAGTGTGTTAACGTGGCTGTCTTTGTTGGCTGTTTCCGCCATGGTCATAATTCCCTTTTTTTGTCTGCCGGCCTGTTTGCGGTATTGCTGCACCTTTAACACCGTCCGCCAGGGTTGTAATGACCCCCTATGTTTCCAAAATGATGGTCAGTATGCATATACCATGCGTTGTGTAGTGAGCAACATGTTTTAGTGTGCTTTCACTGGAGGGGACATGATACTTCTACACACACAATAGATTCCAATGTGGTAGTAACATGGTTGCACTACATGGCCTGGACAACCCATCCAATTAGACATATGTCATTGCAGATGAAATGCAACAGAGAGGCCCTTTGATTAGGCTTGGTGACAATGCACAACACATCTCTGTTAGACATTTCATCTTTGGCGTGGTCTCCCTTAAATTTTTGCCTCTGTTTCCCAGGTTGTTGATGTGTGCTGGACTCTGATTTTGCTGTTTTTGTTACTCTGGGCACTTTACCACTGCTAACCAGTGCTAAAGTTCAAGTGCTCCTTTACAAATGTGTACGTAATTGGCTTATCCATGATTGGCATATTTGATTTATTAGTAAGTCCCTAGTACAGTGCACTAGAGGAGCCCATGGCCTGTAAATCAAATGCTACTAGTGGGCCTGCAGCACTGGTTGTGCCACCCACATAAGTAGCTCTGTAATCACGTCTCAGACCTCCCACAGCAGTGTCTGTGTGGGCAGTTTTTACTGTAAATTCGACTTGGCAAGTGTACCCACTTGCCAAGCCTAAACCTTCCCTTTTCTTACATGTAAGGCACCCCTAAGGTAGGCCCTAAGTAGCCCCAAGGGCATGGTGCAGTGTATGGTTAAGGTGGCACATATAGTAATGTGTTTTATATGTCCTGACAGTCAAATATTGCTACATTTGTTTTTCACTTTTGTGTCTCATAGGTTAACATGGGGGCTATCATTAAATATGATTAAAGTGTAGATTCCCTGTGGGAGCGGATGGACATGTGGAGTTTGGGGTCTCTGAGCTCACAATTTAAAAATACATCTTTTAGTAAAGATGATTTTAAGATTGTGTGTTTGAAAATGCCACTTTTAGAAAGTGAGCATTTTCTTGCTTATACCATTTCTGTGACTCTGCCTGTTAGTGGATCCCCTGACTGGGTTAGTTTAACAGTTGGGCTGGTTGCATCTCACACTAGACAGTGACACAAAGGGAGCTGGGGTGTAGTCTGCATTTCCTGATGAGCCACCTGTGCTAGGAGGGTCGGGAGGAGTGGTGACTCACACCTAAAAGCGCTGTGCCTGCCCTCACACAATACAGTCTCCAACCCACTGGTGAGTGTCTGGGGCCTGGCCTGGGCAAGGCAGGATTTCACAATCAAGAGAGACTTTGCTTTGAAGTAGGCCTACTTCAAAGGAGAAAATGGGTATAAGAAGGGCACCCAAAACCACAGACTTTGGAACACTTCTGGAAACCAAGAGGAACCTCTGCCTGACGAAGAGCTGAAGAGCTGAGGAAGAAGAGCTGTTCTGCCTGTGACTGTGCTTTGTGGGGCTAGGCTGCAGTTGCTGCTTCTGCCACAGTAAGAGGGCAAAGACTGGACTCTGTGTGCCTACCATCTTGTGAAGATCTCCAAGGGCTTGATTTAGAGCTTGCCTCCTGTTGCTTGAAGTCTCAGGGACAGCAAAGACTTCTCTCAAGTGGTGCCCATCCAGTTCCTGGGACCCTGAAAGGAGAAGCTGGCAGCCTAACAAGAACACAGAACGCGGTGCGGGGAAAAGATCGACGCAACTCCGATCTGTGGTAGAAAAATTGATGCGCTGCCAGCTTCATGGCTGAAAATCGGCACTCACCTGCAACGAGACTGGAAGATCGATGCATGGAGCTGGAGAAACGACGCGCAGCATCGCTGATGGAGGCTGGAAGATCGCAACCCACACTTTGTGGTTTTCGGATCATCGTGCGGCTGGGTTTCCGACGCAAGTACTGCTGGGCATGTAAAAACAACGCAAGGCGTGCCCATACTCGTGAGTGCTGACCAGATCGACGCATCGCTCTCCTGCGGATATAAGAAACGATGCGCCCGACTGACGAAAGGAGAAACAATGCAAGGTCTCGTGAGTGAGTGAAATCGACGCATCGCAAGCCCTTTTTGATGCACACTCACCCGTGTGGGGTTATTTTTGACGCACCCAAGGTACATTTTCACACTAACAGTGTTAGTGTGTGTTGAAAACTACATGAGGACTCTTTTTGCTTTTTAATTGATAACTTGACTTGTGTATTGTGGAGTTTTGTTGTTTTGGTCTTGTCTTCTTTAGATAAATATCCTCTATTTTTCTAAACCTGTGTTATGTCATTTTGTAGTGTTTTCATTAAGTTATTGTGTGTGTTGGTACAAATACTTTACACCTAGCACTCTGAAGTTCAGCTTACTGCTCATGCCAAGCTACCAAGGGAGTAAGCAGGGGTTATCGGAGGGTGATTCTCTTTTACCCTGATTAGAGTGAGGGTCCTTGCTTGGACAGGGGGTAACCTGACTGCCAACAAAGACCCCATTTCTAACAATCTCCATAAGTTGGCAGCACTGAGGTGTTCAGTATTGATAGTGCACTATGTCCTATGTGTGACTTGGTTCTTTGCAAACCTTCGTAGTTCCCTCTGCCAGTGGCTCATGTGCAACCTTGCACCTACACTACCAAGCTTGCTCCAGGTAACCTCGCTAACTGACTTGAGGAGATGGATGTACCTGTGCAGGAAGGCCCATCTCCTTGTACATCTGTTATTGTGATGGACAATTGGCTCTTTCAGTGTGTGCAGCAGTGTGCAGTTTGCATTAGTAATACATCAATATGTGTCCATAGCACAGTTCACTTCCTTATTGCTACCTGGCAACGGCACCCCAGAAGTGATGTATGATGTTGCGACTCCCTCAGTATTTCCTTCTCACCTACATGTGAGTCTACATCATCATGCTATGTGTCTCATGGTGTTTGAGCTGCAGCAACACACATTGCACACCCCTTTCACAGTACATATTGCTTGGGAGGGTGTCGGATTGACTATGTGGCCTAATGTAATATTAGATGGTTCCTCTTCCAAGTTGTACTTCCAGTGCAGGCCATGTCATTGTCGCTGTGTGCTTTGAAATGTGTCCCTTGTAGCTCTAGAGTGGCAGCTAATGTTAGTGGCAGCTGTCATTTGTCCATAGGTCTGTATCCCATTGTGTCAATGTGTACAACATAACTACCTGTGTCACACCTCAGTATCCTCCTGCCCACGTGTCAATGTAGTGGGGTATGTACTGTGTGTCCTATAGGGTTGCTGTGCTGTGTGTATATTGCTAGGTTTATGGACTTACCGACAAGTAGGCCATTGCCATATCGTCTGTCCTGGAAGTGCTGAGTGATGGTGCTGTGGTGAAAGATGAAGGAATCATGTACACTCCCAGGATACTTGTCTAAGATGTTGGTGAACAATCCCTGGTGGTTAACTATGGCCTGCACATTTATGGAGTGGGTGTGCTTTCTGTTCAGGTATAGATGCTCTGTTGCTGCAGGTTGTACAATCCAGACATGGCTGCAGTCAATTGCACCAAGCACATGCGGGAAGCCGTGTATTTGATAAAACCTCTGTTTAATCTCCTGCTGCTTCTGCTGGGTGTTGGGGAAGCTGATGTGGTGGGGTGTTAGGGAGATGATTGCATCTAGGACCTTGGGAAGGAAGGCGGAGAATGAGGACTGTGATACCCCAGCGACCAGGGCACCCGTTGTTTGGAAGGAGCCACTTACCAACATGTGCAGGACAGCTAGCAGCTAGGTCAACAGTGGTATATTGTGTGGTGTCTCCAGCCTGGCAGTTATATGTGGCTCAGTTTGGCTCAGCAGCTGCTGTAAGGCTTCACAGTTGAGTCTATACCTCCGGAAGATGTCCTGTTCCCTGTGGCCTTGGAGGGTTGTCCTGGTCCAGAATAGCCTCTCCTGCCTTCTGCGTTGCCTTTGGGGGCTACTTTGGGGTGGTGGTGGCTGCTGCTGTTGGTCCTGTGCTCTGCATAGTCTAGCATGCTGCATTAGTAGCACCTCCATATTGTCCTTATTGAGAAATGATGTTGCTTGTGTGTGTTTTCCTTAAGTAGTGGTGTGTTTGCCTGATTTTAATGCCTGCCCTGACCCAGGCATTAAAATTTGACACAAATTGTGATTAGCGTCATTTTTCAGGTCCACTTTTCATCCGTGCGTCATTTTTGCCCTGTTGGAGAAATATGGCGATAAGGAGTTTGAGTCAGTTTTTGGACAGGAACGCTTACCTTGCATCTCATTGACGCAAGGCAATTTCACTCATCCTTAAAATGAAGCAAACTCCATATTTTTTAGACACTAGACAGGTCTAGCATCAAAATATAAATATGGAGTTAAGTTTGCATGATATTTGCATTAAAAAAAATGACGCACATCGGGTGCAAACAGAGTATAAATATGGGCCTATGATCCTAAAAGTGACATTGAGTAATATTTACCCTTTGAAACAAACTGTGTTTCATTTTAAATGTTTGCAACTTTGTCCTTCTACGTGATGCCTTTACAGTTTACTTTTTTCCCATGGGTTAGAAAATCATTAAAATATAAACAAGAAACAAGTCTTGGAACATCAAATGACATACATCAAATTAGTACTTCTGCTTTCTTTTTTCTGCTGCAAGAATCCATGAGGCTTACTTTTGGGAAATTGGCATAGGTCAGTGCTGCAAGTCTTCTTGCTGCACTGCCCTACACCAATGTGAAAGGGCAGGGATGCACCGTACTGATGCATTACAGTGCATTCCTGTGCATTCCTTTTGCACTGATGCACAATTGGCTGCCTAGCGCTATTGCAGGCACCCTTGCATCATAGTGCAAGGGTGTCTGTGCTGCATGCACTATTGTTTTTGTGCAGGAAGGGGCACCTTCCTTTACAAAAACAATCCTGAGAGTCATTTTCCTCTTTTTATGCATGCTGCCGAATGCAGCCCACACAGAAAGAGGAAAAAGCTAGGAGAAATTAAAATGTATCTCCTTGTTACATCTGCTCTTGGGAGACATAGGCCCTCATTACAACCCTGGCGGTCGGTGTTAAAGCGGCGGTAAGACCGCCAACATGCCAACGGTAATAAAAATGGAATCACGACCATGGCGGAAACCACGAACATAGACAGCCACTTTAACTCGCCGACCGCCACAGCGGTACAAACAAACACAGCGGCGGTCACCGCCAACAGACAGGCGGAAGACAATGTACCGCCCACACTATTATGTCAGGCCAATCCACCACCTTTTCCGGGGTGGATTCAACACAAATAAAAACACAATGGAAACAGGACTTGGAAGGGAAAACACTCACCTCTACACAACCCACAAGAAAGCAGGACGTCATAGAGCCTGAACTCCAAATACTCCCTGCGATAGTATTCCTGCTCCCCTACCAGGAGCACGAAAGATGGCGGCAACGACCACGGTGAGTACTGCACCTACAACACAGGGGATGGGGGAGGGAAAAGAGAGTGACACACACACGCAACACCCCCACCTCCACCCTCACCCACAACAACATACACACCAATACATGCTGCAACATTAAATTTACACCCCCCAACCCCCTGGAAGAACGCAAGGACAAAAGGAAATGAGTTGAATGATTGTAATCAATAAAAATCCATTAGTCAAAACTTTATATACAGTATAAACAATTATGTACACCAACCAATCAAGTCCGGGTAGTGCACCATTCATAGTCCATGGACCACTGGGCCCAAAATGCATGGGCGAGGCCCACACTCGATACCAGACTCGAAACGGAGAGAACACTGCTGGGGCATCAGATCGAAATGATACAGGCAAATCAGGGCGAAGGGAAAGGGGGCACCTCAGCCGGATGAGTGCATGACGCCAGCTCCAGGAGGGGGCTCCATGCCTATTGATGTATCCTGGGGAGTACAAAGCCACAGTCTCTCAAGTCTCTCCTGTGGGTGGTTTGCCCACTGCTTTATCCTGGGGTGTGCAAAGCCACAGTCTCTCAAGTCTCTCCAGTGGGTGGGTTGCCCACTGCTTTCTCCTAAGGAGTGCAAAGCCACAGTCTCTCAAGTCTCTCCAGTGGGTGGTTTGCCCACTGCTGTGTCCTGAGGAATGCAAAGCCACAGTCTCTCAAGTCTCTCCAGTGGGTGGTTTGCCCACTGCTCTATCCTGGGGAGTGCAAAGCCACAGTCTCTCAAGTCTCTCCAGTGGGTGGGTTTCCCACTGCTTTATCCTGGGGAGTGCAAAGCCACAGTCTCTCAAGTCTCTCCAGTGGGTGGGTTGCCCACTGCTCTATTCTGTGGAGTGCAAAGCCACAGTCTCTCAAGTGGATAAGTCGCCACTGGTTCTGGAGGGGGCCTGGTGCCCAGAGTGCTTCATCCTGCCAAGGACTGAGGTAGTGGATGTGAATCTCCACTGGTTCTGGAGGGGGCATTGTTCCCAGAGTGCTTTATCCTGCCAGGGACTGAGGTAGTGGATGCCTTTCTCCACTGGTTCTGGAGGGGGTTTGGTGCCCATAGTGCTTCATCCTGCCAAGGACTGAGGTATTGGATGTGACACTCCACTGACGGTGGAGCAACATGCAAGCTGCCCAGGCCCCTGGAAGTGACCACCAGCCTTGTACGAATGACCACTGGGGATGGCTGCCATGTCTGCGGTGGTGCCACTGGCTCAGGATGCTGCGGGCCACTGGCAGTGCTAGTGGCGGGGTCAGTAGCAGCGGTGCTTGCGGCGGGCTCTGTGGCATCGGTTCTGGCGGTGGTCATTGTGGCGGCGGTGCTGGTGGCGGGCTCACTGACTGTGGTGCTGGCGGCGGTGTCAGTAGCAGCAGTGCTGGTGGCGGGCTCACTGACTGCGGTGCTGGCAGCGGTGTCAGTAGCGGCGGTGCTGGTGCTGGGCTCACTGACTGCGGTGCTGGTGAAGGGCACAGTGTCTGCGGTACTGGTGAAGGGCTCAGTGTCTGGGGTGATGGTGAAGGGCTCAGTGTCTGGGGTGCTGGCGGCGGTGTCTGTGGTGGCGGTGCAGGTGCCTGTGCCGGTGGGGGTCTTGTCCGCCGTGCAGGTTGGTGTCGACGTGGACTTGCCTTTCATTTTCAGGCCCTTCCCCACCTTGGATGGTGGCCCAGCTGTCTTGCCAATTTCAACTTTTGTCTTGCCTAAGCCCTTGGTGGCAGGTGTTTTCGCCTCCTCCCTCTGGGATGTGGGCAACCTTTTCTGTTTTGGAGATGGCGGAATGTCCTTGCCCTCGCTCCTTGGGACTCTGGCAGCCCTGTTGCTTGGCGCACTCCAAAATCCCACCATTGCTCGCACCACTGTGCCCTGTGATGTGGTGGCCGAGGTGCTGGGTTGGGACCTGGAAAGGCGGGCCCGAGGGGAAGGACGGGGGAGGGAGGTGTAGGGAAGAGGTCAACATTTGATAGGAAAAGCTTTTTAGACACACTGGGACGGGTAGATGGAGGGGGTTTGGAAGTGGAGGAAGAGGTAGTGATTGTAGGAGGTGTTCGTTTGGTGACTTTGGGTGAAGGTGCATGGGCGAGAGGCTGTTGTGAGGTGGATTGCTGTTCGGTGGGTGTGTGACTGCATTTGTGTACTTTGGGAGGAGGGCACACAGACACACTGGTAGAGGACTCAGGGGATGTGTGAATGGTAGTGGGGGTGGTGAGTGCACGTGAGCGGCGTGTGGTGATGGGCGTGCTGGTGATAGAGGTAGTGGCTGAGGATGTAGTGCATGCAGGTGTGAGTGGAGACGTGACAGGGAGGGAGGAGGGAGACATGGAGGAGGGGGACACAGTGGAGGCAGTGGATGTTGGTACGTGTGCATGGGTATGGGGCTTGTATGAGTGCCGGTGGGATGTGTGGTGCTTCTGTTTGCCAGAGCCACCCTTGTGTGTTGATGTGTGTGCATGCTGGTCTGATGGTGTGCTTGGGATAGGCTGAGGTACTGGGGATTGGGTCTGGGTGGAGGAAGTTGGAGGGGGGAGGCTGGACACAGGGACAATGGCTGCCATCAGTGCTGAGGCCAGAGCCTGAAATGCTCGCTGTTGGGCTGCCTGGCCAGAATGAATGCCCTCCAGGTATGCATTTGTTTGTTGCAACTGCCTCTCTACACCCTGGATGGCATTCAGAATGGTAGACTGCCCAACAGTGAGGGATCTCTGAAGGTCAATGGCCTCCTCACTGAGGACAGCAGGGCTGACTGGGGCAGGGCCTGAGGTGCGTGGGGCGAAGGAGGTGCCCACCCTCCTGGGTAAGCGGCCACGGGACTCACGCTGAGGGGCTGCTGGGAATGCAGACCTGGTGGGGGGGTGGCAGCTGTACCTGTAGATGCGGTGGGCACAGAGGGGCCTGCCACCGCAAGGGAGCTCCCATCAGAGGAGGAGTCGGTGTCGCTGGTCTCTGCTCCTGTCCCTGCAGTGGAGCTCCCCTCGCCCTCCCTCCCACTGGTGACTTCAGACTCCGTTGTCTCGCCCTCTAGGGCCATGTGGGATTCAGCTCCCTCCTGCTCCGGTGGCACTGCTCGTCCGTCTAATGATGCTAATGCACACAAGAACAGGGAGACCACAAAAAGGGGGGGGAAGAAAGAAGAAAGACATGTTCAGTGCATGCAATACCGCTACCGTTGGTGGACACTACAGACACAGCAGCCCTCTGCACTACGCCATGCACTTAGAGTTCCCTAATTAATCACAGGGACATGGGGTACCTGGCCTATGCCCGATTGCTGCACACATGGAAGTCACAGGAGCCTGACTAGGTATAGATGGCTCTTACCACTGGTGGGGTTGGGGTGCCACTTAGCCTGCCTCACAAAGGGTCCTTGCCTACAAAGCTCGCCCTAGCCTAGGGGAACCCACTGCTCATCTCCCCCAACCAGACACCTCCTAATGCACGCAGAGTCAGATCGATGTGACGGTACTCACCCCCTTGTGGCTGCTGTGATGCCCTCAAGCGCCCAACCAACTCGGGATACGCCACCGCCAGGATCCGGAACATCAGGGGGGTCATGGTGCGACGGGCACCCCTCCCACATTGGGAGGCCATCCCCAGATGGGCCTCTGTCGTCGTCTTGCTCCAGCGGCGAATGTCCTACCATCTTTTCCGGCAGTGGGTGCTCCATCTGTGGTGGACCTCCAGGGTCCGGACATCCTTTGCGATGGCACGCCAAATATCCTTCTTCTGGTGGGCGCTGACCTAGAGGAATAGTACAGGGGAAAATGACAAACTTTAACTGTCCGGACCATCACAGTCATTGTCCCACATTCCCACCCTTGCCCTGACGCACATACACTCACCGCCTGCTCAGACAGGCCTCACACACGGAGCCCCCCGTATCTTCCATCCACACCACCCCAAACAGGCATTGCCCATACAGCATGCTCACAGTGTACTCACCTGTTTGTCTGGAGGACCGTAGAGTAGCGTGTACTGGGGGAGGACCCCATCCACTATTTTGTCCAACTTCTCCGATGTGAAGGCAGGGGCCCTTTCCCCAGACACATGAGCCATCGTCGCTTCCAGACTGAGGTCACAGCAGCACTTACAGTGTAGGTCCTCTCCTGTCGAAGGTTACCTCATATCCCCTTGTCCCACCTTACAGGTCAGGCAGACACCATTTCAGGGGGCCACATGGCATTATTTTTAAATGCGTCACACATATCTAGGCCTTGCATACAAACAGAGACAGGCACAAAGCGGATTGACAATTGTGTGCAATAAATTCTTTTTGTACTACCTCAGTGTTGGCTGACTCTGTGCTCGCTGTTCTCATCCATAGGGCATGTCCGCTGGGGCAGGTGAGGGGATGGCGGCATCCTCCAGTCTACAGACCGCTGGTGGACCTGTCGACAATGGAAGAGAGACAAGTAATAGTCACCTACAGACTTGATCGTGCCACAATCCAGGAACTGTGTGCCCAGTTGGAGCCAGACCTGATGTCAGCTATCCACCATCCCACAGGAATCCCTCCTCTAGTGCAGGTCCTGTCAGTACTCCATTTCCTGGCAAATGGGTCTTTTCCAACTACAGTGGCCATAGCATCAGGGATGTCCCAGCCTATGTTCTCAAACATGTTGTCCAGAGAGTTGTCTGCCCTGCTTAAAGACATGCGCAGCTACATTGTTTTCCCTCAGGTGGAGGATTTGCCTACAGTGAAAGGTGACTTCTATGCCCTGGGACATATCCCCAACATCATAGGTGCCAGTGATGTCATGTGGCCTTGGTACCCCCCGCAGGAGTGAACAGGTGTACAGAAACCGAAAGAGCTACCATTCAATGAATGTGCAGATGGTGTGTTTGGCTGACCCATGTGAACGCCAAGTTTCCTGGCTCAGTGCATGACGCTTACATTCTGAGGAATAGCAGCATCCCTTATGTGATGGGTCAACTCCAGAGGCACCGTGTGTGTCTAATAGGTGAAGACAAGGACCCTAAACCCTGTGAATAGTTGTCTGGGCCTGGGGTTGTCCCTACGGGTTAGTGTGTGTCTAACAGTTGTCCCTCGACATTTGCAGGTGACTCTGGGTGCCCCAACCTGTCATGGCTACTGACCCCAGTGAGAAATCCCAGGACAAGGGCAGAGGAACGCTACAATGAGGCACATGGGTGAACTAGGAGGATTATAGAAAGAACCTTCGGCCTCCTGAAGGCCAGGTTCCGGTGCCTCCATATGACAGGTGGTTCTCTGTACTACTCACCAAAGAAGGTGTGCCAGATCATCGTGGCCTGCTGTATGCTGCACAACTTGGCTTTGCGATGACAGGTGCCTTTTCTACAGGAGGATGGTCCAGAAGGAGGTCTTTTGGCAGCTGTGGAGCCTGTGGACAGTGAAGAAGAGGAGGCAGAAGAAGAGGGTATCGACAACAGAAACAACGTGATCCAGCAATACTTCCAGTGAGACACAGGTAAGAAGACATCACTGCCTCCTACATCTCATACAATTGTTAGACCTATCATATGTCTGTCACTTTCACCCAGTGTATGGACCCTGACCTGTCACTTTGCCTTTCCATTTCACAGATGTGGATCCCACTGTGTGACCTCTGCTATGTTACCTCATGGACTAGAGCTGTGTGACATAGGTATGTTGACAATACAATGGACATTGCTATTTTCCTCAGTTATTGCAAATACACATTTGTGAAAGCACAGACTGACTCCAGATTGTTTTGTGATTCAAGGGTGTTTATTTAAGTGCAAAATAGTGGAGGGGGTTGTAAAATGGTCAGGGGTGATGGTGGAGGAATGTCCATGGCAGAGTCCAGTTATTTGTCTCACAGGTGCATTGTCCAAAGGGGCATAGGAAGTGGAGCTAGGGCAGTTTAAGTTTAAGGATGGACAGGGTGACGAAGTGGGACAGAAGGATGACATTCAGGGTGGTCTCATTTCTTGGCGGGGGTCTTGGCATTGTTCTCTGTCTTTGTCCTGGATCTCAGGGACCGTTTGCAGGGTGGTTGTCCATCTGCAGGGGGTGGGGTGCTGGTGTCGTGGTCCTGTGGCGGTGCCTCCTGTCCACTAGCGCCGGCGGAGGTGGTGGGCAGTTCATCATCCAGGCTAGTGTCAGGGGCCCCTTGTTGTGCCACAGTGTCCCTCCTGGTGTTCACAAGGTCCTTCAGCACCCCTACAATGGTGAGCAGGGTGGTGTTGATGGACTTGAGTTCCTCCCTGATCCCCAAATACTTTTCCTCCTGCAGCCGCTGGGGTTCCTGAAACTTGGCCAGAACCGTTGCCATCCTCTCCTGGGAATGACGGTATGCTCCCATGATGTTGGAGAGGGCCTCGTGGACAGTGGGTTCCATGGGCCTGTCCTCCCCCTGTTGCACAGCAGTCCTCCCAGTTCCCCAGTTTTCCTGTTCCTCTGTCCCCTGAACCGTGTGCCCACTGCCCCCAGGTCCCTGCTCTTCTTGGGTTGGTGGGTTTGCCTGGGTTCCCTGTAGTGGTGGACACACTGCTGCTTGACGTGTCCTGGGGACAGAGGTATGGGCCCGTTGGGTGGGTGCTGTGCTGGTGTTTCCTGAGGCTCTGTGGTGGCATGTGCCAGTGTGTGGGGAACGGACTGTCCAGAGGTCCCAGATTGGCCGGGCTGGTCATCTTGATCCAGTTGGACAGAGCTGCTGTCATCACTGTGGGCCTCTTCTGTGGGGGGGGGAGGACATGTCTGGAACCTCCTGTCCGGTGACGTTGGGTAGGGGTCCTGCAGGGGTGTAAAGGCATGATTATAGCATCAGTGTGTGCCATCTTGTGCAATGGGTGGGTGACCCTGTACCCCAGTGCTTACATTATTGTGTAGGACCTTGTGTGATAATTGTTTTGGGGTCTGTGTGGGTAACTGTAGTGGACATGCTTTGGTGATGGGTGTCCATGCTTTGTTGTTGCATGCAGGGTTTGGTGTTGGGATGGGTGGTTTGTGATAGTGGGACATATGTGAAGTGTTGGAGTGATGGGGGTGAGGGTGAGGGTGGGGGTATGTGATAGCATGCAGGTAGGGTGGGGGATATGGTAGTAAAGATTTGACTTACCAGAGTCAATTCCTCCTGCTACTCCAGCGAGGCCCTCAGGATGCAGTATAGCCAAGACCTGCTTCTCCCAAGTTGTTAGTTGTGGGGGAGGAGGTTGGGGTCCACCGCCAGTCCTCTGAACTGCAATCTGGTGTCTTGAGACCACGGAACGCACCTTCTCCCGTAGGTCGTTCCACCTCTTCCTGATGTCATCCCATGTTCTTGGATGCTGTTCCACTGCATTGACCCTGTCCACGATTGTGCACCATAGCTCCATCTTCCTGGCTATGGAGGTGTGCTGCACCTGTGATCCGAATAGCTGTGGCTCTACCCGGATGATTTCCTCCACCATGACCCTTAGCTCCTCCTCAGAAAACCTGGGGTGTCTTTGCAGTGCCATGGGGTGGTGTGGGTGATGTGTGAGGTGGTGTATGTTGTGATGTGTGAGGGGATGTGTTTGTGTGTGTTGTGTGAGGTGCGTGGATCTTGTGTGAGTGAAGGTGTTGTGTGCCTGTGGATGCTAGTTTGTTGATGGTGGTGTCTCTCTGTGGCCTTCTTTAGCAATTCTGGTCTTAAGGGTTTTTGGGTGATGTGGGTGTGTGTTTTATATTGTATTGGGTGTATGGGAGTGGTGTGTGTATGTGTATCAGGTGTGTGTATTTCAAATTGTCCAATGTGGTTGTGTTTTGTAAATGTGTGTGTATTTTGAGTGCGGCAGTGTGTACCGCCAATGGAATACCGCGGTTGTTAGACCACCGTGTGGATTCGTGGGTCATGATAGTGTGGGCGTATTCCTGTTGGCGTGACAGTAGAGGTTTTGTTATCGCCAGTTTATCACTGACCTTTGGTGGGGCGGACTTGTGTGGGTGTCTAGATTTTGGCGGATTCCGAGCTGTGGGTCGTATAGCTGTAGTGGAATTCCGCTGCTGCAACGGTGTGTTGGCGGTCTTCTGCACGGCGTTAAGCGGGATTTACCGCCAATGTTTTAATGAGGGCCAAAATGTTTTGGTGCTGCCCAAGGTGTAGTAGATTAAGTGAATCTGGGACAGTGTCAAAATCCATGGGTGTTGCATAGGACAACCCACTGAAACACCCATGGAATGCCTCCCTGGAGCACAGTAAGGCAACACAGCACCTTGTGCTGCTTTATCTTACTTAGTATCTATGAGGCAATTCAAAGCCATGCAATGTGGCTTTGCATGGCCTCATAGATATGGTTGAGGGGCTTGCACCGCTGGAGCATCAACAAAAAGTGATGCTTCAGTGGCATAGGCCTCTCATAAATATGCCCCTTTATTTCTACCTGAACGTTGATTCGGTTCTGTATGTTTTCTCAGTATTTTGGTTCTCCACAGGCTACTAGATTTTGCTGTTCAGTGAAGTACGATGTGGAATCATCAAAGACCAGATGCCAAACTGACCTCAACAAATCACAGGAAAGTGTATAGTATTTTGGTTTCCTTTTCACAAGTGGTATGCATCCAGTGCCAAAGACGTGAAGCTTCTCCTTTGAATTTCCTGAAGAATTGACAGTTGACAGTTGTTCGGGCCTGCCCATGAACTAATGCTGCGCCATCGAGCCATGTGAATTCTCAAAAGAGTTTGCAAAAAGGTCCTGTGAGATATTTACATGAATACACATACGTGCTCATTTATTTGGTAAGTGTGCTGCTCTTTTGTAAGCTTTTGGTTACTTGGAGAAGACTTAACTAGTGAGTTGGTAGCCTCATGGGTGGCAGGTTGGAGAACGTTCTCTGGAGGCACAGTGCAGGCCTGACACTCCTGTGATGGCACAGAGACCACAAATAGGGTTGTGCAAAATATTCATAATTATCTTTCTCATAGTTATGTGAAATTTCAAGAACATTTAGTAAAATTATGCATAATTACACCAAAATGCAAATCTATTATTTAGCGCTATATTTTAGCACAAAATGAGTCTTTGCACCACTTTTTTGATGTGAGGAAGCATTTCCAGGTAAAATACTATCCCAGAATCTAAAGTACTGTGAACAACCACTGACATTCTGTTTTTTTTCGTTGTTCATGTGGTCGTATAATATAATTTTGCTGGAAATGGTGGCATGATAATGCTATGCAGAGTAAAGGCCTAAATGGGAGACTTTTGTGTAACAAGAATAATCTGAAATTCCAAAAGTATGTGAAATACACCAACACATTTTAAATTTTGCCCAGGCCTAATAACGGCTGGTGTGGCAGTGAGGTGTAAATATGGTTGATTTGAGTGCAACCAGAGTTACGGAGATAACTACCTCTACCACTTTGAGAGACAATGGCCCCCAAATCTCAAATTAGGAATTATGTTTCTTCAATACAGGTTTTTACTAAAACCTCCTTCATTTTTTGGGGGGAAAAGTCAAAGTTTATGTCAGACCTTCGATTGAGTGCTCTTTGAATATGCTGAGGGCTAGAACCAGGTCAAAAGTTTACCTTCAGAATTAGGGCCTCATTATGACTTTGACAGAAGGACCACCAGACAACCTTGTTGGCGTTCCGGAAAAGACCACCATGCCGGTGGTTTTCCAGTCTGCCCTATTATGGGTTATACAGGCATGACTGCAGACTGCCGAGTAAAAATGTTAGATCGCAAGTTGGATGGTGGCCTAGAATTAGGTGGTCCGACCTCCAGTCCCTTCAGCACTGCAGCCACCCACCAAGCTCATTACAATCACACAGTCACCATAGAGGTTCCCTCATGATGGTCAGCCAATGGCGGTCCGGACCACAACGGTTATGGTCAGGAAAGTAACAGACAAGGGAACATTGTATGGATTTTAAAACAATCCATCTGGCACCAGTGGTGCAGCGGACACACCTGCAAAGGACAGTATAAAACACACCCTTTCACAGACGACAATCCTTTGCATTTCCAACACAAAGCACAGAAGCCTGAGCACCTTATTTTCCATAGACATCTAGATTAGACATTCCTTTTTTCAGCATCCCATAGAACACCCTGTGCTCATTTATGTCCATTCACATGTACTGCACTTCCCCTGTTGAGTAAGTACCTGTCACCCATAGTTTTGTTCCAGCATGTCACGTTCAAAAACTTTCCAGTTTTGGAGATGATGAGTTAAGAGTCATAGTAGATGAAATCTTAAGAGCAGAGTCATAGTTGTTTAGAGCACAGGTCCAGCAAACCCCTCTCAGTAGGAAAATTGAAATTTGGGACAAGATCATTGACAGAGTGAATGCTGTAGGCACCACCCTGTGCACAAAGAAGGGCATCAGGAAAAGGTGGAACAACCTCAGCGGCAAGGTCTCTTGCCTGGTCTCCAGGCACCAGCTGTAGGCCAAGAAGACTGGTGCTGGCCCTACCAGTGCTCCCTTAATACTCTTTCCCTGGGAGGTGAAGTTCTTGGTCATCCTGCATCCTGAGGCCTTGACCGGAATACCTGAGGGAGTGGAGTCTAGTAAGTTAACACACAAAAAAAGTCACAAAAATTCAATGTCACACATGCTCGTAGCTCACCTTTTGCCACTGTATACTTCATGTACCCAACCAACATTCAATACCCAAAGTATTTGAGTATTAACACTGTCAGTCTGTACAGTTGGACCCAACAGCACAACGACCAAGGACCATCACATGCCATATGTTCAAATGGTATTTGGAAGTTTTTCAATGTACAAAAATAATCCCTGGACTTCTGGTATGTCTCAACATGTAAATGTATGCACAGACCTACATGCAGTCTGCATACATATATGTAATACATTTGATTAGTAAGTGTAGTACAGAAAGTTACCTGATGTCAATTCCCAGGGGGAACTGTTTCCGTTACTGCAAACACCAGCTCAGTGTTCACTTGTCCGAAGACAACTGTTTGTCAAAGCCCATATGAAGTTTACTCACCTGAGGGAAGAACATTTGTCTAGTGTGTGTAGTAAAGAGAGTGACCTGACTGCAAATCTCAGGAGGCACAGTTTTTGTTGCTACAAACACTAGCTCAGTATTCACTTGTCCATATACCCCTGTTTTTCAACTCCCGAATTAAGTTTACTCACCTGGGAGATAACATTTGTATAGTGTTTGTGGTAGAAAGAGTGACATGACAGCAACTCCCAGGAGGCACTGTTTCAGTAACTCCAACCACCAGCCCAGTGTACACTTGTCCAAATACCCTTTTGTGGTAACTCTCAATTGAAGTGTACTCACTTCAGGGGATAATATTTGTATGGTGTGTGTAGTAGAAAGAGTGACAAGACTGCAACTCCCAGCAGGCCTCCCAGCAGGCCTTGTGTCTTTAACTCCAAATACTAGCCCAGTCTGCACTTATCCAAGTACCCTTGAATGGCAACTCTCAATAGAAGAGTACTCATTTGGGAGGAGTAGGAGGCTGGCTAAATGTAGGAGTCTGACTCTCTATATAGTGTACAAAAAGACATGCACTGTGCAGAGAGTTGAAGCAAGCCCACCTAGGAATCCAGAGGTAAAAAACAGACCACCTAACACTCTGGTTTTGAAGGTGGTGTGGGCGAAAAGTTTGGCTTATCTTAGAGATATGCTAATCATTTGTTGTACTCACAGTATCAATACGTGTGGACAGACGTTCAAAAGAATAACTCAAGACCAATTAAAAAAAATACTAAAGACCAGCTGGAGAAGTTCAGGCAGTTCCTGGTTCAAGCGGGATCAACGGCTGAAAGTCTTGAAGCTAGTGCAGGATGGAGAAGGGTACCACTTGGAAACACACTGCACAAGGGGACATAAAGGTAAGTATGGTTGGTCCCCTTGGAGTGTAGAGGTTGCAAGGGGTTAGGGACTCCTAGAGCACAGCTGTTTTTCTTATTCAGTAGCCAGGGAGGGCAGGTGCAGTGCAGATAGGTCAGCCAAGGGTCATACATCAAGGAGTCTTTAGAGCCAGGTGCAGGTCACTTTGAGGGTGGATTGCAGGTCAGTGGAGCCAGTCTGGGGGTGTTTCCTGGGTGTCCTGAAGTCCCTTGAATCTTGGTTGTTTCTGGTCCTTGGAAAGTACAAAGTGGACGTTTCTTCTGGGTGTCCTACGTTAAGAAACCAATACTCCGGGCTATGGCACATCTCAGCCACTGGAGATCACGGTGCCACCAAACTTAGCACACTGGAAGGGATTGTCCTCCAGGTCTATTGGATTGAATTTCGTTCTGCTGCTTTGTCCAGTTCATTGGTCATTGGCCAGTTAGTGAACTGGACTTCACTGTTTTTTTGCCTGCAGGGTGCAGGGAGTGATGCCTTCACCCAGAGGGAGGTTCCTGCTCCTTTTTAGAAGTTTTGAAGTCCTCTGGGGTTTCTTGAAGTCTGTCCAATGTCCAGTCAACCCCTCAGTGGCACTTGTCAAGTTCTTGGTGCAGCAGGCAGAGTTTGCTATCTTTTGGTACCTTTTTCTTCTTGCAGCAGGACTTCTGTTCTTGAGCCTTGGGTCTTCTTTGTCACTGGTCGTCTTGTGTTTATTGAATCTGATCTGCAGGTCCAGGGGTGCCTACTGAATGCTGCATTTAGTGGCCATTAAGGGGAGTACCTCATAGTGGCCAATGGGCCATTCACCTTAGGGTGGCTACACCCACTTTGTGATCACTTCCTGTGGGAAGGCGTCACATCCCTAACCCTGGTTGCTATTTTCCTGCCATTCAAGTTGGAGGAAAATGAAATGGAGTGGTCACCTTGCCTTCCACATCTGGTGGGCTACTCCTCCTACTGTGACTAATTTTTCCCGCTGGTCTTACGACTCAAAGGGGGAATACAATCATTGGTTGGCCATCTGCTACTAGAAGCAGAGTCATAGGTCAGATTTCAAATGCGGTAAAGCCTTTGAAACTGACTAGTAAGCCTGGGTGACTGCCTGGGGAGGAGGTATAACACCTCAACCCAGGAAAGGCGTTTTGTTATGGTTCCTGGGAATAGAGGTTGTCACCCCAGGAATCCAGATTTGTGTCTGGTGGTGGCAGTCTGATAAAAAACAGTCAGTAACCATGCCAGAGTTTTGAAGGGGGCACCTCTAAGCTGCCCTCTTGGTACATGTTATAATAAATCCATTATTGCCATCAGTGTGGGTTTATTATTATGAGTTGTTTGATACCAAACAATCCAGTATCCAGAAAGGCCATCATGTAGCCGGGGAACTCATAATGACCAGTGTGCAGCACATGTGTTTGCTATGGGTTCCCTGTTCACTTACTATGTCCTAATGTTTTGTAAAGACACAGTAGGGGCATGTTTGGTCATGCACATATATTCCCTCACATGCATTATAGTGCACCTTATCTTAGGGCTGTAAGGCCTGCCAGAGGGGTGACTTACCTATAGTGCATGCGATGTTAGTAGACAAGGCACTGTTGTTGGGTGCAATTCAGAGTATGCAGCTTTTAAATACACATCGTTATGAACTTGTAATGGCAGTCTGCATGAGGCTGGTGTAGGGCCACACAGAGTGGCACAATTGTGCTGCAGCTATGGGGGCCCTCTTCAGTACACATGCCCTAGGCACCAGGGTTACCATTTACTAGTGACTAGTGCCAATACATAGTACAGTTTTGGAGAAAGAGATCTGGCCTGGGAACCTGTTTAGCAGGGGCACAGGGCACTTACAATTTGAAACCACATCATGTTTTAAGCAGAAAGTGGGGGGCTACAATATCAAAAAAGCCTCTCTCCCACAAGGGAATAACATTTGTATAGTGTGAGTAGTAGAGAGAGTGACACGACTGCAACTCCCAGAGGGCAGTGTTTCAGTCACTCCAACAACCAAACCATTTCTCCAACTCTCCTAGTGTGGCAACTCTAAATTGAAGTGTACTCACCTGGTGGGATAGCGTGGGATAGCATTTGTATAGTGTGTGTAATAGAGAGAGTGATATGACTGAAACTCTCAGCAGGCCTTGTGTCTGTAACTCCAAACACCAACCCAGTGTGCACTTGTCTAAATACTCCTGTTTGGTAATACTCAAATCACATTTACTCACCTGGGAGGAAACTATTTGCATAGTGTGTAAAACAGAGGGACTGACCTGACTGCAACTCTCAGCAGGCCCTGTTTCTGCTACTCCAAACACAAGCCCAGTGTCCACTTGTCCAAATACTCCTGTTTGTTAACTATCAAATGAAGTTTACTTACCTGGGAGGATACCATTTATCAAGTGTTGGGAAGTAGAGGGATGACATGACTGCAAAGCCCAATAGCCCTGTTTCTCTAACTCCAACCACCAGCCCAGTGGTCACTTGTTCATATATCCCTGTTTGTTAACTCCCAAATGAAGTGTACTCACCTGGTGGGATAACATTTTGTATAGTGTGTATACTAGAGAGAGTGACTTGACTGCAACTCCCAGGAGGCCTTGTGTCTGTAACTCGAAACACCAGCACAGTGGCCACTTGTCCAAAGACCCCTGTTTGTCAACTCCCAAAAAAAGTATACTCACCAGGGAGTGATCAAGAACAGATGATGCACATGTGTGTCGACATAGCTTCATCTAGACTTGCTAACCCAAGATTAAATTATTGAGGAGAGCAATGACATCTTACCCAGTGTGTACAACAAGTATTCCTAAGGCCTCAAGATTCATCATAAGATTGGTATTGACAGTAGACACATTGACTCAGTACTGTACACACAATGACTCCACTCACATATACAACAAAGTCTAGGGTCTGCTTGCTTCACAACCAACTAGGCCTCTAAATGGTCAATATCATATGTTACCTACCCATTGTTTTCCATGCACTAGTGGCAGGTTTTCATTTTCAGGCTATTCTCCTAAGTGCAACTGATATGCACTTCTCAGCAGCTGCTTGAGTCAAATTGGGCTGGCATGCTTTACATATGTCATGGTTCCTTGCCACAATTGGATTAACTACAACTTAAATTTGTACAAGGTCTCTGCTTCCTGTAACTCTACACCGTTGGAGGTAGATGTCACAATTCAATCAGTAACGTACGTTTTACATCAACAGGATGAGCTGCCGCTGGGTACACAGAGGCCACAAAACAGACTGCCACTACCCCCGCTGGAAGAAGCCCTCAGTGATGATGACACACCTAGACTTGTGGATGTGGAGGACAGTTCTTACCCACATGGACAACCTGGTCAGATGGCAACAGTGAGTCTCACAGTGCCCACAACGTCACCTCCCTGTCCTGTTGCATAAACATCACAGACAACCATTTACCCCCCAACATGTGTCCTAAGCACAGTGTCTACCATTTGGTGCCCCCCAGTCCTGGATCCTGAGTTGCAGTGCAACACTTTGGACAAGGAGCGTCTAGGACCAAGTTGTAAAGGGCAACCTGTGGCAAGGGCACAGGCCCTTGGGGGTAGAGTGTGTGGGAGGGATGTTGTGGGCCAGCTGGGTGAGGCCACTGGGGCTGCTCTTGGCCAGGACACCAACAACCAGGTCTTGGGAGTCCCAAGGCATGAGGAGCCAGGTGTTGACCAAGCTCTGGGAAATCAAGCAGCTTCAGAGGAACATGCAGGAACAGATGGATTTCCACAATAACAACATGGCCTCCCTAAAGGGGGAGCAGAGGAACATACACACCACCCTGAGCAGGGCTTTTCAACAACAGTCTACCCTTCCTTTGACACATCAACAGTAGGCTCCCCAACATTGGTGCCAGCCACTGGAAAGGAGGCTCTGCAGAGGAACAACAAGCCCCAGACAACCCTGCCTCTATAGCAGAAGATCCCCTCCACCATGCAAGCACGGCATCCAGCAAAGAATTCAAAGGAGCAGATGGCAAGACACCCACCACTGCCAGTAGTAAGCCTCTTTGTTAAGGATTTGCTTTGTGTGTCACACATTCGATCTGGACAGATCCAGGACCGTCTACCATTTCCAATGGGAGGTGAATTCTGCTCTTTGGACTCCCAGTAGTGTGGCATCTACTCCAATGATTTCATTCACCAAGACTGACCCGTTCACATTAGAATTTTTGTTGAGTTGTGCCACGTATATTTTATCTTAGTCATAGCTGCACAATAAATTCACCCTTCCCTGACTCTTTGGCTGCTGATTTAGATTTATTATTTAGCCATGTAGACATGTAGTCAGAGTATGTGAACCCTACAATGATGATCCAAAGTACACAGTGTCTAGCTAAGCATAATGGGCCAGATGTAGGTAGCCTATTGCGCCTCGCAAACGGTGAAAAACGCCGTTTGCGAGGCACAAAAGGCCTCACACGATGCAGAAACACATTTTGCGAGTTGGTACCAACTTGCAAAATGTGTTTCCGACTCGCAAATAGGAAGGGGTGTGCCCTTCCTATTTGCGACCGCATCGCGATGTAGAGTTGATTTGTGACCGCGAAAGCGGTCGCAAATCAACTCGCAGTTACCATCCACTTGAAGTGGATGGTAACTCATTCGCAAACGGGAAGGGGTCTCCATGGGACCCCTTCCCCTTTGTGAATGCAAACAAAAATTTTTTTTGAGAGCAGGCAGTGGTCCTATGGACCACTGCCTACTCTGAAAAAAAACGAAACAAAAAGGTTTCGGTATTTTTTCTATTTGCAGCTCGTTTTCCTTTAAGGAAAACGGGCTGCAAAAAAAAAAAAAAAAGTGCTTTATTCAAAAACTGTCACGGACATGGTGGTCTGCTGTCTCCAGCAGGCCACCATCCCCGTGAGTGCCTAGACTCGCTATGGGGTTGCAAACTGCGACCCACCTCATAAATATTCATGAGGGGGGTCTTTGTGACCCCATAGCGAGTCGCAGAAGGTGTCTGAGACACCTTTCTGCATACCAGTTTGCGAGTTGCAATTTGCGAGTCGGAAGGACTCGCAATTTACAAGTCGCAAATTCTTTTCTACTTACATCTGGCCCTTAATCCCTCCCACACAAACACATACATGCAAGTGTCTGCTCAAATCAAACTTTTTATTACAGTGTTCAGCACATATGTCTGAACTATTGGAAATCAATAATGACTGATTCATGCTGAGTAATTGAACATATTGAACATATTGACAGGTAGAGCCCCCAGACCACAGAAGGAATGGGTTTGTCAGACTTTGTCCTGTAAAATAGGCAAACATTGATGTCATTGATGTCAGCAGCTTGAGCCTTAACACATTCCACACCAAAGTAATTCAACATCACATAACCCAAGATGCACACAGATGGCAGTACAACAGTCCTTGATCAAAGGGCATCATAATTGAATTCCTATTCATCTAGTGGTATAACACAAACATATGTCAGTGTTATGGCACAGGGATACACTGGCCTACAATGATGAAACACACCTACAGCTATATACAGGTGATACAAAAAGTGTTTAGCCAATGTGAAGGAACAATGACATGGTCGTAAGCTAGGACTACATATGTGATGACTACATGATTACATATATGATGCATCAGGCCCACCACAGGACACAAAACAAATGCAATGGGCACTTCTGAACCTCTACCCAAACACTGTTCTGACTGTCTTGGAACAAGTCTCATACACCCAAACTCTGCAACCATCATTACCTGGAACACTACTTGTCCACTTTGTATGTCAGAACAGCATCACATACCTGTCAATGTCACAAATCTGAAATGCCTACATGAAGATGTCTTGGTGAAGGTACCAGTACAAGGAACAAAACAAGGACTCCAGGCTTGAAACCATACATATGACACAAGTCAGTTAGCAAGCAACTGGAAAACATGTTATATTGCAAGGAAACTGACAAAAATGAGGCAACATCATCAAGGTGGATATATTTCAAAATCTATCTTATGAAACAGCCTTTGGCGGAATATTGCACAGTATCAGCACCTTAGCTGATCCACACATTCTCACAACTGCATTTAATTGTATAATTTCGGTCATAACATTGCATTACATATTTATTCTCATGAGAAGTAGCTGTGGATAAGATCTTCCTGCAAGTCAGCTCCTTCCTCTTCACCACTGTCATCCTCACTTGACATTTCCGGATTCTCATCCGGTGGCACTGCAGCCTCCCTCTCCTCTTGGATGTATGGGATATTCCTACGCAGGGGGATGTTGTGGAGCATGCAGCACACCACCGTGATCTGACACACTTTCCCAGGTGAGTAGAAAAGGGCTCCACCAGTCCTGGCCAGACACCTGAATCTGGCTTTCAGGAGCCTAAAAGCCCCTCCACTGCCTGCTGTGTTCTTCTATGGGCCTCAATGAAGTGGACTTCCCCTGACATAGTGATGTCAATATCCAAGGACTGTTTGTATATGCTGAGTCTCCTGTTCAGGAATGGGACATTAGTGCAACCACGAGTCACTGACTTCATGATTGTAGCACCTGACTTTGCTCACACACAATCAAGACAGACGTGACTTACCAACCACCCAGACCCTCTCTTGATGCAGTTGTGACATCAGCTGGGGCATGGTGCTTTTCCGCATTATGAAAGAATCATGGACTGATCCAGGAAAATGGGCACACAAATTTGAGAGATAGAGATCCACCAAACAGACAACTTGCAAGTTGACGGAATGGAAGTTCTTTCTGTTGTGATAGACTTGTTCATTGGCTTGTGGTCGCACCAAGCCAACATGTGTGCCATCAATGGCCCCCTCTAAATATGGGAGGTGGGGAAGCCTGTAGAAGTCAGCCTTCACATTGGCTAAATCCCCACATCGGGGGAATATTATGTAGCTGTCAATGTGTTTCAACATTGTAGAGAGGATATCCTTCAACACCAGACTGAACATGGTTTGTGATATACCACCAGATAGGGCCAATCTATTTTGGATGAACCCTGTGGCCAGGAAGTGCAAGGCTGACATGATGTACAATGCATGGTATGCAGGTTGGATTACTGTTAGCTGGTATCAGATCTGGCTCCAACTGCCGGCATACGTCCAATATTGTTTGCCTATTCAGATTGTACAGCTGTAAGATGTGACGTTCTTCCGAGGCATGAAGGTCTGGCAGTGGATGGTAGACAGGAGTTTGTCGCATCCTCCCTCTCCCAGGGTACCTATGTGTGACAATACATGATTTGTAGCATTAGTCACTGTGTCCACAGAAACATGCATAATGCATGCCAACAATATATTGTGACAAACCATTTCTGACTGGATAGACATGGTACACAGTGTACATCCCAGTTGTAAACTACACAAGGGTCACATGTGACCCCCATGGTTGTCCACACATGTGTCCACAACATGGATTTGTGTGATACCCAACTATGTTCTACACAATTGCTCCTTGAACTATGACTGCATTTTCAGAGTGCCAAAAAATACTGTTGGCGGTGGTGGCCCATGCATCACTGTCATATGCCATCTCTGCCCTGCAATACACTTCAATGGTGGTTGTGTAGTAGGACCTAAATAACAAGATAGCATGAGGATGTGCCCATCAGCGGTGATGACCGCGGACATGATCACCATGCTGTGCAAATTGCCTCACTTGACTCCTGACACTGCTGCCAACAACATCTCCACTACTTCATCTGCTGTGTGCCGCCTCTAGGAGCTATCATGCCACATCCAGTAGATGATAGGGCCCCTGCCTTCTCTCCTGAGGAGCTGAGGAGTCTTGTAAATGAGGTCCTGACCCTGTTTGGACAGCTGTATGACTCACCAGAGGAGCATATCAGTACCTCAAATGCACAGTTGACCGTGTTCAAAACCATCCTTTCCCTCCTCACAGGCTACAATGTGCCCCTCTGTTGCAGTTGGACTTCTTGTGTGCCTGATGTTGCAGTCTGTGTGGCATCAATGGGATGTACATGGTGCAGGTATTGGTGAACAGTACTATATGCTGTCTTAATTAACATTGTGTTGTGTGATATCTTTTGGGGTCTGAGATCCTCCTTGTGTTGGATGCACGTAACTAGGCAAGGAGGCTTTGCTGCCAGCCATGACATTTCTTTATTATGGTTGTAAATGTCAGACAATAAATCTGTGCATGACAGCATGAGCTGTGTATGCATCGTTTCGGAGTCATTTAAGGATCTTGTGAGCAATGTGGATAGTGCCACAGAACTTCCAACCTACATCAGGCCTTGCAATACTGTTGTTTGAAAGGCATATCATGACTCACTGTGCCCTTCAGGTTGCCATACAAAGTACAAGCCACATTGTTGATAGACAGTTGGACACATGATATACTGTCATGCGTGGAAGTGAGGGAAATGTGAGTGTCATGTAGGTTCGGCATGCTCAGCCTGCAGACCAGGCTGTGGGAGAGTCACAGTGGCTATGCAACTGTGGCAGTACTGAGCCCACTCCCTGTAAGCAGTACATCATGTAGCCAATATGATGCTCTAGTGGCTCTAAAGGCAAAATGTGCCCTGAATGCCTCAGTTCACTGACTAGATTAGGAATGGGTGCTGAGGTACATCCCTGAAGCAGTCCGTCTGTGCATTTTGCATCTTTGTCAATGTGTGTTGTTGACTGATGACAGGTCCCTTACTCCCACAGCTCTGTTGTCACATTCACATAAGTCAAAATTGTCCTGGTCAGCCTTATTGCACAAATGACAAAACTACAGTGCAGACAGTGTGTAGATTCCTGGGAGGCCTTGACATGTGACTCAGTAGATTGCTCAAATAACAGAAATTGTACACTGCATATCTTTAAATGTTGGATGTCATCTCTGTATTTTGGACACATATGTCCAAAGGAGTGTCCAGTTGTACAGATACATACCACAGATCCCCCCTGAAGGGGCATGAGACTAAATTTGGTAGGCCACATATCCACACATGCACAGGGAAGACACCCTCTGTGCCCACCATGCCAGTTCCTTCATTGTCACTCAAGTGTAAGGGTGAAGTCAGTATTATGGAAGTTACCCATAGGGACTGTGTGCAGTGAGTCAATCTCGCAGACTGTGAATGTGTTGGTGCAGTCAGGCCCAAGGAGTATACCCTTCAGAAGCCACATATGTGTGTAGTGTTTCATTGTGGCTCATTTCACAGTACATGTTGCTGGTGCGTGGGCTAGCTTATGTGAGCAGGCTTGCATAGCCATTGTATGCCATGCACAGGGTAGTGAGTTAGTCTGCGGATGGATATAAGAGTGTGTAGTCATGTCCCTCTACTTATTGGCATGTGTGCTTTACACTTGTGGTGTGCTGACAAATTTACCATTTTCTGCTTTGTGTTCCTGACATGTGTGTGAAACAAATATTTTGGCAAAAACTTGTGATTGTAATTGCTTGATTTGTCACTTGCATCCATACAGGTAAACGACCACCAGAAGAAGGAACTATGGAGAGCTATCGCCCGGAAGGTGCGGACTCTTCGGGCCACAGTCTGAGGAGCGCCCACTGTCGCAAGAGTTGGAAGGACATGAGATGCTGGACCCGGAAGATCACAGACATCCAACTGGGGCTGTCTTACCAACATGGGCGGGGCGCACATCAGACCATGACCTCCACTACTGTCCTGCATTCTGGCGGTGCCATGCTTGGACTTTGATGGGTGTTTGACAGGAACACAGCAGCCACAAGGGGGTGAATACAGGGTATATTCCTGCCTGTCACATAGTCAATTTAAACTGTTAGGTTCTGACATCAGCCCCTGATGATTATGGATGAGCCATGTGTGACACAGTAGTTGAGTAACATTTTATGTAGACATGTAATGTGATGCATACTGATGTTCCTTGCCTATTAACCAAGGGACCTAGGATACAACTGTGTGCACTCCACAAACAATTTGCACTCCAGGGACAACACATTGCTGTGTACATTGATCAATCAAGTAATACTTGTTGATGTGGGTGTAAATTATACGCTAGAGACCACTACTCATCAGTGTTACAGGTCAAAGAAAAATAAATAATGGATTACAGTCTGCAGCCATGTGTCTGGTCAAATGAGTAAATTGGCATCTGCCCCTGGGAAGCCACTTGTTGTCAACATCAGGGCAGTGCGCACTCTACGGGCGACAAAAATGCAAAAACCCAGTGTTTATGCAAGAGCATAATTCACGCATTGTGTTTTTATACAGTTTGTTAACCTTTTGCACTGCAGAGTTTTACCTTGAAACCAATATTAATGATGTTTGCAAATAATGTTCATTTGCACTGTATTGCTGCAGGCTTACAGAGTGTATCAGAGTGTGTTCCCTTTCTAGGAACTTCTAGAAGCTTTCCCTGCAGCATGACTGGGTGTGGTTTGTGGGCTGGGCCACACTCTATATAAGAGAGCCAGCCCAGCTCCACGTGCTCACTATTCAGAGGTCTCGGTGCAGAGCAGCAGCAACTTCCTGCGTTCCTGTTCCGGAGGCCTACCTTGATGTTCCAGGCCTGCCCCGCATTCTCTTGGTGATCCTTGAGCAGGGTGGTAAGACGGAGGTCGGGCTGGGCCCCGACCCCGTTCTAAAAGACTCTTGAGTTTTGGGGCCTACTTGAGAAACTTTCAGAGTACGCAAATCATTGCTCTGATGCAAACCTTGGTGTTCAGATCGCTGATAGAGTGCACGATCATTTCATGGCATTTGCATATACTTGTTGGAATCTGCAGTGTGCGTGATTCATTTCCCATATTTAAACCTTGGTGTTCAGATCGCTGACAGAGTACGCGATCATTTCATGGCATTTGTACATACTTGTTGGAATCGGCAGTGTGCGTGATTCATTTCCCATATTGAAACCTTGGTGTTCAGATCGCTGACAGAGTGCGCGATCATTTCATGGCATTTGCATATACGTGTTGGAATCGGCAGTGTGCGCGATTCATTTCCTGCATTTAAACCTCGGTGTTCAGATCGCTGACAGATAACGCGATCATTTCATGGCATTTGCATATACTTGTTGGAATCGGCAGTGTGCGCAATTCATTTCCCGCATTTAAACCTTGATGTTCAGATCGCTAACAGAGTGTGCGATCATTTCATGGCATTTACATATTCTTGTTAGAATTGGCAGTGTGCGCGATTCATTTCCCGCATGTAAAACTTGGTGTTCAGACCTCTAACAGTGTATGCGATCATTTCATGGCAATCAAAACTCTGATGTGTAGTGTTTCTTAAAGTGCACACATTTATCCAGGGTCTTTTTGATTTTTATTTTTTGCAAAGATGCTAAAATTCTGGATGTTACATTCTTTGTGCATATTAAGTCCCTAGTACAATTCCTATTGTTTTCCAGGGAATATTTCAGATTGCTTTTTGTCCTCATGTAAAGATGCAATGTTTGTTCTGAAACAGTATTCTAGAAGATTCTTGTATTTCTAGACTGTATGTGATATTTCATGAAAAGCTCATATGAAACATTGCATTGATCATTCTTGATTTGTTCCAGGTACTCAGAGTTCTAGTTAAAGTCACTTCTTAGATTACCCATGGTTATAGTAAGACAATGCTTAGGACCATAGTCTAGTGAAAGTCAATGTGATTATATTATGATGTTGTCTTGTTTAACCTTTTGCTTCCAACAGGTCTCCTTCCCAGCTGTTCCCTTCCTAATCCCCTTTTCCCCATGTGGACTCTCTTTAGCTTTGTGATATTTCTATCAGAGTTTTGGAGCTGTCTTGTGGTGGACATGTTGGGAGCGTGCACAGGCCAGAGGATCTGGTCTCCCTGACACTTGTCTTCAGTATGTGTCGAGTGCTGGTGTCGCGTAGGCTCTCACTATCCTAATGAGACTACTGGATTTTGAGCAGCAAGATCATCCACTATGTGGGGAATGAGTCTGACCCACGGTGGATGACGCTTGTCACTCCAAATCCGGGTTTTGCTCCGGCTAACTAGCAGTGCCTCATCTCTCCCAAATGGTAGAGACAATTGGGAAGCCGAGCGCATGACATATCAGTACCTCTCAGGGAAGTCGTGGTCACTCAGGTCACAACCGGCATATTGGCATATATAAATGACAATAGAAGCAGTATACGTTTTAAAGATTGGTTAAATAAATCGACTGCATTTTGAATAGCAAAGCGTGAACTGCAATAACCAGAACTACACAACACAGTAAAATAGTGATGATGAGAGCGAAGCACAAGAATAAGGCTATCATAGTGCCATTAGTATCGATGGATTATTCCCTCTCTAAATTATATTTTTAGCACAGCATGTTAAGCTCTAAGCCTGCCTTTCAGGTTCCCCCGGGAAGATATCAACCCTCATACCTGAGCAAAGGCCTGTTCTCTGCATCAGCATCTGCAACGGGGCATTCAGCATACAGTTGTGGTTCCCTGGCTGGAATCTCCCTCTTGACATGTACTAGGACTAGAAAGTGTTTTTATAACTAACACAGCAAATGTTCTAAGAAAATGTCCCAAAGTAAGGATGTGTATTTTCTACGAATGTTGGAGACTAAACTTCTACCACGTTTACCGGCAATGTACCAGGCTGTAGCCTTGACTGAAGCACAGGACGATCAAGAATTCATTGTTTGAGAACACAGTGCTGAACGAAGCAGTGTGATAGAAGAAATTAAAACAAGACTGTAAAAACTGGTTATTGTAAAATAACAGTACGAAGCTGAATAAAATATATCTAGGGCAAAGTGCACAGCGGCCTAGTATGTTAAACTAACGTGCATGGAGTTATACTTAAAATGGCTACACAACACTGGTGCCTCACTGCTGTCTGTTATGTGAAGATGGCCATCATAGATGTGACAGGGCATACACTGGTCTTTGGATCAGCTACAGATAAGAACTTCCTCTTTGTAAGTGGGGAATGTCAATTGACATGATTTATGTGCCATCACTGTTGCCAACCTTGCGTGTGCCTATATGTTAGAATGTGTCTCTTACTCTTTTGACAAAATATGTGAAATGCTGTTTCCTGCTTGGTCTACCTGTGTTCATGGGATTATTTCTGTATCCCCTCACATACATGTGCATTCCAACCTGTGCTTGCAATCGGACACATGTAATGGGGCTACATTTCATGTAGTGCCACAGACAGGAGTGTGAAACTATTGATTGTTGGCTTGTATACCCTCACCCGTCATAGCACGTCATTTGGTTTATACAACTGAAGTAGAAATAAGGGACATGATGGGGAGTACTTGAGTTTGTACCCACAATATCCATTTCCATGCCAGTGATTCAGCATCATGTGGTAAGGTGCACTTCCCACATGTAATGGTGAAGGTTTGTTACCCAACTGTTGGATGCATCATGAGGTGACTTCCAGTTATATTAGAATCATGGGTACAACCATTCATCTACAGATATCTGGGATTGCAGGACCAGAATGGAGACAGTGATGAGTCTTCCCATTAGCAAAACATGTTGAAGGCCTTCTACAAGTACTTGCAAATCTCTTAGCCTCTCCAACATACAAAGGGCTAATGGCCTCCACTGATGCCATCAAAGTATGTAATCGTAAGGGGTGGTAGACATCAGTGGTGATATCCCTGGGGCTTGCTGTTTCATTCTGTTGTGGATTTTAGAGATATATCTCCCAGATATTTTGCAAATGTTGTCTCCGGGGTAAATTTCCATATGAAATGTGAAGCATATCTGAGCAACATTAGTACTACCTCTAATACTCCATAGGACAAATTTCACATAGTGAAGTGTGAATTGCTGTTATGTTTCCAGTGTGACGTGAGTATTTCCATGTCACCTTCTCCAGGTTACTGTACTGTTGTCAGCAACATAGCAGGTTTTAGCAGCAACATTTCTTATAGTTGTGTTATTCTGTATGTGGGAAATAGATGTATGCATTACCCATTGTGGGATCTGCGGGAATGAAGTTAGCATTGGCCTACTATTCTATGACAACAGGTAACTGAGGTATGCTCCATGAGACAAATCATTAAAGGTGATGTTGTCTCCTACTTGTTAAATGGTTACTGTGATTGCACAACTTCATCCATGCAATTGTAGTTGCTTGAGATCATTTAAGTCCTCCCCTGTCACACCTGCCCTCCCTGCAAACTCTAATGCCCCCAAGAAGAAGCCCATCCCTCCAAAGAAGAAGACCTCCATCTCAAACCAAAACCCACCCATCCCAAATCCGACCCAGTCCACCCAAGGATGATCCCTGAGATGCCTGTCTGCCCCCTTGATGCACCTTCCTGTGGAGGTTACCTGGCAGTGATTGAAGTAGTGACTGCACAACGATGTGCATGGACATTACTTGGACTGGCCAATGGGTTCTTATGAATTTTGCATTAATAAACCCAAGTAGTTGTTTTGTTGAATACACATTTGTCCTGCAGTACCTTTTCTACCTTTATGTTGTTCCTGAGTAACTTGTGTTGTATGCCTGTAGTTGTATGTGTTTCAGCGTGATTGCTAATCCATTTGCTGTTGTTTGCAAAATCTGACTTTGTGGGCAGTGCCGGTGTCACACAGAAAAAGGGTAGATGTTGACTGTATGGATATATGTTTTAATGCAATTGTGATGTCATTGCATTGTGTTATGTTTAGTATGGTAAGTATGTCATCTTGCATTGTCCAATATCAGCATGTGTGGTGTTAGACATATCTCCCTGATATGGATCAGACATTTGTCTCATGGGTGGGAGCTAGAGCTTTGTTTGTCCACAAATGGAGGCTTTTATTTGTTCTAGATTCCTTTACATTTGACTGTGCATGTGCCCATTTGCTGCGTGTACCTTGCAACTACTTCATCTTGATGTATGGACCGTGCTTTTGTAGTTGTATGTGCTTTCTTGACTTGCACTTCCACATTCTGCAGATGGGCATTTGTCTCTACTACCGCTTGTCCCAGAGATACGTGGAGGGTCAGTTCCTGTGCAAATGTTGTTTTAGGGGCATGTGCAAAGTGCAATGTGTTCCAGTGCAGTAACCTTCCCTGAGTGCTTCTGATGCCCCCATCTCTACGGTGCATCCCATTGTCCTTCCATTGTGTTGCAGGACTGTATCGTGGGAAGGGTGTTTGTATTCAATGACACTTCCATATATATGTGTGTTCAATCTGCTGACAGTCCATGGCATGTGTGCAATGTGAGGATGTCAATTGTGTTGTTATATGTGTTGTTGATGTTGTGTAACACAGTGTTGTGTACACTTCACTATCCATGTGCCTGAGATGGGCAGATGTGTGTTTTTGTGTAGTGTTGCTGTGAAGTGTCATTGACCTGCCGAATTGGGGCATGTAATGACTGTGAATGTATCATTCTTTGTGAATGACTCAGACTGTGTACTCAATGACACATGTACTTGGTGCTCGAAGCGTAAGCCCCATATCATGTGGACGGAGCAACAATCTGTTGTTGGGCTTAATGACACAGGTAGTTGTGTGCACTTACGTATGCAGTGGCCACGGTGGCGTGGATTTTGTGCACCTTCGATAAGCAGCAGCAGCGGCAGAACATGTGTGTTGGGCCCCATGGCAGCACAGGAAGTGTGACGCTGCCTGCAGGTGAGCTGCTTCCATTATGGTCTCCGTTTCCACCTGCTTGGATGTGGTGGTTAGGCCACAATGGTCACATTGGTGGTGTGCAACATCATAATGAGTCTAGCCGAAACACAGGCTCCACCTGCCTATTTGCTCTGCCTCGTCACCATGGCGGTCTGTGCTGCCTGGCGGTGCCAGAGGGATTGTAGCAGTCTTTCATCTATAGGCCTACCAGCATCGTAATACAGTGGTCACACCATCAAGCTAATGGCGGTTGGACCGCCACTGCTGCTGTGCATGGACCGCCAAACTTATAATCAGGCCCTTGGTCTTTTTCTTGGAGCCTTTATTTCCATGATGAGTCCTCGGGTTCCTCAAATCCATCGTCCATTTCAATGACGGCAGCCTGTAGCCACGCAATGCCTCAATGAGCCTCTGGAAATCTTAGTCCTTGACGTCAACAGTGAGGAGCTCTAGCACTTTCAGAGGGAAAACCTGTGTGGTCAGGACAATTCATGGGTTGATGATGGAGGATAGACTCTCATTGCTGAGCCAGTCTCTTCTTGGAGTTTTTTTGCAAAACTTTGCAGAAAGTTTCCAAACTTTCAGATCTTGTTAGGTCTGAGTTCCTTTGGGGAAAAAGTGTCAACTAGCTGATGCCAACTGTTCAGAGATTCTAGATTGCCTCTTGAGGATTAGGACTAAATTTCTAACAATGCACCTGCACAATCCAGGAAACTTCCAGTTGCCATTGGTCACCTGGGAAATTTTTATCTTTTGGTTTTGCAGGTGACTTCTTCCAGCTCTGTTGTACCTGTGGCTGATAAGGGAGTTCTCTTCCTTCTCTTTGAGTCAGGCACAGTCCTTTCTTGGTGGAGCCTTGTGAGTGCAGCAGGTGCCAGTCTTTCAAAGTGCAGGCCTTCTATGATGCAGTCCATGGATCCAGCTGGGCAGTCGTTTTTCTTGTCTTTCTTTAGGCAGTGATCAGGTGATCTCTTGCAGCTCTTCCATATTTATTCTCCATTCCGGGCTAGCAGGAGGGGGGCACCCTAACTATTTGGGGTAAAACGACTTCCCATTGCTACATGCTTCCTGCAAAGTATGGCATATTTTTGACCCAGAATGCACTATTCTTGCAAAAAATCAAAATGGGAAAAAACTCTCCTTGGTGTGTGTCTGTGTAACTCAACCCTAAGGCGTGGCTAAATACTGACTACACTCCCCTTCCAGCTCATCTCCTAATGTACTTTGGGGGAGTCACATCTGGCTGGGGATCTAGGACGTGGGGTCTGGCCCGGGTCCTATAACGTCTGCCTTTGAAGTCCAGATTATCTCCCAAAATCCCTTCCTCTCCCTAAATTCTCTGTTCCGCAAATCTGCTCCCACCAAATGGCCATATTTTTGAAGCCCCATGCCTCTACACTTACTTTGGAAACACCTTGGATTTCAAAGTTGATCAGAAGAGGCTGCTACAGGGCTGTTTTGGGTATCATCAGGATACGATGTTCTAAAACCACTTTCCTGCAATAGTTATTTTAAATTTAACTTTGACAATTTTTTGGTGTTAATGTGACCATTAATTTGATGCTTTGAATGGTATTTCTAGCTAGTTCCAATGCAAAGATACATTTCATTAAAATTAATAAAGCCTTCCCCCATGTTAGTCTAGGAGGCTAGCAGCACTACAGTAGGACAAAATGACTTTGGCTGTTTTTCTTACCAGGGTATATAAAACATGTTTTATATAATCCCTGCTTTCTTTAACAATACACCCTATTGATTGGGCACCTCAAAAATACTTTGAGGTGACCTATAAGTAATAAAAAGGTAGTTTTGTACTTCAGAAGTACTTTTTAATTGCAAAGTTGAATTGGGACATGGTTTTATTTTAAAACCTGGCTTTAACATGACACCATACACCAAGCAGTGCATACCTAAGTGCATTAAGTTCACTGGGGTCTCTAAATCTACATGCCCTACTATATACTAGGGACTTACAGGTAGGTTCTTTGTAAATTAGAATGATAATAATTACCATATACATTTAGAGGGCATACATTTGGCCCTGGACCTGGATAGCAGAGCCCAGTGCACTCTCAGAGTCATTAACCACCCGCATAGTAAAAAAGTGGGGTTGATCAGGGGCTAAAAAGGTGACGTTCCTTTCCTACAATCTTAGAGCTTAACACTCCAATACAAACGGTTTCGTTGTAACAGCAACATTTATTGGATGTGTGCAAATCTTCCAGTGTTGATGTTACTGACAAAAGATTCCAGGCACAACCCCACTATACTGTATTGCAAGTATTTTTCCTGTTCTCTATTGCGCGCCTTGATTGGTCAGCAGTCATATGGGCCTTCCTATCCTCAGGCTGAACAAAGTTCTGAAGTCAACTGTCCTTTTGGGATTGCCAGTGTCTCTGTGGATCTGATTCAGCACATGCTGCCCAAGCAGTGCAGAGACAGCCACACATAGGGCCATATGTACGAACACTTTTTCCCATAGACACAGAATGGGTAAAAACCTTTGCTACATCTGCCCCATAATGCATAGTGCCTCTAATATTTTTCAACAAGTTAGTCACAATGGGTTTGATAAAATGCACGTTCCTATCTAACACCTTAGTAACATTTATAAACTTTGCTGTATTCAATCAATCAATCAATCAGAATATTTCTAAAGCGCACTACTTACCCGTGAGGGTTTCAAGGCGCTGGGGGGGGGGGGGGAGGTGCTGCTACTGCTCGAAGAGCCAGGTCTTGAGGTGTCTTCTGAAGGTGAGCAGGTCCTGGGTCTGTCTCAGGCCAGAGGGGAGGGAGTTCCAGGTTTTGGCGTCGAGGTAGGAGAAAGATCTACCGACGGAGGATCTGCGCCGGATGCGGGGGATGGAGGCGAGGGCGAGGATAGCAGAGCGGAGTTGTCGGGGGGGTGTAAAAGCTGAGTCTGCTGTTCAGGTAGGTTGGACCGGTGTTGTGAAGTGCTTTGTGCGCGTGGGTGAGGAGCTTGAAGGTGATCCTCTCGTCGACGGGGAGCCAGCGTAGGTCTCTTAGGTGTGGGGTGATGTGGCTGTGGCGAGGGATGTTGAGGATGAGTTGGGCGGAGGCATTTTGGATGTGTTGGAGGCGTTGCAGATGTTTGGACGGGATGCCTGGGTAGAGTGCGTTGCCGTAGTCGAGCCTGCTGCTGACGAGGGCCTGAATTACTTTTTTTCTTGTTTCGGTTGGGATCCATTTGTAGAGTCTGCGAAGCATGCGGAGGGTGTAGTAGCTGGAGGAGGAGAAGGCGTTTACTTGTTTTGACATGGAGAGGAAAGAGTCGATGATGAAGCAGAGGTTTCGTGCGTGGTTGGTTGGTGTCAGTGGGGTGCCTAGCGTGGCTGGCCATCACGAATCATCCCAGGCAGAGGGGGCGGGTCCAAGGATGAGAACCTCTGTCTTGTCCGAGTTTAGTTTCAGCCGGCTGATTTTCATCCAGTTGGCGACAGCTTTCAAGCCTTCGTGGAGGTTGGTTTTGGCGGTGTGTGGGTCCTTGGTGAGGGAGAGGTTTAGTTGTGTGTCGTCGGCGTAGGAGATGATGTTGACGTTGTGTTGGTGGGCCACTTGTGCAAGGGGGGCCATGTAGATGTTGAACAGCACCGGGCTGAGGGATGAGCCCTGTAGTACGCCACAGATGATGTTGAAGGCTTTGGATTGCAACGGGGGAGGCGGACTCTCTGGGTTATGCCGGAGAGGAAGGATGTGGTCCAGTCGAGGGCCTGGTCTTGGATCCCAGCTTTGAGGATGCGGGTTTTCAGAGTGTGGTGGCAGACAGTGTCAAAGGCGGCTGACAGGTCTAGGAGGATGAGGGCTGATGTTTCTCCATTGCCGAGGTGGTTTCTGATGTCATCTGTGGCGGCGAGGAGGGCGGTCTCGGTGCTGTGGTTACGTCTGAAGCAGGACTGGGAGGGGTCGAGGATGTTGTAGTCTTCGAGGTAATGGGTGAGCTGAGCATTGACAATTTTCTCAATGACCTTCACCAGGAATAGGAGCAGGGAGATTGGCCGGATGTTCGTCAGGTCTCTGGGGTCCGCCTTTGGTTTTTTGAGTAGGGCACTGATTTTGGCGTGTCTCCAGCTTTCCGGGAATCTTGCTGTTTCGAAGGAGATGTTGATGGCCTTCCGTAGGTGTGGTGCGATGGCTGCGTTTGCCTTGTTGAAGACGTGGTGTGGGCAGGGGTCTGACGGTGATCCGGAGTGGATGGAATTCATGGTCTTGCGAGTTTCGTCGTCGTCGATGGTGGTCCAGGAGATCAGGCGGCTGGAGCGGGTGGAGTTCGTGGGGAGCAGAGTTGGTGTGTCCGTAGTGCGGAGGGTGTCGAAGCTGTCATGGATGTCTGTGACTTTTCGGTGGAAGGCGGTGGCTAGGGCGTCGCATAGTTCTTGGGAGGGGGTGATGTCATTGACAGTGGCGCTAGGGCTGGAGAGCTCTTTTACGATGTTAAAAGGTTCTTTGCAGTCGTGTGCGTTGTTTTCGAGGTGAGTTTTGAAGGAGGATCTTTTTGCTTGCCTGATGAGTTGGTGATGGCTGCGTGTGGCGTCCTTGAGTGCTGTGTGGTTGTTTGTTGTGCGTTCGAGGAGCCACTTTTGCTTGAGATTACTGCAGTTGCATTTGGAGGCGTGGAGGTCGCTGGTAAACCAGGGGGGATTTTTTGTTGAGGTGGTTGCTGGAGGGTTTCTTGAGTGGTGCAAGTTGGTTGGCGCAGTCGTCGATCCATATCTTGAGGCTGTGGGGATCGGTGGGGCTGGGGGGTGGTTTCTGGGCTAGGACGTTGGTTAGCTGATCTTCGGTGACTTTGCCCCAGCATCAGCGGGGGGGGGGTTGCTCGGTGCAGCGGTGTTCGGTTTGTTTCTTGAAGGTGAAGTGGATGCAGTAGTGGTCGTTCCAGTAGAATTCGGTGGTGTGATTGAAGGTGACGTGGTCGCTTGTGGGGAAGATGGGGTCTAGAGTGTGACCGGCTGCGTGGGTGGGTACGTTGACGAGCTGTCTGAAGCCGAGGTTGGTGAAGTTGTCGATCAGGGTGGTGGAGTTGATGTCGTTGTTGCTTTCGAGGTGAAAGTTCAGGTCCCTGAGGAGGATGTAAAACATTACCTGCTCAAGAACACTGAATTACTCTGCAGAATGGGTGCTCATTTATGGCAATTGACGATGTCCCTAATTATCTGCCTGGTTTGTTATTGATTTGGTTGAATGTTTCTGCCGCCTGTGGTGGTGAAGGTGGCATATCTGGTTGTGCTGACGGCAGTGGAGAGCATGATCTGTCCACTGCTCGTGATACAGCTGGTAATATTGGTTGTGTCAAAGCCCTCATTATTGCTGTGCTTCCACTTGTGCCTTCAATTTCGAAGTGCGGCTCCTTAGCAGCTTCCGCATTATCAGTGGCATCGTTGCTGCTCAGAAAAAGTGAGCACACACACGACTCAAAATGCTAGTAAACCTGGTGCCGAATCTGCTTGCAGCCTATCTCACACCGTGTGATTTTTTTTTTACCTGCATTGCCTGACATCGTGTGTAAATCTTATTAAACTAACGACTTCATATTCACCATAGGTTCGGTCACAAACCGGGATGTCATGATAGCACCATACGTCATTTTCGCTCAGAGCACGAACCAAAATTTTAAAAAGTGACCCTCCAGGATTCACTCAGACAACATATATGTCTGCATTATACAACTGAGGTTTTCTACCTACGTTTCCCACAGATTAGTTTAACTTTTATTTACTTTTCATTTAAGGTGTCTGCTTAAAGACCAACACATTTTATCTCACCCGCATCCACGATCTCGCTGATCACACCCTCAAACTTACTGACTCCACTCTCGTACTCAGCCTCACAGTTTCCACACTTTTTAGGCTCTTCAACCGCTGCTAAAATGCAAACGCTGACCATATGGTGGTTACCAAAAAACAGCCTCTTATGATTTGCAGAGTGCCACTTGTGCCTTGATCTCTGCTCGTTCGCCGTGACCTCAAGAGCGCCGTACCCCCTCTGCAGAAACCACTCCAGGTGCGGCTGTTAGTGGTTTCTGCTGTAAGTGCTCATTTCACGCAGAGATTTCCGAAATACTTCTCAGATAATTCCCTTCTTTGAGATGCATCGAAAAGGAAGATGGTTCAATTACCTTAATGGATTATCAGGACAGACAGTAATGCATGATTTCCAAAAGCGAGTTTGTGATACATCTTTTGGTAGAGAGGGTCTGTGTTTATTATGCTTTAGAAAGCATAAAAAGGTCGAATGGTATATATTTATGTGAATGACAGCCGCACATGTAAACATGTTTTCAGCCCTCCATGTTCTTTGGCATGTAATTGTTTATGTATTTCAACTACACCGAGGGACATGATAGTTCGAAGTCAGTTTAACTGGAAGGCTGCTGTGTTACACAAAGGCCCAGATTACAAATGGAGTTATCCCATCTAGACTGTTATTGGAATACCATTGTGCGTCGTTACAGGTAAGCCAGTATCTCTGGACGCAATTATTCTGGATCTAGAAACAGCAGGTTCAGTTTCAAGGGTGCAGATCCACACTCCTGGGCTTGTGGTAGAGGTTGCGGGCAGAAACATAGCCGAGGCACTGCCCAGCCCCTGTTGTACCACAGAGGGACCAGATAATGCCCATCTCCCCTCACCACATACCCGACCTTGCCCTGGCCTGTTATAACTGCCTGGACGTCACCATCCCAACCTCCACTGGCCCTCCCACTGATGCAGATATTGCGGCTTGAATCCGAAATTTTAGACCGCTGGTATTCCTTCACCGATATAGTATTAGTCATTGGTATTCATCATTTGGGAAATATCCTTGGTCAGTTCCATCCAAAGTAGGGTGAAAAGGACTGAATATCTCACAATGATGTAGCCCAGTGGTGCTACGTTGTTCACCTCTAGCACAAGCTTTGTGTTTTCTTTTGTTATGCTAGCTTCCTTCCCATTATGTTTCCAGCAAGTTTACCACAATTTAATTTTTGGCTAAAATCTCATTACATTTATTAGCATTTTTAGGCTGTTTTAAGGTTTGACTCACAGACATTCTCTCCAATAGTGAGGTGGAATTTTCATCCTATCAGCAGTGGAAAACCGTACTGAAATGAAACAGATGTCCAGTGAGACTTATTTGCATAATACCTCTTATATGACTCAGGGGTATGCAACAGCATTCAATCATTCACTTCTTATACAGTATCAATAAAGTACATGGCACTTTTCTCTTTTTGCTCCTTAATATGCATTTCTCGAACTCGGTGCATTATATACAGTGTGATGACAGTGCAGATGGCGCAGTGTTCAAACAGTGAACATATGTATATACAACATATACAAAGACACTGTTATATTTGAGTATGAGCACCCTGGTCCTCGAGGGTAGACACTGTTGTCCTGGATTTATTGCCAGCAGTAGAAAACCATACATGTTAGAATGCTTTCCTGAGCGGTTGCACCTGGTACAGGAGAGGTCACTTTGGGAGGGAAATGGTCAGGCAGAAAATCAACTACCTGTCACTGCTGGTGAAATATGTATCACCAAACATTCGCACTAGAAATATAACACCTAAGTAGGGATGTATGGCCCCATATGTATTCCTCCAAACATGGTTGGGTATTTCCCAGATTGTTAGGGAGACTCTTGGTACCATTGCATGACAGTTTGCAAACCCTGCAGTTCTGTGTTTTCAGGGAGGTAACATCAATCAACGTGGTGGGCAGCAACACTGGATTAACCATTAAGTAAAATTGGCATGTGCTTAGGGCATCAAGGGAAGGGGGGTGGGGCACCACCAACATTTTCCATTGCCGGATTTATCATTGACCATAAGGTGCAAAGCTGCAACTGTGCAGCTGAGCCAGGTATAGATAGATAGATAGATAGATAGATAGATAGATAGATAGATAGATAGATAGATAGATAGATAGATAGATAGATAGATAAAATAAATTAATGTCAATACAAAAAAAATAGAATCTGGTAACTGCCATTGGTGTGAACTTAAAAACATATGCAGATCTGCAGGGATCATTAGCTGACCAACTGTGCACCTCATGAGATGAATTTGAAAGATATGAAGCAACTACAAAGGAAACACTTCCAGATGATGATTACAAGGAGCTCAAACTTGCAAATGTATCAGAAAGAAGTTATTCATTGATGTTGATCAGTGGTTCCCAACCTGTGGTCTGGGGACCACTGGGGGTCCGCAAAGCCTTCTCAGGGGGACCGCGAGAGCCTAGAAAATTAAAAAATATTAACAAATATTGACAAATTAGGACCCCAGCTTCCAGTAATGACTCAGGCAGGGGTCCCCGGATTCCCATGATGATTCAGTGGGGGTCCCTGGGTTCCATTAATGTTAAAGTGGGGGTCCACAGAAATCAAAAGGTTGGGAACCACTGACGTAGATGCTGCAGCAGAAGTATATCTAAATGTCAGAGACACATTTTGTGTCACTACCTTTTACACAATTGTTGACAAACTTAAAACTGAGATGAGAAGAAGAGGAGAGATAAACAAAGAAATAGCAGAGATATTTTCTTTACTAACTGGTGTGCCACATAATGCTGATTCATCATCTACTGAAATTTAAAAGTATTCTCAGTGTTGTTAAAAGCTGATTGATACTTACTCAGAGGACTGGAACACTAATTTCTCAGCTGAGCTTTAGCAGTTTCACTCATGTGTGCTTCATAAATTCAGTGTAACAAAAAATGTTAGAAAAACGAAATTCAGTTGTGCTGAACCTTACAAAATAATTCTAGAAGACAATATTCAGTGTGCCTTTCAAATGTCGACATTTGCTTTTGCATATTTTTGTCAAAACTATTTTTATTAGATTTCCAGGGGACAATGCTCAGTATTGCCTTCAAAGAGAGGTTGCACAGTACAGGAATGGGTAGATATTGTACAACACAGCATTTCATACAATAACCATGCCCTCTACAAACTGAGGAATGCAATGTTATATGCTATAGCAATATAATCATATGATCATCAATCAAACTGGTGTCCTGTCTAATTCTAAACAGAAAAAATAATGAATAAGTAAACGTAGATGAAAATTGCCCGGTGAATGGATTGTATTGTTATGTCTATTAACATTCTTGGCGCATTCGTGCCTACAGTTTAGAACTGGAACAGGCGTAGGGCTCTCAAGCACAAGGGACAGGTCATCAATGGTAGACTCCTAGAGAGGTATTTCAGCAATCGACCCCATGAATATTTAAAGTTTTTAAATTTGTCTCTGAAAATGCCTGCCAACCTTTCCATCATTAATGCTTGTCACAACCTTGCATGCCATTGAGACAGCAGAGTGGCCTCCTTCTTCCTCCAGTTCGCTGCAATTGTCAATTTTGCCACCCCCAGGGAGAGCCACATTATCGAAGTTACATTTAGTATGGTATTTCCAAGAGTCATCTCTGAGGACTAGGAGTGCTAATTCTGGAGTCTCTGGGATTGGGTAGCTTAGTAGTTCCTTGATCTGAGCCAAGATTTTAGACCAATAAGGTCGAATCACAGGGCAATCCACCCAAATGTGGCAAAAGTCCGCTAACAGACCACAACCTCTCCAACAAATATTCGAAGTGTCGAGGTAATACTGTTTCAACTTGGAGTGATAAAGATACCAGTCATAAACTATCTCATAATATGCGTTTCTCAGGGAGTGGCTGTGTTTCGCTATGTCCATCCATAGTGTTTTTCATCACCCCTCTGGTATTTCTTGCCCCAGAGTTTGTTCCCAGAAGGTAATGTGTTGAGGTTGAGGGGAGTGTTGTGTGGATAATAGTATTGAGCACAGAAAAGAGATAGCACCTCTGGAGGTTCCAGCGTTCTTTGCAATCTTTTCGATTGGTGTGAGTTCTTTTGTGGCCTTCTCACAGATCTCTGGTTGTACTGCCCAGTGCCTTAGTTGGAGGTAGTAGTGTTCTGAAACCTGGAGGTGGTAATCCCTCCAACAATGGTCAAAGGTTAGCATATCCCAATTATGGAAAAGATGACATAAAGTAAGGCAATCCCCCTCCCTCAAAGCGTCAAATGGGACTGGTAGGGCGGCCAGCAAAAATGCTGGATTGAAATGTATTGGGATAAAGGGAAATGAGAATGTCGTTCATGCTGCTGATCTAGTCACTGAACACCAGCTCATGAGTGCTATCCTAGTGGTTGTGCTCAGGTAGACATTCTGTGTATTGGCCGCTTTGGGTTTCCATAAGAAGTCCCCAAATCACTCTCCCACCACTGCCCTATCCATAAGGAGCCAGTGTTTATCTGACTTGCGTTTCAACCACTCAGTAATGCCTCACAGCTGTGCTGTGAGTTGTACGCAGTTATGTGAAGAATTTGCAAGGGAGAGTGATGGGTAGACTTTGAAAAAAATATAGAAATTTTGGCAGAATCGACATCTTAATGGGGTTAATACTGCCTAACCATGACATGTATATTTAGGTCAGATTGTTTGGCGTAGAAGTGGTGGGAAGTTCCCCTGCTATAAACTTGTAAGTTTGGGAGTGATTTTGACACCCAGGTATGTGATATCTTTTTTTGCTCATTGAAAGGTGGTTAAGTTCAGTAAAGATATCATGTTTTTATCTGATATTGGTAAATTAAGCAAAGAAGATTTAGCCATATTAATGCATAATCCCGCTATCCCCTCAAAAAGAAGCAACTCTTCCTGCAATGCTGCCAGAGATCTCTGTGGCAATGTGAGTGTTAATAAAATGTCGTTAGCAAACAAAGAGATCTCTGTTCTATTGCACTGAAGAGGATGCCATTACTAGATGGGTTAACCCTTATTTTGGATGATAAGGGTTCGATGCTTAAAGAGAAAAGCAATGGGGATAGAGGACTACCCTGCCTTGTTCCCCAACCCAGATTAAGGGCCTGATTACAACTTTGGAGGAGGTGTTAATCCGTCCCAAATGTGACGGATATACCACCAGCCGTATTACGAGTTCCATAGGATATAATGGACTCGTAATACGGCTGGTGGTAAATCTGTCACTTTACCGTCACTTTTGGGACGGATTAACACCTCCACCAAAGTTGTAATCAGGCCCTTAATCTGGTTAGGTATCCTGGGTGTTGTAGTTTTTTCTGTTATTTGTATTTGATTGGCTGCTATTTAAGTCAGTAAAGAAAGAGAAAGCATAATCGGAGCCTCCGGTCCTGACATAGAATTGGCCTGCTTATTCCAGCCCGTGCTTATACCTCTGTCTACCCAAGGGTTCATATTTACAAGTTTGGCTGTACTTAACCCATCTGATAACTAGCGGATGCAATAAATCCCTCAACTGTCGTTAAATTTTGGCTGGTCAAACAGATTTTGGTGCGTTAAACTCCAAAATCTGAATGTTATTCTCCACAAACTGAAACGGAATAGATGTTATATAAAGTTCCCTATGGTACTGTTATTGTCAGGTGCAATAAAACACTCCTAATCCCTTAATCAGAGACTATTTGCTTCTTAATTAGGGAGCCTTTGCATTTTTCCTTGTTGCCAGAAATTAAAAAAAGTCTTAGTTCCTACCTATATACATTCCAGAACCAGTTCTATATCTTCAGTTCTTGTGTGCCAAACGTATCCACACCTTCAGGCCCCGCAATGACAAAGGGCCACCCGTTCAAATGAGAAAATATTTTTAGCACTTCTTGTTTAGAGCACAGCCAAAGTTGCAGCTTCAGCTATCTTCCTGGTTCGTCTTTCAAAGATACTTGCACATCTTTTTCCTGCTGTTCCACATGGCATTGAGAAGCCCTTAAAATTTGATGAAGTAAAATTGAAATTTCCTGCGATTTTATTAATTTTATGCTGTTCTTGAATATGGACTTTTAGCGAATGCTACAGTGTAGAATCATGCCTAGGAGCTCGGAAATAAACCTTGGTCTTGCACTTTAAATTGTTGTGATAATCTATCATATGCTGCTACCTGTTACTTTCACATGTTTTTTTCTAGCTATTTTTTATATTGTGTTTTAATGATTTGATTATTTTATTCTTTTGTTGTTATAATTGATATTGTAGCAAAATAAGAATCAAAGGCAAAGAAAGAAAGAAAGAAAGAGTTGACATTTCAAGAGTAAGTAAAAATAACATTCCACTGTCCCTTGCCAAGCAAATAGAAATACTCCATCTGCAGTCTTCAGGATGTTTCATATGTTCCAGTAGTATTTTGGGACAGGTGGGGTTACTGTTATATGAAATTGATTAAAAATCGATTGGCTGAGTTCTCTAACCTAAAGATTGTAACATGGCTACACATTTTCTCCCACCTTTATCAGCCACTTGATTCAGTTTTTATGACTTACTTTTCAGAATTCCCAAATTTTGAAAGTAGGTGAAAAGGAGCCTTAATAGTCCATCTATGTGTCCTAGCTCCACATAAGGCATACTCATTTCAGCATCTTAATGATCAAAGCAAAATCTATTTAATGGCGTAATGCTCCAAGTTGTCTGTATGACCCCTCATCCTCAAAAGGATCAAGTCGTGTTTTTCCATTTTGATGTCTAGGTGCAAAACAGGAAGCAGTATGCTCTTTATGAGATCTGGTAGTTGTGGAAGTGTAAGACTTTTCCCATCAAGAGGTTGCCTGAAAAGATGTCAAGGACTATTTCTGAGTTGTTGGAGTAGGCCTCTGATGCAGTCGTGGCTCCCGGGGTGTACAGAGGGAGGGGCGGCGCGGGGGGAGATTAATAAAATAAAATACATATATATTTTTTTAACTTACCTCCGCTCCCACGCCCCCACTCCTCCATCTCCTCAGGCTGCAGGCACAGGCTCCCAGCCTGCCCTGCAGACAATCCTGATGCTGCTCAGAGCAGCTTGAGGATTGGCTGTGAACGCCCAGCCAGGGCGCTCCCAGCCACATTGGGAGCCTCCTACGCCTGCTCTTTCCAGTTCGAGACAGCCGGCCAAACACACAAGTTAAGTTTATTATCCTTTCATTGTTAAAGGGTTTGCAGCGCTTGCTGCTGTCTTGGGGGGGGCGAAGCTCCTCCGCAAGAGCGGAGGACCCGCCACTGCTCAGATGAGTGGCATTCTTGTTTTGATTAGGCCTAGTTGAAATTTTGTATAAATTGCATAATTTTGAGAATTTTGTGTTATGTTTGCTACACAAAATTCAACTAGTATGTCACTTTGTGTAATTATACACCATTCGTGGTGCAAATTTACAGCGAAAAGTTCCATTCTTGGAAAAAAATTACAGCAAAAGCACAGTGCTCTCTTAAAACGCATCCTGAAGCCAAAACTTTGCACAAGGATACATGTTGTGCTGCAATAAAGGATTTTACATGTTGTGTAATTTCATGTTATTTTAATAGAATTTTGCATTATTACACAAAGGCAAATTACACAAATTCACACACCACTGATTTTGACACATGACTATCAAACATGAGTGGGCTAAAGCTGAGAATATCTGGTATACTATAAGAGTTTAACATCTGCAGCCCAATCAAACGTCTTCACCCTACTATGGGATGAGAGAAAGTAATAGTGAAACTTATTAGTACCGAACTTCAAGGACCCCACTTGTGGTATACAGTGATTAGGGTTTACCGGTTACTCAAGAGCTGTAATACACAACGTTAATAAAATGTAATTTGTGCAGCATAGACGATACAATCTATTAATATTTTTTTTCATGAATTATTTGTATATTTCCATAGTAGCATTTTAATCACTTTCCAGGTGTATAGCAGCAAAACTTCCTCTGAAGCATATGTCCGTGTGTGCACTCACAGCATTGTAGCAAACACTGTTTTGAAGTAATATACAGCTGTCTGCAGTTCCTGATTTGCTTCCGCTTGTGCCTTGTTCAGGGGATTATCCCAGCTTGCATGCATGCAGGAGGGTTAGCCTCCTGGGAGGGGTTGGGTACAGAGCTTGGCTGCATTCCAGGACCTTTTGCACAGCCAGTCACTGCAAAAAGCGGTATGTGGCAGGTGGTTGGCTGCCCGAATTGGCTACAGGCCAATCACTGTGTCCAATCCAACTCAGCACACAGCTAAGGCTATGCATGGCACAGGTTTGTCCTCCTGCGGGGATTTGGCACAGAGCCTAGACAATTGGACCACTCCCACACTAAACACTGATGATGGAAGACTATGAGACTTTACTAAAGCTTGCTGTAGTAATAACATGCATTGTAAAGCCCGGCATGGCACTACAACCTGATGTAAAGGCCAACACATTGTAAAAGTCCTGTGGAGTAAATGCAAGTGGGGTAATGCACTGTGTTGTAACTTCTGATATTCAAGAAACCTAGTACATCTATCCATTTCATAAGCAGGTCTTAAGGCGGAATCACCTAGACACAAATCAATTGGTGTTTTCACTGTAACTATTGTGCAACATACTATTTGTGACTTGGAATAAACCAGTTTACTCGGTTCGGTTTTAAGAAATTCTTGTTTCACTAGGTGCTCAGATTGGGCTTCAAATGGTTAGTTAAAAGGTTAGGTATATCGGGGTTGTTGGCCCCAAATAAATTCCGCCATACTACTGATCTAAAAATGAAGGTACTCTGATTGGTCGAGGGAGCGTTTTCTCATTTTGTCTATTCCTTACCAAAGGGCTGCTTCCGTAATACTGAGCGATGTGTTAGCTAGCCGCAACTCATAATAAAATGTTGCTGCCACCATTACAGCACTCTTGACTCGGTCACTGTATGCTGAAAATGTTTTAAAAATAGTAACTAGGGAGGGAGGATAGTAACGCAATATAAAAAAGAAAACAATTGTTACACGGTACCACGGTTCTCTTCATTTCCCAGCATGTCCCCCTGTCAGGGGCTCCTGCGGCAGCTGACATTAAAGCTTCACCCTCATGCTATTGTAGTACCATGCAAGCTTCCTCAAGGGAAGCGTGCACTGTAGTGTGGTAGCATGGGAGTGAAGATTGAATGATGGTACCACGGGAGTGCTATATTATCTGTGATAAATGTAAAAGATCAAAAGCAAAATGTGGATTTCTTCCCTTTGATTGGTTGAGCCTTCAAAGGCTAGGGTAGGGGGGCAATTCACAACCGGAGGTTGTGCACAGCGAGGGGGTGATGATTGCCCACAGGGAGATCGGCACAGGGCCTGGCCTCTGTGATTGTTTGATGCAGAGTTGGTTGCAGGGCATGACTGGTGGAGGTGGAGGTGGTTCGATGCCCGCAGGTAGTTAGGTACTGGTCACATCATGCATCCAACACCTGGGGGCATATTTATACTCTGTTTGCGCTGAATGTGCTTCAAAAATTTTGACGCACAATCGGCGCAAACCCTGCCCCATATTTATACTTTGACGGCCGACCCCGCGGGTGTCAAAATTCCACCATGTGCGTCATTTTTTGGAAGGGGGAACCAGCCTTGCGTTAATTATATGCAAGGTAGGCGTTCCCTTCCAAAAAATGACTTTAAGGCCTGTGCCCCTTATTTATACTCTGATGTCATTTTGACGCACAGGAGGGGGCAGGCCTTAAAAAACGGCGCACAGCCTGATGGGCGCCGTTTTTTCACACCTGGGTCAGGGCAGGCGTTAAGGGACCTTTGGGCTCGGAAGGAGCCCAGAGGTGCCCTCCACTGCCCCCAGGGACACCCCCTGCCACCTTTGCCCACCCCAGGACGACACCCAAGGATGGAGGGACCCTCCCAGGGAAGGAAAGGTAAGTTCGGGTAAGTATTTTTTTCCGATTTTTTGTGTGGCATAGGGGGGCCTGATTTGGGCCCCCCTACATGCCACTATGCCCAATGACCATGCCCAGGGGACATAAGTCCCCTGGGCATGGCCATTGGGCAAGGGGGCATGACTCCTGTCTTTGCTAAGACAGGAGTCATGTCAATGGAGGTTGGGCATAAAAAAAAATGGGGCAAATCCGGTTTGAGGCCTGAATTTTGCCTCAGACCTGACTTGCACCGTTTTTTGCCGCACAACCCCCAAATTCCCATACGCCGGCGCTGCCTGGTGTGAGTAATTTTTTTTTACGCACACCAGTCTGCAGCGCCGGCTAACGTCATTCCATTAATAAGGAGCCCGCATGGCGGTAAACTTTTTGACGCACAACTGCGTTGGCGCCGTTGTGCATCAAAAAGTATAAATATGGGCCCTGATGCGCACAGCCAAAGGCTCTGCACAGAAGGCCTATGAGGGATTGGCGGCAGAACTTGTCCGGAGGCCAGTGCCTATGGCAAACTCCTTGCACAGGCCATGCTCAACAGTAAAGTGGCTGAACATGATAAAGCAAAATCAAAAATTCTCTGAAAAAAAACAAAGGTTGAAGTGAATCTATCTATCTATCTATCTATCTATCTATCTATCTATCTATCTATCTATCTATCTATCTATCTATCTATCTATCTATCTGTCTATCTGTCTGTCTGTCTGTCTGTCTGTCTGTCTGCCTGTCTGTCTAAACACATACACGTACATGTGTTCTATTGTTTGGTTTGTCTGTTGAGAAAACTTCAGTATGTATAGGATCAAAGAAGAAAGGTTAAAATAAACTGGAACAAAAAAAAAGATATACCATGAAAGTGGAAATGCTATGCGTACAAATGATGCATCAGTCTACCTTATGAAACAATTGGTTCAGCAAAGAGCATTATTCCACGCTAGAACAAACAAATAATGTAGAAATAGTCCGCGTCATGAACATTGGGATTAATAGTTTACATTAGGTATTGGAGCTTTTCAATGATAATTTTTCACCTATGTTAAAAAAGATGCCACGATAAAATAAACTCAGAATGATAACATTGGAAGCGAATTCATTGCACAATGACATGGACCAGTAGTTTGATGTTGACTCCAGAACGAATAGCCCCGAGGTTTCTATTCTATATTCACTGAGCTGTAATGGAGTGTGTAATTGGAGATTTTAAATGGGAAATTGGGCAGATATGACCTGAACGTAATAGAGCAGCCACACAGAGGCAACCCAGAGAAATCACAGCCTCTGCTGCAGGTGAATGACTTCTAGCCTCAGATACATGATTTCATACTGTAAACTCCGCTGACCCTACACATTAGAAAATAGCTCTGAAAATATAGAAACACACACAAATTGTCCTCATGTATAAAATATGCATATGGTCGTACTGACACAATTTATGGACTTTTGTAGCATTAAATAATATTTTACAAAAGGAAACAAGGGCTTCCAATATACACGTGTTATCGAACGATGTCGGGTATGAGACCATAGACAATAAGGGGCATATTTATGTAATTGTGGCACAGTGCAGCAATTCACCTTACGGTAGTGCGCTGTGTTACAGGGAAAGGGCAGGAATGCACCATATTTAAGGCAATACACCACATCTCTGTCCTTTCTCACGAACTGCACCATGATGCAAGGGTGCCTACGTTTCATGCAGGTTAGTTCTTTTGCATGAATGGCTACCTTCCAGGACAAAAAAACAATCCTGAGAGGCTTTTTCCTGTTTCTCTGTGTGCTGCAAGAGGGAAACAAAGAGAAATAAAAATAGGTTGTAATAAGTGGACTCTGCCAGTATGGGCCCCGTGAGTAGAATAAGAATCCACTAAATACAGACAGAAGCAGCAGGCTCTTGGGCGTAAGGCTGAATGATAAAATGTCAGAAATTAGGTGATTGGTTCACTGGGGTAAAAGCCCTGGTCAAGCAGTAACCACAATCCTAGTCAGAGTAAGATAAAGGCAAACCCTAAATTAACCTTTCCTCACCCTCTGGTATCTTTGCACAGAGCAGTCAGGCTAATCTTAGAGGCAGGGTGTAAAGTATTTGGGCAACACTTCAAACAGAAAGACAATGAAAACACCACACAATATTTCATAACTAAAACAAGACCTAAACATCAAAAATGCAATCAGTAGAACCAGAGTTATGAATTTTTAAATAGTTATCTACAATATAATGCTTAAAAGCTTATAGTGCCGAACATGGCTATCTGGATATGCTGTACCCAAAGTCAAAAGTTCATGCCAAACATGATGGAGCGCAGGTCGGCAACAGTTCCAGATAAGCCTTGCTGAACTTTTACCCTCTCAAGAATTGTGCTCCTCCAGTTTGCTGGGAAGAAATTAACCGGGAGCAAGGAAAATGTTGCTGGCCATGGTTTGCGGGGTGTAAAGAGTAACCCGGGCATCACAGACAGATGGACTGGAGCCTTACAGTGGTCATCCACGAAGATAGGCGATGCTTGCTGTGGAAGCAAATTAACTTGTGGCTGTTTGCGCTGGATTTCCGAGCTAGCGACGAGGTTCCTGAGTGAATGGGGCTATTTGTATTTACCAAGAGCTGACTAGCCTGACTTTAAGAGCTTAAAAAAACACTTCCTAGAGCCCAGGACCTGAAAGGCACCTCCTGGGTGTCAGGACCTCATTGAAAATGGGACCTAGAGCTGACAAATACAGCAGCACAAGGATAGCCACCCTAGTCTGAACACATGATGCCATCAGTAGCGGCCACAAGTGCTGTTTAGTGCTATGGCCACTCTTGAAGCTGTTCTGCGAGAGCAGCATAATTATGTTATGTCCCATTTTCAATTAAAAAAAACTTATCAGGAAGTATTTGCCAGGTGATAAATATGAGGCACAAACAGTTTTGGTATTTACTGCATGTGGTAGTCAACCTAATCAGCTGATCTTTTAATGAGGGCCTGGGTCCTTCAATACAAGGTAAGGACTAAGGGGCATATTTAAGAGCCCCTAGCACCATCTTGATGCCATGGCATACTTTTTTTAATGACAAGGAGGCGCTAAAGTAATTTTGCCCGGCGTCATATTTACAAAGTAGAGCAATGCATGAATTGCATCACTTTGTAACACCTCGCGTCAAATTATTCCTGCGCTGGGCATAATGTATGCAAGGGGGCAGTCCGGTGCATTGGAACATTTTTGACGCTAGTGTAGCAAAGCGCCACAATAGCATAAAAAATGTTGATGCTATTGTGCTAACGACCGTCATGGTGAACCATATTATAAATACTGCACAACCATTGTCATGTTAAGTGCTGGTAGGGAGGCACAGAAAAAGCAGCGCTCCAGCTCTGATGGTCCCTTTTTCATAAATATGGGCCTAAATTCCAAACAAAAGTTTGCACAGTGATTGTAATTATGAGACATGTGAGAATAGTCTTTACTATTACAAATGAATTATTAAATTTAGAATAGGAGTTGTGTGATAATACACAAGTGCAGTTTTACCCTGAAAAATTCCAAAAGTTCAAACCTGCCATAAGTGATCAGGGTAAAACGCCTGCAAAAATGGTAATACATGGGGTATTACATGTAATAAGTACCAGATTAGCACGGCATGCTCATTTGCAAGTTGAACTTTCGAAATAGAAGGTATATTTACCACACGTGATGAATACCTCATCCTGGGGCGATGATATATGTCAGATGTTTTAAATACCCTACCCTTACATTACATGTTGAACTAATTTCAATAACCTGTTATAGAAAGTTTCAATTTAAGTAAACAACTTTCAACTCAGGGACCATTCTGTAACCTTGCAGTAGTTTTATGAGAGACCTACCATAATGGTTTTATCCTTTAATAGATGTGACAAAATTCTAAGGAATCTGTTTTCTAAGCATACATTTCAGTGACTATAAATCTAGCCCAAAGCTTCATTGTCACATGAACATATGTGTTTTATATTTTTATGTTTGTAATTTTCACAGTTTTGTTGAGCTCCAACAAGAGCAGTGTGTGTCAGTCTTATGCACGCACGAATACTTTACTAACAAGATGAAAATTAAATATTCTACTAAGAAAATACCATGATAAGCACACCAGCATGGAGACCGTAGTGTTTTAAACGAGGCCAGTGCTTTTCAATGAAAGGAAGCCAGTAATGGCACTATTAACAGAACCTAATTCATTTTCATTTAATAATCTTACATTTTTATGAAAGTTCTCTCTTTATCTTTCTTCTTTCAGTCCCAAGGGTCTAGTTACTTATGGCCTAAGACATCTGCGACCTTATACATACATTCCTTTCTTTGTCACAGCTAGAGCTGATTATGGGGGATTGTGCATTCAGATAACATTTTATGGCTTTTTGCAGCCTGCTTTCTTTTCAAACTATCCATTGGCGTCAATAATGAGTCCCATAGACCATTAAATATACAAATCAACGGGGTTTTTTACTTGACTTTCGAAGCCCTTTTTTAAATATTTTCACCGTGGCACTTAGATGCACTCTATTGAAAGTGTATTTTTAATGGCTCAGGCGAGTTGCTGATACAGGTTTTGCTGTATCCCTCATCTTTACTAAAGCAGTTCATAGTAAGTCTACATGTTGGATTAATACAAATACTAATGTATATTAGTATATGATATTTTCTTAGAATGATATGATTTAGATGGGAGGCTATTTTATTGAAAGAAGACTGGGCTAGATATACTAAGCATTGTAATGGTCACAAAAGCTCTTCTTCAACATTTGCCACCATAAAAATGCTTTTTCTTGTTTACTAATCCCAATTTAGGATTTGGAAAAGTGTATTGACCCCCGAAATGGGATTTCAAATGGATACTTTGGGAAAATGCCCCTTATCTTGCCCCTTTTTTCTGGTCACCCCATTTTTTTTACTAGATGAACTTGTTGGGTTTTGGGGACTGCACACTGGGGCACTGCTCACAAGGCCCCACTGCCTGTTCTCTGACCCCTAATACATGATTTAATATATTCCTAATTGTCAGATTTAATTTACCAATAAGTCTCTAGTGTATGGTACCAAGGCTCATATTTATACTTTTTTTGCGCCACGTTTGCATAATTTTTGGACGTGAAAGTGGTGCAAACTTACAAATTAAAATTGTATTTTGTAAGTTTGCACCGCTTTTGTGTAACAAATGACACACATGTGCCACAAAAAAAGTACAAGTATGGGCCCAAGTGTACCCTGGGCCTATAAGGTACATCCCACTGTTTGACTGAAGAACACATAGTGCCACCTCTAAACTGATGGTTCCTACCCCTGTATACTGACTGTGCAGTTTTAAAACTGCAAGTGTGACCTAGCAAATTAAACCTTTTGCCAGACCTAAACCTTCAAGTTTAATATTTACAAGTCTCCCCAAAGTAGGCCCTAAATGCAAATAGAGCATGGCACATGCTATTTAAAATGTAGAACATATATATTTTATGTTATAACTGTCCGGGCAGTGAAAAACCTTCAAAGTTGTTTTCACTATAGCCAGGATGTCTCTCCCTTAGGAAAGCTCTGGGCTACATTATAACACATTATAATGCCTAATTTGGGTTTGGGGATAACTAGAAAATTCATTCATGAAGACATGTTACTAGTAATATAAAGTCCAATGTAATGAGCAAGTCAGATTTTATGTTACAATTTAGAAAATTACACTTTTTGAAAGTTTTCCTGCCTAAACCAAATGTACCTTTCTGACAGTGTTCAGAGTCACCCAGGAGCTGACTGGCTCCTTGTTTAGGTGTCAAGTAGTGCCCAGAGCAGAGACAAAGGGAGAGGGGTTGACTTTCTCCTGAGAGGATGGCCATCTGAGCTGTGTCCAGGAACTCAGAATTAACTTCAAAGGATGACTAAGGGTGGGGATAACACGGAATAATTATGCAAAATTACATCAAAATTATACAAGATTACACACAATCATGTGAGAAGTGTAACTCAGCATAGAGCCTTATTTTCCCAGTGCAAGGTGCACCCGCATGTCCAAAATAGACACAAGGATGCATTTTTCTCTGAGAAAATAATGGTAAATGCAACAGAACACAAATGGCAACAGCCAGCAACTGTTCAATAAATATTTGTTCTACTGCAGTAAGATTGTTGTACCAAATCGCTCATTATTACATGAAGGGATCTATGCATACTTTTCTGTAATTATGCGTCAAAAGAGTAACACAAATTATCTTGCTTACTCTGATTACTCTGATGTAATTAAAATTTCTCCTAGGCCTACTCACTTCATCTGGGCCTGCCTCACTTCCTCCGTTGTCCTGCTAGCCAGCCATGAACCAATCTAAGTGGCAGAAGAGCTGCCTCCAGAACCAGTATTGAAAGACCACAAGGGTGAGATTGTTCATTTTCCTGGCTACTACTCTAGGGTGGGCACAGGGGCTCTGCCCACTGTAAGAAATGTTTTGCCCTGTTGCTTTTAGGAAGAGACAGGCACTGTGGTAAACACATAGGAAGTGTTGCAAAAGTGGGTAGGGCCACCCCAGGGACGTTTATCTCCATTGATTAGGGAGTGGCCAGGAAATTCTCAAACCCACAGACATGCACTGGTCATAAATATGGCTCCCCTAGTGCCCTCTACAGAACACCTCTGGACCTGTGGATGAGAGAAGAAGGACTGTACCCGCTGCTGTGGCCTATGAGCGAACCCTAAGGCCAAACCTGCTCCAGGCCGGTTGGCTGACCTCCTGTTAAGCTACAGGGACACTATAGATGCAAGAAACCCTCTTTCCTGAAGAGTCCAGCTGACCAGTTGCCTTTGACCCTGCTGGTAGCTTCTACCAGTGTTAGCTCTGACCTCTAACTGCTGCCATGTGACATTTAGATACATGTCACAGTGCACTCTTTCTTCATATCCCTAAAACCTTCGACTTAGAAACATTTCATTTTTTAAAACATGTTTATTGTCATTTTGATAAAACAGTCTTTACAATCACGGTTCAGCATTTCTATTCATAGAGCAATAGTCATCATTTTGCCTGTACACTGTTAGAAGATCACATGTCCATGAGTGAATGACCAATGGGGATTGCAAGATTAGAATGTATAACAGGAGATCATGTATAGATCTTTGGCTATGACATTTTCCACCACATTCCCTGAAACACATCTCTTAATCAATGCAGACTAATGCTGAAAACAGGAGATTTCTGAATTATACTGTAGGAGGCTGGCCTGGCTTATAGTTGGTACCTGATGGTACTTACACCTTGTGCCAGGTCCAGTTATCACTTATTAGTAGATTAGTAGTGTTCTAGCAGCTTAGGCTGATAGAGGTAGCTATTGCAGAGCAGCTTAGGCTGAACCAGGAGACATGCAAAGCTCCTACTATACCACTTATATAGCACTATATCATAAGAATCACAATACTCGGTGTTACTAAAAATAAAGGTACTTTATTTTAGTGACAATACGCCAAAACTATCTCAGAGGATATACTCCCTTAGGAGGTAAGTAAAATACACAAAATATATGCACAAACCAAAATCAGGTAAGTAAACAGTTAGAAAAGTAGTGCAAACACTGTAGAATACAACATAATGCAATAGGCCTAGGGGCAACACAAACCATATACTGAGAAAGTGGAATGTGAACCACTTAGGGACCCCTGGTCTAGTGCAGTGTGTAGAGGGTCGCAGAGAGTGTAAGAAAAGACTAAGGGTGTCCAAGATACACCACCCCAAGACCCTGAAAAGTAGGCGTAAAGTGACCCTACTTCCCCAGAAACACACTAAAGTCGTGAGAAGAGATTCTGCAAAGACCACAACAGACTGCAAAGCACTGAAGACGGATTCCTGGACCTGAGGACCTGTAAAGGAAGGGGACCAAGTCCAAGAGTCACAAAATTGTCCAGGGGGGGCAGGAGCCCACTAAACCCTTGTTGAAGGTGCAAAATGGCTGCCTCTGGGTGGAAGAAGCTGAAGATTCTGCAACAACGGAAGATGCCAGGAACTTTTTATTTGCACAGAAGATGATCCACAGAGTGCTGGAGGATGCAGAGTTGTTTCTTTGGAGAAAGACTGAAAACAGGCCTTGCTAGCTGCAAAGGTCACGGTTGAAGAAAAACAGTGCTGCCCGAGCCCAGGATGGACCAGGAGGTCACCACTAGGAAGAGGAGACAGAGGGGGGCCCTCAGCAACACAGAGAGCCCATGCATAAGAAGAAGATAGCACCCGCAGAAGTACTTGAACACAGGTTAAAAAAAATGAGCATGGCGTTCTTCTCAACACTACAAAAAAGGGTCCCACGAAGCCGGTGGTCAACTCAGCGAGTTGAGCAATGCAGGACAGTGTGCTGGGGACCGGGGCTGGGCTGTGCAAGAAGGATTCCTTGCAAAAGTGCACAGAAGCACTAGCAGCTGCAGTTCACGCAGTACACAGGATTAATGGCTGGCGAGGGGAGGCAAGGACTTACCTCTTCCAAATTTGGAAAGATAGACCACTGGACTGTCGGGATCACTTGGATCAAGCACCTGTGTTCCAGGGACCACGCTCACCAAGATGAGAGGGGATCCAGAGGACTGGTGAAGCTGAAGTTCGGTGCCTGCATTAGCTGGGAGAAGATTCCGTCGACCCACAGGAGATTTCTTCTTGGCTTCCAGTGCAGAGTGAAGGCAGACAACCCCCAGTGCATGCACCACCAGGAAACAGTTGATAAAGCCGGCAGGGTTAGGGGCTGCTACATCGCTGGTAGTCTTCTTGCTACTTTTTTGCAGTTTTGCAGACGTCCTGGAGCAGTCAGCGGTTGATCCTTGGCAGAAGTCAAAGAGGGAGATGCAGAGGAACTCTGGTGAGCTCTTGCAAATCGTTATCTGAGGAAAAGTCCACAGGAGAGACCCTAAATAGCCCTCAGGGGAGGATTGGCCACCTAGTCAGGTAAGCACCTATCAGAAGGGGTCTCTGACATCACATGCTGGCACTGGCCACTCAGAGGCCTCCACTGTGTCCTCACACCTCTGGAATCAAGATGGCAGAGGTCTGGGACACACTGGAGGAGCTCTGGGCACCACCCCTTGGGTGGTGATGAAGAGGGGAGTGGTCACTCCCCTTTCCTTTGTCCAGTTTCATGCCAGAGCAGGGGCTGGGGGTTCCCTGAACTGGTGTAGACTGGTTTATGCAAGGAGGGCATTTCCAGAGGCCTGGAGAGGCTGCTCCTCTCAGGCCCTTAACACCTATTTCCAAAGGGAGAGGGTGTAACACCCTCTCTCAGAGGAAATCCTTTGTTGTGCCTTCCTGGGACTGGGCTGCCCAGAACACAGGAGGGCAGAAGCCTGTCTGTGGGTTGGCATCAGGGGTAGCTGCAGTGAAAACCCCAGAGAGCTGGTTTGGCAGTACCCGGGGCCCATGCTGGAGCCCCTGGGATGCATGGGATTGGCACCCCAATACCATATTTGGTATGGGGTGACAATTCCATGATCTTAGACATGTTACATGGCCATATTTGAAGTTACCATTGTGAAGCTATATATAGGTATTGACCTATATGTAGTGCATGCATGTAATGGTGTCCCCATATCACAAAGTCTGGGGAAATAGTCAGCTAGTTCCAGGGTGCCCTCACACTTAGAAACTTTGCACCTATCCTTCACCAAGTGAGGGTTAGACGTATAGGTGACTTCTAAGTTACTTAAGTGCAGTGTAAAATGGCTGTGAAATAACGTGGACTTTATTTCACTCAGGCTGCAGTGAAAGTCCTGTGTAAGATTTGTCTGAGCTCCCTATGAGTGGCAAAAGAAATGCTGCAGCCCCTAGGGATCTCCTGGAACCCCAATACCATGGGTACCTGGGTACCATATACTAGGGACTTATAAGGGAGGGCCAGTGTGCCAATTGGAATTGGTAAATGAAGTCACCAGCCTATAGTGACTAATTTGGAAGCAGAGAGAGCATAAACACTGAGGTCCTGGTTAGCAGAGCCTCAGTAACAATTAAGCATTACTGACAAAACACACATTAGGCCACAAACTATGAGCACCGGAGTCCTGGCTAGCAGGAGCCCAGTGACACAGTAAGAACACACTGACACACACTCACAAACAGGCCAAAAGTGGAGGTAACCATGCTAGAAAGAGGCTACTTTCTCACACAAACCCACTAGAACACCAGCTACAGAGTTAAAATCTCCAGACACCAAAAGATTATCTGTTACAAATGGTGCCATCTGAGCATATAGAGAGAGAGTGTGTAAGAAGGCAACCTGTTCTGGGTTCTGGGCATAGACACTCCCTAAAGTATTGTCCTTGCCCAATAATCTGCCCTTGATGAAAACAAAGTGGCCCTCATGGTCAATAACAGAATGGACAAAGGGTTACCCTGTTCTTATCCAAATTAACTCCCCTTGGGCATAAGCGAAGTATGAGGTAGCACGCAGTGCTTAACTTGAGCTTGTTGTTTCCAGCACTTATTTTTGAGGGGCAGTGCTTATGTTTTTTGCCTCAAGCAGTTACCGCAAGCAAAAGACACATACAGGAACGACGGAGGAAAAGAAAAACGAAAAAGCGTCACAATGGAAGAAAGCAGAAAGCTGCAAGAGTGAGCTGAAGGGGCAGGGAGTGGCTTCAAATGGATTGAAGAGGCCCGAGATGGCTTCAGGATTACGCTGCCTCTGTATTCTGTGCTCGCACTTTTAAATGCAGCAGGCGTTTGTTTAAGAGGAGGGCTTGGGGCACCGGCACCTTTTTATTTACAAATTAGGCACTGATGGCATGCAACTGGCCACCATCTGTGCCTCAAGTATTCTACCTCCTTATCGGCAAGATGGGTTTCTTGTAACATAGCCACTTGTACGCACCATGCCTCAAATATCTATGAACATTATGGCACTTATAGGCAGCCCCATACCTCAGATGTTCCAAGTCAGGAAGGTTAAAGTATGATGTGTGTCCTGCATTCATATGGGTCAAGTGTGTGGGCTCTGCCAGTCTCCCTACATCTTCCCCTTATCTCAACCCTTCCCCTCAACAGCAATAAGTACCCCGAGACAGACCCAAAGTAAGAAAAACAACCCACAACTGTGAACTTCCCACAATAAAAGCAGCCTGGCAATGGCCTGAAGCTCAAACATGTAAATATGAACATTGTAATTAGGATGTCACCTCCAAGCGTCTAGAAGAGGAAAATACAGGAGGTGATCTTGTAAGGTCAGTGTTTTTGCTATGTCAGCCCCCTATAGATGCAGTTCATGATTTTACTTCCCTATCCAGTGAGTATCCCCACACTCTCCCATCTTGGCCACAGGGAGAGTAAAAGGATCTCTGCCTGCAAGTCGTGCCCACTCAGCCCCATCCATACACAACAACCAAAGGTAGCCCTCTACCCCTGACACCTCTGAGCATATTAGACCAGGTCATCTACTGTTAGAAATGGGACTTCTGGTTGGCTAGGGTATGCACCTATTCCAGGCAGAGCCCACCCACTCTAATCTGGGCGAGGGAGTTACACACCCAAGATAACCCCTGCTCACCCCCTTGGTAGCTTGGCACGGGCAGTCAGGCCTATCCCAGAGGCAATGTGTTAAGCGTTTGCACAACACACACAACACACATGACGCACTATCCACACCACAAAGTAAACACAACACCAAGTTATATACAAATAAACTGTATTGTACACAACATCATTAGTCCAGAACCAACATGTCAGTAATACCCTGCTACCCAAGCAGTTGTCAGAACATTACACATAACTATTACTCAGCGAAAGCCATCCGCAATAGTCACATAGAACACATAGGTTACTGATTATTCTGCAACATAAGCAGTAGTCAGGAAAACAATGCTAAAATAATGCACATGTCATAAAATCATCATAACTGCCCATAAAAGAAACATTGGAGAACATCTGGCAAATCATAAAAACATATGACTATCAGTAAAGGATCAGAATTGCCAGAACTTTATCATGACTGCGCATATCATGACACCGTAACTAAAGCTCATGGCATACAGCAACACAATATCCTGACTGCACATAAAGCCATAGACACATCATCAGGAATGCACATAAGGGGAAACATCACTAAGAGGACGTATGGCAGAATAAGCACATTAGTATGGACGCCCAAATACCATCCTAGTTGCACATAACCTGAATACACCTTGCTAGCTGGCTGTGTTGTGAGAAAAAGTTGCCAGGGTTCACCACTAATATCTCCTGAGCAAGGGGTGTACCTTTTCTTCACAACATGAGTGGAATTGGTGACCTCCAGTGTAGGTCACCCCGTCCTGTATACGAGTCACTCTGTACTACGCCGGGAGGGGTAGCACTCCAGAAGGGCGACCCCACTCCTCACTCCAGGGCTGCCCCGTTTCCTTAATCTTTGACTGGGCGGGGGCCCCCGTTGAGGCTTCCCTTCCATTCGGCAAGGCACACATGATGCATGCCTCTCTAGTGTCTGGGAAACCGCGCTGGGCTCTCTGAGGCCCAGGATGCCCGCGGGCTGAGCCTCCTGGCCTGAGGCCCTACCTGACTAGTCAACCAGCCATCCACTCCGCTGTCCCAGGCTGCAGCAGTGAGGTTTGTCAGAAAGCAGTTCCTGCTGGTGCCCAGGGCGCTTTCCAACGCGCTCCGGTGCCCCCGGGACACCAGTCACGGGGCGCTTTGTGCAGGCCGGGCTTTCTCCGACGGAGGAACAAAAGCACTTTTCGCTCGCTTTTTTCAAATTCAGCACAGCTCTTTAGGCTCAGCCATAAGAGTGCTCCTCCTACATCACGGCCATCAGCAGGAGCAACAGATCTAGAGCTATCTTTGTGTTCAGCGAGATGAAAGCACTCTCCCAGCACCTTAAGTAATAAATGGCAGGGGAACAGGGGACACGGCACCCAGCCCCTGGAGACCATCAAGGGGAGCACAGGGCAGTGGGGCCCAAGAAAAAAGGCCAGCACAAGGGATTGTAGTCAGTGGCAGTTCTCCCTAGTGGCCCAGCAAGTCACAGGTCAGCACAGCAGCAGCAGTCCAAGACGGTTCCTCATGAGTCACTCCAGCAGCATTCCGTGCAATTCAATTTCAAAGAGGGAGAGAAGAGGTTCCAACCAGTTACAACTGGTTCTAGGAGGGTCCCCTCTCTTCTCCCTTTGTGGGAGGCCAGTTCACTGCCTTTCCGAATACAGGTGTGCCCCGCCTCCCCTTCTCTCAGACCACGAAGACCATTCAATATGCAGATGTACCTCTGTGACACCTCCACCCTTCCTGTGTACAGGCTGTCTGAAAAGTATGCACAAAGCACAGCTGTCACTCTACCACAGACGTGGATTGGAGTCAAGCTACAAAACACCAAAGTCATAAGCACAAAGAAATGCTTGCTTTCTAGAAGTGGCATTTCTATAATGGTAATAAAAAATCCACCTACGCCAGTAAGAAAGAAGATCCAGAGTCTGAGATCACTGATTTCACATTGGAAGAGGAGCCAGAGCCTGAACCCCACCTCCGTGTCACTGCAAGAGCCACTAACCACCATGGCCTGAAGCACAGCTGCACATTCTTGCTCTGCATGTGATGAAGATGGTTTCTTTAGAGAGTGGCTCTTCAGGGCTTTCTTTGAGTGCTTCTCGATCTATGCCTGGGAGCTCTGGGTTATGTTGAGACACTGGCAGAGAAGTTCCCACTTTATAGGCCTCGATCTATTCCCATGCTGGTCCAGGTCATCACAAAAGTGTGTGTTGCCATCCAAGATGATTCTCAGCCTGGCTGGAAATATCAAGGAGTACTGTAAGCCCTCCTCCCTGAGAGCCTTTTTTACTTCCAAGAAGTAGGCCATCCTTGCCTGAATGACAGCTGTAAAATCAGGGAAGGCAGATACATTTCTATTGTTCACCATAAAGGGGCCTTTGGTCCTTGCTTCTCGGGGTATTGTGCCTCTGTCACAAAATGAAGTAGTCTAGCCATCATAGAGTGAGGTAGGTGACCAGAGGCCGGGGTGCGGGCCAGCACTCTGTGAGCCTGCTCCAGGGCAAAAAAGGTTGAAAGATGGTTTAGGGTGACTTCCAGTTGAAGCCAGTATTCGAGGTAGGACACCAAATAGTCTCTTTCCAGTCCCTCAGGAGGACCAACCACTCAGACATTGTTATGCCAGCTAAGCCAATCTGGCCCTCATTATGACATTGGTGGTAAATGCCACTTACCGCCACGCTGACGGCTGCCAACTTACCGCCGCGCTGGCGAATATCCTTTAACAATATTATCACACACACACACCACTATAACAGAATACAGCCACATACACAAATCTGTCGGACCAAAGGTCAGTGCAAAAGTGGCGGTCCCAATACCGTTATGCCAACAGAACAACACCCATCACATAATGACCCACGAATCACCACAGCGGACATTCAACAGCGGTAAACCATTGGCGGTACATACCGCTGTGCTCACAATGGATACCCACAGACACAACAACACCACATTGGCCAATTCAAACAACACACACCTGACACCCATGCACACACCCGACCCACACACCCACACCACTATAATACACACACACATTACCCACAACCCTTTACTTATACAATTAATTGACAGAAGACTGACACCAAGACCACTGAGACAACTAGAAACACACACCACTCATACCCATACACCCCTTATGCACTGCACATCACACACCCCAACACATTACCCAACAGACCCTCACCAACATCGCATAACACCCATGGCACCACAAAGGCACCCCTGTTTCACTGAGGAGGAGTTAATGGTTATGGTGGAGAAAATTGTCAGGGTAGTGCCACACCTATTTGGAGCACCGGTGCAGCAGATATCAATAGCAAGGAAGATGGAGCTATTGCGGAGAATCGTGGACAGGGTCAACGTTGTGGGACAGCACCCAAGAACAAGGTCAGACATTAGGAAGAGGTGGGACGACCTACAGGGGAAGGTACGTTCCATAGCATCAAGACACCAGCTTGCCATCCAGAGGACTGGCGGTGGACCCTAGCTCCTCCCCCACAACTCATAGCATGGGAGGAGCAAATCTTGGCAATACCGCATCCTGAGGGACTCGACGGAGTGGGAGGAGGACTGGACACTGATAAGTCAACTTTTTACAATTATCACTCCCCCATACCTGCATGCCAGCATACACCTACACCCTCACTCCTATCACTTCACTCCATCCCACACACTCCACCATCACATTGCACTAATCCCACTGCAAAGCCCTGCATGCTGTACCAAGGCATGGACACCCCTCCCAGCCTTGCATGGACACTCATCACCAAGGCATGCACAGCATAGGGAAACTATCATAACCACTATACACCAACATACACAAGCAAAAGCTGGCAGGGGAACAACAACCATAGAGGGGAAGTTACAGAAGTACAAATGTCAGACACCTGAAGCATAGTACATCATTTTCATCCCCACAGGTACCCCAGCCAATGTTACTGGAGAGGAGGTGCCACCACTATCCAATCCCCCAACAGAAGAGGCCCACAGTGATGACAGTAACTTTGGACTTCAGGATCTAGACGATCTACCTTGTCCATCAGGGACCACTGGACAGTAAGTCACCCAAGCCCAGTCACAGACCACCACAGAGCCTCCCCAATCAGGAACCAAAACCACAGCACCCACCCAGCGTACCAACATCTCTGTCCCCAGGACACTTCAATCTACAGTGTGCCCACCTGTACAGGAACCTCAGGCAACACCTGATACACAAGACAATCTGGGACCGGGGGTCAGTGGCAGTGGGCACAACGTTCAGGGGACAAAGGCACAGGCCAACAGGGACACTGAGAGGACTGCTGTGCACCAGGGGAAGGACAGAACCAGGGAACGGACTCTCCAGGAGGCACTCTCTGAGATCCTGAGAGCCTAATAACATTCCCAGGACATGATGGCCCAGATCATAGACAACGTGCAGGAGAACAGGTGGCTGCAGGAGGGACAGTATCAGGAGATCAGGGAGGACTTGCAGGCCATTAACAACACCTTGGTTCCCATAGCAGGAGTGCTGGCAAACATGGCCAACATCATGATGGAGGCAGTGTCACACCAGCAGGCCCCTACCACTAGCCAGTCATCTGAACAGCCCTCCACTTCCGCAAGTGGCCAGGAAGCCTCACCACAGGACCAATGGGCCACCCGCACCCTTCCCCCTGCAGAAGGGGAACCACACCACAAATGTTCCCTGTGAACCAGACAGAAGCCAGAGACACTTGCCAAGTCCACCGCAAGGAAATTAGACTCTCCTGATTGTCCCCCTGGTGTCCCAGACAGTCACCTTGTCCTCCTTAAACTGCCATTGCTCCCCTTCCTATATCTCCATGGATAATGCACCTGTGATACCAACAGACTGCAACAATACCCTGAACTTTCCTCCATCATCACCCCATTCCATTGTACTTTTTCCTCTATATTTTAGCACCACAATAAACACCCTTGGACAAAACTCAACTACTAGTATTTCATGTATTGCAAATTTGTATTGATTGAAACAGCTGCAACCATTGCAATTGAACTGTACATAGAATGAGCATATAATTAATGACCTGTAGCTGGCTGTTGTGATCACACAGGAGAATGTATCATATTACCAACATCTGCAAAATGAGTATCCAGAGGTAACAGTAAGCAGGGCAAAGAAGTGGGTAATGCCACCATGGCAATGCCACACAGAATACAACAACAGTCATAGTAATGTAAAGTTGAACTGCCTCACCTGTGTGTCATTGGAATTACTAATGTATCCCAGATGTTCTGTTGTCCACATCCTCATCCTCTGCCTCCTTATCCTCACTGTTCTCAGGGTCCACTGCTGCCACAGGGGCATCTCCAGTCTCCTCCTCCTGCAGAAAAGGTACATGATGTCTGAGGGACAGGTTGTGCAACATGCACCATGCCACTACTATCTGGCAGACCTTCTTGGATGAGTAGCAGAGGGATCCACCTGTTGGCTGGAGGCACCAGAACCTGGCCTTTCAGGAGGCTAAAGGTCCTTTCAATGATCCTCCTGGTTCACCCATGTGCCTCAATATAACGTTCTTTTGCCCTTGTCCTGGCATTCCTCACAGGGGTCAGCAGCCATGATAGGTTTAGTTAACCAGAGTCACCTGCAAATATTGAGAGACAACATTTAGCCACACACACGTGGCCAACACCATAGGCATACACCAACATATATTGGGTGGAGACCAGGGCTCACCTATCAGCCATACACTGTGCCTCTGTATTTGGAACTACACATTTGGGCTGCTGCTATTCCTCAGGACAAAGGCATCATGTGCCAATCCAGGATACTTAGCATTGACATGGGGGATGTACTGGGCCGCCAAGCCGTCAGTGCCCATCAAAAGGAGTGAATAGGGTGTGCCATTGCCAAGGACTTGTGGACCCTGGGGGTCTATGGCAGGCAGAGCACCCACTGTCGCAAACGGTGGGAGGACCTGTGATGCTGGGCACACAAGACCACGGAGGCCCAGCTGGGGATGGCGTCTCAATGAGGAAGAGGTGTCTGTCGGACCCTGACCCCCCTGATGGCCCACATACTGGCGGTGGCCTACCCTGAGCTGGATGGGTGCTGAGGGCATCACAGCAGCCACAAGGGGGTGAGTCCAGTGGCTATAATTACAACTTACGGCTGGTAGGGTGGTATCCGGGTGGTGGTTGTGTGTCCTTGGGTGCCTCTAGGCCAGTCCAGACATAGTAGCGTAGGTCCTCTGGTGGCTAAGGGTTTGAATGGGAAATACTACTTACCTAGCTTGTTAGTATTCACTTCTAGGCAGGGCTGCGTGGGTCCCAGGTGTGCTGCAGTTGGCGGTGTGTGTCCCTCCTCATTCCTTGGTGACTAGCTTGTTTCCTGTGTGTTAGGGTGCTGTGTACGCCACCAGTGGTGTTGGTGCAGTCATTGACCCTGTATATCCTTTGTCTCTCTCCCCCCCTTCCTTGTTTTGCCATCCTGTCCTTATGTGCATTAGCATCATCTGGCAGAGGAGCAGAGGCACCAGTGACAGAGGGAGCTGCATCCCACAGGACCCTGGAGGCAGAGTCCACTGACGCTGAGGGCACCAGTGAGACGGAGGGCGAGGGGAGCACAATGGCGTAGACTGGAGAGGACAAAGCAGACTCTGATACCTCCTCTGATGGAAGCTCCCTGGTGGTGGCGGACACTTCTGTGACCACCCCAGCTACTGGTACAGCCGCCACTTCTGTACCAGCACCGCCCTCCCAGTAGACCCTCACCAAGGAGGGTGGGCATCTCCTTTCCCTGGGCACCTCAGGCCCTGCCCCAGTGAGCCCTGCTGCCCTGAGTGAGGAGGCTATTGACCTCCTGAGATCCATCTCTGTAGGGCAAAGAATCACTTTGAATGTCATCCAGGGGCTTGCAGCCCAGATGCAGCAATCAAATGCATTCCTAAAGGGCATTCACGGTGGATTGGTGGCCCAACAGAGATCCATTCAGGTTCTGGCCTCCTCTTTGATGGTAGGCATTGTCCCTGTTTCAACCGTCCCCCCTCCAACTTCCACATCCCAGTTCCATTCTCCTCAACCACAAACCCATCCCAAGCACACAGGCAGATGAGCATGCACACAAGATAACACCCAAGAGTGTCACAGGCAAACACAAGCACCACACTTCATCCCACAGGCACTCACATGAACACCATTCAGTTGCAGACAGAACAACATCCACTATCTCCAAGGTCTCCCCCTCCTCCTCCTCCACCTCCCACCCAGTTGCGTCTACACTCACACCTGCATGCACTACATTAATATCCACTGCCAGCATCATCACCACACCAAGCAGAACACACACCTCACTGGCAGACACCTCCACAACATCCATGCATGCGTCCCCTCTGTCCTCTCCCACCGTGTCTGTCCCCCCAAGGTACACAAACCCAAGCACTCAGACACCCAAACATCCATCCAACTCACAACAGCATACACCCCATGCACCTGCACCCAAATCCAGCAGACAAACAACTCCAACAACCACTCCCTCATCCTCGACTCCCATTACTCTTCCCTCTTCCTGGCCAAACGTCCCTAAAAAGCTTTTCCTTTCCCAGATTGACCTCTTCCCTTCCCCTCCCCCCTGTCCTGGACATATGGGCAGGGTAGCAAGGGGAAGGAGCCTGCACCAGCTGAAAAGAAGGGGAAGGAGCCTGCACCAGCAGGCAGAGGGGGAAAGAGCCCATCCACCAGTGCCAGGGCGGCAAGGGATCCCCAACCCATGAGCAGGAGGAGAGGAGGCAATCTACGGCAGCAGAAGCTGCCAGACAAACACCGCCACCACCACCAGCTGTCACAGTGCTCCCACCACCAGCCGTGATTGTGCAGCCATCAGAAAGTGCAGGGGCTAAGCAGGAGCCTCCCCCAACCACCACCACAGTGCAGCCATCAGAGGGTGCAGGGGCTGAGTAGGAGCCTACCACAAGCACCACCACAGTGCAGCCATCAAGGGTGCAGGGGCTGAGCAGGAGCCTCCCACAACCACCAACACAGTGCAGCCATCACTTCTGGCAGACACCACATAGTCCAGCTTCCAAGGGCTGCTGTGTGGCCTGCCCCCACCAGAACCAGTGGGCAAGACACCCACTTGAGAGACTGTGGTGTTGCACTCCCCAGGACAAAAAGCAAGGGACATGTTGCCCCCTCCAGAACCAGTGGGTAAGACACCCACCCCAGAGACTGTGGCCTTGCACTCCCCAGTACAAAGAGCAATGGGCATGTTGCCCCCTCCTTAACCAGTGGGAAAGACACCCACTCCAGAGACTGTGGCCTTGCACTCCCCAGGACAAAGAGCAATGGGCATGTTGCCCCCTCTAGAATCAGTGGGTAAGACACCCACTCCAGAGACTGTGGCCTTCCGCTCCCCAGGACAAAGAGCAACAGGTATTTTGCCCCCTCCAGAACCAGTGGTAAAGACACCCACTCCAGAGACTGTGACCTTGCACTCCACAGGACAAAGGGCAATGGGCATGTTGCCCCCTCCAGAACCAGTGGGCTTGTCCCCGTATCCGGATGAGGTGCCCCCCTCCCCCTGAGGTGACTGCCTAATTGACAACTGATGCCCCTGCAGTGTTCTATCCGGATTGGTGCAGGATTCGAGTGGGGCCTTGGACTGTGCCCTGTGGCCATGTGGGCCCTTTGAACTATGAACTGGGCAGTGTCCCTTTTTTAAACTAGTGTACAGATCTGTTTCATGGCCAAATCGGATTTTTCATTTTATTGTTGGACTGATTACAATCATTTTTGTAAAGTCCTGTTGCCTTTGCATTATTATGCAGATTGTGGTCAAATTGTTTGTGTAATGCATATGGTTGTGTGTATGGCGTGTGTATGTTGAGTGTATGTGGTGCATGTGTGTGTCACTCTCGTTTTCCTCCCACTCTCCCTTGTGTGCTAGGTGGCTGTATTCACCGTCGTCGTCTTCACCGACGTTGGTGTACGAAAGTACCATCTTGCCTGGCATGTTACCCCAATGTTTACATGTATGTAACTTTGTTTTTGCCTGTCTCACTGGGACCCTGTTAGCCAGGACCCCAGTGCACATAGTTTGTGGCCTGAATGTGTGTATCTGTGTAGGGACTAACTGTGTCACTGAGGCTCTGCTAACCAGAACCTCAGTGCTTATGCTCTCTCTGCCTTTAAATTTGTCACTATAGGCTAGTGACCACTTTTACCAATTTCAATTGGCACACCACAACACCCTTATAATTCCCTAGTATATGGTACCTAGGTACCCAGGGTATTGGGGTTCCAGGAGATCCCTATGGGCTGCAGAATTTATTTTGCCACCGATTGGGAGCTCAGATGAACTTTTACACAGGACTGCCACTGCAGCCTCGGTGAAATAACGCACACATTATTTCACAGCCTTTTTCACTGCACTTAAGTAACTTATAAGTCACCTATATGTCTAATCTTCACTTGCTGAAGGTTAGGTGCAAAGTTACTAAGTGTGAGGGCACCCTTGCACTAACAAAGGTACCCCACATGGTTCAGGGCCATTTCCCCGGACTTTGTGAGTGCGGGGACACCATTACATGCGTGCACTACATATAGGTCAAAACCTATATGCAGCTTCATAATGGTAACTCCGAATATGGCCATGTAACATGTCTAAGATCATGGAATTGTCCCCCATGCCAAATCTGGTATTGGGGTGCCAGTCCCATGCATCCCGGGGCTCCACAATGGACCCCGGATACTGCCAAACCAGCTCTCTGGGGTTTTCTCCGCAGCTACCGCTACTGCCACCCATCAGGCAGGGTTCTGCCCTCCTGGGGTCTGGGCAGCCCAGTCCCAGTAAGGCAGAACAAAGAATTTCCTCTGAGAGAGGGTGTTACACCCTCTCACCTTGGAAATAGGTGTTAAGGGCTGGGGAGTGATAGCCTCTCCCAGCCTCTGGAAATGCTTTGAAGGGCACAGATGGTGCCCTCCTTGCATAAGCCAGTCTAAACCGGTTCAGGGAACCCTCAGTTCCTGCTCTGGTGCTAAACGGGACAAAGGAAAGGGGCGTGACCACTCCCCTGTCCATCACCACCCCAGGAGTGGTGCCCAGAGCTCCTCCAGTGTGTTCCAGACCTCTGCCATCTTGGATCCAGAGGTGTGAGAGCACTCTGGAGGCATCTGAGTGGTCAGTGCCAGCAGGTGACATCAGAGGCCCCACCTGATAGGTACTTACCTGACTAAGTGGCCAATCCTCCTCTGAGGGCTATTTAGGGTCTCCCCTGTGGGCTTTTCCTCAGATAACGACTTGCAGGAATTCACCAGAGTTCCTCTGCACCTCTCTCTTTGACTTCTGCAAAGGATCAACCGCTGACTGCTCCAGGACGCCTGCAAAACTGCAACAAAGTAGCAAGAAGACTACCAGCGTCATTGTAGCGCCTAATCCTGACGGCTTTCTCAACTGTTTCCTGGTGGTGCATTCTTTTGGGGTTGCCCTCCTTCATCCTGCACTGGAAGCCACGAAGAATTCTTCCGTGGGTCGATGGAATCTTCCCCATGCTTCAGCAGGCACCAAACTTCACCATCACCAGTACTCTGGGACCCCTCTCATTCTGACGAGCGTGGCCCCTGGAACACAGGTGGTGGACCCAAGTGACCCAGACTGTCCAGTGGTCCAACTTTCCAAATTTGTAGGAGGTAAGTCCTTGCCTCCCCTCTCCAGACAATAATCCTGTGCACCGTGTGAAGTGCAGCTACTAAGGCTTCTGTGAACATTTCCACAAAATCCTTCATTCACAGCCAAGCTAGGTCCCCAGCACTCTGTCCTGTGATTCTCAGCTCTTTGGGTTGATATATGGCTTCGTGGGACCCTCTTTTGCAGTGTTGGGATGACCATCATGTTCAGACTTCTTGAACCTGTGTTCAAGTACCTCTGCGGGAGCTACCTTTTTGTGCATGGGCTCTCTATGTTGATGAGGGCCCCCTCTGTATCCTATCCCAATTGGCAACATCCTTGTCCTTCCTGTGCCCAGGATTCACCCTTTTTCTTTAACTGCAACTCTTGCAGCTAGCAAGGCTTTTTTGCAGTCTTTTGCCAAGGAAACAACTATGCTTCCTCCAGCACTCCGTGGGACATCTTCTGCACTAAGGAGAAGTTCCTAACTCCTTTCGTTGCTGCAGAATTATCAGCTTCTTCCATCCAGAGGCAGCCATTTTGCACCTTCATCCGGGATTTAGTAGGCTCCTGCCCCCCTGGACACTTTCATGACTCTTGGACTTGGTCTCCTTCCTTTGCAGGTCCTCAGGTCCAGGAATCCATCTTCAGTGCTTTGCAGTCTGTTGTGGTCTTTGCAAAATCCTATATCAAGACTCTAGTGTGTTTCTGGGGAAATAGTGGTACTCAACTCTTACTTTCAAGGGTCTTAGGGTGGGGTATCTTGGACACCCTTAGTGTTTCCTTACACTCCCAGTGACCCTCTACACACTACACTAGCCTAGGGATCCATTTGTGGTTCGCATTCCACTTTCATAGTATATGGTTTGTGTTGCCCCTAGGCCTATTGCATCCTTTTGTATTCTACAGTGTTTGCACTATTTTCTAACTGTTTTACTTACCTGATTTTGGTTTGTATGTATATTTTGTGTATTTTACTTACCTCCTAAGGGAGTATATCCTGTGAGATATTTTTGGCACATTGTCGCTAAAATAAAGTACCTTTATTTTTAGTAACCCTGAGTATTGTGTTTCTTATGATATAGTACCTATATGATATAAGTGGTATAGTTGGAGCTTTGCATGTCTCCTAGTTCAGCCTAAGCTGCTCTGCTATAGCCACCTCTATCAGCCTAAGCTGCTAGAAAGGGTTTGTCTGAGGTCCTTATGGGTGGCAAAAGAAATGCTGCAGCCCATAAGGATCTCCTGGAACCCCAATGCCCTGGGTATCTAGTTACCATATACTAGGGACTTATAGGGGGTTTTCAGTGTGCCAATTGAAATTGGCAAATGAAGTCACCAAGCTCCATCTGGTTTGCGCACACACACAGGGCAATCAAAGTCCCTCTGAAGCGTGCTACACCTCATAGGTACAGCAGGACGTCAGGGATGGCAACACAAGAGAAGCTATCAATAGTTCAAAGCACTGAGCAGGGCCTATGGAGAAAAGGAGCAAACCACACCCATAAATGGTGCCACTGCAAACTGCTGTAGGCCCTCCACAGCAGTAAACAAAGTTGGAAGAGCACTGTGTCTGAGGAAGCCTGTTCTTGCCCAAAATCCACTAGAAAGCCATAAGTGCAGATGTACTGATGCAAGACATACATTTCCCAATCTTGCACCTCTAAAGACTACCATGGAACCTACAGAAACTAGAGGTCCTGCAATATGCAGCCATGGGCACAGGAGCACATGGACATCACACCTCCTCTACAATTGTCGAAGTTCCAAGCAATTCAGTGTCCCCTATTTAAGAGCAACAGAGTTTACCTCTCACTCACCATACCCCCAGAATGAGCAGATTTGTAATAGCAGAGGCAGGGCATGTCAGAGGTCAGTGAGGGGGCCAGAAAGTAGATAGTCTACAGTGCAAACACCTAAGGTCTACTGCAGGCCACATGTCCGATGTGGCAAGATCTCTCCGTGCAGCCAACCACTAATCGTTTCCTGTATTGTAGCTGTGCTCCTGGGGGTGGCTGTGCCCCCATCTCAGCCAGTCGCTAAGGTTTATGTTGTCTGCAGGCATGCAGAGTAACGGTCACGTCAGATGAGGGCCCAGCCGAGCACGCGGTTATGATTTGCATTCCCCGATGGATCCACCCACTCCCTCCGATCACTGCGGCCACACAATCTCCTAGCAAAGGTAGACCTAACTCCAGCACCGGGGGTGCATAATTGAAGAGAGCAGTCTAAGGGGGTCATTCTGACCTCGGCGGTAAAAGGCCCTTACCGCCGGTCAGAAGTCCGCCATTCTACCGCCGCGGTAAACCACCACGGTCATTCTGACCACCAACTGTGAAACCGCCAAAAACCCGACATCCAAGGAAGGCCGCCTCATCAGCGGGCCGCGGAAAACTGGAGATGACCAAACCTCCACCGTCACGCCAACACAAACACGCCCATGCCATTCTGACCCACGAATCCACGCGGCGGTCTTTCAACCGCGGTATTCCATTGGCGGTACACACCGCCGCGCCCAAAAAATACACACACAGCTCCAAAACACAGCCACATTGGACAATTTGAAATACACACACCTGACACACATACAAACAACACTCCCACACATCCAAGCAACTATAAAACACACACCCACATCACCCACAAACCCCCACTAGTTGGAAATCGGAGAGAAGGCGATAGAGATAGAGATAGAGAGAGCGAGCACAGCAATCGAAAACCCCAACACACACAGGAACCCAACTTCATCACCCACACCACATTTACGCACACATCACCACATATCACCACGCACATCACCACAAACACCACCCCACACCTCATCCACACCACCCCATGGCACCACAAAGACACCCCAGGTTCTCGGACCAAGAACTCAGGGTCATGGTGGAGGAAATTATAAGGGTTGAGCCCCAGCTCTTCGGCACACAGGTGCAGCACACCACTATAGCAAGGAAGGCTGAGCTATGGCAAAGGATCGTAGACAGGGTCAACGCTGTGGGACAGCATCCCAGAAATCGGGAAGATATCAGAAAGCGATGGAACGACCTACGGGGGAAGGTGCGCTCGATGGTGTCGCGACACAACATCGCTGTGCAGAAGACTGGCGGCGGACCCCCACCCACTCCACCCCAATTCACAGCATGGGAGCAAGAGGTAGTAAACATCCTGCATCCAGATGGCCTCGCTGGAGTACACGGAGGAATGGACTCTGGTAAGTCGAATCTCAACTACTTCACCCCCCCCCAACCACCAGCATGCCAACCCCCCCCTCACCCCCAATCTCAACCCCACAGCACACAACCTCCCTGCCAATGTCTCACCAGCACAACCCACCCTAAACAACACCAACCCCTGAATGCCAACACAAACCATAGACAGCCACCACCAAAGCATGACCATTGCACATACCCATACACCCCCCCCCCACCACCCTCACAACACCTCCCACAAGGGAATGCCAGCACTGGGGGACAAGGGCACTCAAAATGCACGCCATGGCACACACAGAAACAATAACCATACTCCTTTACCCCTGCAGGGCCCGAACGCCAACACACCGCCACGGAGGGTCCAGATTTGTCCATCCCACCCCCAGAACAGGCGCCCAAGGAGGACAGCAGCTCTGTCGACCTAGAACCTGATGACCAGCCCGGACCATCAGGGACCTCTGGACAGTCGGTTCCCCACACACAGACACAGGCCACAGCAGACCCAACCCCCTCTGGGAACACCAGCACAGCTCCCACCCAGCGGGCCCATGCCTCTGTCTCGCGGACGCGTCAATCAGCGGTGTGTCCGCCACTACAGGGCACCCAGGCTGACCCAACACCCCAACAACAACAGGGACCTGGGGGCAGTGGTAGTGGGCACACCGTCCAGGGGACAGAGGCCCGGGGAAACAGGGCAACTGGGAGGGCTGCTGTGCGACAGGGGGGGGGGACAGGCCCAGGGAACCCACTCTCCAAGAGGCCCTCACCACCATCATGGGAGCATACCATCACTCCCAGGAGACGATGGCGACGGTACTGGCCAGGTTCACCGAGATCCAGGCACAGCAGGAGGAACGGTACATGGGGTTCAGCAATGAACTCAGGAACATCGCTACCGCTATGGGGACCATAGTCCAGGCCCTCAACCGGATAGAAACCACATTGCGGGACCATGTGGCACCACAAAGGGCCCCTGTCACTAGCCAGGAACAGCCTACCACCTCCGCCGGCGCTAGTGGTCAGGAGGCCCCCACAGAATGACGGCCCACCAGAACCCCACCTCCTGCTGAAGAACAACCACCCCGCAAGAGGAACCTGAGATCTCACAGGAAGACAGAGTAGGATGCCAAGACCCCCGCCAGCATAAGATACCCCGTGATGTCATCCCACTGTCCCAAAGTGTCACCCTGTCCAACCTTGAACTGCCCCTGCTCCATCCTTCCACAGGCATATGGAAAATGCACCTGTGAAACTGAGAACTGGGCTCTGCCATGGACATAACTCCACCCTCACCCATCACTGTTTTAATATCATGTACCAATATCTAGCACTAAAAATAAATCACTCATTGCACTGAAATCATTCAGGAGTCAGCCTGTATTATTTACAAATGTATAACACATTACTGATCAATAATGTTCTGTTATTTTTGTGATGACAACATACCGATGTCAATAAGCATTAGTCCATGGGCTAACTAAGCAGAAGTCACGCAGTGGGTCATACAGCACTGAAAAGGGAAGGGAAAATCAAACATCAGTTTAAAAGAACTGGGGGGAAATACACAAAGTAAAGATGCAGGGGGCTTTCAGTAAATGTTAAATGGCGTGGGTGATTCTTACCTGTGTGCTACTGAAAATACTGTTGGATAACTCTGTCCCTGTTGTCTGTGTCGTCCTCTTCGTCTTCCTCCTCTTCACTCTCCGCAGGCTCCACAGCTGCTTCAACACCACCATCTGGACCATCCTCCTGCAGGAAAGGCACCTGACATCGCAATGCCAGATTGTGAAGCATACAGCAGGCCACGATGATCTGGCACACCTTCTTTGGTGAGTACATCAGGGATCCCCCTGTCATATGCAGGCACCTAAACCTGGCCTTCAGGAGGCCAAAGGTTCTTTCTATGATCCTCCTAGTTCGCCCATGGGCCTCATTGTACCGTTCCTCTGCCCTGGTCCGGGGATTCCTCACTGGGGTCAATAGCCAAGGCAGGTTGGGGTAACCAGAGTCACCAATTAGCCACACACGTTGTCTCTGTAGCTGTTCCATCACATAAGGGAATGCTGCTATTTCGCATCACATACGCGTCATGCACTGACCCAGGGAACTTGGCATTCACATGGGAGATGTACTGGTCAGCCAAACAGACCACCTGGACGTTCATAGAATGGTAACTTTTCCTGTTTCTGTACACCTGCTCATCGTCTTTTGGGGGTACTAAAGCCACATGGGTCCCATCAATGGCACCAATTATGTTGGGGATATGTCTAAGGGCATAAAAATCACCCTTCACAGTGGCCAAATCAACCTCCTCAGGGAATACAATGTAGCTCCGCATGTGTTTCGTCAGGGCAGACAACACTCTAGACAAAAATTTTGAAAACATAGGCTGAGACATTCCAGATGACATGGCCACTGTTGTCTGGAATGAGCCACTTGCCAAAAAATGGAGGACTGACAGAACCTGCACTAGAGGGGGAATTCCTGTGGGATGGCGGATGGGGGACATCAGGGCTGGCTCCAGCTGGGCACACAGTTCATGTATAGTGGCTCGGTCAAGTCGGTATCGTAGTATGATATGGCGTTCTTCCATTGTCGACAGGTCCACCAGCGGTCGGTACACGCGAGGATTCATCCTTCTCCTCGCAAGTCCCAGCGGACGGTGCCTAGGAAGGACAACATGGAGCACAGAGTCAAGCAAATCACAGGTACGTTCACCACAGCATGCCGAGCACACGATTATCTATGTATTGAAAGGCGTGTATGTGTGGCAATGCAAGGCCTAGGCCTGTGTGACACAGTACAAATTATGCCATGTGGGCCCTTGAAATGGCGGCTGCCTGACCTGTGAAGTGGGACAATGGGATATGAGGTCAATGCGCTGGCGTGGCACACCGTGGCGGTAGGCGGTCGAAGACCGCTATACGAAGCCGCATTGGCTAACATTGAAGCCTATGGGTTTCAGGAGCCAATGAGGAGGTGCGCCGGCGGTCGCGGTACGCACCGCCGCGGTACGCACCGGTGCGGTACGCACCGCCGCGGGCGTGACCGCCATTTTCTATCTGCTTAATCACTCGAGACCTGATCATCCACAGGAGAGGACCCATACTGCAAGTGCTGCTGTGACCTCGGTCTGGAAGTGACAATGGCTGCTGCGACTGGGGAAAGGGCCCCTGCCTTCACGTCTGAGGAGTTGGAGAAACTTGTGGATGGGGTCCTCCCCCAGTATGCGTTACTCTACGGTCCTCCAGACCAACAGGTAAGTACACTGGGTGCCCATTGAATTGGCGGTGGATGTAAGTTGGTGGGGTGGGGGGCGAATGAGGAGTGCAACGCACGACAGATGAGAGCATGTGCCATATGGCAAGGTTGGGGAGGTTGGGGAGGGGGGGCCAATCACATCTAACATGCAGAAAATTGATGAATTTTTCCTTCCCACCCTGTACATGTCAAATAGGTCAGCGGCCATCAGAAAGTGGACATTTGGCGTGCCATCGCCAAGGAAGTCCGGGCCCTGTGGGTCTACGTCAGACGGGGCACCCACTGCCGCAAGAGGTGGGAGGACATCCGCCGCGGGACCAGGAAGACCGCCGAGTCACTGCTGGGGATGGCCTCCCAACCTAGGAGGGGTGCCAGTCGTACCCTGACCCCCCTGATGTCCCGGATCCTGGCGGTGGCCTACCCTGATTTGGATGGGCGCTTGAGGACATCACAGCAGACACAAGGGGGTGAGTATCAGCACATTCTGCTATCTCTCTGCGCAGTGGAGGCGTCTGGGTGGGGGAGGAGGGTTGTGGGTGACATTAGGCCAGGGCGCTTTCTGTAGTGTAGTCCTCTCCTTTAGGCATGGCCCTGTGCTCCCGGCCACCACCTCTGTAGGGTGACAAGTACAGCTATCGATGGTCCAGCATCACACATGTGCGCGTTTGTCGTCTCTAGACCTGTTGTCCTAGTCAGAAGTACTGAGTAGTGTACCCCGAATGCGCGGCTTAGTGCATGAGGCTCCTGTGTCTGTCCTCTCCGCCAACGGTGTTGACATTGCATGCACTCAACCTGGTCTTCGTTTTTCTCCCCCCACCCTTCTTCTTCATCTTCTTGTGCATGTGTGCATTAGCATCATCAGGCGGAGGAGAATTGGCATCGGAGCATGAGGGAGCTGCAAGTCACAAGGCCCCGGTGGGCCCAGGAACAGACACCGAGGGTACCAGTGATCCGGAGGGCGAGGGGAGCACCACAACGGGGACCGGTGGTGACACCAGCGACACCGACACGTCCTCGGATGGAAGCTCCCTAGCGGTGGCGGCAACATCTGGGCCCCCCGCCTCTACAGGTACAGCCGCCACCCAGCGCACCAGCCCCGCCCTCCCAGCAGCCCCTCAGCCTACGCTCCGTGCCCGCTCGCCCAGGAAGGCGGGCATCTCCTTCGCCCCAGGCACCTCAGCCCCTGCCCCTGTCACCCCTGCTGCCCTCAGTGAAGAGGTCATTGACCTCCTTCAGACCATCATTGTTGGGCAGACTACCCTTTTGAATGCCATCCAGGGGGTAGAAAGGGAGGTGCATCGGAGCAATGCCTACCTGGAGGGCATTCATTCGGGTCAGGCTGCCCATCAACGATCGTTCAATGCTCTGGCCTCAGCACTGACGGCAGCCATTGTCCCTGTTTCCAGCCTCCCTCTTCTGACTGCCTCCACCCTGTCTCTGTCTCCTGTTCCTCAGCCTATCCCATCCACACCATCAGACCAGCCTGCACACACCTCAACACCCAAGGGCAGCTCATCCAGACACAAGCACCACAGAACCCACAAGCATTCACGCAAGCAACACCCAGATGCAGACATTCCAACAGTCACTACCACCTCTGTGTCCCCCTCCTCCTCGTCTCCCTCCTCCCTCCCTGTGACGTCTACACTCACACCTGCATGCACACCACCATCAGCCAGTGCTTCCATCACCAGCACACCCTCCAGTACAGTCCACACACGTGCAGTCACCACCCCCACTACCATTTACACGTCCCCTGTGTCCACTCCCACTGTGTCTGTCACCCCCTCTTCCAAGACACACAAACGCAGGCAGACACCCACCCAACAGCCATCCACCTCACGACAGCCTCCAGCACAAGCACCTGCACCCAAAGACAGCACACCTGACTCTCCTACAACCACATCCTCTTCCTCCACTCCCATCACCACTTCTCCTACCCTTTACCTTGGTCCTAAAAAACTTTTCCTCGCTAATCTTAACCTCTTTCCCTCCCCTGACCCACCCCCTCCATCTGCAAAGAGTCCCAAGAGCACCTCAGCCACCACCAGCCCAGCTTCGAGTGTCACTGTGGTGCATGGGTTCTGGAGTCCACCCTTTGCCAGCAGTGACACTTCAATCAGCAGCAAGGGGACAGCCAGCCCCCCCCCAGGCAAGAGGACCAGGAAACTAAAGGGCCGCCGTGAGAGGACTGACACGGCTGCCCCCAAGGAGCAAAGTTCGCCCACTTCACCAGCCACAACATCTAGGGGAGGCAAGGGCCCGAGAGCCCCATTTAAGGAGCGAAAGGGCAGCAGGGCGGAGAAGTCAGCCAGCAGGAGCGCGGAGCAGGAGGGGCCCACAAGCCCCATCCCGGGTGTTAGGGAGGACACCAAAGGGCCCAGGACTCCGTCACCGAAGGGTCCAGCAACAGCACGGTCGGAGGGCGACTGAGCAGGGAGTCCAGGCCAGGTCTGGCTCCCTTGACTTACTGGACGAGCACCGCTGAAGAGGGCCCCGCCGTGCAGAAGAGCACCCCTGAACAGGGCCCCGCCGTGCAGAAGAGCACCGCTGAAGAGGGCCCCGCCGTGCAGAAGAGCACCGCTGAAGAGGGCCCCGTCGTGCAGAAGAGCACCGCTGAAGAGGGCCCCGCCGTGCTAAGAGCACCGCTGAAGAGGGCCCCGCCGTGCAGAAGAGCACCGCTGAAGAGGGCCCCGCCGTGCAGAAGAGCACCGCTGAACAGGGCCCCGCCGTGCAGAAGAGCACCGCTGAAGAGGGCCCCGCCGTGCAGAAGAGCACCGCTGAACAGGGCCCCGCCGTGCAGAAGAGCACCGCTGAAGAGGGCCCCGCCGTGCAGAAGAGCACCGCTGAAGAGGGCCCCGCCGTGCAGAAGAGCACCGCTGAAGAGGGCCCCGCCGTGCAGAAGAGCACCGCTGAACAGGGCCCCGCCGTGCAGAAGAGCACCGCTGAAGAGGGCCCCGCCGTGCAGAAGAGCACCGCTGAACAGGGCCCCGCCGTGCAGAAGAGCACCGCTGAACAGGGCCCCGCCGGGCAGAAGAGCACCGCTGAAGAGGGCCCCGCCGTGCAGAAGAGCACCGCTGAACAGGGCCCCGCCGTGCAGAAGGGCACCGCTGAAGAGGGCCCCGCCGTGCAGAAGAGCACCGCTGAAGAGGGCCCCGCCGTGCAGAAGAGCACCGCTGAACAGGGCCCCGCCGTGCAGAAGAGCACCGCTGAACAGGGCCCCGCCGTGCAGAAGAGCACCGCTGAACAGGGCCCTTCATGTCAAGCACCGCTCCGCTGGGCCCCGCCGTCTCAAGCACCGCTCCACTGGGCCCTTCCTGTCAAGCACTGCTCCGCTGGGCCCCGCCGTCTCAAGCACCGCTCCGCTGGGCACCGCCGTCTCAAGCACCGCTCCGCTGGGCCCTTCCTGTCAAACACCGCTCCGCTGGGCCCTTCCTGTCAAGCACCGCTCCGCTGGGCCCTTCCTGTCAAGCACCGCTCCGCTGGGCCCCGCCGTCTCAGGCACCGCTCCGCTGGGCCCTTCCTGTCAAGCACCGCTCCGCTGGGCCCCGGCGTCTCAAGCACCGCTCCGCTGGGCCCTTCCTGTCAGGCACCGCTCCGCTGGGCCCTTCCTGTCAAGCACCGCTCCGCTGGGCCCTTCCTGTCAAGCACCGCTCCGCTGGGCCCCGCCGTCTCAAGTACCGCTCTGCTGGGCCCTTCCTGTCAAGCACCGCTCCGCTGGGCCCTTCCTGTCAAGCACCGCTCCACTGGGCCCTTCCTGTCAAGCACCGCTCCGCTGGGCACCGCCGTCTCAAGCACCGCTCCGCTGGGCCCATCCTGTCAAGCACCGCTCCGCTGGGCCCTTCCTGTCAAGCACCGCTCCGCTGGGCCCTTCCTGTCAAGCACCGCTCCGCAGGGCCCTTCCTGTCAAGCACCGCTCCGCTGGGCCCCGCCGTCTCAGGCACCGCTCCGCTGGGCCCTTCCTGTCAAGCACCGCTCCGCTGGGCCCCGCCGTCTCAGGCACCACTCCGCTGGGCCCTTCCTGTCAAGCACCGCTCCGCTGGGCACCGCCATCTCAAGCACCGCTCCGCTGGGCCCTTCCTGCATGCACTGTTAACGGTTCACTGTGCCCACCATGCCTCCTCCTTGACCAGTGGAGACTGTAATCCACCTGATGGACTGTGGCTTTGCACTCCCCAGGATGGAACAGTGGGCAACCCATCTACTGTATAGACTTGAGAGACTGTGGCTTTGCACTCCCCAGGATGGAACAGTGGGCAACCCACCTACTGTAGAGACTTGAGAGACTGTGGCTTTGCACTCCCCAGGATGGAACAGTGGGCAACCCACCTACTGTATAGACTTGAGAGACTGTGGCTTTGCACTCCCCAGGATGGAACAGTGGGCAACCCACCTACTGTAGAGACTTGAGAGACTGTGGCTTTGCACTCCCCAGGATGGCACAGTAGGCATGGTGGCCCCTTCGTGGATCTGGCGTCGTGGACTCATGTTGCTGTGGTGCCCCCCCCTTCCCTTCCCCCTGAGGTGCCTGTAGTTTTTTCATCAGATGCCCCTGCAGTGTTCTCTCCAAAGGACTCAGGTCTCCTGTGTGGACTTTGCCCTTGTGTTGTTACACTTTGGCCCACGGACACTTCGATTTTCTTTTGATGTGCAGGACTAATTGCCTCTGTTATCCATTGCACTGTATATAGAATTATTTTGATATAGATTTTTTGGCTAGTTGACCAATACTTTTCAGAGCCTATTTTGTACATAAATTTTTATTCAAAATTTAATTATGTCTTTGCATTTTTCAGGGGGGTTTGGGTGGTGTCACTGTGACTTGTTGCTCTGCATTGGTGTGTACATAGTTTGGGGGGGTGGGGGTCGCATATGTGTGTGCCGTAAGCTTTCCTCCTCCCCCCTCCCGTGTGTCGTAGGTGCAGTACTCACCGTTGTCGTCTGCGCCGGCGTTCGTACTCGTGGTAGATGAGCAGGTAGACGAGAGCAGGTAGGATGTTTAATTCGGGTTCCATGCTGTCCTCCTTCCTCGTGGAGTGCGTAGAGGTGAGCGTTTTCCTGTTCGTAGTCTGTTTCCGCCGTGTTTTTATCGGCGGGGCTCCCGCCCCGGAAAAGGTGGCGGATTGGTGAGTTATGATACTGTGGGCGGTACATTGTCTGCCGCCTGTCTGTTGGCGGTGACCGCCGCGCTGTTTGTCTGTACCGCCGTGGCGGGCGGAGTGTTAATGTGGCGGGCTGTGTTGGCGGTTCCCGCCAGGGTCAGAATTCCATTTTTTGGACCGCCAGCCTGTTGGCGGGTTGGCCGCCGCTTTATTACCGACCGCCAGGGTTAGAATCACCCCCTAAGTGTGCCTTCTGGTCCTCAGCCACATTTCCATTAGGGTGGTGTAAGCAGTGTTGTAGGAGGCTGGCCTGCTTTGTAGTGGGTACCTAAGGTACTTACACCTTATACCAGGTACAGTTATCCCTTGTTAGTGAAATTTAGGCAGTGTTCTAGCAGCTTACGCTGTCTAGAGGTAGCTGTAGCAGAGCAGCATAGGCTGAACTAGAAGACAAGCAAAGCTCCTGCAGTACCATTGTAGTTACACAGTACTTATACACAATAAAAGACAATACTCAGTGTTACCAAAAATAAACATACTTTATTTTTGTGACACAAGGCCAAAAATATCTTAGAGGCAATACTCCTTCTGGAGATAAGTATTATACACAATATATACACTAGTAACCAAAATCAGGTAAGTAAACAGTCATGGATTAGTGTAAACAGTAGAAAATACAATAGATTGCAATGGGCCGAGGGGCAACACACACCATATAGTAAAGTAGTGGAATGCTAATGTTGAATTCCCCCCTAGACAAGTGTAGTGTGTAGAAGGGCACTGGGAATGTTAAAAAACACAAAAGGTTAAAAAAAATACTCCACCCCAGAGCCCAGGAAAGCAGGATTAAAGTACAGCAAGTTTCCTCAGGACACACTAGTCATTATAAAGGATTTTGCAAGAACCAAGCAAGACTGCAAGCACCAAACAATGAATTCCTGGACCTGAAGACATGTGAAGAAAGGAGACCAAGTTCATGAGTCAAAGAAGAGTCCAGGAAGGACAGGAGCCCCTGCCAACCTAGAAGAAGGTGCAAAAGTGCATTCTCCAGTCAGACGAAAGTGCAGAAGAGCACCAAAGAAGATGGCTGAGGGTTCCAGCGTGGTGCAGGTGATGCCCAATTCGAGTTCTTGAATGCAGGCTGTTTGCGTTGCTGGATTTTGCCAAAAAGCCTTGGTTCAAACAAGTACACTATGTGCGTCAAAAAGGAGCTGCTTGGACCCAGGAGGGACCTGGGGGTCTCAACTTGGACTGAGGAGACAGACAGGGCTCTCAGCACTTCAGAGAGCCTTCAGAAGACCTGTCAGCACCCACTGGATTCCCAGTACATGAGGACAAAGAAGACGCAAAGTGCGGTCATGACAGCACTACAATGGAAGGTCCCACGCCGCCAGAGAACAACTCAGGGAGCTGTGCATCGCAGGATGGAGTGCTGGGATCTGGGCCACATTGTGCACGAAGGATTCATGGAAGAAGTGTACAGAAGCCCAAGGAGCTGCAGAAGATAAGTTGCACAGTGGTACTGCCACATCATGCGGAGGCAAGCTCTTACCTCAACCAAATTTTGACAGCCAGCCCTTTAGAGAGTCTGGTTTACTTCGGCCCACCACCTGTGTACCAGGGAGCAAGCTCACAGTCAGGAGAGGAGTCCCAGAGTACCAGTTGTTGTCGCAGAAGGGTGCCTGCAGAAGCAGGGAAGTGACTCCGTCAGTCCATGGGAGATTCCTTCAGTTCTCCTGGTGCAGGGTGAAGACAGGCAGTCCTCAGAGCGTGCATACCTTGGAAACTGTTGCAAAAACTGGCTGGAGCTGAAGTTGCAGGTCACAGGAGTCGTGCTGGATACTTTGATGCAGTTACAGCAGTGCCTGGAGCAGTCTGTGGTTGATCCAATGGTTAGAAGCTGTAGCAGAGGATGCAGAGGAGTCCTGGAGGAATCTTGCAAACTGAATCTGAGGAAATACCCAGAGGAGAGAACCTAAATAGCCCTGAGAGGGGGATTGGCTACCTAACCAGTAATGCACCTATCAGGACGGGTCTCTGACATCACATGCTGGCACTTGCCAGTCAGAGGTCTCCAGAGAGTCCCCATACTTTGGAATCCAAGAAGTCTAACACCAGGGACACTCTGGAGGAGCTCTGGGCACCACCCTTGGGGTGCTGATCGACAGAGTAGTGGTCACTCCCCTTTCCTTTGTCTAGTTTCGTTCCAGAGCAGGAACTGGGGGTTCCTGAACCGGCGTAGACTGGATTATGCAAGGAGGGCAACATTTGAGCCCTTCAAAGCAGTTCCAGAGGCTCTGGGAGGCTAACACTCCCTTGCCTGTAACAACTTTTTCCAATGGGAAAGGGTGTAACACCCCCTCTCCTAAAGGAAATGCATTGTTATGCCTTCCTGGGATTGAGCTGCTCATTCCCCAGGAGGACAGAAACCTGTCTGAAAGGTCGCAGCAGCTGGGGCTGCAGTGAAAACCTCAAAGAGCTGGTTTGGAAGTACTGGGGTTCTATGGTGGGGTCCCCAGGGTATTTGGGATTGGCACCCCAATACCATATTTGGATTGGGGGGGAAATTCCATGATCTTAGGCACCTCACATGGCCATTTTTGGAGTTACCATTGTGAAGCTACATATATGTATTGACATAAATGTACTGCACGCTTAAAATGGTATCCCCACACTCACGAAGTCCAGGGAATTGGCCTGGATTATGCAAGGAGGGCACCATCTGTACCCTTCAAAGCACTTCCAGAGCCTGTAACACCTATTTCCAAAGGGAGAGGGTGTAACACCTCTCTCCTAAAGGAAATGCATTGTTCTGCCTTCCTGGGATTGAGCAGCTCAAGCCCGAGGAGGGCAGAAGCCTGTCTGTGAGGCGGCATCAGCTGGGGCTGCAGTCAAAAGCTCAGAAGACTAGTATGGCAGTACTGGGGATCCATGGTGGACCCCCAGGGTGCATGAAATTGGCCCCCAATACCAGAATTAGATTGGGGTACAATTTCCAATTCCTAGACAACTCACATGGCCATAGTTGGAGTTACCAGTGTTAAGCTACAGATATGTATTGACCTATATGTAGTGCACACTTATAATGGAGTCCCCGCAATCACGAAGTCCAGGAAAATGGGTCTGAATAATGTGGGGGAACTCTGCTAGTGCAGGGGTGCCGTCACACACAGGTACTATGCACCTAGCCTTCAGGGTCTGCAGGTTAGCTATATAAGAGTCTTATAAATGACCTGGTGCAGTGAAAATGGCTGTGAAATAGTGCTTACACTATTTCACTCAGGCTGCAATGGCAGTCCTGAAGAAGTGTTTGTATGAGCTCCTTATGGGTGGCAAAAGAAATGCTGTCACCCATAAGGAGCTTTACCCTGATGAATGAAAGCAACCTTAAAAAAAGAGACTAAATATAGAAATCTTCACTGGACCAGGGGTCGTGCAGTATTTGTTCAATGTTTACTGCTTCCTAGGTACAAACTCTGGACTTTTTCTACTCTGAGATTTTCTCACCTATGTCAGCACCTTTACCGAGTGCATTTCCTCTGGTGCCCTTTCATCAGCAACCCTATCTTTGGATCCAGCCTGTTGCCTGGCCCCTGTGACAGTTGTACCTTCTCAAACATCCTTTCAGTCAGACGGTAGGTCTTCATGCTCCATAGTGGCCAGCTTTAAAACGTACCGTTTTCCCTGTCTAACATGACGTGTTACCAGGGTTGTTGCTTTGTTCTTTTTGGTGCTACAATGTATTTCAAATTTAACAAAAATATTACTAAGATTCCCCTCACTGGATTCTTGTTGTTTTGTGTAATTTTGTTCATTAACATTTTTTTTATAAATTAGAATGGGATTTATATTGTGATGAGATTTAACTATTTTGCTACTTTTAAATCCTTTATATATTTTCTTAAGTTAAGCCTGTCTGCTCTGTACCACACCTACCAAGTGTAGAGCTCATGTGTGAAATACTGAACCCATTAATGAACCTAACAAGAAGAGATAACTATTTCTGGTGGACTACCATCCACCCAGAATAATGCAAATTCTCACAGATGCCAAGTCAGTATCTGGAAGGGGTGTGTTGTAGGTGTCCGTTACAAATCTCAAATCAGCATTTAATGTATCAATTGTTTGTGACAGAAACTGGGTCACAACTAGGATGGGACAACATCGACCTTTCCACGCTGGTGGATGTGTTGGATGCAAATGGACTGGTACCCTTTGCTTTCTTGAGAAAATAATATAGCATGCCAGAGTCACAGTGGTTTCGATATGGGCAATTGTGCCATGGCCTCAGAAAATGCATGGCTCTAGAGGAAGAAACACAAAAGGATGCCCCACTGGAAGGGAGACTGCTTGATGGGCAGATAGATAAGAAACTGATCTCGCTGACATACAGCATCGTCATGCCCAATACGCAACCCACTTCTGCAAAAATCATTAGGTAGATGGGAGCAGAATCTTGAAGATCTTGATGAGAAGGACTGGTGGGAGATTCTGAGGGTTCCCTGGGGGGGTGGCTATTGAGGCTAGCTTTCACCTTACCTAGGGCTTACTATACGTGCATATTACTTTATAAGTAGGCCAGGGCAGAAAACTCTACTCTGTTCATGGAGTTTTCAGAATTTGCGCACTTCATGCAATGCAGAGCATTGCAGAGTTCCTGAATTCCACCAACTGTGAAGTTACGCTTTTTCCATTTGCACATGCGACATTTGTCTTTGGCACTTGTTCGTGGGTGCCACAATATTCTCAGGCTGCTAGCGAGCATGTGTGAGATTTTGCGCTCGCTCATGGGGCACCTGGCCACTACAGTGCTAATATAGTGATGTTGGCAAGCACAAATGAACCTCAAATAGAGTTTAATCTCGAGAAGCAGCTGGTTTTTTTTCCCAACAGGAAGGAAGTGGCCCAGAGACTCCAACTTCCTGGTCCTGTTTCTGGTCCATCTCCTCGTCACTTTTCACTGGGATTTTGATGTCGAAAGATCACTGTCTTTGGACATATACCTGGATGCATACCTTTGGATTTAAGAATTTTGGGCCTGATTATGACCTTGGTGGATGGAATAATCCATCACAAATGTGACACATATCCCACCCGCCCTTTTACAGGTTCTATAGGACATAATGGAATTTATAATATGTGGGATTGGATATCCGTCACATGTGTGACAGATTACCACATCCACCAAGGTCGTAATCAGGCCCTCTTTTTGTGATCTAACACAAGTAATTTAACAAACTATTGCATAAGGGTGTTGTTTGTTTGATAGGGCATGCACCAGTATTTCTTTGTACTTTTATTCCATTTTTAAATTTCATTGTTGTGGGTAACCTGGAATTTACATAGGGGCCTATTATTTGTTTTGTATTTCATTGACCATTGATTTTTCATGTTTTGTAAAGGAAAATTGTTGTACAGCTCAGTATCCTTTCTCTATAATAGTTACATTTGCAATATTCAATTATTTTATTATGTGATTTAGGGCAGGAATGGCATTGGAATAAATTAAAAATGTTGGCTATTTGCATTTCATTTTTTCAGCAAAAGTGTATATATGTTGTATAATTTTTATAGCTCAGTTAATTTTCATATTTTGCACTGCTGAATGAATGTTAGTGTTTCTTCAGTGTTAAGTATTCTGGACTGTGTGTGTTTGTGTCATTGGCAATCATTTGCCTTTGCTGCCAGTGTCCATTTTGTATGGTCTATGCCCACAGACCTGAATGTGTTCTTTGTTCTCAATGCCTTCTTGCTCGCAGCTGTTGTTTGACGATTTGGCTGGTGACCATGTTTTGCATTAAGCCAATGTTTTTTTGTCATAGGCTTCCATGTGTTCTTTGTTCACCATGCCTCCTTGCTCACTGTTGTTGTTTGACCATGTGGCTGGCAGCTATTTTGTGCATCCAGGCAGTGTAATTTTGCCATAGGCTTGCATGTGTTCTTTGTTCTCCATGCATCCCTGCCCACTGTTGTTGTTTGACCATGTGGCTGGTGACCATTTTACACATCCAGCCAGTGTGTCTTTGCCATTGGCTTGCATGTGTTCTTTGTTCTACATGCCTCCTTGCTCTCTGCTGTTGTTTGTCCATGTGACAGGCAGCCATTTTTTGCATGCAGCCAGCCAGTGTGCCTTTGCTATAGGCTTGCATGGGTTCTTTGTTCTCCATGTTTCATGGTCTCGGCTGGTGGCTCTGGGACTTAGGGGTTGCAATGCTCATTGAGTCTCTTTCACAGACCATGCCCTTGTAAACGATGTGGCAAAATTCATGCAACCCTTGCATTGGCAAAGCATTAGTTACAGTGCCCTTTACTGTCTGTCCAAACCATTGTGTAGCAAAACACAGCAAATGTTGTTTTTAGTTTTATATTACATTTAGTTTAATGTTGTTCAAATGGTATTTCCAATATCAAGCCTTTAGTATCATGCGTTTAATTTGTGCTCTTGCAACTGTTTGTTTCTCATGCACAAGCTCTAGTTACAGACATAACCAGATGCAACACCAACTTGAAAAAAAAAAAAAAATGAAATTCCCAGCTGTGCTAGAGCCGCGGCCATGTTGGGAGGGGTCAGTGTATAAAAAGAGCCCTGCCAAAGACCGCAAAAACCACATGCTCACTATTCCTCCCTTTGGCTCCAGTGAGTTTTGGTGGTTCTTTCCTCCCGCACCCCCTTGGGGATTTTGTTCTGTTCTTTCTGGCACCCAAGCATTGGAGAGCTTTTGTTTCCCTGATGGAGAATTAATTAATCACTGGCAGAGTAAGGGTGGTTTTGGGAACTAGCTGAGAACCAGAACCCTGTTCAAGGATCCATAATCTCAGAGGGTAAGAACGCATTGTTCTATTAGAATCGCGCTTATGAGCATAATTTTGGAGAAAAAAAAAACTTTAAACACTGTATATATGTTGCAAGGCACATCCCACATATTGTTTCTGAGACTATGGGGAAATTCATGAGACCACAGTTCTTATATCATTGATGATGATTTTCTACAGTCCTAACTTGAACTGATCCCTATTTAGCAGAGTGATTTCCAAGGTCAGCTCAAGACAATTAAAGAGCGAGACCTAGTAGGTGTTGATGTAGTTTTGGTGCAGTCATTTAACTCCATTATGCAAGTGTTTATTTCAATAACTATTGTGTATGAAGAAATTCATAGTAAATATCCTGTTGTTTCATAGGATAACTTCTCATGAGTATTACCACGCTCCAGGGGAAAAATAAGGTATCATTATTCCTAGGAAATAAAGTACCATTATTCCTAGGAAAGAATACAAAAGGCATCGGAATAGAAGGGAGGGTGTAGAGGACTGTCACAACTGTTGCTTTGTCCTTTACAGGTCTCCCTCTCCGTGGTTCCTTCCCCAAATCCTCCCCCCGCCTGGCCACTCCAATAGTATGTATCAAAACAACATTCAGACTTGGTGGTGCCTGAAGGTGGGCCATTCTGGCAGCAAGCAATCCCGATGAATTACACTCTGACACCATGCCTCCTTGCTCATTGCTGTTGTTTGACCACATGGCTGGCAGCCATTTTGTGCATCCAGACAGTGTGTTTTTGCCATAGACTTGAATGTGGTCTTTATTCTCCATGCCTTCTTGCTTGCTGCTGCTTTTTGGTAATGTGGCTGGCAGCCATTTTGTGCAGCAAGCAAGTGTGCCTTTGCCATAGCTTTGCATGTGTTCTTTGCTCTCCATGCCTCCTTGCTCTCTGCTATTGTTTGACCATGTGGCTGGCGGACATTTTGTGCATCTAGCCAGTGTACTATTGCCATAGGCTTGCATTGACTGATGTGATAACAGTTTAATAATATGCTTGGGGATCATTGAGAACTGTGTATACTAAGAATTTGAGTGCTTAATTTATTACATGCTTTTTTTTGCATTTTTTTTTTTTTGCACCTTCTTGCCTCACCATAGGTTTCTTTCATCTCATCATACAAATATTGGCAATTATTTGTATTTTTTTAATTAAATCTTTTTTTTAATTTTATTAGTTTAATATTTCATTTTATTTTTTATTTTACTTGCTTTTATTTCAAATGTTTTATTGTAATTTATTTTATTTTAAATTTGTTATGCTTTTACTTTCTTAGTTTTTATTTTGTTCTTACTTTTTGTTTTACATTTCCTTTAATTTTTTTAAGTTTATTTTTTTATTTTTTATATTTATGTATTTTTTTTTTTTTGCAATTTGCTTTAATCCATCCATCCACCCAAGGTACACTGCCGTGCTACAGCTTCAGTTTTTTAAGGTCTAATTTATTTTCCTCCTGGACACAGTGGCTGCAGTGCACTGCATACACATCAGCAGCATCATTCATTTTTTTTAAATATCACTCCATTTCCCCTAGACCACCGTATCGCCCTAAGTTTCTTAAGGATTATTCTATTTACCTATGCACCTCCAAAATAGAGGTGAAACAAAGAGCTATGTCTGTATGTTGTGTTGCCTGATTTGTAATGACATTTTATGGTATAGTGGTAGTGTGGCTTGAACATACATTATGTTTGTGTTGGATTTATGCTGGCACACTATTTTTAGTCACATATATGGCTGGATAGGACTTGACCCCATGTGCAATGAAGAAGTCTCCACATTCCCTTCAGGACATTGGAGACAATGCCTGCCTCGCTCATATTCCACTGTCCATCCTATTTTGCATCACCTTGCAGGGCTGCCTCAGAAGACCATTGATTAAAAGACTGCCCGTGCCAATGCTGAATTACAATGTGTTGTTAACATCAAATAAGAGATAAAACTTTGCACCTACCACTGTGCTTGGATTTGAAGACGTAACCACTAACTATTGCACCAATGAGTGATGATATATTGAGTGATTTAGAGTGATGATTCATGATGCATGTGGTGGCAGACAGTGAGGGAGGAAGTTCCACAAATCTGGAAACTATTTATGTGATTTGCAATGTTTGTGGGTGATGGGTGATCATTTTTCTCCTGAAAGCGATTGGCCTTTCAAACTTAGGGAAATTCACCCTCAGGCTTCAATCCTTTTTCCTGTTTCTTCAAACACCAGCACAGTCACTTTAGTTGTCAAACACAAATTTACACAAAATACTCCTATCCTGTTTCTCTATTTTTTCTTCAACAGCAATGCACTACACCGGTCAACCCCACTTGATTTGGGACTGGGGCGGAGTTACTCTGTATCATGAGGAGGAGTAGGAGGGAAGGACTCAGGGTGGGACTACGTCAATAGGTAGAATGAGGAAGTTATCGACTTCAAAGAGAAACCATGATGATGATGAAGACTCTGAGGCCTACTACTCACTCAGCTCTGTGGACTGGAGAGAGGTGTGTTGATTTGGGAAATGCTGCTGAGTGTTGTTTTTCTGCAAAGATGGCTCAAACGTGAAACTCCTCTTTATGTTCTTGCTCTGCCTTTGAGTTTTCTTGGTACAATCCTGACTCCTCATGAAGCTTACCTTGTTTCCTTCTGTCCTTTTCCTTTACTCTATTATACAGTTACTGCTTTGAATATGCAGGCCTTCTCCAAGTCCTTTTCTGCATGAACAAATCTTGGTGAAAGCTCAAAACTCCAACTTACCTGCCAGATAGTTTCTGCCAGGCACCCAAGAGTGACAGGCATTCTGAGTAGAATGGAGATGCATCACCGCATTTGGCAATACAGTATCATTTTCCTTTTGACAGTCATAATTTTTAGAACTGGGTGAGTTAATATCAATCCTCCATAATTTGTATTTTTTACACCTAAAAGACAGCACCCTCAATTATGTACTATATTGGGTCTCTCTGGTGCTTAAGGACTGTTTGCAATGTACTTAACTGACGTGTGTCATTCTCATTCCATCATTTCCTTGCACAACAGATTGATGATGATGTGCTGCTCAGCACCCCAATGAATATTGTTGATACTTTTGTTTAGTTTTTGTCTTTGTCACACCTTTACCCAAATCTCCTTTCGCATACATTCATCAAGCCCATAACCCTTTTCTCCCGGGCTGTGTGATTTTCATTGAGGTGTGATTTAACTTTACACCATAAATGGATCACACGCTTGCTGGCGCAAATGGACGAGGCCCAGGGAGATGTTGGCAGCTGCCTGGGCCTCACTCTCCTCCTCCTGAATATCCATCAGCTGCTGATATTCAGTGTGAATGGACTCCAGCTTCTGCCACCGCAGCCAGGATACTATCTTGTGGTGAACAGGAGAATGTCCTCCATGATTAGCTATAGCAAGAAAGAAAAAGGAAAATGACAAATTGTAAACAGTGCTCTGTGCAACCGTTTTGTTAAAAAAGTAGAGTGGCACATTAGAAATAAATTGCTGGTCCCTTAGGGTCACTGGAATTTGATGTAGCTGATTATGAGTCACAGGGCCATTTTTTTAGCCACACATGCCTCACTGCAGTTGACGAATGGCAAACACATAAAATTTGAACTGGCATGAATCTGTTATGGATGCCATGACACATTAATCACTTGTACATAATTGTGGCACATGCCAAAAGGGATTTGTCAATTTATTTTTGATGGCTGGGACAGAACCTTGGAAAGAATAAAGGAGTGAAGTACTAGGAGGTGAGAGAGTAGGCACTGGGAGGGAAGGGAAACACATCCTGTCTTAAGTTTGCAATATATTGACAACTTTGTAAATGCTGCATTAACTGAAGCAGAAGCACATTTCACAGACAGCACTATTGTACTGCTGAATTGAACCATGTTGCAACTGCCTTACAGTAACATAGGTGACTAATGCGGAGGGAGGTATGATGATGGAGGCAAGGATACAAATCTACCTTGCTTAACAACTGCAGTGATTTGAGGGAGTAGATAGAAAACTAAAATACCCCCCACTTTAACTGAATACTTTGATAACCATGCAAACCTCCCTTATGTCTTGATCCAGGCAATCATCCATTCATCGTTTTATTCATCTATTCACCTTTTGATACCTACCATTTAATCTTTACACTCTCTCTTGTCCAGTCTTTCACCATTCCATTCCAGCCATCCATATATTCACCTGCCCACCCATGCACTCACCTATCTTGTATCTGCCCTTTGAACAATCCTTTCACCTCTCCATCCATTTACCCACGCATCGTTCATTACCATCCATCATCCCCATCCAAGCATCCTTTTACCAATCCACTGTTCACCCACCAAGGCATCCTTTCACACATCCATGCATCTGCTATCACTAATCTATGCATCCTTTCATTTCACCCACCCCCAACTCCTTTCCCTAACATACCATTTCACCCATTCTTTCTTTTAGTCGTCCACCCTTCATTTACTTTTCCATCAACCCACCATTTGTAGCACCTGTTCATTATGAGCTTTTATCTGCTGAGTTGCATATAGAAGTGGCCATTAAGAACTCAATATAAGCTGTAACTGCTAAAGCAGGGGGTTTACAAGCATTGCCCTTGCAGTGATCATACTAGTAATTGTCAATAAGCAAGAACAATATGACTTACCAACGCCTGTCCCTGCTGCCACCGGTCCTCCCCTTCTGACATCTGATGCATCTGGCACACTGGTGCTGCAACTGACCCCTGCACTGGTGGCTAGTGCGGCTGGAATTTTTTTTAAACATTTCAGATGCCAGATATGTCTCCCTGTGTTATTTTTTAAAAACTAATTCAACTAAATACAACTGCAATAGATCACTACAGTTAGATGTTCTGCTATCATTACCTTTAGGGATTTTGTCAATTAACTATGTTATAAAAGCCCAGTAGTCAAATCAACTGGAATCAATTTGTGATGGCGGTATAGAGCTAAGTCACAGAGGGGGAATGAAGGGGTCGAATATTTATGTCAATCCAGGAGGACTTATGGTGAGGTCTTGGCTGGCAAATGCAAAGGGTGTGAGCAAGGAATAGAAAACCTTCACAAACATCCATTGAAAAGCTGACTCGGGCATGAAATCTTGTTGGTAGAGCACCCATTCTAAAGATCTGTCATCTTCGTATTACAGAACCATTCTGCAATATATATAAGGGGTCAAGGGGAAGCTAAGCTTAGTAACAAAGCAGAAGAAACCTACATACTAGTACAAACAGGAGGAAGTCAGGTACAGAAACATGAAAAATAGAAAAATTTACAGATAACAAGAATTTAACAAAGCTTATACTGAAAATAAGTACACAAAATGTAGACAGACAATAAAAATAAAAGAAAAATTATTTGAAAGGAGGAGAGGTGAAAGCTAGGGAAATAATAATAATAGAACAGTAAGACTTATTTGGGTCAGCAGATCCGCCAGCTGCTGCACTGGTGGTAGCACTGGTACCCTCATCTCCTTGACATACCTCAGATGTTTCCCTCTTCTTTCCCTTAGGTGATGAGGTAAGAAATAAAGAAGATTAAAAAATAGGAAAGTGATACAGTTAATCTCTCAAAAAATATTTTGAAAGGCAAAGACAAACACAGTAACGTCAGATCGCCTATAGTACTAGTATTGACTTGACTCCTATTGACCTATTAATTTTCTACACCTAAGCCCTACCCCAAATGTCCTAAGCTACATCTGCAACTACGTACCTTTGCTTCTGAACCACCTTTGACGAGCCAACTCAGTCTCCCTTTTTTTTCAATGCATAGTATGATTCTGCACATCACTGGGATATTGCGTTCGGGAAGGACTGCATAAAATACATAAAAAGGCAGAGAGAAGGGAATGATAACTCAATGATATTACTTACTACTATAATCACTAACTTTTTCTCTGTGACAGGAGGAGTTTTACTCTGCGTGGCTTCTTAAATAATCAGCCGAAACATTGTCCGACATGCACAATTAGGAAGCGCTGACTCAGTACCTGGCTAGCTGAAACTGGATCAAATAATATTTGATGTTATCCAAACTTAACATAATTCTGAGATTCAGTTAACAAAGAACTAAATTTTTGGGGTTTTGTTTGCAACGTGGGTAGGTTTGGATTTTTGGCCCTTGCTCAGCTGGCACCTAGGCAAACCTGAACATTTTTTTTAAACTGGACACCGAGGGAAGTCCAGGGGTGCATGACTTGTATGGCTCACAACAGGTAATTGTACCCAGAAGCCCTGCAAACGTCAAACTTTGGCAAGAAAAATATGTTTTCTTCACTCTTCTGTGACAGAAAGTTCAGGAATCTTCAGGGGGCCACATATTTCCTACCACCATGTGTTCCCATACGTATCCTGATAAGAATGGTATGCCACTAATAGACCCTAAAGTGCTACATTGATAGATAAGGTTTAGGGTAGCTTCTGCATTTGGTACCATTCCTTAGCGCTACTAATGCAGGCATATGAACCCCAGACATTTTTAAAACTAGGCAACCAGGGGAGTCCAGGGTGATGTGCCTTGCATGGATACCATGAGGTTTTCTCTCTAATAATACCTTGTAAACCTCAAACTCAGTATGAAACCACACACCTTTTTCTTCCATTTCTGTGATGAAAGCTTCCAGAATCTGCAGGAATCCACAAAACTCCTACAACTCTGTATTACCACTCTTCTTCTATTAAAAAAACAGCCTGACTTGAGTGGCTCGGCTAAGTGCCCGCTGCACGAGCAGCTCAAACCCAGGTAAATGGGAGCCCCATTGAGCTTGGATTGATCTGTTTCTGTCATGGGAACTAGGTCTAGCCAAACAAGTGGGGCAGCATTTTTATTGGAATGAGTGGTATTGTTAGGCCTGTCAGCCTTAGGATCATCTTCCCCCAGGCTTTTTGCCCCTCCTTCTTCATTTTTGCTGGACCTATTTTGTTAGCTTTAGAACTCTGAGTACTTTATTACTGCTAACCAGTGCTAAAGTGCATGTGCTCACTACTTAAATCATAATAATATTGGCTTATCAATGACTGGCATATTTAATTTACCTGTTAAGTGCCTAGTAAAGTGGACTACATGTGCCTGTAAATTAAATGCTGCTGGTGGACCTGCAGCATTGATTGTGCCATCCACTGAAGTAGCCCTTTAAACATGTCCCATGCCTGCCATTGTGGAGCCTCTGTGTGCAATTTACCCTGCAATTTCAGCCTGGTAAATTAAACCTGTTGCCAGGTCCAAACCTTACATTTTTATACACATACGTCACCCCTCAGTGAGGCCCTGCACAGCCCAAAGTGCAAGGTTCAGTGGAACTAAAATGTAGGACATGTGCTGTTAGGTTTTAAATTGCCTAGTAGTGAATAACTCTTAAGTTTGTTTTTCACTAACACAAGGCCTATCCCTCCCACAGGATAACATTGAAGTTGCCTTATCATGTCTTAGAAGTGCAGCTTCCAACTGAGATGACCCCTTCATGTTTGGTTTCCCTGGAATCACAATTTATAATCCTAAATTATGGTAAACTCGGATTTTAAATTGCAATTCTAAAAGTGCAACTTTAGAAAAGTTGGCAATTTCGTATCTTGGTCATTTAGTTTCTGAATCTGTCTCCGGACACATGACTGGGTATAGATGACAGTTGAGCTTTGTAAATTCTTCCTAGACAGCCACACACAATAGAGGTTAGGTGTGCCTGAATAGGCCATCACTGGCAGGATGAAAGAGAGGAGCTGGACACATCCTCACTTACACCTGAGTAGGCTGTGTCCTGTCCACACACAAATGATTTAACAACCCTGTATGTTACTCTAGCTAGCTTGGAGTCAGGGACGGAGAGGAAGGGGATTCATTGCGGTTCATAGCCACCGTCTAGAACCTTCTGTCACCTTACAGGACCAGGGTACCAAAGTATAAAGACTGGACATCAGACACCATCATTTCAGCACCCTTCTGGACCTGTGGATACTCTACCAACAAGAAGGACTATGGTGCTGCTTAAGGAATGCACTCTGCTGGACTTCTACTCTGCTGGATATGTGCTTTGCTGTGCTGACCTGCTGCTTATTGCCCTCTTGACAGGGAGTGAGAAGGACTGGACCTGAATCTTTCCAACCCAGAAACCGGAGTGTCTATAAGGGCTAGGTGGCAAGCCTCATGATTTGAAGTCTCATGGACATAAAAGACTTCTAACTACCCTGCTCCAGCACCAGGACTTTGCCTTCTGTGAGTTTTACCTGCCAAGTGGTACCACCAAAGTCCTGGACCCTTGGAAGTATACCTAAGGGGCTTAATCCACCAGAACTGGCACATCCACTGCTGCTGGAGCTGAACCTATGTATTGCTGCTATTATTGGGAACAGAACTGCATATCAATGCTGTGTGGGTCTGAACCAACAACAAAATCGCATTGCCACATTTTGGGACTAGCTCATCAACTTCGGAACCGCCACTGCGTAATGCTTTCCCCAATGCAAGCTCCTCATGTCCCTCATCAACCACAGCCTTAGCAACAATGCTGAACCTCCACATTGCCACTACTGCGTGGGTCAGAACCAAAGCATTATCTTGACTGTGCCAATCATTCTACTCACCGGTCTTCACATCTCAGGCCCCATCAACAGGATCCTTGACATCAACACATTAGGATCTCACACCATAGCCTTGACGCATTTCGGATTCTACACATCACCTACCTAAACAGCTCATCTTGTTTTTCAGACCCACCCAATGCTCCACAACCAGGATTTAAGGAAATTTGGTTCAGCAGCCCCAACTGGGTCACTTTAGCTAGCCTGTACTCCATCATGACCAGGATGAACTCTTGACTTTTTCCATGTGCGGTGCAACTAGATATTCCTGGTTCAAACTACTTGCTTATAGACTCTGTTTTACAGTTTTTAATGCAAATCTAAATATCTAGTTATTGGATTTTTGACATTTTTGTTTTATTGTATTTATTAATTTTAGCTCCATTTTTCTAATGGGTTGTAGGGTCCATTTTGGGTGGTGTTTTCCCTGTTTAAGTGTGAAGTCTTGATCAAATACTTTACACATTGCCTCTAAGTTAATCCTGACTGCCCTGTGCCAAGTTACCCTGGGGTTGAGCACAGGTTAATTTGGGGTTTGCTTATACCTTTCCCTGAATAACACTGCAGTTGCTGCTTGACTCGGGCTCACACCCCAGTCAACCAATAACCCAATTTCTAACAGGGATAATGCTGGGTGGTAGGAATTTTGTAGATTCCTGAAGATTCGGGAAGCTTCCATCACAGATATGTAGGGAAAAGAGTTGTTTCAGGCAAAGATTCAGGTTTGCAGAGCATTGTGGGTAAAAAAAAAACCTTCTGGAATCCATGCAAGGCATACCACCCTCAACTCCCCTGTTTGTCTATCTTTCAAAAATGTCTGTGGTTTATAGGTTAGCATGGGCAGCGCTACAGCATGGCTCCAAATACAGCAGCTCCCCCTATTTCTTATTCCCTATTCCTTATCTCTCAAAGTAGCTCTTTAGGGTCTTTTGTGTTGTGGCCTCTTGTGCCACCCAAACAAGTGGGGTACTGCTCTTATTAGGAGACATGTGGGAACTCAGGGTGGTTGGAAATTTGTGGCTTCCTGAAGATTCCAGAACTTTCCATCACATAAATATGAGAAAAATTAGAGTTTTTTACAAAAGTTTGACATTTTCAAGGGCTTTATGGTACAGTTACCTGGTGAGAACCACACAAGTCAAGCACTCCAGGACTCCCCTGCTTGTCTATTTAAAAAAAAAAAATGCTCAGATTTGCTAGGTTTGCCTAGTTGCCGACTGAGCTAGGGTGCAAAATCCACAGATAAACATTGCTTCTAAACTCCGTATCTTGTGCCCATTTCAGAAATGCATAAGTTTTCTTGAGCCCCATTTTTTACTCTACATATTTCACCATTTGAATTGGTCTATACTCGGTACTTAATGAAAACCCATTATTTTTCCTATCAATTTTCAACAATTTGTTTATTTCAACAGTCATTTTCCTTGATAACACCTTAAGGGATCTACACATATAACCCCTTGCTAAATTGGGAATTGTGTCTACTTTTCTGAAATCTCAAACTTTTCTAGGTCACCCACAGGTTTCACACTGGTTTCTACCACAAACTGGAAGTGGGTTGAGAACACAAAAAATAGGAAAATTGGGCTTCCTCTTTGAAACATGCCAAAACCGTTGTACAAAATTATATTTTTTGATTCAGCTCTACATGTTCCTGAAAACTGGGTTGATGGTGACTTTAGTACAGCAAACTGATAGTTGATGTCATTTTTAGGAAAAAGCACAGACTCTTTTATCTGGAGCACTTTTTTACTATTTTTCTCAAAATACTCATAATTGTGCTACTTTATATTGCATATATATCCTCAGTCCCATTCAGGGAAATCCACAAACCTTGGGTACCTTTAGAATCTCCCAGGATATACAAAAAGTTCACCATTTTGGTGTGGATAACTTTGTGCAAAAAGTTATCGAGTATTAAGTGCAAACTTCCCCAAATAGTCAAAAAGTATTCTTCATTGGGGCAAAAAGTCCCAGCAGCTCAGGCATTCATTACAACTTTGCACTCAGTCTGTCAAACTGTATTCAGGCTTCCTTGTCTCAACACATATTTTTTTTAGGACCACTTGATTCATGGAGCAAATGGGAACCAAATCATGCAGCAATAAAATAATTATGTGGCAAGGCAAGGCAATTGAGGCATCACAGAGCAGTATATTCTATGACCGCTTTAGCAGACAATAATATCATCCAGGCAAACATGTTCCCACATTTATACCAATTTACCTCCAAAATACAGCATTCAATGTGTTCTTAAAATATGCACATTATCCATTCAATGGTGGATTATCTGGCTATTGTGGAGTATCCATAGTTATGCAGAAAATACTGCATCCAAGGATTCACATGATTTCAAAGATGATTATTACTTTTCTTTGTCAGTGCTAAGTCCAATAGCAAAATTAACTGTGGGGTCATACTTGAAGCATGCTGACATATTTGATGTTTTTCTAAATTGATTACTCTGGAGTCATCATATGAATTCTTTCATTTGTACTCATCCAGTGAAAAATATTTTGCAATCATGATGTTTCATCTGCTGTGTAAGCAAGTAGGTCATTGGTTGGGGGTGGGGTGAAAGCCCCACAAAGGCAACAGCCATAATTCCTGTGAGGGTGAAACACGGTCACAAAATGAACCTGTGCTCAAACTCTTGGTAGCTTTGCACAAAGCATTCAGGATTATCTTAAAGGCAATGTTTACAGTACTCATGCAGCCCACAAACAGTAATAAAGTGAAAACAAAACACAAGAAAAATCAAACACCAATTTACGAAAATAGAAATGGAAGTATGGATGGGTGAAGGCCATCCCAGTCATTCTGTCAGGACAGAGCCGTTCACAGTCAGGTGACCCAGTACAATGGCAAAAGTCACAAAAGGTTAGGACAATAAAATGTCAACTTTCTATTTAAAAGAGCCATTTTCAAAATTGGGACCTAAAATCCATCTTTACCATTACAGAGGAGTTTTAATAACAGTTAATTTGAGTGTTTGTATGTTTACAATGTATAATCTAGTTCTATCTGCTCACCATCCAATTTTAAGACTTATTAAATGTAATAAAGTAACCCAGTGTATGCCAATGGTGAAAGATAGACCTTACAACAGTAAAATATTACTTAAGAGGTTTTTCACTGCCAGGACATGACAAAACTTAAGTACACATGTCCTCCTTTTTAAGATCCATGTACCCTGCCCTATGAGTCTTCAGGGCCTACGTTAGGGCTGACTTATAAGTATTAAAAAGGAGGTTTAGTACTGGCAAAAGGTTTATTTTGCCATGTTGAAATGGCAGTCTAGAACTGCACTACGTGCTGCAATGGCAGGCCTGAGTCATGTTTTAAAAAGCTGCTTTAGTGGGTGGCACAATGAGATCTGCAGGTAGCACTTAATTTACAGGCCCCTGGTACATGTAATACCATTCACTAGGTACTTGAAAGTAAAGTAAATGTGCCAATTAGAGGTAGGCCAGTTTTACCATCTTTGAAGTAGAGAGCACAAACACTTTAGCACTATTAGCAGTGGTAAAGTGCTCAGAGTCCTAGTGGCAGCAAAAACTAATTGAACAAAACTGGAGTAGCTTCTGGCATTGCTGCCTTGCATCAAAAGAAAAGGGCAGGAATGTGCCTGTCCACTTCCACTTAAATGGTTCACAATCAGCTGCCTTGCACCAATGCAGGCATCCTTGCAGCATGGTGCAAGTGCATCTGCATTGTAGGAATGATTGTTTTTGTGCAGGAAGGAACATCTTCCTGTACAAAAGCACTCAATGGTGGCCTTTTACTCTTTCTATGTGTGCTGCAAAATCCAGCACACATAGAAAGAGAAACAAATGAGGAGGAATAAAGTTATTTCTCCTCGTGCCTCCTCCTCTGGGGTGGCGTAGGCTTTTGACACATTCCCAGGGTTCCAAATCCTTATAAACCTGTAAATGCGTCAAAAACAATGGGTATCGTATGGGAACACACACTGCAACACCCATGGAACACTTCTTTGATGCAGAGTAAGACAACGCAGAGACTTGTGTTGCCTTACTCCATATCTACAAGGTCATAACAAGCCATGCAAAGTGGCTTTGTGTGGCCTTGTAGATATGGGTCTGCAGCCTGCACCACCAGTGCGTCATTAAAAGAGATGCATCAGCAGCGCAAGGCACTTTTAAATGTGCTCCAAGGTGTGGATGAGTCAACTGAGAAGTATCTATCTGTATTAAGATAATTGGCAGCGATTTTGAACACATAAACTACAAACAAGTATTACGAGATCAGGTCTTAATGAAAACTAATAGCAGGAACATTCAAGAAAGGTTATGGACAAGCACTGATGTGTCACTCAATGCAGCCATTAAAGTTGCTGAAGCTGTTGAACACTGGAGAATTATTTTCCAAAAAGGCAGTTTAGATAATGAGGTGATGGAAAAAGCTGGGAACAAGATTATGAGACACAAGAAGGCACCCATCTTGTGCTATAGATGTGGTAGTTGGTCTCATTTAGGTAATTCAAAATATTGTCCAGCAGTGGACAAAGTATGTTCTAAGTGTAACAAGAAGAGGCATTTTATTAGAGTATGTAGGTCCAGTACTTGGAGAGTGCATCTTGTAAATGGCAGGGTTCCAAAGGAATAGAAATTTTTTACACATTTGACCAGCATCCAAATACTATTTTGGATGTGGGTGAAGAGAAAGTGAGGAGTTTCCATCTTGTGATATCACTATTGGTGGGAAATGGGTTACTTTTCTATTTGTTCCATGTGCATGGTACAATATCAGTTGACAAAACATTGTTGAAGAAAGATGGCCTAACAAAATTCTATTTCCATCTGATGCATCACATGGTGGCTGCACGGGGCAAAACATTGATTTGCTGAGTTTGTTTTGGGCAGATTTGGATTTTTCATGACGACATACATATGAGAAAGTGCATGTAGCAAGAAATGGTCAATCAATGGTGGGGGGGCCTCATTAAGAAGAAATGGGCATCAGGTTGGATCCCAGGTCGAATCCTCAGGTTTACATAATTGAGAATCTGGCAATAGTGAGCAATGCTAAGAATGTACCACAGCTGAATGATTTATTGTAAAACTAGACAGAAATATGATAATGTCCTTAGTAGTGAATTGGTTGAATTTTGTGGTTTTAAGCATCACATATTACTGAATTGAGAAGCTTCCCCAAATGACATAGAGTCAGGAACTTGTCTCTTGCCTACCGAGAAATACTTAAGTCATGTTGAATGATTTATGCAAGGTGGGTATAATGTAAGAGGGGGGATCCTCCCCATGGGTATCTTTAGTTCTCAGTCCAGTGAAAGCTTCATGTGAATTGAGATTCTGTATTGATGTACACAGCCTTGATAGTGCTATTTATATTGATTCTCATCCTCTCCTAACATACATGAGACGATTGGATGAACTTTTGTGGGGGCAAAAAGATTTTCTACATTAGACCCAGCAAGCACTTGCCATCAAGTAAGGCTTGATGATGAATCAAAAAATTTAACATTGTTTATCTCTCATGTGGGTTTGTTTAGGTACTGCTGAATGCCATTTGGCCCAGCCAATGCCACCACAGCTTTTCAGAGGTTGATAAAATAAACTCTTGAAGGAATAACTGGGGCAGTGGCCTTCCAAGATGACATTTTAGTTTTTGGACTTGATGTGGCAGAGCATGATAGAAAGTCGGGAGTGCAATTTTGAAAATATGAAGTGAAATATCTTGGGCATGCAATAATCGGATCAGTAATTAAACCTAAATGCAGTCACACAGAGAGCTTTCTGAAAGCTCCCACTCCTATGTGCAAAGAACATTTGATTGCCTTTCTTGGCCAAACTGAATTATATGCAAAATGTATTCAAAGCTATGCTCTGTTTAGGATCCATTTATGTGTTTGCTAAAAGAAAATACCAAGTTTGAATGGAATGAACACATTTCCATAACTTTCAATGAATTGAAGCAATTGATGATCTAAGCACCTTGTCTTAAACCATTTAGTGTTGGTCAAAAATGTGTTGTTGTTGATAATGCATACAATTGTGGTTTGGGGGAGTGCCTATGTAGAGGAAGAAGGGAAGAGAGGAAAGAGAATGTATTGTTTCTTAAGCATCAAGGGTACTTCGTGAGACAGAAAAACACCATTCTGTGATAGTGAGAGAGAGAGTTGCTGATATGGATCTGGGGATCAGAGCGTTTCAAGACTTTTCTGTTAAGTACCAGATTTATCATAAAAACTGATCACAAAACATTGATATACATGATGTTGTCTGGTGGTGGATGTACCATGACAACTGGGTTGTCCAGACCTGCGTCTAGACTGCAAATATTTCAGTATAAAATAGAATATATGCCAGAGAAGAATAACATCCACATGATTGTATGTCAAAGTTGCCTTTATCAGGGGAGAATTTCCTTGACAAAGAAGTAGACAAATGTGAAGTAGCTTTCCATTAAATTATATCCATTTTAATAGTTTTGAGCATCCTGCAGTTCAGAAACCCAAGTAGACCGGGGAGATAAGTGATCAAGTACATCAAAAATGGTTGGCCAAAAGAACCACAGGATCCAAGGGAGTTGATATGTTTCTTTATGGATCACTTCTGTTTATTCTTAGCCAGTTTGAGGCAAGGGTATATACAGCTGTTCGCCTACAACACAGAGGGCCAGTAGCATCAAGAAAAAACAGTCAGAACATGGTAAACCCAGCTGTCTGCCTACAACCCTGGGGCCGGCAGTGTCACCAAGGCATTTTCAAAGTAGTAAAACATAAACCCCAGAACAAACACCCTCCCTCCCCCCAGACTCCTTCATCAGTAGAAGTCTACAATGGTGGGGTATAAAAGCAACAGGTGGATGTTTAACCTTGTGGCCATCAATGAGCCTAGGTAGTAGCTGATCTGTTTGTAGGCTCGGTCTATGGAAGGAAGTAAAGTTGTTTAAGGTGAGTCGGGTAGGTTAATTCATTACATTTGGAGGAGAGGATATGTATGAAGGGTGCCCATGTTTCAGGATAACCATAGTTTTTCTGGTAGACTGCTAGAGACAGTTTTTTCAATTTCTAGTATGAACCACAGTTTGTGAAGACAAGCGGTATAATCAGGGGTCCTATAAGTGGCCCACAGAGAAGAAATCTCCTGGTGAGTAGCTCCTAATGCATTTGTTTCCCTGTCAGGGAGCGAAGTGGGTAAGTCAAGGGGTTAGAAAGCCCAAGGATGGTATAGGCCAGGAATCTAAGGATGGCAGTGGGAAAGGCTTTATCTATGTCATTTAGTATATGCTTCCAGTAGTGACCTAGTTTTGGTCAATACCATAGAGGACGGAGCAAGGTGCATGCCCACCGCAGCCCCTCCAACACTCCTTTAAATGTTGAGAACACAAAGGCCAGGGTACACCCAAAGTAAGCCTTCGTATAGTAGATCCAAGTGGTAATTCAAGAATTGAGTCGAAGTCCAGGCAAACAGGTGACACAGGATATTTATTGCAGGTGAGAACAAGTGGTCAGAGTTCCAGTCAGATGACCAAATACAATATAAGTCCAAAACAGCATAGCAGAAGACACGTGTTTCGTCTTCAAGACTTTGTCAAGGCTGTGAAATAGATGAACATAAATACCAATGCATGAGATGGAATGTGAACACAAAGATAACCAACATCAAGATAAATATCTGAAAGGCCCAACCACCAGTGACCAGTGTGACACAGAATAATCACATACGAGCGATTGTGAGTATCTGAAAGGTTGCTAAATCCTATCATACTCCTTTAAATATTCTGGGTTCCATGCTTGGAGCTAAGCTGAAGCAAGATACCAGTAAGATACTTTAGGAGGCTGGCCTGGTTTGTAGTGGGTACCTTAGGTACTTACACCTTAATCTAGGTCAAGTCATCCCTTATTAGTGAAATGTAGGCAGTGTTCTAGCAGCTTAAGCTGTCTGGAGGTAGCTGTAGCAGAGCAGCTGAGGCTGAACTATGAGACATGCAAAGCTCCTGCAATACCACTATAGTTACACAGTACTTATACGCAATAAAGGACAATACTCAGTGTTACCAAAAATAAAGGTACTTTATTTTAGTGACACAGGGCCAAAAATATCTTAGAGGCAATACTCCTTCTGGAAGTAACTATTATACACAATATATACACTAGAGACCAAAAGTAAACAGTCATAGAATAGTAGAAAATGCAATAGAATGCAATAGGCCTAGGGGCAACTCAAACCATATACTAAGAAAGTGGAATGAGAATCACAAATTCACCCCTAGGCAAGTGTAGTGTATAGAGGGGCACTGGGGGTGTAAGAAAACCACAAAGGTAAGTAAAATACCCCACTCTTAGGCCCAGTACAGTAGGAGTAAAGTTCTGCAAGTTTCCTCAGGACACACTACAAGTTGTGATAAGAGTTATTGTAAGAATCAAGCAAGATGGCAAGCAACAAGTGATAGATTCCTGGACCTGAAGACCTGTGAAGAGAGGAGACCAAGTCCAGAAGTCGCAGAAGATTCCAGACGGGACAGGAGCCCCTGCCGACCTATAAGATGGTGCAAAAGAGGATTCTCCGGTTAGAAGAAGTCTGCAGAAGAGCACCAAAGAAGGTGGCTGCGGGTTCCTGTGTGGTGCCGAAGATGTCCGATGTTGAGAAGTTGGATGCAGGCTGTTTGCGTCGCTGGATTTGTCCAACAAGCCTTGGTTCAAGCAAGGTTGCAGTTTGTGGCAAAAGGGCGCTGTCTGGACCCAGGTGGGTTCTGGGTGCCTCAACTCAGACTGAGGAGGCAGAGGGGGCTCCCAACACTGGAGAGAGACCACAGATGACCAGGCAGCATCCACAGGAGCCCCAGGACACGGGGACAAAGAAGGTGCAAATTGTGGTTGGTGCAGCACAACAAAAGAGTGTCCTACTCCGCCAGAGAACAACTCAGCGAGTTGTGCGTCACAGGCTGGAGTGCTGGGGACCTGGGCTACACTGTTCAAGAAGGATTCTTGGAAGAAGTACACAGAAGCCCAAGGAGCTAGAGATGATACAGTGCACAGGGGTACTGTCGCAAACTAGGAAGGTAAGCTCTTACCTCCTCCAAATTTGGACAGCTGGACCTTAGGACAGTCTGGGTTGGATGGGTCCACGGCCTGTGTTCCAGGGAGCATGCTCGTCATCAGGAGAGGAGTCCCAGAGAACCGGTCATTGTCTTGGAATGTGCCTGCAGGAGCAAGGAAGTGACTCCGTCACTCCACTGGAGATTCCTTCAGTTCTTCTGGTGCAGAGTGAAGACAGGGAGTCCTCCGAGCGTGCACACCTTGGAAACTGTTGCAAATGCTGGCTGGAGCTGAAGTTGCAGGATACTTTGTTGCAGTTACAGCGGTTCCTGGAGCAGTCTGCTGTTGAACCGACGGTCAGAAGCTGAAGCTGAAGCAGAGGATGCAGAGGATTCCTGGAGGAGTCTTGCAAGCTGAATCTGAAGAGGAACCCATAGGAGAGACCCTAAATAACCCTGAGAGGGGGATTGGCTACCTACCCAGATATGCACCTATCAGGAGGGGTCTCTGAGGTCATTTGCTGGCAATGGCCACTCAGAGATCTCCAGAGTATCCCCACACCTTGGAAAACAAGATGGCTAATGCCAGGGACACACTGGAGGAGCTCTGGGCACCACCCCTGGGGTGGTGATGGACATGGGAGTGGCTCCCCTTTGTCCAGTTTTGCGCCTGAGCAGGGTCTGGGGGTCCGTGAACCAGTGTAGACTGGCTTATGAAAGGAGGGCACCATTTGTGCCCTTCAAAGCATTTCCAGAGGCTCTGGGAGGCTACCCCTCTCAAGCCTGTAACACCTATTTCCAAAGGGAGAGGGTGCAATAGTGCATCCCAGGTACGTCTTTGGACGAGAGGTGGGTCTCTTCTAGGAGGCAAATGTCACTTCCTGAGTGTTCTAGAAGTGAAAGGACAGCTGGGGTTGTTGAGGCCTTGAACAATAAGGCTTGTCACATTAAGTTCCAGGAAGGCTGGAAAGGATACTGGTGCATAGTGAACCGTCTTGGTTTGAGGTCATGGAATGCTTGGTAGAGGCTTGGTCCAGCGGCATGCTGACCAACTTAGTCAGCCTTTTAGCCCAAGAAGTAGAAAAGGAAGGATGAAGGAGTAAAAACCAATGAAAACAATTTACCCCAAAAAACATTAACAAAACTGTAATCTTGTGAAGTCCATTGTGATGGCCATTTGTGAATTGTGAGTGGACCGGCAAGCACAGGGAGGCATTCCAGAGTCGTATCTTATCATGTGGTCCTCCCCCACCACAGGCCACAAAGGAGAGAGGATGAACAGGCCCGATGTGAACTGCCTAAACACAGATTGTGTATGATGCCAGGAATCATGAAGTGGCCCTGCCAGTTCCTGAGGTCAAGCTGTCTAGCATTGCTTGGCATTCCCGACCACGCCTCTCCAGTCCAGGGTGGTGGTGCTTTTTGCATTTGCTGGCTTTCTGCCAGGACGGTGACCAGGGTGGAGACCCACAGGAGGGAGTCAAGCCCAGAGTGAGAAGAGGAGTCATCCAGAAAACTAAGGATCCAGTGGGCGCACCCAAATGTTTTAAGTTGAGGTAGCTGGCCCTCCTCTCTGGTTTGAAAGTCATGTACACAGGTTAAAATGTCTAGCGGTTTGGTGTTGGGACCGCCGGATCAGCTGCCCTGTTGTGTTCCACCAAGCTGGGAATCAACATCTTCCTTCCATTGCACGATGGAGCGGAATAGTGCCTGGTTGTATCTTTGAATATATGAGCACTCTGAACCCACGGGGACCCCTCTGAGGTGAATGTTGTTGTATCAGGATCTGTTCTCAAGGTCCTCTGCCTGGGCCCTGAAGCCCTCGTGTTGTTCATGGAGGTGGATGATCTCTTAGGGCAGTATTTCTACTTCCTACTCTCCAGGGTGGAAACCCGCTCTCCCACTGAGGTCAGGTCTTGTCGCAGTTCATGCATGTCCTAGGAGAGGTCCTTTTTGAGGTCATGGATTTCTGTCTTCAGTGAGTCAAAAAGGGAAGTCAAGAAAGCTGGGGCCACCGGGTCCTGGACGAAGTTGAAGGCCTCCTCCAATCCAGTTTACGAAGGGCACAGCAAGATGGCAGCTGAGTCCTTGGCAAAGGCTGTGGTGGAGATGGTGAGCAATTCCCGCACTGATTTGTCTTGTTTATTTTAGTCGCTGCCATAGTTGCGGGGGCAGCTAAATGCACCGGAGTCCCATGTGTCAGTTAGATACTAGGGCCCGTCTTTGGAGAGGTCCCTTTCAGGCTACTGCACACGGTAGGAGCTGGGGCAGTGTTGGCTAGCTGTTTTTGTGGAGCCAGAGGGGTCACAACTGTCCTAGCTGGGCAGAGGCAGGAGCGCAGCACAGGTCCATAGACCCCCGCAAAGTTAGACAGGACTGTATCCACTTGTTCCCCGAATGGGTAATATTCCACACAGCAGCCTACATGCTAGTGATGCTTGCTCCACCAAGTGCTGTATACTGAGGATTGACCACAGTGTGGGGGTTCCACTCCCTGTCTCAGCCAGCGACACTATGTGCTTTCCACTCACCAGGTCATCTTTTCCTGCCTGTATGGCCCAAGCAGCAGGTTCCTTAATGTCTTGCCCCAGAGGCCCCTGTCTGCTGCTCAGAGCTGGTGGGGGTCAGCCAGGAAGGTAGGAGTCTGATGGAACTTCCGAGGCTTCCTTTGGAGCTGTCAGTGAGTGGAGATGCCCTCGGGGTCAGAAGGTCTCTCCGAAAGTTTGACTGTCTTTAGTGGGCCCAAGCCACGGAGTGTTGGTGCCAGACATCAGGACCCGAGCCTTTGCTGGATCACTGGGAGTCCCTGGCAATTAGGGCTGTGTGTCAGGTGGCCATTCTTGCAAGGTTGCCAGTTTTTTTGCCTGAAGTTCAATGATGCAGGTGGGCAGAGTGAGTCGAGGTTGCAGGACTGGCGCTATTTAGGGCAGTGGTCAGCTACCCGCTTGCTGGCTTCACTGGGGGATGGCAAGAGGATGTGCTGCTGCACGGCCAAAGCTGCAGTGTCTAGCTGACCACCATTTACTAGGTGGCACGCTATACCAAGCACCACGGGGCCTATAGAATGTCTCTAAAGGCCGACATGGACCCCCTCGACAGTGCTCCAGGGCTGTTGTGGTGGTCTAGACAGGGGGTTTCACCACTATGTGTGGGCCAGAAACACTACTAGGCAGAGAGAGGAAAGGCCTGGCCAGTGGAGAGGTAGGAAGCATGACCAGTTCTACCACCATCTTGGCCACACCCCCGATAATGGGTTTCTTTGAGGTGCATAAGGAAGTCGCCATTGAGAATGGCATTGTAATGAGAGGAGATACATTTTTTCCAACTTTTGGTTTGAGGAAGGAAATCATTTATAGTGCTCATGAAGGTCATATGGGAATTTCTATCACTAGAAGCCATGTTATGGTTACTTTTTGATGACCAGGTATAGATGTCTTAGTATAACATCAAGTTGGCTATGTCATAAGTGTGCATCCAGTGACAAATCAGCCAGAGCCTTGATTTCATATTCCCATCCTGTTGAATTTCCTAAAGGACTTTGGAGGAAGATGGGTGTAGGTATCATTAGTCCATTTGCAGTTTTACCTAAGCAAGAAGCTTTTGGCATAGTAATTGGTGATTATTTCTCTAAATGACCAGAAATTAAAATGGTGAAAGAGGTTCCCTCAGAGAGTGTGGTGGAGTATTGTACAGGGAGCTTTGTATGGAAGGTAATCTCCAGGAAGTTGTTACGGACAACAGACCACAGTTTGTCAGTAAATAAACCCAGAACTATCTGGAAAGGTGTGGTATTAGTCACAAAAAGATCTCAGTGTTCCATCCTGAATCCTGAATCCAATGGTCAAGTGGAAAGATTCAATAGAGTGGTGAAAGATGATTGTTGTTTGGCTGTCAAGGGAGCATTGGATTAGAGGAAGGCACTGTAGTCCATGTTATTAGCATATAGGCCACTCCAAATTCTGTAACATCTGTGCATTCTTTTGAGTTGCTAAGGAGACGTAGATCAAGGAACAACCTTGTTCCATGGTGTTTGAAGAATTAGAAGGGAAGTGATTTCAAGGAGGATTTTCAAGAAATCATGACAATTGTGGAAGAATGCGAACATAGGTTTAAATATAATATAGATAAAACGAAGGTTATTCCTAGTAAGTAATGTGTCAGGAATGGTGATTTTGTCTGTCTCAAAACAAATAAAGTCTTGGGCAAGGGACTAGTGTGTTGGTCAGATCCTGTACGAGTTACTGAAGTATTTAGGAACGAGGTCTGTGTGGATGGTGGAACTGTGTGGAATCTTAATCATGTCTCCCTGTTTAAGGGATGAGTTTCGACATGTGTGAAGGTTGTGGAGGACAGAAGTAATGTGTTTTTGATGGGTTTGGAGATAGTTGCAGGGGTGGACTAAATAGGAAGCTTGATTATTGATGGGCTTGCTGATTCTCCATGTTCATGCTGTGGTGGTAAGGAAAAAACAATAAGGAAGTGACAGGGCACACAAGTTACCGGTTTAACTTGAGGATTATTTTCAGAAGTGAATCTTTTTGTATACTCCTTACCTTTGATTTTGAGTGTTTTAAAGGCTCTGGTTAGGTTTTTGTTTTGTTTTAGTTTGTTTTGTTTAAAGGGGCGATCTGTTACATATGATAGTGTTGTGTATATTATATTATTGACTGATACATTCTCATTACGATATCACTGAATGATGCATTTTCGTTAGCAATGTTTATGTTTGTATGAAGAGAGCGTGGGTTGGAATGTGCGGGGAGGATGAAGGAGAGGGGGAATGGTTAGCTGGAACAGTTACTGGGATTACCTGTATAAGGACTTATGGACCTGACTCACATTATGAATAGGGCTACCAGTTTTATGGTACATATTTATTAGACATTTCTGTCTGTAATTATCCATATTCATTTATTTTGCAGTTTTTATCTGTTTGTATCCATATTTGTATTTTGTTTTATGAAGTGATTAACTTGAAACTGGTATATTTCCACATTTATTTAATTGATCAAGCTACCCTTGTAATTGGATACCTCATGCGTTATAGTGCTATGAGAAACTATATATAATGCATCACTCATAAGCAATACGCTAACATGAAATGAACATTTTAGTACAATGGACAACTGCTACTGTTTAAAGCTTTGTAGAAAAATATTACCTTTTTTTAACACCCTTTTAACACCCTTGCATGTTTTCTAACCAGCTGTTGGTATAGCAGTCATGACCGACACATCAAAGCTCACCAAAAATAAGACCTGGTTTCCATATTTTTCCATATTTAAAAATAAATGCAGAAAGAAAAATAGATGAATTTCTGTGTGTATTTATCTGTACAAATCTGTGAAAACCTACCTTGCAGACACCATATTTAAAGTAGTAAGATGCTTGATCAGTTTTATGCAGCTCTGTCACCATTGTCTATTATAAATTTGGGGTCACAAGGATGGCTACTCACTATGGCTCTCTGCTTTGTATTGAACATGAGGCATATTGCGTGTTATCTAGAAAAGGTTTTCTTCAAGGAAGCAGAAATTTCTCTAGGCTGGAGAAATTGAATGGTAAAAAGGGTCAAAATATGAGGGCATTTTCCATTGTGAGTATGATTCCGTCACACCACACTGAAGGAGCATTTGAAACCCTCCAGGAGAACATGGAAGTGCTACTGCTCCAGCTTGGCACATGCCGCAGACATCAGCGAAGACAACAGGTCCCTCCACCACCAACGCAGCAATGCCAAACACCACCACAGCAGCCTGCTGCACAATATTGTCCCACACATCACAGCAAGGGTGCAAACTCCCACTACCATTCCACCCATGACCAAACTCCTCGCTGTCCTCCATATGCTTTTCAGATAATGGATGCACAAGTGGCTGGTATGTCCCAGCCATCCTTCTCGGTCCTCCTACCTAAGGTCCTGGACGCTATATCCCTTACACCCCACCACATCTGATTCCCAAACACCCAGCATCTGAGGCAGGAGACCAAGCAAGTTTCTATCAAATTGCTGGGTTTCAGCATGTGATGGGTGCAATGGGCTGCACCCATGTGCAATGGTGCCACCTGCAGCAATGGAACACTTATATAGGAACCACAAGCACACACATTCAATCAATGTGCAGGCCATTAAGGACCACTGTGGGCTCTTCACCAACATCCTTGCTAAATATTCCGGCAGCATCCATGATGCATACATATTTCACCATTGGTTTCAGGATGGCCAATATGACAATGGTGTACTCATAGGTAAGCCACCATAATAATCATAACACACACAGCACACCAACCATCTAGGACAAGCAATACAAACACCATACTAAATACACATGGGCAGGGGTACATAGATGTACGAGCAACAACACATATGCAACTTGTCACACTACATCACATACATTGCACTTCTCAAACACATACATCCACAAGTATATAACACAGCCACACCCTGACTGCCACAGTACGTGTGGACCGGTGGAGCCAAGTCCCCTTTGCATACAGAAGCTGCTCAAAAGCCACTACAAGTGTCCACTGCTTGACAACTAAATACCGATCACACACATGTTACACCAAACAAAGAATGGCTCAGGCATGTCAATGGCATAGGCCATGGCCATTTTAAGAAAGTCACACATAGGCCTAGTCCCATGTAAATCATGATGTGCAAGCCTCTAGAAGAACCTAAATCAAATGCCACCCAATTGGTGCCATAACCAACTACATATCATCTACACATACCTTACATACCTGTAGTGTGCACATACATCTGCCTGCTGCATTGTGTTGCACACATACGAATACAAAAGTATTTGCCATTAAAGACTATGGGGCAGAATCATGAGAAATGGTGCAGCACCTACTCCAGTGCCACCTCACATGTGCCCCTAGTGCCCCCTAACGCCACCATGTCTGTTCCGTGTACCAGAAATGGTCCACCATGCTGCAGAGTTTGTGAAGAAACTGTAACAATCATGGATGCCATAGTAGGACTCAGTAGGCGTATAGAGGACATACCTGACCTAAAATGCACCATACTAAGGGGCCCATGAGGAAAATAGATGTGCCTCCTCCCAAAGCCTGCACTGTGCATGTGTAGAAAGTGTCTGTGAGAAATCATGTCTTGGAAGCTAGGAGATACTACTGCACCAAAATTGTAATGTCCATCAACGCAGTCCAATGAAACCATTTCACAAGAACAGGAACATACATTATACCACAAGCAAGTCTGAGTGACAAATCCAACTAAAATTAACAACTGCCATGGCATGTTCCAAACCACTATCAAACTTTACCAACACATCTTCTCTCTTTCCTTTGCAGCTGATCAAGGGAACTACATACAGTTGTGGGTTATGACTCCATTTACCAATCCCACAACGCTGGAAGAGCAGGCCTACAATGAAGAGCATAGAAGTACATGCAATGTGATGGAGAGGACAATTGGGCTCCTGAAATCAAGGTTCATGGTCCTGGCCCTGACAGGCAGAAGCCTCTGGTATGCTCCATCACTCATCTGCAAAATAATACTGGCATGTGCAATCCTCCATAACATATGTGTCAGAACAAATGTCCCCTGGGATGACCAGATTGATATCCCCAATTAGGAGGAGGATCATGATGGAGCAGATAAGTTGAAGGGGGAACAACAGAACACTGCTGCAGGAGTTCTCAGGAGACTCCACATTAAAGAGAACTTCTATACATATTCACTGGACTAACAACATCACATTGTAAATAGCACAAATAAAATACTTTGCACCCGATTCTCCTTGGCCTACTCATTCTCCACTACATATGTCATTGGAATGTGACTCAAACCTCAATGAGCGGGTAAGAAACACAAAGGTGACAAGTATGGTAGCAACATCGTTTGTTATGTAACACGGTCTACTGCCTCCATCTCACATATAGGTGACACGCAATTCACGGGCATGTAACTCCTGAAGGCCTAGATCCATGTACCACTACATATATTGTTCCATCAAGTGGACAAGGTGCTACAATCTAGGCCATTCACCACAACAATACCATGCGTAACAGGATGTATGCAAGGGAGGGGCACACACAAGGTAGGGGCTGTCAACACATGGATATTAAGTAATGTTGGAACAGAACACTGTCACAACTCACAGTGGAACATTATACGTAAGTATGGACCTTCAGTAATTGCCCAGGAATAATAACTAATGTCTGATGCTGAGCCTGCACAGTGTATCCATTAAATTATGTCCTGGCACTGCCATTGGGCACAACCCTGACACATGGTGGATTGTACCTCACGTATGGCACACAGACGTTGGCTGTGGAGGGCGTAATGGGTTGCCAGACAAAATAAGCAGCTATAAGTGCAGAATCACTATCCAAACACATGACCCATTATCAGGATCCAAGAACTTAATGGGACAATGCACCACCAAATAACACTCTGGGTGGAATGTAGGCAGAGTATGTTACACTCACTATTTATATGAGCTGCACACTTGTCAAACAAATCTGCTGTCTTGACACATGCCTAGAGCAAATCCAGATAAACATGTGAAGACTGATGTACGGGTGTATGTCCTAGGTAGCAATGGGTTTGCCAATATCAGCAATGCTTGACAGGTGTCACCATGTTTACCTTGTATGCTCTGTATACCAACATCATACAGCACATAGCAATACACACCATTCATTGTCACTCACATGACAGAAAGAGTGCATGGTAGCAACAGTAACAATTTATCCCATACGTGTTTTGTGCTTGAACATCGCAATCAGGTGTGGGATGTGCCACTATGTCCAGCATTGTTTAATTATGTCAGAGACACAACATCACACTGAGTGGGAGTAGACCTACCCATGTATGTTGCATTTGGCTAATGAAAACTACAGCACTGAGATGATTTCACACCTTAACATCATTCAGTCATGGTAAGACTTACCTAGGTTGTGGCATGCTGAAATAAATGCACACCATGTTCAACGGAGGTTGTGGATGGACAGCTTCGAGACACCTACAGATACTTGTACATACAACACAGGAGGTAATGAGGAGACAACACAAGAGGAGTGGCAGGCATAATGTCATGTGTGCATGGCACTCATTACATCTCACAACTACCGTCAATGGAACCATAACTATCAAATAGCCAATAGTTGGAGATGTGTACATCTCCAAATTACACAAGTCATATGTTGCATCCTGTCCATGAATGACCAGACAATGTTGCTGTAGTAGATGTGTACAAATTGCAAGCAGCCTAAAGAATTGCCTAAAGAATTGGAGCATTGTTGGAGACAATGCATACCTTACCAGTAATGCAGGAAAACATGGAGAAGGGACACACATAAACCAATACTGACTGTACAACACATCAATGTCTACATGTCAACATTTAACACATGTATATAGAGGGTGACCAGGTCAATACATAATCCAGCCATGTCATGTTGGCCACTAGCATGCCACGTATTTGCTCATTGTAGGAGGCTGGCCTGAGTTATAGTGGGTACCTGATGGTACTTACACCTTGTGCCAGGTCCAGTTATCCCTTATTAGTGTTCTAGAAGCTTAGGCTGAAAAGAGGTAGCTATAACAGAGCAGCTTAGGCTGAACTAGGAGACATGCAAAGCTCCTACTATACCACTGATATCATATAGCACTATATCATAAGAATCACAATATTCAGTGTTACCAAAAATAAAGGTACTTTATTTTAGTGACAATGTGCCAAAAATATATCAGAGGATATACTCCCTTAGTAGGTAAGTAACATACACAAAATATACACACAAATCAAAATCAGGTAAGTAAACAGTTAGAAAAGTAGTGCAAACACTGTAGAATACAATAGGAAGCAATAGGCCTAGGGGCAACACAAACCAAGTACTAAGAAAGTGAAATGCGAACCACTTAGGGACCCCAGGCCTAGTGTAGTGTGTAGGGGTCACTGGGAGTGTAAGAAAACAATAAGGGTGTCCAAGATACCCCACCCCAAGACCCTGAAAAGTAGGAGTAAAGTTACCCTACTTCCCCAGAAACACACTAAAGTCGTGATAGGGGATTCTGCAAAGACAACAACTGACTGCAAAGCACTAAAGATAGATTCCTGTACCTGAGGACCTGCCAAGGAAGGGGACCAAGTCCAAGAGTCACAAAAGTGTCCAGGGGTGTCAGGAGCCCACTAAACCCCGGATGAAGGTGCAAAAGGGCTGCCTTTGGGTGGGAGAAGCTGAAGATTCTGCAACAACGGAAGATGCCAGGAACTTTTCCTTTGCACAGAAGATGTCCCACAGTGTGCTGGAGTGTGCAGAGTTGGTTCCACGCAGAAAGACTGCAAACAAGCCTTGCTAGCTGCAAGAGTGGTGGTTGAAGAAAATGGGTGCTGCCCGGGCCCAGGAAGGACCAGGAGGTTGCCCCTTGGAGGAGGAGTCAGAGGGGGCACACAGCAGCACAAAGAGCCCACATAGAAGCAGGCAGCACCCAAAGAAGCACCTGAACCGGTGTTCAAGAAATCTGAGCACGACGGTCATCTCAACACTACAAAGGAGGGTCCCACAAAGCCAGTGGTCAACTCAGCGAGTTGAGCAATGCAGGACAGAGTCCTGGGGACCTGGGTTGTGCTGTGCATGAAGGATTCTTTGCAAAAAAGCACAGAAGCCCTAGCAGCTGCAGTTCATGCAGTACACAGGATTACTCTCTGGCGTAGGGAGGCAAGGACTTACCTCCACCAAATTTGGACAGAAGGACCACTGGACTGTCGTGGTCACTTGGATCCAGCTCCTGTGTTCCAGGGACCACGCTCATCAAGATGAGAGGGGACCCAGAGGACAGGTGATGCAGAAATTTGGTGCCTGCGTTAGCAGAGGGAAGATTCCGTCGACCCACGGGAGATTTCTTCTTGGCTTTTAGTGCAGGGTGAAGGCAGACAGCCCTCAGAGCATGCACCACCAGGAAACAGTCGAGAAAGATGGCAGGATTAGGCGCTACAATGTTGCTGGTAGTCGTCTTGCTACTTTTTGCGGTTTTGCAGGCGTCCTGGAGCAGTCAGGGGTTGATCCTTGGCAGAGTTGAAGAGAGAGATGCAGAGGAACTCTGGTGAGCTCTTGCATTTGTTATCTGAAGAGAAACCCACATGAGAGACCCTAAATAGCCCTCAGAGGAGGATTGGCCACCTAACCAGGTAAGCACCTATCAGGAGGGGTCTCTGACATCACCTGCTGGCACTGGCAACTCAGAGGCCTCCATTGTGCCCTCACACCTCTGCATTCAAGATGGCTGAGGTCTGGGACACACTGGAGGAGCTCTGGGCACCACCCCTGGGGTGGTGATGGACAGGGGAGTAGTCAGTCCCCTTTCCTTTGTCCAGTTTCGCACCAGAGCAGGGGCTGTGGGATCCCTGAACCGGTGCAGACTGGCTTATGCAAGGAGGGCACCATCTGCGCCCTTCAAAGCTTGTCCAGAGGCTGGGGGAGGCTACTCCTCCCCAGCCCTTAACACCTATTTCAAAAGGGAGAGGGTGTAAAACCCTCTCTCAGAGGAAATTCTTTGTTCTGCCTTCCTGGGACTGCGCTGCCCAGACCCCAGGAGGGCAGAAGCCTGTCTGAGGTTTGGCAGCAGCAGTAGCTGCAGTGAAGACCCCAGAGAGCTAGTTTGGCAGTACGTGGGGTCCCTGCTGGAGTCCTGGGGATGCCTGGGATTGGCACCCCAATACCAGATTTGGCATGGGGGGACAATTCTATGATCTTATACACCTTACATGGCCATATACGGAGTTACCATTGTGAAGCTACATATAGGTATTGACCTATATGTAGTGCACACATGTAATGGTTTCCCCACACTCACAAGGTCCATCGAAAATGCCCTGAACAATGTGGGGGCACCTTGGCTAGTGTCAGGGTGCCCTCGCACTCAGTAACTTTGCACCTAACCTTCACCAAGTGAGGGTTAGACATATAGGTGACTTAAAAGTTACGTAAGTGCAGTGTAAAATGGCTGTGAAATAATGTAGACGTTATTTCACTTAGGCTGCAGTGGCAGTCCTGTTTAATATTGGTCTGAGCTCCCTATGGGTGGCAAAAGAAATGCTGCAGCCCATAAGGATCTCCTGGAACCCCAATACCCTGGGTATCCAGGTACCATATACTAGGGATTTATAAGGGTGTACCAGTGTGCCAATCAGAATTGGTAAAAATGGACACTAGCCTGCAGTGACAATTTTAAAGACAGAGAGAGCATAAGCACTGAGGTTCTGGTTAGCAGAGCCTCAAGACACAGTTAAGCACCACACAGGGAACACATTCAGGCCACACACTATGAGCACTGGGGTCCTGGCTAGCAGGGCCCCAGTGAGACATATGAAACACACTGACAAATAGGGTTTTCACTATGATCACTTGGGTCCTGGCAAGCAGGATCTCAGAGACAGTAAAGGCACCCGGACATATGCTCACAAATAGGCTAAAAGTGGGGGTAACAAGGCTAGAAAGAAGCAACCTTCCTACACTCATCGCATGCCACCATGACAGGAGGCAGTGACAAACAGCACCATCTGTATCCTGACATGTTTCCAATATTGAAGTCACAACAGATATTCAAAACCTAAACCAGCTGCCCATGGAAACAACTAAGGAGATCAAATATTGAGACATGTCCTACATGTGCAAGCACCCAGAGCTCTGTACATGAGAGGGGAAGGCTGACATTAAGTACTGCTGAGGAAAATGTGATATTCTGGTCTGAATGATTAAAATTGTGCATGTGTCTATATGCTGGGGAGTGTGCATATTTCTGCTGAGCAGCAATCATGGAGATTCTACATCCCCACTCAATAAACCCACACCCCAGTTCTCTGGCAACATTAATATACGACATTGTCAGGGGCCTGATGCATGTGAACAGGGGACTGAGTAAACCGGAGCATCATTAACCTGCCCCTTCACATGCAATCACGGGTTTGTATTGTTATACAAACTCAGACAGTTGTGATGATGAGTAGGATGGCATCTATGCAAGACTGCAACACTGCTACACAGTGGTATGCCATTGTATGTGTCAGTCATAACAGACATGATGGCGACAAATGTGAGTGCTGAGTTGGAGGCATGCACACATATACTACAATCTCAGCACACATGTACCACTATTGTGGCTCAGGCATGGTAATTTGTATAGATTATGAACAAAAGGCAACCTAGCAGAAAAATAAGGGCATAAGTATCACAAGAGCAGTGGCTAAAAGAAATGACCTTCACAATTGTTCCGACATACTGAAACATAGTTGGCACTGATGTGACTAAACATGCATTTGTAAAATGCCAACATGTGTCCATGAAGGAAGTTAGTAATGTGAGGTTTCACATCCCATAAACACAGCACTGTGGTCATATGTTACAAAAATGACATTACACATGTCCTTACACACACACACGGTATATACCAACCGTCACTAACATGTGTACATAACATCTACTGCAACTAAGATGCTTGGAGAACCAAATGGCACAAGTGTAGCAGAGCTACATGAAGTAAAATCCCACAACACACCACAGATTGGACACACATGAACACACAAATTAACAGGGGTAACGTGATGCCAATGCAGTCCTAGTCCACTGAATACTCTGGGAACATGTGATGGCTGTTGCATGCCTTATTATGTGTTGGACATAGGCCATCATATACATTGTGTTGTAGGTATGTATAGATTGGTATCTCAGACATAACAATGTAGTCCACCCACAAATTAGCATTCATACACACATATACACACATAGCACACATATGCCAACATGTACGTAGACACAGTGTAGATACACATGCACATATGCACAAGGTATGAGTTATCGCATGCAGCAGACTCATAGATAAACCTAAGGATTTGACATACCAAGTAACTGTAATTACATTACTGGATAGTCATGCACATGGAGCCATAACACATATACAACATTGTAGCACAGCCCATGTGACATGTTAAGTGAATCAGGGGGCACTCAATGCCTACAATTCAAAACTCCACGCAATTCTGTAATGCGTAAAAAAGTAATGACACAAATGCATTAAATCCACACTGCAACATAAGTAAAATGACACCTGGGCATTGAGCGGCAATCACACGTTCACACGCTTTTTGAGGCACAATGGTGAAAAATCGATGCATGACCGTCTTGAGGCAAAAAGTTTTGTATACCATGCAATTCCCCTAAGCTAAAAGATATCTAGCCCCTGAACGTCTATTGCACGTCCACAGGGAAATTCATGCAAAAGGTGAAAAAATCAAAGCATGCTTAAAAAAACAACGCATGACTGGAAACGTAATGCACACGCCCAGGATGTGATGAAACAGAACATCCTTGCTGCAAATATGGTACAGTGAGTTAACTTCATTTTCACTTCACAGACTATGGGGCATATTTATACTTTTTGATGCAAAATTGCACTAACACAGTTTTACATCAAAAAGTTTAGCACCGGCTTGCGCCACTACTGAGTGCCAGCTGGGCGCCATATTTATGGAATGGTGCAAGCCTGTGCAAAGGGTGGGCTAGTGTAAAAAAATGACATAAGCGGGGTGGGGGTGGTGGTATGGGAGAGGAGAGCTGTTGGGAATGGCCTTTCTGCAGGGTCACCCCCCATACTTTTTGCCTTCCTCCTTCTATTTTTCTGACCTCATTTGTGCTGGCTTTTAGGACACTGCACACTTTACCACTGCCAATCAGTGCTAAAGTGTGTATTATATCTTCTTAAAACAGGGTGACATTGGCTCATACCCAATTGGCTTATTTAATTTACTTGTAAGTCCCTAGTCAAGTGCACTACATGTGCCCAGGGCCTGTAAATTAAATGCTACTAGTGGGCTGCAGCACTGGTTGTGCCCCCTACCCATGGCTCAGGCCTGCCATTGCAGTGCCTGTGTGTGCAGTTTCACTGCCACTTCGACTTGGCATTTAAAAGTAATTTCCAAGCCTTAAACTTCCCTTTTCTACTTATAAGACACCCCTAAGGAAGGCCCTAGGTACCCCATGGGGCAGGGTGCTATGAGGATAAAAGGCAGGACATGAACATGTGTGTTCTATATATCCTAGTAGGGTAAAACATCTAAATGCGCTTTACACTGCTGTGAGGCCTGCTCCTTTCATAGGAAAGCATTAGGGCTACCCTCATATACTGTTTGAGTGGTACATTCTGATCTGAAAGGAGTAACCAGGTTATATTTAGTATGGCCAGAATGGTAATAGAATGGTAATAGAAAATCCTGCTTATTGGTGAAGTTGGATTTAATATTGCTATTCTAGAAATTCCACTTTTAGAAAGTGAGCTATTGTCTACACTCAAATCCTCCTGTGCCTTACAATCCACATCTGGCTAGATTACTTAACAGCACCCTTGTGCATTGCACTCAGACAACTCCAAATACTGGATGCTCAGTCACACCTGCACACATCTGCATACTTAATGGGTCTTCCTGGGCTGGGAGGGTGGAGGGCCTGACACATTTGAAAGGACAGTGGCCTGCCCTCACACAATGGACTGCCAAACTCCCTACTCGGACCCTGGCAGACAGGATGGAACTGAAAGGTGACCTGGTGCACTTCTAAGCCACTCTTTGATGTCTCCCCCACTTCAAAGTCACATTTGGGTATTTAAGCAGGGTCTCCTATCAAATCAGACAGTTCTGGACCTGCATCTGCAACCCGTCAAGAGGAACTGCCTGGCTACCCAAAGGACTCACCTGACTGCTTTTCTGCAAAGGACTGCTGCTTGAAGTCTCAGGACCAAAAAGACTTCATCCTGCAAAAGAACTCCTTGTGCGGCGAAAATTTGACGCACAGCCAGCAAGAAACGACGCACAGCTTGCATCGCGGTGAGAAAATCACTGCACGCTGAACTGGATCGACGCAGCCCGACTTCGCAAGGGAAGATCGATGCAGTGCCGGAACTTCGACACCCGTCCCATTGGTTCGACGCAAAGCCGAGCCGGAACGGTGCAGCCCGACTTCCTGAGAGGGATCGACGCAGCACCTGCCGTGCTGTAGAAATTTTCGTGCATCACCGACCGGATCGACGCAGCCCCTGTGACTTCATCCTGCACGCCCAGCATTTCGACGTATCATCCCCGGGGCGTCCAAAAAACACCCAACCCAAAGAGGTTTCCAGTCTATGTACTGGAAATCGACACAAAGCCTGCCCTGCGTGAAAACTCACCGCTGCATCATCTGTGTGCACAGGAAAATAGATCCACACCTCCCTATTTTCCACCCATCTCCTCCTCTGCGGTCCCTTGCAGATAATTTTTACCCATACTAGGTTCTTGTGCTTGCAAGAGACATCTGTTTCTTTTTAAAGAATAAAGACACTTTATATCATTTTTACAGTGATATTTCAATGTATACTTATTGAATCTTGATCGTTTTGACCTGAATTTATCCAGATAAATATGATATATTTTTCTTAACACTGTGTTGTGCATTTTTGTGGTGTTATGCTGTGTTATTGCATGATTTATTGCACGAATACACATTGCCTTCTAAGTTCAGCCTGACTGCTCAGTGCCAAGCTACCAGAGGGTGGGCACAGGATAATTTGGATTGTGTGTGACTTACCCTGACTAGAATGAGGGTCCTTGCTCGCATAGGGGGTAACATGACTGCCAACCAAAGACTCCATTTCTAACAAGGGTTTTGCAACACAAAATGACGTTAGGCTGGTTAATGCCTCTAACCAGCCTAGCATTATTTTCTAATGCAAAACCATCCATACCACATGACTCCTGTCTTAGAAAGGACAGGAGTCATGCCCACCACCCCAATGGCCAACACAGGGGACAAGTGTCCCCTGGGCATGGCCATTGCACTCTGTGCCAGGCAGAGGGCCTCAAGTTGGGCCCCCAATGGCATTTTAATTCACAAAAATCACAACTTACCTATCCTTACCCTACTTACTTAGGATGGGGTCCGCAACCTCCGGTGTTCCTCTGGTGGGATGGAGGTGTTCCTGGGGCTTGAGCAGGGCACAGGTGGACCCATTCCATGGTGTTTAACCATGGAAATGGGTCCACAGATCCTCTAACGCCTGGTCTGACCCAGGCGTTAAATAATGATGCAAAGCAAGCTTTACACCATTATTTAGCCCCTCATCCCACCCGTGCATCACTTTAGCACAGGAGATTTATATGGGGCTATGTGGCTTGCACCATTTTTTAGATGGGAACGCCTGCCTTGCACATCACACAAGGTAGGTTCACGTATCTAAAAAATGAAGCAAACTCCAATATTTTTATGTTAGACATGTCTAACGTCAAAATATAAATATGGAGTTTGTTTTGCACCAAATTTGGGCCAAAAGATGATGCTAATTCAGTGCAAATGGAGTATAAATATGGCTCTTAATGTCTGTGACGGTGTGAAGGTGTGCGGTGCTGGTGCTGTTGGAGTTTTGGAGTGTTTGGAGTGTTTTGAGTGTTTATTGTGCTGTGTCCTGTAGGTGTTGTGTTTTATTTGTCTTTAAACTTGTCTTTTGTATTGTAAGTGTACTGTTTGTGTCTCTGTATTGTGGGGTGTTTGTCTGAAGTAGTACAGTTGTTGGGGTAGTTGGGTTAGGTGTTAGGAATTTCATTTGTTTTTTGGGTGAACTGCATTTGCATTCCAGTATGTCCGAGAAAGGGAAATTAGCACAGATGTCGGGAGATGAGCTGGGAAGGTTTATATGGCTCATTCTGCACTACTTCCCTATGATGTTGGAACTGGGCGGCAGTGTCATTCTAGTCTACCCCACAGAGACAAGGAGGCTGTGGTGGGGTAAGGTGCTTCAACACCTAACATGAATCTTTGGGACAGGAAGGAACAACCACCAACTTAAGTACCACCTGGCAGACCTCATTAACAGGGAGCAAGATCTGCAGGATCATCTGGGCATAGAGATTGGTGGAGCAGTTGGTAAGTCTCCCAATTCCATACAAAGTCCTTTTTTGCATGTGCATGACAGTTGCAGATACAGTTAAGTGCTGAATGTAATGGTTGTGGAACTGGCCATGTTGTATGCCACCTGTGTGAAGAACCCCAGCACCATCTTAGGCCTGCAATTCAAATGTACAATAATAAAGCAGATACAGGGCAGATGTACCATTTTCCCTGCACAACCATTTCAATATGTTATGATGCATGCATAGGACAACTTGGTATTGAGCAGCACCAAATGAGGCTTGCACCATCATTATGTATGGAAGGGGGTCCCAAAACCTGTTTTGGGAGGCAAATGTATGAGCCACTGGGAAAAATGAGAAATACCTTATTTCCATTTTTCATGCAATGAATGGCTGCTGAGAGCAGGTGTGATATGGGGGCATATAAATGTATGTGATGGACCCCCATGCACTTAGCAGAAGTCGTGATGATCTGTTGCAACTCCTGCTGAGTACATTTACCTACTCATAAATAGATGCAGTTGGACCCTACCTGCATCATGCTGTGCCTTAATTCCCATTAGGCGCACACATGGCAGGGGTAAGGTGAGCACTGAGAGCCACAAGGACTATATTGATGCAATTGATGCTGCACCACTATTCTTTGATTGCATGGAAGGGAGTTTGACCATGCAGTGGGTTCTGACTACTAGCACCTCTCTTTACTGTACATTGTGTATGACATGCACCCTATACTATGTCTATTACCAAACACACATGTGCTGAGTCAGTTCCACAGGCCTTCTGCTTCTCATTGGCAGTATGGGGCTGCCATGCATCTCCTCCATCACTGGCACATTACTCAGTAACCTGCACCAATCTGCACCAACAAATGCATCCTTGGACCAAAGAGCAAGTGTGTCTGTGTTGAGGTATATGTCTATGACCACATTCTTATCCCTTCCTAGACAAATAATGATATACCATGCCAACAATGGCTGGCCACACATTATTGGCAATGCATCCACGATTTCAGTCATTCAATGTGCAGATAGGTACATCTATTTGTTTTTTCACGAGTAAACTCCCACAGCATTATTGATCGTGTGTGTGCCTTGTGATGGCACACACATATTACTTACTTCACTGAAAGATGTATCACAGCATTCCTCAACACGTTGGAATACCTCCACAACCCCTGGGCAATAGTTTGTCAGTTCACAACATCTGGGGGTAGGCTCAAATGCTAAGAGTGTCACAATGGGACAGCCACTGCTACAACCATTGCATGCTCCTCAGATGCAGTATACAGTGTCAAGGAGTCCCATATGGTCATGAAGGTGTAGAGCTAACAGACACATGCACGACAATGCCATTTATAAATGGTGCAGTGAGAAGCACCACAGGAGTGTCAGGGACAGTGATGGTTTGTAGGTACGTGGGTCTACATTATCTGAGACTATATGTGATTGACTGATCATAGATGTTTGTCAGTTGCTCTGATCTACCACTAGGACGACTTAATCACTCAGCCTAACAAGCTGAAAGTGAACAATGTCATCCATTAACTGATATGTACAAATTACACCAAGCAATGTTTTCCATTCATGTCTTGCAGGTGGACCTGCGTCCTACACCGTAGGTGAGGTAGCCCTATTTGAAGACCACGAAGCAGCCAGTAAGTGTCATCTTGTGCGTCAGGTGTGCTAATGCAGGCTTTGGTGTGAGTCAATCTGAAGTGTGGAATCTTGAAAGAAGGTTTTGCCTGACCAATTATATGATTTAATTGGAGAATGAATGGTGACATCAAGTCTGTTGGAATGTTGTGCAATGAGAATGGCTTGCTTGTCGCTCAAGGGGCAAAGTGTGCTGGCATGGAATTGAAATGGGTGGCTGTGAGAAAGTAGCCTCTTTCTAGCATGGTTATCCCCACTTTTGGCCTGCTTGTGAGTGTGTGTCAGTGTGTTTTTACTTTGTCACTGGGATCCTGCCAGCCAGACCCCAGTGCGCATAGATAAAAACCTATATGTCAGTGTGTTATGACTGTCTCAATGGGATCCTGCTAGCTAGGAACCCAGTGCTCATAGTTTGTGGCCTAATGTGTATGCCTGTGTAGTGCCTAACTGTGTCACTGAGGCTCTGCTAATCAGAACCTCAGTACTTATGCTCTCTCTTCTTTTACATTTGTCACTGTAGGCCAGTGACTTCATTTACCAATTTCGATTGGCACACTGGACCCCCCTTATAAGTCCCTAGTATATGGTACCTAGGTACCCAGGGCCTTGGGGCTCCAGGAGATCCATATGGGCTGCAGCATTTCTTTTGCCACCCGTAGGGAGCTCAGACAAACCCACAGCACTGCCATTGCAGCCTGCATGAAATAGTGCATACACTATTTCACAACCATTTTCACTGCTCTTAATTAACTTATAAGTCACCTGTATGTCTAACCTTCACTTGCTGAAGGTTAGGTGCAAAGTTACTAAGTGTGAGGGCACCCTTGCACTAGCAAAGGTGCCCCCACATAGTTCAGGGCCATTTCCCCGGAATTTGTGAGTGCAGGGACACCATTACACGCGTGCACTACATGTAGGTCATTGCTATGTAGCTTCACAATGGTAACTCCGAATATGGCCATGTAACATGTCTAAGATCATGGAATTGTCCCCCATTCCAAATCTGGTATTGGGGAGCCAATTCCATGCATCCTGGGGGCTCCACCATGGATCCCCAGTACTGCCAAACCAGCTCTCAGAGGCTTGCACTGCAGCTACAGCTGCTACCACCTCACAGACAGGGTTCTGCCCTCCTGGGGTCTGGGCAGCCCAGTCCCAGGAAGGCAGAATAAAGCATTTCCTCTGAGAGCAGGGTGTTACACCCTCTCCCTTTGGAAACAGGTGTTACAGGCTGGGGAGGGGTAGCCTCCCCCAGCCTCTGGAAATGCTTTGAAGGGCACAGAAGGTGTACTCCTTGCATAAACCAGTCTACACCAGTTCAGGGAACCCTTCTCCCCTGCTCTGGTGGGAAACTGAACAAAGGAAAGGGGAATGACCACTCCCCTGTCCATCACCACCCCAGAGGGGGTGCCCAGAGCTCCTCCAGTGTATCCCAGACTTCAGCCATCTTGCTTTGAAAGGTGTGGGGACACTCTGGAGGCCTCTGAGTTGTCAGTTCCAGCAGGTGACCTCAGAGACCCCTCCTGATAGGTCCATACCTGATAAGGTAGCCAATCCCCCTCTGAGGGCTATTTAGGGTCTCTCCTGTGGGTTTTCTTCAGATTCTGCTTGCTAGTTTCCTTCAGGAATACTCTGCAACAGCATCAGATTCTTCTGACCTCGGATCAACCGCAGCCTGCTCCAAGAAACGCTGTAAATGCAACAAAGTGTCTACAAGAGACACTTTTCTTCAGCAACCTCAGCTCCAAGTCTGGAACTGCAAGAGTTTCCACGGTGTGCATGCTCTGGAGACCCCCTGTCTTCATCCTGCACCAGAAGGACCGAAGAAATCTCCCATGGAGTGACCGAGTCACTCCCCTGCCCCAAGCAGGCACTTTCCAAGGAGACAACTGGTACCCTGGGACTCCTCTCATGGTGACGAGCGTGTTCCTAAGGACACAGAGGGTGGACATCATCAACATAGACTCTCCTGAGGTCCTGCTGAAGCAATTTGGAGGAGGTAAGACCTTGCCTTCTCTGAGAACGTCAGTACCCCTGTGTTTTGTGTCTTCTTTGCCTCCTGAGGCTTCTGTGTGCTCTTTGCAAAATTCCTTCATGAACAGCCTGGCCCAGGTCCCCAGCACTCCACCCTGCAATGCTCAAATTGTTGAGTTGTTCTCCGGCGGCATGGGACCTTCTTTTGTTGTGCTGTATTGACTGTGTTTTGCACCTTCTTTGAACCTGGATCTTGCAACTTCTGGGGGAGCTGGCTGGCATCCTAAGGGCTCTCTAAAGTGCTGAGAGTCCCCTCTTCCTCCTCACACAGAATAGAGGCCCCCAGGTCCCTCCTGGGTCCATCCAGTTCTATTTTGATGAATAACGCACTTTTGCCGTAGTCAAGGCTTCTTGGCGCCTTCCAACACGAAATCTCATCTGCAACAATCTTCACACCGTGGGACATCTTTTACATTATGGAGGAACCCACTGGCATCTTCCTAGGGTGCATTTCTGTAGTCTTTGACTAACCAGGGACTCTTCTTTTGCACCCTCTTCTGGGTTGGCAGGAGCTCCTGTCCTTTCTGGAACTTCTTTGGACTTCTGGACTTGGTCCTCTTCCTTTGCAGGTCTTAAGGTCCAATAATCCAGCAGTTGTTCTTTTCAGGCTTGGTTGGCTGCTGCAAAATCCCAAAATCGAGGTGTAGTGTGTCATGAGGAAACTTGCAGTACTTTACTCCTGCTTTTCTGGGCTCTGGGGTGGGGTAATTTACTTACCTTTACTGTATTCTTACTCTCCCAGCGATTCTGCACAAACTACACTTGTCTAGGGTGGAATTTGTGATTCACATTCCACTTTTTTAGTATATGGTTTGTGTTGTTCCTAGACCTATTTTCTCCCATTGCATTTTACAGAATTTCCTACTGTTTGCATTGTTCTATGACTATTTACTTGTCTAATTTTGGTGTCTAATGTATATATTGTGTATAATACTTACCTCCAGAAGGAGTATTGTCTTTAAGATATTTTTGGTACTGTGTCACCCAAATAAATACCTTTATTTTTGGTAACACTGAGTATTGTCTTTACTTGTATATAAGTACTGTGTAACTATAAGTGGTATTGCATGGCTTTGCATGTCACCTAGTTCAGCCTAAGCTGCTCTGCTATAGCTACCTCTATCAGCCTAAGCTGCTCGAACACTACTACATTCATTAACAAGGGATAACTGGACCTGGTGTAAGGTGTAAGTACCCAAGGTACCCACTACAAACCAGGCCAGCCTTCTACACTGTCTACCATAATAGGTCACAGGGCAACTGTTTATGTACATAGCATGCCTGTTGACAACCACTTTGTCACAGCACCATTGTCAGTACTGTGTGCCACACATAGCTTACACTTACTGACAACACGGTACAGATGTGGGTTATAATGGCAGAGGTCTCTAGGGGGCTTATGTAGGAGACACACGTACCACATGTGCCTCGGTACCCTTCACATATAATGAATCTGTAGTACTGCAAGGAGCCATATTGTGCTGCACAACAGTCAGTAGTGTACACATTTAGTAGACACCTCAGCTCCAGATGATTGTGGGAAAAGTCTATGCTTCTTCCCACACCAGATCTCAGCAATTTTCACAACGTGGTCCTGCTACCCTTGATATTTGTAAGCGATATAGGTCACATCACGTATGCATATGATGTGAATGCTATGTGCATACCTGGTACTTTGATGATGTCTGACATGCATGTGCAAATGATGTACAATGTATCATGATACTGTTGCAGCACCCAGTGCAGTGCCAAACTCAATGTGGGGCTAAGGGCACCCATACAGCCACCATGTGTGCGCCGTTTAACACATGTAGCACAACATAGCACAGGGTAGGGGGCTTCAGTACTGTAATGTGTTGACAACTTTGATGCACAGCTCAGGCTTTGGCCAATCTTTCTGGGAACATTGCATCAGGTGTACATGTGGTCACATCATGGGCAATGGCATGCCCCCTTGTAACGTATCTTCAGGCCAGGACTCACACCAGGACGCTTGAATTATGGTTTACCAAACCTTAGAATAGCTGATGGGAAGTTACCACGTACGTGATACTGTTGATGGCTGGTAGGAAATATTCATAGATGAGGTGTAAGTCATTGTTGAGGAATGTGTGGTGGACTATATGTGTTATCTGCAGTTGCAGAGTACATAAGTCTACACAACCTCCACTCAATGCTGATACTGATGCTTGCTTCTCCTCATATTTCAGCTGCCAATATGACGGAAGTTCAGAGGCACGCTTTCCACAAGTGGGCCGAACGGTACCACCACATAATGGAGGATGAGACAGGATACCGCTGAATGGGAAGGAGGTTCCGCAGTGAGAAGGCATCAGGGAATGGCATGCGTCTGCACATGGCGGACCTCCACAGCAGCCACATCTACATAAGGACACTGGCGCAAAATCATCAGGTGCGCAGGGGGGCCAAAACCAGACAAATGCCCTCTATGTTAGCTGCACCAGTCATAACCCAAGCACCAGTTCAGCCACCTGCTGCAATTATTCGTAGCCAATTTGAACATGACATGAAACAGGACATGGCCAAGATTTTACCCAGACTTAAAAAATTGGAGGAGGAAAGTGCTGAGAACTGTAGGATGTACATCAAGAATAAAATGAAGAAAAGCAGGAAATAAATGTATTGTATTGTATACCTCCCAGGTCCTTGCCCTCCCTTTTACTGTTGTACATAGTTTTAGATAGGGTTGTAAATGGGTAGTATTAGGTTAGTGTAGGGTCAGCATACGTTAGGTTAAGTATAGTGGGGGTGGGTTTTTCTACTTTTTTTATTGTTGGGAGTTGGGTAGGGGATCATATTGGAGTATTTGTGTATACATTTTTTTTAAATACCAAAAATCTGTATTTGTTTAGGCCATAGGTTAGGTTAGTACATGTGTAGTCGTTGTTTATGTTGGCCTACCTGATATAACGGGTTAGGGGGCCAATGTTTAGAGTGTGGTGTTACTTGTGTTAGTTAAGTTTAAAATAGGTTAGATAAGTGTAGTTTTTGGTTATGTTTACTTAGTGTAGGTGAGTTTAGCATGGTAGATTTTAGGTATTTTTTTGGTATATGGTTTTACAATACATTTTGTTTATCTTAGCCTAATAATTTTGTACGTTGATTGAGTGCACTGGCCAAATTGGGGGAATGGCCTAGGGTATGTGTCAAAGCCCAGCTCACCTGAGTTCTTGTTCAGTTCTGATGGAGGTTGAAGACAATCCGACCCCACCCTGAAACTGCTTGTTCCAGCACACTAGTTTTTAAAACAGTGCACTAAGAACAGAAGCTCAAGGGAAGGGGGGAAGTGGATAAAATAAAAAAAAAAGAGACAACACCGTTCTTGCGTTTCCACTGTTGAAGTGCTGCACAAATCTGCGGCCCTTTCTGACTTCTGTAGAAACTGGTGCCTAATGAAACATAAACAAAGAACAGATAAGTGCAACCTATTCCTAAATGGGTTCCTAACTATCCCTTTATTTATTAGAAATTCTCTTCTAAAAGTACCTCTTGGATCCTGGTCTCTAGTTTCCAGGTTTGGAATGTGTTACTGCTCTGGGATGTGTTTTCTATTACTGTAAAGCTTCTAAAACATTAAACAAATACCATTATCAGAATTACCAATATCAAACATTCATCATAATATAACTAAAGCCTAAATTCCCAATAGCAGACTCACTTTTCGCATATTTCCAGAATCTTTTATAAAACAAATACTGTACTTTTACATCAAAATACAGCATGTAATTTGTGCAAGTCCTTGATTTACTGTTTGCCTTGCTGTCAATGGTTTCCACTGTTCGATTCCCAAAAGTTCCATGAAAAAAAACAATGTCCGCTTCACAAAGTCCTGCAAAATACTCCTGCAACAAAGAGCCTGAATCACAATGCTCGTGGAAGGCACTTCGCCTCAAACTGTCTATACACGAATCCAGAAATTGCCGTCAAAGCTCCCTCAGGTAATAAAAAGTTTTGCACTTACTTGTTGCTGGCAAGAGATACTGATCAGTCTAACCTTGTCTTCTTTCTCTTTTGCAGGTTACTCGTAGGAGAGAGGCTGAGGCAAGGAGGAACCGGAAACCAGAAGAAGGAAGAGCCAGCAGCTGCGCCCATTGAAGTCAAAGAAAGTCTGTAAAGAGCAGGAGTGCCAGCGCCGAGGGATCTGTTCTCAGGTAAGCGGGAGGTAGACGAGCACAAGCACTGGGTGAGGCTCGGGGGATGCCTTTTATAGACAGGACTGGGTGTGGTTCGAAGAGCTGGGTGTGGTTTGAAGGGCTGCGTGTGGTCCTCACATGCTGCACATGTTCTTGGAAGGTGTGCAGAGCTGGGTGTGGTTTGAAGAGCTGGGTGTGGTCCTCACATGCTGCACATGTTCTTGAAAGGTGTGCAGAGTTTCAGTTATTATGCAAATGAGTTGGATTAACACATGGCCTAGGGAGGAGTGTTTTAAAGAAGCCTTAGTAAAAGCAAGGCCCAATGTGTAAACAAAACAGCACATTAAACAACATACACAGAAGCCTAGGGGGGGGGGGGAAGGTGAGATAACAAGAAAGGCTTTCAATAGTAAGTTTAAAAGGGAGCTATTACAGAACCCACTAGTGCAGTGAGAGGGGACATGCTCTTTGCTGTGTACAAACCCTAACAGTTGCCCCCCTCAAAGGCCCTCCTACAGGACGGGGTTTTCCTGGATTTTTTAAATAAAACCGTCTAATCAGCTGTGGGGCATGTACATATGATGCTGGTTCCCATGAATTCTCAGATTCATCATATCCTTTCCATTCTACTAAATAAAACAGACGTCCACTAATTCTTTTTGAGTCTTTTATGCTTTTCACTTCATATTCCAGATTTCCCTTAATTGGTATGGGTGGAGGTGGTGGTTCAGGTCGGGTTTTTGAGTTGTACGGCTTAAGCAAGGACACATGGAATGTAGTATGTACTGGATATTCTTTTGGTAAATCTAATTTTTCTGTTACCGGGTTTACTATGGCAGTTATACTAAAGGGTCCAATGAAACGTGGTTGCAGCTTTCGGGATCCCTCTATGTTTAGGTTTTTTGTGGAGAGCCATACCTTGTCACCAATTTTATACATTGGGGCCTCAGACCTGTGTTTGTCTGCTTGTCTTTTCATGCTTTCCTTGTACTTTAATAAATGTTTCCTGGCTTTGTCTTGTACGTCACCTAACCTCGTTAGTCTATCCGTTACTGTAGGCAACAGGGAATCTTCTAACAAAATGGGTATAGCTCTTGGATGATACCCCTGCAAGAAATAGAATGGTGAGCAAAGTAGAGCTGAATGCTCAGTATTATTATAAACAAACTCTGCTACAGGAAGAGCTTCCAACCATTCACTAGAATAATCAGCCAATAAACAACGTAGCGTTTGAAGTAAGGTTTGGTTCAGTCGTTCAGTCTGTCCATCTGTCTCTGGGTGGAAAGCAGTGGATATGGCCACATCTATTTTCAGTTTTTCACATAATTTTTTCCAAAATCTGGAGTTGAACTGGCTCCCTCGGTCTGACACCACTTTGCTTGGCAAACCATGTAAACGCACAATTTCCCTTATAAAAATATCGGCAAAATCTGCCGCCGTGGGTAATTTCCGTAATGGTACAAAATGTGCCATTTTAGATAAAAAATCCACTATAACCAACACTGTTGTGAAGGATTTTACAGGTGGTAAACCTACAATAAAGTCTACGCTCACAGTGTGCCAAGGTTGTTTGGGTGTTGGCATTGGTATTAACAAGCCGTCAGGAGCCTTATGAGAAGATTTATGTCTTGCACAAATTGGACAGGTAGTGACAAATTGCTTAATGTCCTTTCTTATAGTGTCCCACCAAAAGTGTTTTTGCACATTTTCCAGGGTTTTTACCCAACCAGGATGACCTGCCAACGGTGAGGCGTGATGCCAAATTATCACCTGTGTTTGTAATTCAGAGGTGGGCACTAACAGCATGTTGTCGTGATACAATAAACCTTGTTGTATTGTGTTATGGGAATCCTTTAACCAATCCTGAGGTGCTATTTGCATGTGTGCATTATATAGATCTGTGATGAAATCCTTCTGTTGTACTGGTGCCAACAACTTTTGGGGAGGAATAATGGGTTCTCCTATTTTATCTTGTTTCATGTCTGAGGTATGTCCGTATCTAGATAACACATCAGATTGAATTTGTTGTGCACCTGGTCTATAGGTTATAACAAAGTCAAATGTGCTAAAAAAAAATAACCAGCGCATCTGACGTGGTGTTAGTGCTTTAAGTGATCCAAAAAACTGTAGGTTCTTATGGTCAGAAAAGATTGTAACTGGGTACTTGGCTCCCATTAAATGGTGCCTCCATTCTGAAAAGGCTACTTTGATAGCTAGTAGTTCCCTTTCAGCCACAGTGTAATTTTGTTCAGCTGGCAATAACTTTTTGGAATAGAAGGCTATAGGATGTAACTGGCCATCTACTGCATCTCGTTGAGAGAGAACTCCTCCTAAAGCTACTTGTGAAGCATCCGCTTCAACAAAAAAGGGCAAGTCAGGATCAGGATGTTTCAGAATTGGGGCTGAAGTGAACTTTTGTTTTAGGAGTTGAAAGGCGTGTGCCGCCTCATCAGTCCAAAGAAATCGTTGCCCTTTCCGCAACAAGGTAGTTATTGGGGCCGCAATGTCTGCAAAATGTGCAATAAACCTCCTATAAAAATTGGCGAAACCCAGAAATTTCTGAATATCTTTTACAGAGGATGGTTCTGGCCAATCAGCAATAGCACTGATTTTCTTTACATCCATAGTTATTCCTTGAGGTGACAGGCAGTATCCTAAAAAGTCCACCTTGTTGACATTAAAAGTACACTTTTCTAACTTAGCAAAAAGATGATTTTCTTTTAACTTTGATAATACTGCACGAACATGTTGGGTATGTTCTTCTGAGTTCTTAGAGTAAATGAGGATGTCGTCTATGTATACTATGACACAAACGTCCAGGAATTCGTGTAGGACCTCATTTATAAAGAACTGAAAGGCCGCAGGGGCATTACATAACCCAAAGGGCATTACTGTGTACTCAAATAAACCAAACTTTGTCTTGAAAGCTGTCTTCCACTCATCCCCCTCTTTTACTCGGACCAGGTGGTAAGCTCCCCGCAGATCTAGTTTAGTGTATACAGTAGAATGTCTTAATTGATCCAACAACACAGGTATTAGAGGAAGAGGATATTTATTCTTTATTGTAGCCTTATTTAGTCCTCTATAATCGATACACGCGCGCAGGGATTTATCCGGCTTCGGGATAAAAAAGAGTGGAGATGACACTGGAGATGTGGAATGACGGATGAACCCAGACTGTAGTAGGTCATCTAGGTAGGTTCTTAAGTATTTGATTTCTTCGTCAGTCAAAGCATATACTCTGTTATTAGGTAAAGGGGCCCCTGGGATAAGATCTATACGGCAGTCATAAGACCGATGTGGGGGCAGCACACTAGCCTTTACTGGATCAAAGACGTCTTTAAAGTCAGAATATTCAGGAGGGAGACTTGGTTCATCTTGTGTAACACTAGCACAGTGTAATACTGTGCTCTGTTCTGTACCTGCTTCTTGATAGCAATTGGTTCTACAGAAAGAGGAATCCAAAGTAACAGTTCTATTCACCCAATCAATTTTTGGGTTATGAGTTGTTAACCAGGGTACCCCGAGAATCAAACCAAAATTAGGAGTATCTATCAGATCAAAGCTAATCACCTCTGTGTGCCCGTTCTGACAGACCATAACAAGTGGACTTGTTTGTTTTGTGATTAATCCAGAGGTCAATTCTGACCCATCCACTGCACATACTGCTTCTGGACAAGGCTTTAGGCACATAGGAAGTCCTAAGATTTCAGCTAACTTATTATCCACAAAATTTCCTGTCGCGCCTGAGTCCAGTAGGACAGGGAGAGAATGCCTCACTTGGGTAGTAACAATTAAAATGACCTGAATTATGAAATGTCTAGGTATGTGCGGTACCCTAAAGGCTGCAGCATTAGAGGTTTGATTAAGATGTTTTCTCGAACAAGTAACCTCTCCCCTTGTCGAGCTTAATCGTTTCCCGATTCAGTTGAGGAGGTGGAGGAAACAGCACCCTTTCGTGGAGTTTTAGGCTTTACTGGACATTCTCTGGCAAAGTGACCTGCCCTGCCACAATATAAACATAATTGAAATTTTCTCCTTCTTTCTTTTTCCTCTGATGTGAGTGGACCTCTGAGTGTCCCTATTTGCATAGGCTCTGGTTCAGGGAGTTTATTATCTGTGTCTTTCTTCTCGTGTCTAATAAAAGTTAACCGTGATTCCAGTTTGTATTTATCTCTCTTTCTTTCTCCTAGTCTATGTTCTAATTTCACAACTAAATCTACAAAGTCCGAATAGTCTTTTGGCAAATCAACGATATGAGCCAGCGCGTCTTTTAACTCGTCTCTCAAACCTTTATAAAAAAGGGAGACACGCTTTTCTTCTGGCCACTGTGTCTCGGTGAGTAAACGATTAAAACTAGTGAGATAGGTCAATAAATCCTTGTTACCTTGTTTAAGATTTAAAAGCTCATTATCACTTGCCTGCATGAAAGTGTGTTTTGCAAAAAGGCTGGTCATGGTACGTTTAAATTGATTCCAATTATGGAGGATGGGATCATCTCTATCCACGAAAGGAATTGACCAATTGGCTGCTGTGCCACCCAAATAAGACAAGACGAATGCCACTTTCGTATCATCAGTAGGGAACTGTTGTGGCTTACAAATGAAGTGTAATTGACATTGATTGATAAAAACATGGAATTTGTTACTATCTCCATGAAAACGTTCAGGTGCTGCTAAGGGCACAACATTAGGAACATTAACAGTAACCTCAACTGGGGAAGGCGAAGTTGTATGTTTTGATGGCGCCCCTGTCTCTGAGGAGGTTTTAAACAAAGGCGTAGAAGCTGTGTTCCACTGAGATCCACTAAATTTATACCTGCTTAAATCCTGTTTTAAAGAGGTATTCTCCATCTTTAATCTCTCTATTTCCTCTTGCATATGTTGCAAGATGCCAGACACTGATTCATTATGAGCCAAGTCCTCATTTAGGGCCTGCGCCATATCCGTGACGTCAATGCCCTCTATTTCTTCCCCGGTATTCATCGTCCACCAGAACTGAAATTTTTTAAGGCTTGTGCTTCTGTCAAAGCCCAGCTCACCTGAGTTCTTGTTCAGTTCTGATGGAGGTTGAAGACAATCCGACCCCACCCTGAAACTGCTTGTTCCAGCACACTAGTTTTTAAAACAGTGCACTAAGAACAGAAGCTCAAGGGAAGGGGGGAAGTGGATAAAATAAAAAAAAAAGAGACAACACCGTTCTTGCGTTTCCACTGTTGAAGTGCTGCACAAATCTGCAGCCCTTTCTGACTTCTGTAGAAACTGGTGCCTAATGAAACATAAACAAAGAACAGATAAGTGCAACCTATTCCTAAATGGGTTCCTAACTATCCCTTTATTTATTAGAAATTCTCTTCTAAAAGTACCTCTTGGATCCTGGTCTCTAGTTTCCAGGTTTGGAATGTGTTACTGCTCTGGGATGTGTTTTCTATTACTGTAAAGCTTCTAAAACATTAAACAAATACCATTATCAGAATTACCAATATCAAACATTCATCATAATATAACTAAAGCCTAAATTCCCAATAGCAGACTCACTTTTCGCATATTTCCAGAATCTTTTATAAAACAAATACTGTACTTTTACATCAAAATACAGCATGTAATTTGTGCAAGTCCTTGATTTACTGTTTGCCTTGCTGTCAATGGTTTCCACTGTTCGATTCCCAAAAGTTCCATGAAAAAAAACAATGTCCGCTTCACAAAGTCCTGCAAAATACTCCTGCAACAAAGAGCCTGAATCACAATGCTCGTGGAAGGCACTTCGCCTCAAACTGTCTATACACGAATCCAGAAATTGCCGTCAAAGCTCCCTCAGGTAATAAAAAGTTTTGCACTTACTTGTTGCTGGCAAGAGATACTGATCAGTCTAACCTTGTCTTCTTTCTCTTTTGCAGGTTACTCGTAGGAGAGAGGCTGAGGCAAGGAGGAACCGGAAACCAGAAGAAGGAAGAGCCAGCAGCTGCGCCCATTGAAGTCAAAGAAAGTCTGTAAAGAGCAGGAGTGCCAGCGCCGAGGGATCTGTTCTCAGGTAAGCGGGAGGTAGACGAGCACAAGCACTGGGTGAGGCTCGGGGGATGCCTTTTATAGACAGGGCTGGGTGTGGTTCGAAGAGCTGGGTGTGGTTTGAAGGGCTGGGTGTGGTCCTCACATGCTGCACATGTTCTTGGAAGGTGTGCAGAGCTGGGTGTGGTTTGAAGAGCTGGGTGTGGTCCTCACATGCTGCACATGTTCTTGAAAGGTGTGCAGAGTTTCAGTTATTATGCAAATTAGTTGGATTAACACATGGCCTAGGGAGGAGTGTTTTAAAGAAGCCTTGGTAAAAGCAAGGCCCAATGTGTAAACAAAACAGCACATTAAACAACATACACAGAAGCCTAGGGGGGGGGGAAGGTGAGATAACAAGAAAGGCTTTCAATAGTAAGTTTAAAAGGGAGCTATTACAGAACCCACTAGTGCAGTGAGAGGGGACATGCTCTTTGCTGTGTACAAACCCTAACAGTATGCTTAGTGTCTTATTTTCCCAGGTTTACTATGTGCACCCCCTATGACAAAGGAGCTGTCAGAATGGATGCTATATATCATCTACTAGTGCATACATTTTCATCCAGATGTACAGCCATGTATACTTCATCTTGTACCGGTAAATATGATGCGTCACCTGTCATTGGTGTGGTGCTGCAATTTCATTGTTGGCAAGTGTGGGGCATCCTACAACAGGCAAATCTGGAACTGTATCCAGCAACACTGACAGGTGGCCATCACTGATAAGGTTAGCTTTTTGTGTATTATACAAATAGGTTGTACTGGTACTTGCATCTGGGTAAATCACCATTGAGTTGGTCCAGAGCCATACGTGCCGTATGTCTACTTCAAAGGATATATGACAGTCATACACTCATGTACGGGTTTCTGTACACGTTGACATAGATTGACACAATGCTATCTTGTAGCTGAGAAGATGGATCACAGTAAATGTAGAAATGCTACATGTGAACAAGGTGCTTTATTTACATGTGCAATTGTATTTTTGATTTTCATACAATATCCATTTCACAGTCCCCATGAGTGACGGTTAGCCATATGTAGCACAATTGGAGTCCAAGGTTGAGGGACATGTCATGAGACATGGTTAGGAGTAGTGTGCATTAGTGAGGAGTTAAAAAATTGCCAATTGGTATGAAAGAGACAATGACAGCTCATGGCAGACACTTCAACAGTGGTTGGGTTATTTTCTACTGTCACAACACTGGCATGATCCTAAGCCCAGAACTAAGGAGAAACTGTCCAAGTGGCACAGACTGGTGCTACCAGGTGCTTTTCCTTGTGAATGTTATTCCTTCCACATCTTCATCCTCTGATGTGAGTGGTGCCTTCTGTGCCATGGCTGATGCTGTTGTAGAAGGGTCAACACACATTTCAGGGGATAGAGATGTGGAGTCAAAGGTCCCGGCAGCTGCCAGTTGTGGCAACACATAAGGCATCACTGCAGCAAGGAGGAACTGCTTATTTTTCAACACTGCAGCAACATCATAGTGGTAGGCAGCCATGTTTTCCCTGAGGTAGGCCACTTCTCTCTGTATGGACTCCAGGGTATTATGCATAGCCCCCAGCCTGTTGTCAGTTATGCTGCTGCCAGTTAGGGAGGGCATTTGTTGTAGTCTCTGCTCCATGACTGCAGCTATGTCAGCCAGAGACTGCTGGAGTCCACGCAGCGGGAGTGAGTACCTCTGATTGCTGCCCTTATTTGGACTGAGGCACTCCCTCTAGGCTACCTGCCATGGTCTCCATCCCCACCTCCAGCTGCTTGGCCAGCTCCCGCTGGACTCCTATCACTGTCCTCTGAAAGTTGATCTCTGGGTCCTCGGAGATTAGGGCTGTGTAAGTACTGGCTGGTGGCGCGTGTTGGTGGCTGGGTGGTTCATGTAGAGACCCCGCAACACTGAATGTCCTCCCTGTGACTGGAGGTGGTATATGGAGTGATACTAGGACATCCTGGAGCGTCTGTTCTTTGGTGGTTGGCAGTTGGTCATCCTTATCATCTGCAAAATCCAGGACAGGCAGGTCTGCAGGAGGTAAGCCATCATCCTCTGCAATGAGATAGTGTAAAATTAATATTCAATTGTATTGGCTGTTGACATGGGATATCATGTATTTGCCACTGGAAGCTCAGTGACATGTCACTGACCCAAGGTTGTGGTTGTACTTATGTGTAGCATTGTGCATCACACATGGGTCAAGCTCACTAGTAATAGAAAATGATGAATCGCAACGCTGCGCTAAAAGTGGCAGCCTCACTCTCCATCATTTTCACAACGCAGGGATGCACCGTATTTAATTGTCAGGCTCCCACTCTTCACATCCAAACCAACAGAAGTCAGCTGTGGAGTCCCTCAGGGATCCTCCTTGAGCCCAACGACCTTCAACATCTACATGGCCCCGCTTGCAGCCATCATCAGAGGCCACATAATGAACATCTTGTCATATGCCGATGACACACAACTCATCATATCCCTTGCTGAAGACCCGGACAAAGCTAAGAGGAACTTTCACACCAGAATGAAAGCTGTTGCCGCATGGATGAGGGAAAGCTGCCTCAAGGTCAACTCAGACAAGACCGAAACTCCACTTCAGCCTGGGATGACCCCTGGTGGCCCACATCGCCCAGCGCCCGCCTACTCCAACTGACCACGCCCGCAACTTAGGAATCATCCTCAACTTTTCCCTATCAATGACCAAACATGTAAACGCAGTAACCTCTTCCTGCTGGCACACCTTCTGCCAACTCTGCAAAATCTTCAATGGATCCCGGTTGACTGCTGCAATATAGTCACCCATGCCTTAGTCACAAGCAAGCTTGACTATTGCAATGCACTCTATGCCAGCACCACAACAAAGATCATCAGGAAACTACAACTCATCCAAAACACCGCTGCCAGACTCGTCCTGAACATCCTCTGCCTGGAACACATCCCCCAACACCTGAGAATCCTCTATAGGCTCCCATTGGAGAAGCCAATCAACTTCAAACTACTCACCCACACCTACAAGGCCCTTCACAACATCGGACAGACCTACTAGAATCATCGTATCTCTTTCCATAACCCTGCCAGACCCCTCCGCTCTGCCCAGGAGACACTACCCACCATCCCACGCATCCGGAAAACCACAACGAGAGGAAGATCTTTTGCCTAATTCGCAGCTAAGAGCTGGAAACAACCTGTCCATGCATCTCAGACAAATCACTCACCATATTCAGGAAGACATGGCTCTTCAAATGAGGCCCAGACCACCACCAGCACCTTGAGACCCTCACTGGTGAGTAGTTGTGCTTTATAAAAACTGATAGATTGATTGATTGGAAGAATGCAGGACACACAGTAGTGCCAAAGCGTCATTTTTAAATGATTTTTTATGTGCAGGAAGGGACACTTTCCCGCACATTGACAATCATGTCGGGCATTTTGCACTTTCTATGCCTGCTACAGGAACACATCACACATAGACAGATCAAAAAATGAGGAGGAATAATAGTATACATCCTCGTTGCACCTTGCTAATGCCACCCTTGGGGTGGCGTTAGATTTTGGCACTGCATCAGGTTTATGAAAACCTGTAAATCTGAGGCAGAGTCAAAATACAATGGGTGTTGCTGTGGCAAGCCACACCTATTGCACTCCCCTTCCACACAAAGAGCTGCGTGTGAAGGAGCCACATGTACAGGGTGGTACAAAAGTTGCTTAACACCACCCTGTAAATATGGCGCAGGGCATTGTGCTACCAGAGTGTCATGAAAAGCGATTCTCCGGTGGCACGAGGGGCTCACAAATATGTTTCTAGGTATTTTGAGGCATATGTAAGTGCCCCAAGCACAACCTGAGTGTCACTTTTGGTGAGGCTCAGGTGACGCAATACTCTGCCACGTATGTACAAGGTGGCATGAAGCCATTTTTGGTGCCTTGATGCCACCTTGTATATATGGCCCCTTCCTACCTAGCATTTTGCATGGGAGGTGTGTGCAATGGGTGTTGCTGTGGGTGTTCCATTGCAACACCCATTGCGTTTTGACACTGCCTCACATTTTGCACTGTTTGTATACCGGACGCTGGGCCAATATCTGATACCAGCCCAGAGGTGTGTTTAGCATAGCAAAATCTAGGAGTTATGCTTACATTTCTATTGGATTTTTTGCTTTTACTATGTGTGTTGCTTTCTGCTGCACACAGAGTAAGAGCAAATTGCACTTTAAGTTTGTTGTTGTGCAGGAAGGTGTTTCTTGCTGCTCACAAATCACACATGTTGGCTGAGTTGAAATTGAGAGTATCATCTGGGACATACAGAAGGACTGGAATTTTGTTTGGCTGGATTAAATTGAAAGATTGGCTGAACCACATAAAAGGACTGGAGTGTTGTACTTCAAGATGCTACAATATTGAACCTAATTAGGACATGTGAATTCGGATTTATAGTTTTTTCTGAGTGAAACATATGTACATATTGAGAATTGATAATATAAGAAAAATATAATTTACTATTCTCTTTAAGCGTGTGCCTGCCTTAATGTGAATTGTTTGTCTGACACTCATTGACTGTTCAGGTTTTGGGGAAGGATGGTGTTTTTTCCCCTATAAGAGCACCGCTCATTTGATACTGTTAGTGATAATACTTTGTCAATTGGCTCTTTGAATGTCACTTTTTCCTAAAGAAAACACCCCTCATATGTATCCTCCTGCTCAGAAAATCAATAATTGAAGCTCTTAATTGGCAGAAGAAATGAAACTGGAGATGGCATGTGAAGTAGCGTGAAGCTTTTAGTGCAGGACTCTTTGTAGGAGGAAACATGGAATGTGGGATAAGCGTCCGAGAGGTTTGAAAAAATAGAACAAGGGGCATATCTATGCTCCATTTACATCACTTTTTAATGCAAATTTAGTGCAAAACTAACTCTATATTTACAATTTGACATTAGACCCGTCTAACGTCAAAATATTGAAGTTTGCACAATTTTTTTGATGTGTGAACCTACCTTGCGTCAATGAGATGCAAGGTAGGTGTTCCCATCTAAAAAATGGTGCTAACCCCATAGTTCCATATATTTTAATACCCCTGTGCTAAAATGACGCAGGGGTGTGGGGAGGGGCTAAATAATGATGCACAGCTTGTTTTGCACCATTATGTAACTCCTCGGTCAGACCAGATGTTAGGGGACCTGTGAACCTATTTCCATGGTTAAACACCATAGAATGGGTGCATAGATGTCCTCCTCAAGCCCCAGGGACACCTCAACCCACACCAGAGGGACACCGGAGGTTAGGGGACCACATCCCAAGTAAGTAGGGTGTTACTGAAAATATGGAAAAAAGAGAAGGTCCACTTTTGCTAATGCATGAATTAGGAGGAAAATGTGCAGAATTGTACATGATCAGAGAAGAATAGAGGGCCAGAATGCTCATGGCGTCTACATAGAGAGCCCAGGACAGGAAGCATGGAGGCGAGGGCAAGGACAAGCAGAAACATTTATTCATAATGCAGCTGGAAGTAGAAGGCCATAGAAGGCTGGAGTCATAACTTGATAACACACACACACAGAGAGGGCGCACATTCCAATCTACGTTCACAAGGGAAGGATACACCATGGTGGTTTTAGAAAGGGAACACAATACGCTTTGATGCTTGAAGGCCAGCAGCTGTGCAAGGGAGGACAGACAGAAATGTTTCCAAGTGTGGATTTAGTTGAAGGAGAACGTGCGATAAAAGACATTGCGGTTCAGTAACAAATGTGCTCATGACAGATGTGTAACCTTCGCTTTTCTGTAAATGCGTAATTAGATGATTTCTCAAGGAGAAATTTGGCTTTCTGATAACATAGGTAGCGATACTATGTACCAAGCAAGCGTTTAAATCAAAATGCATGACAAGTGATAAGACACATTCAAGGTATCGTGAACATATGTAAGAGGCTGCTTGTACTGACAAAGTTGAGTGTGGTATCAGTCACAGAGCTGTGCTGCCCCCCCGGCTGTTATTCATAAATGATCATAATATTTGCCACACAGAGTTGTGTCGTTCTTTCATTTCCTGACCCTACAGCAAGGGTAAGTATAGGTAAGTATTTTGTTTTTAAATTAAAGTGTCATCGGGCCCAACTTGGGGCTCCTTGCCTGGCACAGGGTGCAATGGCCTTGCCCAGGGGACACTGGTCCCCTGTGCTGGCCATTGGGGTGGTGGGCATGACTCCGGTCTTTTATAAGACCGGAGTCACGTGGTGTGGATGGTTTTGCAACAGAAAATGACGCTAGGCTGGTTAGAGGCATTTTTAATGGCTCTAACCAGCCTAGCGTCATTGTTTGGTGCACAACCCCCTTCTCATGTAACGCCACCCCCATCCAGCTAACGTCATTTTTTTCTACACTAGCCCACCTTTTGCGCTGGCTTGCCCATTCCATAAATATGGCATTCAGCTGGCACTCAGCAATGGCGCAAGCCACTGCTAAACGTTTTGATGCAAAACTGCCTTAGTGCAGCTTTGCATCAAAAAGTATAAATATGCCCCCAAGTGTTTTCAAATCACATTTTCAGTAGTTTGTTGCACAATTTATGCGCCACTGATTTGCCAACAGAATTCTAATACAATGGGCCATATTTATCGCAGTTTTGCGCCAAAAAGATTAGCACCGGCTAACGCCATTCTGAAGCGCCATGCGTGCGCCGTATTTATTGAATGGCGTTAGCCGGCGCTAGCAGACCGGCGCTGCCTGGTGTGCGTGGAAAAAAACCACGTACACCAGGCAGCGCCGGCGTTGGGGAAAATGGCGTTAGGGCGTCTTAAAATGGGGCAAGTCAGGTTGAGGCAAAAAAATCGCCTCCATCCGATTTGCGCCATTTTAAACGACGCCCAGACGCCATTTACATGACTCCTGTCTTAGTAAAGACAGGAGTCATGCCCCCTTGCCCAATGGCCATGCCCAGGGGACTTATGTCCCCTGGGCATGGTCATTGGGCATTGTGGCATGTAGGGGGGCACAAATCAGGCCACCCTATGCCAAAAAAAATAAAAATTATACTTGCCTGAACTTACCTGAATGTCCCTGGGATGGGTCCCTCCATCCTTGGGTGTCCTCCGGGGGTGGGCAAGGGTGGCAGGGGGGTCCCTGGGGGCATGGGAGGGCAGCTGTGGGCTCATTTTGAGCCCACAGGTCCCTTAACGCCTGCCCTGACCCAGGCGTTAAAAAGAGGCGCAAATGCTGGGTTTTTTGCCCCGCCCACTCCCGGGCGTGATTTTTGCCCGGGAGTATAAATACGACGCATTTGCGTCGCAGTCATTTTTTTAGACGGGAACGCCTACCTTGCATCTCATTAACGCAAGGAAGGCGTTCACGCAAAAAAATGACGCTCATTCCTCATGCTTTGGCGCTAGACGCGTCTAACGCCAAAGTATAAATATGGCGTTAGTTTTGCGCCGAATTTGCGTCGAAAAAAACGACGCAAATTCGGCGCAAACGGAGTATAAATATGCCCCAATATGTTGTTGATTTGCAGAAGTACCAGGGACTCTGGGAATAGAGGGGTTGACTCAAAGTTCAGTTTAGTACCTAGGTTAAAGTTAGCCTCTCCTGCCGCCGATTACTAAGGTTGTTGCTGAGGCCAGAGACAAATATTACGACATTTAGGTATTGAGGACTTACCCCCTCCCACAAATGGTAGTCAAAGAGCATAGTAACTGGGTCGAGAGGATATTCTTCACAGCACTGAAGCACCAGGATAAAGGATTAACTCTATATATAGAACAGTGAAATCCTTTTAACATAATAACAGAAGAAAACTGATGATTAAAATGTAGCGAAAAAACATTTATCAAAGAGCTTGCAGCAACAGCATAGAACAATACACTTGCCACTACCACGTTTAAACTTTACAGTACTTCAGATGCAAATGCGTTCAACTAATTTCCCAACAATTCACTGTAAGTGCATTAATGTAATTCAATATGCTGATTAATCCCATGCATATTTATGAGAATAAAATTGCATATACGCCTCACGTTCATCTGTTCACGGTCCTTTATGACGTTCAAAAATTGCAAGTGAGAGATGTATAACACAATCTTCTGAGGAAGGAATTCAGTATCTAATTGGGAGTAATACAAAAAACTATTTCATGCCAGCGACAACTTGATTCCTGTCATAAAATGTAAAAGTTTTATATTGAATCTTCAATTGCACTAAATACATCGCTATGTACCAATTGTCACTAAACGAGTATGGCTTAGGAACCTGCAATATTTTTTTTAACAACTGTATATTAGGGTTATTATTCAATCATAATTGCATACACGCAGATGTGCTACATCCTTTCTATGCTAGCACAATACAACTATAATTCTATAATTGTAACATTATATTAATGCACGTATGGGTTATCAAGAGCATTCTCGTGGTACTAAAACACATATCGTGTATATGCTGCATGTGAGGCTGACTACGGCTCTCCCTAACTCATCTTCCTCTTCCAATGCCCATTCACCTTGCCTCAAGAGAAATTCAACAAGGCACACATACACGCGTGCCCTATCATTGAACACATTTCTGACATCTCAAGTCATGGCTCAGATCAGGTGGTGCTCCTCCGAAACAGTGGGCAAGTTCATTGTTGCTTGTTCTGTAACGCACAACATCACCATGCATCGAGGCTTAAGTGTACATTTTAATCCTTAACATTAGGCTCCTTCTAGTTTCCTGGCTGGAATCAAAGGCCAGAAATCAGGGAATGCGGGGGTGGGGTTATATAGTGCACTCACATGTAACCTGAACTGGTGTTTTGGTTTGTGCGTTCTTGTGGTTGGACAGTGCAGAGTCAGTGACGAAGGAGAGAGTGTGACATATTCCTTGCATACCATCTTCAGACATCTCTTTTGCATCACTATGATACTGTAAGTGTTGTGTTCCACAAGTAAGTTGATTAAATAATAAAATAACCAGGTAAGATTTAGGTATATGTGCTGTTTAATCGCTAAGCTCCTCATACATCGTTCCTTCAACTCCAACTGCCCCCAGTCCTTCCAACATTCTAAAGCGAGCTCCAGGGCATTCCAATGCCCAACATTCTTAGGAGCTGCTGGACTATACCACTACAAGAACTTAATACAAATAAATGAGTTTTCAACTTATACACGGATATTGTTGTTTATCCATTTTGACAATAACTAATAACTATAATACACGTTAATATGAACACAAGATATACCTAATATGTATGGTTACAACATATCTCCCTTCCTTACTGATCAAAAACAAAGTCCTTGTGCCATAACGGGCGCTTAGTGGTCCTGGCATGTCTGTTCTGTGAATAACACTCCGGTGCGTTTTCCACTTCCTCGTCAGAATCCAGTATGGGCATACCCATTGGTTCCTTGCAGCATGAGATTCTGTCCATACTCCACACTCTGCCATCTTCTAGCGTTACAACATTCCTTTTCACCTTAATGATTCTTTTAGGTTGAGAAAACCTGCTACCATTTTTTTTTTTGTGTTCAGGAAGCTTGATTTTAACCCATTGTCCCACCCTCCATGGTCTCCTCTGGACGCCATAACGATTATCATACCACTTCCTGTATTTCTCCTGGTGTTGCCTGATTTTAGTTGCAGTTTCCTCTCGCTGTTCGGGAAATGTTTCCCCTCCCTTCAGCCAATTAGGCTTAAGTTTGGTACCTGGTTGCCTGCCTTTGAGTGAAAGGAATGGTGAAATCCCCGTAACCAAATTTGGCGTGGTGTGATACGACCACAACATTTGCTTAATAGCTACTTCACCCGGTACCTGTCTTATTGACGCCAATTGCAAACATTCCTTTATCATCCTATTGGCTCTCTCAACTAGACCATTCGCACGGGGGTTGTATAACGCTGTTCTAAAATGGTGTATACCACGTTTCACCAAAAACTCTCTCATTGCTTCTGAGGTGAACTGCACACCGTTGTCGGTCACTAGGGTGCTGGGTATCCCTTCCCTCAAGAAAGCCTCCGACAGGAAATCAATGGCCTCTTGGGTAGTCACCTGATTTACTATTTTTAACATTATCCAGTGCGAGTGGTAATCCACTAGTACAAAAATGAACTTGCCTTTGACACCCATTTGAGATAAGGGTCCTAAGATGTCCAATCCCAACTTGTCCCATGGTTTAATTGGAACAGGAATCGGAGACAATGGGGCCTTCCTTGTGACATTAGTCTTATCACTCTGAGCACAACTGATACAATCCCTTACTGCGTCTTCCACTAACCTATCCATGGTGGGGAACCAATAGGATGCTCGAAGTCTACTCTTGGTGAGATTCCTCCCTAGATGCCCTTCGTGAGCTAGACTCACCAATTTGTTCCACAACTCGCACGGAGGTACAACCCTCTCACCTCTCATTATCATGTCCTCAAATATGTGGAGTTCCGCCCTCACTTCCCAATATCCTTTGAGCTCTTCTTCGAGATATCTAGCTCTCTCTGGCCAACCTTTGACAATTTTCTCCCTAAGCAGTTTTAATACAGAATCAGACGAGTTTTTCTCTATCCACTCATCCCTCGTAAGACCAGCCAATTCTATGTGTAGGACAGGTTCAAGGGTGTTCCTTCCCTCCTCTATTCCAACCCTCCTCGGTGATCTGGATAGGAAGTCAGCCACAACGTTATTTTTCCCAGGAAAAATTCCACCCCAAAATTATATCCTTCCAATCCTAACATCCACTTTGCAATGCGTGGGGTGGCATGTTCTCTTCCCTTAATGGTGAATACACTGGTGAGGGGTTTGTGGTCGGTTCTAATAGTGAAGGGTAAACCCCATAAGAAGAAACTAAAATGATTGATGGCCCAATAACATGCAAGCGTTTCTCTCTCAATGGTGGAATAATTCATCTCTGCAGCTGACAGTGACCTGGACGCAAACGCTATAATTCTTTCCTGTCCCTCCACAACTTGAGAAAGAGTGGCTCCCAGACCCTTTCCACTGGCATCCGTAGTGACCCATGTTTTCCTTTTGAAATCAAATTTTTCTAGGTTTGGAGAATTCACAATGGCTTCCTTCACTTTGCTAAAAGCCTCGTGACATTCCGTATTCCATTCAAATGGAAAAAAAAATTTCAGCAAAGTTCTCATAGCAGCTGTGAGCTCGGCAAAGTTATGCACAAACTTGGCCATGTACTCAGCTAAACCTAGGAATGATTTGAGTTCCTGCTTGTTGGAAGGTGCAGGTGCCTCTTTCACAGCTACCACTAAGTCGAATTTAGGTTCCACCCCATCTTTTGTGATTTTATGGCCTAGATACTCTACTGACTCCACTCCTATTTGGCATTTATCTCTACAAATATTCATACCAGCACGTTCCAGCGACGTAAACACCTTCCGTAAGGTAGCATCATGCTCGCTCACCGTTACACCATAAATGAGAATATCATCCTGGAAGCACAATACCCGGTCTATGCCCTGCAATATGCTTTGCATGATGCGCTGAAAAACAGCCGCCGCTGAGGCTAAGCCAAAAGGCATTCTGCAAAACCTGAATGCTCCATATGGGGTGATAAAGGAAGTGAGTGAACGAGAGGAAGGATGAAGTTCTACCTGGTGATATGCCGAGGACAGGTCTATCACGCTAAAGTATTTGGCTGGGCCCATGGTGCTCAACATCTCGCTGATTCTAGGTAGGGGAAACCTATCCACCCATATATTGGCATTCAGGTCCCTAAGGTCAACACATAACCGGATTCCTCTTCCTCCCGATTTACTAGTGACTACAATGGGGGCCAACCATATTGAACTCTCGATGGGTTCTATGACCCCTGACTCTACCAGCTTGTTCAATTCTTGTTTTAAAGACTCCTGCATTAGGTAGGGAATCGGTCTGGCCTTATGGACTTTAGGAATAGCATCCGCCTTCATCTTTATCTTGTGTTGGTAGTCCCTCAGCAATCCCAATCTATCCTCAAACAACTCTGGAAACTCTTCACAAACACTCATGCCACACTTAGACTCACACACTTGTAGAACCGGTTCATCTTCGTTAGGGTCGAGCTTGATACCCAATTCCCTTTGGTGTCTCCACCCTAAAAGATTGGAGCCCCTGTTTGTGAAGTATACCTTCCCTTTAGTATGACGGTCTTTAAAGGTTATCCGGAGACATAACATACCCCTCAGGGGTATAGGGTCATTGTTGTAACCCCCAGGAGAAATGTCTGCAGGTTGTAGTTTATACCCCTTATTCTTAAAATTCTTTTCATATACACTGTAATCCATAAACGTAAATGGGGAACACGAGTCTGCAAAAACCTTTACACTTATACCATCAAGATCGATTACACAAGTAGGGTATAGAGTACCCCCTTTTTCACCCACGTTTACATTTTTCAGTTGCAGCACAAACTTGTTCTTTAAATCTTGGGTCTCTTCAATAACATGTACATTCTTTTTCTCATTACGCTCACCTCTCTCATTCTTGCATACCCTTGCATAGTGTCCCCTTGCACCACACTTCCGACATGTGCAATTGCGGGCCGGACACATAGGATTGTTGGCCTGATGTCTGCTGTTACCACACCTAAAGCACTTACTTTTACTCCCCTCTATGTTACTTGAAGAGATTTTCTTAAGGTAGATTTCATGAACTTTGCAATCTTCTCCTAGACTAAGTTCACTAATCTCTTGTTTAGGATGAGCTTTAACCTCTTTAACTTGTTTGACATCTTCTTCCCCCGGAGACTGTTTAATTAGTTTCATGCATTCCACCGTATGTTCTATCCCCTTGGCTATATCTACAGCCTCCTTCAAGGTTGGGTTGTGAACTAACAATTTTTCTTGAATTTTTAAATTATTGGTACACCTTACCAGCTGATCCCGTATTAAGGAATCCTCAAGGTTGCCAAACTCACAGGTGTTGGCCAGTCCCCTCAAACTTGCCATGTAGCTTGATATTTTCTCATCCTTAGCTTGTATCCTGCTAAAGAATTTATGTCTCTCAAGTACAATATTGATTTTATGGCCGAAATGACTCTCTAACTTCCTGACTGTTCTCTCATAATCATTCAAGCCATCCCCCTCACCATTCTCTCCATCATTAGGGTCCATTAAATTTTCATATACCTTACGCCCTTGTACTCCCAGGTTGTGTAACAAAATATGCTGTTTCCTCAATGCCGAGAATTTTTCCCCTCCAATTGCGATCAAGTAAGATTCAAATAATTTTTCCCACTCTTTCCAGGGTAAAACGGGTTCACCAATTTCGTTCAAAAACGGTGGTGGCTGTGACATACCAGCCGCCGCCATTGTAAAAGTTGTCACAAGTTATATAAATAATACTGTTGAGCACAAAGAAACGTTCTCCCTTCAGATGCAGATTCTAACTCGCTTGATTTCAGCGAAATGTGCGTCAGCTTGCATACAGCGTTTACTCATCCGCATGAGAGCCGTTCTCGCAAAACGCCGTGCCCTGCTAATCCCAGCTATGCAGCTCCTCGTTACCTCGGTGTTAAACGGCGACACTTCTACTTCTTATTAGGTACCACCTCGCCGAATCGTGTGGTGCCAGGATGCAGGGCTCCACCTCTACTGATTTGAACACAGAGCGGCGCCTGGCTCCGCTTCCACGACGTCAGTGCTACTTCAATTGAGGAGCGACGCCCCTTTGCCGGGGTCGCACCTCCTCCTCACGACGCTGCGCAGATAGCGTGACGTTGTAATTGCGAGCCAGATACTCTTGTCAGCCAATGGTTCTTCCCCTGGGGTAAAATTCGTCACCTTACCACCAGCAATCAACACCGGATACAACTCTCAAATTCTGAAATTGACAGAAACAACACGACACACAGGAGCCATGCTTCTCTTCTGGGCGCTCCAGATTGTGGGATCGCGATCCAGGGAAGAACTATCTCAGGCCATATGCGTAGGCAATGAGGCACTCAGAATCATACCTGACAGATACGAAACACCTCAACTTCACTATACCCAGAAAAGTGCTTCACCTCTGGACGCTTCCCGCCTCGTTACAACGGTCCTTTCCTGTAAATACCACCGAGGGTTGAGCACTGCACAGGAACTGCAACACAGTCTCCAAGGATCACCGTTAGGCTCAGAAGAACGAAGCGCCACACTGGAGTTTCTAGACATCCAGCTGAACGATGAAGGTAATCAGGGGTGAGGAGCTTCACTGCCCCCTGCGCAGGTATCCCATCCTCGTCGCCATCAAAGATGTTGTGTTCCACAAGTAAGTTGATTAAATAATAAAATAACCAGGTAAGATTTAGGTATATGTGCTGTTTAATCGCTAAGCTCCTCATACATCGTTCCTTCAACTCCAACTGCCCCCAGTCCTTCCAACATTCTAAAGCGAGCTCCAGGGCATTCCAATGCCCAACATTCTTAGGAGCTGCTGGACTATACCACTACAAGAACTTAATACAAATAAATGAGTTTTCAACTTATACACGGATATTGTTGTTTATCCATTTTGACAATAACTAATAACTATAATACACGTTAATATGAACACAAGATATACCTAATATGTATGGTTACAACAGTAAGCTTTCTTTTATACTTTAAATTTGTACCTGCACACTCTACACTCATTTACTCATGTACATATTCAAACCTCCACCTACACACATCCGTGTCCCAAGGCATGATGTCATGTTAACCTCTGTTCCTGAAATGTAGAACTATGAGGCTAGTGAGGATTTCTCCACCTCCGCTATGTTGAAGTTAGAACTAAGGGCCAGATGTAGCAAAGGATTTGCGCCTCGCAAACAGCGAAAATCGCCGTTTGCGAGGCGCAAATGCCTCTTTGCTATGCAGAAATGCATATTGCGAGTCGGGACCGACTCGCAATATGCATTTCAGAATCGCAAATAGGAAGGGGTGTTCCCTTCCTATTTGCGATTCTGAGTGGTATGCAATACCATTTGCGACCGCCTACGCGGTCGCAAATGGTGTCGCAGTTACCATCCACTTCAAGTGGATGGTAACCCACTCGCAAATTGGAAGGGGTCCCCATGGGACCCCTTCCACTTTGTGAATGGACCCAAAACTATTTTTTCAGGGTAGGTAGTGGTTCAAGGGACCACTACCTGCCCTGAAAAAAAACAAAACTAAAGGTTTCGTTTTTTTTAAAAGTGCAGCTCGTTTTCCTTTAAGGAAAACGGGCTACACTTAAAAAAAAAAAAAAAATGCTTTATTGAAAGCAGTCACGAACATGGAGGTCTGCTGACGACAGCAGGCCTCCATGTTTGCGAGTGCCTATACTCGCTATGGGGCCGCAATTTGCGACCCACCTCATGAATATTGATGAGGTGGGTCATTGCGACCCCATAGCGAGTCGCAGTCGGTGTCTGAGACACCGTACTGCATACCAATTTGCGAGTTGCAAATTGCGAGTCACATGGACTCGCACTTTGCAACTCGCAAATTTTTTATTTGCTACATCTGGCCCCAAGTAACTGCAGTACACTTTTAAGTAGCTGGGTGGAGTATTCTGCCAAACATGGCAAACATGACATTTCATAGTTAAAGTGCAGAAATGGGCATGTCTCATTCATTCTTCCAAATGAACACCACACACCACCACAAATGGCAGAGAAGCATAAAGGTCGGACTCTCACATTTGCTACAGAGAAACATGAGATCATTTGGCAGGGGTTCTTAAGAAGCATTTTTGGGTCTATAGAGCTTCAGACACCCATCTGAGCAACAAGCCTTGCCCAGCAACTTGGTCAGAAAGTGCTTTGTAAAGTGAATTGTCGTCCAGAAATTAATGGACTGCCATATGTGCTCAGAGGACTGATGGTGCTAGGCTCAAATGTAGGCCCAAGATATCAGGGACATGTTCTTCCTGACCCAGAGCAGACACCCCAGCTTACCCCACTGAAAAGAAGGGTCCTAGACCTCCATGATCAATTAAAGGTGCATTAACAGCAGCAAAATGAGGAGAACTCCCGTTTTGACTGTGGTTTTATGCCTACACATTCTTAAAGTGTGTTTGTCTTGCTGTAGCTGGTTAACTTGTTCATGTAGTTACGCAGGCCTAATGTAAAGATATGTGGGCTAATCTGCAATAAATTATAACATTTGGGCCAATTGTGCAGTTTGGTATCATGCTTCATATACTTTGTTAGTTGGGAAATGGGTTTTGACCAGCTTAATTCCCCATATATTTCATGTTTAGATTGTCTGGTTTTTGGAATTATGTAATGAATGAAACTCCAAAAAAGAGTCTCACCCATTGTTAGCTTTATATAAGATGGTTTGAGTGGTAAACACACATGCATGTCTGATATGATATGGCCCACTGCTGTGCTGCATGGGTAAAAGGTCCTGCACTTTTAACACAAAGACACATGATCACGTGTGCATGCTGAGTCAGACTGTGGTTGGACTCAGCCCGGCATCTGAGCACAATTAATTCTGTTTAAAATAAGACTTCAAAAATGTATTTATGACCTGTCATGCCTTGTAGTTTAATTGAGCATCCAAAATGAAGTAGCCTATTTCTTTCGGACAACAATTTAAGCCTGCAATGATTCAATGTATTTCAATTTGTGTGAAAACTGTACATATAATTTTGTACTGAGTACAAATAAAATGACAGTTCAAAATCCTCCACTGAACAGTAGGCTCATAAGAATGAAATTGGCCTTCTCTTCGCAGATGGAGATGAGGGTAATCTCTGCATAGTGAGATTAGCTGACACTCATTGATGGCCTATTTACAAAGGCAAAGGGGGAAGAGGCAGAACTTTGATACCCATCAGACCATGGGTCATTTTAAAGCCTTAGATGGAAGGATCCTGTTGTACAGTATCAATTAAGGCTGTGGCAAAGCACAGAAAGTGGTTTTGCAGACCACAACCTTATTCTGAAATATTGGAAAATCCTAGGACGCAGTTCAGTGGATAGGCCAGTCTGTGATATGCTCCTTGGAAGCGTCAGTTAGGGTGGAGGGGAGATGCAGTATATTTGAATTTGGCACATATATCCAACTTCTCAAACTCTCCACCTCTACTTTTAAGTCACTGCACAGGGGCAGAAACATAAGAGAAGAGGGAACTACAGATAAAGGATAGGACAGTTTGCTGGTGAATCCATGTCTGGGGATGACAACTGGCTTGTACGTCTGGAGACTCCATAAACACTTTCATCAGGGCCGATGGCACTAGTCTCTACACTCCCCCTGTGACTGAGATGCAGTCCTGCTTACCCCGACCTTCATCCTGTGAAGAAATATAACCTGTACACTTAGATCAGCTTCCTGACACTTAAGACCAAGGTGTGAGTATTAGACTATCCTAATTGATCTGTCAGAGGGCACTTCCACAATGCTTTCTTTAGTGTAGTACTCGTAATATAAGACAGGAGTGAGCCAATATTAGTAACAATTAAAATGGTTGAAACATGTATATTGTTCAGCATTCTAATGCTGCTGATTTCAGAAACATGTCTCATCTATCTAATAGTCGCAACTCATGCCTTCTTCACAAGAATCTGATCATTCCAATAAATGTTTTGAAAATGCTTTTTAGTACTGTTCTCTTGCTTACCTTGGGCATGCAACAGTTTAAAAACTATAAGATTAGACGTTTTTCCACGCACTCCTTAGGAATCAGAGTGGTGCTTGTTTAAGGTTACCAATAAAATCTATTACCCTAAAAAGGCTAGGGGTTCCATATGGTGCAGTGAGCTAGCCAAAACAAAACAACATTTACTGATGATATGTAGACTAAGGGACTGATTTAGAGTTTGGCGGAGGGGTAACTCCATCACAACAGAGACAGATATCCCATCCACCAAAATATAAATCTCATTATATCCAATGGGATTCATATTTCAACAGATGAGATATCTGTCACTGTTTGACAGAGTAACCCATCTGCCAAACTCTAAATCAGGCCCTAAGCCTCTAAATTGTGAATTTCTTGTTGACATATATACAGTCCTACTAGACTCGTAGGAACTATGTAACAGGACAAAGATATTTGTGTTTTGGGCTGCTTGTGCACAGCTTAACCAGTGGGTCCTCTGAGGCTGATGGGCCAAAGTAACTCCACCATTTGGTTTAACCTAAAGGCCAATCATCAAAACCATGGGGAAGGGCAGTGTCCTGTGGGTCACAGACCAAGAGGATATGAAGTCTGGGGGTAAACACCCCTGTAGCAGACAGTGCCCTATGAGGACCAGTCTTTTTGAGTATGCAAAGCTCATTGTGTACAGTTTGCCACAGGCAGGCAGAACTGCCACCAGTGTGGATACGGAAGCCCACCATTCTCCCCATGCTCAATTGGAGCTATGTGGGATGAAGCAGTGAGACAGGAAAGGAAAGCAGAACCCATAACCACTGTTTGCAAGAGAACAAGTGTGGTGCGGGCTGGAAGAGGGCTTGATCATGCAGACTTGGGCTTCCACATGGTCTTGTGCATAAATGGGTGAGTACCCACATGTAGGGCAAGGGCACTCACTTGAGAAAAAGAGAAACACTCAAACAGGAGCTTTTAGAAAAGGGAGGTAAATAAGATATATTTTCTGTCATGGGAAGTTTTAGGAAAGTCAAGATGTGGCTAAAGGCCTGATATGGAAGGCACAGGGGCCATCTTACAAACCCGAATAGTGAATGTTCAATGCCTGAGGAGAGGAGGGTCGCCACAGAAGAAATTGATTTGATATTGCGTTACCCAAGAGCAGTGGTGGTCCCCATAATAATCAACAAGAGCCAAATTCAAAAGTTAAATAATTGCCCTAAGGCTCCTAAGGAGAAGAATCCATGACCCTACAAGAGTTTTCTACGTGCAATACTGCAGCTGGGGTTTTGCCCTGTGGCTCAGGGGCTCATTGATCTTTTGTTAGACCTGTCACCCCTAGGGTGGTTTCCCCCAAACCTTTTGCTTCTTCTCCTCTATTTTTCTGAACATATTTTTGTTGCCCCCAGTACCCTATGCATTTTAACACAGTGAACAAGTGCTAAAGTGCTTTTGCTCACTACAATCCAATCTAATAGAAACTTTATTTTGGCCAAAGGTCATAAAAGTCAAAATAATTGCAATAAATTGTAAAAGCATTTTAAAAGTCATCTCCCAGGGAAGTTTAAGTAGGCACACATGAAACTTCTGTAATATCAGTGCATGCAAATGAATGACTAAAAACAGAGCCCCATGTAGCGGCCAGGAACTTGATGTACTAACGTCAAAGTATAACATATGCAGACTGGACATAGTGCTAGAAGGAGCTAGTATCAAGTAACATCATAAAACAACCTAAAATACATAGATAAATGAAGTAGATTCAACTAAAACATTTAGGGGCATATTTATACTCTGCTTGTGCGAGATTTGCGTCATGTTTTTTACGCAAATTTGGCGCAAAACTAAGACCATATTTATACTTTGATGACTGACCCCGCGAATGTCAAAATTTTGCAGTGTGCATCATTTTTTAGATGCGTGATACTGCTTTGCTTTAATGACATGCAAGGTAGGTGTTTCCGTCCAAAAAATGACTTAAACACCTGCACGGCTGTGAGGCGGAGTCGAAAAATGACTCACAGCCCGATTTGCATAAAAAATTAACACCTGGGTCAGGGCAGGTGTTAAAATGGGGCAAACACACCAGTACTAAGGAAAACCCACAGTAGCAACATCAGAGCTCCCAAAGCAAGACATGGAGGTGCTATTCATCCAGCATGCATGAAGACGCAGAGCACAGGACCAACAGCAGCAGCTTCCACCACACCAACAGGGACCCCTAAGGCAAGGGCAAAGGCAGGATAGGATATTCCGGACCAGGACAACCCTTCAGGGCCTCCGGGAACATGACATCATCCAGAAGTACAGATTAAACTGGCAAGCCATACAGCAGCTGCTGCGCCACATTGAGCTACAGTCAGCACCCAGCTTGCAGACACCCCACATCATTCCACCATAGACCATGCTGCTACCTGTCCTCCACATGTTGGCAAGTGGCTCTTTTCAAACCACTGGTGCCCTGGTTGCCGGGATCTCACAGTCCTCATTCTCTGCTTTCCTACTCAAGGTACTGGACGCCATTATCTCCCTCACACTCTGCCACATCAGCTTCCCCAACATGCAGCAGAGGTAGCAGGAGACCAAACAGGGCTTCTACCAAATCAATGGCTTCCCACACGTGCTTGGTGCCATTGACTGCACACATGTACGGATTGTGACACCTGCTGCAACCGAGCATCTATAACGCAACATGAAGCACACACACTCCATCAATGTGCAGGACACTGTGGATCACCGGGGATTGATCACCAACATCGTGTCAAAGTATCCTGGGAGTGTATATGATTCATTCATCTTCCGCCACTGCACCATCAATCAACACTTCCAGGATGGACGATATGGAAATGGCCTACTTGTTGGTAAGTACAGAAACCTAGTGATATACACAATGCACAGCAACCCTGTAGGACACACAACACATACACCACTACATTGACACGTGGCCAGGAAGACACCGAGGTTGTGACACTGCTAGTCATGTTTGATATCCTGACCCAATAGGATACACACCTATAGACAAATGACAGATGCAAATAACAAAAGATGCCACTCCAGAGCCACAAGGGACCAATTTAAAACCACACAGTGACAATGACATGGCCTTAACTGGCAGTACAACTTGGAAGATGAATCTTACAATATCACATCAATAACACTCAATCACACACCCTTCCAGCCAATACGTACTGTGTACGGGTGTGTAATGTGGTTCGCTGCAGGTCAATCACCATGAGACACATAGCATGATGATGATAACTCGAATTAAGGTGACATGGAATCATTGAGCCAGTACCAACATCGTACATCACTCCTGGGGTGACATTGCCCGCTAGCAATAAGGAAGTGGACTGTGCTAAGAACACATGTTGATGTGACATTATTGCAAAGTGCACATTGCTACAAATACAGATTGAGACAATTACACATATACACAAAAGATGTACAGGCATACGGACCTTCTGACACTTAAACCTTCACCCCCACAACAAAGTTAGCCAGCTTACCTGGACCAGGTTTAGTAGTGTAGGTACACGTTTGCACATTAGCCAACTCAGTGAGGGCACAAAAATAGGTTTGCATAGAACTTGTCACACATGGGATATGTGTGTATTGTCAGTTGTCATCACTTCAGTGCTGCAAACATATGGAGATGTGTTGTACATTGTCACCTAGCCAAATCAAAGGGCATCACTGTTGTTTTTCACATGCTATTACATATGTTGAATTGGATTGGATGTTCAGGCCACATAGTGCAACCGTGTTACCATCACAGTGGAATCGATTCTTTGTGTGGAAGTATCATGTCACCTCCAGTGAAGACACATGGACACTTCTTTCACATGACATAATGCATGGGAGATACACAATGCACTGTAAGTTTACAAATATACTGCTGATATCCGGTCAATCAGCCAAACACCAGTTTAGATAAAGAAACAACCCAATGCTGATAAACATCCTAGAAGCCTAGGTTCCCACACAATAACACAAACACAGATGAGTCACAGATTACACAAGATAATAACTGCCATGCAAAGTTATAATCAAGGTTGCATTCAACATCCTAATATTTACACTCACTTTCTCTTTCAGCTGACCGGGATATGGGATCCAGCCGTGGGTCATGACCCCATTTGCAAACCCAAGAACTGCAGCCCAGCGTGCCTATAATGAGGCACATCGGAGGACATGCACAATAGTAGAGAGGACTTTTGTCTTCCTGAAGTCAAGATTCAGGTGCCTGGACATCACCGGAGGTAGCCTCCTATACTCACCAGAAATGGTCTGCAAGATAATTCTGACCTGTGCCATCCTGCACAACATTTGTGAAAGGATGAACATTTCCCTCTATGAACCAGACACACAAATGCCTGAAGAGGAGGATGAGGAGGATGCTGTTAGGCAACACGAGGGGCACCATCCAAACACTGCAGCAGGATTGCATCGGAGACACATTGTACAAAACTTCTTTTAACTATAGACACCATCACCACTTTCTTACCATATGTCATTAAACACCTCACTTCATCACTCAATCACGGTCTGTGTAATTATTTATGCATCACATGATCCCTAGGAATCATAATCAGAGTTTAGCCTTATGGAGCATTGCAGAAATACAGATTAGGATACTGAAAAAGCCACATCACATTTGATGGGTATGAATGTACACCCAATGTCACACACACAGTGGAAATGACATATGTCCTGTCTATTTCATTTGTGAAGGGCAAAATCAGAGGACTACATCTCTGAGACACATCCATGTTGCCAACATGGGCCATTGCAGCACATGACACACAACTAAGACACCATCAATAATAAGGTTAAATAGTGTTTCATACATGAGGCAGTGGATGTGCTATTGCATTGTTAACAGGAATGTATGACCACACCCTTGACAGCAGTAAGTTTGACATCAGCTATCTTTGCAGGGAACATGTGTGACAAGAAGTCCATCTAAGCTGAAAATGGATAGCACGAGTGCCCCAGGTATGACAAGGATTGCTCACAAGACATGCCATGTGCAGTACATCCCAGGTAATAAGTCCTACCACTGCCACGTTTTCAGTCCCTCCCCACCCTTCTCTAGGGGGCCCTGTAAATGGACTATTTGTACCCTGATAACCTTCATCTACACACACCCATTCTGACTCCTGTGTGCTTCCCTCTTTAGTATGGCATGCCATAGTCATAGTTCATCTGTCTGCATGGACTTCAGGTCTGATAATGCACTACCTGGTAGTTGGTAGGACCTGTAATCAGCTGTCCATTGCTTCCCATGTGAAAGGTGCTGTTGCCCCTTTGAACTTGATTCTCACCTACAGGACTTGTGAGAGACTGAAGCTTCACACGCCTGTGAGCACTTCCATGCAGACCAGCCATTTGACTCTGCCATGCCCTTGCTGTTCCTGTCTTTGCGTTACCATAGATGTTCCCTGTGACTACATTTGTTTAATAGTTGCTTTCCATGCCGTCTCCTACCTCCTGGGGTATTGTGTTTGGTAGGTCTACAATGAATCCTCAAATGTATAGTATAGTTTAATCAGTTTACTTATCGTATTATGGTATGGGACATGTATTCAAATAGCCAAATCCAGCCCCCATCCCTTGTCTGGGTTTCATATATTCATGAGTGACAAACAGTGACAGTGTACTATGGCTGTATGCATGGATTTGGTACGGTGCCTCCAGCAACAATGTTTGCTAATGTGTATTAAAGGACAAAACATGTTTGTGTCCTGACGGTCCACACACAGATTCAAATTGGCCACAGACTATTGATGGTGCTTGCATGGTGACTATCTGTGAGGTTATTCAGGACACAGGCACTGATGTTCCCTGTTGCAGTGGGAATTTTATAGGCCACCCTGTGTACAAATGTTGTGAAGAAACCTGCCTGTTTCCTATTACTGATCCATAAAGTTTTTAAGCACACCAAGGTTGCCCTGTTGTCAGCCTTATAAAAGTTCTGCAGTGTTGTGAGAAAACAGGGCTGATTGCAGAGGCCCCATAACTTTTTGCCCCCATTTTCCTCTTTTTGCTGGTGTTTTCCTGACTTTGATGGTGCCCTGGGTACTGCTAACCAGTCCCAGGGCCTGTGCTCTGTGTAAAATGGATATGCAAATTAGGCTAATTATAATTGGCTAAGTTAACCTACCTATAAGTCCCTAGTATATGGTAGGGCATGTAGGTTTAGGGACCACAGCATAGGTGGTGCACACCTAGGTGCACTGCTGAGGTGCCCAGTGTCATTTTAAAAGCAAGCCTGCCTTGCTGGCTGCTTTTAAATTAAAGTTATATGCAAATTCGACTTTGGAATTAAAGGTACTTCCAAAGTCTTAAACTACCTTATTTTTACATATAAGTCACCCCTAAGGTGTGCCCTATGTGCCCCTAGGGCTGGGTGCCATGTAACTATAAGCAGGGACTTTATAAAAATAGATTTATAAGCCCTGGTGAGGTAAAAACAGCCAAATTCGTTTTTCCCTCATTGAAGTAAATGGCCTTCATAGGCTAGAATGGGCAGACTTTATTTTTAATTTTAAAGTCTCCTTAAATGTTACATACCAAGAATTTGGTATCAAATTAATTGTTGTAATAAATCCCACAACTTCCAGTTGTTGGATTTAATATAACTTGTTCAGGTAAAAAGTTTAGACTTTACCTAAAAAGTTGCCAATTTCAGCTCTGCATTTTTTTGCTGCTGTGCTCTGATTGGCCAGCCTGCAGCAGCTTCTGCCAGGCTGCCTTGATGAGGTGTGAAGTGGCCTGGCTTCACACAAAGGAATGTGCTTGGGGGAGAGAATCTCCCCTCAGCAGATGGTGAGGCAGGAAGGGGGAGGGCTGCCAAACTGGTCTTCAAAGGCAGAGAAGGACATCTGGAGCACCCAGCAACACCCCCACATCCTGCAACCCCAGACAGCTAGGTGCCCCCTTGATTAGATTAGGAGAGGGCAGGAGAGGGGTGTCTTTATGATTTTTAGCCACACCAGTGGGTGGGCTCAGCCAGATGTAACCTCCAAAAATCAGATTCATCCATGTTGGATTTTTAGAGACTGTTGCCTTCTGGGATGGATTTTTGCCACATTTCCCAGGAAGTGGTCATCACAGGGGGACGACCCTGTCCCTGATTGGAGAACCAGGGCCCCCCTGCTTTTCACCCAGGAGCAAGGATAAAACTGGCAGACCTGCACCCACGCCTCAGATCCCCACCAAATTTCAAGAAGAAAGAACTTAAGGAGAAGAAGGACTGCCCTGCTGGACCCCTGGCCTGCACCTGGAACCTGCACTCAGAAGGACTGCACCAGCTGCACACTTGGGCTTCACCACAAGAAGGACTTTGCCTGGCTTCAACTAGTTCAAGGAGGGACTCCCTGTTTGCTACAGGTGAAAAATTGCGAACCAGAGTCCCCTGCACCAACTCCTGAAGAAAGCGACCAGCTGACCACTGTCCAGTGGCCAAAAAGGAGTTTGCGCCAGGTGCATTCTGGGAGTTGAAGTCCGCACCCCCCAAGGACCATCACAGAACTTCTGGACCCTTGGGGTGAGCTGTGGACCCCAAAAGAACCTTAAAAGAACATCTGGGTGAAGCCCCAGAAGTTTGGAAAAGATTTGAGAATTTTTGGAAAAAAACTCCAGAGAGGGACCGACCCGCTGCGGAAATTCTAGCCGGCTTGCCTCAACCGCGACCCGGCCTGACTTCGTGGTTAGTCCCGGTAAAGAAAAACATCCAAAAAAGAGACTAAGGCCCTCATTCTGACCCTGGCGGTCGGTGATAAAGCGGCGGCCAAGCCGCCAACAGGCCGGCGGTCTAAAATATGCAATTCTGACCCTGGCGGGAACCGCCAACACAGCCCGCCAACTTAACACTCCGACCGCCACAGCGGTACAAACAAACAGCGCGGCGGTTCCCGCCAACAGCCCGGCGGCAGACAAAGTACCGCCCACCCTATTACGACCCACCAATCTGCCACCTTTTCCGGGGCGGGAGCACCGCCGATAAGAACACGGCGGAAACAGACTACGAACGGGAAAACGCTCACCTCTACGCACTCCACGCGAGATTCCGGCAGTATGGAGCCAGAGTTACAGGTCATCCCCGCACTCCTATTCCTCCTCATATACCAGGAGCACGCCCGGCGGCGCGGAAGACATCGGTGAGTACTGCACCTACGACACAGGGGAGGGAAAAGATTACCGGCACACACCCACCCACCCACACCCACTACAACACACACATCAATGCATTCCCACAGATCACTGTCACAACCCACAAACCACCCCCCTCCGAAATAATGCAAAGACCAAAAGAAGAGATCATAAACGGGCAGATATATTGAAATATGTACGCCATTAATCCCAATAAATAAATAAACTATGTACAAAATATATACAGCTACTAAATGTAGTCCAACCACTGTCCGTGGATCACAGGGGTCCTGTGCAAAGGGGCAAGGCCCAGTCCCACGACAAGAACTCCACGGAGAGAACACTGCAGGGGCATCAGAAAGAAAATAGGACAGGCACCTCAGGGGGAAGGGAAGGGGGGGCACCTCAGCCACTTGAGTACACGACGCCAGATCCACGAGGGGACTCCATGACCACTGGGCCATCCTGGGGAGAGCAAAGCCACAGTCCATACAGTCCATACAGTGGGTGGCCTGCCCACTGGGCCATCCTGGGGAGAGCAAAGCCACAGTCCATACAGTCCATACAGTGGGTGGCCTGCCCACTGGGCCATCCTGGGGAGAGCAAAGCCACAGTCCAAACAGTCCATACAGTGGGTGGCCTGCCCACTGGGCCATCCTGGGGAGAGCAAAGCCACAGTCCATACAGTCCATACAGTGGGTGGCCTGCCCACTGGGCCATCCTGGGGAGAGCAAAGCCACAGTCCATACAGTCCATACAGTGGGTGGCCTGCCCACTGGGCCATCCTGGGGAGAGCAAAGCCACAGTCCATACAGTCCATACAGTGGGTGGCCTGCCCACTGGGCCATCCTGGGGAGAGCAAAGCCACAGTCAAAACAGTCCATACAGTGGGTGGCCTGCCCACTGGGCCATCCTGGGGAGAGCAAAGCCACAGTCCAAACAGTCCATACAGTGGGTGGCCTGCCCACTGGCCCATCCTGGGGAGAGCAAAGCCACAGTCCATACAGTCCATACAGTGGGTGGCCTGCCCACTGGGCCATCCTGGGGAGAGCAAAGCCACAGTCCAAACAGTCCATACAGTGGGTGGCCTGCCCACTGGGCCATCCTGGGGAGAGCAAAGCCACAGTCCAAACAGTCCATACAGTGGGTGGCCTGCCCACTGGGCCATCCTGGGGAGAGCAAAGCCACAGTCCATACAGTCCATAACAGACCCCACTGCCACTGGAGGAGGCAAGTTGGCCAGAGGACATCCTGCAGCCCTGCCCGAGATAGATCCTGCCCTGCCACGTCTGCCAAAGGGCCAGCGGTTCTTGCCCTGAAGGGCCCAGTTCAGCGGTTCATGAGACGGCGGGGCCCAGTTCAGCGGTTCTTGAGACGGCGGGGCCCAGTTCAGCGGTTCTTGAGACGGCGGGGCCCAGTTCAGCGGTTCTTGCCTTGAAGGGCCCAGTTCAGCGGTTCTTGAGACGGCGGGGCCCAGTTCAGCGGTTCTTGAGACGGCGGGGCCCAGTTCAGCGGTTCTTGAGACGGCGGGGCCCAGTTCAGCGGTTCTTGCCTTGAAGGGCCCAGTTCAGCGGTTCTTGCCTTGAAGGGCCCAGTTCAGCGGTTCTTGAGACGGCGGGGCCCAGTTCAGCGGTTCTTGCCTTGAAGGGCCCAGTTCAGCGGTTCTTGCCGTGAAGGGCCCAGTTCAGCGGTTCTTGAGACGGCGGGGCCCAGTTCAGCGGTTCTTGCCTTGAAGGGCACAGTTCAGCAGTTCTTGAGACGGCGGACGGTCTATGGCCAACTGCTAAATGCCTGGTGGTGCCCTCCTGGGCAGCGGGGATGGTGCTCCTTCACTGCCCACCTGGGCTGTGGGTGGTGGGGCCCTCCTGGCCAGCTGGGCTGGGTCCTCCCTGGGCAGCGGCTATGGGGCTGGTGGGCTCTCCCGGGGCAGCTGTGCCGGTTCCTCCCGGGGCAGCGGCTATGGGGGTTGTGGGCTCCTCCTGGGCAGCAGGCCTGCTGCCTGACCTCTCCAACTTGCTGCCCTTGCCCTCCTTAGTCGTCGGCCTGTGGCCCTTTCCTCCCTTTGGAGCTGTGGCTGGTGACTGTCTCTGGGTGGTGTCCGGGGGGGATGTAGAAGGCGGGCTCCTGCGGCGCCCCTTCCGCCTTCTGCTCCTCTTCCCAGGGGGTGGGCTGGCTGTCCCCTTGCTGCTGGGCGAAGATCCAGACATGCGGGCTGGCGAGCTCCAATACCCCTGCACCCTTGTCAAGGGGGCTGCAGGGCTGGTGGTGGCTGAGGTGCTCTTCTTACCCCGACGAGAAGGAGGGGGGCTCAGGGTCAGGAAAGAAGTTAGTAGTGGCGAGGAAGAGCTTCTTGGGACAATGGAGAGTGGTAGGTACAGTGGGAATGGGAGTGGAGGGAGAGGATGTGGTTGTAGGTGAGTCACGTTTGCTGTCTTTGGGTGCAGGTGCAGGAGGGATAGGCTGTCGTGAGGTGGATGGCTGTTGGGTGGGTGGGTGGCTGCGTTTGTGTGGTGTGGAAGAGGGGGTGACAGACACAGTGGGAGAGGACACAGGGGACGTGTAAATGGCAGTGGGGGTGGTGACTGCACGTGTGCGGACTGGAGTGGAGGGTGTGCTGGTGATGGAAACACTGGCTGATGGTGAGGTGAATGGAGGTGTGAGTGTAGACGTCACAGGGAGGGAGGAGGGAGACGAGGAGGTGGGGGTCACAGAGGTGGTAGTGACTGTTGGCATGTCTGCATCGGAATGTTGCGTGTGTGAATGTCTGCGTGATCTGTGGTGCTTATGTTTGGATGAGCTTCTCTTGGGTGTTGAGGTGTGTGCAGGCTGGTCTGATGGTGTGGGTGGGACAGGCAGAGGAACAGGAGACTGGGAGGAGGGAGTTAGTAGAGGCAGGCAGGAGACAGGGACAATGGCTGCCGTCAGTGCTGAGGCCAGAGCCTGGAACGATCGCTGATGGGCAGCCTGACCCGAATGAATGCCCTCCAGGTACGCATTGCTGCGATGAACCTCCCTCTCCACCCCCTGGATGGCATTCAAAAGGGTAGTCTGCCCAACAATGAGCGTTCGGAGGAGGTCAATGACCTCCTCACTGAGGGCAGCGGGGGTAACAGGGGCAGGGCCTGAGGTGCCTGGGGCGAAGGAGATGCCCGGCTTCCTGGCAGAGCGGGCACGGGGCGAACGCGGAGGGGCTGCTGGGAGGGCGGAGATGGTGCGCTGGGTGGCGGCTGTACCTGTAATGGAGGGGGGCACGGATGGTGCCACCCCCGCAAGGGAGCCCCCTTCCGAGGACGTGTCCGTGTCTCTGCAGGCTCCAGTCGTCCCCGTCGTGGAGCTCCCCTCGCCCTCCGTCTCACTGGTCCAGTCTGACTCTGTGGCATGGCCCTCCTGGGCCATGTGAGATGCAGCTCCCTCCTGCCCCGATGCCACTTCTCCTCCGCCTGATGATGCTGATGCACACAAGCACAGAAAGACAAACAAAAAGGGGGGGGGAGCGAGAAATAAAGGGATATTGAGTACATGGATCTCCGGTACAGTTAGCGGACATGACAGACACAGATGCCCCCTGCACTAAGTTGCGCACTTGGGGTACGCTACGCATTCCGTGGAACATGCCCTACACGCCTAGAGTTGACAACTGCACCCATGGATGACACGGCCCAGGGATGGCTGTACTGACAAACTACTGAGGGTGGTGGCTGGGGACACAGGGGCTTACGGGGGTGCCCAGCCTACAGATATCGCCCTGGCCTAGGGGGACCCCCAGCCCTCCTCCCCCACCCAGACACCTCCACTGCACGACAACAGAGTAGATAATGCTTGTACTCACCCCCTTGTGTCTGCTGTGCTGCCCTCACGCGCCCATCCAAATCAGGGTAGGCCACCGCCAGGATCCGGAACATCAGGGGGCTCAGTTGACGGCAGAGACTCGGCGGTCTTCTTGGTCCCGCGGCGGATGTCCTCCCACCTCTTGCGGCAGTGGGTGCCCCGTCGATGGTGGACCCCCAGGGCCCGGACTTCCTTGGCGATGGCACGCCAAATCCCGATCTTCTCATGGGCGCGGACCTATGTGACACGTACAGGGAGGGAGAAATACCACGTTCAAGTTACTCAGCATTTTCCTTTCCAGTGGCCCAACGCCCCCCATCCCCGCCAGGCCCCCCGCCAGGCCCAACATGCCCCCCATCCCCGCCAGGCCCCCCGCCAGGCCCAACATGCCCCCATCCCCGCCAGGCCCCCCGCCATGCCCCCCGCCATGCCCAACATGCCCCCCATCCCCGCCAGGCCCCCCGCCAGGCCCAACATGCCCCCCATCCCCGCCAGGCCCCCCGCCAGGCCCCCCGCCAGCCCCAACATGCCCCCCATCCCCGCCAGGCCCCCAAGCCAGCCAGTGGCCCCAAATCCATATTGAATTAAACTCACTTGTTGGTCTGGAGGACCGTAGAGTAGCGCATACTGGGGGAGGACCCCATCCACAAGTTTCTCCAACTCCTCTCCAGTGAAGGCAGGGGCCCTTTCCCCAGTCGCAGCAGCCATTGTCCCTTCCAGACCGAGGTCACAGCAACACTTGCAGTATAGGTCCTCTCCTGTGAAAGTTCAAGTCGCAAGTGGATAAGTAGATAGAAAATGGCGGTCACGTCCGCGGCGGTGCGTACCGCGGCGGTGCGTCCCGCCACCGCCGGCGCCCTTCGCCATTGGCTCCTGAAACCCATAGGCTTCAATGTTAACCAATGCGGCTTCGCGCCGCGGTCTTGGCCCGCCGCCCGCCGCGGTGTGCCACGCCAGCGCATTGACCTCACATCCCATTGTCACACTTCACAGGTCAGGCAGCCGCCATTTCCAGGGCCCACATGGCTCAATTTCAACTGCGTCACACAGGCCTAGGCCTTGCATAGCCACTCAGACACGCCATTCACTGCATAGAGAATCGTATACTGTGCTAGCTGTGAGTACGTACGTGTGGGTTGCTTGACTGTGTGCTCCATGTTGTCCTTCCTAGGCACCGTCCGCTGGGTTGGGCGAGGAGACGGATGAATCCTCCCGTGTACCGACCGCTGGTGGACCTGTCGACAATGGAAGAACGCCACATTATCCTGACCTACCGTCTTAACCGTGCCACTATCCATGAACTGTGTGCCCGGCTGGAGCCAGACCTGATGTCCCCCATCCGCCAACCCACAGGGATTCCCCCTCTGGTGCAGGTCATGTCAGTACTACATTTCTTGGCAAGTGGGTCATTTCAGACAACCGTGGGAATTGCTTCTGGGATGTCTCAGCCCATGTTTTCGAAGGTGTTATCCAGAGTGTTGTCTGCCCTGATGAAATCCGTGAGGAACTACATCATTTTCCCTGAGGTGGGCGAATTGGCTACAGTGAAGGGTGATTTCTACGCCCTTGGACATATTCCCAACGTAATTGGTGCCATTGATGGGACCCATGTGGCTTTGGTTCCCCCAAGAGACAGGGAGCAGGTGTACAGGAACAGAAAAAATTACCATTCAATGAACATCCAGGTGGTGTGTTTGGCTGACCAGTACATCTCGCATGTAAATGCCAAATTCCCAGGGTCAGTGCATGACGCCTACATCCTCAGGAATAGCAGCATCCCTTACGTGATGGAACAGCTACAGAGACACCGTGTCTGGCTAGTGGGGGACTCTGGGTACCCCAACCTGTCGTGGCTACTGACCCCAGTAAGGAATCCCCGGACCAGGGCAGAGGAACGGTACAATGAGGCCCATGGGCGTACTAGGAGGGTGATCGAACGCACCTTTGGCCTCCTGAAGGCCAGGTTTAGGTGCCTGCATATGACAGGTGGATCCCTAATGTACTCACCTAAGAAGGTGTGTCACATCATCGTGGCCTGCTGCATGCTTCACAACCTGGCTTTGCGCCGCCAGGTGCCTTTCCTGCAGGAGGATGGTCGAGACGGTGGTGTTGTGGCAGCGGTGGAACCTGAGGAGAGTGACGAGGAGGAAGACGACGGGGCTGAAACAGACAACAGGGACAGAATCATTGAACAGTACTTCCAATAGGACACAGGTAACATTTCAAAGATAATTTAGTAAATGTTAACTACTCTGCTGCATCTCTGCTGCCTGTCTATTTGCCCCAGTGTATGATGACTGAGTTTTGGCTTTTCCCTCCCTATTTCAGATCTGGGGTCCCCACTACGAGTCCTGTGCTTCGTTTCCCCATGGACTACAGCTTTGTGGCAGCTGTTTGTTGACTTCACCATGTACAAGGACATATTTGCACTGTCATGTCAATTACAATCTATTGAAATCACAGCCAGACTCCTGATATTTTGGTGCAAAATAGGTGTTTATTGAAGTGCTCAAAATGGGATGGGTGGTTTCAAGTGGGTGGGGGCTATGGTGAAGGAATGTCCATGGCAGAGTCCAGAGTAACAGTCACACAGGTGCATTGTCCAGAGGCCTGTGGAGAGATGGAGCATGGGCAGTTCAAGGATGGACAGGGTGACAATGTGGGACAGTGGGATGACATCAGGTGGTATCCATTGCTGGCGGGGGTCTTGACATCCTACTCTGTCTTCTTGTGAGATCTCAGGGCCCTCTTGCGGGGTGGTTCTTCTCCTGCAGGAGGTGGGGGTCTGGTGGGCTGCTGCTGTGCGGGGGCCTCCTGTCCACTAGCGCCGGCGGAGGTGGATGGCTGTTCTTGGTCCAGGCTAGTGGCAGGGGCCCTTGGGTGTTGTTCAGTGTCCGCCCTGCTGTTTACGAGGTCCTGCAGCAGCCCTACCCTGGTAACCAGGGTGGTGTTGATGGCTCTGATGTCCTCCCTGTACCCCCGATAGTGTTCCTCCTGCAGCACCTGGATCTCCTGGAACCGGGCCAGTACCGTCGCCATCGTCTCCTGGGAGCGGTTGTATGCTCCCATGATGGTGGTGAGGACCTCGTGGAGAGTGGGTTCCCTGGGCCTCTCCTCCCCCCCCTGTCGCAACAGCTGCCCGCCGAGTTGCCCTGTTTCCCTGGGACTCTGCCCCCTGGCCGGTGTGCCCACTACCACTGCCCCCAGGTCCCTGTTGTTGTTGGGGTGGTGGGTTATCCTGGGTGCCCTGTAGTGGTAGACACACCGCAGATTGACGCGCCCTGGAGACAGAGGCATGGGCCCGCTGGGTGGGAGCTGTGCTGGTGTTCCCAGAGGGGTTAGGGTCTGTAGTGGCCTGGGCCTGTGTGAGGGGAACCGACTGTCCAGAGGTCCCCGATGGTCCGGGCTGGTCATCGATGTCCAGGTCGACAGAGCTGCTGTCATCGCTGACGGCCTCTTGGGTGGGGGGTGTGGAGAATTCTGGCCCCTCCGCCGCGGTGTGTTGACGGTCGGGTCCTGCAGGGGTATAGAGGTATGGTTATAGTTTCAATGTGTGGCATATGGGTGTATCTGTGGGTTCTCGTGTCCCCAAGTGCTGGCATTCGTGTGTGGGGGCTTTGGTGAGGGTGGCTTGTGAGGGGGATGTGTATATGCATTGGGCATGCTTTGGTGATGGGTGTCCATGCTTAGTGGACGCATGCAGGCCTAGGTTTTGGGATGTGTGGGTTGTGATGGTGAGACATTGGCGGGGAATAGGTGTGCTGGGGGTGGGGGTGAGGATGGTGGTGGGGGTGAGGATGGTGGTGGGGGTGAGGATGGTGGTGGGGGTGAGGGTGGGGGTGAGGATGGGGGTGGGGGTGAGGGTGGGGTTCGAGGATGGGGGTGAGGGTTGGGGTCTGATTTGGCATGCAGGTGGGGGGGAAGCAGTATTGAAGCTTCAACTTACCAGTATCCATTCCTCCGCCGACTCCTGCGAGGCCGTCAGGATGCAGGATGTTCAAGACTTCCTCCTCCCATGATGTGAATTGTGGGGGTTGAGGTGGGGGTCCTCCGCCAGTCTTCTGCACGGCGATGTTGTGCCTGGATACCATGGAACGCACCTTCCCCTGTAGGTCGTTCCATCGCTTCCTGATGTCTTCCCGATTTCTGGGGTGCTGTCCCACTGCGTTCACCCTGTCGACAATCCTCTGCCATAGCTCCGTCCTCCGGGCAATGCTGGTGTATTGTATCTGTGTGCCGAACAGCTGGGGCTCTACCCGAACGATTTCCTCCACCATGACCCTGAGTTCTTCGTCTGTGAAGCGGGGTTGTCTTTGGGGTGCCATGGGGTGGTGTGTATGATGTGTGGGGTGGAGTATGTGTATTTAAGTGAGTTGAGTGTGGTGGTGTGTGTTGTTTTGTGTGTGGATAGTGTGTGGGTGATGGTGTTGAGTGGCTGTGGCTGTTATGTTTTGGATGCTGGTGTCTCGCTCTTGTCTTCTTTATGAATTTTTAAGCGTAGGGGTTTGTGGGTGATGTGGGTGGGTGTTTTATATTGTATTGTGTGTGTGGGAGTGGTGTGTGTATGTGTATCAGGTGTGTGGGATTCAAATCGTCCAATGTGGGTGAGTTTTGTTCGTTTGTGTGTATTCTGACCGCGCCGGTGTGTCCCGCCAATGGAATACCGCGTTTGAATGACCGCCGCGTGGATTCGTGGGTCGTAATGGCATGGGCGTATTTCTGTTGGCGTGGCGGTGGAGGTTTGGTCACCTCCACCTTTCCGCCGACCGCTGGTCTGGCGGTCTGTTGTGGCGGTCGGATTTTCGGAGGTTTGCCTTCTGCGGGTCAGAATGACCGTGGCGGGTTTCCGCGACCGCGGCGGGATTATGGAGGATTTCTGACCGGCGGTAGGCGCCTTTTACCGCCGAGGTCAGAATGACCACCTAAGTCCGAAGGTAAAAAGTTGACCGGGACCTCCCAGCCATTGTATCCGAGAAGGGCTCCATGGACGTCGGATCAAGATCCAGGTTTACCCCGGTCGAAGGATTTTCATCTCGAAAAAACGACTAAGTCCGAAGGTAAAAGTCTCCACCGAGGAAACCCACATCGCGTATCCGGACAAGGGCTCCAGGAGGTCGGATTCAACTGGCAGGTTCGTCCCGGTGAAGAAAAACTTCAAAATAAAAACTAAGTCAGAAGGTAACTTTTTAACCGAGGCCTCCCGCGACCTGTAGCCGAGCAGGGCTCCATCGCGGTCGGCCTGAAAGTTTGACTTTGCCCCGGTCGAGGTGCAACCAGATGACCCGATTGGCGCTTTTTGTTTCTGAGCGCTAGAAAAGTAATAATTCTTTAAAAATTCATATCTCTGGTTCCCCTGAACCGATTTTAATCGTTTTTGTGTCATTTTAAAGATACAAATATAAACTATTTTTATAAATTGGTTTTGGATTTTTAAACTGTTTCCTGTGTTTTATTTAATTACTGTTTTGTGATATTTGAATGCTTTACACTTTGTCTCCTAAGTTAAGCTATGACGCTCGTTGCCAAGCTACCAAGGGTTGAGCTGGGATTAATTTACTGAGACCTAACTGTACCTAGGTGGAGGTTAGTGGCTTGTTGCTAGGTGTAGGTACCTACCTGCCCTACCAATAACCCATTTTCCAACATAATTGGAAGCAGCGACGGGATCCTGTACTTGTGTTCAATATCACGTTACAGTTTTGAGTAAAACAAATTAAAAATCCTTTAAATTGTCCTAGTGCAAAAATTGTTTTTAATTTTTAATTTGGATTAATTTCAATTATTGAATTTTTGTAATTTTTCTAAATTCTTGTTTCCAATTTTTGCAAAAAGTTTTTGTTGACACAAAACTAGGGAACCATGGAGCTTGATCTGGCTAGCCTACCCACACTGACAGTAGTCCAGCTTAGGGGGTTGTGTATTGAAAGAGGGTTGCCTGCAACCACTGATCTCAGGAAGCAAATCCTGATCACTTTCCTGACAGCATGGGCTGAGGCCCAAGAGGTAGAGTCAGAAGAAGCTACAGAGGAGGAAGAGAAAGGGGAAGATGCAAGCTCTAACCACTCAGGGGAGGGAAGGCATCTGAGCCTAAGTGAGGACGAGGAAGAACGGTCCTCAGTAAATACAGTCACTAGGGGCAGATCCAAAGCTAGTGGTGGGAAGGGGGTCCTTTCACGGGGAGAGAACCCATCCATCAGAGAAAGAGAGCTGGAGGCCCAGCTAGCATACATAGCTTTGGAAGCAGAGAAGCTGGCCCTAGAAAAGAAAAAGTGGGCATACAAAGAGAAAAGAGATGGAGGCAGCGATAAAGAAGCTGAGGTGTCCATGGGTGGGGGAGTTTGCCCCAGATTACCCAAGGGGGTAGTTCCTGCTTATGTAGAGGGGGATGACATAGATAAGTGGCTGGGGGCCTTTGAGAGGGCACTCCAAATGAGAAGGGTTAGGCCTCAATACTGGGGTTCCCTTTTGTGGGAGTTGGTCCCCAACTCAGGGAGAGATAGGCTTCTGACCTTAAGGGGGGAGGAGGCAGATTCATACCCTAGTATGAAGAGGTGCTTAGCCAAGAAGTTTGGTCTGACCCCAGAGCAATATAGAATGAAGTTCAGGGACACCCAGAAGGTCAGTACCCAGTCTTGGGTTGACTTTGTGGACATTTCACTAAAGGCACTAGAGGGCTGGATTATTGGTAACAAAGTAGATACTTATGAGGGGTTATACAATCTGATCATGAGAGAGCACATCTTGACCAATTGTACCCAAGAAAGGTTACGCCAGCATCTAGTGGACTCTAAGCAGACCAACCCTAGAGAGCTAGGGGAGGCAGCTGATGAGTGGTTGAGAACCAGGGTGGTTGTCAAGTCCCAGGGGGGAGACTCCAAGTAGGGGGGGGACAGGTCCCCAAAAACCTAAGGAGGGAGGTGGTAAGCCCACCACAGAGACTCCCTCTGTACCCCAGAACCCTAAGAAGGAGGAGAGTAAATCCCACTCCCACTCTGACCAGCAGAGACAGTTAGACCCAGGGTTAAAAAAGCTCTTGGACAATAGGGCTTGCTTTGACTGTCAGCAGACAGGTCACTTCAGAGGAGATGCAGCCTGTCCAAAGAAGGTGGTTAGCACTGGGCTGTCCAGTGTAGCCATAGAGGAGGATTCCTCAGATGATGAAGTCCTCCTAGCATTGAGCTGGGAGACAGGACCAGATGGTAAGCTGGTGATCCCCGAGGGTGGGAGTAGGCACTTCCACCACATTCAAGTGAATGGGATCCCTACCACTGGCCTGAGAGACACCTGTGCCAGTCACACTATAGTGAGTGACCGGTTAGTGACCCCAGACATGTATGTCCCAGGAAAGACAAAGAAAGTCAGGATAGCCACAGGGGAGGTCACCTCCAAACCTGTAGCCATAGTGCCCCTAGAGAGGGAGGGTATCCTTGACTGGATTAGGGTGGTAGTCAGTGCTGACCTTCCCCTAGATTGTATCCTGGGCAATGACCTCCCAGAGGTGAGTCTGGTCACAGATGGGGTGGTCGCCCAGGGCGCCACCCCAACCCAAAGTCCTGGGGAGTCAGTCCCTACAGTTAGGAGACAGGGGTCCCCAAGAAAAGGAAAGAAGAAAAGGAAGGGTAGGCCACTCTTAAAGAGAGTTCCAGGGAGCCAAAGGCCTTCTGCCCCAGTAAGGGGGGAGCCCAGAGTTGGCACTGGTGAGGCCTCACCTGACCCCAAGGAAGTCCTGAGTAGTCAGGCAGCTGTCCAGATGCAAGGTGTTGCCCCTGCACTGACAGAAGGGAGAGTGGAAGGAGGGTGTCTGCCACAGGAGGTGGTAGCCACCCACTCTAGACAGCAAGAGGGGTGCCAGGACCCCAAAGATGCCCCTAAAGCAGCTCACCCACCTATCAGTGGAGAGCTTAGGGTGTGGTTCTGGGTACTGACAGCTGTCAGTAGCCTCTGCTGGGTGCTAGCCTTCCTGGCAGCACTGTACTTGGCCTGGGAGGCAGACCCCAAAGCCAATAGCAAAGTAGGCCCCCTGACCCTATTGGTCATGGTGGGGTTGCTCAAGTGTTGGGTGACCTCTTTGGGTAAGCTAGGTGTTGCCCTAGCAAAGTTTGGAGTAGGGGAGGTGGGCACCTCACTACCCAAGTTGGCAGAGAGAAAGGAGGAAGACCCCCCTAGAGGGAAGTTTCAGTTTGAGTTGGGTCCTTTTACTGTTGGGATGGCTTCACTACCCATAGGGAGTGACCCTGACAGGAGGATATAAGGCAGAGTAGGCCCTGCAAAGGGACAGCCAGTTTTCTTCACTGTCTTCCTCGCCTAACAAGCCAGGAAGACTCTCCCAGGGTTGGGCTAAGTCTCCTGGGCGTGTGGGCTGGGGGGGGGTTGTGTGAGAAAACAGGGCTGATTGCAGAGGCCCCATAACTTTTTGCCCCCATTTTCCTCTTTTTGCTGGTGTTTTCCTGACTTTGATGGTGCCCTGGGTACTGCTAACCAGTCCCAGGGCCTGTGCTCTGTGTAAAATGGATATGCAAATTAGGCTAATTATAATTGGCTAAGTTAACCTACCTATAAGTCCCTAGTATATGGTAGGGCATGTAGGTTTAGGGACCACAGCATAGGTGGTGCACACCTAGGTGCACTGCTGAGGTGCCCAGTGTCATTTTAAAAGCAAGCCTGCCTTGCTGGCTGCTTTTAAATTAAAGTTATATGCAAATTCGACTTTGGAATTAAAGGTACTTCCAAAGTCTTAAACTACCTTATTTTTACATATAAGTCACCCCTAAGGTGTGCCCTATGTGCCCCTAGGGCTGGGTGCCTTGTAACTATAAGCAGGGACTTTATAAAAATAGATTTATAAGCCCTGGTGAGGTAAAAACAGCCAAATTCGTTATTCCCTCATTGAAGTAAATGGCCTTCATAGGCTAGAATGGGCAGACTTTATTTTAAAATTTAAAGTCTCCTTAAATGTTACATACCAAGAATTTGGTATCAAATTAATTGTTGTAATAAATCCCACAACTTCCAGTTGTTGGATTTAATATAACTTGTTCAGGTAAAAAGTTTAGACTTTACCTAAAAAGTTGCCAATTTCAGCTCTGCATTGTTTTTGCTGCTGTGCTCTGATTGGCCAGCCTGCAGCAGCTTCTGCCAGGCTGCCTTGATGAGGTGTGAAGTGGCCTGGCTTCACACAAAGGAATGTGCTTGGGGGAGAGAATCTCCCCTCAGCAGATGGTGAGGCAGGAAGGGGGAGGGCTGCCAAACTGGTCTTCAAAGGCAGAGAAGGACATCTGGAGCACCCAGCAACACCCCCACATCCTGCAACCCCAGACAGCTAGGTGCCCCCTTGATTAGATTAGGAGAGGGCAGGAGAGGGGTGTGTTTATGATTTTTAGCCACACCAGTGGGTGGGCTCAGCCAGATGTAACCTCCAAAAATCAGATTCATCCATGTTGGATTTTTAGAGACTGTTGCCTTCTGGGATGGATTTTTGCCACACTTCCCAGGAAGTGGTCATCACAGGGGGACGACCCTGTCCCTGATTGGAGAACCAGGGCCCCCCTGCTTTTCACCCAGGAGCAAGGATAAAACTGGCAGACCTGCACCCACGCCTCAGATCCCCACCAAATTTCAAGAAGAAAGAACTTAAGGAGAAGAAGGACTGCCCTGCTGGACCCCTGGCCTGCACCTGGAACCTGCACTCAGAAGGACTGCACCAGCTGCACACTTGGGCTTCACCACAAGAAGGACTTTGCCTGGCTTCAACTGGTTCAAGGAGGGACTCCCTGTTTGCTACAGGTGAAAAATTGCTAACCAGAGTCCCCTGCACCAACTCCTGAAGAAAGCGACCAGCTGACCACTGTCCAGTGGCCAAAAAGGAGTTTGCGCCAGGTGCATTCTGGGAGTTGAAGTCCGCACCCCCCAAGGACCATCACAGAACTTCTGGACCCTTGGGGTGAGCTGTGGACCCCAAAAGAACCTTAAAAGAACATCTGGGTGAAGCCCCAGAAGTTTGGAAAAGATTTGAGAATTTTTGGAAAAAAGCTCCAGAGAGGGACCGACCCGCTGCGGAAATTCTAGCCGGCTTGCCTCAACCGCGACCCGGCCTGACTTCGTGGTTCGTCCCGGTAAAGAAAAACATCCAAAAAAGAGACTAAGTCCGAAGGTAAAAAGTTGACCGGGACCTCCCAGCCATCGTATCCTAGAAGGGCTCCATGGACGTCGGATCAAGATCCAGGTTTACCCCGGTCGAAGGATTTTCATCTCGAAAAAACGACTAAGTCCGAAGGTAAAAGTCTCCACCGAGGAAACCCACATCGCGTATCCGGACAAGGGCTCCAGGAGGTCGGATTCAACTGGCAGGTTCGTCCCGGTGAAGAAAAACTTCAAAATAAAGACTAAGTCAGAAGGTAACTTTTTAACCGAGGCCTCCCGCGACCTGTAGCCGAGCAGGGCTCCATCGCGGTCGGCCTGAAAGTTTGACTTTGCCCCGGTCGAGGTGCAACCAGATGACCCGATTGGCGCTTTTTGTTTCTGAGCGCTAGAAAAGTATTAATTCTTTAAAAATTCATATCTCTGGTTCCCCTGAACCGATTTTAATCGTTTTTGTGTCATTTTAAAGATAAAAATATAAACTATTTTTATAAATTGGTTTTGGATTTTTAAACTGTTTCCTGTGTTTTATTTAATTACTGTTTTGTGATATTTGAATGCTTTACACTTTGTCTCCTAAGTTAAGCCTTGACGCTCGTTGCCAAGCTACCAAGGGTTGAGCTGGGATTAATTTACTGAGACCTAACTGTACCTAGGTGGAGGTTAGTGGCTTGTTGCTAGGTGTAGGTACCTACCTGCCCTACCAATAACCCATTTTCCAACAAGTGTCATAGCTGGACTACCCCCATGTGTGTCGTCAATTTATCTTTGCCTTCAGGTCAATTATGCTTTGAAGGACACTCTGTTAATGCAGGGAATGGCTCCACTGACTCATGATTAGACCTGAACATAACTGTTACAACATGGAGGCCAATACTGACACAGGGTACACATGGCCACACACTTGAACTGGACACCTTTGTGCAATGAACCACTGGAAATAGGTGAACACATGTGTTGTAAGTAGGGCACATAAGGAATATGTGCTCAGCTTGACTCATCTTCTTAATAGATCAAAATAAGATTGTTCATACATGGACATAAAATTTTGATTGTATTTATGTCATTATGTTCTATGATCATATGTAGTAGTAGTAATTATTTTATAGAGTAAGTAGAATACTGTATATAGTTAACAATGGTATGCTCCGTTATGCTCCAGTCCCCTTAGAATGTAAGAGCAAATGGACTGGCTGGGAGCTAACCTTGGAATGTTGGTGAAAGAATTTGGTATAAGAGTCAGAGGCTGGTGGTGACCTGAGGAGTTCTTGGAAATAAAGTTCTTACACCTAAGTTGTTTATTGAATAATTACAACAACATGCAGCATGGTCTGCTGGTCCTCCACTGCCACAGGAGAAACATAGGTCATTTTGATGACTCCAAATTTGGTGTATCATTATTTTTGGATTGGTTTTGGGACTCTGTGTTACACACACTGTACCTACCTAGCATGTTCAAATGCCTGACTCATGGGTAGTATAAAAACAGGTGACCAGGAAGTGGTATCCAACATTCCAGTACATGTGATGGCTTACCCTTCTAACATTGCTATTATCAACTGTCCTCTATCTATGCTGTGCATAGTTTGTCATGGGAGATGTTTTGTCCCCCAAGTCAGGGAAGTTCACACAGCATTAGACGCTACGGGTATGACAAACACATATCCTGAATGATGTACCACAATGAATGGCATCTGATGGTTATCCACATTTACAACACATGCATACAAGCACATTATGCAAAACACGTCTTGTGACATTCACACAGAGTCACAACAACAATTGGAATATCCAATTCAAACACATATACACACAGGCAATGAGTGAATGTATCAAGTTGCGTAGCCTTGCTATCCTCTTTTTTCAATCACACACAAGCTTTATTCGGCCAGCAGACCATCAAAGCAATACAATACAAAGTAGAAAATCATCATAAATAAAACAATACAAATCTACCATAAACCAAATTTACGAAAAAAAGTAAAATCCATTCTGCCAGAACTAAAACCAGTTAAAATCATTATAAATAAAAGTTACGTATATGCCATGCCTCCACTAAAAACTTGCTTACAGCATAAATTAACACACTTGAATTATGGCTTTTTAGAATCCTCAAAGCTAAAGCACATTTTCTTAACTTCAATTCCCGACAAATGTCACAGATCCATTTAGACCTTGGAGTAAAATAAGCAGGACAGAAAAACATAAAATGCTCTACTGTTTCCGGGGAATTACCACACACAGGATAAATATCAGACGTTAATTTGGAACCCCATCTGCTCATCAGGGCCATTAATGGTAATGTTCCGAAACGGAATCTGGCATACAGTCCTTTGCCTAATAGGTCAGGTATTATATCTAGATATGATTCAAATTCCGGATACCATTTAAAGTCAATAAAAAGATTAGTTAAACGACCACTAGATTTGCGGGCAATATAAGGCCCCCTTCAGTGCTTTAACATGGGATTTCGCAAGTTGATAAGGGTTCTCCCATAAATCTCTCAGTCCCAATGTACAGAGCCAGCTGGATACATGTTTGATCCATGGGATAGAGGTAGAATTAGTACTTTTAGCAGTTCTAGAAGTGAGGACTTATATACGACCAATTCGGGGACTATCCATACCCTCACCCAATACAACAAAGGTCATAGAATAATTAGATCAGCCATTCGTTTTAACCCTAAGTCTAAAAATAAAGGGATTAATGGGGTACTGATGAGGCATGCACATAGAGCCCGAGCAAAGCTATTCTCAATTTTAGTCAATCTACTGCTATCTGACATGCGCCAAATCTCTGCACCATAGACAGCAGCACCCTGCGCCTTAGCCACATAAATCTTTAATGCTGGGGATACAGCTTTGGTAATCGTGCTCCTATAAAGGCGCAATATGGATGCTGCCCGATGTTGCAAAAGCCCGGCACTCTTGCTAACCTGTTCCTCCCAATGAAGTAAATCTGTGAGCCTCACACCCAGGTAATCGATGGAGCTAACCTGGTCCAAAATAACACCATCTAGCCTTATAGTGCATTTCTTCCGAGGTCCAGAACGGAGCACCATCAATTTAGTTTTCTTCAGGTTCAGCTCTAGGCCAGAATTTCAACAGAATGAATTAAATTTGTCCACAAGAATTTGTAAACCCATAGGGGTTTTTGAAATAAGTAAGGAATCATCCGCAAAAAGAAGAATAGGAATTTTCTGATTTACTAAAATGGGAGCATCATTCTGACATGCCCTTAATTCTTGCACCACCTCATTGATAAATAGGGAGAACAAGAGTGGTGCCAACACACATCCCTGTCGGACACCTCTTTTAATAGGGAATTTGTTAGTCAACTCCCCTTGTTTGCCCCACCTCACTTGTGCATATGTGTCTTCATGCATGCGTTTCAATAGGAAAAATGTATGGACTGGTATCCCTATTTTATATAGCACTTCCCAAAGCTTTACCCTTGGGACCAAATCGAAGGCGGAACGCAAGTCAACAAAGGCAACATATAAGGGTTGCTTTGCCAGGGCTACATATTTCCAATGTAACACAGCCAGCCTAAAGGCCTGGTCTACCGTACTCACTTTAGGCCGGAACCCCGCCTGTAACGGAGAAAGAATCTGCTGTTCCGTAACCCAGCTCGATAGTCTACCTAGAAGCTGTTTGGCGAAGATTTTTTCCAGATTATCAATTAAACTAACCGGTCTATAGTTGGATGGGAGATTTGGGTTACCCTTTTTGTAAACGGGAATAATTTCGGAACCCTTCCATGTCTCGGGAATCTGCCCTCCTTTATGATTTTATATGACAATAAGTTGATATACCAGGTCCATATAAGTGGCTCAGATTTATATAGATCGCCTGGGATTTCATCTGGTCCTGGGGCTTTACCAGATTTCAAAGAGTTAATAGCATCAGCAGTTTCTTCTAAGGAGAAACAAGTGTAACTCTCAGGGTCATTTGGAAAAGTGAGGGGGTCTAAACCCACGTTGTCACAGTCAGAGGCCACAGAGGAGGTAGTTTCCTCATAGAGAAGAGAGAAATGTTCCACCCAACATTCAGGTTGAATATGATTCCTTAGATTAGATCTACCCCCTCTCTCATGTTTAGTTAACAATTCCCAGAAAAGCTTGTTATTGTTTGTTTTAGAAGCATCCAACAACTCCTGCCAAATAGAGTCTTCCCAAGATTTCTTTGAATGTAAAATTGTCTTTTTGTACAAACATCTTGCTTGGTTAATCACCCCCGGAGTCCCAACCTTAATGGCCTTTTTTAGACCAGACTTAGCCCTCATACATGTGTCGTTGAACCATCTACTATTGTTCAGAGCCCTACCTCTCGGGCTTGCCTTAACCTTTTTGTAAAAAATACTTTGAAGTTTAGCCGTCATGTCTGCATGAATACCAAGAAGTGGAATAGCCTCAGGGTCAAAATCTTCGTAGGCTGACAAGTTATCAGAAAACATTAGGTAGATCTTGCGTAACAAGGAAGGGTTCGACATCACTTTTGGCCACCCTACCTTTGAATGAGCATTGTTAAAAATAGGGGGAGGGACCGTTGTGAATTGCATGTTCGAGGTTCTACCAAAGATATTCCCAGTGAGGGTGAGTAACAGGGGATTATGATCACTCTCACACCTGGAATCCACCCTCATATCCTGCAATAGCGGACAAAGTCACATGTCCACTAGAAAATAATCGATAACACTAATCAGAGAGCCTCGTTGGAATGTAGGAACAAGGTTTATATCAGAAGGAGTACGCCCATTACAAGCCCTAAGGCCAAATTTTAAACATAGAGAGGCTAGCTGAGTTGCAACACGAGAACGTGGGCAGGGGCTATCACCATTCAATTGTGCAATCCCCCATAATTCATCCTCCTCCATGGTTAAATCACTAAAAAACTCAGAGGGTTTGAAGGTACAACTTACATCCCCAGCAATAATTAAATAAGAGATAGTTTGTATAGTGTCTAAAAAATCTGTAAGTAGAGTTAAAATATGTGATTCTGATCCATGTGAGACTGATCGTGCGTATACATTAATAAGACTTATATTAAAATTCTGCTGGAAAGAAATTTGTAAGCCCATCAGATCAGGACAATCAAATTTTAAAACCTTGTAATCACATTGCAGTTTTGAATTTAAAAGAATTAAAAGTCCCCCTTTTGCTCGACCTGTTGCTTTCTCAGATGGTTGTGTAGGGACATTAAAGGAAAGGAACCCTCAACCCATGTTTCTTGGAAAAGACACACATCTTGGGACTTCATGTAAGTAACCCAATCAGTATCGTCCAGTTTCCTGGCAAGGCCAGCAAGATTCCAAGTCATTATGGATAAACCAATAGTGTCTGTTTTAGTATCATCGGTTGTGGGAAAAACATCCTTGTAGGTCAACTCATCAATGGTCTTATCCAATCTGATTATTTGAGCTTCCTCTGAAATGTCCCTATTAAGGGCTTCCTGGGCGGATGACAGTCATACAGAACCATGAAGCATAAGTTCACCCTCCTCCCGGGACTCTCTCCTATTAGTATGGGTATTATGATCAGTCACAAGGGCCTGTTTTAAATCCACCAATTTGGGAACTAACATAGGGGGTCATTCTGACCCCGGCGGGCGGCGGTTGCCGCCCGCCTGGCGGGAACCGCCATTTGGCCGCACCGCGGTCAAAAGACCGCTGGTGCCATTACAACCTTCCCGCTGGGCCGGCGGGCGCTAACACTGTTAGCGCCCGCCGGCCCAGCGGGAAGGGGGCCTGCAACACTGAAGCCGGCTCCGTCGCGCTTTTCACTGTCTGCTAGACAGACAGTGAAAAGCAGGCTGGGGCCCTGTTAGGGGCATGGGCAGTGCAGGGGCCCCCAGGGGCCCCAGGACACCCGTTCCCGCCAGCCTCTTCCTGGCGGTGAAAACCGCCAGAAACAGGCTGGCGGGAAGGGGGTCAGAATCCCCAAGGCAGCGCTGCTTGCAGCGCTGCCCTGGAGGATTGTACTGCCGCGGTCGGAATGATGAATGAAGCACCGCCAGCCTGTTGGCGGTGCTTCCGTCATTCGCGACCCAGGCGGTCTATGACCGCCAGGGTTGGACTGAGGGCCATAATGCCTTCTCCTTTTAGCCCCTTGAACTGGCACATACGTGCAACAAAATCGATGAGTTGGTCTGCCATAATTTTGTCCAAAAACACAATTGCAATTACATCGAAGTTTGACCCAGAGGGACTCCATCTTTCGGTTTTTAGGATGTCCGAGCGTATAACTGAAAGGCATTCCTGTCGATGGCGCAACCAATGGATCACCTTATTAAGCCTAGACTCTTGGTCCTCAGCAGACCTGTGTGGCAGCTTTGGAACATTAGTTAAAAAAAGAGTATTGCCTCCATACCTAGAGCCTATGCTTGGTAGAGGCATGTCTAAGGCGCTATAAGCTCTTTGAGAGGGAATAATGCAGGTTGAGCCCTTAATCAGAGAGTTGGTAGGATGTCTATCAATATTAGGAAGAGGGAAGTCCATAGTCTTTAAAATACTGGTAGTGGCATTATGTCTCGTGGTAAGATGACGATTTGGTGGAGCAAGGGAGCTGCCGACAGTGTCAACATCGCTCACCACCATAGTTCCACCAAAAATGGAACTATTGCACCCTACATATTTGCTTTTAGGATTGACTATATAGGGATTTAAATTATCCTCCTAGATAGAACCCAGAGCTTTGAGTATAGTCGGCAGGCCCCTTGCACTCATTGATATTGGATGAAACTAATTTGGGTGCCACAATTCCACCTTCCTCAACTATCTCTAGCTTTTGGCACTTACATCTCGGTTGCTGGACCATTTTCCCCTGTAGGAATTTAGTTAACTGCAGTACTAGATTCCTAACTTCTTCTACTTTATGAAGAATTGGAGGCAAGTTAACTTTACTAGGAGATGGTTCAGAGCACATAACAGTAATAGGGAGGGAGATGGCAGCCTCGATATCTGTCTTGGCCGAAGGGAGATCATGGATCTCAGTCAAATCGCCCTCCTCGGTCAAGAGTTCAAAGCGATTTCTGCATGGTATATTAGGGACAATCCTTATCTCAGGACTCAAAGGTAGGGGAATACGTTGAATTTCCTCTGCATGAGATGCCCCCTGGGTGTGTGGAGAATTGGAGACGCTACTATAAGCCACCATACCCTGCTGAATAGAGGGAATAGTGGCATTAACAATGGGCATTTCCCCTGCGCCATCGGTTGGTTCCCCAGAGATAACTATTTGACTTTTCTTCTTATTATTAAAAAACTCCTGGATCCTTTTGGGATGGAGTGATGGCTTCCTCTGAGGCAAGGTTGCGCGGGTATCTAATTCACTATTAAGTATAGCCTCCACCTCCTCAAATAATAAATCAATCTCGTCCATTGATTTCGGGCCACCATGTACGGACTTGTTAGTTAGTTTCCTAGGACGCTTTTTCTGTTTTTTTATATCATCCAATAGTGCTGGCGGGTCAACAGCTTTCCTTTTCCCCATAGTTAAAACTACCAAAAAGCCAAAAAAGGAAAAAATAATCTTACTTGAGAGCTCCCGTTGAGAAGACAATCCTGTCCCGGTCTCAATCAGGCAATAACGGGCGAGGGCTGGTCCGTTTTCAAAAAAACAGAGCCGCTCAAATTAAACTGAGCAATTTCCTTAAATGTCAACTAGACTCTTTACTGCAGATGAAAGAGGGGGGGGCCCAGCCCAGCCTCCTCCGGTCTCCGACGGGCACAGGACGGGCCCGCCTTGGGCCCGGGCTATGCCCGGGCGTGGCCCGCGCGCTTCCCACGAGCGGGAGCGCAAGCAGGTAATTTAAAGGGCCCACGGTGCTGGCTCCTCCACAGGCCCCCGGCTGGCGTTGTGCATTTCCCACGAGCGGGAGCGCAAGCAGGTAATTTAAAGAGGGCTCCTACCCTAGTCTCACGGTGCTGGCTCCTCCCGCGGCCCCCGGCTGGAGTTGTGCGTTGCTATCCTCTATTGACACACCACCTTCTCAAACTAGGGAATACCAATTTTTATTCCAAATGTTTGGGTTGCTGTTGCGTCAGTCAAGAGTGCTTTTCCGGCACAACAACATTAGTATTATGGTCTGCAGTAGTGTGGTCTGCCACATGTGCCCAAACACTGGAACACACACAGCAGACCCAAACAGCCTATCTCTATATAGTTACAGCTTTCATGTACGTTAAAAATGTGAAAAATGACACAAACACAGTTGAAGACAGATATTTTGACGCAAATGCATTGAAAAAGACGCATATGCATCAAATTGTGCCACATATGCGTTGAAAAATGACGCTCACAGCCATTATACATCCATTGGTCCCTAGCGGTAATTCCAACATTGCACCCCATGAAATTGGTTATCCATAAAAAATATATTGATCCTTGAATGCGGGGGAATTTTTAACCATTGGCATAAATATTTTTTACGCAAAGCCCGTAAGTGGCATAAAAATTTCACGTATCATAATAAAAACGCACCGCATTTGAGACAGGAAGTGATGTAATATGATATCCTGTTTACAAAAATGGTACAGTGGGTGTACTTTCACTTTCACTTTGCAGTCTGTGAATCTTCTAGACTGTGTGGCTGTGCTGAGACTTTTGTCTGTCCAAATTGTGCTTTTGTGTCCTGTGTGCCATTCCATTTGTCATCTGTTGTATTTGTAATTGTCTCAGTAAATCAGTGTACGTGTGTTTTTGTCATTTTTTGTGTCTGATTTTGTCTTTGTACTGTTGGGAATGTGTAGTGGGTAGTGTTAGTTGGGGTATTGTTGGGCTGTTTGTGGGTTCTTTTTATTTCAGTTTCCCAGCTTCTTTCCCTGTATTTTCCTATGTTCCCTTTGCTATCCCTATAACTTTTTGTCATGTTGGGAAGGCCATGCCTTGGGAGAATGGGTGAGGAGGATCTGGGTGCTTTTATTTGGTTGGTGTGCCACTTCCCACCCCTGATGTTAGAGGCTGGTGGCAAGTTGATACAGGGGTATCACACAGAGGCGAGGAGGCTCAGGTGGTCCAACGTGCTGTACCATCTGAAGAGAATATTCAACACTCTGCACAATGACCATCAACTCAAGCATCGCTGGGCTGACCTTGTTGCCAGAGAACAAGACCTGCTGGACCACCTGGGTGTGGTAATTGGTGGCCGTGTTGGTGAGTACAATTCAGACTAATGTGCACATTTAAATGCTCTGTAGTGACAGTAGCAGATTTGTTGACATGCTGCATGCAATGTTTGGGGACATGTGGAATGCAAGTTAAATATACAGTGGCTCTGATTTATATAATATTTGCTACACATTACTGTCATTTGTTGATGCAAGAGCTGCACAAACTTACAAAACACAACTTGATCTTGTCAATTAGTGCTGCTTTGACGTCAGTAGAGGATGGCAATGTGGTTCAAACTTATGTTTTATTCATGGTCTGTGAGTGTCCCAGGAATGAGATGTATTTCACATGCTAAAGCAAGGAATGAATGTAGTTGTCAAAGCCCAGCTCACCTGAGTTCTTGTTCAGTTCTGATGGAGGTTGAAGACAATCCGACCCCACCCTGAAACTGCTTGTTCCAGCACACTGGTTTTTAAAACAGTGCACGAAGAACAGAAGCTCAAGGGAAGGGGGGAAGTGGATAAAATAAAAAAGAGAGACAACACCGTTCTTGCGTTTCCACTGTTGAAGTGCTGCACAAATCTGCGGCCCTTTCTGACTTCTGTAGAAACTGGTGCCTATTGAAACATAAACAAAGAACAGATAAGTGCAATCTATTCCTAAATGGGTTCCTGACTATCCCTTTATTTATTAGAAATTCTCTTCTAAAAGTACCTCTTGGATCCTGGTCTCTAGTTTCCAGGTTCGGAATGTGTTACTGCTCTGGGATGTGTTTTCTATTACTGTAAAGCTTCTAAAACATTAAACAAATACCGTTATCAGAATTACCAATATCAAACATTCATCATAATATAACTAAAGCCTAAATTCCCAATAGCAGACTCACTTTTCCCATATTTCCAGAATCTTTTATAAAACAAATACTGTACTTTTACATCAAAATACAGCATGTAATTTGTGCAAGTCCTTGATTTACTGTTTGCCTTGCTGTCAATGGTTTCCACTGTTCGATTACCAAAAGTTCCATGAAAAAAAAACAATGTCCGCTTCACAAAGTTCCGCAAAATACTCCTGCAACAAAGAGCCTGAATCACAATGCTCGTGGAAGGCACTTCGCCTCAAACTGTCTATACACGAATCCAGAAATTGCCGTCAAAGCTCCCTCAGGTAATAAAAAGTTTTGCACTTACTTGTTGCTGGCAAGAGATACTGATCAGTCTAACCTTGTCTTCTTTCTCTTTTGCAGGTTACTCGTAGGAGAGAGGCTGAGGCAAGGAGGAACCGGAAACCGGAAGAAGGAAGAGCCAGCAGCTGCGCCCATTGAAGTCAAAGAAAGTCAGTCAAGAGCAGGAGTGCCAGCGCCGAGGGATCTGTTCTCAGGTAAGCGGGAGGTAGACGAGCACAAGCACTGGGTGAGGCTCGGGGGATGCCTTTTATAGACAGGGCTGGGTGTGGTTCGAAGAGCTGGGTGTGGTTTGAAGGGCTGGGTGTGGTCCTCACATGCTGCACATGTTCTTGGAAGGTGTGCAGAGCTGGGTGTGGTTTGAAGAGCTGGGTGTGGTCCTCACATGCTGCACATGTTCTTGAAAGGTGTGCAGAGTTTCAGTTATTATGCAAATGAGTTGGATTAACACATGGCCTAGGGAGGAGTGTTTTAAAGAAGCCTTGGTAAAAGCAAGGCCCAATGTGTAAACAAAACAGCACATTAAACAATATACACAGAAGCCTAGGGGGGGGGGGAAGGTGAGATAACAAGAAAGGCTTTCAATAGTAAGTTTAAAAGGGAGCTATTACAGAACCCACTAGTGCAGTGAGAGGGGACATGCTCTTTGCTGTGTACAAACCCTAACAGTTGCCCCCCTCAAAGGCCCTCCTACAGGACGGGGTTTTCCTGGATTTTTTAAATAAAACCGTCTAATCAGCTGTGGGGCATGTACATATGATGCTGGTTCCCATGAATTCTCAGATTCATCATATCCTTTCCATTCTACTAAATAAAACAGACGTCCACTAATTCTTTTTGAGTCTTTTATGCTTTTCACTTCATATTCCAGATTTCCCTTAATTGGTATGGGTGGAGGTGGTGGTTCAGGTCGGGTTTTTGAGTTGTACGGCTTAAGCAAGGACACATGGAATGTAGTATGTACTGGATATTCTTTTGGTAAATCTAATTTTACTGTTACCGGGTTTACTATGGCAGTTATACTAAAGGGTCCAATGAAACGTGGTTGCAGCTTTCGGGATCCCTCTATGTTTAGGTTCTTTGTGGAGAGCCATACCTTGTCACCAATTTTATACATTGGGGCCTCAGATCTGTGTTTGTCTGCTTGTCTTTTCATGCTTTCCTTGTACTTTAATAAATGTTTCCTGGCTTTGTCTTGTATGTCACCTAACCTCGTTAGTCTATCCGTTACTGTAGGCAACAGGGAATCTTCTAACAAAATGGGTATAGCTCTTGGATGATACCCCTGCAAGAAATAGAATGGTGAGCAAAGTAGAGCTGAATGCTCAGTATTATTATAAACAAACTCTGCGACAGGAAGAGCTTCCAACCATTCACTAGAATAATCAGCCAATAAACAACGTAGCGTTTGAAGTAAGGTTTGGTTCAGTCGTTCAGTCTGTCCATCTGTCTCTGGGTGGAAAGCAGTGGATAAGGCCACATCTATTTTCAGTTTTTCACATAATTTTTTCCAAAATCTGGAGTTGAACTGGCTCCCTCGGTCTGACACCACTTTGCTTGGCAAACCATGTAAACGCACAATTTCCCTTATAAAAATATCGGCAAATTCTGCTGCCGTGGGTAATTTCCGTAATGGTACAAAATGTGCCATTTTAGATAAAAAATCCACTATAACCAACACTGTTGTGAAGGATTTTACAGGTGGTAAACCTACAATAAAGTCTACGCTCACAGTGTGCCAAGGTTGTTTGGGTGTTGGCATTGGTATTAACAAGCCGTCAGGAGCCTTATGAGAAGATTTATGTCTTGCACAAATTGGACAGGTAGTGACAAATTGCTTAATGTCCTTTCTTATAGTGTCCCACCAAAAGTGTTTTTGCACATTTTCCAGGGTTTTTACCCAACCAGGATGACCTGCCAACGGTGAGGCGTGATGCCAAATTATCACCTGTGTTTGTAATTCAGAGGTGGGCACTAACAGCATGTTGTCGTGATACAATAAACCTCGTTGTATTGTGTTATGGGAATCCTTTAACCAATCCTGAGGTGCTATTTGCATGTGTGCATTATATAGATCTGTGATGAAATCCTTCTGTTGTACTGGTGCCAACAACTTTTGGGGAGGAATAATGGGTTCTCCTATTTTATCTTGTTTCATGTCTGAGGTATGTCCGTATCTAGATAACACATCAGATTGAATTTGTTGTGCACCTGGTCTATAGGTTATAACAAAGTCAAATGTGCTAAAAAAATTTAACCAGCGCATCTGACGTGGTGTTAGTGCTTTAAGTGATCCAAAAAACTGTAGGTTCTTATGGTCAGAAAAGATTGTAACTGGGTACTTGGCTCCCATTAAATGGTGCCTCCATTCTGAAAAGGCTACTTTGATAGCTAGTAGTTCCCTTTCAGCCACAGTGTAATTTTGTTCAGCTGGCAATAACTTTTTGGAATAGAAGGCTATAGGATGTAACTGGCCATCTACTGCATCTCGTTGAGAGAGAACTCCTCCTAAAGCTACTTGTGAAGCATCTGCTTCAACAAAAAAGGGCAAGTCAGGATCAGGATGTTTCAGAATTGGGGCTGAAGTGAACTTTTGTTTTAGGAGTTGAAAGGCGTGTGCCGCCTCATCAGTCCAAAGAAATCGTTGCCCTTTCCGCAACAAGGTAGTTATTGGGGCCGCAATGTCTGCAAAATGTGCAATAAACCTCCTATAAAAATTGGCGAAACCCAGAAATTTCTGAATATCTTTTACAGAGGATGGTTCTGGCCAATCAGCAATAGCACTGATTTTCTTTACATCCATAGTTATTCCTTGAGGTGACAGGCAGTATCCTAAAAAGTCCACCTTGTTGACATTAAAAGTACACTTTTCTAACTTAGCAAAAAGATGATTTTCTTTTAACTTTGATAATACTGCACGAACATGTTGGGTATGTTCTTCTGAGTTCTTAGAGTAAATGAGGATGTCGTCTATGTATACTATGACACAAACGTCCAGGAATTCGTGTAGGACCTCATTTATAAAGAACTGAAAGGCCGCAGGGGCATTACATAACCCAAAGGGCATTACTGTGTACTCAAATAAACCAAACTTTGTCTTGAAAGCTGTCTTCCACTCATCCCCCTCTTTTACTCGGACCAGGTGGTAAGCTCCCCGCAGATCTAGTTTAGTGTATACAGTAGAATGTCTTAATTGATCCAACAACACAGGTATTAGAGGAAGAGGATATTTATTCTTTATTGTAGCCTTATTTAGTCCTCTATAATCGATACACGCGCGCAGGGATTTATCCGGCTTCGGGATAAAAAAGAGTGGAGATGACACCGGAGATGTGGAATGACGGATGAACCCAGACTGTAGTAGGTCATCTAGGTAGGTTCTTAAGTATTTGGTTTCTTCGTCAGTCAAAGCATATACTCTGTTATTAGGTAAAGGGGCCCCTGGGATAAGATCTATACGGCAGTCATAAGACCGATGTGGGGGCAGCACACTAGCCTTTACTGGATCAAAGACGTCTTTAAAGTCAGAATATTCAGGAGGGAGACTTGGTTCATCTTGTGTAACACTAGCACAGTGTAATACTGTGCTCTGTTCTGTACCTGCTTCTTGATAGCAATTGGTTCTACAGAAAGAGGAATCCAAAGTAACGGTTCTATTCACCCAATCAATTTTTGGGTTATGAGTTGTTAACCAGGGTACCCCGAGAATCAAACCAAAATTAGGAGTATCTATCAGATCAAAGCTAATCACCTCTGTGTGCCCATTCTGACAGACCATAACAAGTGGACTTGTTTGTTTTGTGATTAATCCAGAGGTCAATTCTGACCCATCCACTGCACATACTGCTTCTGGACAAGGCTTTAGGCACATAGGAAGTCCTAAGATTTCAGCTAACTTATTATCCACAAAATTTCCTGTCGCGCCTGAGTCCAGTAGGACAGGGAGAGAATGCCTCACTTGGGTAGTAACAATTAAAACGACCTGAATTATGAAATGTCTAGGTATGTGCGGTACCCTGAAGGCTGCAGCATTAGAGGTTTGATTAAGATGTTTTCTCGAACAAGTAACCTCTCCCCTTGTCGAGCTTAATCGTTTCCCGATTCAGTTGAGGAGGTGGAGGAAACAGCACCCTTTCGTGGAGTTTTAGGCTTTACTGGACATTCTCTGGCAAAGTGACCTGCCCTGCCACAATATAAACATAATTGACATTTTCTCCTTCTTTCTTTTTCCTCTGATGTGAGTGGACCTCTGAGTGTCCCTATTTGCATAGGCTCTGGTTCAGGGAGTTTATTATCTGTGTCTTTCTTCTCGTGTCTAATAAAAGTTAACTGTGATTCCAGTTTGTATTTATCTCCCTTTCTTTCTCCTAGTCTATGTTCTAATTTCACAACTAAATCTACAAAGTCCGAATAGTCTTTTGGCAAATCAACGATATGAGCCAGCGCGTCTTTTAACTCGTCTCTCAAACCTTTATAAAAAAGGGAGACACGCTTTTCCTCTGGCCACTGTGTCTCGGTGAGTAAACGATTAAAACTAGTGAGATAGGTCAATAAATCCTTGTTACCTTGTTTAAGATTTAAAAGCTCATTATCACTTGCCTGCATGAAAGTGTGTTTTGCAAAAAGGCTGGTCATGGTACGTTTAAATTGATTCCAATTATGGAGGATGGGATCATCTCTATCCACGAAAGGAATTGACCAATTGGCTGCTGTGCCACCCAAATAAGACAAGACGAACGCCACTTTCGTATCATCAGTAGGGAACTGTTGTGGCTTACAAATGAAGTGTAATTGACATTGATTGATAAAAACATGGAATTTGTTACTATCTCCATGAAAACGTTCAGGTGCTGCTAAGGGCACAACATTAGGAACATTAACAGTAACCTCAACTGGGGAAGGCAAAGTTGTATGTTTTGATGGCGCCCCTGCCTCTGAGGAGGTTTTAAACAAAGGCGTAGAAGCTGTGTTCCACTGAGATCCCCTAAATTTATACCTGCTTAAATCCTGTTTTAAAGAGGTATTCTCCATCTTTAATCTCTCTATTTCCTCTTGCATATGTTGCAAGATGCCAGACACTGATTCATTATGAGCCAAGTCCTCATTTAGGGCCTGCGCCATATCCGTGACGTCAATGCCCTGTATTTCTTCCCCGGTATTCATCGTCCACCAGAACTGAATTTTTTTTTAAGGCTTGTGCTTCTGTCAAAGCCCAGCTCACCTGAGTTCTTGTTCAGTTCTGATGGAGGTTGAAGACAATCCGACCCCACCCTGAAACTGCTTGTTCCAGCACACTGGTTTTTAAAACAGTGCACGAAGAACAGAAGCTCAAGGGAAGGGGGGAAGTGGATAAAATAAAAAAGAGAGACAACACCGTTCTTGCGTTTCCACTGTTGAAGTGCTGCACAAATCTGCGGCCCTTTCTGACTTCTGTAGAAACTGGTGCCTATTGAAACATAAACAAAGAACAGATAAGTGCAATCTATTCCTAAATGGGTTCCTGACTATCCCTTTATTTATTAGAAATTCTCTTCTAAAAGTACCTCTTGGATCCTGGTCTCTAGTTTCCAGGTTCGGAATGTGTTACTGCTCTGGGATGTGTTTTCTATTACTGTAAAGCTTCTAAAACATTAAACAAATACCGTTATCAGAATTACCAATATCAAACATTCATCATAATATAACTAAAGCCTAAATTCCCAATAGCAGACTCACTTTTCCCATATTTCCAGAATCTTTTATAAAACAAATACTGTACTTTTACATCAAAATACAGCATGTAATTTGTGCAAGTCCTTGATTTACTGTTTGCCTTGCTGTCAATGGTTTCCACTGTTCGATTACCAAAAGTTCCATGAAAAAAAAACAATGTCCGCTTCACAAAGTTCCGCAAAATACTCCTGCAACAAAGAGCCTGAATCACAATGCTCGTGGAAGGAACTTCGCCTCAAACTGTCTATACACGAATCCAGAAATTGCCGTCAAAGCTCCCTCAGGTAATAAAAAGTTTTGCACTTACTTGTTGCTGGCAAGAGATACTGATCAGTCTAACCTTGTCTTCTTTCTCTTTTGCAGGTTACTCGTAGGAGAGAGGCTGAGGCAAGGAGGAACCGGAAACCGGAAGAAGGAAGAGCCAGCAGCTGCGCCCATTGAAGTCAAAGAAAGTCAGTCAAGAGCAGGAGTGCCAGCGCCGAGGGATCTGTTCTCAGGTAAGCGGGAGGTAGACGAGCACAAGCACTGGGTGAGGCTCGGGGGATGCCTTTTATAGACAGGGCTGGGTGTGGTTCGAAGAGCTGGGTGTGGTTTGAAGGGCTGGGTGTGGTCCTCACATGCTGCACATGTTCTTGGAAGGTGTGCAGAGCTGGGTGTGGTTTGAAGAGCTGGGTGTGGTCCTCACATGCTGCACATGTTCTTGAAAGGTGTGCAGAGTTTCAGTTATTATGCAAATGAGTTGGATTAACACATGGCCTAGGGAGGAGTGTTTTAAAGAAGCCTTGGTAAAAGCAAGGCCCAATGTGTAAACAAAACAGCACATTAAACAATATACACAGAAGCCTAGGGGGGGGGAAGGTGAGATAACAAGAAAGGTTTTCAATAGTAAGTTTAAAAGGGAGCTATTACAGAACCCACTAGTGCAGTGAGAGGGGACATGCTCTTTGCTGTGTACAAACCCTAACAGTAGTCCCCAATTATATGGAATACATGTCTGAACTGTATTCATGGCCACACGTACAAAGTTCTTCCTAACCTCTGGTAATATCTTAGGCTGATACTTTGACTTGGTTTGTGCAGCATTTAAATTAGAAATGGATGCCAAAGTAATGCACACAAGATAATATCTAAATGTTTGGTGCTACTTTCCATAGCTGTAGTGTAAAACATGAAGCAAATGCTACACATTGAAGAAAAGTAAAATATCTGTCCCTCTGTTCATTGTTCCTGTGTGTTTTAATTTGCCCTGGGCACAATTGCTGGAACACAGCTGATGCATTTGCCATCTGTGTCACTTTATAGCCATGCAATTCTCATACGTTAATTGGTCTTCATGGGATACATGAACTTGGTGAATGCATGGTCACAAATTGTTACTTGCATGATGTTGTGCAAGGGACCCCTGACTGCTTCCATCATACATATAAAGTGAAGAAATAGTTAGCTAGTTTACGTTTGGTACACCCCTTCCGATCTAGTGCAGCATATGTACAATAGTTAACTTCTCAGTATGAAGGCTATCACAGAAATGGTAGTATGCTAAGATCAGCAGACCAGCATTCCTGTGACTGCTGACATTCCCAAGGTGCATACAAATTGAGACCTACCTCATCAAGATTGGCACAGTAGGACATTTGCTAAACCAAGTTTCAATTAGGGAACAGTGTCAGTTTGTTGCATACCCACAGATCACCCAACTTGGCAAATGTAAGATGATGAATGTGGCTAACTGTGATTTACAATAAATGCTATAGGTACACAGGGTAATGAGTAACACATTTCAGGTGCAATGACTACACCTGTGACCATGCATTCTGTCACGGATGATCAAAATGGACACTGTCAGCATATATTTCTTTGTTGTTTTGATTTAGATAAATGGCCAATCCATGTTTAGCATAAGATTGTCATCAAGTAACACACAGGATCCCTGCCATCATGGCGTCATAGGGGCCATATACACCTCTGGGTACACTGGCAATGTGGCATATGTAACCTACAGACAACACAGGCACACATATAATGGACCATAGAAAGCTCAATAATTCATGAGCTAAACTCAACCCACATGAGCATCACACAGTAATTGATTGTCCCTTGATGCACAAGCCACAATACCTGAGTGACTGGTATTGCGGTGCACCAGGAATGTGGCTTGGCATGTCTCTCATAACAACAAATGAAGAAATGGAGTACCCTCTATAAATAAATCTGGACCCAATTGAGTAATCATGCTTGTCCCCACATGATTGTTATGGCCACTGCATGTGTGCATATGTGTGTGTATCGCTCACTGGACTGACAGAGTCAATATATGTTTGCAGTGGTATGTCTGTTGGGGTGTCTACATGCCTGAGGTGCTGGTCTATCATATGTAATGTCACACACAGTGAGTTTTTTTCCAAGTGTTGTACAGTGCACAGACATTGAGCACATTTCACCCTTCCATGTTTTACAGGTGGACCAGCCCCCTACACAATTGGGGAAGTGGCTCGATTTGAGGACCCAGACATATCCAGTAAGTGTATGATATGTTAGTTCTGTGTTGTGTTTGAAGCTGTTGTGTGATTGACTCCTGTGTGTCGGACACATAGCAAGGTATGATGTGCTGGCACATGATCTGAAATGTGACTTGACTGGAGTTTGACTTGTTTTTCCATATTTGAGTTGGACAATCAGTGGTGCAGAGTCATATTTTGGGAATCTAGTGTTGCGCTGTAGGCATGGGCAGGTGAACAGGGTGATATCTGTTGCTACATTTATGCCAATGAAAATTTTGGAGGTAGCCATTTTCATGATTTAGTCAGCAAGTCATACCCTGATTCACACAGACCAGTGATGTCAAAGTATTACCCACAGACTTGAGCCTCCCTGTTAACTAATGAACATGTAGGACTGTATGTTTGAATTCCTAGCAGCATCTAGCTCCACATGTTGTGTTACGCTTATGTGGCACTTGAGTAGAATTTCATAGGTGTGAATGCAGCTCAAGCCCAGATGGGTGCTTGCATCTATGTGCTTGTTTTTGGAAAGGTATTAGTGATATCAAATGATGTGGACAATTGTCCACATTTAGGAACATAAATGTGGATGTGATTGTCCATTGTTTGTGTCTATCCTAGTTGGAAGCCCTCCTTACTTGTGGTGGGTTGACTAAACCCATGGACAGCTGTCCACAGCTTCCTGGCTGTCCTTGATGTTTGAAAGTATGTGTTGCATGTGCACCACCCCCTGAGGCACAGGGTTAGGTTTATGAAATATGTGCAGCTAGGTATGAGGATCCCAGTGTAGAAGACAGACATGTAATTCCAACATTCATTTGTTCCAACCTAGGATATTCCCTCATGATTAGCAACTGCATACCGTCCTGGCAATTCAATTTACAAATCACAGATCATGTGGACCTTGATTGTGATCCAGAAGATAGTCATTAGTTGGACTGTCACATGTGGATTACTGCAGCATTTGTTATGTGACTAATGGCAGAACAATGATGCATAGATCATTTAAGTAGTTACATACCTTTTTGAGCATTGCTGTGCTGTTAGATAGGAGCTGTGTAGGCTGCGTTGGCATGTAATTCCTCAGGGACAATCTAAAATCTGAACTGTGATTTGGGCTTTTAAAGCTAATTTTAAGCAAGTGTTTGAATATCATCAGTAGATGTATCACACAGTGATGTAACTAATGTTTGGCTTTCTCTTTTTTTACAGCTGCCAAGATGGATGCCAATCAGATCCGAGAATTCCAGAGGAGGCCGATGCGTTACCGCCACATTCTAGATGTTCCCCCACATGGTACTGCGTTATCACCATGAGAGAGCCACAGGGGTCTGGAGGGCATTTGCCCAAGGGGGGCCATCCTTGACCACAACAGGCACCACCACCAGCACCACCACTCCAACCCACGTTGCACCAAGGATGACAGCCACCGTTGCAGGTCCCTCAACATCATCTGCATCTGGCCCACTGACAGCAGCTCCTGCACCTCCCCCTCCAAGCATGGCACCGGCACCGGCACAACCATCCACTAGTGGCACACAGACCACCACTGCTGCAGTCATAGACAATGCGAAATTTATGAAAATGCAACGTGATATGCAATGGATGTTGCGCAGGATGGACAGGCTGCAGCAGGAGGTGTCCCGCAATATCAGGAGACTGCGTGGGATAAAGAAGATCCTGCGGAGGGCAAACTTCTGAATGTTGGACCCTCAGCCATGATTCCCTCTCCTCCGTCCTCTTTCCTGGTTCTTATATTTAGTGGGTTTAGGGGCTTAGTGTTAGGTTAGAATATGCAGTTAGTTTAGTTAGTTTAAGTGGGTTGGGGGTGGAGGGTATTATATTTTAACATGTGTTTTTTTTGTGGGTGGGTGGGGGATGATGTTGGGGTTTATGTGTATAAAAATAATAAAAATACCAAAAAATATATATAAAAAAATACCAGAAAAATATATGTTTAGGATGAGATAGTATGTGTTTAGGTTAGTATATGTTGTCCTACATGTGTCCCGTCATATAAGGGGGGTGGGAGGTTGATGTTTAGAGTGTTTAGTTAAATGTGATAAGTAAGTTTAGAATAGGGTCGTTAAGGCCAGTTGTGGGTAATGTGTACTTAGGATAGGTTAGGTTAGTTAAGGTGTTTCCCCTAGTTTTAGTATCCTTTTTTATTTTTAATAAATATTTAAGTACTCCTTTACAGTATGTGTCATATGCTTGGGGAACAGGGCCTTAGCGTGGTTGAACAGTGTCAATTTAGTATTAGCATTTCTGTTCCATCCTGCATCCAATGAATTCCAATTGAGCTGTCACATTGTCAGCTACACCAAAGCTACTGCTCTATGCATCTGCTATCCATTGCACCCACCACTCAAGGTTACTATAGTTCCCAATGTGTTGTTAAGTTTGGATGTATGTTTTCAATCTGTCATAGTTTTGAGGCCAGATTTGGAATCGTGGGCACTGTGGTACGTCTGCCTGCAGCCTGATGTTCATGTGAACCCTGATAAGGTGAGTGATGGTATAATCTTATGTAGTATAGTATACACAACTCACACCTGTCATTTCTTACATTTTAATGCCAGGTTACATATTTGTCCATACACTCGTACACATCCATTCCTGCTGTATGGTGTGTGTGTGTGATGAAAGTTTAGAGTCAGATGTCACGTACCTAAAGATTGTCCAGAAGGAAAATTTGAGCACATTGATTTTCTGCTTAAACATCCCTTGAAGCAGACTTTTTCTGTTCAACACAGCATTCTACTGTTATTTTTCTATTTACTTCAGAAATAACCCTCAGGAAGCGCAGATGATGACACAATCCAGACCCCTGTGCATAATTATCAGCCCACAATCTTTCAAGGCAGTTGTATTGACATTCGATGGCCATTGACATGTGACATACATCACTAATCTCCTACACAGTTGAAGTGTCACATTACACAGAGACAAAATGGTTGTGTAAGTGCTATTTATTTTAAAGTGCTGTAGTGCAATATTTACATAGTCCAGGATTGTGAGTTCATTAGTGTGACACATTCTATTGTGATACTACACAGGTGCAATGGGACATGTCATTGGACATGCTGGGGTGAAGTATCATACAGTGCAGAGGAACATGACTTGCCAATGAGGTAGTGAGAGACAATCACAGAGCATAGTGTCAAGGTGAACAGTGGGCTGGAGAACAGTGCATGTGAGCAGACTGGCATTTTGACAAGCACAGGACCTAGGATATAAGTGGCCATTTGGCATGGACTTGTGCTACCGGGTACTCTTATGGGTGAAGGTGATCTGCTCCATGTCTTTATCTTCTGATGTGTGTCTTGCCTCCTCTGCCCTTGGTGGTGGTGGGTTCGAAGGGGCAACACACACTTCAGTGTTTGAAGACGTGGAGTAAGAAATCCTGATAGCTGCCAACTGTGGGGCTATTAAGGGCAGTACTGCAGCGAGGAGGAGCTGCTGGTTCTTAAGTATAGCAGCCAAAACACTGTGGTAGGCAGCCAGGTCGGCACTGAGGGGGGTCAATATTGCATTTGTGCACATAGTGAAAGGTTTGGTGTGCGAGGTGTTGTGGCAACTCCCTTACTGCTGTTCTGATTTCCTTCACACTTTGTTGAAATACTTGCAGGATAGATGTTCGCCCTTGCATGGCTGCTGCCTGTTTTGCAGCTGACATCATGCACGAACGCACCCCTTCTAGGCTGGCTGCCAAATTTTGCATCCCCACCCGCACCTCCTTGCCCAGCTCCCGCTGTACTCCAACTACAGGCCTCTTAAAGCTGGTGCCAGTGTCGTCAGAGTCCTCTGCTGGGTTGGAGCTGGCAGGTCGTACAATTTTGGTGGTGGGTGGGTCCTCTGTGATGGCTACTACTTCTGTGCTCCTCCTTGTGACTGAAGGTGGGGTCTGGAGGGTTCCAAGGACATCTTGGAGGGTCTGCTGGCTGATGGTTGTCAGCTCATCATCCATGTCATCAGGGAAGTCCAGGGTCTCAGCATTGTGTACTGCTGATGTTGGGAAATGTGTGCTACATTGGATTGCACTGATGGTCCTGGCAGTGTTCCATTTCCTCTTATGACTGTGCGGGTGTGTTTCACTAGCTGGAAACAGATCTCCTCCCCCTCAATGCTGTTGTCTTAGCACTATGACACTTTGCAGATATTGTGACCCAGGCACAGGGTAGACCCTGACATGTGCAGCATGGGTATGACATTACTGCTGTGTACCTCATAATGTTGCATACAATACCTGATGTTTGTTGCACCTATGGACCTGGGCATTTGACAGGATTTGCACATTTATATTCATTACAGGGGGTTGATAACGTTGTCATCCTGAACCTTCTAATTTGAGTGTGTTTGATCCATGGGCACATAACAGCCATTAGCTACTTGACCTGCACACACAGCAGAGGTGGTAGTGGCAACTGTTGTCAATGGTAAACACCACTTGCGGATATGGCCTGAGACTGGAAATTAAGCCCTAGTTCATGTAGCGACAATTCCAGCTGTTGTGTGACAGCAGGCCAGTTTTACTGCTAGACTGGCTTTGCTTTTCAAACATCCTTGACATGGCTAAGTACCCCCATGCAAATGTTGTTGGTGTAGTGTTGTGCTGTGCCCCAGGTTTATTCTGCACAGCTCATGCCCCCGTGCCATGCCCATTTGCTCTTTTCACTACCTGATTATCATGGCTTACATTTATCGTGTAGTAGGTATGTGCCCGAAACCTGCTTGCTTTTAACAATTAAGCATTTTAGTTCCCCATGCCACTTACTATGCATCTGTGTTGTCTTCTGGTAGTCTGTGCTGTCTTGTACTTGAATCCCTATGATGATCTCCTCAGGGATGACGGCTGCCACCATCTCCTCCATGTGGTCCAGGGCTTCCTGTTGTGCTGGACTCCCACCTCCAGTCTGCAGTGCTGCCTTCCTGTTCCAGGCCATGTTTTCCTTGGTCCTGCGCTTGCAGCCATGCCAGTGTTTCTTGCACTCGATGACTGTTTTCCATACTTCTGCCACACTGTTTATCTTGTCAACAATTTGTTGCCAAATTGCCTACTAATTGGCAATTTAGAGGTGACAAAAAGTTGGTGCTGGTGTTCCGTCATTTCTTTTACCAGTATTTCCTGATCCTCTGCACTGAACCAACACTTCCTTTTCTTCTTCTCCCTTTCCTGGGTCTTGTGTGGGTCCTCCTGGCTGGTTCCTGGTCGGTTGTCATCTTCCTGGGGTCTCTCAAAGCTTCTAGGATCCATTTTGGCTCCCCTTTGCATATTTTGCTGTGTTTGTGCTGCTTTTTGATGCAATGGCGGCCAAACAAGGCACGTATCTGGTTTGCAACGTCATAAACCGCATAAAAGTCATTTTCGCTGTGTTAACGTTGTTTTTCTTTATGACGTAGCACATTGGTTTGAGTAAAAAAAAATGACTCTAACAGGTGGTTTGCTCCATAGACCTCCAATACCGTTGAATCAGCTTGATGAGCTAGGCATAAATGAGATGGGATAGCGATGGCTACATCGTTTTTTGAAAGCTAGAGAAATTCATCTAAAACTCGGGACTTATCTCTCTGAAAAGAAAAAGGCTGCTTGTGGAGTTTCACTGAGGTTAATATTGTCAAGTCTTGGTTAATCCACACATGACACCTCTTGCACAGCTGATGGAATCATTTAGCCAATTGGCTCTGATGTATGTGGATTACATTTGATTCAAAGTTTAAAGCTGAAAACGTTATTAATGGCATGACTAAAATCCATCACTTAATTACGTAAAACTATCTTATATTAAATAGTGGCAAAACTGAAATCCTTCTGTCATTTTATCAGCGTGAAATATAAGTATCTGGATTTCCACTTTAGGACAATGCCCCAAACCAGTAAAGCTAGTGATCAATCCTGAAAATAAATTTGTCTCAATGTTGTCAATGAATAAACAGATAAAATTGGTTGTTCAGTCATGTTTTTCCAACTATGACTCCTGACACATAATCTATTTACGTTCCAACTGAAAAAATGCAAATTATAAATGACTGTGCCAGCCAACCAGGACTATTGTTATTTCATGTATTTGGATACACCAGCTGGACCTGAATATTAGGTAGTATGACTTGATTTTGCATGGGCTGATGGAACTTCACTGATTGCTAGTGAGACCATTGACTGATTGTTCCCTTGTCTGTTCAGCTGACCAAGGATAGGGTCTGCAGCCAAGGGTCATGACCCCATATGCACATCCCCATATGGATGCCCAATGGAGCTACAACCATGCACTTAACAGGACCTGATCTATAGTGTAGTGGACTTTTGTAGTCATTAGGTCACCCGTTTGCTGTCTTGAAATGTCCAGGGGAGATTGTTGAACTTCCCTGCTATAGCATGTAAGATCATACTTTTGTGCTGCATTTTGTACAACATATGTGTGCTGACCAATGTTCCACGGGACGAGGGAAATGAGGACCATGAAGGCCCAGAGGATGATGACGAGGAAGATGAGAAACAACACTAGAATGTGCCCTCAATTGCTGGAACACGACAGAGAGACCAAATTGTGCAGACCTTTTTTGCTGATGCATTTGTCACATCAAGGGATAACAAATAAATGGAATACATGAAAAAATTTAATGAAATGACAATTAATTTAGGAACACTACCATTGTGTTAGCAATCTTACTTCATGGTTGGTGTAAACATCAAAATACTCACATCATACATGCTAGTAATTGGAACACAACAAAGGAATGTAGCAATGTGTAACAAGCAGCGCTGCACAACATCCTGTAAATCCAATAAAAAAAAATTGGCCTCAACCCGATTTGCGCCATTTTTTTTTACGCCCAACCCAAATTGAAATGACTCCTGTCTTAGCAAAGACAGGAGTCATGCCCCCTTGCCCAATGGCCATGCCCAGGGGACATATGGTCATTGGGCATAGTGGCATGTAGGGGGGCACAAATCAGGCCCCCCTATGCCACCAAAAAAAATCGAAAAAATATACTTACCTGAACTTACCTTAACTTCCCTGGGATGGGTCCCTCCATCCTTTGGTGTCCTCCTGGGGTGGGCAAGGGTGGCAGGGGGTGTTCCTGGGGGCATGGGAGGGCACCTCTGGGCTCCTTCTGAGCCCACAGGTCCCTTAACGCCTGCCCTGACCCAGGCGTTAAAAAACGGCGCCCATCATGCTGGGTGCCGTTTTTTAAGGCCTGCCCCCTCCTGTGCGTCAAAATGACGTCACAGTATAAATATGGGGCACAGGCCTTAAAGTCATTTTTTAGAAGGGAACGCCTACCTTGCATATAATTAACGCAAGGCTGGCTCACCCTTCTAAAAAATGGCGCACATGGTGGAACTTTGACGCCCGCTGCGTCGGACGTCAAAGTATAAATATGGGGCAGTGTTTGCGCCGAATGTGCGTCAAAAAGTTTGACGCACATTCGGCGCAAACAGAGTATAAATATGCCCCATAGTATGTGTATGGGAACACAGTCCAACACCTACAGTCTACATACGCTACATCAATGTCTTCAAGCACATACTAAATCCAATGTAAACTCTCACAGTACACATGTACCTACCTAGTACCAATGCTACCACACTTGCCCCACTAGGCAAAGATGCAACTTAAACAAGCAGGGATGTGTCTTACCATGTTGGTGTGTTCCATTCAGACACAAGCAATGTATTAACTACTACAACTACATTTTTGTGTGATTGTAAAAAAATAACAAAAGGAGTCAGTATATGAAACATTTGCCCAGACCTAATTACTAACAGAAAGGTGATTCCAGGCAAGGTACCATACACTGATGCATTCAAAGTCATAGTTTCAGATCATAGTAAAGAATGCTCAGGTGATCATCTTGTCCAAATCCATATCCATATTATAAGCACAAGTAACCCCGCAATATAGAACATACTGTGATGCATGGCAATAGGAAACTTGTACCTCCTTGGAATAAATCAGACTTGTTTTGGCTCACAAGCTGGCCTCGTGGTGATCACCAAAATATAGATAAAGATTTGAGGCAAACCCTAATGTGCACGTGCAACATATATCCTTCCAGACCCAAGCCCATACAGCAGATGTTTGTACAACACAACACAACACGATTTGGTGGTCGTTGGTAATGACTCTCTGGTGACTGTTGCTGTGCACATATCAACATGTGTCATATAATGCCTAGACACATCCATTGCAAATCTAGACAGTCAATCTGTCACCGGGATGCCACATACACTGTAGACTGGCTGCACGAACCTGTGCATGTCACTCTCTGAGAAGGTAATGCATCCACAAGACATCCTAGGATAGCAATGTATATAGATATGGGAGCATGAACCACAGTCTGGTGTTGTTGGTGTCCCACTACTGCTGGGCCTCTAGTGGCACAAGCCTCTCAACCATATCCATGAGGACATGCTAAGTCACCCTGTGTGGCTCACCCTGGCTTCATAGCTAAGGAGTAAATGAAGGCACCTCAAAAGGCTTCCCTGGTTTACTTTGGTGCCATAGGTGCATTGGAGGGGCCTTGTGGGGGCTGTTGCCAAGCAACACCCATGGATATTCAGAATGACACATGTGAACCTATGGATGTAAACCTGGTGCCATAGAAAAGCCCTGTATATTCACCCATTCTCATGTCAAGTTGCATTATACTTCACTTTTCTGCACATAAACTGTCCATGGTCTTCTGTTTTCATGTGCTTTGTGTGCTGCAAGATGTAGCACACATGGAAGAGAAAAATCAAAGGAGATGTTTACATTTTCTCCTTGTTACACCTCTTCCAGGGAGGGGGTACATTTTTTGATCTGCACCAGGTTTACATGAGTCGTATAATCCGGGTCATTGTCAAACTCCATAGGTGTTGCATGTGAACACCCGAAACAAGACACTTGCAATACCTCCTTGAAGCAGAGTCAAGAAATGCAGTGCTTTACACCTCCTTGCCTTACTCAATAATTATGAAATCATGACAAAGCATGCAAGGGGTCTTTGCATTACAACATCATCATTAGTGAGAGTTCTGTAACCCCCAACGTTGAAAAAAGTGACTCTCCTGTGGGGCAGTGCCCTTGTATATGAGCCCCCTAATGTCAATCACTTCAGAATACTTATGGCTATACTCCATACTATTTTGTGTCATGTTTGCACCACTGCTGTTGCCCATTCACAACACAAAATATCAGTAGAGAATTTAATAGCCAGACAAGGGGCAATCAGCACTGCCTGGTGTGGGCTAGGGAATAAGGTAATACAAGTCAGTGGCTTGTGCTGCATTGCGTAACATTTAATTCTGGAAAATGTTCCCTGGGGGAACATGGGTGTTCCTATTCATCCATTCATGGACTTCATGTAATGCCAGATTTTCAGAGGTTTGTACCCCAGGGATTGCATGATTTCTCCACGCATCACGGAGGATGGGACGAAAATTAGAGAAACATATTTGTGACCTTGTCAGTTCCTCAATCTATGTGTGCTGTATTCTGAAGTACACATAGAAAGAGGGAAAAGCCTCAAGAACTTGCTAATATGTAGGAATGTATCCCTTACTGACATGAAATGATTCTCCTTGCAATGCCAGCACCCAGTCAGCAAGGTGCAAGGGTGCCTCTTTTGCGCTAGGCAGCTTGAAGTGCATCAACTCAAGGAGAGAGAAGAAATGCTCCACATTATCATATATATGGGGCAGTTCTGCCCTCTCCATTTCATGCAATGAAATGCATCAAATGTCTTGCTGCCCTGCTTTATGTCCATGATTAGTCAATTGGCCCCTTCACATGTTAGCCAATTTGAAAATTCTACTTTGTCTGTCCCAGTATTCACAGCAGGTGCTCTCTTATAGAAGTGCTGTGGGGGATTATGGGGCTTTGCACCCGCATTGTGCACCCCTCAAGCACTTTGGAATGGCAGAAGGGGCTGCAGATGCTTGTGTGGCTCCTCATGAAAAAGAAATAGCATTGGGCCACCAATAGTGCCCGTGCTATCACCAGAGGGTGTTCCCTCTTTTGCAGGGTGCGTGGCCCCATGAAAATGAGAAAATCCCTTTGCCTCTTCACCATAATAATAATGTGGGGGCAGAGGCAAAAAAGAAGTCAGGAGGCGCACTGAGAATGCACCCCCTGATGGTCTATCTCTGGAGGGGGGAAAGGGATGCAATGGCCCCACACAGACATCCCGTTTCAGGCTTGTGCAGTCACTCACTGCACTTGCCTGCAAAGGTATTTGTAATCCCCCATACAATTACATAGAGGTTTCTGCCTGCACTGTGCAACACGGAGTAGATTTACAAAAACAACTACATTTTACACTTGAAGGCGCTACCCCCAGTGCAGTGCAAGTTAGCACCAGTTTTGGGGAAAGCAAATTCAATGTAATAGGCAACACTTTCTCAGTTTGTGCATGGAGCACCCCTTGTTAGGTGTGCAGTTGTGCAAAAAGTGGAAGTGTACCCTATGAGTTCTAGGGCCCCAGTAATGCAAGAAGTCACAAATATGTGCACTGTCAACATACAAATGCTACTCAGCAATATACATATTCATGTCACCTCAAATATTCACAGGCAGTTTAGTAATCCCTGTAATTGTTTACAACACACTACACTGTAAAACACACATTTGGCTCATTGTGTAATTTATAGAAGACACATTAGCATAATGCATGAGTTTTTGCACCCATTGGGTTATCCAGATGTCACACATCCAAGCGGATGCAGCAAAAGGACAGCATTGTTCATTGTCATGCATTTTTTGAAAATGACATATTGCCCAATTTTCCATGGAAGCGTAAAAAAACAACAACGCATTTAGTGAAAACGTGACACACATGCCCATAAAATGATGCAATGGCTCTGCCATGCTGTAAACCAGGATGTGTGAACTTACTTTCACACTCCTTTTGACTGTGCTTGCTGGAGGTTATGTCTTGTGGTTGCTAGTTTCAGGGATAAGGCTGTGTGTGGGCCAGGTCCTTAGTAGTAAATGTGAAAACGTTTTGGAGATAAGCACATTATAGTTTCATTGTTTTTTGGGAAGCATAATATGTGAGATACATACTTAGGGGACATATGTATGAAAACTGGAGCTTGCGAATCGCAAATAGCGATTTTTAAGAAATCGCTATTTCCGAGTCACAATTGGCCATGTAACAAAATTGAGAATCAGAATTAGCGATTTATTAAAAATCACTATTTGTGGTTTGCGTGGCCCATTTACCGAATCGCAATTTGCATTATCTCAATTTGCGATTTTTTTTGCGATTCGGTAAAAAATCGCAAATTGCGAGAAAGTTTGAGAATGCACACCTGGAGGAGCCTGATGACATCACTAGCAGGAAATGAGTCATCCCAGGCAGTTTCTGGTGCCACACCGAAACCAGCATCCTGAGAGAGAGCAGCCTAGCCACACAGAGCAGCACTTAGAAAGAACACCTGAGCCACGATGGACACCCCAGGCCAAGCACAGGAGAAGGCTGAAAGGAAGCGCAAGCTGAAATTCAGCGAACAGGAGCTTGAGGTTCTAACTGAGGAGGTGGTGAGGAGCCATGACTGCCTGTTTGGAAAAGGCTCACTCCAGGTGCCTGAGAGTGAAAAGAGGAGACTCTGGCTGGACATACAGTCCAAACTCTTCGCCATTGGAGTGGCACAGCGCTCCATCGAAGAGATCAAAAAAGGTGGTACGACCTGCGGTCCCGTGCAAAGGAGAGGGTGGCAAGGAGACTTGCGGAGGCCAGGGGTACAGGTGGCGGACCACCAACAGAGGCACCATCAACACCATTGGAGGACCTAGTGGAGTCCACACTCCTCCCTGAAGCTGTGACTGGGGTCACAGGCACCAGCCAAGGTAGGTGCAATATTGTATATGTATATGCTGTAAGCCCCTTAGGAATTAGCATGTAATGTGAAACAGTGTGTGAAGTAGTCCAGTCCACATCTTAGAAGCAGCACAACAATGCATTATGGGAGTGGCAGTCCACAAACTAGAACTGAAAGTAGCACAACAATGTAATTAAGTATAGTGACACCCAAAGTAACACAACACACACAACACCGTGTAGAGCAGTACCTGTACCTTTATTGCCATTGTCTGACAGATAATGTAACATACAGAACTGACATACTGCATATTGTTTTTGCAGGTGGGCCAGGCCCAGCAGACACACCATCTGCATGTGTAGGAGAGACAGACACCCATCTGTCCTCAGATTGCAACACCAGTGGGTCCCTCCACATGTTGAATGTCCGATGCAGGCCCAGGGCACTGCCACTGCCAGAGCTCAGCAACGACTCTGATGAGCAGCAGGAAGGGCCAAGCACACCATCAGCATCAGACAGGCGCAGCCAGATTCCGGAGGGCAGGGGTCAGCTGACCACAGCACCACGCAGGATTGCGACGGAGTCCCGGGCACAACAGCATGAGGCAGGTGAGGGTCCCTCCTTATTCGGGGGCCTTGAAGCTGCTATGTTGCAGCAGCAGCGTCTGCAAAATAAGTAGATCCTTGGTTTAGACCGAAACCTGTGCAAACACAACCGCAACATGATGGGCCTGCATCGGCAACTTGAGAACTCATTGGTAATATTGTACAGCTGCGTGAGGGACAGGTGCAGGCTTCACAGGACACCAGGGACCTTACAAGTGCTGTCCGTGAACTGTGCCAGGAGCTGCGCCATGAGAGGGTGAGCCGGCGCAGACAGGGGCGCAGATTCCGGACAATGTTTGGCAGCTACTGCCGGTCCTCTAACAGGATGGCAAATTTGACTGCAATGATTGCCCGTTGCGCAGTGGCTGCGCAAGTGGAGGCTGCACATAGCAGCAGGGACATTGTCCAGGGACTTGTTCAGATCACAAATGTGATCGAACCCATCATGGGACCACGATCAGCCACTCCAATTGAGATAGCACTGGGGGACACTGAGGACAGTTCCAGCCTCAGCAGTGTTGCAGTACCAGCAGCAGACACCAGACGGCGCAGTGCCAGGCACAGCACTGCCACTAAAGGTGACAATAGAGGTACCAGTGATGTAACTGGGCACCCGAGTGGTGTGCGTGGGAGAAACAAATGACTCTTGCTGCCATTAGACTGCTGTTACCACTATGAGGAAATAGTGCAGAACTCTGGTTATTTGTTGTTTTGCGTTTGTCACATCACCTGTTTAATTTATTACTCACTCGTACATTACCTGACGTAAGGTAATACATTTATATCACTACAGGTACAGTTGTCAGTGGATTTGTGTCATTAATACTCACATCTGAAATGGTTGTGTGTGTTGTCGGCACGCCTTTGCCTTCCCTCTGCTGCACTGGTCCTGTCTGCTGGCTGTAGAGGTGGTATGGGATCGTCATCCTCATCTGATTCAGTATCACTGATTTCTACAGGTATGCCCCTGGTTGCAGCTAGATTGTGCAAGATTGCACAAGTAGCTACTATTCTACATGTTGTCTCTGGACTGTACTGTAGTGCCCCTCCACTTTTGTGGAGGCACCGGAAGCGACTCTTCAGCAGTCCAAATGTGCGCTCCACCACGGTGCGGGTTGCCCTGCGTACTGCATTGTATCTCCGTTCAGCTGGTGTTGTAGGATTGAGGTAGGGCGTCATCATGTAGGTGCTCACTGCATAGGCACTGTCACCTGGAAGGGAAGGGACAGAGGGTGTGATGAGTAACTGAGCCATCTGACATGGGTTCGCCATCTATGCACCAGTGTACAGAGTGACATTACCTAGTAGATATCCTTCACCAAACTCCCCAGCTAGCAGTCTTGTGTGAATGCCGCTGTGGATGTACGAATCATGTGTGCTCCCTGGGTACCTGGCCCCAAGATCAGTTATGATATAGGAGGCATTGCATATCACCTGAATATCCATGGAATGTTGGTATTTACGGTTTCGGTACACATACTCTGTGGCTGATGGTGGACATATTGCCACATGTGTGCCATCTATGGCACCTAGGATGTGGGGGAACTGTGCTATCTGGTAGAAATCGATTTTTGTCTGCTGTATTTCCAGTGGGGTATGGGGGAATCTGATGTACTGGTGTAGTTTGCTCAGCATGGCGTTGAAAGAATTAACTAATCTGGAGAAGGTACTCTGTGAGACCCCTCCATCTGCTGCTATGACCCCTTGATAGCTCCCTGAGGCGAGTAGGTGTAGGGAGCATAATACCTGCACATGGGTGGGTATGCTATGACTCCTATGTGTTGTGCGCTGCAGTATGGGTTGTAGCTCAGCTATCATGTCAAGTATCATGGCTGAGTTCAACCTATACCTCTCATATATTTCCTCCTCTGTCAGGCCAAAAAGAGTTATGCACACTCTGAAAATGTGCTCCTGTCTCCTCCTCCCTCTCCTCAAACCTGCCAAGATCCTCATCCTCCTCGCCATGACGTAGAGTGCAGCCATTGTTGAAAAGAGTCTGAGGCATTCTGGGCCTCTTTATATAGGTTGCACCTGGTTACCACCTGGTTTCAGTTCATGGTATTTTGCATGTGCAAAATGCCATTCTGCGAAAAATCTCAATTTGCGATTTTTTGATGCATCTCTTTGCGATTTGGATTTTGCACATCGCATTTTGCGCCTCACAATTTCCTACTGGAAATACCGAATTGCAAAATGCGACTCACAAAACCAGGTCGCAACACAAAAAATCGCAAAAATTGTGATTTCTTATTTTTGGTCTGCGAATGCCTTTCATGCATCGCAGACCACGTTTTTGCACTCGCAAACGGCCGATTTTTGCGATTCCCACCGTTTGCGAGTGCAAAATTGCTTGATACATCTGGCCCTAAGTCTTTGAGAATTTCTAGGCTAAGGTCAAACGTTTATATTATGAATGCATAATTGTTACATGATTGATATTCAGAGTATGATCATAGTCCAAAGCTCTTGCCTTCTCTAGGTTCAGAGGTTGCAGTTTGTTCTTGTTCTATGATTTAAAGAAGGGGCTATGTCCAAATCACAAAGGGTCTCAATCTGATACCACGGAGACGCCTTTATTCAAGAGTCTATTGGTGAAGTTATACTGTTATGAATGAGTATATGTATATTTGTTATAACCGTTTCTTTCAGATCTCTCTCCCTGCAGTTCCCTACCCTAATTCCCTTCCCCCCGCCTGGCTTCATCATAACTCTGTGCTCTGATAGCTTTCTGAGTTGGTGACGACGGGAGGTGGGCCTTTTGTTCAGCAGCGTGCAGATCCTGAGGAAAGGGCACTGTGACAGCTAAAGAGTGTGTAGCTATATTTTGGTCTTTCTGTCATGTTGGAGTCTGTGCTGTCTCTGTGTGTCCCTATGGTATTTTATGTCTATTGTAATTGTTATCTGTATTGTTTAGTCCAGTGTATTGTCTGAGGCCTGTATTTTGTTTTTTTTGTCCCATTAGGGGTAGTTTGGGGTTCCTAGATAGTTTATTGTTATTTGGGGTCATTTTCTTTTCAGGGAGGGGCATATTTGGGAGGGGCAGGGTGCATAACATTTCAGACCAGGAGTTTGTGGGGTTCCTGTGGCTCATAACCCTCTACCTCTCAAACATGATTGCCAGTGGTGGCCGGGTCATCCAGGTCTACCCAGCACAGGACAGGAAGAAACAGTGGGAGAAGGCACAGCAGCACATGCTAAGAATCTTCCAAGTTGAATGCATGATGCATCAACTCAAGCATCACTGGGCTGATGTGGTCAGCTGGAAGGCTGACCTCCTTGATCATCTTGGAGTGGAAGTGGGTGGAGCTGTTACTAAGTACACATATGCTTGTGAGTTCATTGTTGTGTCTCCTTTGCCAATATATGACTTTTAACCAATGACTCTGCTGGTCACATATGTTTAGGGTCAACATGCCATGTCTCCACTGAACTATGCTGATAAGAAGAAGCATGCCACAGAGCCATTTGAACACTTAGCTGGCATTAGCTCATACAGACTAGGTAGTGCATGCCAGCCCCGGAGGTGCTTCTTACTACACTATGAAGGTAGTGTTGTTAGGGGGCATTCTAGATCATTGCTTACACACAAATGAGTGTGACAAATTTTGTGGGCCACATTTCCTAATTTTTGAATCATGGCAGTTCAGGAAGGTTTCCTGCTGTGCTGTCCTATGTCAAAAAGAAAGGGCAGGACTGGCCTGTATTAATGACATATGAAACATTCTCATCATTTCTGCCTGCATAGGCTCACAAATAGGTGCCTTTTGCAAATGCTGAAACAAGGGTATGTGCGTATGTGCACTGTTGGCACAGTTGCTGTTATACAGGAAAAGACACCTTCCTGCACAAAACCTATCAACTGTGGCATTTTCCTTTTTCTATGTGGGTTGTAGAATGCAGTACACATACAAATCTGAAAAACACATTGAGATATAAGTCGTTTCTCCTTGTTATGCCTCCCCTGGGGAGGCATACAGTTATGACACATTCCAAGGTTTACAGATTCTTGTGAGTCTGGGAATGTGTCAAGACCAAAGGGTGTGGCTTTGGAAAACACATGAATTTCCTCTTTGATGTAGGCTAAGGCTACACAGTACTTTGCACTGTCTTACCTTACTCTATATCTATGAAGCCATGCCTAGCCACACAGGGTGGCTTTGCATTGCCTCATAGATATGATTGAGAGGGCTGAGACACTGATGCATTTAATAAAATCGATGCTACATCAGCGCAGGCCTCTTGTAAATGAGGCCCAATGTATGTTACAGGTGAACCCTATCACATGTAATTATCTCCAAATATCTGACAGGTTGTTTGAGGCACAGCTGAACATTTCTCATGTTAGTGTGCAGATGTTTCCAATTCCTTATTGAGCCTGTACAAGGCATGAATGGACAATGTGTATTTACTGTGTAGCATTGACAAATACTGAGCTCAACGAAGGCAAGGAGCAAGCATGTCTACTGTCTGATGTGTATAGTAATTCCATGGATATATAACAATGTGAGAAAGGCATGGCAAATGTGATACCTTGCAGGGTTGGTGTGGCAAATCATTAGGTTCACAAACCTATGAAAGGCAGACACCCTGACGCCATTTCATAAGTACTGATGTAGTTATACCGCAATCTGGGCACCAGATTCACGATTAGGCACTACATATCTGTGTACATTGAGTAACTTACCTATCTGTATTATTAAGCCATGCCAACAGTGCCATGTGATTCATTTTCAATGTGCAGACTTATACAGACAATACGTAATTATATGTACTGTTTTTCTCATTTCCACAATGTATGTATTTCACATTCACAATGCAACGTACCATGTTATGTCTTGTAGATGGACCACAACCCTACACAACAGCAGAGGTGGACAGCTTCAAGGATCCGGATGCTACCAGTGAGTGTCACATGAAGGGTGACTGTGTTGTGCAAGGATTGTGTGTGATGTTCGATAATGTCTGCAATTACATGTTTAATAGGCATCCCAATTCCAATGGAATAATTTCTTCTCAACACAGAATATCATGAATTAAATATCAATGTGGCTTGTGCTTAAGCTTCTAACTAATGTCAAGGTGAATGTATTGCTGATCTATGCAGGCCCACATGATAGATAGGGTAACAGAGAAGCCATGATCGAAATGTCATAGTCTGTTACAGTATGTGGGTGTGGGTTTATAGATAAACATGGCTTGGGAGGGTTAACCTTCCCAATGCATGTCAAATGCACATCGCAACTGCAGTTGTCCACATTGCATTGTATGTACAATTTGTGTGGCTAGTCCAGACATAATGTGAGGATTCATACCTCAGTGAAGAAAGAACAAGTAAGTGTAGTTAGCCCAGATGTAAGCCATTCCACACATGGTAATGTAGTTGAAAACCTCACTCATGCAGTCTAATGCCCCATTTTTTATATTGGATACAGTCCATACCTTTGCACTGTATTCTTACCAGAAATACCATTGTGTGACCAAAGGCTTGTCTGCACAATGGAGTCATCCGACAGTCAATTACACAATCAACCTCCTGGTGTTGTTGCCCATAACGGCTTGCCAAAACATGTTCACACAGTCTCCCACTTTGGCTAACACTTGGTAGTTATTTCACAAGATACTTGTGCATTTGAGATGTACAGCATGCATGCTCTCACCCATCAGATGGATTTGCTGAATGATGATGTGCAGCAAGGTGACATTAATACGTGAATTGTAGGGAGTGACACTAGGTTATGTAGATACTTTTACTTTGCCTGCACGTGATGGGCCATGGCATTGTCCACCAGGTATTTACATTAGTCAATATAGGAGATGTATCCAGCGTCTTTATTTGATGTAAGTTAGCCAACCTTCCTTCATATTTCGAAAACCAGGGGCATAGTAAGTCTAAGTGGCAATGTATCCAGAGAAGAGTCTTTGCCATGTCAGGGACACAATGTTGAGACACAATGCAGGTACTTGCCAGGCATTGCTCATCTTTCCTTGGGTTATGGGCATGGAATCAAGCCCATTGCAGGCTGAAGAAAGGACACAATGATCAATTATGGGGAACCTGTGTATCATATCATTTGTACAGACTAATATTGTTACTAAGCATACTCTGTACTGACCTAGATTTGTTCAGACAATGCAATTGCAGTAGCCAACATTTTCAATACCTGTGTACTTTGGCTTTGTTAAATTTGGAAGTAGAAAATGTATTTTTAGATGGATGGTCACTTCATCCTTCCAGATGATTTTTGGGTTTTGGTGATGCCATCTGTGATGTTTGATGCTAAATGAAGCATTATTATAATTGACACAGTTCCTAGTTACACTTTGTCTCATAGATTTTCATTCTGCTCCAAAAGACAACATAACTTCTGAGCAGAAAAACCAACACTTCATCCCTGATGAATGTTTTAGGCACATCCATCTCGTGGCCAAGTGTATCGTAGGATGGCCAGACAATTTGCAGAGGAGAAGGTAGCCGGAACATGGTGCATTACATCAGAGGGCCCAGTCACACATGCACAGCCAGGATCAAGCCAGGATCTTGCTGTGGACCAGGGAGGTGCATCTGACCCCATGCTGGGCAGGTCCACCAGCCAGACAACAGGACCAGGAGTGCCCCAGTCCAAACTCACTTGGCATGGTACAACTTTCGAACAGTTAATGATGAAGGACATGTCAGACCTAAACTTCCTGGTGGCCGCACTGGAACACAAGGTGGACACAGCAATACAGTTATTGCAAACTTAACAGCAGGCAGTGGACAGAATTTGGAAGCACTTGCAATCCACATGGACCCTATCAGCCCTTCCCTAAGTTTTAGGTTTTCGTTTTAATTTACTCTTCTTATAGCTTAGTTTTAGGCATGGTTACTGTAGGCATAGGTTAGGTTAGATATAGTAGTTTTCATATTTTAGGTAGGGTGGATTAATATTTGGGTATTGGAGTGTGCAGGTTATTTAGTCGATTGGGGGTTGATATTTAGTATATGTGTGTTTCCGTCTGCTGGCCCAGCGGAAAAGTCACATCAACATTGCCGCCGGCTAGCATTTCACTGCGATGGGGCTGTGCCTGGGGGCCCCTGCACTGCCAAGTGCATGGGCAGTGCAGGGGCCCCCAGGGGCACCCCGAGCCCCCCTTACCGCCAGCCTTTCCATGGTGGTGTTTACCGCCATGAACAGGCTGGCGGTTGGGCACTCCTGCCTTCCTGGGACTGAGCTGCTCAGACCCCAGGTGGGCAGGACCCTGTCTGTGAGGTGGCAGCAGCTGTAGCTGGTTTGGCAGTACTAGGGGTCCATGCTGGAGCCCCCAGGATGCATGGAATTGGCTCCCCAATACCAAATGTGGTGACAATTCCATTATCATTGACACCTTACATGGCCATATTCTGAGTTACCATTGTGAAGCTACATATAGGTATTGACCTATATGTAGTGCACACGTGTAATGGCGTCCCCACACTCACAGAGTCCGGGGAATTGGCAAAATGTTAGCAGCTCACTGAGTTGCTCCTGTTTCACGTCACAAAAGTACTATCACCATGAGTAATTCAAGTGTTGTCGGCGCTCCACAAATGTTGTGTGCAACCGTCCTGTATCTAAATCACATGCATAACTTATTCACATCAGTGGAAAACTGGGTCTGTATTGCATGCCCAACTGATCAGTTTGCACATTGGGCCCTATTTACAAGAACTGATGCATTGCTGCTTTGTGGCAGCGATGCATCAAATAAATTACGCAAAAGCGAAGTAAGCTCCTTCTTATTAACCCCCTTATCTCTTGGGAACTTGGCACCTTCCCTTTGCATATTGTGATTTGTACCAATCAAAGAAAGAAATTCTTAAATATATACCATTGATTCATGTCAAGTTCGTCCTAAGTCCTTATAATCGTGTCTTGGGAATGGACCTTCCTCAGAGTCCAAAGGCTGTTCATCCTGTGGTGTACTGCCACCCCACCCAGTTGCTCCTCTGGAATGTACAAAAGATAATTGCTTAAACGTTTTAGTTATTTTATGGTGCCCACATATGCATGTCTTCTCTTTAGACCATCATCTGTGTCCAAAGGATCAATGCCCTGTGGTGGAATGCCACACAATATTTTCATTGACTTAGAAATAAGAAATATTGGGTTAATAAAGTAAGCAGGTGTCCATTTGCCTACTTTTACAAAGTGCTGGACAAGTCATATGTAGAATAATCTAGCAATAATGTTATCTGAAGAAATTGACTTGACAAAGGGGCAGAATAATTGCAACTCCAGTACTTTTAAGAAGAACATGAAAACTAGTGCTGATAATCTACATGTTTTGAAAATAGCAATTTCCCAAAATATTTGTTGTGCATCCAAGTAGATAATAAGGTTTGCCTTGCCACTCCGTTGATCTCCATTTGTTCCACTACAAATGCAATTGTGATGCCAATCATGTTTTTGTTACTTTTTACCATATTAGCCAGACTTGTGGTTCTGGTTCCCCTTCAGTGGCCAGACTATCATAATAAATTACTCAATAGACGTTTGACTCTCTTGCGTGAGATTATCTCCCATTTTCAGAGGTACTTTATTGTCACACTACAGGGACCACTGTAAATTGTCCTTGTCTTGTATGGTCTGCTATAACTTTTGTTCAGAGTGTGGTTGAGTGAAAGGAACAAGATGGCCAAAGAACCAGATATCCTTCTTAACTGTGCCACAGGCCAAGATTCCTAGACTTTCATTGCTGCACTATGTTTTTATGACTTGTTTGTCATTTTTACAAGTTAAGTTGTAAACATCAAAACGGTTGTCTGAGGATCAGACGTGTGAGTTTATGAGCCCCCGTCTTATACAAAATATGCTCGCACTACAACAGTGTTCCCAATTTGTGGTCCTGGCACCAGTAGGGGTCCGCGAAGCCTCCTCAGGGGTCACTGTGCCACTAGATTCCAGCTAGTCTGACTGATCAGGGGTGACACCCGCTACCGGTCCCAGGATGCTTGTTTTCGGTCCAGGGAGAAGCTGGCTTGGGAGTTCATGCAGGACTGTCCCCATGGGGAGTAGGATCAAAACGGATTTGCATATGTCTGGGTCCAAAGTGGAATGGTGTGGCAAAAAAAAAAAAAAAAAAAAACAATAGATTTAGACCCAGATCTGTGACTGGGGATGAATGTTTGACATTGTTCAGCATTTCGTCCAACATCTGTTCTTTTTGCATTTGTTGCTCCAAGTGGGAAGCGTATGCCTAGACGTGGGTCCCATGCTTGCTGTGCCACTGGTTTCAAACTAGGCTGGCTGATGAGGGGTGATACCCTGATACCGTCCCAGGATGCTTGTTTCCCATCCGGGAGTGCCTGGCTTGGCAGTTTGGGCTGGACTGTTCACATGAGGAGCAGGGTCAAGACTGCATATGGCTGGGACCAAACTGGAATGGCGTGGTGAGCAAAAGAATGATGGATTTAGGCCAAGATCTGTGACTGAGGGTGAATGTTTGACATTCTTCAGCATTCCATCCACCATCTGTTCTTTTTACATATTTCTCTGTGTCAAACAGGCAATTAGTCTACATCACAATAATTTGTGCTCGCATGTCTAATGGGCAAATGGTAAGTGGGATGGGATGAAATAACAATTAAAATAGCTAACTGGTATAATAATGAGATTTCATCGGTTATCCATCTAAAGATACAGACTTGGGCCCAGATTTTCAAAGCAGTCAGGCAACACAGAACAGCACCCAAAAATGCTGTGCTGCTTTGCATTATAGGGAGAGAGCAGGAGAGCACCATATTTATAAAGATATGCTCTCCTCTCCCTAGCACTGGCGCAGATTTGTGCTGCCTAGCACCACGCACACACCTTAGCACCATAGTGCTAGGGTCTGTGAAACTAGTATGGGTATTTTACAGGAAGGGTACTCTTACTTTACAAAATACAATGCCTAGAAAAATTTAAAAGCTGTTCCTACTTTGTATGTGTGCTGTACAGTGCAGCACACATGTAAAGTCGGAAAAGCAAGGAGAAATAAAAACGCTTCTCCGTTTAACACCTGCTTTCAAAGGGTATTCATTTTTGGCACAAAATCCTATCTACTAATGTTAGTAGATAGGGTTTTGCAACAAAAAGCATGGGTGGTTGCATGAGAGCGCCTATGTACCACCCATGTAATGCCCCCATCGTGATAAGTAACGAAAAGCAGTGCTTGGCGCTGCTTTGCTTTACTTTTAAGGTACTTTCCAGTGCAAAACTATTTTTGCACTGGAAAGTAAGACCCATATTTGTACTTCAATTGCACCAAATTTGCTTCATTCTTTTACGCAAATTCAGCGCAAACCTAACTCCATATTTATATTGTATCTAACATCAAAATGTAGGAGTTTGCTAAATTTTGTGGATGCCTGCACCTACCTTGCGTCAATGAGATGCAAGGTAGGTGTTCCCATCTAAAAAATTGTACTATCCCCATAGCCCCATATTTATTTCCCCCATGCTAAAATGGTGCACAGGTGGGAGGAGGGGCTAAATAATGGTGCAAAGCTTCCTTTGCACCATTACTTAACGCCTGGGTCAGACCATGCGTTAGGGGACCTGTGGACCCATTTCCATTGTTAAACACCATGGAATGGGTCCACAGGTGCATTCCCCAAACCCCAGGAACACCCCTGCCACAGCAGAGGGACACCAGAGGATGGGGGACCCCATCCCAGGTGAGTAGGGTAAGTATAGGTAAATATGTTTTCTAATTTATTTTTAAAGTGCCATCAGGGGCCCTAGCTTGGGGCTCCCTCATGGCACAGGGTGCAATGGCCATGCCCAGGGGACACATGTCCCCTGTGTTGGCCATTGGGGTGGTGGGCATGACTCCTGTCTTTCCTAAGACAGGAGTCATGCTTTTGGTGGTTGTGTGACAGTAAATGGCTCTAGTCTGGTTAGAGGTATTTTTTTTGCCTCTAACCAGGCTAGCATAATTTTTTGATGCACAACCCCCTCCTTCCCTACCGCCACCTCCACCAGGGTAATGTCTTTTATAAAGACGCTAGCCCACGTTTAGCGCCCGCTTGCGCCATTGTTTTAATATGGTGTCTGACTTTTGCTGTGGAATGGCGCAAGCCGGCGCTATACTTTTTGCGCAGTTTTGCAGCAAAAAGTATAAATCTGGCCTAAAATGGGGAAAAACATTTTGTGCTTGTTAGCATCACTTTTGTGACACTAACCCAGTGGAAATTGTTTGTGAATTGTTTGTGAATCTCCCTTTAAGTGCTTGATTAGAGATTTGCAGGAAGTAGTCCGTCAGCCAGGGTGAAAAGGACACAAAAGTCAGAGACTCCTGGCAGACTACTGCCTGCCAAATTTGTAAATTACCATTGGCTCGACTGTGATCTTATTACCATCAGAGAATTCGCTGTCATGTCGTTCCTCTGCCGGCACAAAAACAAAGTTAGATGAAACACTGCCACCAGTCAATCCCTGCAAATGGTTCATTGCTAGTATATTGCGGTATTCACCAAGATAAAATGAAACTTGGGCTCCATAGCTGTTCACTTACAGGTCATCTGTTCTTGTCCAGTGAACTGCAGAGTGATTGAGCAACTGCACTCTCTCTCCTGTCCCAGACACTTTACAGTGGACAGTCTATTGGTAATTAGGGATCCTCTGTTTTCCTTATCCGGCAATCAGCTTTCTCCTGTACCTTTGGGGTGTACACAAAGACTGCCTTTAGCTGTCTGATCTCGTTGTTGAAACCTCCTACAGCACCACTTCTGTTTCTTGCTTGCATATTTTGGTAGACCGTCTCTGATGGACCGTTGTGAATGGCAGTGCTTCAGTGCCCATCCATCCTCTCTTTGTTACCGTCTAACAAGTAGTACCACTCGCAGCAGACCATCCCCAGAGCTGCCATGTTGGACTGCACATGCCTTGGGCTAATTAAAAGCTCCAGGGGCCTCCTTAATCACCAGCTCGTGCCCTATCGGCCAGTGTGATCCTTTGCAAGTAGAGATCTATCTGACAACCTCAGTACAATTGGTGTCAAGTAATTTTAAAATATAAATAACAGTGAATGACCCTGTGAAAATACATTTATCAAAATGTTATATTTTTGGTTCTCAGGTTTGAGGCCAACATATTGGTTGATTGTTAAACAAAACACCCTTGCCTTGCTGAAGGATGAACAAGCACACACACACACACACACACACACACACAGACACACACACACAAAATACCACACACACACACACTGTCTTCTAGAGTTAGTGATGTTAGTGTACGTCATCTTCTGACTGCCCTGGGTTAGTTCTAAAATATGCATGTTGAGCCCAATTACCTCTGAGTAAGAAACAACTATCACTACCAATAATTTTGGAACACAGGGGACTCATTTTATCCGGAGAAACATTTCTTGCATCAGTCACTGGGCACTCAAATTTGATGCATAGGTGTTCCTAGACCAGTGGTAGTTGTTCTTCTTTGTGGGCTCCACAGCTACTCTATACCCTCCCATACATGCCATTGTCTGATTACAGGGGTATGAAGGCAACTGTACCAGCTATCAGAAAGATTGTTCATGGCTGGTGAAATCCCAGCACTGTGGGCTTGTCTGTGTGACTTTGTGAGTTAAAGTGAGAGTCAGTGAAGGACTGAGCCAGAGTGAGTCAGAATGAGTGAAAGTAAGAGCAAGTTTGTGTGAGAATGAATGTGATTGAATGAGGGAGAATGACAGTGAGTGTAAATGAGTGTTACTAAATGTGAGAATGAGTGAGTCATAGTAAGACTGAGAAATTCAGAATAAGTGCCACTAAGTGAGACAGAGTGGGTCAAAGTAGAATGAATGAAAATTCATGATTTATTGAGACCGAGTGAGATTGAGTGAGTCAAAGTTAGAGAGTAAGCTTAGTGCATGCAAGTGTGAGGGAACCCTTCCTGAAGAAGCTCATTGGAATTTGAGCCAAAAATTATGCACCACCAATTTATGGTTCAAATCTCTTTATTAGTTTCATAACAAAGAAAACATTGGGGCATATTTATGAAAAGTGGTGCTGCACGTAGTGCAGCTTCACTTTTCCTGCACCCCTTAGCGCTCCCCTAACATCACCATATGTGTGCCGTATTTATTATACGGTACACCTGGCGATAGTTAGGGAACTAGTGTCCGAATTGTTTATGCTAGTTCGGGGCTTTGCAGGATTAGTGTAAAAAATCTTTATGCTAATCCTGCAAAGCACCCAGAGGCCCATTGTAACCAATGGGAGCCTCCTTTTATCGTCAGCTGAGAGCAGGTATTAAAAGTGCTGAAAAAAATGATGCAAATAAATCTTTCTTTTTTGGCACCATTTTTTCAGCACTCCTAATGGGGGAACACCCCCTTTGCATTCATCATGCCTGGCGTAGGCATAATGTAGCACAAAGGGTTACAAAGTGGTGCAATGCATGCATTGCGCCATTTTGTAAATATGGCGTGAAGTTTTTGGCAATCTAATGCCACATTAGCATAAACAAATTGGCGAATGTGTCATTAAAATGATGCTACGCCCTTCTAAATCTGGGCCATAGTGTTACAGTGAGCAGCTTATCTCACCTCCTGTATCGTAAATATGAATACACTAAACAATGCCTCAAAAACTCTCCTCCCGGAACCGCAGTGTTGAGGAATAATATAAATTATGTGGTCTCAGTTGTCTTGCTGTGTCTTCCTAATTACAACTCTCTTGGCAGGGGTCAACAGTAATGTCCATCAGGCGAAGGAGACATAAATATCTAGGACACCTACATTTTCAGTATTCTGAGAATAGTAAGGTGCTAAAATGGCTCCAGAGTTCGAGTGAAGAAGTGCCCTGTGCTGAAAGGGTTAGAGTCCATCCACAGTATGGCCGAGAGCTGGTGAAGCCCACCCTGAAGTAGGAGTCTGCCCCGTACCCCAGAATGACTTGATGTGTTGTTTGTCTGCCCCTAGGGCCAGTCCGATCTGTCTGCCTCTGCGTGATTTAGGTAGGGAGGTCAGTGCATTGGGCAACTCTGAAATTTTGTAGGCACGGAATCGAGGAATCTGGGTGCTGAGGTGCGTGTCCACGTCATCCAGTATTTGACTCCATAAAGTAGTCAGTTTCAGGCAGTTTTGCAATAGGTGCAACAAGGTTCCAGAGGAACTGCAGCCACACTGGCATGGTTGTGCTTGGGGTTACCCTGATGTAGGCGAACTGGTGTGAGGTACCAGTTCGTGGCTATTTAGGTATCCACTTTGATACGGTCCATGTTACAGGCAGTGTGTTGTACACGACAATACATGTCCTTCCGATCTCTGCTGATCAATGAACGGCCCAGCTCTGACACTCAACGCTGCTGGCTCATTGGTTTAACTAGTATGGTGGCTGATGGGGAAGGGCATTCATTTCTGTGAAGTCTATCTGAGGTCTTGGTCTCTAGCCATTTTCAAAACTGGTAAGGAAGCATTGCACCCCAGGACGAACCAAGGGGTGCAACAGCCAGTGTTGGATCTGCAAGTAATGTAATCTCTCAGTCTCAGGTAGTGTATAGTCAAAACAGAATAGTTCAAATGGGTAGGGACCCTCTTCGTCGATCAGGTGGCCTATGGAGTGACACCCTACTCGTTGCCAGTGTTGGAACATGGTTGGATCTAGCCATAGGATGAAATCCAGGTAGCCAATTAGTGGTGTCAGTGGGGAGGGAAATGAGTACATACCTTTTTGCACATTCACCCAATCCCAGACATCTAAAGAGGTTTTGGTAATGGGGGATGAATAGAGACTTCTTGGTCAGGGCTTCTTATGCAAGAAGGGAAGTTTCCAAAGGTGCTGCCCCACCACTACTTTGTCCATAAAAGCCAGCGCTTCTCAGATTTCTTACAAGACGATTCGAGGAAGAATCAGAGCTGTGCTGCTTGGTAGCAGTGTAAAAGATTCTGGCTGCCCAGGCCTCCCTTGTTCGGTGGGCTGTAGCTCTGCTCCTTCTACATGCAGGAGTGACTGTCAGCCCATACAAAGTCATTCAAATCATGCTGCAGGGCTTGAACAGTGCCAACAGGAAGTTTGATAGGCAGGGCTTGAAAGAAGAACAGGATTTTAGGCAAAATTGACAGTCTCAAAGCAGCATCTTTGACCTAGCCACAAGAACGCTATGGTCTCCATCTGGTGAGGTTGCTTTGAAACTGTTGGTGTATATCCTTATAATTAAGGGATGCAGTAGTCTTAACGAAATGGGCTAGTTGTATACCCAAGTATGGGATGGAAGTAGTTACCCATTGTATCAGGTAGTCATGGGGTAAGAGAACGGTTAAGGTCCTGGAACGTATGCACATTCACTCCGAAGCCTGCTGCCTGTCCAAAGGTGTCCAATTCATTCAGAAAGGCTGGTAGAGAAGTGGATAGTCACTAGAACACTAGAACATCATCAGCTTCTTCCCTGCAAAAGGGATCACCTTGATGTCAGGATTGTCATGAATCCACTGTGCCTAGGGCTTCATGTAGAGCACAAAGAGCACAGGCAAGATGTTACACCCCTGTTGAGTGCCTCTACAGATAGGGAAAGGGGCTGATGTCTGCTCGTTCACCAGATGTCTTCAACCGGATGGCAATGATTACTGAGAACCCAAATGCAGAACCTCTCTCCGAGTCAGAAGTGTTTCAGAGTTGCCTCCAGTTAGAGCCAGTGGACCCTATCAAAGGTTTTCTCTGCATCTACAGCCAAGAACATTCATTCTTGGTCTGAACACTTAGCTTTATCAATTGAGTGTAAAAGTCTGTTTGTGTTGATGCTAAACTGATGATGGGGTATAGAACCCACTTGGTCTGGGCTGACGAGGTTTGGTAAGAGAGGGCTCAAGCAGGCCACCAAGATGCCAGAGAGTGGCTTGAGATTGACAATTGATTTTGGCTGGTAGAAGGGCCTATCTTTGCCCAGTTTTGGTATAAGAACAATGAATGCCTAAACCCATGGTGGGTGGGATTGAGCCTGGGCCTTGATGGAGTTAAACAGTCGGTTTGGGAGGGAGCAAGATTTGAGCCGAACATTTTGTAAAATAGTGTAGGGAATCCCTCAGGACCTGGTGATTTAAGTAACTTCTGCCAAGTGATTCTAGAGATGACACCCTCCACCAAGGTTCGGCAGGCCAAGTTGGAAGCAGGTGTTGACGTTAATGTTTGGGTAGTGGCACCCAGGACGTACTAACCTGGGTTTTCCTCAGTTTGGTTTTGCCCCTGATGAAGCTCCTGATAGAAGTCTCGAAAGGCAGAGACGATCTTGGCATAGCCTAGTGTTCAGTGCTATCTGATTCTAAGATGAAATGAACTCCAGCTGCCTGTCATTGCACCCATAGCTATTAGCCAGGAGACATCCACACCTGCCTACCCAAACATAAAAGCAGTGGCAGAGATGGACAGCAGCGTATTATGCTCTGTCTAGATCAATGCCCGCCAGTTGTGTCCAGGCGGCCTCTAATTCGTGCCATATATGGATATACTTAAGTTCCTGAAACTGACAGGAGAGGTGCTCGCTATTGTCCCGGTGCTGCTTATTGTCTGCTGCAGATATAGCAATTAAATCAACCCTGATAACCACTTTCAGAGTGTCCCACAGTGTCGAAATAGATACTTTGGCTGTGTCATTAATTGCACAAAAGTCACCCATTGCTTTGTTCATTTAGTTAATGGCTGTGGGTCGATGCATAATGGTTTCTAGCATACACCATGCTCGGTATGAAGTTGATATTGGTAGAAAGGACAGGGTGAGGGACTCCACTGAGTGGTCCGACAAGGAACGGGGCTCTCTCTCAGAGCCTATGACCATAGGATAGATATCTGAGATCCCTATGAAGTGGTCTATCAAGCGTATGTTTTATGGTCATGTGAGTAAAATGTGTAGTCGAGGGTATGTGGGCGTAGGGTGTTCCATATGTCCCCCAAGCCCATATCCCTCAGCTACACTGTCCTGTGAGAGGGTCCCGGTTTGTCCATAACGTTTAGCCAATCTGTCTAGAACATTGTTAAAAAACAGATTTAAATCTCCCCCCAGCAGCAGCTGCTGCTTTGGTGTAACCATAACCTCAGCCACTGCGTGTGTAGGAAGTGTTCCTTTCCAACCTTACGTTAATCCAACCCTCACAGCCTTTGGCCTGCGGCCAGGCCCTGCGGTAAACCCCCCCAGAGGCACCCAATCCTGTGCCACACAAGGCCTTTAGCTGTGTGCAGTCTGGCCCTGCTGCAAACCCCTCCACAGGCATCCAACCCCGTGCCATGTAGGCCTTTGGCCGTGCACAGCAGGGTTTGGCAGCAGGACCTGGCTGCAGACCAATCACTGTACGCACCAAACCCCATGCCATGCATGGCTTTTGGCTGTATGTGGAGGGAGTTGTCCACAGGGACTGGCTGCTAGCCCCAGAGGCACCCAATCTGCATTACTAAAAGGGAAGGGCCCCATGATCTTCATCCCCAAGGCGCTTCTGGCCCTGTGGACCCCATGCTGTGAGGACCGGCCAATTTGTGAAAGGGGAAGGGGCTGCCTGGCCTCCCTCCCTGGCCATTTTGGCCCTAGAGACCCAGTATCCTGGATCATGCCATTTTATGAAATGGAAGGGGGGCCATGCGCCCACGGCGTGATTTTGGCCCCATGGACTCCATCCCCTGGATTTGGTTTGCCCTGGTGAAGTAGAGGTCCCCGGGGCCAAGATCTGCCATGGGGAGGGAGGCCCCATGTGTCCACTCCTCAAAGTATATAAATTGATATGCCCCGGGACCTAGCCCACCTGGAGGTTCAAATTTAAAGAAGCGCAGGAGACCATGCTTGTTTTTTTTAAATATTTCCTGGGATCCGTGGGTTGTCTATGGTCTATAGGCCTAGCGGGTCAGGACATTCCTATCCTGGCTCCTTCTCTTTTTTAACTTTTGTTTTGGACTCGGCTGAGTTTGAGTCCCAAAATGGCTGCCAACACTTTCTGGTTGAAATATTGGCAGGCAATTAAATCTCAGCATCAGATCTGTTGGTTCTGCAGAGGCTGTGTCCCTAGATATAGAATTTCATTTTTTTTTTAATTACTCAAAAACCACTGAACAGATTTATACCAGAAAAAGGCTGTTTCTGGACGACGAGCTAACTTTCTTCCAAATTTGGTGTAATTCCTTTCCAACGGTTCGGGCTTAGTTGTGTCTAAAATCCCTATGGGAAATTGCATGGGGGACATCTTACTCAGCACCATTTTACGAATCACTGTGAAACATTTAAAACAGCAGCTGAAGTGATTGATGTACTGGTTTTGAAAATCTTGTGACAATTTATCAAACAGCACTAAAGTTATTGGCAAAACAAAAAAAGCTTTTCCTACAGAAAGAGAGTCCTAATTATAACTACATACTGGTGGTCGCTACTGGGTAGTTACAGTTAACCCACGGTTTACTTAGTAAATGCCTTTTTTTGGTTTGTTTATAACTTTGGCACCATTGATTTCATAAATCCATAAAACAATTTCTGAAAAAAAGTGTTCTTTTTTAACTAGTTTCTTTATAGAAAGTTTGAGGGGAATCTGTCAAGCGGGGGCCAAGTAAAAGGGGGTGTCTCAAAATGAAAACGCCTCATGCATTTCCCTTAGACTGTTCTAGGACAGGATACCACAAAAATTGCAGAATGAAAATATAAATTTAGCAGCAAGATAAATCTTGGTCCAGAAAGTATGCGTTTTGTGATTTGGTGTAAATATGTTCTATAGTTTTTGAGAAATGAAGGTTTTAATGTATTTGAATAACTACACTGTTGGGTTTGAGGGACTTTCAGGAGAGTCCTGCAAGTTCAACTTCAAAAAATGAAGCATTCTGATTGGCCTAAGGTGTTTTTTTCTAATGGGCCTACTCACTTCTGTTGGAGTGCACTCCCTCTGGAACAATCACTCTGATTGGAAGGCCATTACAGGACTCAATGACATATGTTTTATGGGAAGATATAAGGGGCAGGGTATGGTTACCCTGCTTGTGTCCCCCTAACCCTTTTGTGGGCATCCCAGAGAGACCAACAGAGGGTCAAAATTAAATGTTTTTTTGCTGGGATCCAGCAGGATTCCCATGGGACTCCAGCAGGATTGCAAAAAAAAAGTTGGCAGGCTTTATTTCACATTTCAATTATTAAGACTGTCCACGTTGGGCCGGGGCCTGGGTCTTCATTTTAAAATAGGGGGAAGGAGTGTGAGTGGGGGCCTCTCTCTGAGCCACTGTTCTGCCCTGGGGACCCCATCACTTGGGGCTGTCCATAATTTAAAGAAAATAGGGCATGCAGCATCCCTTCCAAGCCTCACCGAGACCCTGGGGACCAAATCCCTCAGGGTCAATTTAAAAAATAATGGTGAGAAGGGTTCATAGCCCCCCTTTCTCACCCTTTGTGGGCCATCAGGACCTCATCAACTCTGGGGTCTGTATTTCGGAAAAAAGGATAGTTCACACAGCCCATCTTCTTTGGGTCGATAAAAGTCCAGGGGATCCTATTGCCTCAGATCTGCTGCAAATTAGAAAGGGGAAGGGGCATGCATCCTGTAGGAAAGTACCATCTTGCCTGGCATGTTACCCCCATTTTTCACTGTATATATGTTGTTTTAGTTGCATGTGTCACTGGGACCCTGGTAACCCAGGGCCCCAGTGCTCATAAGTGTGCCTGAATGTGTTACCTGTGTAGTGACTAACTGTCTCACTGAGGCTCTGCTAATCAGAACCTCAGTGGTTATGCTCTCTCATTTCTTTCCAAATTGTCACTAACAGGCTAGTGACCATTTTTACCAATTTACATTGGCTTACTGGAACACCCTTATAATTCCCTAGTATATGGTACTGAGGTACCCAGGGTATTGGGGTTCCAGGAGATCCCTATGGGCTGCAGCATTTATTTTGCCACCCATAGGGAGCTCTGACAATTCTTACACAGGCCTGCCACTGCAGCCTGAGTGAAATAACGTCCACGTTATTTCACAGCCATTTTACACTGCACTTAAGTAACTTATAAGTCACCTAAATTGTCTAACCTTTACCTGGTAAAGGTTAGGTGCAAAGTTACTTAGTGTGAGGGCACCCTGGCACTAGCCAAGGTGCCCCCACATTGTTCAGAGCCAATTCCCTGAACTTTGTGAGTGCGCCGACACCATTACACGCGTGCACTACATATAGGTCACTACCTATATGTAGCTTCACAATGGTAACTCCGAATATGGCCATGTAACATGTCTATGATCATGGAATTGCCCCCTCTATGCCATCCTGGCATAATTGGCACAATCCCATGATCCCAGTGGTCTGTAGCACAGACCCTGGTACTGCCAAACTGCCCTCCCTGGGGTTTCACTGCAGCTGCTGCTGCTGCCAACCCCTCAGACAGGCATCTGCCCTCCTGGGGTCCAGCCAGGCCTGGCCCAGGATGGCAGAACAAAGAACTTCCTCTGAGAGAGGGTGTGACACCCTCTCCCTTTGGAAAATGGTGTGAAGGCAGGGGAGGAGTAGCCTCCCCCAGCCTCTGGAAATGCTTTGTTGGGCACAGATGTGCCCAATTCTGCATAAGCCAGTCTACACCGGTTCAGGGGAACCCTTAGCCCTGCTCTGGCGCGAAACTGGACAAAGGAAAGGGGAGTGACCACTCCCCTGACCTGCACCTCCCCTGGGAGGTGTCCAGAGCTCCTCCAGTGTGCTCCAGACCTCTGCCATCTTGGAAACAGAGGTGCTGCTGGCACACTGGACTGCTCTGAGTGGCCAGTGCCACCAGGTGACGTCAGAGACTCCTTGTGATAGGCTCCTTCAGGTGTTGCTAGCCTATCCTCTCTCCTAAGTAGCCGAACCCTCTTTTCTGGCTATTTAGGGTCTCTGTCTCTGGGGAAACTTTAGATAACGTATGCAAGAGCTCATCCGAGTTCCTCTGCATCTCTCTCTTCACCTTCTGCCAAGGAATCGACTGCTGACCGCGCTGGAAGCCTGCAAACCTGCAACATAGTAGCAAAGACGACTACTGCAACTCTGTAACGCTGATCCTGCCGCCTTCTCGACTGTTTTCCTGCTTGTGCATGCTGTGGGGGTAGTCTGCCTCCTCTCTGCACCAGAAGCTCCGAAGAAATCTCCCGTGGGTCGACGGAATCTTCCCCCTGCAACCTCAGGCACCAAAAAGCTGCATTACCGGTCCCTTGGGTCTCCTCTCAGCATGACGAGCGAGGTCCCTCGAATCCAGCAACTCTGTCCAAGTGGCCCCCACAGTCCAGTGACTCTTCAGTCCAAGTTTGGTGGAGGTAAGTCCTTGCCTCACCTCGCTAGACTGCATTGCTGGGAACCGAGACTTTTGCAGCTACTCCGGCCTCCGTGCACTTCCGGCGGAAATCCTTTGTGCACAGTCTAGCCTGGGTCCACGGGACTCTAACCTGCATTGCACGACCTCCTAAGTTGTTCTCCGGCGACGTGGGACTTCTTTGTGCGACGTCGGGTGAGCACCGTTTCACGCATCCTCGTAGTGCCTGTTTCTGGCACTTCTCTGGGTGCTACCTGCTGCTAAGAGGGCTTCTTGTCTTGCTCGACGTCCCCTCTCTCTCCTGGTCCAATTTGCGACCTCCTGGTCCCTCCTGGGCCACAGCAGCATCCAAAAACGCTAACCGCACGATTTGCAGCTAGCAAGGCTTGTTGGCGTTCTTTTGGCGGGAAAACACTTCTGCACGACTCTCCACGGCGAGACGGACCCGTCCACCAAAGAGGAAGTCTCTAGCCCTTTTCGTTCCTGCAGAAACCTCAGCTTCTTCTGTCCAGTAGAAGCTTCTTTGCACCCGCAGCTGGCATTTCCTGGGCATCTGCCCATCTCCGACTTGCTTGTGACTTTTGGACTTGGTCCCCTTGTTCCACAGGTACCCTAGATTGGAAATCCACAGTTGTTGCATTGTTGGTTTGTGTCTTTCCTGCATTATTCCTCTAACACGACTTCTTTGTCCTTAGGGGAACTTCAGTGCACTTTGCACTCACTTTTCAGGTTCTTGGGGAGGGTTATTTTTCTAACTCTCACTATTTTCTAATAGTCCCAGCGACCCTCTACAAGGTCACATAGGTTTGGGGTCCATTTGTGGTTCGCATTCCACTTTTGGAGTATATGGTTTGTGTTGCCCCTATCTCTATGTTTCCCCATTGCATCCTATTGTAACTATACATTGTTTGCACTGTTTTCTAAGATCATACTGCATATTTTTGCTATTGTGTATATATATCTTGTGTATATTTCCTATCCTCTCACTGAGGGTACACTCTAAGATACTTTGGCATATTGTCATAAAAATAAAGTACCTTTATTTTTAGTATAACTGTGTATTGTGTTTTCTTATGATATTGTGCATATGACACTAAGTGGTACTGTAGTAGCTTCACACGTCTCCTAGTTCAGCCTAAGCTGCTCTGCTAAGCTACCATTATCTATCAGCCTAAGCTGCTAGACACCCTATACACTAATAAGGGATAACTGGGCCTGGTGCAAGGTGCAAGTACCCCTTGGTACTCACTACAAGCCAGTCCAGCCTCCTACATTGGTTGTGCAGCGGTGGGATAAGTGCTTTGAGACTACTTACCACTCTTGTCATTGTACTTTTCATAAGAGAAAAATATACAAAACAAGGTCAGTGTATATACACATAGCCAAAAAGTTTTGCATTTCCTCTTTTCACTCTTTTCTAAGTGCTGAAAAGTACTTCTAAACTTTCAAAAAGTTCATAAAAGTTTAAAAAGTTTTTTTTCTCTTTCTAAAAAGTTCTGAAAACTTTTTTCTCTTTTTCTATCACTTTAACTCTCTCTAAAAATGTCTGGCACAGGCCAAAATGTTGATCTGTCCAAACTTGCATATGATCACCTTAGCTGGAAAGGAGCAAGGAGTCTCTGCATAGAGAGAGGTTTGAGTGTAGGGAAGAATCCTTCCTTGGAACTGTTACTTAACATGCTTAGAGAACAAGATAAGGCTATAGGTGCCCCATCTGTTGAAAAAGTACCTAATAGTTCCCAATCTGATTCAGGGACTCCCCCAGGAAAAGATTCAGGAAAGAAACTTCCCAGCCTGCCCATTACTAGACAGTCTAGCATAGTTGGTAATGATGATGAGCCACACCATAGAAATAGTGTTGTCTCACATCATAGCAAAAGCATTTATTCTCACCATACTGGTAGTGATGTTTCTGTTAGCCAAGCTGTTAGGGTGGCTTCTGTAAGGGACAGGTCTCCTTCTGTTCATTCCCATCATACCTCTGTATCTAGGAATGTCCCTCCCACCAACCCTGATGACAGAATGTTAGAGAGGGAACTCAATAAGTTGAGGGTGGAACAAACCAGACTGAAGCTTAAAAAGAAACAGCTGGATTTGGATAGACAGTCTTTTGAACTAGAGAAGGAAAGACAGAAGTTGGGTTTAGATACCCATGGTGGCAGCAGCAGTATTCCCCATAGTCATCCTGCAAAAGAGCATGATTCCAGGAATCTGCACAAGATAGTTCCCCCTTATAAGGAGGGGGATGACATTAACAAGTGGTTTGCTGCACTTGAGTGGGCCTGTGTTGTACAGGATGTCCCTCAAAGGCAGTGGGCTGCTATCCTATGGCTATCATTTAGTGGAAAAGGTAGGGATAGGCTCCTTACTGTGAAAGAAAATGATGCTAATAATTTCCAAGTTCTTAAGAATGCACTCCTGGATGGTTATGGCTTAACCACTGAACAATACAGGATAAAGTTCAGAGAGACCAAAAAGGAGTCTTCACAAGACTGGGTTGATTTCATTGACCATTCAGTGAAGGCCTTGGAGGGGTGGTTACATGGCAGTAAAGTTACTGATTATGACAGCCTGTATAACTTGATCCTGAGAGAGCATATTCTTAATAATTGTGTGTCTGATTTGTTGCACCAGTACTTGGTGGACTCTGATCTGACCTCTCCCCAAGAATTGGGAAAGAAGGCAGACAAATGGGTCAGAACAAGGATGAACAGAAAAGTTCATACAGGGGGTGACAAAGATGGCAACAAAAAGAAGGATGGTAAGTCTTCTGACAAGGGTGGGGACAAATCTAAAAATGAGTCTTCATCAGGCCCACAAAAACACTCTGGTGGGGGTGGTGGGCCCAAATCCTCTTTTAATCAGAACAAGGAAAAGAAACCATGGTGCTATTTATGTAAAATAAAAGTCCATTGGACAACATATCCCAGTTGTCCAAAGAAAAGCACCAATGCTCCTACCACTACAACCCCTACTGCTACCCCTAGTGTCCCTACTAATAGCAGTGGTGGTGGGAGCAAACCTACTAATAGCCAATCCAAGGGAGTAGCTGGGCTCACTATTGGTAACTTAGTTGGGGTTGGCCTTGTTAGGGAGGCCACAGAGGCTGTGTTAGTCTCTGAGGGGGCTATTGATTTAGCCACCTTAGTTGCTTGTGACCTTAATATGGATAAGTACAAGCAGCTACCCCTAATAAATGGTGTTGAGGTTCAGGCCTACAGGGACACTGGAGCCAGTGTGACTATGGTCATAGAGAAACTGGTCCACCCTGAACAACACCTACTTGGTCACCAGTACCAAGTAACCGATGCTCACAACAACACACTTAGCCACCCCATGGCTGTTGTTAATCTCAACTGGGGGGGTTTCTGGTCCAAAGAAAGTTGTGGTAGCTTCAGATTTACCTGTAGACTGTCTATTAGGGAATGATTTGGAGACATCAGCTTGGTCAGATGTGGAGTTGGAGGCCCATGCAGCAATGCTGGGCATCCCAGGGCATATTTTTGCTTTGACAAGGGCTCAGGCCAAAAAGCAAAAAGGACAGGGAAGCTTGGATCCTGGAACAATGGACCAAGTGCTCCCTAAAGCTAGGGCTAGTAGAAGCAAACCACTTCCTACTATCCCTCCCTCTACAGTGGATTCAACTTCTGAGGAAGAAGAATTCCCTCCCTGTGCAGAACCTACACCAGAGGAGCTGGAAGCAGACACTGCTGAGCTTTTGGGTGAAGGGGGGCCTGCCAGAGAGGAGCTGAGTGTGGCACAGCAAACCTGTCCCACATTAGAGGGTCTCAGACAGCAAGCTGTCAAACAGGCTAATGGGGATGTCAGTGACTCTCACAGAGTTTACTGGGAGGACAACCTCTTGTACACTGAGCATAGGGATCCTAAACCTGGAGCTGCCAGGAGATTAGTGATTCCTCAGGAGTACAGAAAGTTCCTCCTAACCCTGGCACATGACATTCCCCTAGCTGGGCATCTAGGACAAATGAAAACTTGGGACAGACTGGTTCCATTGTTTCATTGGCCTAGGATGTCTGAGGACACAAAAGAATTTTGTAAGTCCTGTGAAACCTGTCAAGCCAGTGGCAAGACAGGTGGAACTCCAAAGGCACCCCTCATTCCACTGCCTGTGGTTGGGGAACCCTTTGAAAGGGTAGGGGTTGACATAGTTGGCCCCCTTGACCCTCCTACTGCTTCAGGCAATAGGTTTATCTTGGTGGTAGTGGACCATGCCACAAGATATCCTGAAGCTATTCCTTTAAGGACCACTACAGCACCTGCAGTGGCAAAGGCCCTCCTGGGAATATTTTCCAGGGTGGGCTTCCCAAAGGAAGTGGTATCAGACAGGGGAAGCAATTTCATGTCTGCATACTTAAAGGCCATGTGGAAGGAGTGTGGTGTAACGTACAAGTTCACAACACCCTATCATCCACAAACAAATGGACTGGTGGAGAGATTTAATAAAACTCTCAAAGGCATGATTATGGGTCTCCCTGAAAAACTCCGCAGGAGATGGGATATCCTTCTACCATGCCTCCTTTTTCCCTACAGGGAGGTACCCCAGAAAGGAGTGGGCTTCAGCCCCTTTGAACTTCTTTTTGGACACCCTGTTAGGGGTCCACTCACACTTGTAAAGGAGGGTTGGGAACAACCTTTAAAAGCTCCTAAGCAGGATATTGTGGATTATGTACTTGGCCTCAGATCAAGAATGGCTGAGTACATGAAAAAGGCCAGTAAAAACCTTCAGGCCAGCCAAGAGCTCCAGAAGCAATGGCATGATCAGAAAGCTGTTTTGGTTCAGTACCAACCAGGGCAGAAAGTGTGGGTCTTGGAGCCTGTGGCCCCAAGAGCACTCCAAGATAAATGGAGTGGACCCCACACAATTGTTGAAAAGAAGGGTGAAGTCACCTATTTAGTTGACTTAGGCACTGCCAGGAGTCCCCTTAGGGTGCTCCATGTCAACCGCCTGAAACCCTACTATGACAGGGCTGATCTCACCCTGCTCATGGCAACTGATGAGGGACAGGAAGAAGACAGTGATCCTCTACCTGATCTCTTCTCTTCCACAGAACAAGATGCTCTTGTGGAAGGTGTAGTTTTGGATGATTGTCTTACTGCTGAGCAGAAAGACCATTGCATAAATCTCCTAGATCAATTCTCTGAACTCTTCTCTACTGTGCCAAGTACCACTTCTTGGTGTGATCACACTATAGATACTGGAGACAGTTTACCTGTCAAAAGTAAGATCTATAGGCAGCCTGACCATGTCAGGGACTACATAAAGCAAGAGGTCCAGAAAATGTTAGAACTAGGAGTGGTTGAGCACTCTGAAAGTCCATGGGCTTCCCCTGTGGTACTTGTACCAAAACCCCATTCCAAAGATGGAAAGATGGAAAGAAGGAAATGCGGTTTTGTGTAGACTATAGAGGTCTCAACTTGGTAACCAAAACCGATGCTCACCCTATACCCAGGGCAGATGAGCTCATAGATACACTGGCATCTGCCAAGTATCTAAGCACTTTTGATTTGACTGCAGGGTATTGGCAGATCAAATTGTCAGAAGATGCTAAACCTAAGACTGCATTTTCTACCATTGGAGGACATTACCAGTTTACTGTAATGCCTTTTGGTTTGAAAAATGCACCTGCCACTTTTCAAAGGTTGGTGAACACAGTCCTGCAAGGGCTGGAAGCTTTCAGTGCAGCATATTTGGACGATATAGCTGTCTTTAGCTCCAGCTGGGATGATCACCTGGTCCACCTATGGAAAGTTTTGGAGGCCCTGCAAAAGGCAGGCCTCACTATCAAGGCTTCAAAGTGCCAGATAGGGCAGGGTAAGGTGGTTTATCTGGGACACCTTGTTGGTGGGGAACAGATTGCACCACTACAGGGGAAAATCCAAACAATTATTGATTGGGTTCCCCCTACTACATAGACTCAGGTGAGAGCCTTCCTAGGCCTCACTGGGTATTACAGGAGGTTCATTAAGAACTATGGCTCCATTGCAGCCCCTCTTAATGACCTCACTTCCAAAAAGATGCCTAAAAAGGTATTATGGACAGCAAACTGTCAGAAAGCTTTTGAGGAGCTGAAGCAGGCCATGTGCTCTGCACCTGTCCTGAAAAGCCCTTGTTACTCTAAAAAATTCTATGTCCAGACTGATGCATCTGAATTAGGAGTAGGGGCAGTCCTATCACAACTTAATTCTGAGGGCCAGGATCAACCTGTTGCTTTTATTAGTAGGAGGTTGACCCCTAGAGAAAAGCGTTGGTCTGCCATTGAGAGGTAGGCCTTTGCTGTGGTCTGGGCTCTGAAGAAGTTGAGGCCATACCTGTTTGGCACTCACTTCATTGTTCAGACAGACCACAAACCTCTACTTTGGCTAAAACAAATGAAAGGTGAAAATCCTAAATTGTTGAGGTGGTCCATATCCCTACAGGGAATGGACTATACAGTGGAACATAGACCTGGGAGTAGCCACTCCAATGCAGATGGACTCTCCAGATATTTCCACTTAGACAATGAAGACTCATCAGGTCATGGCTAGTCTTATTGTCCTTCGTTTGGGGGGGGGTTGTGTAGGAAAGTACCATCTTGCCTGGCATGTTACCCCCATTTTTCACTGTATATATGTTGTTTTAGTTGTATGTGTCACTGGGACCCTGGTAACCCAGGGCCCCAGTGCTCATAAGTGTGCCTGAATGTGTTACCTGTGTAGTGACTAACTGTCTCACTGAGGCTCTGCTAATCAGAACCTCAGTGGTTATGCTCTCTCATTTCTTTCCAAATTGTCACTAACAGGCTAGTGACCATTTTTACCAATTTACATTGGCTTACTGGAACACCCTTATAATTCCCTAGTATATGGTACTGAGGTACCCAGGGTATTGGGGTTCCAGGAGATCCCTATGGGCTGCAGCATTTATTTTGCCACCCATAGGGAGCTCTGACAATTCTTACACAGGCCTGCCACTGCAGCCTGAGTGAAATAACGTCCACGTTATTTCACAGCCATTTTACACTGCACTTAAGTAACTTATAAGTCACCTATATGTCTAACCTTTACCTGGTAAAGGTTAGGTGCAAAGTTACTTAGTGTGAGGGCACCCTGGCACTAGCCAAGGTGCCCCCACATTGTTCAGAGCCAATTCCCTGAACTTTGTGAGTGCGGGGACACCATTACACGCGTGCACTACATATAGGTCACTACCTATATGTAGCTTCACAATGGTAACTCCGAATATGGCCATGTAACATGTCTATGATCATGGAATTGCCCCCTCTATGCCATCCTGGCATAATTGGCACAATCCCATGATCCCAGTGGTCTGTAGCACAGACCCTGGTACTGCCAAACTGCCCTCCCTGGGGTTTCACTGCAGCTGCTGCTGCTGCCAACCCCTCAGACAGGCATCTGCCCTTCTGGGGTCCAGCCAGGCCTGGCCCAGGATGGCAGAACAAAGAACTTCCTCTGAGAGAGGGTGTGACACCCTCTCCCTTTGGAAAATGGTGTGAAGGCAGGGGAGGAGTAGCCTCCCCCAGCCTCTGGAAATGCTTTGTTGGGCACAGATGTGCCCAATTCTGCATAAGCCAGTCTACACCGGTTCAGGGGACCCCTTAGCCCTGCTCTGGCGCGAAACTGGACAAAGGAAAGGGGAGTGACCACTCCCCTGACCTGTACCTCCCCTGGGAGGTGTCCAGAGCTCCTCCAGTGTGCTCCAGACCTCTGCCATCTTGGAAACAGAGGTGCTGCTGGCACACTGGACTGCTCTGAGTGGCCAGTGCCACCAGGTGACGTCAGAGACTCCTTGTGATAGGCTCCTTCAGGTGTTGCTAGCCTATCCTCTCTCCTAAGTAGCCAAACCCTCTTTTCTGGCTATTTACGGTCTCTGTCTCTGGGGAAACTTTAGATAACGAATGCAAGAGCTCATCCGAGTTCCTCTGCATCTCTCTCTTCACCTTCTGCCAAGGAATCGACTGCTGACCGCGCTGGAAGCCTGCAAACCTGCAACATAGTAGCAAAGACGACTACTGCAACTCTGTAACGCTGATCCTGCCGCCTTCTCGACTGTTTTCCTGCTTGTGCATGCTGTGGGGGTAGTCTGCCTCCTCTCTGCACCAGAAGCTCCGAAGAAATCTCCCGTGGGTCGACGGAATCTTCCCCCTGCAACCGCAGGCACCAAAAAGCTGCATTACCGGTCCCTTGGGTCTCCTCTCAGCACGACGAGCGAGGTCCCTCGAATCCAGCAACTCTGTCCAAGTGGCCCCCACAGTCCAGTGACTCTTCAGTCCAAGTTTGGTGGAGGTAAGTCCTTGCCTCACCTCGCTAGACTGCATTGCTGGGAACCGCGACTTTTGCAGCTACTCCGGCCTCCGTGCACTTCCGGTGGAAATCCTTTGTGCACAGTCCAACCTGGGTCCACGGCACTCTAACCTGCATTGCACGACCTCCTAAGTTGTTCTCCGGCGACGTGGGACTTCTTTGTGCGACTTTGGGTGAGCACCATTTCACGCATCCTTGTAGTGCCTGTTTCTGGCACTTCTCCGGGTGCTACCTGCTGCTAAGAGGGCTCCTTGTCTTGCTCGACGTCACCTCTCTCTCCTGTTCCAATTTGCGACCTCCTGGTCCCTCCTGGGCCACAGTAGCATCCAAAAACGCTAACCGCACGATTTGCAGCTAGCAAGGCTTGTTGGCGTTCTTTCGGCAGGAAAAAACTTCTGCACGACTTTCCACGGCGAGTGGGATCCATCCACCAAAGGGGAAGTCTCTAGCCCTTTTCGTTCCTGCAGAAACCTCAGCTTCTTCTGTCCAGTAGAAGCTTCTTTGCACCCGCAGCTGGCATTTCCTGGGCATCTGCCCATCTCCGACTTGCTTGTGACTTTTGGACTTGGTCCCCTTGTTCCACAGGTACCCTAGATTGGAAATCCACAGTTGTTGCATTGTTGGTTTGTGTCTTTCCTGCATTATTCCTCTAACACGACTTCTTTGTCCTTAGGGGAACTTCAGTGCACTTTGCACTCACTTTTCAGGGTCTTGGGGAGGGTTATTTTTCTAACTCTCACTATTTTCTAATAGTCCCAGCGACCCTCTACAAGGTCACATAGGTTTGTGGTCCATTCGTGGTTCGCATTCCACTTTTGGAGTATATGGTTTGTGTTGCCCCTATCCCTATGTTTCCCCATTGCATCCTATTGTAACTATACATTGTTTGCACTGTTTTCTAAGACTATACTGCATATTTTTGCTATTGTGTATATATATCTTGTGTATATTTCCTATCCTCTCACTGAGGGTACACTCTAAGATACTTTGGCATATTGTCATAAAAATAAAGTACCTTTATTTTTAGTATAACTGTGTATTGTGTTTTCTTATGATATTGTGCATATGACACTAGGTGGTACTGTAGTAGCTTCACACGTCTCCTAGTTCAGCCTAAGCTGCTCTGCTAAGCTACCATTATCTATCAGCCTAAGCTGCTAGACACCCTATACACTAATAAGGGATAACTGGGCCTGGTGCAAGGTGCAAGTACCCCTTGGTACTCACTACAAGCCAGTCCAGCCTCCTACACATCCCATCAAATTACTTAAGGTCTCCTGTACCCCATAATGCATAGCCAATCCACTGTGGTGTCACGGGGAGCCCACCACTTGGACACCATTTGACTGCCCGCAAGAGCACAGGCAAGAAATACTTATCTGCTCCCGCCAGGCGGGAGCTTAAAAATGCTCCCACCAGATAGAAGCAGACATTTGTTTCCCTGCCTGTGCTCTTGCATGTTGCCAGGAGTGAACAGTAAAACATACCTGCTCGCACCAGGCAGAAGCAATTCGATCTCTCAGTGCACCTAGGATGGGTGCATGTGGGGAGCCAACGGTGCCCTGGGACCCAGCGGCTCCCCCCGCAGCATCCAAAATAGGGTTTTGTGGGTGACACAGATAGGCATAGGGTAAGCACCTAATGCCAAGGGAACGGGTCCCAGGGATCAAGTCGCTGGGCCCACTATTGGTTTGGCAAGGAGAGCTTCATGGCCCCCTCTACTTATAAAAAGAAAGAACCTGGGGCATGGAGTTCCTGGGTTCATAGAGGCTCAGATAGGGGGCTGCATGGCCCTACTCTCTGCTGCTCAGCTGCAGTGCCAGGCCCTCTTGTGGTTGTTTTTTATGATTGCATTTTGTGGGCTGCAAAATGTTAAAAGAAAGACTCAGGGACGTGTTAGTTTTATTTAAAAAAATATGTATTTCAGTATTTCTTTTAACATTTGTCAGCTAACGAATTGCAATAATAAAAATTGTTTGAAAACTGTTGGTGATTTTGAAAACTATTGGAGAAAGTTAATAGATCAGCTTTATGTATATTGAAATAGTTATGCCTTGGGAAAGCCAATAGGCTCAATTAGTCTGTCTGAGTGTGGTTAGGACCTGCTAGACCACCTGCACTGTCCATGTCTCATAAGGCTGTGTGTTCTGTGGTGTTGGCAGCTCACAATGGGTTGGAAGCAGGCCCTGTGGCCAACCCTCACGGTGCATGAAGGAAGGCCTTATGTGGAGGGGACTGGCTTTTCATATGGTGGTAAAGTATTACTTTCCCTAAAAAAAAAACCTAGAAATTCACTGCAAAAAAGCAAAAGTTAAATTGATGTTATAGTTAGGTGCAAACTTCAGTGACAAGAAACATTTCAAAGTAAAATAAAATAAAACACTGAGACTTGCCAGTATAGTTATCTCTAGTAACTATAACCATACTCCATGAACTTGTGGCTAACATTTAAAAAAAAACATTTTGGCCCCATGTGATGTCCACCAGACCTAGGGCATCAGGGTATCCCTACCCTGCCCCTTTATGTCTTTTATTTTTACTTTTTTTTTAGTACAGAGTCCTAAGATGGCTTCTGCCACATCCTTGTTTATGTGGTGGCAGCCAATTAGATGAGATCTATTGGGTCCACAGAGCCTCCATGGTGTGGTATATACAATGTATTTGAGCATCAATTATTCAAAAACAACTAAAGAGAGTCACACCCTAACACCAAAACCACTCTTTTTGGACCTAGATCTATCTTTCCACGACATGTTGTTTAAATCTGTAAAGGTTTTTGAGCTATAGCTGGGTCTAATGTTCCTATGGAAAATGTGTTTTTGGACCCCGTCCCTTTTTCTTGCCCATTGCTTTACAGAACACCCCAGTATGTTCCAGGATTGAGTTAAAGTGGAAGAACATTTGTTTGGAAAGTTTGATGGAGATTTATCAAAGTGTGCAAAAGTTACAAGAAAACAAAAAAAAATTATTTCTATGGAAAAATGATCATAACTATAACTACCTAGTGGCATAATTAAGTATATAAACGTATGTAGCCACTATGTAGTTAGGATTACCAGAGAAACACTTTTCTCTGATTTTTGCTTTGTAATAACTGTGTCCTTATGTGATGAATCGCCATGAAACATACCAGACCTATAGCTTTTTCTACATTGGCTGATGAAAATTTTCTTTATGATTCACACATCTTTCTGCCAATGTCTTTTCCACAGAGGTTTGTTCTGGATATTGCACCAAAATGGCTGAATGGATTTTAATGACATTTGGCAGGATTGTAAATTGTGATGTACATAAGATCCTTTTTAGTAGTACTGGTAATTAGGCTTAATATTTGTAACATTATAAGGCATTTAAAGTTTGTGGTAACTGAGCCCACTGCTTTTCACAAAATTTCACGAGTATGACACAGCATTATGGCCCTCATTATGACAATGGCGGTAAATCCCACTTACCGCCACACTGACTGCCGCCAACATACCACCACTGCGAATATCCGTTCGCCATATTATAACATACACACACCAATCCAACAGAGTTCAGCCACAGTCACAAGTCCGCCACACCAAAGGTCAGTGATAAACCAGCAGTATCAAAACCCACACCGTTACGCCAACAGAACAATCACATTATGACCCATGAATCTCCACAGCGGACATTTAACCACGGTAAACCATTGGCGGTATATACCGCCATGCTCAAAATACCCACACTCAAACAAACCAACACCATTTCGGACAATTCAAACTACACACACCTGACACTCATACGCACACCACCACACCCACACCACTATAAAACACACACCCACATTACCCACAACCGTTTACCATTACAAACCATTGACACCAGAGAGAGACAGCAAGACTACAGACAAGACCAAAGCCACACACCACCATCACCAATACACCACCCACGCGCCTCACAACACACAACCTTACACATCACCCTACACACCCTCACCCACACTACTCACACAATACACATGGCACCACAACGACATCCAAGATTCTCTGAGGAGGAGCTAAGGGTCATGGTGGAGGAAATTATCAGGGTAGAGCATCAGCTATTTGGAGCACAGGTGCAGCAGATATCCATTGCTAGGAAGATGGAGCTATGGCGGAGGATCGTGGACAGGGTCAACGCCGTGTGACGGCACCCCAGAACAAGGGATAACATCAGGAAGAGGTGGAACGACCTACAGGGGAAGGTGCGTTCCATTGCAGCAAGACACCAACTCGCTGTACAGAGGACTGGCAGTGGACCCCCACCTCCTCCCCCACAACTAACAACATGGGAGGAGCAAGTCTTCCAATCATGCAACCTGAGGGCCTGGCAGGAGTAGGAGGAGGACTGGACTCTGGTAAATCAACTCTATACTACTATCACCCCCCAACTGCATGCCATCTCATACCCTCACCCTCACACCCTTCACTCCACCACTTCCCACACACCCCACCATCACATCTCACTCATCCCAATGCCAAGCCCTGCATGCCATACCAATGCATGGACACCATTCACAGACCTGCATGTACACCTATCACTAAAGCGTGCACACTAAAGAGAATCAGCTAGTCCACCACATAACAACTCACACAAGTGAAAGCTGCCAGGGCAAATACAACCAAACAGGGCAAGCCACCCATGCACCATATGTCACACTCAGAAAAAATAACACTGCATGTACATCCCCATGGGTATCCCAGCCAATGTCAGCGGAGAAGAGGTGCCTGCAACTTCCAGTCTCCCCACAGAAAAGGCCCACCGTGATGACAGCAACTCTGGTCGCCTGGATCTGGATGACCCACCTGGCCCCAGAGGGACCTCTGGACATTCGGTTACCCAGCCACAGTCACACACCACAACAGAGCCTTCGCCCTCAGGAAACACCACCACAGCACCACACAGCATACCCATGCCTCTGTCCCCAGGACATGTCAATCAGCAGTGTGTCCACCACAACAGGGACCCCAGGGCGCACCTCGCACCCAAGACAATCAAGGACCTGGGGGTCAGTGGCAGTGGGGACACGGATCCGGGGACAGAGGCACAAGACAACAGGGAAACTGGGAGGAGTGCTGTGCATCGGGGGGGGACAGGCCCAGGGAACCGACTCTCCAGGAGGAACTCACTGAGATCCTGGGAGCATACCAACATTCCCAGGATACGCTGGGCCAGATCCTGGACAACGTGCAGGAGAACAGGTGGCTGCAGGAGGGACAGTACCAGGGGATCAGAGAGGACTTGCAGGCCATCAACACCACTGTGGTCTCCATTGCGGGGGTGCTGGCAGACAGGGCCAAGATTATGAGGGAGGCAGTCAGTTGCTTTATTTTTGGACAAGAGGCCCTGCCACAGGACCAACAGGCCACCAGCACCCCTCCCCCTGCAGAAGGAGAACCACCCCACAAACATTCCTTGCGATCCAGGCAGAAGCCAGAGACTATTGCCAAGACCCCTGCCAGGAAATAAGACTCTCCTGATTGTCACCCTTGTGTCCCACTATGTCACCCTGTCCACCTTGAACTGCCATTGCTTCCCTTCCTAAGTCCCCTTGGACAATGCACCTGTACTACAAATAGACTGGCACAATACCCTGAACTTTCCTCCATCATCACCCCAGCCCAATGCACTTCCCCCTTTTCTTTATAGCACTTCAATAAACATACTTTGAAAGAATACAAGTATGGAGTATGTCAAATGATTTAAGTATGTATTCGTTGAACAGGTTCAAACATTGCAATTCAAAAGTACAGTAATGTGCACATAGGATAGACCTGTAGTTGACTGAAGTGAACACACCAGGAGCGATAGTGGAGCACCAACATATTCAAAAAGAGTTGCCAAAGGGTACAGTGAGTGGGCATAGAAGTGGGAAATCACAGCCTGCCACTGACAATGTGAAACAAACAAATGACAATGAAATGTGAAGTTACAGTGTCTTACCTGTGTGTCATTGGAAGTATTGTTGAATCACTGCAGTTCTGTTGTCCTCATCCTCATCCTCATCCTCTGCTTTCTCATCTTCACTATCTACAGGGTCCACTGCTGCCATACAACAACCTCCAGCCTCGTCCTCCTGCAGAAAAGGCACATGGCATCTCAAGGCAAGTTTATGCAACATGCAGCATGCCATGATAATCTGGCAGACCTTCTTGGGTGAGGAGCACAGGGATCCACCTGTTAGATGGAAGCACCGAAACCTGGCCTTCAGGAGGCCAAATGTACGTTTAATTATCCTTCTTGTTTGCCTATGTGCCTCATTGTAACGTTCCTCTGCCCTTGTCCTGGGATTCCTCACAGGGGTCAGTAGCCATGATAGGTTGGGGTAACCTGAGTCACCTGCAAATATTGAAGGACAACATTTAGCCACACACTATGCCATATGGCCAACACCATACACCAATATCCACTGGGTGGGAACTATGGCTCACCTATTAGTCACACCCCGTGCCTCTGTAGTTGGGCCATCACATTTGGGATGCTGCTATTCCTCAGTCTAAAGGCATCATGCACAGACCCAGGATACTTACAATTAACGTGGGAGATTTACTGGTCCGCCATGCGCACCATCTGGACATTCATTGAATGAAAACTCTTTTGATTTATGAACACCTGTTCATTTTGCCGGGGGGAACAAATGCAATATGTGTGCCATCAATTGCCCCAATGTCCCATTGCATAGAAGTTAGCCTTCACTGTGACCAACTCCTCCACCTGGGGGAAAACAATGTAGCTGCACATGTGTTTAATCAGGGCATCCAGCACTCTTGTCAGCGCTATTGAGAACATTGGCTGTGACATCCCTGCTGCCAGGCACACTGTCACTTGGAAAGAACCAGTTGCCAAGAAATGGAGCACAGATATGACTTGCACAAGAGGAGGGATCCCAATGGGGTGATGAATAGCAGATATCAGGTCAGGCTCCAGTTAGGCACACAGCTCCGTGATTGTGGCCCTGGCAAGTCTGTAGGTGAGGATAATGAGCCTGTCCTTCATTGTTGCCAAGTCCACCAGGGATCTGTACACGGGGTTATGTCTCGATCTCCTATTCATCCACAGCGGTAGCAATCTATGGGGCAAAAAAGCGAGGAGCCGGTCACAAACTGTACATTGTAGCCACAACAGTACAATGCATGATGTTAATTTGAAATGTATAAGTTTCATCTCTCCTGTATGTACAATTGTGAACTGTGACGCAGTTATAATCCAGGGCCTGCCCCGCCCCTGAAATGGCATCCGCCTATCCTGTGTGGAGGGACAGGTGTAAGTGAGGTAATTCCGCTGATGTTGTGCACCGTTGTGTGAGGCGGTCGGGAACTGTCGTGCAACGTCTCATAGGATAATATTGGACCCTATGGGGTACTGTGGCCAATGGTGATGTACGCCGGCAGTGACGGTATGCACCGCCACAGTAGTCACCGCCATTTTCTATTTGTTCACTCACTTGCTACCTGACCTTCAACAGGAGAGGACATACACTGCATGTGCTGCTGTGACTTGTGGCTGGAACCTACCATGGTGCGTGTGACTGGGGAAAGGGCTCCTGCCTTCACCTTGGCAGAGTTGGAGAGACTGGTGGATGGGGTCCTACCCCAGTACCGACTGCTGTATGGGCCTCCAGACCAATAGGTGAGTACACTGTGAGCACGATGCATGGGGCATGAATGCATGGAGTGGTGTGTGTGAAGCCCTCATGTGGGGGGTTGGTGGATGGCCCCTGGGCGGCATCCAGCTTGTGTGCTGGGCCAGGGCTGTGAAAATGGGTATGGGAAGGGGTATGGTGGGGCATGAGTGTAACAGGCAGGACGGTCTGACAAATACCTTTCACTGTGTGTATTTCCTCTGCAGGTCAGCGCCCATCAAAAGAAGGGTATATGGCGTGCCATCGCCAAGGACGTGCGGACCCTGAAGGTCTATGGCAGGCAGAGCAACCACTGTTGGAAACGGTGGGAGGACCTGAGACAATGGGCACGGAAGACGGCAGTGGCCCAGCTGGGGATGGCCTCCCAATGAGGAAGGGGTGTCCATTGAACCCTGACCCCCCTGATGGCCCGCATACTGGCGGTGGCCTATCCGGAGCTGGATGGGCGCTTGAGGGCATCACAGCAGCCACAAGGGGATGAGTACAGTGCCCATGATTACTACTTATACCTGGTGGGGTGGTATCCGTGTGGAGGATGTGTGTCTGTGGGTGCCACTAGGCCAGGCCTGACATTGCAGAGTAGGTCCCATGTTGGCCAGGGTTCTGGCGTGATAGTCCTCCTACATAGCTTGTAGGCATCCACTACTGAGCAGGGGTGTGTGGGTCCCAGGTTTGCTGCAGTTGGCGGTATTTGTCCCTCCCCATGCCCTGGTGACTAGCATTGTTACTGGTAGTGCATTGCATATTGCATAGGCCTGTTCCCTGTGTGTGCGTGTGCTGTGTACGTCAACGGTGGTGTTGGTGCAGCCATTGACCAAATGTATCCTTTGTTTTTCCCCACCTTTTTGTTTTGTCATCCTGTCCTTATGTGCATTAGCATCATCTGGCAGAGGAGCAGAGGCACCGGCGACAGAACGAGCTGCAAACCACAGGACCCAGGAGGCAGAGTCCCCCGACTATGAGGGCACCAGTGAGACGGAGGGCGAAGGGAGCACCACGGCGGAGACTAGAGGGGACAGTTCGGACACAGATACCGCCTCCGATGGAAGCTCCCTGGTGGTGGCGGACACCTCTGTGCCCACCCAAGCTACAGGTACAGTCACCAACCCACGTACCAGGACCGCGCTCCCAGCAGCCCCTCATCGAGTTGCCCGTGCCCGCTCACCCAGGAGGGTGGGCATCTCCTTCATGCCAGGCACCTCAGGTCCTGCCCCAGTGAGCCCTGCTGCCCTGAGTGAGGAGGCTATTGACCTCCTGAGATCCAACTCTGTTGGGCCGTCAACCATTGTGAATGCCATCCACGGGCTGGCAGCCCAAATGCAAGAGACCAATGCATTTCTGAAGTGCATTCACACTGGATTGTTTGCCCAACAGAGATCAATCCAGGCTCTGGCCTCCTCTCTGATTGCAGCCATTGTCCCTGTTTCCACCCTCCCCCTCCAACTTCCTCTACCCAATCCCATTCCCCTCAACCACAACCTATCCCAAGCACACAGGCAGACGAGCATGCACACAAGTCAACACACAAGAGTGGAACAGGAAAACACAAACACCACACTTCATCTCACCGGCACTCACACAAACACCATCCAGACGCAAACATACCAACATCCACTGCCTCCACTGTGTCACCCTCCTCCTCCGCTTCTCTCCCAGTTGCGTCTACACTCACACCTGCATGCACTACAATCTCATCCACTACTGCCATCACCAGCACACCTATCAGAACACACACCTCACTTGCAGTTACCACCCCAACAGCCATGCACACATCCCCTGTGTCCTCTCCCACTGTGTCTGTCCCCCCACTCCCAAGGTACACAAATGCAAGCACTCAGACATCCAACAGCCATCCACCTCGCAAAAACATCCAGCCCATACACCTGCATCCAAACACAGTAGAAAGACACCTCCCACAACAACTCCCTCTTCCTCCACTCTCATACCTTCTCCCTCTCCCCGCCTCAATGTCCCAAAGCAGCTTTTCCTCTCCACCATTGACCTCTTCCCTCCATCCTTCACGTCTGGCCACGGTGGCTAAAACCCAGGCAAGCACCTAAGCCACCCAGTCCACGGGCCCAGTAGTGTCCACACCCACTCATGGTGGTAAAGGATCCAGGGCACCAGGCTGCCTCACGGAAAGGGTGCCTGCCCCAAGTGCTGCCAGGAAGGGCAAGGACCCCTCCCCAGCTGCTGCCAAGAAGGGCAAGGAGCCATCCCCAGCTGCTGCCAGGTAGGGCAAGGAGCCATCCCCATCTGCTGCCAGGAAGGGCAAGGAGCCATCCCCAGCTGCTGCCAGGAAGGGCAAGGAGCCATCCCCAGCTACTGCCAGGAAGAGCAAGGGGCCTGCACCAGCAGGCCGGAAGGACAAGGGGCCTGGTGCTGGGACTAAGTCAGAGCCCCCCACCACCAACCATGGTTGTGCAGCTGTCAGAGGCTGCAGGGGATTGGCAGGAGCTTCCCCCCACAACCACGACCAGCAGCAGCACCACCACCACCAGCAGTGGGCACCCATCCAAGGCTGCAGGGGATGGACAGGAGCTTCCCCCCACAACCACCAGTAGCAGCTGCAGCAGCACCAACACCACCAGCAGTGGGCAGCTGTCCGAGGCTGCAGTGGATGGGCAGAAGCCTCCCCCCACCACTACCAGCAGCAGTAGCAGCACTACCACTGCCACCACTAAACAACCATCACCGCCGGAGGACATTCTGCAGACTTGCCTCCATGGGCTTTAGTGCAGCCTGCCCCCTGTAAACCCTGTGGGTATGACACCCAGCTGAGAGACTGTGACCTTGCACTCCCCAAGACAGATCTGCATTACAGGACACGATGCCCCCTCCAGAACCAGTGAGTAAGCCACCCACTCACCCCATCCTCCCCAGGATGAAGATCGCAGGGCACGATGCCCCCTTCAGCACCAGTGGTCAAGTCTCCCACTTGAGAGACTGTGGCCTTGCACTCCCCAGGACAGTGCACAGGTCATGTTGCCCCCTACAGAGCATGTGGGCAAGTCACCCACTTGAGAGACTTCAGCCTTGCACTCCCCGGACAGAGCAATGGGCATGTTGCCCCCTCCAGGACCAGTAGTGTTGTTCCATCTGCTGGCTGAGGTGCCCCCCGTTCCCTGTACCCCTGAGGTGCCTGCCTATTTTGCAACTGATGCCCCTGCAGTGTTCTCTCAGTGTTGTTGCAGGAGACAAGTGGGGCCATGGACTTTGTAATGTGGCACTGTGGCCCATGCACATTGAGGACTGGGCAGTGTCCCTTGAATTGTACATATGTATATACGTTTATTTTGGATGTACGTATTTCTACAGTATTTATATTATTACCCTCACTTTCATCTATTTGTGTTGTCCTTGCATTATTCCTGAGGGGTATGGGGAATATATGTTTTCTTACTTCATCTGATTGTGTGTATGGTGTTGGGGGTAGGGGTGTGTGTGTTGCGTATCTGTGTCACTCTCATTTTCCTCCCCCTCCCCTGTGTGCTAGGTGGCTGTACTCACCGTGGTCGCCTTTGCCGTCATTGGTGTTCATGGTAGAGCAGGACGTGTAAGAGCATCCAAAATATTTACAGCTCGGGCTCCATGGCAGCGTGGTTGTTTCCTGTGTCTCCAATGGTGAGTCCTTTCACTTCTGTGTAGTGTTTCCACCAGGCTTTTGATGTTGTTGGTACCGCCCCGGAAAAGGTGGTGGATTGGGCTGTCATAATACGGAGGGCAGAACATTTCTTCCGCCTGGCTGTAGGCGGCTACCGCCGTGGCGCCTGTTGTTTCCGCCCTGGTGGTCGGTGTGGTAAAGTGGCTGTCTATCTGAGCTCTTTCCGCCATGGTCATAATTTGGTGGTAATTACCGCCAGCCTGTTGGAGGTATTACTGCCACTTTATCACCGACCACCAGGATTGTAATGAGGGCCTTAATATTTTAAAGAAAGTCTGCAGTGTTGCTGTTAGAAATGGGGTCTCTGGTTGGCAGTCAGTTTGCACTCTGTCCAAGCAGGGACTTGCAGTCTAGTCAGGGCAATGGAGATACACACTTAGATAACCCCTGCTCATCCCCTTGGTAGCTTGGTGCAAGCAGTCAGGCTTACCTCAAAGTCAATGTGTAAAGTACTTGTACCCGAAAACACAAGAAATACAGTAAAAACAAAACAAAATGGACACCACAGCATTTAGAAAAATAGCCAATATTTATATAAATCAAACAAGACAAAAATGACAAAAATACAACATACACAAGTAAAGTTATGAATTTTTAAAGTAAAAAGAGTCTTACTCCATAGGAAACAATTAAAATGTTGTTGTTACACAAAGTATCTGGGTTGAGTCAAAAATAAAGCCGCACGGGTGAGCGTGCGTTGCAAATGTCAGGGATGAGTCATTTTCTCACTCCCAAGTGAGGTCATGCCTCTTTGTGCGGACAGGGCACCTCGGATCCGCACAGGTTTATGATGACTTTGACGCCCAGTGATGATGCGAGAAAAATCTAGCCTCATGGTGATGGAAAACTGAGCTGAGTGGGGTTTGTGTCATTTTCAGCAGCCGCAAATGGGTGTTGCATCATTTCTCCAGCCGCAGCAATGCAGGTGATGTGTCTATTTCCCAATAGTGATGCAGGTGGTGTGCCTATTTCAGCCGTTAAGCAGTTGGCGCTACATTTTTACAGCCACGTTGCAGGTGGTAGGTTGAAATTTTCCCCCCAGGACTTCCTGTGCATGGATTTCAGTCCCTCTTCTACCACCTTCACCTTTCAAGGGAAAGGGACTGGATAGGGCACCACTTGGCAGGGCAGGAGTCTCAGCAGAGAGTCCAGGTGCTGGCAGTGGGGCTTTGGGTCCACTACGTATACCCCATCTGCCTTTGAAGTAGGCAAATGTCAAAGGAAAGTCTCTGTTGTTCACAAGATCCTGCTTTGCCCAGTCATGGCTCCAGACTCACACCAGGGAGTTGGAGACTGCATTTTGTGAGGGTAGATGTTAGAAATGGGGTCTCTGGTTGGCAGTCAGTTTGCACTCTGTCGAAGCAGGGACCCTCACCCTAGTCAGGGCAATGGAGATACATACTTACATAACCCCTGCTCACCCCCTTGGTAGCTTGTTCCACGAAGTCAGGCTTATCTCAAAGGCAATGTAAGTATTTGTCCCAACACACACAGTAATACAGTGAAAACACTACAAAATGGACACCACACCAGCTTAGAAAAATAGACAATATTTATATAACTCAAACAAGACCAAAATGACAAAAATCCAGCATATACAAGTCAAGATATGAATTTTCAAAAGAATAGATTCTAACTCCATAGAACACAATGGAAAAGCTGTTCTTACACAAAGTACCTGGTTTGCATAAAAAATAAAGCTGCACCGGCGATTGTGTGTCAGGAACGTCAGCGGTGCATTCCTTACTTGCAAGTGAGGCTATGCGTCGTTTCTTCTCCAATAAGACAGGTAATGCACTATTTTTCTCTCCATCAAGAGAGCAAGGTGTTGATTTCCAGACTGGGCACATTGGATCTGCGCAGGTTCACAATGACTTTGACACCCAGCAATGATGCGTGAGAAATCCAGCCGAATGGTGATGGAAAACCTGCGTGGGGTTTGCATCATTTTCAGCAGCCGCAAGAGGAGGTTTGAGTTGTTTCCCCACGCATGATGCAGGTGATGCATCGATTTCCTATTCGCAATGCAGGTGCTGCATTGATTTCAACCGCGAGGCAGGTGACGTGTCGTATTTACAGCCGTATTGCAGGTGGAGCATCTAAATTTTCCCTGCACAGCTTCCTGTGTATGCATTTCAGTTTTTGTTCTACCAGCTTCACCTTTCAATGACCCAGGGACTGGATAGGGACCCACTTGGAAGGGCAGGAGTCTCAGCAGAGACTCCAGATGCTGGTTGAGGAAGTCTTTGATGGTCCTGAGACCCCAAAACAGGAGGCAAGTGTAGGAGAGGTCCATCTTCCTTGGCATGTTACCCCCATTTTACCTGTTTGTCAGTATGTTTTTGCCTGTCTCACTAGGATCCTGCTGTTCAGGACCCCAGTGCTCATAGTTTATGGCCTAATATGTGTGTCTGTGTAGTGCTTAACTGTGTCACTGAGGCTCTGCTAATCAGAACCCCACTGCTTATGCTCTCTATGCTTTTAAACTTGTCACTGTAGGCTAGTGACTTAATTTACCAGTTTCAATTGGCACACTGGACCCCCCCCCTTATAAGTCCCTAGTATATGGTACCTAGGTACGCAGGGCATTGGGGTTCCAGGAGATCCATATGGGCTGCAGCATTTCTTTCGCCACCCATGAGGAGCTCAGACAAACCCTTGCACAGGTCTGCCATTGCAGCTTGTGTGAAATAAAGCACACATTAAAATATTTATGATTGCGCCGTGTTGAACAAAAAGTCACTCGTCATGGAATTGTCCACACAGTTCCTAAAGGAAATGTGATGGGTTTAAGACACGCACGACTAAGAAAGTACTCTTAAAAAAGGAAACTAGAGCTTCTATGATTCCACGACATGATAAGTGGACAATTCCATGACGAGTGACTTTTTATTCAACACAGTGAAAATCATAAATATTTTTTTGCCTGGAAGAAATCATTGGAACTTAAAAGAAAAAAACCTTCCAAATATAGGTGCCATCGCCCCCCAAAAATTTTTAGTCCTGAAGATGTCCCTCGAATTAGTTCTTCATAGGGTCGAAACGTTGACTATTAAATGTGGTTTAGTATATAACGTGACTTCAAGGTACCTGGAATGAAGGGGTCCTTTTGAAGTTCACTATTTTGTTTTGGTTTTTAACCACATTATTGTAAATATTGTATCAAACACTTTTTCACTTTGATTATCACTATTATCACTGCACTGCATCATTACAATTTGGGAGCACCTTAGGTTTGTGATCCGTAAACGGAATATATTTTGTTAAGAATTATCAGAATAAAAAGCAATATATATTTATCTAATAATGATATGTTTGGTTGTGAATAATTCCTTAACAGACAGTTAAAAGGTGCTGTGGAAGTGTAGGCTTATACTTGTCCCTAAGGACCGAAGATTTTCTGATATTTGATTTAACTACCCGGGTATAAGGGTTACTTGGGTTTGCCTCATTTGGTAAAATAATACTTTCTAAAAGTGACATTTTCAATCTGTCAATTTGAAAAACAACTTTACGAAAAGTTGTATTTTCAAATTGTGAGTTCAGAGATACCAAATATCTGTACCTGCTCCCAAAGGGAAACTGATATTTAAAGGCAGCCCCCAAGTTAACCTATGAGAGAGATAGGCCCTGAAAAAGTGAAAAACGAATTTGGCAGTATTTCACTTTTAGGACATGTAAAACACACTAGTGCATCACAAACTTATAACAAATATTGCACCCTGCGGATGGGGCTACCAAGGGCCTACCTTAGGGGTGCCTCACATGTATAAAAAGGGAAGGTTTCGGCCTGGCAAGTGGGTACACTTGCCAGGTCGAATTGGCAGGTTAAAACTGCACACGCAGACACTGCCGTGGCAGGTCTGAGCCATGTTTACAATGTTACTTATGTGGGTGGCACTACTAGTGCTGCAGTAGCATTTGATTTACAGGCCCTGGACACCTCCAGTGCACTTTACTAGGGACTTATTAGTAAATCAAAGGTGCCAATCATGGAAAAGCCAATCACAGATACATTTTACACAGGGAGCACTTGCACTTTAGCACTGGTCAGCAGTGGTAAAGTGCCCAAAGTAGCAAAAACAGCAAAAACAGGGCCCAGCACACAGTCAAAACATAGGTAGCAGAGGCAAAAAACAGGGGAGACCACGCCAAGGATGCCAGGTCTAACACATGTCCCCCCAGCTGAAAGTGGGGAGCACTTCCCAACCTTGTGGGAGTTCTCATCACTAAGGTGGAAGAATCTGGATAGATCATCAGCTTTGGCGTGTTCTGTTCCAGGGCGGTGTTCCATGGTAAAGTCCATTCCCTGGAGGGAGATAAACCACCTCAACAATTTTGGGTTCTCAGCCCTCATCTGCATTATCCATTTGAGGGGCCTGTGGTCTGTCTGAACCTGGAAGTGAGTCCCAAACAAGTAGGGTCTTAGATTCTTCAGCAACCAGACCACAGCAATAGCTTACCGCTCAATTGCACTCTACCTATATTCCCGGGAAAGTAACCTCCTACTAATAAAGGCTACAGGCTGGTCTAGGCTCTTTTCATTTAGCTGTGACAACACTGCTCCCACACCATGCCTTGAAGCAGCAGTCTGCACTTCAAATTCTTTAGAGAAGTCAGGTGCCTTCAGCACGGGTGCCGTGCATTAGGCTGCCTTCAGGGCATCAAACGGTGTCTGGCAAGCCTTAGTCCAGATCATCTTCTTTGGTTGCTTCTTGGAGGTTAACCCAGTCAAGAGAGCATTAATGGTGCTACTCACCTTGACAAACCTCCTATAGTAACCTGTGAGACCTAAAAAGGTTCACACCTCAGTCTGGGTCATAGGAGGGTCTTGGAAGGCTCCTACGCCAGAAAGGTGTCAATCTTTGGCTGTAGGGGTGACATCTGGCCACTCCCCACCTGGTGTCCCAAGTACACCACAGAACCGTGCCCTATTTGGCACTTACTTGGCTTAATAGTAAGGCCTGCCTTCTGCAGGGCCTCTAACACTTTGCAGAGGTGCTGTAAGTGTTCTTCCCAAGTGGTGCTGAAGATAGCAATATCATCCAGGTAGGCTGCACTGAAATCATCCCAAAGGGCATCACCCTAAACTGGTAGTGCCTATATGCAGTAGAAAATGCATACCTTTCCTTAGCCCCCTCAGTCAGAGCAATCTACCAATGTCCAGACATTAAATCAAATGTGCTGAGATATTTGGCAGCTCTTATCCAATCAATGAGTGCATCAGCTCAGGGGATGGGGTGCACTTTAGTCTTTGTGACTGCATTTAGTCCCCGGTAATCCACACAAAACCTGAGTTCTGGAGTCGCACCAGGAGCAGCAGCTTTTGGGAGGAAGACCACAGGACTAGCCCAAGGGCTTCTGGAAAACTCAATAATCCCAATAGCAAGCATTTTGGATATCTCATCCTTACTGCTGGCTCTAACTTTGTCAGTTACCCTGTAAACTTTATTTTTCACAATTGGACTGTCCCCAGTGTCCACATCATGTGTGCATAAGTTCATGACCCATGGTATCAAGGAAAAGAGAGAGGCAAACTGTCCCAACACTTGGCGACAGTCCCTCTGTTGTTCTAGAATCAGTGAGGTAGAGAGGTTCATAGCCTCCACTGAACCATCTTTCTCTTTGGCAAACAGGAGGTCAGGAAGAGGCTCACTCTCTTTCTCCACCCCTTAATCTGTTGCAAAGAACATAGTAACCTCTTTCCTCTCAAAGTGATGCTTGAGGCGGTTCACATGTAGGACCCTCAAAGGGTCCCTAGGAGTCCACAAGTTCACCAGATAGGTGACATCACACTTTCGCTGCACCACCTCAAAAGGCCCAATCCACTTGTACTGGAGAGCACGAGGGTCCACTGGGGCCATCACCCACACTTTTTGTCCAAGATGAAACTCAACCAGGGTGACATTCTGGTCATACCACTGTTTCATATCTTCCTGATTTGCTTCCAGTTATCTTGAGGGAGCTTCCTGAAGCGGGCAGTCAGGTTGCTAAAAGCTAGCATATAACTAAATACATCCTGGGGGGGGCATACTGGAGGCCTTCTACAAGCCCTTCTTAACCAGACTCAAAGGTCCAGTCACCGGTTGGCTATACAACAACTCAAAAGGGCTAAATCCAAGACCCTTTTGTGGCATCTCCCTGTCGGCGAACAGAAGGCATGGCAAGAGAACATCCACTTACACCTCAAGGGCTCTGACAGGGGCCCTTGATCATGCCCTTCAAGGTGCATGTGAATCTCTCAACTAGACCATTTCTTTGGGGGTGGGAAGGAGTGGCAAGCTTGTAGGTTACCCCACACTCCTTCTACAGAGACTTCAGATATGTAGATATGAAGTCGGTACCCCTATCAGATACCACCTCCTTGGGTTTTTACCCATGTGGGTAAAAACCCCCATCAATGCACGTCACCAGCACAGGGGCAGTGACTGATCTCAAAGGAATGGCTTCTGGGTACCTGGTGGCATGGTCCACCAAGACCAGGATAAACCTGTTGCCCATGGCTGCTTTGGGATCCAGAGGCCCCACAATGTCAATACCAACCCTTTCAAAGGGGGTGCTGACAACAGGAAATGGTTGGAGGGGTGACTTACATTTCTCCCCACTCTTGCCACTTGCCTGACAAGTTTGGCAAGACCTACAATGCACATGTGAGTGTCTATGCTTTTGGGGGCACTTATAATGGGTGCCAAGCCTCTCAAAGGGCTTGTCCTGCCCCAATGTCCCTGTAAAGGCACATTATGAGCCAAACCCAGTAGGAAGGTTCTGAAGCACTGGGGTACCAGCAGCACTGGCTGCCCCAGGCTCAGCAACCTTAGGCTCGCTATACAGGAGGCCACCTTCCCAATAAATCATGTGTGAACCAGATTCCTTGCTGGACGCCTGGTCTGCAGGCTGCTGACGCAAATCCTCCAAAGTAGGGCATGTTTTCTGTGCCTTACAGAATGCTTCCCGGTGGGTCTGCCTTCCTGCTGCCACTGAGTCATCTCAGGGACCTCTCCAGGTTCAGCCACCTCTTCCCATGAAGGCTCTGGGGCATGCCCCTAAGGTTCATCCTCCTCCCAGACCATGGGAACTTCTGGGGTGGGTTTCCTGTGACCCTTGCCCTTCCTCATTCTGGCAGACACCTGGGCCACTCTTTCAGACTCCAGGGCCTCCTGATCACCCTTATGGATTGCCATTGACCAGATGGAACTACCCAGTGCGAAACAGTATCCACTTTCTAGCATGGTTACCCCCATTTTGACCTGTTTGTGAGTGTTTGTCAGTGTGTTTTACTGTCTCACTGGGATCCTGCTACCCAGGATCCCAGTGCTCATACTTTAAAATATATTTGTCAGTGTGTTTTGCCTGTCTCACTGGGATCCTGCTAGCCAGGACCCCAGTACTCATTGTTTGTGGCCTATGTGTGTTGTCAGTATGCTTGACTGTGACACTGGAATTCTGCTAACCAGAACTCCAGTGTTTATGCACTCTCTACTTACCAAATTTGTCACTATAGTTTAGAGACTCCATATTCCAATTCTGATTGGCACACAGGACCCACTTATAAATCCCAGTTATGTGGTACCTGGGTACCCAGGGCATTGGGGTTCCAGCAGATCGTTATGGGCTGCAGCATTTCTTTTGCCACTCATAAGGAGCTCATGCAATCCTTTATTCAGGACTGCCACTGCAGCCTGAGTAAAATAGTGCACACACTATTTCACAGCCATTTTTCACTGCACTAAGTAACTTATAAGTAATCTGCATGTCTAACCTTCATTTACTGAAGGCTAGGTGCAAAGTTACTGTGTGTGGTGTGAGGGCACCCTTGCACTAGCAAAGGCACCCTCACGTTGTCCAGTGCCAATTCCCCGGACTTCATGAGTGCAGGGACACCATTACAAGCGTGAACTACAAATATGTCAATATATATATATGTAGCTTCACAATGGTAACTCCGAATATGGCAGTGTGAGGTGTCTAAGATCATGGAATTGACCCCCCAATCCAAATCTTTCCACTGCAGCCCCAGCTGCTGCCACCTCACAAACAGGTTTCTGCTGTCCTGGGGATTGAGCAGATCAATCCCAGCAAGGCAGAACAATGTATTTCCTTTAGAAGAGGGGTGTTACCCCTCTCCCATTGGAAATAGGTGTTACAGGCATGGGAGGGGTATCCACCTAGAGCCTCTGGAAATGCTTTGAAGGGCACAAACGGTGCCCTCCTTGCATAATCCAGTCTACACTGGTTCAGGGACCCCAGTCCCTGCTCTGGCACGAAACTGGATAAAGGAAAGGGGAGTGACCACTCCCCTGTCCATCACCACCCAGAGGTGGTGCCCAGTGCTCCTCCAGAGTGTCCCTGGCATTAGCTATCTTGGATTCCAAGGTGTGGGGACCCTCTGGAGACCTCTGAGTGGCCAGTGCCAGCAGGTGACATCAGAGACCCCTCCTTATAGGTTCATACCTGGGTCGGTATCCAATCCCCCTCTCAGGGGTATTTAGGGTCTCTCCTCTGGGTGCTTCCTCAGATTCGGTTTGCAAGATTCCTCCAGGCCTCCTCTGCATCCTCTGCTTCAGCTTCTGACTGTCGCATCAACTGCAGACTGCTCCAGGAACCACTGTAACTGCAACAAATTATCCAGGATGTCTGCTGTGACCTGCAACTTTAGCTCCAGCCAGCATTTGCAACAGTTTACAAGGTGTGCACACTCTGAGGACTGCCTGTCTTCACCCTGCACCAGAAGAACCGAAGGAATCCCCCGTGGAGTGATGGAGTCACTTCCCTGCTTCAAGAGGCATCTCTCTGCGATGACAACCGGCACTCCAAGACTCTTCTCCTGTTGATGAGGGTGATCCCTGGAACACAAGTGGTGGACTGAAGTGACCCAGACTGTCCAAAGTTCCAGCTGTCCAGATTTGGTGGAGGTAAGAGCTTGCCTCCCTGAGCTGCAACAGTACCCCTGTGCCCTGCGTCTTCTGAAGCTCCTTGGGCTTCTGTGCACTTTTTTCAAATGTGCTTCATACACAGCATAGCCCAGGTCCCCAGCACTCCATTCTACGATGCACAGCTCTCTGAGTTGTTCTCCAGCAGTGGGGGATCCTCCACTGTAGCGCTGCGATAACCGCACTTTGCATCTTTTTTGTCCCCATGTTCTGAGACTCCCATAGGTGTTGCCTGGTCTTCAGAGGGCTCTCTGAAGTGCTGAGAGTCTCCTCTTCTCCTCAGTCTGAGTTGAGACCCCCAGGTCCTTCATAGGTCGAGACAGCTCCTCTTTTATGCAAACCACATATTTGCTTGAACCAAGGCTTGTTGGCGGAATCCAGCGACGCAAAAAGCCTGCATCCAACAACTCAATGTAGGTCAAATCTTGCACCAAGCAGGAACCCACAGTAATCTTCTTTGGTGCATTTCTGTACTTTTCTTCTAATAGGAGAATCCACTTTTGCACCTTCTTCCAGGTTGGCCAGAGCTCCTGTTCTTCTTGGACTCGGTCTCCTCTCTCCACAGGTTTTCAGGTCCAGGACTCCATTGTTTGTTGCTTGCAGTCTTGCTTGGTTCTTGCATAATTCTTCATCGCAACTTGTAGTGTGTTCTGAGGAAACTTGCTGTACTTGTCTCCTGCTTTCCTGCGCTCTGTGGTAGGATACTTTACTTACCTTTGGTGTTTTCTTACACTCCCAGCTCCCCAATACACACTACACTTGCCTAGGGGAGAATTCAGCAATCGCATTCCATTATTTTAGTATATGGTTTGTGTTGCCCCTACGACCATTGTAATCTATTGTATTTTCTATTGTTTGCACTGTTCTATGACTGTTTATTTACCTGATTTTGGTTACTAGTGTATATATTGTGTATAATACTTACCTCCGGAAGGAGTATTGCTTCTAAGATATTTTTGGCCTTGTGTCACTAAAATAAAGTACCTTTATTTTTGGTAACACTGAGTATTGTCTTTTATTGTGTATAAGTACTGTGTAACTACATTGGTAGTGCAGGAGCTTTGCATGTCTCCTAGTTCAGGCTTGGCTGCTCTGCTACAGCTACCCATAGACACCTAAGCTGCTAGAACACTGCCTATATTTCACTAATAAGGGATAACTGGACCTGGTATAAGGTGTAAGTACCTTAGGTACCCAGTACAAACCAGGCCAGCCTCCTACATTGGTGGCTGCGGTGGGATAAGCACTTGCAACTGCTTTGCCACTTTGTTACTGATGCTTTTCACAAGAAAAGTGTACTGCAATTCGTAGAGCTATATACAATTATACCTAGCAGTAACTTTTAAAAAGTTTTACAAAGTTCTGAAAAGTTTTTTTTTTCCTCTAAAAAGTTAGGTGATATAGTTTGCTGACTTGTTACTCTTCTCTCCAACTTTTTCTATCACTATGGCCCTCATTATGACCCTGACGGTCAGTGATTAAGTGGCAGCAATACCGCTAACAGGCTGGTGGTATCTACCGCCAAATTATGACCATGGAGGAAAGATCTGCAAAAGACAGCCAATGACCCATACCGACCACCAGGGCGGAAACAACAGGCACCACCGGGGTAGCCGCCTATACTGTAGCCAGGCAGAAGTGAATGTTCAGCCCACCATCTTATGACAACACAATTCTCCACCTTTTCTGGGGTGGTACCAACAATATCAAAAGCCTGGCGGAAACACTGTACAGAAGTGAAAGGACTCACCATTGGAGACATAGGGAAGAACAATGCCGCCATGGAACCGGAACTGCAAGTGTTCCCGATGATATTCTACGTCCTGCTCCATCAGGAACACCAATGCCGGCGAAGATGACAATGGTGAATACAGCTGCCTAGCACACAAGGGAGGGGGGGGGAGAGAGTGACACACACACACGCACCATACACACCCCTGACACACACACCATACACACAACCAGCTGCCCAAGAAAACAAGCTAGTCCCGTAAATCGGCTGAATAATGCAAGGACAACAGAAATTGACTAAAGTGATTGTACTAAGATCAACACAGTATAAATAATAATTTTGCCAATGCCGCAGATATGTAAAAATGTACAAAAGGGAGACACTGCCCAGTTCTCAGTTCGCTTGGGCCAAGGCCCCACTTGTTACCTGCATCATCACAGAGAGAACACAGCAGGGGCATCATTTGGCAAATAGCAGGTACCTCAGGGGGCGGGGGCACATCAGCGGTATGCGGAAACAAGACCACTGGTTCAGGAGGGGGCAACATGCCCTGTCCTTGGTCCTGGGGAGTGCAAGGCCACAGTCTCTCGGGTGGGTGTCTTCCCCACTGGATCTAAAAGTGGCAACATGCCCTGTGCTTGGTCCTGGGGAGTGCAAGGCCACAGTCTCTCAGGTGGGTGTCTTCCCAACTGGTTCTGGAGGGGACAGGTTGCACAGCAGCCAATGGAGGCTGGATCACATTTCATCCGCCAGCAGTGATGGCTGCACAGAGGTGGTGGTGGTAGTGGGAGGCTCCTGCTCAGCCCCTGCACCCTGCGATGTCTGCACTGTGGTGGTGGTGGAGGTAGTGGGAGGCTCCTGCTCAGCCCCTGCACCCTGCGATGCCTGCACTGTGGTGGTGGTGGAGGTAGTGGGAGGCTCGGGAACTGACTAAAGTGATTGTAAAAAGACCAACACGGTATAAGTAATCATTTTGCCAATGCAAACAGATATGTACAAATGTACAAAAAAGGGACACTGCCCTGTCCTCAGCTCCCATGGGTCACATGGCACAGGGCAAAGTCCAAGCCCCCATTTGTTACCTGCATCAATACGGAGAGAACACTGCAGGGACATCAGTTGGCAAATAGGCAGGCACCTCAGAGGGAGGGAGTGGCACCTCAGCCGTATGCGGAAACAATACCACTGGTTTTGGAGGGGGCAACATGCCCTGTGCATGGTGGAATACAAGGCCAAAGTCTCTAATGTGGGTGTCATCCCCACTGGTTCTGGAGGGGGCAACATGCCCTGTGCTTGGTCCTGGGGAGTGCAGGGCCACAGTCTCTCAAGGGGGTGACTTGCCCACTGGTTCTGGAGGGGGCAACATGCTCTGTGCTTGGTCATGGAGAGTGCAAGGCCACAGTCACTTGGGTGGGTGTCTTCCCCACTGGTTCTGGAGGAGGCAACATGCCCTGTGCTTGGTCCTGGAGAGTGCAAGGCCACATTCTATCAGGTGGGTGTCTTCCCCACTGGTTCTGGAGGGGACAGTCCGCACAGCAGCCCATGGAGGCTGGATCGCATTGCGTCTGCCGGCAGTAACAGCTGTACTGTGGTGGTGGTGGAGGCAGTGGGAGGCTCCTGCTCAGCCCCTGCACCCTGCGATGTTTGCACTGTGGTGGTGGTGGAGGGAGTGCGAGGCTCCTGCTCAGCCCCTGCACCCTACGATGCCTGCACTGTGGTGGGGGTGGAGGTAGTGGGAAGCTCCTGCTGATCCCCTGCACTCACTGATGACTGCACAACCATTATTGGTGGTGGGGGCTCTGTGACAGCTGCTGGTGCAGGCTCCTTCTCCTTCTTCCTTGCTGGTGCAGCCTCCTTCCCCTTCTTGCTTACTGGTGCAGGCTCCTTCCCCTTTCTGCTGGCTGTTGCAGGCACCCTTCCCTTTCTGCTGGCTGTTGCAGGCTCCTTTCCCTTTCTGCTTGCTGGTACAGGCTCCTTCCCCTTTCTGCTGGCTGGTGCAGGGCTCCTTTCCCTTTCCGCTGGCTTATGCAGGCTCCTTCCCCTCCAGGATTTGTGGCCTGGAATCCTTTCCACCATGAGTGGGTGTGGATGGAAGTGGGCCCATGGCCTGTGTGGCTGTGGTTCTTGGCTGAGTTCTTGATACCCTGGCCATATGTGCAGGATGGAGGAGAGAAGGGTAGGGAAGAGGTCAATGGTGGAAAGGAAAAGCGTTTTATGGACTCTGGGGTGGGAAGAGGGACATGTAATGGGAGTGGAGGATGAGGGAGTAGTTGTTGGAGGTGTTTGATGGATTTGGGTGCAGGTGCATGGGCTGTATGCTGTTGTGAGGTGGATGGCTGTTGGGTGTCTGAGGGATTGCGTTTGTGTACCTTAGGAGGGGGGACAGACACAGTGGGAGAGGACACAGGGGACATGTGCATAGCTGTTGTGGAGGTGTCTGCCAGTGAGGTGTGTGTTCTGCTTGGTATGGTGATGATGTAGGTAGTGGAATATGATGTAGTGCATGCAGGTGTGAGTGTGGACGTAACTGGGTGGCAGGTGGAGGAGAAGGAAGAGGGGGAGACAATGGAAATAGTGGATGTTGTTGTATCTGCAACTGGATGATGTTTGTGTGAGTGCCTGCAGGATGAAGTGTGGTGCTTGTGTTTGTCTGTGACACTCTTGGGTGTTGTCCTGTGAGCATGTTCGTCTGGCTGTGTGCTTGGGATGGGTTGGGTTTGAGGAGAATGGGAATGGGAAGTGGAAGTTGGAGGGGGGATGGTAGAAACATGGACAATGCTTGCCATCAGAGAGGAGGCCAGAGCCTGAATCGATCTCTGTTGGGTCGCCAATCCAGTATGAATGCCCTCCAGCAATGCATATGTTTGTTGCATCTGGGCTGCCAGCCCCTGGATGACATACAGAGATGGATCTCAGGAGGTCAGGAGCCTCCTCACTCAGGGCAGCAGGGCTCACTGGGGCAAGGCCTGAAGTGCATGGGGCGAAGGAGATGCCTACCCTCCTGGGTGAGCGGGCAAGGGAAACTCTCTGATGGGCTACTGGGTGGGTGGTGCTGGTACGGGTTTGGCAGCTGAACCTGTAGCTGGGGTGGTCACAAAGGTGTCTACCACCACCAGGGAGCTCCCATTGGAGGAGGTATCAGAGTCTGTATTGTCCCCTCCAGTTTCCGCTGTGGTGCTCCCCTTGCCCTCTGTCCCAGCGTCGGTGAACTCTACCTCCTGGGTCCTTTTGGATGCAGCTCCCTCCATCGCCAGTGCCTCTGCTTCTCCGACAGTTCATGCTAATGCACATAAGGACAGGATGACAAAACAATAAAGGGGAAGAGAGAGACAAAGGATACACTGGGTCAATGACTGCACTAGCACCACCATTAGCATACACATCACCCTCACACACAGGGAGCAGGCCTACACACTATGCATTGCACTACAAGTGATATTGCTAGCCACCAAGGCATGAGGAGGAGCACACACCGTCAAATGCAGCTCAGCTGGGATCCACGCAGCCGTGCCCAGTAGTGGATGCTAAAAAGCTAGGTAGCCATAATTTTCCATTCAAACCCCTAGCCACGAGAGGAACTATGCTGCTATGTTTGGTCTGGCCTAGGGGCACCCAAGGACACACACGCACCACCAGGATACCACCCCACAAGGCGTAAGTGTAGGAAAGTACCATCTTGCCTGGCATGTTACCCCCATTTTTACTTGTATGTATGTTTGTTTTTGCGTGTGTCACTGGGATCCTGCTAACCAGGACCCCAGTGCTCATAAAGTATGCCCTGTATGTGTTCCCTGTGTGGTGCCTAACTGTATCACTGTGGCTCTGCTAACCAAAACCTCAGTGTCTATGCTCTCTCTGCTTTTAAAATTGTCACTGCAGGCTAGTGACTAATTTTACCAATTCTGATTGGCACACTGGACCACCCTTATATTTCCCTAGTATATGGTACCTAGGTACCCAGGGTATTGGGATTCCAGGTGATCCCTATGGGCTGCAGCATTTCTTTTGCCACCCATAGGGAGCTCAGACGATTCTTACACAGGACTGCTACTGCAGCCTGAGTGAAATAACGTCCACGTTATTTCACAGCCATTTTACACTGCACTTAAGTAACTTATAAGTCACCTATATGTCTAACCCTCACTTAGTGAAGGTTAGGTGCAAAGTTACTAAGTGTGAGGGCACCATTACACTGGTGAACTACATATAGGTCAATACCTATGTATAGCTTCACAATGGTAACTCCGAACATGGCCATGTAACATGTCTAGGATCATAGAATTGTCACCACATTAGCATTCTGGTATTGGGGGGACAATTCCATGCACCCCCGGGGCTCCAGCATGAACCTCGGCTACTGCCAAACTAGCTCTCTGGGGTTTTCTCTGCAGCTACCGCTACTGCCAACCCTCATACAGGTTTCTGCCCTCCTGGGGTCTGGGCAGCCCAATCCCAGGAAGGCAGAACAAAGGATTTCCTCTGAGAGAGGGTGTTACACCCTCTCCCTTTGGAAATAGGTGTTAAGGGCTCAGGAGGAGTAGTCTCCCCAAGCCTCTGGAAATGCTTTGAAGGGCACAGATTGTGCCCTCCTTGCATAAGCCAGTCTACACCGGTTCAGAGAGCCCCCAGCCCCTGCTCTGGTGCCAAACTGGACAAAGAAAAGGTGAGTGACCACTCCCCTGTCCATCACCACCCCAGGGGTGGTGCCCAGAGCTCCTCCAGTGTGTCCCAGACCTCTGCCATCTTGAATGCAGAGGTGTGAGGGCACAATGGAGACCTCTGAGTGGCCGGTGCCAGCAGGTGACGTCAGAGACCCCTCCTGATAGACTCTTACCTGGTTAGGTAGCTAATCCTCCTCTGAGGGCTATTTAGGGTCTCTCCAGTGGGTTTCTCGTCAGATAACGAATGCAAGAGCTCACCAGAGTTCCTCTGCACTTCTCTCTTTGACTTCTGCCAAGGGTCGAACACTGACTGCTCCAGGACGCCTGCAAAACCGCAACAAAGTAGCAAGAAGACTATCAGCAACATTGTAGTGCCTCATCCTGCCAGCCTTCTCAACTGTTTCTTGGTGCTGCATGCTCTGAGGGCTGTATGCCTTCACCCTGCACTGGAAGCCAAGAATAAATCTCCTGTGGGTCGACGGAATATTCCCCCTGCCAACGCAGGCACCAAATTTCTGCATCACCAGTCCTCTGGTTCCCCTCTCATCTTGACGACCGTGGTCCCTGGAACACAGGAGCTGGATCCAAGTGACCCCAACAGTCCAGTTGTCCTTCTGTCCAAATTTGGTGGAGGTAAGTCCTTGCCTCCCCATGCCAGACAGTAATCCTGTGTATTGCGTGAACTGCAGCTGATAGGGCTTCTGTGCACTTTTGCAAGACTTCCTTTGTGCACAGCACAGCCCAGGTCCCCAGCACTCTGTCCTGTATTGCCCAACTTGCTGAGTTAACCTCCGACTTCGTGGGACCCTCTTATGTTGTGCTGAGATAACCGCAGTGCTCAGATCTTCTGAATGCCTGTTCAGGTGCTTCTGTGGGTTCTGCCTGCTTTTGTGTGGGCTCTCTCTGTTGCTGAGCGTCCCCTCTGTCTCCTCTTCCAAGAGGTGACCTCCTGGTCCTTCCTGGGCCCTGGCAGCACCCAAAATCCTCAACCACGACTCTTGCAGCTCGCAAGGCTTGTTTGTGGTATTTATGCATGGAAACAACTCTGCATCCTCTAGCATTCCATGTGACATTTTCTGACCAAAGGAGAACTTCCAGGCACCTTCCGTTGTTGCAGAATCTTTGGCTTCTTCCACCCAGAGGCAGCCCTTTTGCACATTCATCCGGGGTTTAGTGGGCTCCTGCCCCCCCGGACACTTGCGTGACTCTTGGACTTGGTCACCTTCCTTTGCAGGTCCTTAGGTCCAGGAATCCATATTCAGTGCTTTTCAGTCAGTTGTTGCCTTTGCAGAATCCCCTATCTCAACTTTACTGTCTTTCTGGGTAGTAGAGTAGCTTAACTCCTACTTTTCAGGGTCTTGGGGTGGACACCCTTAGTGTTTTCTTACACTCCCAGTGACCCTCTACACACTACACTGGGCCTGGGGTCCATTCGTGGTTCGCATTCCACTTTTGGAGTATATGGTTTGTGTTGCCCCTAGACCTATTGTCTCCTATTGCATTTTATTGTGTTCTACAGTGTTTGCACTACTTTTCTAACTGTTTACTTACCAGATTTTGGTTTGTGTGTATATTTTGTGTATATTACTTACCTCCTAAGGGAGTATATCCTCTGAGATACTTTTGGCATATTATCACTAAAATAAAGTACCTTTATTTTTACTAACTCTGAGTATTGTGTTTCTTATGATATAGTGCTATATGATATAAGTGGTATAGTAGGAGCTTTGCATGTCTCCTAGTTCAGCCTAAGCTGCTCTGCTATAGCTACCTCTAACAGCCCAAGCTGCTAGAACACTACTAATCTACTAATAAGGGATAACTGGACCTGGCACAAGGTGTAAGTACCACAAGGTACCCACTATAAGCCAGGCCAGCCTCCTACAGTAAGCTGTAATGATAGACACTGTACTCACCCCCTTGTGGCTGCTGTATTGCCCTCAAGCGTCCATCCATCTCTGGATAGGCCACCGCCAGTATGCAAGCCATCAGGGGGTCAGGTTTCGACAGGCACCCCTTCCTCGTTGTGAGGCCATCCCCAGCTGAGCCTCTGCGGTCTTCCGTGCCAACGTCTCAGGCCCTCCCAGGGTCCGTAGCTCATTGGTGATGGTACACCGTATATCCTTCTTTTGATGGGCGCTGACCTGCAGAGGAAATACAGACAGGAGAACACCATTAGACACACAGTCCAGACTGTCATACACATGGCCCAGCATACCCCTTTCCATCACCATTGGCACAAACATAACCCAGCTCTCAACATGTACACAGCCAACAGATAATTCCTCTTACACAATGCCTTCGCACACATCTCCATGCATCCATGCCACATGCATCGTACCCACAGTGTACTCACCTGTTGGTCTGGAGGCCCATACAGTTGTCCGTACTTGGGTAGGACCCCATCTACCAGTCACTCCATCTCCTCCAAAGTGAATGCTGGGCCCTTTCCCCGTTCACACGGGACATGGTAGGTTCCAGACACAGATCACAGCGGCACATGCAGTGTAGGTCCTCTCCTATGGAAGGTCAGGTAAAAAGTGAGGAATATGATAGAAATTGGCGCTCACATCGATGGCGGTGCATACCGTCACCACCGGACTAGATCACCATTGGCCACTGAAACCCATAGGGCCCAATTTTAACTAATGAGGAGTTGCACAGCGGTTTCCTCCCACCACGGCGCACAACGTCAGCGGAATTTCCTCACTTCCACCTGTCCCTCCACACAGGACAGATGGACTCCATTTCGGGGGGGGAGCCCTATGGAATAATGCTACATCACAGGAGAAATAGGCACATACTGGGCAAATCACACTGACCCATTACATGTTCACAGAATCCAAACTACTGTTGTGGCTCCATTGTTCAGTTTGTGACAGGCTCCTCACTCCTTTGTCCCATAGATTCCTACTGCTGCGGATGAATAGGAGATGGAGACATACCACCGTGTACAGACCCCTGGTGGGAGTTGGCTACAGTGGAGGACAGACACATAATACTCACCTATAGACTGGACAGGGCCACAATCACAGAACTGTGTGCCAAATTGGAGCCTGACCTGATATCTGCTATCCGTCATCCCACTGGGTTCCACCCTCTTGTGCAAGTGCTATCAGTACTCCATTTCCTGGCAACTAGTTCTTTCCAAGTGACAGTGGGCTTGGCAGCAGGAATGTCACAGCCAAGGTTCTCAATAGTGCTGACAAGAGTGTTCTCTGCCCTGATAAAACACATGTGCAGCTACATTGCATTCCCCCACGTTAAGGATTTGGCCACGGTGAAGGCTGAGTTTTAAACAATGGGACATATCCCCAATATAATTGGAACACATATTGCATTTGTCACCGGCAAAATGAACAGGTGTTCAGGAATCATAAGAGTTTCACCTCCATGAATGTGCAGATGGTGTGTTTGGCGGACCAGAACATCTCCCACATCAATGCTAAGTATCCTGGGTCGTTGCATGATGCCTTTGTCCTAAGGAATAGCATCATCCCAAATGTGATGACCCAACTACAGAGGCACAGGGTGTGGCTTATAGGTGAGCCCTGGTTCCCACCCAGTATATGTTGGTGTATGGGTATGGTGTGGAGCATATACGATAGTGTGTGGCTAAATGTTGTCCCTCAATAATTGCAGGTGACTCTGGTTACCCAAACCTATCATGGCTGCTGACCCCTGTGAGGAATGCCAGTACAAGGGCAGAAGAACATTATAATGAGGCACATGGGAGAACCAGAAGGATATTTTAGAGAACCTTTGTCCTCCTGCAGGCTAGGTTTTGGTGCCTCAATCTAACAGGTGGATCCCTGGGCTACTCACCCAAAAAGGTCTGCCAGATAGTAGTGGCATGCTTCATGTTGCACAACCTGGCCCTCAGACGACATGTCCCTTTTCTGAAGGAGGAGGAGACTGGAGATGCCCCTGTGGCAGCAGTGGACCCTGTGGACAGTGAGGATGAAGAGGCAGAGGATGAAGATGAGGACAACAGAACATCTGTGATCCGTCAGTACTTCCAATGACACACAGGTAAGACAGTGTACCTGTACATTTCAATGACTTTGGTTGTTTTCTGTGTGGCATTGGCATGCTGGTAATTGCCAATTCAATGCCCACTTACTGTTCCCTCTAGATATTCATTTTGCAGATGTTGGTGACATGACAAATACTCCTGGTGTGATCACTATAGCCAGCAACAGGTCATTAAATCTGTGCTCATTCTTTGTACAGTTCATTTGCAATGGTTGTACCTGTTTCAAACAATACATATTTGATGTACATGACATACTCAAAATCGATTTTTGTCAAACGGTGTTCATTAAAGTGCTACATATAGGGGAAAAGAGTAATGGGATGGGGTGATGATGGAGGAAAGTCCAGGGTATTGTTTCAGTCTGTTTGTAGCACAGGTGCATTGTCCAAGGGGACATAGGAAGAGGAGCAATGGCAGTTCAAGGTGGACAGGGTGACTGAGTGGGACACAAGGGGGACAATCAGGACAGTCGAATTTCCTGGCAGGGGTCTTGGCAAGTGTCTCTCGCTTCTGTCTGGATGGTAGGGAACGTTTGCGGCATGGTTCACCTTCTGCAGGGGGAGGGGTGCTGGTGACCTGTGAGTCTTGTAGTGGGGCCTCCTGGCCACTAGCGGAAGTGGATGGCTGTTCAGATGACTGACCAGTGGCAGGGGCCCACTGGTGTGAGACTGCCTCCCTCATAATGCTGGCCATGAACTGCCAGCACCCCTGCTATGGAGATCAGGGTGTTGTTGATGGTCTACAAGTCCTCCCTGATACCTTGGTACTGTCTCTCCTTCAGCCGCCTGTTCTCCTGCATTTTGTCCAGAATCTGGCACATCATGTCCTGGGAATGTTGGTAGGCTCCCAGAATCTCAGAGAGTGCCTCCTGGAGAGTCGGTTCCCCGACCCTGTCCTCCCCGTGGCGCACAGCCCTCCTCCCAGTTTCCCTGTTAGCCTGTGCCTCTGTCCCCTGAACCTTGTGCCCACTGACCCCAGGTCCTTGATTGTCTTGTGTGTGAGGTGTGGCCTGGGGTCCCTATACAGGTGGACACACTTTTGATTGACATGTCCTGGGGACAGAGGTGTGGGTACCCTGGGTGGGTGCTGTGGTGGTGTTTCCTGAATGGGGAGTGTAGGGAAGTACCATCTTTCTTGGCATGTTACCCCCATCTTTAGCTGTATGTCAGTATGTTTTTGCCTGTCTTACTGGGTTCCTGCTGGTCAGGACCCCAGTGCTCATAGTTTATGGCCTACTGTTTATGTTGAGTATAGTGTTTGACTGTGTCAATGAGGCTCTGCTAACCAGAACCTCAGTGCTTATGCTCTCTCTGCTTTTAAATTTGTCACTATAGGCTAGTGACCTCATTTACCAATTTCAATTGGCTTACTGGACCCCCCTTATAAGTCCCTAGTATATGGTACCTAGGTACCCAGGGCATTGGGGTCCCAGGAGATGCTTATGGGCTGCATTTCTTTTGCTAACCATAAGTAGCTCAGGCAATCCCTTCCACAGGCCTGCCATTGCAACCTGTGTGAAATAGTGCACACACTATTTCAGAGCCATTTTCACTGCACTTAAGTAACTTATAAGTCACCTATATGTCTAACCTGAACTTGCTGAATGTTAGATGCAAAGCTACTAAGTATGAGGGCACCCTTATATAGGAAAGTACCATCTTGCCTGGCATGTTACCCCCATATTTCACTGTATGTATGTTGTTTTAGCCCTTGTGTCACTGGGATCCTGCCAGGCAGGACCCCAGTGCTCATAGTATGTGCCCTGTATGTGTTCCCTGTGTGGTGCCTAACTGTATCACTGAGTCTCTGCTAACCAGAACCTCAGTGTTTATGCTCTCTCTGCTTTCTAAATTTGCCACGGCAGGCTAGTGACTAAATTTACCAATTCTCATTGGCACACTGGTACACCCATGTAAGTCCCTTGTATATGGTACTAAGGTACCCAGGGTATTGGGGTTCCAGGAGATCCCTATGGGCTGCAGCATTTCTTTTGCCACCCATAGGGAGCTCAGACAATTCTTACACAGGCCTACCACTGCAGCCTGAGTGAAATAACGTCCACGTTATTTCACAGCCATTTTTAACTGCACAGAAGTAACTTATAAGTCACCTATATGTCTAACCTTCACTTAGTGAAGGTTGGGTGCCAAGTTACTTAGTTTGTGGGCACCCTGGCACTAGCCAAGGTGCCCCCACATCATTCAGGGCAAATTCCCCGCACTTTGTGAGTGCGGGGACACCATTACATGCGTGCACTATACATAGGTCACTACCTATGTATAGCGTCACAATGGTAACTCTGAACATGGCAATGTAACATGTCTAAGATCATTGAATTGTCATCCCAATACCATTCTGGTATTGGGGGGACAATTCCATGATCCCCCGGGTCTCTAGTACGGAACCCCGTTTCCACTGCAGCTGCTGCTGCTGCTGCCAACCCCTCAGACATGCTTCTGCCACCCTGGGGTTCAGGCAGCCCTGACCCAGGAAGCCAGAACAAAGGATTTCCTCTGAGAGAGGGTGTTACACCCTCTCCCTTTGGAAATAGGTGTGAAGGGCTGGGGAGGTGTAGCTTCGGGATCTTCCCCCTGCCAACGCAGGCACCAAACTTCGGCATCACCGGTCCTCTGGGTCCCCTCTCATCCTGACGAGCGTGGTCCCTGGAACACAGGAGCTGGGTCCAATTGTCTCCCACAGTCCAGTGGCCTTTCTGTCCAAATTTGGTGGGGGTAAGTCTTTGCCTCCCCACGCCAGACAGTAATCCTGTGTACTGTGTGATCTGCAGCTGCTCCGGCTTCTGTGCACTTTTCCAAGGATTCCTTTGTGCACATCCTAGCCTGCGTCCCCAGCACTCTGTCCTGCATTGCCCAACTTGCTGAGTTGGACTTCGACGTCGTGGGACCCTCCTTTGTGACTCTGAGTTGACCACTGTCCTCAGATCTTCTAAGTGCCTGTTCCAGTACTTCTGCGGGTGCTGTCTGCTTCTGTGGGGACTCTCTGAGTTGCTGAGCGCCCCCTCTGTCTTCTCCTTCAAGGGGCGACATCCGGGTCTTTCCTGGTCCCCAGCAGCACCCAAAATCATCAACCATGACTCTTGCAGCTAGCAAGGCTTTTTTTCTGCGTGGAAACACTCCTGCATCCTCCAGAACGCCGTGGGACATCTTTTGACCAAAGGAGAAGTTCCTGGCCCCCTCCGTTGTTGCAGAATCTTTGGCTTCTTCCACCCAAAGACAGCACTTTTGCACCTTCATCCGGGGTTTAGTGGGCTCTTTCCCCCCCTCGACACTTGCGTGACTCTTGGACTTGGTCCCCTTCCTTTACAGGTCATCAGGAACAGGAACCCATCTTCAGTGTTTTGCTGGTGGTTGTGGTTCTTGCAGAATCCCCTATCTCGACTTTACTGTCTTTCTGGCGTTTAGGGTAACTTCACTCCTACTTTTCAGGGTCTTGGGGTGGGGTATTTTGGACACCCTTACTGTTTTCTCACAGTCCCAGCGACCCTCTACAACCTACCATAGGCCTGGGGTCCATTTGTGATTCGCATTCCACTTTTGGAGTATATGGTTTGTGTTGCCCCTAGGCCTATTTCTACCTATTGCATCCTATTGTGATTCTACATTGTTTGCACTACTTTTCTCACTGTCACTTACCTGATTCTGGTTTGTGTACATATAATTTGTGTATATTACTTACCTCCTAAGTGAGGGTATCCTCTGAGATACTGTTGGCATATTGTCACTAAAATAAAGTACCTTTATTTTTAGTAACTCTGAGTATTGTGTTTTCTTGTGATATTGTGCTATATGATATAAGTGGTATAGTAGGAGCTTTCTCCTAGTTCAGCCTAAGCTGCTTTGCCATAGCTACCTCTAACAGCCTAAGCTGCTAGAAACACCTCTATTCTATTAATAAGGGATAACTGGACCTGGCACAAGGTGTAAGTACCACAAGGTACCCACTAGAAGCCAGGCCAGCCTCCTACAGGACGCCATTACACGTGTGTACCACATACAGGTCAATACCTATATGTAGCTTCACAATGTTAACTCCAATTATGGCCATGTAAGGTGTCTAAGATCATGGAATTGTCCCCCCATTCCAAATCTGGTATTGGGGAGCCAACTCCATGCATCCTGGGGGCTCCACTGCGGACCACTAGTACGGCCAAACCAGCTCTCTGAGGCTTGCAATGCAGCTACAGATGCTGCCACCCCACAGACAGGGTTCTACCCTCCTCGAGTCTGAGCAGCTCATTCCCAGGAAGGCAGAACAAAGCATTTCCATGGGGAGCAGGTTGTTACACCCTCTCCCTTTGGAAATAGGTGCTACAGGCTGGGGAGGGGTAGCCTCCCCCAGCCTCTGGAAATGCTTTGAAGGTCACAGATGGTGCCCTCCTTGCATAAGCCAGTCTACACCAGTTCAGGGACCCTTTGACCATGTTCTGGCGCGAACCTGGATAAAGGAAGGGGAGTGACCATCCCTTTCCATACCCACCCCAGGGGTGGTACCTAGAGCACCTCCAGTGTATCTCAGACTTCAGCCATCTTGTTTTCGAAGGTGTGGGGGCACTCTGGAGGCCTCTGAGTGGCAGGAGCCAGCAGGTGACGTCAGAAACCCCTCCTGATAGGTCCATACCTGATAAGGTAACCACTCCCCCTCTCAGGGCTAGTTAGGGTCTCTCCTATGGGTTCTCTTCAGATTCTACTTTCAAGTTTCCAGCCGGTTACCTCCGCAACTACTACTTCAGCCTCTGACCTCAGATCAAGCGCAGCCTGCTCCAGGAACCACTGTAACAGCAACAAAGTATCCAGAAGGGAGACTTTTCCTCTACAACTTCAACTCCAGCCAGCAACTGCAACAGTTTCCATGGTATGTACACTCTGGTGACTCCCTGTCTTCACCCTGCACCAGAAGGACCAAAGAAATCTCTGGGTGGGTGACGGAGTCACTCCCCTGCTGAAGCAGGCACTTTTTAAGTCGACGACCAGTTCTCTTGGACGCCTCTCCTGGCAACGAGCGTGCTCCTTGGAACACAGAGGGTGGACTCCATTGACACTGACTATCCTGAGGTCCTGCTCTCCCATTTGAAGTAGGTAAGACCTTGCCTTCCTGCGAAAGACAGTACCCCTGTGCACTGCGTCTTCTTCATCTGCTGAGGCCTCTGTGCGCTATTTGCAAAATTCATTCATGCACAGCCTTGCCCAGGATCCTAGCATTCTATCCTGTGATGCTCAAATCGCTGAGTTGTTCTCCGGCACCGTGGCACCTTCCTTTGTTGTGCTGCACCAACCGCATTTTGCATCTCCTTTGTCTCCATGTCCTGGGACTCCCGTGGGTGCTATCCGATTCTCTGAGGGTTCTCTGAAGTGCTGACAACCCCCTCTTCCTCCTCACAGAGAGTTGAGGCCCCCAGGTGCCTTCTGGGTCCAGATAGTGCCAACTTGACTCAAAACATGACTTTGCCGGATCCAAGGCTTGTTGGAGGAATCCAGCACCAAAACTCACCTATTTCCAACTGCACGGGTGGGACATCCAGTGCATCTTGCAGGAACCTGCTGACATCTTCCTTGGGTGCACTTCTGCAGTCTTCGTCCAACTGGGGACTCTTCTTTTGCACCCTCTTCTGGGTTGGCAGGGGTTCCTGTCCTTCCTGGAACTTCTTTTGACTTCTGGACTTTGTCTCCTTCCTTTGCAGGTCTTCAGGTCCAGGAATCCAGCAGTTGTTGTTTGCAGACTTGGTTGGTTACTGCATAATCCTAATCACAAGGTGTAGTGTGTCCTAAGGAAACTTGCAGTACTTTACTCCAGCTTTTCTGGGCTCTGAGGTGGGGTAATTTACTTACCTTTACTGTATTCTTACTCTGCCAGCAGTTCTGCACACACTACACTTGTCTAGGGGTGAATTCGTGATTCACATTCCACTTTCTTAGCATATGGTTTGTGTTGCCCCTAGACCTATTTTCTCCCATTGCATTCTATAGCATTTCCTATTGCTTGCACTATCCTATGTCTAATTTTGGAATTGTATTTTGTAAGTTTGCGACGCTTTTGCGTCAAACAATGACGCAAACGTGACGCAAAAAAAGTATAAATGTGAGCCTAAGTATTGTATTTACTTGTGTATAAGTACTGTGTAACTATAAGTGGTATTGCATGAGCTTTGCATGTCTCCTAGTTCAGCCCAAGATGCTCTGCTATAGCTACCTCTATCAACCTAAACTGCTAGAACACTACTACATTTCACTAATAAGGGATAACTGGACCTGGTATAAGGTGTAAGTACCCAAGGTACCCATTATAAACCAGGCCAGCCTCCTACATGGAGACTCTGTGGTGGTCTGTGACTGGGCTTGGGTAACCGGCTGTCCAGTGGTCCCTGATGGGCCAGGTAGGTAGTCCAGATCCTGAAGTCCAGAGTTACTACCATCACTGTGGGCCTTTTTTGTTAGAGGACTGAATAGTGCTGGCACCTCCTCCCCAGTGACATTGGCTGGGGTACCTGCGGGGATGTAAATGATGTGTTATGGTTGATGTGTATGACATATTGTACATCCCTGGCTTCCCCTCTATGGTTGGTTTTGCACTGCCAGCTTTCACTTTTGATTGATAGTGTATGGTGGGATTGTTAGTTATCTATGCTATGCATGCTTTAGGGATGGGTGTCCATGCAGGACTGTGAGGGGTGTCCATGCATTGGTACAGACTGCAGGGTTTCGCATTTGGATTAGTGAGATATGATGGTGGAGTGTGTGGGAATAGAGTGGAGTGATGGGAGTGAGGGTGAGGGTATCTGATGGCATGCAGGTAGGGGGGTGATAATAGTAGGGAGTTGAGTTACCAGAGTCCAGTCCTCCTCCAACTCCGGGTAGGCCCTCAGGATGCAGTATTGCCAAGATTTCCTCCTCCTATACTGTGAATTGTGGGAGAAGAGGTGGGAGTCCACCGACAGTCCTCTGTATAGCGAGCTGGTGTCTTGCTGCTATGGAACATACCTTCCCCCGTAGGATGTTCCACTTCTTCCTGATGTCGTCCCTTGTTCTAGGGTGCTGTCCCACAGTGTTGACCCTGTCCACGATTCTCCGATATAGCTCCATCTGCCTAGCTATAGATATTTGCTGCACCTGTGCTCCAAATAGCTGTGGCTCTATCTTAACAATTTCCTCCACCATGACACTTAGTTCCTCCTCTGTGAAACAGGGGTGTTTTTGTGGTTCCATGGATGTTATGCAGGTGTGTTGGGTAATGTGTTGGGGTGTGTGATGTGGAGTGCGTGAGTGGTGTATGGGTGTGAGTGGTGTGTGGCTCTAGTTGTCTCAGTGGTCTTGGTGTCTCTCGTAGCAATGATTTGTAATAGTAAATAGTTGTGGGTGTGTGTTTTATAGTGGTGAGTGTGTGGGTGTGGTGTGTGTATGGGTGCCAGGTGTGTGTTGTTTCAATTGGCCAATGTGTAGTTGTTTTGTGTGTGGTTGTCCATTGTGAGCGCGGCTGAATGTACTGCCAATGTTTTATTGCCATTAATTATCCGCTGTGGTGATTCGTGGGTCATAATGTGGTGGGTGTTGTTCTGTTGGAGTAACAGTGTGGGTTTTGATATGGCCACTTTAGCACTGACCTTTGGACTAGTGGATTTGTGTATGTCGGTGTATTCTGTCGGATTGGTGAGGGTGTGTCATAATATAGTGAACAGATATCTGCCTCCTCTGCGGTAAGTTGGCAGCCGTCAGCATGGCAGGGGGATTTACCACCAATGTCATAATGAGGGTCTATGTCTTCTGTAGAAGCTACACCAAGGGTTGTCCAGACCACTTATGAAAACCTTAATTTCAAAAGTCCGAGGGGTCTCTGTTTAGAAAGAAGACTAGGGATTGGGAAGGACCCTAACAAGGATTTCCTCTTGAATCTCCTCTTACAAAATGACCAGGAGAATCCTGAGGGTCATGTACAACCAGAAGAGGAGGTAGAGGGGGATTCTGAACATGTAGATTCAGGAGAGGGTCCTGAAGATCCAGGGAAGGGTCCTTCTACAGATCTTTCCCTTAACAAACCACATAGTGTAGCGGGTAGTGGGAAGGGGTCTCACAAAAGTAGGGCACCCTTCCAACTTAGAGGTCAGGTCACTAGGGTTCCGCCAGTTAGGGAGAGATCTACTTCTGCTCATTCTCACATCACCTCAGTCTATGAAGGGTCTAACATATCCAATCCTGAGGATAACTACCTAGATAGGGAACTTGGAAAGCTGAGATTGGAGGAGGCCAGACTGAGGCTGAAACAGCAACAGTTGGCCCTAGATAGGGAAGGCATAGCTGTAGAAAGATAAAGGCAGGGGTTGGTGTTAGTTCCCCATGGTGGCAGCAGCATTGAAAGTTTCAGGACTCATGAGGTCAGGGAAGACAACATTAGCTCCAGAAACGTACACAAAATTGTTCCCCCCTACAAGTTAAGGGATGATATTCAAAAGTGGGTTACTGCACTTGAGAGGGCCTGGTTGTCCTTCTCTGACAAAGTGAGGGACAGACTCCTCACTGTTAGGGAGCAGGATGCAGACAACAACAACATTTTAAAGAATGCACTCATTGATGGTTTTGGCCTCACCACAGAGCAATACAGAATCAAGTTCAGAGAAACCAAAAAAAAATCTTCACAAAGATTGGGTTGACATTGTGGACTGTTCTGTGAAAGCTTTAGAGGGTTGGTTACATGACAGTGAAGTGTCTGATTACCAGGGCCTATATAATCGGCTTTTGAGAGAGCATATATTTAATAGTTGTATGTCTGAATTGTTACACCAGTATCTTGTGGACTCAGATCCGACCTCTCCCCAAGAATTGGGAAAGAACGCAGAACAATGAGTCAGAACAAGGGTGAGCAGAAAAGCTCATACAGAAGGTGACAAAGAAAAGAAAAAAATGGTGAAAAGTCTCAGGACAAGCATGGGGATAAAAGTAAGCACTAAGATCCTTCTTCAGGTCCACAACATTCCTCTGGGAGTGGGAATATATCATCTTCCTCTTCTTCTCACTCTGCACACAATAAAAAAACCCTGGTGCTATGTGTGTAGAGGCAGAGGCCATAGGCCACGGGATAAATCTTGCCCAGGTAAAGCCCCTGAGCCTACCACCACTAATACATCAATCTCTAGTGCTCTGAACAGTAGTGGTAATAGTGGTGGGACTACTGACAATAGTCAAACAAAGGGTGTAGTTGGGTTCACTTTTGGGTCCCTCATAGAAACTGGGGTAGACACTCCCAAGACAGTATCTGTCACACCTGGTGGCATTGGCCTTGCCACCTTGGCTGCTTGTCCCCTCAACATGGACAAGTACAAGCAGTCCATTTTAATAAACAGTGTTGAAGCCCAGGCCTACAGGGACACCGATGCCAGTATCACTTTGGTGACTAAAAACTTGGTGTCACCTGCACAACACCTCCTTGGACAGAAGTACCAGGTTACTGATGTCAACACCTCCACTCAGTCTCTCCCCTGAGCTGTAGTGCAACTTAGTTCGGGTGGAGCTACCAGCCCAAAGCTGTGGTGGTACCACCTAGCTTATCTGTAGACTGTCTCTTAGGTAATGACCTAGAGGCCTCAGGTTGGGCTGAGGTAGAGGTTAGGACCCATGCATCCATGCTGGGTATCCCTGAAGATTTGCTTCCTCTCATTTCAGGTGAAATGAAAAAGCAAAGGAGAGAAAAAGGCCTGAAATCTCAGGATCCCTCTCAACCAACAGGAAAAAGAGTACCAAAGTGTCCCTTCCCCACCCTACCACTAAGGATACCATTCCTGTGGTTGGAGAAACGTCTCCTGGGGTGGAACCTGTGCCAAGGGACCCCACAGCTACCACAGCTGAACTCCCAGAGGAAAAAGTACCTCTCTGTGGAACCATTAAAGCAAATGTGCAAAATTGCACTGTTTTAGTTAATTTGGAGCAACCCTCCAGCCCTCCCATAGAAACTTTAGTGCAGCAGGCCTGCACTATCTCTGAACACTTGTGACAGGAGCCCTGTCCTAGTGTGGAGCTTATAGGACAGCAGCCCTGCCCTGCTCCAACCCAAGAGAAACAGCAAACCTGTTCTCTCTTGCAGCCATATGGACAAACATTTGCCCAGCTATAGCCTTAATGAGACAGCATCCCTGTCTGGCATTCTCTTACTTAGGACAGCAACCCTGTCTTGATATAGGCTCAGTGGAACAAACCTACTGCCCAAATTCAAAACTTACAAATAGAGACTCTGAGAATTTACACTTGCACTGTTTTCTAGGTAATAATCTCCAAACAGGCTGGTTTACATCCCCACAGGGAAGGAAACATATAGTGGATGATAAAGGGAGTAACCACTCTATTGCAGATCTATTCTCCACTTTTCACCACTGAGACAATAACGTCTCAGCTGGCCAAGGTTAGTCTTCTAGTGTTATTGCAGGAGTTTTGCATGTCTCCTAGTTCAGCCTTGGCTGCTCTGCTACAGCTCCCCCTAGACATCCTAAGCTTCTAGAACACTGCCTACATTTCACTAATAAGGGATAAATGGACCTGGTATGAGGTGTATGTACCTTAGGTACCCATTACAAACCAGGCCAGCCTCCTACACTCAGGCAGACCCAAAATCTCCTCCTTTCAAGAGGAATCCTCCAGGTCATTGCCAAGCAGAGAGTAAACAGGCATGGGTGGACTCACAGCTACCCTCAAGGAACCTGAGACCCCCCCCACTCAAAGGGAACCTTCGCCACTTTGCACAGGCACTCACAGTTGTCTACCACAACTACTTGGTGAAGTGCTTGGGGAACTACCTGCTCTTCAGTTACCAGGCAACTTCTCACAGTAGTCACACTGGCTCCTGTGTCTCTCAGAGCCTCCGGCTTCTCTGTCCATTGATAGTCACCTTTGGACCTTCTCACTGTCTCCTAGTGAGACAAGGGTTATCTCGGTTGGGTCCCACCCACCTGGAACCAACTCCTCCCCAAGAGCTACACTGACCAAACATGTGGCTGAGCACCAGTGGGTACCTGTGTCCCCTTGGGACTTTTGGGATCCCCCCCATGCGACCCACCTGATCACATGCAAAGCACTTGCGGGGACCCCTCTCTTCAGGTTTTCCTGTAGAGACCCATGGTTTCTTTTCAATAGGGGCTGGGAATCCTAATCCTGGGAACTAAGTTGGAGCCCTTTATAGAACTCCCCCCTTTGCTCTTACCTCCCACTCCTTCTTATGAGGACCCTGCCAACCCTTGGCATGGTCTCTGTTAGGACTCGCACTCACAAACACACACACACACTTCTTGCTGCACCCTTACAAAATAAATCAGCATGTATGAAGAACAATGAAATGCCATGAATGTGTTTATGACACAGCACTTCATTGTAACTTGTGAGGAACCCTACATTGCACATTTGTTACATTGATAAAAGCAAATGTTGTTCCGTTTGTGAACTGTGTGCTAAGTGGTTTATGGAGACATCAAATTCCCTCATATGAATCATCAGAAGTGTTTGTTGACTCATCACCAGCATGTGTCTGATGACTCATCACCAGTCTATAAATAGAACAGCCAAGGTGTTTCCTGTGCTTGGCTTCGAGTCTTCCTTTGCTCCCAGATATTCCTGGTCCAGATGGAGTTTCTGTGATTCTTTCTGGAGCCGTCATTTCAGTGCGAGGCTTCATCTGAGCTTCCCACTCTGTAGCGGATAAGTTTCGCAGCAGCTGGAGAATTTACAAACAGTATTCCATCTCCCTCAAATAATCGAAAACATTCCAGGAGAAGTTGGTTGTGAGTAATCCCCCTCTCGTTTCCCTGTTTTCCACTTTCTTGAGGTTAGTGATCTTTTGGTGCATTATGAAAAACATTTGTCGATGCTGAGAAAAACATGATACAAGACTATTTTCCAGAGACAGATTGAGAAGTATTTTTGAAGACAGCATTGAAGTTAAGTATTGTGAACTCCTTAAAGCATTGCTCGATATCTATGCAAAATTAGGTGTTTATTCTGATTATTTTTGGAGTGAGTCTTTTTTGTGAAAACGAATAACAAAAGAAAAATTCATAAGTTAGATTTTATAACAATTTTGTTGTGAGTTACAAAAGTGTGTTTAATAGTTGAGCATTTAAGTGCTAATAATTATTGTGATTTTGCTGAAATGTTTGTTGATTGCTCAATCAAATGATAATAATTGTTGTAATGTTGCTGAAAGACTCTGAGATATTTGTAGTTCTGTTGTTTTTTATTTGTTTTTGGTCTTAGAAATTCCTACACCAAACCCTGCGGCAATTTTCTTAGAACAACAGTGATGCTCCTTTGTGAATCAGTGCTTTTGTTTCTCTTCCCTTCCCAAATCACTGTTCTCTATCTCTTTCCCAAAGAGACTATTCGCTTGTTCCCTGTTCAGTTCAGATATGAGAGAATAGTGTTTAGGGGCGAGGGTTTTCTTCTCTTGCTCCTGCGGAACCTGGAATTCAGGTGAGTGGACATGGTCTTTCAGTCTCCCCCATACCTCTTCTGGACCTGAGTGCTCTCCCAACGGTCTGCTTCCTTTTCTGGGGTCAGTCAGCTTGCTGTCAATTAGGTGCTGGAGCAGCTCTAGGAAACAAAGACTGTACAAGTGCTCCCAAGCAATTAAGTTTTAAAGCCCCTCATAAGTTGTTATCTTACTGCCCTTCACCCAACCATGACCTGCAAAAAGGGTCAACACATTCTAACCAAGTATGGGAATCCTTTTTCTTACAGGACCTAAACTTTTCCTTATACTTCTCGGGAGTAAGACCATATCTGGTGAGTAAGGTGTCCTTCAGGATGGAGTAGGAGAGCCTCTGAGGATCCCCTAAGGATGTCAGAGTGTCCCTCCCCTCTACCTCAAAGTGCTTCCACAGACCCTCCCCCAATGTGCTTCAGGGACCATGTTCATGTGGAGAGCAGACTCATACCGCTTGAACCACAGATATATGTCAGCCTCTTATAATCCTTCACCAGAGCTTTAGGAATGTGTACCCTCCTCTCAGGCTGCACTGTGGTACTGCTGCCACCATCTCTACTAGACTGGCTCCTCCAATCCAGCTGCCTTACACTAAACTCATGAGCCAGCAGTATCTTCTTCTCCTTTATGGCCAACCTTCTCTCTTCCATCTCCATTTTAAGTCTATCTAACTCCAACTGGTGCATCCTCTCTGCCTGTCTGTCCTGCAACACCTCAGGAGTCAGACCCTTGGATGACACACTGCTATGTGCCCTGTAGACCCTCCCCCAGGCAGAACAGGTACATCCATCACATTATTAACACTCTGCAGCTCCTCACCCTCATCCTCCTCCTCTGCGTGCCCCACAGCCTCTTTGGCTGCCACCCAGGCGGTCAATGCTTTTTGCAGATCCTCCTTCCTAGCAGAGCTCCTGATTGGGCAGGCTAAATCCTTACAAAACTGCTTCACTTTGAGCCACTGTATACTCCTCGAGTTTCTCCAACTCAAAAACAGCCTTGCAACCACAGCTGGTGCATCCCCAGATTGAGATACGTTGGTAAGGTTCACTTAAAAATGCAAAGTTTAAAAAAGAACAGAGGCTTCCCAAGAGAAGTTCAGGAATCACAAAAGAATATGAAGCAGGAAAAGCCCAAAAAGAGAAAAAGCAAAAACAAGTAGTATGTAGTCATGTAACGGACTGCACCGAAAACAGTAGTGTACACTTAATCACTGTATGTCAAATACAAATACAAGTCCAATCCTCATCTCTGATCACCAATGTTAGAAATGATGTCTCTGGTTGGCAGTCAGTTTGCACTCTGTCCAAACAGGGACCCTCACTCTAGTCAGGGCAATGGAGATACACACTTAGATAACCCCTGCTCACCCCCTTGGTAGCTTGGCACAAGCAGTCAGGTTTATGTCAAAGGCAATGTGTAAAGTATTTGTACCAAAAACACACAGTAATACAGTGAAAACACTGCAAAATGGACACCAAACCAGTTTAGAAAAATAGCCATTATTTATCTAAATCAAACAAGACCAACACGACAAATATCCAACAAACACAAGTAAAGTAAAAAAAATGTAAAGATAAAGGGGGTCATTCCAAACCTGGCGGTCATCGACCGCCAGGGTGGATGACCACGGAAGCACCGCCAACAGGCTGGAGGTGCTTCCCTGCCCATTCTGACCGCGGCGGTAAAGCCGCTGTCAAAAAAGGGGATCTGGCGGTTTCCCGCCGGATTTCCCCTGTCTGGGCTGAATCTCCATGATTCCGACCCCCTTCCCGCCACCCTGTTTCTGGCGGTTTTTCCTGCCAGGAACAGGATGGCGGGAACGGGTGTCGTGGGCCCCTGGGGGCCCCTGCACTGCCCATGCCACTGGCATGGGCAGTGCAGGGGCCCCCTAACAGGGCCCCAGCATGATTTTCACTGTCTGCATAGCAGACAGTGCAAATCGCGACGGGTGCAACTGCACCCGTCGCACCCCTGCAACACCGCCGGCTCCATTCGGAGCCGGCTTCTTTGTTGCAGGACCTTTCCCGCTGGGCCGGCGGGCGCTCCTATGGCGGGCGCCCGCCGGCCCAGCGGGAAAGCCAGAATGGCCTCTGCGATCTTTTGACCGCGGAGCGGCCAAATGGCAGTGACCGCATGGCGGTCAGAATGACCGCCAAAGAGTCTTACTCTAAAGAAAAAAATGGAAACATTGTTGTTCCACAAAGTTCCTGGTTTGCATAAAAAATAAAGCCGCAGGGGTGAGCGTGCATCGAAAAAGTCACTGATGCATAATTTTCTCACTCACAAGTGAGGCCATGCGTCTTTGTCCAGAAAGGGCATCTCGGGTCATTGCAGAATTACGATGACTCTGACACCCAGCGATGATGTGTGAGAAATCTAGCCACATGGGGAATGGAAAACCACACTGTGTGGGGTGTGCGTCATTTCAGCATCTGCAAATGGGTGTTGCGTCATTTCTCCAGCCGCAATGCAGGTGGTGCATCAAAAGTTTCCCTGCACGGCTTCCTGTGCATGGATTTCAGTCTTTTTCCTACCAGCTTCACCTTTCAAGGGCCCAGGGACTGTATAGTGCACCACTTGGCAGGGCAGTAGTCTCAACAGAGAGTCCAGGTGCTGGCAGAGGAAGTCTTTGATGGCCCAGAGACTTCAAAACAGGAAGCAAGGTCAGTCCAAGCCCTTGGAGACACTTCAGAAGTAGGAACATACTACAAAGTCCAGTCTTTGTACTCTTTCAGGCAGAAGCAGCAGGTGCAGGCCAACCCAGCCAAGCACTGTTACAGGCAAAAGGGCAGTACTCCTCCACCAGCTCTTCAGCTCTTCTTCTCAGCAGATGTTCCTCCTGGTTACAGAAGTAATCTGAAAATCTGTGGTTTGGGTCCACTACTTATAATCCTTTCTGCCTTTGAAGTAGGCAAACTTCAAAGGAAAGTCTATGGTGTTCATAAGATCCTTCCTTGCTAAGGCCTGGCTCCAGACTCACACCAGGGGATTGGAGACTGCATTGTGTGAGGGCAGGCAGAGACCTTTCAGGTGTAAGTGACCAATCCTCCTTCCACTCTAGCTTAGATGGTCCTTTGGATATGCAGGCTACATTCCAGCTCCCTATGTGCCACTGTCTAGTGGAGATTCACAAATAGCCCAACTGTGAGTCTGACCCAGACAGGGAATTCACAAGCAGGCAGAGTCACAGAATGGTTTCAGCAAGAAACTCCCCACTTTCTAAACGTGGCATTTTCAAACTGACAATCTAAAAAACAACTTTACCAAAATGTGTATTTTCAAATTGTGAGTTCAGAGACAACAAACTCCATATCTCTAGCTGCTCCCAAAGTGAAACTGCACTTAAAAGATATTTAAAGGCAGCCCCCATGTTAACCTATGAGAGAGATAGTCCTTGCAACAGTGAAAAATGAATTTGCCAGTATTTCACTGTTAGGACATGTAAAACACAACAGTACATGTCCCACTTTTAACATACACTGCACCCTGCCCATGGGGATACCTAGGGCCTACCATAGGGGTGCCTTAAATGTATAAAAAGGGAATGTTTGGGCCTGGCAAGTGGGTACACTTGCCAGGTTGAATTGGCAGGTTAAGCCTGCACACACAGACACTGCAGTGGCAGCTCTGAGCCATGTTTACAGGGCTACTCATGTGAGTGGTACAACCAGTGCTGCAGGCCCACTTGTAGCATTTGATTTACAGACCCTGGGCACCTCTAGTGCGCTTTACTAGGCACTTACTAGGAAATTAAATGTTCTAATCACGGAAAAGCCAATCACACATACATTTTAAACAGGGAGCACTTGCACTTTAGCACTGGTCAGCAGTGGTAAGGTGCCCAGAGTAACAAAAATGCAAAAACAGAGTCCAGCACACAGTCAAAAGATGGGAAGCAGAGGCAAAAAAGAAAGGGGAGACCAAGCCAAGAATGCAGGGTCTAACACCTGCGCTAATTTAAAAAATGTGAAAATAAATATAAATGACTTTGTATTTCAGTAATGTAGTCTACTACAGTGTTTTATACACATATTTTGTTATGTTAAGGAGTACTGTGGTAATACCTATAAGTTATTGTGCTACATAAATTAAAATTAAAGAAATTAAAATGTACAAATAAACAATAAAATTGCATAACATGTAAAGAGAAGTATAGTGTAACACTCTGTACCTGAACAAATTAAAATAAATAATAAAGTATGAATGGATTAATTACTCTTTATTCGGTCTTATAAATAGATCATAAAATAATTACAGTACAATACAGTAGATAAAAAAAGATCATATATACAAATAAAACTTTTCACATAAAATCTTGCATGAAATCCCATTAAAAAGAAAGCATATCATCTTATTATCCAAATAGCTAAAACAACAACGTCTTGCTTCAAACCACAGCACTTTTAAAGAAATAGACTACAGTACTTACACCTTGTGCCAGGTCCAGTTATCCCTTATAAGGAGATTAGTAGTGTTCTAGTAGCTTAGGCTGTTAAAGGTAGCTATAGCAGAGCAGCCAAGGCTGAACTAGGAGACGTGCAAAGATCCTACTATACCACTTATATCATATAGGTACTACATCATAAGAAAGACAATACTCAGAGTTACTAAAAATAAAGGTACTTTATTTTAGTGACAATGTACCAAAAATATCTCAGAGGATACAACTCGTTTCTCCAGAGAATGTTTGCTTCCCTCCACAGACTCTCTGTTTATAATGTTTTAGACCACACTCACAGCCCTCTGTTGATTTTTAAGGATTGTTGCGACTCCATCAATAGCCCCATGCACCAATGCTTCTGCTGCATGCTCATTGATGCATGTTCCTTACAGTGCCACTGTACACAAATATGTTGTAGACCATGCTTTGCTCCCTGTTCTTTTTATTCTCTTTAGTGTGCAATACTGCCTTGCACACCCTCATGTTTACACATCATTTTATCTTCCCACAGGCATGAGACTTACCATGGTCTCAAAACTTTGACCTTCTCTATATCCTACTATGAGCGAGTGACTCAACATACTCTTTAGGCATACTGCGCCTACCTTTGTCACGTTTCTGGTACTCCTTAGACCGTACTTACTCCTAGAGCTATGCATTCTCCATTTTTCTGTCACACGATTTACTACCATTCCTTTATAGCTTTTTGGTGTGTACAGCACACAATAGCTTGAATGATGGTGACAGTGCCAAACACATACTCTACTTAATGTCTGTTTCCATGACATCGTTCTGGGACCTAGGACACATCGGCACAGGGTGCTTTGACCTGTCCACTCAGTTAATAGGTGTGTTTTCACAATTCACTCCTTACTGCTTGTTTTTACTCATTGGTACACAGGTATCTTACCACCTTTCTTTTTCTTTTATTTGGTCGCATGCTTCACCATTTTGACCCTCACTTTCCATTTACCATATTACCATCCTTAAATGCTTCTGGATAGGGATTGGTTACCATAACTGTTGTATATATATTGCAGCGTTGAAAAAGTCACGTTTTGACAAAACACGTGTTGGCTTGCCTATGTAATAATGCTCATCCAATTAATATGATGGCTGAGTTTATGGAACGATGACAATTCGATGGACTTATCGTCAATGTCTTCCAATAAAAGAACCTACCACAACTGAACTTAACTGAAGGACTTGTTTATCTACAAACTCTTTTGAGTGCCGCAGTATCTGGGACAAATTTTGTGTGGTGTTTCATTTGTGCACCATATTATGCTCTGGGGTAGTTGAGCACATTCCACTGCATTGCATCACAGCTCTTTGCTAAATACATAATATCATTGTCCGTACTTATCCCACATTTGGGAAGTGCACCCCGTTTAACCACCACTACCCATCTTTCTCCATTACAACAAATTCTAACTTTTGGGAGGTGAGCCCAACACTGCATGCAAGAATCAGTTAAAGTGCATAGGTTTGCCTTATTGCAATAGCAGCAATTCTATAACTAAGCACTGCAGAGCAAATATCAACAGAAGACAGGCTCTGCAAGTAGAGAAACCCCTCCTTATAAGATGTTTATGGAACAAAATAGGGTGTAAAAATTGGAATCTTGGGGAATTATGCAATGTGCTAAAGAACATAAATTGCTGGGTGTATTATTCTGCAAGCCCATCACAAGGGCAAAATGGTAGGGATATGTGCCAAAAGCCACCAACTGGGAAGGCCACTAGATGGTGGACTGTGTTCAACCTGAACCTAGTGAGAGAGAATCTATATTCCAGTTTAGTTATCCATGACAGCTATAGTTCAAATGTAGAAGTTGTGCAAATGTGCAAGTACCTCGCAACTGAAGACATATCAAAAATGCCTTCAAGTCTAGATTACTCTCTAGTAGAGTAATAAAGCTTTTTTAGTTTCACTCTAGAATTAAGAACAATGGTTTCAGGATTATCAAGAGTGTCTGCACCAAAATTATAAAAGATACATTTTATAAATGCCACCCATGGAATTGATGGCATGTTGTCCAATCTTAAATAATGGATTAACACTTGTCTGGAAAATTGAACTTGGGGGGTGCATTCCATATTTTTAAGCGTAAACGTAATGATGCCAACTTATTGTGGTCTTCTAAAAGGCCTACTCCTAGTTCTGTGTGTACAATAAAGCTTGCAGTGGCTCTAGAAATAGCTATGAGCCTATACAGAAAACTATTTTTGGCAGCCTGGAGTTTTCCTGATGCCGCATAGCCCCAAACTCCAGCTCCATAAGCTCCTATTGCTAAATACTTGCTTTTATAAACCTGGACCAACTCCTGCATCAGCTTTTGCCCTAATCGTTTCACAAATATGAATATAGCTTACTTACTTCCCCTATTTTTAGCACTTTATGGGATATTAGCCTGTCCCATTCACATCAAAGAAAATGCTTAGGTAATAATAAGTTGGTGTTTTTTCTTTTGGTTTCCCCCCACATAAAGGCCCTCATTACAACCCTGGCGGTCGGTGATAAAGAGGCGGTAATACCGCCAACAGGCTGGTGGTAAATACCGCCAAATTATGACCATGGCTCAGACAGACAGCCACTTTAACACACCTATCTCCAGGGCAGAATCAACAGGCACCACAGCGGTAGCCCCCAACAGCTAGACGGAAGACAATGTTCCGCCCACTGTATTATGACACACCAATCCACCACCTTTTCCGGGGCGGTACCAATGGCATCAAAAGCCTGGTAGAAACTCTGCACAGAAGGCAAAAGACTCACCTGTGAAGTTTCAGGGAAGAACCACGCTGTCATGGAGCCCAAACTGCACATATTTCCAATGCTGTTCTACGTCCTGCTCCACCACGAACACCAACCATGGTAAAGATGAGCACGGTGAGTACAGCCGCCTAGCACACAGGGGAGGGAGGGAGGAAAAAGAGAGTGACACACACATGTAACACGCAACACCCCCACCTCCAACACCATACACACAAGCAGATGCAGAAACATAACATATTGACCCGACCCCTCAGGAAAAATGCAAGGGTAACACCAATAGATTAAAGTGTGATAAGATCAATATAGTAGTAATACGTGCATCCAATCTAAAAGTATATAGAAGTATATACATATTTACAAATCAAGGGACACTGCCCAGTCCTCAATGTTTGTGGGCCACAGGGCCACATCACAAAGTCCAAGGCCCTACTTGACTCCTGCAACAACACAGAGAGAACACTGCAAGGGCATCAGTTTGAAAATAGGCAGGCACCTCAGGGGGACGGGAACGGGGGGGCACCTCAGACGGCAGATGGAACAACACCACTGGTCCTGGAGGGGGTAACATGCCCACTGCTTGGTTCTGGGGAGTGCAAGGCCACAGTCTCTCAAGTGGGTAATATGCCCACTGCTATGTCCTGGGGAGTGCAAGACCACAGTCTCTGGAGTGGGTGACTTGCCCACATGCTCTGGATGGGGCAACATGCCCTGTGATCTTCATCCCGGACAGGATTGAGTGAGTGGAAGGCTTCTCCACTGGTTCTGGAGAGGGCTTCGTGCCCTGTGATCGGCATCCTGGAGAGGACTGGGTGAGTGGATGGCTTCTCCACTGGTTCTGGAGCGGGCTTCATGCCCTGTGATGCAGGTCTTAGGGAGTGCAAGGTCACAGTCTCTCAGCTGGGTGTCATCCCCACAGGATTTTCCGGGGCAGGCCGCACAACAGCCCATGGACGCAGGACTACACTTTGTCCGCCGGCGGTGACGGCTGCTCAGCGGTGCTGATGCTGTTGTTGCCGCCGGTGGTGGGGGGAAGCTCCAGCCCATCCCCGGCAGCCTCGGACGACTGCCCACTGGTGCTGGTGGTGGTTGTTCTGGTGGAGCTGGTGGAGCTGGTGGTGGGGGAAGCTCCAGCCCATCCCCTGCAGCCTCGGACGGCTGCCCACTGGTGCTGCTGCTGCTGGTGCTGGTGGAGCTGGTGGTACTGCTGCTGGTGGTGGGGGGACACTCCAGCCCATTGCCTGCAGCCTTGGATGGCTGCCCACTGGTGCTGTTGCTGCTGGTGCTGCTGTTAGAGCTGGTAGTGGTTGTTGGGGGGGAGCTCCTGCCCATCCCCGGTAGCTTTGGACGGCTGCACCACCAGGGTTGGTGGTGTGGGCTTTGACTGAGTCCCAGCAACAGGCCCCTTGCCCTTTCTGGCAGCAGCTGCGGTTGGCTCCTTGCTCTTCTTGCCAGCAGCTGGGGATGGCTCCTTGGTCCTCTTGGCAGCAGCTGGGGGTGGCTCCTTTGTCCTCTTGGCAGCAGCTCAGAGTGGCTCCTTGGTCCTTTTGGCAGCAGCTGGGGCTGGCTCCTTGGTCCTCTTGGCAGCAGCTGGGGGTGGCACCTTGACCTTCCTGGCAGCACTTGGGGTAGGCACCCTTTCAGTGTGGCTGCCCGGTGCCCGGGACCCTTTCCCCCAAGGAGTTGCTGAAGACACTACTGGGTCCGTGGACTTGGTGGTTGAGGTGCTTGCCTGGGTTTTAGTCACCCTGGCCAGACATGAAGGACGAGGGGGGAGGAATAGGGAAGAGGTCAATGGTGGAGAGGAAAAGCTTCTCAGGGACATTGGGGTGAGAATAGGGAGTGGGTTTGGGAGTGGAGGAAGAGGGAGTGGTTGTAGGAGGTGTCTGAACTCAGCGCCTTCCTGAAGAAACCATCAGCAGACCCCACCGACCTCAAGAACTACCGCCCCATCTCGCTCCTCCCGTTTCCTGCCAAAGTCATTGAGAAGACCGTCAACAGACAGCTGGCCGCCTTCCTCGAGACTAATGGATCCCTCGACCACTCACAGTCCGGCTTCCGAGCCAACCACAGCACCGAGACCGCCCTCATCGCAGCCACTGACGACATCCGAGCCCTGCTCGACAACGGGGAAACAGCGGCCCTCATCCTCCTGGACCTCTCCGCAGCGTTCGACACGGTCTGCCACCGCACCCTAGTGCAGCGCCTCAGCAACATCGGAATTCAAGAGAAGGCTCTAGAGTGGATCATCTCGTTCCTCACCGGAAGAACCCAGAGAGTCCGCCTCCCCCCGTTCAGATCCGAGGCCACCGAAGTCATCTGCGGCGTACCACAAGGATCATCACTCAGCCCCACCCTCTTCAACGTCTACATGAGCCCCCTCGCAGCCATCGCACGCCATCACAACCTCAACATCATCTCCTACGCCGACGACACCCAGCTGATCCTCTCCCTCACCAACGACCCAGCCACCGCCAGAACCAACCTGCACGAAGGGATGAAAGACGTCGCCGAGTGGATGATGAACAGCCGCCTGAAACTGAACTCAGACAAGACGGTAGTCCTCATCCTTGGATCATCACCCTCTGCCTGGGACGACTCCTGGTGGCCCCCCGCCCTGGGCAGCGCACCCAAACCTACGGACCATGCACGCAACCTGGGCTTCATCCTGGACTCCTTCCTCTCGATGACCAGACAAGTCAACGCCATCTCTTCATCATGCTTCAACATCCTACGCATGCTCCGAAAGATCTTCCGATGGATCCCCACCGAAACCAGGAAGACGGTCACCCAGGCACTCGTCACCAGCCGACTGGACTACGGTAACACCCTCTACACCGGAACCACGGTCAAACTACAGAAAAGACTCCAACGCATCCAGAACGCCTCCGCACGCCTCATCCTTGACATCCCCCGACACAGCCACATCTCCGGACACCTGAGAGACTTGCACTGGCTCCCCGTTAGCAAGAGAATCACGTTCCGCCTCCTCACCCACGCACACAAGGCCCTCCACGACCTGGGCCCCAGGTACCTCAACAACCGCCTGACCTTCTACACTCCCACCCGCCAGCTACGATCGACCAGCCACGCCCTCGCCGCCGTGCCACGCATTAGAAAAGCCACCATGGGAGGAAGATCCTTCTCCTACCTGGCGGCCAAGACTTGGAACTCCCTCCCCATCCACCTCCATCTGACCCTCGACCACCTCTCCTTCAGGAAGCAACTCAAGACCTGGCTGTTTGAGCAGTAGTGGTCCCCCCTCCCCTCAGCACCTTGAGACCCTCCGGGTGAGTAGCGCGCTATACAAATTTTTGATTGATTGATTGATCTGCTGTGATGGGTTCAGGTGCATGGGCTAGAAGCTGTTGTGAGGCGGATGGCTGTTGGGTGTCTGAGTGCTTGCGTTTGTGTACTTTGAGAGGAGGGGGTACAGACACAGTGGGAGAGGACAGGACACAGGGGACGTGTGCATGGATGTTGGGTTGGTGACTGCCAGTGAGGTGTGTGTTCTGATAGGTGTGCTGGTGATGGAGGTAATGGATGGGGATGTAGGGCATGCAGGTGTGATTGTAGACGCAACTGCGAGGGAGGTGGAGGACAAGGAGGATGGGAACACAGTGGAGGCAGTGGATGTTGGTATTTCTGCATCTGGATAGTGTTTGTGTGAGTGCCTGTGGGAAGATGTGTGGTGCCTGTGTTTGCCTGTGCCATTCTTGTGTGTTGTCCTGTGTGCATCCTGGCCTGCCTGTGTGCTTGGGATTGGTTGGGGTTGAGTGGAATGGAATTGGGTAGAAGACGTTGGAATGGCAGGGTGGAAACAAGGACAATGGCTGCCATCAGAGAGGAGGCCAGAGCCTGGATTGATCTCTGTTTGGCCGCCAAGCCAGTGTGAATGCCCTCCAGAAATACATTAGTTTGTTGCATTTGGGCTGCCAGCCCCTGGATTGCATTCGCAATGGTTGACTGCCCAACAGAGATGGATCGCACAAGGTCAATAGCCTCCTCACTCAGGGCAGCAGGGCTAACTGGAGCAGGGCCTGAGGTGCCTGGGGCGAAGGAAATGCCCACCCTCCTGGGTGAACGGGCATGGGCAACTCGCTGAGGGGCTGCCAGGAGGGCGGTGCTGGTATGGGGGTGGCGGCTGTACCTGTAGCTGGGGTGGGCACAGAGGTGTCTGCCACCACCAGGGAGCCTCCATCAGAGGAGGTATCCATGTCCGAACTGTCCCCTCCAGTCTCTGTCATGGTGCTCCCCTCGCCCTCTGTCCCAGTGGTGCCCTCACTGTCAGTGGACTCTGCCTCCTGGATCCTGTGGAATGCAGCTTCCTCTGTCACCAGTGCCTCTGCTCCTCCATCAGATTATGCTAATGCACATAAGGACATAGTGACAAAACAAAAGGGGGGGAGGAGACTAAGGATACACATGGTCAGTTGCTGCACCAACACCACCGTTGGCGTACACAACACACTCACACACAGGGAACAGCTCTACGCACTAGGCAATGCACTACCAATAACAATGCTAGTCACCAGGGCATGGGGAGGAACACATACCGCCAACCGCACCATACTTGGGACCCACACACCCCTGCCCAGTAGTGGATGCCTACAAACTAGGTTGGAGGTATTTCACATTAGAATCCTGCCCAACATGGGACCTACTCTGCAATGTCAGGCCTGAACTAGGGGCACCCACAGGCACACATCCCCCACCTAGATACCACCCCACCAGGCATAAGTAGTAAGGATGGGCACTGTACTCACCCCCTTGTTGCTGCTGTGATGCCCCCAAGCACCCATCCAGCTCTGGATAGGCCACCACCAGTATGCGGGCCATCAGTGGGGTCAGGGTTCGACGGGCACCCCTTCCTCGTTGGGAGGCCATCCTCAGCTGGGCCTACACGGTCTTGAGTGCTCAGTGTCTCAGGTCTTCCCACCATTTCTGACAGTGGGTGCTCCGCCTGCCATAGACCCCCAGGGTCCGCACATCCTTGGCGATGGCATGCCATATACCCTTCTTTCGATGGGCGCTGACCTGCAGAGGAAATATACACAGGGAAAGGTTTTACTCAGACCGGCCCACCATATCCCTTCCCATCCCCTTTCGCACAGACATGGCCCAGCACACATGCTGCATGCTGCCCAGGGCCAATCCACCAAACCTCCTACACGAGGCCTTCACACACCACTCCATGCATTCATGCCCCATGCATCGTGCTCACAGTGTACACACCTGTTGGTCTGAAGGCCCATACAGCAGTCGGTACTGGGGTAGTACCCCATCCATCAATCGCTCCAACTCCACCGAGGTGAATGCAGGGGCCCTTTCCCCAGTGACATGAGCCACTGTAGGTTCCAGATACAGGTCACAGCAGCACATGCAGTGTAGGACCTCTCCTGTTGAAGGTCAGGTAGTATCGCAGAGGCTCTCATTATTCTAATGAGACTACTGGGTTTTGAGCGGTACAATCGCCCGCGGTGTGGGATACTGAGTCCAACCAACTGCGGGTGACACCTGTCGCTCCAATCCGGGTTTTGCTCCGGCTTACTAGCACCGCCTCATCTTTACCAAAAGATAGTGATGATTGGGCAGCTGAGCGCATGACAAACACGGCTTCTCAGGGAGGTCGTGGTCACTCAGGTCGCATCCGGTTCTCTCATTTACAATTTACTCTCATATATAAATGACAAACAGAAGCAGTATATGTTTCAATAATGAGTTTAATAAAATGACTGCATCTTAGATAGCAAAGCGTGAGCTCCAGTAACCAGGATGACACAACATGACAGTATTAAAATTGTGACGAGAAGAGTGAAGCATAGAAACAACGCTATCATATTGTCACTATGATCGATTGACTATTTTCTAACTAGGTTATAATTGAGCGCAGCGTGTTAAGCTCTAATTCTGCCTTTCAGGTTCCCCTGGGAAGACATCAACCCCCCATACCTGAGCAAAGGCCTGTGGTCTGCGTTAGCATCTGTAGCGAAGCATTCAGCAATCAGCATACAGTTGTGGGTCCCTGCTTGGAATCTCCCTCTAACGTGTAAGGGACAAGGAAGTGTTTATATGATAACACAGCTGATGTTCTGAGAAAATGTCCCTACGTAAAGATGTGTATTTTCTACGAATGTTGGAGACTAAACTTATACCACGTTCACCTGCAATGTACCAAGCTGCAGCCTTGAATAAAGCACAGAGTGATCAAGAATGCCTTGTTTGAGAACAAAGTGCTGGCTTAGGCAAAAACAATTAGATAAATAAAAATAAAACAAGACTGTAAAAATGGTTATTGTAATAATAATAAAGCAAGCTGAATAAAATATATCTAGGTTAAAGTGCACAGCGGCCTAGTGTGTTAAAATAACGTGCATGGAGCTATAACTAAAATGGCTACACAACAGTAGCAAGTGAGTGAACAGATAAAAAATGGCGGTGAAGTCCGCTGCGGTACATACCGTCCTCGCCGGCGTACATCACCATTGGCCACTATACCCCATATGCCCCAATGATAACCAATGAGGAGTTCCACGGCGGTTCCCGACCGCCTCCCTCAGCGGAATTACCTCACTTCTACCTGTCCCTCCATACAGGACTGGCAGACGCCATTTCAGGGGAGGGCAAACCATGGATCCTAACTGCGTAACAGTTCACAATTGTACATTCAGGATGTATGCCACTAATAATTTAAAAAAAAAACACATCATGCATTGAACTGTAGTGGTTAAAATGTACAGATTATGACCGGCTCCTCACTGTTTTGCCCCATAGATTGCAACCGATGCGGATGAAGGAGATGGAGACGTTCCCCTGTGTACAGACCCCTGGTGGACTTGGCAACAATGGAGGACAGGCACATCATCCTCACCTACAGACTTCACAGGGCCACAATCACAGAGCTGTGTGCCCAGTTGGATCCTGACCTGATATCTGCCATCCGTCACCCCACTGGAATCCCACCTCTTGTGCAAGTGCTATCTGTGCTCCATTTCTTGGCAACTGGTTCTTTCCAAGTGACAGTGGGCGTGGCAGCAGGAATGTCATAGCCATTGTTCTCAATTATGCTGACCAGAGTGTTGTCTGCCCTGATTAAACACATGTGCGGCTACATAATTTTTCCCCAGGTGGAGGATTTGGCCACAGTGAAGGCTGAATTCTATGCAATGGGAAATATCCCCAACATTATTGGGGTTATTGATGGAACTCATATTGTATTTGTCCCCACCCCGTCGCAATGAACAGGTGTTCAGAAATAGAAAACGTTTTCACTCGATGAATGTGCAGATGGTGTGTTTGTCAGACCAGTACATCTCCCTTGTCAATGCTAAGTATCCTGGATCGGTGCATGATGCTTTTATTCTGAGGAATAGCAGCATCCCAAATGTGAAGGCCCACCTCCAGAGGCACATGGTGTGGCTAATAGGTGAGCCCTGGTTCCCACCCAGTGAATGTTGGTGTATGGGTATGGTGTGGGCCATAAGGGGTAGTGTGTGGCTAACAGTTGTCCCTCAATATTTGCAGGTGACTCAGGTTACCCCAACCTCTCATGGCTACTGACCCCTGTGAGGAATCCCAGGACAAGGTCTGAGGAACGGTACAATGAGGCACATGGGTGAACAAGAAGGATAATTGAACGTACATTTGGCCTCCTGAAGGCCAGGTTTCGGTGCCTCCATCTAACAGGTAGATACCTTTGCTACTCACCCAAGAAGGTCTGCCAGATCATCCTGGCATGCTGCATGTTGCATAACCTTGCCTTGAGATGCCATGTGCCTTTTCTGCAGGAGGAGGAGGTTGGAAGTGGCTGTGTGGCAGCAGTGGACCCTGTGGACAGTGAAGATGAGAAAGCAGAGGATGAGGAGAACAGAACTGCAGTGGTTTGACAATACTTCCAATGACACACACGTAAGACAGTGTAACTTCACATTTCATTGTCATTTGTTTGTTTCACATTGTCACTGGCAGGCTGTGATTTCCCACTTCTATGCCCACTCACTATACCCTTTGGCAACTGTTTTTGAAGATGATGGTGCCCCACTATCGCCCCTGGTGTGTTCACTTCAGCCAACTACAGGTCTATCCTATGTGCACATTACTGTACTGTTGAATTGCAATGTTTGAACCTGTTCAATGAATACATACTTAAATCATTTGATCTACTCCATACTTGTATTTTTTCAAAGTGTGTTTATTGAAGTGCTACAAAGAAAAGGGGGAATTGCAATGGGCTGGGGCGATGATGGAGGAAAGTCCAGGGTATTGTGTCAGTCTATTTGTAGCACAGGTGCATTGTCCAAGGGGACATAGAAAGGGGAGAAATGGCAGTTCAAGGTGGACAGGGTGACAGAGTGGGACACAAGGGTGACAATCAGGAGAGTTGTATTTCCTGGTGGGAATCTTGCCAATAGTCTCTAGCTTCTGCCTGGATCACAGGGAACGTTTGCTGGGTGGTTCTCCTTTTGCAGGGGAGGGGTGCTAGTGGCCTGTTGGGCCTCCTGTCCACTAGTGGCAGCGGAGGTGGAGGGCTGTTCAGTAGTCTGGCTAGTGGCAGGGGCCCGCTGGTGTGACACTGCCTCCCTCTTAATCTTGGCCATGTCTGCCAGCACCCTTGAAATAGAGACCAGGGTGGTGTTAATGAACTTCAAGTCCTCCCTGATCCCCAGGTACTGTCTCTCCTCTAGCTGCATGTTCTCCTGCAACTTGTCTAGGATCTGGCCCAGCATATCCTGGGAATGTTGGTATGCTCCCAGGATTGCGGTGAGTGCCTCCTGGAGAGTTGCTTCCCTTGTCCAGTCTTCCCACTGGTGCACAGCAGTCCTCCAAGATTCCCTGTTGTCCTGTGCCTCTGTCCCCTGAACGATGTGCCCACTGCCACTGACCCCAAGTCCCTGATTGTCCTGGGTTTGTGGGGTGGCCTGGAGTCCCTGTAGTGGTGGACACACTGCTGTTTGACATGTCCTGGGGACAGAGGTATGGGTCCGCTGGGTGGGTGCTATGGTGGTGTTTCCTGAGGGGGGAGACTCTGTAGAGGTATGTGACTGTGGCTGGGTAACCGACTGTCCAGAGGTCCCTGATGGGCCAGGTTGGTCATCCAGATCCAGGTGACCATAGCTGCTGTCATCACTGTGGGCCTCTTGTGTGGGGGAACTGGAAATTGCTGGCACCTCTTTTCTGCTGACTTTGGCTGGGATACCTCTGGGGATGTAAATGCAGTGTTATTATTTCTGTGTGTGTCATATTGTGCTTGGGTGGGTTGCCCTCTATTGTTGTTATTGCCCTGGCAGGTTTGCCTTGTGTGAGTTGTTATTTGGTGGGCTAGCTGAGTGTCTTTAGTGTGCATGCTTTAGTGATAGGTGTCATTGCAGGTCTGTGAGTGGTGTCCAAGCATTGGTGGTGCATGCAGGGTTTGGGAGTGAGGGTGAGGGTTAGGGTATGTGATGGCATGCAGGTAGGGGGGTAGTATAGAGTTGACTTACCAGAGTCCAGTCCTCCTCCTACTCCTGCCAGGCCCTCAGGATGCATGATTGCCAAGACTTGATCCTCCCATGTTGTTAGTTGTACGGGAGGAGGTGGGGGTCCATCGCCATTCCTCTGTACAGCGAGCTGGTGTCTTGCTCCTATGGAATGCACCTTAGCCCGTAGGTCGGTCCACCTCTTCCTGATGTTGTCCCTTGTTCTTGGTTGCTGTCCCACGGCATTGAACCTGTCCACGGTTCTTCGCCATAGCTCCATCTTCCTGGCAATGGATATCTGCTGTACCTGTGATCCAACTAGCTCTGGCTCTACCCGGATGATTTCCTCCACCATGACCCTTAGCTCCTCCTAAGAGAATCTGGGGTGTCTCTGTGGTGCCATGGGTGTTGTGTGAGTTTTATTGGTGAGGGTGTGTAGGGTGATGTTTTGGGGTGTGTGATGTAAGGTGAGTAGGAGGTGTATAGGTGATGGTGGTATGTGGCTCTGGTTGTGTGGGTGGTCTTGCTGTTCTTCTCTGATGGCAATTGTTTGTATTCGTAAGGGGTTGTGGGTAATGTGGGTGGGTTATTTATAGTGGTGTGGGTGTGTGGGTGTGGTGTGTGTATGGGTGTCAGGTATGTGTAGTTTGAATTGTCCAATGTGGTGCTGTTTTGTTTCTATGTGTGCATTTTGAGTGCGGCGGTATATACCACCAATGGTTTACTGCGGTTGAATGTCCGCTGTGGTGATTTGTGGGCCATAATGTTGTGGGCGTAGTTCTGTTGGTGTAACTGTGTGGGTTTTGCTACCAGCAGTTTATCACTGACCTTTGGACTGGCGGACTTGTGTGTGTGGCTGTATAGTGACAAATTGGTATGGGTGTGTCATAATATGGTGAATGGATATCCGCGGCGGCGGCAGTATGTTGGCAGCAGTCAGCATGGCGGTAAGTGGGATTTACCACCAATGTCATAATGAGGGCCAAAATGTTTTAGGTTTAACATCGTTTGGGGCCACATGACATTATAAAGGACTTTTGCTAGTTTACCTTAAGATTAAGTTCATTCATGAAATCCTTAAAACCATCTAAAATCTTTTGAAGACCATTTACAGAATGCACCAAGAGAACCACGTTGTCCGCATACAACAATACTGGCACTGACTGGTTACTAATTTTAGGGACATCTTCAGTGCACCTACTTAGGCCCATATTTATACTTTTTTCACGCTGCATTTGCGTAATTTTTTTATGCAAAAGTGGCACAAACTTACAAAATACAATTGTAATGTAAGTGGTGCAACTGTGGCACTAAAAAGTATAAATATGGGCCTTAATACTTGTGAGAAAACACGGCTGATTACAGAGGCCCCCTAACTTTCTGCCCCCATTTTTCACTTTTTGCTTGCGTTTTCCTGACTCTGATGGTGCCCTGGGTACTGCTAACCAATCCCAGGGCCTGTGCTCAGTGTAAAATTAGTATGCAAATTAGGCTAATTATAATTGGCTATGTCAACCTAACTATCAGTCCCTAGTATATGGTAGGGTATGTAGGTTTAGGGACTCCAGCATAGATAATGCCCCATAGGTGCATTACTGAGGTGCTCAGTGTCATTTTATAGGCAGGCCTACCTTGCTGGCTGCTTTTAAACTAAAGTTATATGGAAATTCGACTTGGGAATTAAAAGTACTTCCACAGTGTTAAACTATATTATTTTTACATATAAGTCATCCCTAAGGTGTGCCCTATGTGCCCGTAGGGTTGGGTACCATGTAACTATAAGCAGGTACATTATAAATATTTTATAAGCCCTGGTGAGGTAAAATAGCCAAATTCATTTTCCCTCACTGTAGTGAATGACCTCCAAAGGGAAAAATGAGGAGACTTTATTTTAATTAACAAAGTCCCCATAAGTGACAGATACCTTGAGATTGGTATCAAATTAATTGTTACAATAAATCCCACAACTTGCCATTTCATATAACTAGTTCAGATGAAGAGTTTTAAAACTCTACCTGAAGGTTGCCAACTTAAGCTCTGTAGTGCCCTTCACTCATTGGCCAGCCTCTGGCAGCCTGGCCAGGCTGCCTTGATGAGGTGTGAAGTGGCCTGGGCTGAACACAAAGGATGTGCCTGGGGGAGGAGATCTGCCTCAGCAGATGGGGACGCAGGATGGGAGGAGAGCAGTCAAACTGGTCTTCAAAGGCAGGGAAGGACATTTGGAGCAGCTCAGGACCTCCCCCATTTCCTGCCACCCGAGACAATTAGGTGCCCTCTTGATTAGGTTAGGAGAGGGCAGGAGGAAGTGTGTTTAGGATTTTTAGCCACACCAGTGGGAGGGTTCAACCAGATCTAACCTCCAAAAAACACTTTCAGCAGCCATGTTAAATTTTTGAAGAATATTGCTAGTTGCCATGCTACCAAGGGTGGAGCTGGGTTTAATTTGAGACCTAACTGGACCTAAGTGGGGGTTAGTGGCCTATTGTCAGCTATAGGTACTTACCTGCTCTTATCAATAATCTGCTTTCCAACAATGCTATGTCCAAAGAATTGACAAACAATAAGAAGAGGAGAGGGTGAGTATACAGCCCTGTCTAACTCCTCCAGCACCCTAATTGGAGGTTTGCAATAAAAATTCAGGGCCATATTTATACTTTTTGACGCAAAACTGCGCTAACGCAGTTTTGCGTCAAAAAAATTAGCGCCGGCTAACGCCATTCTGAAGCACCACGCGGGCGCCGTATTTATTCAATGATGTTAGCCGGCGTTAGCCTCAACCCGATTTGCGCCATTTTTTTCGACTCCCAACCCAAATAAAAATGACTCCTGTCTTAGCAAAGACAGGAGTCATGCCCCCTTGCCCAATGGCCATGCCCAGGGGACTTCTGTCCCCTGGGCATGGTCATTGGGCATAGTGGCATGTAGGGGGGCACCAATCAGGCCCCCCTATGCCACAATTTTTTTTTAAAAAAAACACTTACCTGAACTTACCTTAATGTCCCTGGGATGGGTCCCTCCATCCTTAGGAGTCCTCCTGGAGTGGGCAAGGGTGACAGGGGGGGTCCCTGAGGGCATGGGAGGGCACCTCTGGGCTCCTTCCGAGCCCACAGGTCCCTTAACGCCTGCCCTGACCAGGCGCTAAAAAACGGTGCTAAAGCGGGCGTACGTCATTTTTTTTGACCCGCCCACTCCCGGGCGTGAATTTTGCCCGGGAGTGTAAATACGGCGCACATGCCTCGGAGTCAATTTTTTAGACGGGAACGCCTACCTTGCATATCATAAACGCAAAGTAGGTGTCCACGCTAAAAAATGACGCAAACTCCATGGACTTTGGCGGTAGACGCGTCTAACGCCAAAGTATAAATATGGAGTTAGTTTTGCGTCGGAATTGCGTAAAAAAAAACTACGCAATTCCGGCCCAAACAGAGTATAAATATGCCCCTCAGTGTATAGTGCACTCTGGTAGTGGAATCCTGGTGAAGTCACTTTATAAGGTCTGATAAGGGGTATCTATGCCTGCCTGCTCCATCAGGCCCCACAATTGGTCCCTGTCTACCATCTCAAAGGCACAGGAGAGGTCACTAAAGTCCATGTGCAAAACACCTCTCCTGGTCATCATGTATTTACTCAGGATGAGTGTAAGATTAAGTGCCTGCTCTGCAGTCCCCAGTCGTGGTCGGGAACCATTTTGTACTGAGCTGAAAAATGAATTCTCCTTGGGCCAGGACTCCAATTTTCCTGGAATGAGTCAGCCTAAGATCTTCATTGTCGAGTCAATCAACAAGATTCGGTAATAACATGCAGGAGAGTTCTGGGAATAGGAACTATAATTGATTCTTTCTAGAAGGCGATCGCGATCCCTTCACTAATGCCCTCAACAGGTTTGTAACCGAAGGGGCCCAGAAATATAAATCAGTTTTAACAAAGTCAACTTGGATCCCATAAGGCCCAGGAGCCTTGCTACTTGTGGCAGTTATTATAACGCCAGATACTGAGGCTAAGTCTACAAGGTCAGCAACCCATCTTTCATCAGGTCCTCAGGTCCAGAAATCCATCTTCAGTGCTTTGCAGTCAGTTGTTGTCTTTGCAGAATCCTGTCTTTTTTTTACTGTCTTTCTGGGGTAGTAGGGCAACTTTACTCCTACTTTCCGGGTCTTGGGGTGGGGTATCTTGGACACCCTTAGGGGCATATTTATATTCTGTTTGCGCCGGAATTGCGTCATTTTTTATGACGCAAATCTGACGCAAAGCTAACTCCATATTTATACTTTGGCGTCAGACCCGTCTAGCGCCAAAGATCTTGGAGTTTGCATCATTTTTTAGCGTGGACACCTACCTTGCGTTAATGATATGCAAGGTAGGCGTTCCCGTCTAAAAAATGACTCCAAGGCATGTGCGCCTTATTTAAACACAGGAGTGGGCGGGTCAAAAAATATGACGTCCAGCCGCTTTTGCGTAATTTTTTAACGCCTGGTCAGGGCAGGCGTTAACGGACCTGTGGGCTCGGAAGGAGCCCAGAGGTGCCCTCCCATGCCCCCAGGGACACCCCCTGCCACCCTTACCCACCCCAGGAGGACGCCCAAGGATGGAGGGACCCATCCCAGGGAACTTAAGGTAAGTTCAGATAAGTATTTTTTTTATTTATTTTTTTGTGGCATAGGGGGGCCTGATTTGTGCCCCCCTACATGCCACTATGCCCAATGACCATGCCCAGGGGACATAAGTCCCCTGGGCATGGCCATTGGGCAAGGGGGCATGACTCCTGTCTGTGCCAAAGACAGGAATCATTTCAATGGGGGTTGGGAGTAAAAAAAAAAGGCGCAAATCGGGTTGAGGCTAATATTTTGCCTCAGACCTGACTTGCCCCATTTTTTGACGCCCAAGCTCCATTTTCCCCTACGCCGGCGCTGCCTGGTGTGGGTCATTTTTTTTGACGCACACCAGTCAGCTGCGCCGGCTAACGTCATTCCATAAATAAGGCGCCCGCATGGCGCTTTGGAATGGCGTTAGCCGGCGTTAAAATTTTTGACGCACAACTGCATTGGCGCAGTTGTGCGTCAAAAAGTATAAATATGGCCCTTAGTGTTTTCTTACACTCCCATCGACCCTCTACCCACTACACTAGGCCTGGGGTCCATTTGTGGTTCACATTCCACTTTTGGAGTATATGTTTTTTGTTGTCCCTAGACCTATTGTCTCCTATTGCATTCTATTGTGTTCTACAGTGTTTGCACTACTTTTCTAAGTGTTTTACTTACCTGATTTTGGTTTGTGTGTATATTTTGTGTATTTTACTTACCTCCTAAGGAAGTATTGTATTGTATTGTAATAGTATTTATATAGTGCTTACTACCCCTGACGAGGCGTTGAAGCGCTTTTTGGCGAGTAGCACGCTACTCCGGAACCCAACAAGAATTAGTGGTGGATTAGTATAGGGAAATATGAGTACAGTTTTAGTATTATTATGAGTGCATATGAACCATAGATATGAGAGTTTGTTAGTTAGATTGACTGGAGTAATGGAGAGGTGGAGGAGGAAAGAATCCAGAAGTGTTAATTGGGAGTCTATGGTAATAGGATTTAGGCTTGGGATGAGTAAAGGGAGGATGGAGGAGGGAAGAGTCTGTGGAAGGGGTTAAGGAGATAATGGTAGCAGGGTGAGAATAATGAGGGAGAATATAGTAGGGTTGTTCAGGAGATCATGGTAGTAAAGTGAGGTTTGGTGGGTTAGATTTGGAAGCAGAGGGAATAGCTTTTGCAGAGTTATTTAGGAGATGAAAGTAGTAGAATGGATTTGGGATGAGTCAGAGTGGGAATGGAGGATAGATTGATAGAGACATGACATATGGTGATGGGTAGATAAGTGTGATATGAGATGAGAGCAGGTGATTGAAATTTTTAAGCTTTTCAGTGATCAAGGATTTTGGAAGCCCACAGATCTCAGTACTTGGTTTTAATAGAAATTAGGTCATTTTCACCCCTTGCTAAATGCTCCTCTAGTAACTATCACTATGTGGGTTCTTGCAAGATTTATTTTTAGAACTAAGTTAGAGAACTAGGGGACCAGATGCACAAAACCATTTTGAGGTTGCAAACGCTGCAATTTACAAAAACACAGGGGTTAATACCACAGAATGGCGTATGACCATGTACAAAAGTCCTTTTATGACTTGGAAAACACTTTCTGTATCATAAAAGGGCTTTTGAAAGTGTACGTAGCACTGCCTGACCTACATTAGCGTGTTGGTGTGCTTGAACACCCACACAGTAATGTTTTGTGAAAGTAAGTTGTGTAGACCATGTAGCTACTTTGTATATGTCAGCTATTGGAATGTTTCCTAGGGAAGTCAAGGACGCTCATTTCTTTCTAGTACAGTGTGCTCTAGGAGCTGCAGGTAAGAGTTAATTTGGCTTCAGCGAAACATGTTTGAATGCACTTAGCTATCCATCTGGCAACACCTGATTTGGATATAGGCTTTCCTTTGAGATGGTGAAAAAGCAACAAATAGTTGTTAGTGTCTCTAAATGTTTTTGTTTTGTAGAACATAAGGACTCTTTTGACATCTAATGTGTGGAAAGCATTCTCCACAATCAATTCTGGTTGAGAGAAAAAACTGTAACTCGACTGATTGAGCTGAAAGTCAGAAACAACTTTTGGTAGAAATTTAGGTTTGGTGCATTGGACCACCCTATCTCCTTGGAGATGGAAGAAAGTTTGTTCCAAGGTATATGCCTAAAGCCTGCTAACGCGTTTAAGTGAGGTACTAACAATTAAAAATGACACTTTCCAATAAAGATATTGAAGAAGACAGGTATGCAGGGGCTCGAATTGAGAGCCCATGAGTCGTGTAAGAAAACTGTTAAGATTCCATGAAAGTGCAGCTGGAACCCATGGTGGAATTACTCTCAGGCCCCTCCATGAAGGCTTTAATGACTTGTATTTTGAATAGAGACATGTGTTGCTTATTTTGTAGATAGACAGCTAATGCAGTGAGAAGTACCTATATGGAGGCGAATGCTAGCCCAGAGAGTGGTAAATGAAGCAGGTAAAAGACAGTGTTTTGTACAGTGGCATTAAAAGGATCAATTTATTTTGAATGACAATAACAAACAAATCTCTTCCATTTAGCTGTGGAGCATGAGCACAAGTTTCCCTGAGAATAGCCATAAATTCAGGTGGTAGATTCAGGTAACCAAATTCTATGACCTAAGGAGTCGCCAGGTTGGGAGCTTTGGGATCTGGGTGCCTCATTTCTCCATGGTTCTGAGTGCGAAGGTCCGGCCTGTTGGGAATCTCCTTGTGGGGGACGACAGAAAGGTCTAGTAATATTGGGCCCGTCAGCCCTGGTTCACATTTAGGAGCCACTGGTACTAGAGTGAGCAATGTCTGCCTGAGCTTTCGAGCTAGAAATGGAAGGAGAGTGGGAAAAGCATAGGCAAATATCCCTGACAAATTAATCTACAGTGTGTTGCCCTTAGATGGTGGGTGTGGGAACCTGGATGCGAAATTTGGGCATTTGGCGTTTTTCTACGGTTGCGAAGAGATCTACTCGAGGGAACCCCCCCAATCTAAGAAATTATAGAAGGAGGACTTAGGGGTGGAGTTCTCACTTGTGGACATGTTGCTGCATCCTGTTGAGGACGCCTGCAAAGTCATCTGTTACTGGAAGGTACTGCCCTAACAGGTGAATGATGTGATGCAAAGCACATCTCCAAATTATCTGAGATAGATGAGATAATTGTAGAGAATGTGTCCACCCTATTTTTGTAAATAATGCATGGTTGTCATTGTTTGTCCGGACTAGGACAACCTTGCCAATTAGGTGAGGTAGGAATGCTTTCAATGCTGGGTGAATAGCTTGAAGCTCTAGATAGCTGATGTGGGGACCCTGGTGTTTGGTGTCCTTGAGACCCTGTAATGTGAGATCCTGCAAGTGTGCACCCGATCCCATGAGTGATGCTTCCTTTGTGACAGTGAGGTGGGGAACAGGGCTGAGGAAAAGCTGCTCTCGTAATAAGTTGTTGGTATTCCACCATTGCAGGGAGTTATGTGTGTCGGTCTATCATCACTAGATCTTCTAACTGACCCTGTAACTGGGACCACTGTCCTACTAGGCTTTGGAGTAACAGATGCAAGGGGTACTATGGCAACACAGGAGACCATCATCCCTGGGAGATGCACGATTCTCCTCACTGCGAGTTGTTGATTTGTCTGAAACAACGTTTGGAAACTCTTGATTCTTTCACAATTGGGATAGGCTAATCATATTTGTCTGTTTAGAAAAGGCCCTAGGTATGGCTGAAACCGCAGAGGCTGAAGGTGAGATTTTGTATTATTGATGGAGAACCCTAAGCATTGGAGCAGATCTATTGTAACCTGACTGTGTTGTTGACACTGTTCATGAGTACATAAGCCTGAACATGCACTTTTTGTCTGTGTAGATGGGTTGCTACCACCACTAGGCATTTGGTGAATAGCCGAGGTGCAGTAGTTGCCCCGAAAGGTAGGACTTTGAACTGATGTTTGCTGCCCACTACAAACCTGAGATATTTGCGATGTGCTGGGTATATTAGTATGTGAAAATGGGCTTCCTTTAGGTCTACTGAAATCATAAAGTCACTGTGTTGGAGAGGTGGCTTCATGTCTTGCAAGGTGTTTAACAGTGGGTGTTGACCCATGTAGGAAAGCACCCTTATCTTTGCCTTTGGCATTATTACCTCTGAAGGAGCCACAGAAATAATCTTTGTGGGAGGTAGTTTGACCTTGATTGCATTGATAGGAAGTAGGTGTCAGAAAAGGTTGCTTTGCAACCACCACGGTTTTTGGAGCATCGAAAGGAGTCATGGATGGTTCGTGTTTGGCTGGCCCCCATTGCCTTCCCTGTTTCTGTAGCTTTTATTTTTCAAGTGTTTGGTCTACTTGGAGACCAAACAGATGTTCTTTGTTGAAGGGCATATTAAGGACACTCTACTGCAGCTCTGGTTTAAAACCAGAAATACGAAGCCACACATGATGTTTGAGTAAGATGCTGTTATTGATGCCTCTAGCTGTGCTGTCAGCAGAGTTTAAGGCACACCATATTGAGGTGTTAAAAATAAGCTTGCTTTCAGAGGCAAGTTGTTGTCCTCGTTACTTGTGCTCCTCTGGGAGATGTTAGAGTAGATTCTCCATTTCATCCCAGTAAGAACGACCATAACAGGCAAGTTGGCCCACTGAATTGGCAATTCGCCAATGATTGTTGGATTGCGCCGCACCACTCATCCCTGCAGCATCAATAAGCTTACTCTCCTAGGCAGCTAGGCATCTCTGCTAGTTTGGGAATTGATTGCTTGCATGCAGTGGTAATGACAAGTGAGTTTGGTGGAAACTGGCCCCGGAGACATATGGTAATCAGACAGTGAGGCCTTATACATTTTAATCTACTCCTGGGACGATATCTCTAGCCGTATCAGGATCTTTAAAAATGTCCTCAGTGTGTCTAAGCATGCCTTTTAGCATAGGGAGATAGTGTGTAGCCCAGTGAGTGGGGGAAAAAGGTTTAAAATAAGAAATTATCTTCTAAAGGCTCTTCATGGAGCTGTACTTCATGATGCACTGCCACACTGCCTATAAACTCCTGATCATCAGGAAGGGAGGGACGGGCGGGATACTGATCTGGGTTTGTGTCCTCTGGAGAATCGTCGTCATAATTGTCCCAGCAGTCACTATATGGTGGTGTTTCAAAAGTGCCTTGTGCCCCACCCTCCACAGTTGTGTCATAATGTGGAGACCCTTTAGGTGAAATTTCTAATGGGTCTTCTGGAGAATGTGGTGGAGAATGTGAGGCTGGTACTATTGGAGGAGGTGGTGAGGGTGTTGGAGGAGGCAATGGTCTGGTGGCTTTGTCTGCTTTCTTCTGGTGTTTTGTTGGCATTGGTGAGTCCAGAGCCTCCTGGAAAGAAAGCGGTCTCTTTGGAGTAGGAGTGGGTGCCGAGGATGTTTCAAGGATCTGGCCGGTGTGAGGCTGGATGTGAATTGTCTTTTGTTTGACATCCAGTTGTTCTTGGAGTCTATGGAAAATGGGATCCACTGGTTTGCCAGAATCTATGGACGAGGTTGGCTTAGAAGATTTTGGGTACAACCCAGTTTTGGTAACGAAGAGCCACTCTGCATCGAAGCAGTGGACGGCATTGATGATCGCCTTGGTACAGAGGATCGGGTGGGCACGAAAGTACTTGAGGCCAAAGGCTTTGGTTTGTGTTTCAGTGCTGAGCCAGAGACACAAACACACCAAACAGAAACCCCTGATCACACATGAAACAATAAAGACGCTGACAACAGGGGAAGGAAAAAAAAAACACAAGGTGTGTGCGTGTAGGCTCCCATGGCAGAGGCTTTACATACCGAAGTCCTTGTGGTGCCGATTACCAGCTTTCGGGCGCTGTACTTATAAAATCAAAAGACAAAAATGAGGGACATAGAGGAAGAATTGACCACTAACAAGCAGGGATTTTTAAAGGACACTGAAACAAACAAATGAAAAGCAGTGGGTGGGCTGCAAGCCCACAAAATATATACAACATGCTTCGAAAGCTCGACCTAAAAAAGAAAAAGATGCTTGGGGACCATCGGTTCCTGCTATTCACAGTTTTGACTCCTGATACTTTAGCCCGGAGCAGGTTTTTTTTTTAGATGTGACAGATGTATTTGTAGCAAAGGGCATTGAGTTATCAGTTGCTTTCCCGGTGAGACTGAGGGTGGCACTCTATAAAAGTGCTACATGTTCTTTCTAGCAGATTTTCGCCAGAAATGTTGCCTGCTAACAGTGAGTAATATCAAGGTAGTGCACTAGTGTCACTCACCCTGAAATTCTTTTGGGTGCCTATAGGAGCCAGGGTAATTTCATGAGATGGGTAGCAGTTGGCGAAAATGTCATTTCATATTATTATACATTGTCTACACTTTCTTTTCAACCTCCTTTGTGATAAATTAAATATATTTGATGTAGCTTTCTTTTCAACCAACTTTGAGGGACATTCAATACTTTTTGTGCATCATAGTATGACACTTGGTCCCATGGAAGCAACCGTGTTTTATAAATGTGGGATTTTGATGCAGCAAATGATCATTGTTTTGAGGGCATAGGTTGCAGTTCACAGAGGACGACTAAACTGTGTTTGTATATCATCTTCTACTAATAGTGAATAAAAAGAATAAAAAGATTTAAACCAAATTCTGCTTTGAAATGCTTGCTCCATTGTATATTCATGTTGTATATCTAAAATCTATTTACAATCTGACATTTGTGCCTCACCCAAAGTGGACCCTAAGTGAGTGCTGTCATTTAACACTTTGGGGGTCATTACAACATTGGCGGTAAAAGGCGTTTACCGCCGTGCAGAAGACCGCCAAGACACCGCGGCGGCAGCAGTAGTCTGCCACAGCTATTATGACCCACATCTTGGAATCCGCCGAAATACAGACACCCACACAAGTCCGCCACACCAAAGGTCAGTGCTAAACTGGCGAAAACAAATCCTCCACCTCCACGCCAACAGAAACACGCCCATGCTATTACGACCCACGAATCCACGTTGCGGTCTTTCAACCGCGGTATTCCATTGGCGGTACACACCGCCGCGCTCAAAATACACACACATCTCCAAAACACCGCCACATTGGACAATTACAAATACACACACCTGACACACATACAAACAACACTCCCACACACCCAACACAATATAAAACACACACCCACATCACCCACAAACCCCTGTGACCAAAATGTACGGACGAAGGCCAGAGAGACAGCACAGCCAAGACAACGCCACCATACAGAGGCACACAACACCATCACCCACACCACATCCACGCACAAAACACCACACACCACTACACATCACCACACACATCAACACTCACACTGCCCCACACATCACACACACCACCCCATGTCACGCCAAAGACACCCCCGCTTCTCCGAGGAGGAGCTCAGGGTCATGGTGGAGGAAATTATCCAGGTGGAGCCACAGCTATTTGGCTCACAGGTACAGCACACCTCCATAGCCAGGAAGATGGAGCTATGGCGCAGAATCGTCGGCAGGGTCAACGCTGTGGGACAACACCCAAGAAATAGGGAGGACATCAGGAAGAGGTGGAACGACCTACGGGGGAAGGTGCGTTCAACGGTCTCCAGGCACAACATTGTGGTGCAGTGGACTGGCGGCGGACCCCCACCTCCTCCCCCACAACTAACAACATGGGAGGAGCAAGTCTTGACCATCATGCATCTAGAGGGCCTCGGAGGAGTCGGTGGAGGATGGGACACTGGTAAGTCAAATCTTAACTATCTAATCCCCCACCCTACCTGCATGCTATCACACACCCCCACCCTCACCCCCTCCCCTATCACTCCAACTCCTCACTAATGTACTAAGAACACAAACCACACATCCCAACACCAAGCCCTGCATGACACAACTAAGCATGGTCACCCCTCACTAAAGCATGCCCACTGCACATACCCAGAACACCCCCTAACCATCATCACACAAGCCCCCACACAGGAATGCTACCACTGGGGTACACAGACACCCACCCATTGCACAACATCACACACACACACATGCTATAATCATGCTCTTATGCCCCTGCAGGAACCCGAAGGACCGTCACCACACCAGAGGGTCCAGACAACACCACTCCACCCCCAGAAGAGGCCCACAGTGACGACAGCAGCTCTGCCCTACTGGATCCTGATGACCAACCCGGACCATCGTGGGCCTCGGGACAGTCGGTTCCCCTCGCACAGGCACAGCCCACCACAGACCTTCCACCCTCTGGTAACACCAGCACAGCACCCACCCAGCGGGCCCAAACCTCCGTACCCAGGACAGGTCAATCAGCTGTGTGTCCACCACTAAAGGGAACCCAGGATAACCCACCACCCCAACAACAACAGGGACCTGGGGGCAGTGGTAGTGGGCACACGGTCCAGGGGACGGAGGCACAGGAAAACAGGGGAACTGGGAGGACTTCTGTGCGACAGGGGGCGGACAGGCCAAGGGAACCCACTCTCCACGAGGCCCTATCCTCCATCATGGGAGCATACCACCACTCCCAGGAGACGATGGCTACGGTCCTGGCCAAGTTTCAGGAGACCCAGCTACTGCAGGAGGACCAGTATTTGGGGTTCAGGGAGGAGCTCAGGACCATCAGCTCTGCCCTGGGCACCATCGTAGGGGTGCTGAAGGACATACAAAAAACCATGAGGGACACCATGGCACTCCAAGGGGCCCCTGACACCAGCCAGGACGATGAACTGCCCACCACCTCCGCCGGCGCTAGTGGACAGGACGCCCCGCCACAGGACCACCACACCAGCACCCCAACCCCTGCAGACGGAGAACCACCACGCAAGCGGTCCCTGAGAGCCAGGAACAGGACAGAGCAAGATGGCAAGACCCCCGCCAGAAAATGAGACCACCCTGATTGTCCCCCCACTGACCCACTTTGATACCCTGTCCATACTTGAACTGCCCCAGCTCCACTTCCTATGCCCAGATGGGCCAAGCACCTGTGAGACTTATAGACTGGACTCTGCCATGGACATTCCTCCACCATCACCCATCCTCATATTACAACCCCCTCCCAATTCTGATCACTTCAATAAACACCCTTGAAACAAAAAACAATCTTGAGTCAGTCTGTGAGATTGTAAATATGTATTATCAATGACAGAGTCATAATGCGTTCCCCATTGTAAAGCCAACATACCTATGTCACACATCACAAGTCCTTGAAGGATGCAAGCAGATAACACACGTTGGTAACCACACCTGTGAAACCGTAATGGAAAGGAACTCAGTTACCAAATACTGGTTGATATCGACAGACAGGATAGAGGTAGAAGTGTGAAAGTTAATGTAATGGAAAAAATTAAAATGTTCTCACCTGTGTGTCACTGGAAATATTGCTGTATGACTGACTCCCTGTTGTCTTCTTCCTCAGCTTCCTCCTCATCACTGTCCACAGGCTCCACAGGCTCCACAGCTGCCACAACACCGTCATCTGGACCATCCTCCTGCAGAAAGGGCACCCGGCGTCGCAAAGCCAAATTATGACGCATGCAGCAGGCGATGATGATCTCGCACACCTTCTTCAGTGAGTAGAATAGGGAACCACCTGTCATATGGAGGCACCTGAAACTGGCCTTCAGGAGGCCGAAGGTGCGTTCGATCACCCTCCTAGTCCGCCCATGGGCCTCATTGTAGCGTTCCTCCTCCCTGGTCCTGGGATTCCTCACTGGGGTTAGTAGCCATGACAGGTTGGGGTAACCAGAGTCCCCCAATAGCCACACACGGTGCCTCTGGAGTTGAGCCATCATATGAGGGATGCTGCTATTCCGCAGGATGTAGGCGTCATGCACTGAGCCAGGGAACATAGCATTTACCTGCGAGATGTACTGGTCTGCCAAACAGACCATCTGAACATTCATGGAATGATAACTCTTCCTGTTCCTGTACACCTGTTCACTCCTGTGGGGGGGGACCAGAGCTACATGGGTGCCATCAATGACACCGATGACGTTGGGGATATGTCCAAGGGCATAGAAGTCACCTTTCACTGTAGGCAAATCTTCCACCTCAGGGAAAATGATGTATCTCCTTACGTGTTTCAGCAGGGCAGACAACACTCTGGACAAAACGTTGGAAAACATAGGCTGGGACATCTCTGATGCCATGTCCACTGTCGTCTGGAATGACCCACTTGCAAGGAAATGGAGCACTGACAGCACCTGCAAGTCAGGGGGGATTCCAGTGGGATGGCAGATTGGTGACATCAGGTCTGGCTCTAACTGGGTACATAGTTCCTGGATTGTGGCACGGTCAAACCTGTAGGTGATGATGACATGTCGTTCTTCCATTGTCAACAGGTCCACCAGCGGTCGGTACACCGGAGGATTCCGCTATTTTCTCACATGTCCCAGCTGACGGTGCCTACGAAGGACAACAGCAACGAATCAGTCATTTTTCATCCAGGTATGTACCCACAGTTACACACAAGACTACACCAATCAAAAAACCCTTCCTGTATTTGTGTTGAGTGTAGGCCTAGCTATGTGTGACGCAAAGGTAAATTAAGCCATGTGGGCCCCTGAAATGGCGGCTGCCTGACCTCTAAACTGGGACAATGGGATTGTGGGGTAACAGCGCTGAGGTTGCACACTGTGGCGGTAGGCGGTCGTAGACCTTGGCGCAATGCAGCATTGGTTAACACTGGACCCTATGGGTCCCAGGAGCCAATGAACAGGTGCGCCGGCGGTGATGACGCGCACCGCCGTGGACATCACCGCCATTTTCTATCTGTTCAATCACTAGATACCTGACCTTCGACAGGAGAGGACCTACATTGCAAGTGTTGCTGTGACCTCGGTCTGGAAGCGACGATGGCTGCTGCGTATGGGGAAAGGGCCCCTGCCTTCACTGCCCAGGAGTTGGAGAAACTGGTAGACGGGGTCCTCCCCCAGTACACGCTACTCTACGGTCCTCCAGACCAACAGGTTAGTACACAGGGAGCACGTTGTATGGGCTAGGCCTGGGTGGAGAAGGCTGGTTGGAAGAGGGAAGGGGGCAGAGTTCAGGGAACAATAATGCATGTCAATGAATGGGCCACATGGCTAGAGTAGGGAGGGGGGCCACTCATATCGACGGTGCAGTTGGTAATGACTTCTCTGCTTCCCTTGTGCATGCCATGTAGGTCAGCGCCCACCAGAAGAGGGAACATTTGGCGTGCCATCGCCAAGGAGGTCCGGACCCTGGGGGCCCACCAGAGACGGGGCACCCACTGCCGTGAAAGATGGGAGGACATTCGCCGCTGCAGCAAGAAGACGGCGGAGGCTCAGCTGGGGATGGTCTCCCAACGTGGGAGGGGTGCCCGTCGCACCATGACCCCCCTGATGTTCCGGATCCTGGCGGTGGCCTACCCGGAGTTGGATGGGTGCTTGAGGGCATCACAGCAGACACAAGGGGGTGAGTACAACCTTATTCTGTGGACTTTGCGCACAGTAGAGGGGTCTGGGTGGGGGAGGAGGCCTATGGGTGTACCTAGGCCAGGCAGAAACACGAAGACTGGGCCCCTCTGTAATGCAGCCCATGTGGCACTGTACCCCACCTCAGTAGAGTGCTAAGTCGAGGTATAGTTGCCCCTGTGGCATCCACGTGTGCAGATGTCCACCATTGCCATGTAGGCCATATCCCAGAAATTGCATATGCTGAGTGCAGGAGCACGGCGTAATGTAGGGGGCTGCTGTGTCTGTCTTGTCCGCCAACGGTCGCGGTATGCCATGCCCTCAACCTGTCTTTCTTCTGTCTCCCCCCCTTGTTCTGCTCTCCCTGTTCTTTTATGCATCAGCATCATCAGGCGGAGGTACAGTGGCACCGGAGCACTAGGGAGCTGGATCCCACATGGCCATGGAGGGCCACACCACGGACTCAGAATGCACCAGTGGGACGGAGGGCGAGGGGAGCTTCACGTCGGCCACCGGATCACCAACCAGCGACACGTACTCGTCCGACGATGGGAGCTCCCTTGTGGTGGCAGCACCATCTGTGCGCCCCACTTCTACAGGTACAGCCGCCACCTTCCCTACAAGCACCGCCCTCCCAGCAGCCCCTCAGCCTTCGCCCCGTGCCCGCTCACCCAGGAGGGTGGGCATCACATTCGCCTCAGGCACCTCAGGTCCTGCCCCAGTCACCCCTGCTGCCCTCAGTGAGGAGGCCATTGACCTCCTCAGGTCACTCACTGTTGGGCAGTCTACCATTGTGAATGCCATCCAGGGTGTAGAACGAGAGTTGCAACAAGGTAATGCATTCCTGGAGGGCATTCATTCTGGTCAGGCTGTCCTTCAGCGAACCCTGCAATCTCTGGCCTCAGCACTGATGGCAGCCATTGTCCCTGTGTCTAGCCTCCCCCCTCCAACCTCCTCCACCCAGACCCAATCCCTTGTACCCCAGCCCATCCCAAGCACACCTACAGACCAGCATGCACACAAGTCAGCACACACAAGTAGCTCAAGCAAACATAGGCACCACACAACCCACAGGCACTCACGCAAGCATCACACACATACAGACACAGCAACATCCACTGCCTCCACTGTGTCCCCCTCCTCCTCTTCTCCCTCCTCCCTCCCAGTCTCGTCTACACATACACCTGCATGCACCACATCTACAGGCACGAGGAATCGCACCAGGACACCCAGCACCACAAGCCACTCACCTGCACTCACCACCTCCACTGCCATTTGCACGTCCCCTGTGTCCTCTCCCAGTGTGTCTGTGACGCCCCCTCCCAAAGTACACAAAAGCCGGCAATCACACACCCAACATCCATCCACCTCACGACAGCCTCCAGTACCTGCACCTGCACCCAAATCACCTAAAGTGACACCTCCTACAACCACCTCCTCTTCCTCCACTCCCAGACCCCCTCCAACTACCCATCCTAGTGTCCGTCAGAAACTGTCCCTCTGTAAAGTTGACCTTTTTGCCCCCCCCCAATTCATCAGTCCCGTCGTAGCACCTCAGCCAAAAAGTCTCCAATACCAGTGGTGCCTGTTCAAGGTATGTGGAGTGCACCGGCCACCAGGGCAGGCAGTGTGACCCGGAGCCAAGGCACTGGCAGCCCACCCCCATGCAAAAGGCTCTGAAATTGGAGAGTGGACGACGGGACCGTGTGAAGCCTCCTGGTGGGAAACCAACTCACATGGGTTCCAAGGGGATTGGAGAGTCAGCTGTGACTCCACCAAAGATGGGGAAGGCCCAGAGGAAGTCTGGCCAGCATGAGGCTGTCTTTGTTGGCGGTTTCCGCCAGGGTCATAATTCCCTTTTTTTGTCCGCCGGCCTGTTTGCGGTATTACCGCAGCTTTAACACCGTCCGCCAGGGTTGTAATGACCCCCTTTGTTTGGACCAAAGTGATTATACATGGTTCTGCCAAATTTGAAACAGAAGGTTTTGCTTGTATGGAATTTAGGAGACCAAGCCCAAGATGTATTTTTGGGCAGACAGCCCATGGGTCCACCAGGGGAATGGAGTCAATTACTCTGTTCCTATTGTGGAGAAGCTGCCCACCTAATTCATAAATGACCGACAAGGATTTTACTGTTCACTACAGGGCTGCGTAGGAAGGAAACAGCCCTACAGTCTTTTTTTCTTTTAAAAAAGAAAATCCCAAAACAGGATTTTCTTTTTGAAAATAAAAAATATAGGGGGTTATTACAACTTTGGAGGAGGTGTTAATCCGTCCCAAATGTGACGGATATACCACCAGCCGTATTACGAGTTCCATAGGATATAATGGACTCGTAATACGGCTGGTGGTATATCCGTCACTTTACCGTCACTTTTGGGACGGATTAACACCTCCTCCAAAGTTGTAATAACCCCCATAATGCTTCCATCGCCATGGGTGTCTTCTCCGATTGCAGGGGAGCATTATAAGGATTTTACTGGTCTTTACTCCCACATTTCACTTGCAGTAAGAAACAGTACAAAATGGCTACATGTCTCCCCATCTACATTGGACGAGAAGGTAGCCATTTCTCTGACAGCCCTTACTCTCCAGGGCCTTCAGAGAAGTCTGGCCACGGTGGAGACAAGAGCAGTCTTCACCATGGTCAAACTGGAGGTCCACTTGCATTTAAGTCAGGCAGGTGAACTTTCATATTAGCGGTATGTATACTTTTTTGCAAAGCAGTGTACATACTGCCAATATATAAATCGAGTCCCCAAGTTGGTATTCTAATTTTACTCTAGCATCCAGAGGACCATGTGTGCAATGGCAATATATTCTTTTGCTAGTACCATGGAACACACAATACATTCTATATTAACATTCAATTATATTCACTGCAGGATTGTAGGGAAAAGGATATTCCTCTTCATCAGTTATGTTGGCATACTGTGCCAAGACTGCAGCCTTCCTCTGTTTCTCTTCCTCTGAAATTTCCTTTGGCTTCACTACTATCTGGGCTTGCTTCTCCATCATGCTTGCAATCGCTTGCATCTCACCTTCTTTCTTCTATATCCTCTGAGGTACTTTTGGCATATTGTCACTAAAATAAAGTACCTTTATTTTTAGTAACTCTGAGTGTTGTGTTTCTTGCGATATAGTGCTATATGATATAAGTGGGATAGTAGGAGCTTTGCATGTCTCCTAGTTCAGCCTAAGCTGCTCTGCTATAGCTACCTCTATCAGCCTAAGCTGCTAGAACACTACTAATCTACTAATAAGGGATAACTGGACCTGGCATAAGGTGTAAGTATCAGCAGGTACCCACTATAAGCCAGGCCAGCCTCCTATAGGAACCCGCTGGCATCTTCTTAGGGTGCATTTCTGTAGTCTTGGTCCAACCAGGGACTCTTCTTTTGCACCCTATTCTGGGTTGGCAGGGGCTCCTGTCTTTCCTGGAACTTCTTTTGACTTCTGGACTTAGGGCCTGATTACAACTTTGGAGGACGGTGTTAAACCGTCCCAAAAGTGGCAGATATACCACCTACCGTATTACGAGTCCATTATATCCTATGGAACTCGTAATACGGTAGGTGGAATATCCGTCACTTTTGGGACGGTTTAACACCGTCCTCCAAAGTTGTAATCAGGCCCTTAGTCTCCTTCTTTTGCAGGTCCAGGAATCCACTGTTTGTTGTTTGCAGACTTCGTTGGTTCTTAAAATAATTCCAATCACAAGGTGTACTGTGTCCAAAGGAAACTTGCAATACTTTACTCCTGCTTTTCTGGGCTTTGGGGTGGGGTAATATACTTACCTTTACTTTATTATTACTCTCCCAGCGATTCTGCATACACTACATTTGTCTAGGGGGGGATTTGTGATTCGCATTCCACGTTCTTAGTATGTGGTTTGTGTTGCTGATAGACCTATTTTCTCCCATTGCATTCTATGGCATTTCCTATTGTTTGCACTATCCTATGTCTAATTATTTACGTTATTTTAGTGTCTAATGTATATATTGTATATAATACTTACCTACAGAAGGAGCATTGCCTCTAAGATATTTTTGGTACTGTGTCACCCAAATAAAGTATTTTTGGTTGCACTGAGTATTGTCTTTACTTGTGTGTAAGTACTGTCTGACTATAGGTGGTATTGCAGGAGCTTTGCATGTCTCCTAGTTCAGCCAAAGCTGATCTGCTATAGCTACCTCTATCAGCCTAATCTGCTAGAACTCTACTACATTTCACTGTTAAGGGATTACTGGACCTGGTGTAAGGTGTAAGTACCCAAGGTACCCACTTCAAACCAGGGCACCCTCCTACATTGGCAAACAGCGATGGGATAAGTACTTGCAATTGCTTTACCACTTTTGTTACTGGTGCTTTTCACAAGAAAAGCTGGCTCCAATACTTAGAGCATACATAATATATACCTAGAAGTAATTTTCTAACTTTCTGAAAAGTTCTTTACAAACGTTTTTACAAAGTTCTGAAAAGGTTTCTTCTTTTCTCTAAAAAGTTAGCTCTGTCATTCTACTAACTTTTTACTCTCTTTCCTAAACTTTTTCTCTTTCAATATGTCTTCTGTAGAAGCTACTCCTAGAGTTGTGAAAACAACACATGAGAATATTAACTTTAAAAGTTTGAGGGTTCTCTGTATTGAAAGAAGTTTAGGGATTGGGAAGAACCCCAATAAGGAGTTCCTCTTAAATCATCTCCTCCAAGATGACCAGGGACTCAGCACTGGTCCATATCAGACAGAGGAGAGGGTAGAGGATGATTCCAACCAGCCAGACTCAGAGGAGTAAATGTACAATCCTGTGGAGGGTCTTTCCACTGGTTCATCAGTTAACAGACCCCTTAGTACAACTGGTAGTGGGAAGGGTTCACACACTAGTAGGGCTCCCTTCACACCTAGAGCCCAAGTCACTAGGGTAGCTCTGGTTAGGGATAGATCAGCCTCTGCACATTTCCATGTTACCTCTGTTTCAGAGGCATCCCACACATCTAACCCTGAGGCCAGTCCCTAGATAGGGAACTCAGACAGCTGAGGTTAGAGGAGGCTAGACTGAGGCTACAGCAGCAACAGTTGGAATTAGACAGGGAATCCCTGGCTTTGGAAAGGGAAAGGCAGGGTTTGGGGTTAGTTCCCCATGGTGGCAGCAGCTATTTCAGGAATTCAAATGTTAGGGAACCTTCATTTGACTCTAGGAATCTGCATAAAGTTGTCCCTCCTTACAAGGATGGAGATGACATATATCAGTGGTTGGATGCACTTGAGAGGGCCTGTAAAGTTCAGGGGGTCACTCATGTTCAGTGGGCTGCTATCTTAGGGCTATCCTTCTCTGGCAAGGGGAGAGACAGACTCCTTGTTGTTAGAGAGGATGATGCAGATAATAACCACATCCTTAAAAGTGCACTATTAGATGGTTTGGGCTTAACCACTGAACAATACAGGATAACGTTCAAGGAGACCAGAAAGGAGTCACCACAGGTTTGGACAGACTTTGTAGACTGTTCAGTGAAGGCCCAAGAAGGTTGGTTAAATGGCAGTAATGTGAATGACTATGAAAGCCTGTATAACTTAATTCTGAGAGAGCATATATTAAATAATTGTGTGTCTGACTCATTGCATCAGTATCTTGTGGACTCAGATCTGCCATCTCCCAAAGAATTGGGAAAAAGGATGACAAATGGGTCAGGACAAGGGTGAACAGTAAATGTTCATACAAGGGGTGACAAAGACAGCAAAAAGAAAGATGGTGAAAAATCTCAGGACAAGCATGGGGATAAAAGTAAAAACAAAGATCCTTCTTCAGGTCCAAAACACTCCTCTGGGGGTGAGGATAGAACTTCTTCAGCTTCTTCAAACTATTCATACAATAAGAAAAAGTCTTGGTGCTATGTGAGCAGTGGTAAATGCCTTTGGCCAGGATATAAGTCCTTCTCAGGTAAAGCCCCTGAGCCTACCACCACTAATACATCAAGCTCTAGTGCCCCTAGCAGTAGTGGTAATAGTGGTGAGACTACTGGCAATAGTCAAAATAAAGGTGTAGTAGGGTTCACTTTTGGGACCATAATAAAAAATGGGGTAGACAGTCCAAAGACAATTTCTGTCACACCTGGTGGCATTGGCCTTGCCAGCTTGGCTGCTTGTCCCCTTTACATGGATAAGTAGAGGCAGTCAATCTTAATAAATGGCGTTGAGGCCCAGGCCTACAGGGACACAGGTGCCAGTATCTCTTTGGTGGCTGAAAACCTGATGTCACCTGCACAACACCTCCTTGGGCAGAAGTACCAGGGTACTGATTTCAATAACGCCACTCAGTCTCTCCCCTTAGCTGTAGTTCAAATTAGTTGGGGTGGAGTTACTGGCCCTAAGCAACTGGTGGTATCACCTGGCTTACCTGTAGATTGTCTTTCAAGGAATGACCTAGAGGCCCCAGGTTGGGCTGAGGTAGAGTTTAGGACCCATGAATCCATGTGGAGTATCCCTGAGGAATTGCTTCCTCTCATTTCTGGTGAAATGAAAAAGCAAAGGAGAGTAAAAGGCCTGAAATCTCAGGATCCCTCTCCACCAACAGGTAAAAAGGGTATCAAAGTATCCCTTCCCCACCCTGCTACTAAGGATACCATTCCTGTGGTGGAAGAAACCTCTCCTGAGGTGGATCCTGTACCAAAGGAGCCATTAGCTACCACAGCTAGACTCCCAGAGGTAAAGGTACCTCTCTGTGGCCAGATGTGCAAAATTACACCATTTTAGTAAATATGGAGCATCCCTCCAGCCTTCCCAGAGGAACTTTAGTGCAGCAGCCCTGCACTGCCTCTAAACACTTAGGACTGCCGCCCTGTCCTAGTGTGGAGCTGATAGGACAGCAGCCCTGCCCTGCTCCAACTCAAGACAAACAGCAACACTGTTCTCTCTTACAGTCATATGGACAAAGTTTTTACCCAGCTATGGCTTTATTGAGACAGCATCCCTGTCTAGTACTTACTGCATTTGACATAGGCCCAGTGGACCAATCCCACTGCCCAACTTTAAAACATACTGATAGGAACTCCGAGAATTTGTACTCACACTGTTGGTTAGGAAAACATTCTCCAAACAGTGTAGTTTACATCCCCACAGGGAAGTAACCATATAGTGGATGATAAAGGAGGTAACCACTCTATTGCAGATCTATTCTCCACTTATCACCACTTAGACAATAAAGTCTCAACTGGCCAAGGTTAGCCTTATTGTTCTTCGTTTGGGAGGTGGGTATGTGAGAAAGTAGTCTCTTTCTAGCATGGTTGCCCCCACCTTTGGCCAGCTTGTGAGTATGTCAGTGTGTTTTTACTGTGTCAATGGGATCCTGCTAGCAAGGACCCCAGTGGTCATAGATAAACATCTATATGTCAGTTTGTTTTGCCTGCCTCACTGGGATCCTGCTAGCCAGGACCCCAGTGCTCATAATTTGTGGCCTAATGTGTGTGTTGTCATTAGTGCTTAACTGTGTCACTGAGGCTCTGCTAACCAGAACCTCAGTGCATATGCTATCTCTGCTTTTACATTTGTCACTATAGGCTAGTGACTTTATTTGCCAATTTCAGTTGGCACACTGGTCCCCCCTGTAGGTCCCTAGTATATGGTAACTAGGGTCCAGGGCATTGGGCTTTCAGGAGATCCTTATGGGCTGCAGCATTTCTTTTGCCACCCCATAAGGAGCTCAGACAAACCCTTTCACAGGACTGCCAGTACAGCCTGAGTGAAATAGTGCACACATTACTTCACAGCCATTTCACTGCACTTAAGTAACTTATAAGTCACCAATATGTCTAACCTTAATTTAATGAAGGCTAGGCGCAAAGTTACTGAGTGTGAGGGCATCCTTGCACTAGCAAAGGTGCTGCCACATAGTTCAGGGCCAATTTTCAGAACTTTGTGAGTGCGGGGACACCATTACACGTGTGCACTGCATATAGGTCAATACCTATGTGTAGCTTCACAATGGTAACTCTGAATATGGCCATGTAAGGTGTCTAAGATAATGGAATTGTCCCCCCATTCCAAATATGGTATTGGGGAGCCAATTCCATGCATCCTGGAAGCTCCATCATGGACCCTCAGTACTGCCAAACCAGCTCTCTGAGGCTTGCAATGCAGCTACAGCTGCTGCCACCTCACAGGCAGGGTTATGCCCTCCTGGGGTCGGAGCAGCTCAGTCCCAGGAAGGCAGAACAAAGCATTTCCTTTGGGAGCAGGGTGTTACACCCTCTCCCTTTGTAAATAGGTGTTACAGGCTGGGGAGGGGTAGCCACCCCCATCCTCTGGCAATACTTTGAAGGGCACAGATGGGGCCCTCCTTGCATAAGCCAGTCTACACCCATTCAGGGACCCCTTATCCCTCCTCTGGCATGAAACTGGACCAAGTAAAGGGGAGTGACCACTCCCCTGTCCATCACCACCCCAGGGGTGGTGCCCAGAGCTCCTCCAGTGTGTCCCAGACTTTAGCAATCTTGCTTTCCATGGTGTGGGGACACTCTGGAGGCCTCTGAGTTACCTGTGCCAACAGGTGATGTCAGGGACCCCACCTGATAGGTCCATACCTGATAAGGTAGCCAATCCCCCAAACAGGGCTATTTAGGGTCTCTCCTGCGGGTTCTCTTCAGATTCTACTTGCAAGTTTCCAGCAGGAATCCTCTGCAACTATTATTTCATCCTCTGACCTCGGATCAACCGCAGCCTGCTCCAGGAACCGCTGTAACAGCAACAAAGTATCCACAAGGGATACTTTTCTTCTGCAACTTCAGCTCCAGCCAGCAACTGCAACAGTTTCCACGGTGTGCATGCTCTGAGGACTCCCTGTCTTCACACAGCACCAGAAGGACAGAACTAATCTTTCGTGGGGTGACGGAGTCACTCCCCCTGCTCACACAGGCACCTTCTGAGTTGATGACCGGTTCTCTTGGACCCCTCTCCTGGAGACATGCATGCTCCTTGGAACACAGCGGGTGGACCCCCATCGACACATTCGGTCCTGTGGTCCTGCTGTCCCAATTTGGAGGAGGTAAGACCTTGCCTTCCCCCAGAACGACAGAACCCTGTGCACAGTGTCTTCTTCACCTCCTGCGCCCTCTTTGCACTATTTGCAAAATTCCTTCATGCCCAGCCTGGCCAGGTCCCCAGCACTCTGTCCTGTGGCACTCAACTCGCTGAGTTGTTCTCCGTTGGCGTGGGACGTTCTCTGTAGTGCTGCACCAACCTCATTTTGCACCTCCATTGTCCCTGTGTCCTGGGACACTTATGGGTGCTAGCTGGTGCTCTGAGGCTCTTTGAAGTGGTGAGAGACCCCTCTTCCTCCTCACACAGAGTTGAGGCCCCCAGATCCTTCCTGGATCCAGATAGCACCTAGTTGATGCAAAACGCGACTTTGCTGGAACCAAGGCTTGTTGGAGAAATCCAGTGCCAAAACTCGCCTGCATCCAACTTCACATTTTGGGACATCCTTTGCATCATGTAGGAACATGCTGGCATCTTCCTAGGGTGCATTTCTGCCATCTAGGGACTCTTATTTTGCACCCTCTTCTGTGTTGGCAGGGGCTCCTGTCCTTCCTGGAACTTCTTTCGACTTCTGGACTTGGTCTCCTTCTTTTGCAGGTCTTCAGGTCCAGGAATCCACTGTTTGTTGTTTACAGACTTGGATGGTTGTTGCAAGAATTCCAATCACGAGGTGTAGTGTGTCCTAAGGAAACTTGCAGTATTTTTCTCCTGCTTTTCTGGGCTCTGGGGTGGGGTAATTTACTTACCTTTACTGTATTCTTACTCTCCCAGCGATTCTGCACACATTACACTTGTCTAGGGGGGAATTCGTGATTCGCATTCCACTTTCTTAGTATATGGTTTGTGTTGCCCCTAGACCTATTTTCTCCCATTGCATTCTATAGTATTTCCTATTGTTTGCAATATCCTATGTCTAATTGCTTACCTTATTTTGGTGTCTAGTGTATATATTGTGTATAATACTTACCTCCAGAAGGAGTATTGCCTCTAAGATATTTTTGGTACTGTGTCATCCAAATAAACTACCTTTATTTTTAGTAACACTGAGTATTGTCTTTACTTGTGTATAAGTACTGTGTGACTAAAAGTGGTATTGCAGGAGCTTTGCATGTCTCCTAGTTCAGCCAAAGCTGCTCTGCTATAGCTACCTCTATCAGCCTAATCTGCTAGAAGACTTCTACATTTCACTGATAAGGGAAAACTGGACCTGGTGTACGGTGTAAATACCCAAGGTACCCACTACAAACCAGGCCAGCCTCCTACAGTCACTAAATGGAAGTGAGAGAACCTCATATTCAAGAAGATGCTGGGCCAAGTCCCTCAATAACAAAACAAAGGTGGTCATTATGAACACCGTGGAAACACCTGCCGTGTTCATGCTGGCGGTCAAAACACTGACCGCCAGCGACCCCAGAACCTCGCCGGCCACATATGAACTTTTCTGTGAGCCGGCAGGTGGAAACCGCTGGCTCACAGAAAGGCTCAGCTGGGACATTGACGCCGGCTCCTCTGTGCGGCAGGTGCAGTTGCACCTGCCGCGCAGATCACTGCCCGAAAATCGGCCAGTGACCTGCGCAATGGGGCTCTGCAGCGGGGCCCCTGCGCTGCCCATGCAAAGTGCATGGGCAAGGCAGGGGCCCCCAGGGGTGCCCCGGTGCACCCTCTCCGCCAGCTTTTTTCTGACGGGATATCCCACCAGGAAAAGGCTGGCGGGAAAGAAAACATTATCCGTAAGTTAGCACAGATACCCTGGCAGATAGTGTTTCAACCCGCTGCCAGGCTACCTGATGGCGAGAGCCTGGCAGTGGGTGACGGCTGCCGCTGGCGGCCTTCACCGTGTCCGTAATATGGCGGTTTGGCCAGCCATGCCAGCTGGCGGCTTCAGCCAGCCATGCCAGCTGGCGGCTTCAGCCGCCACTGCTGACATGGCGGGCCAAACCGCCATTATCATAATGAGGGCCAAAGTCTCTCTTTGAGCCCTTACTCCTTCCTATAAAAGTGGGTGTATTTTGATTACCACACCCCTGAGTATCTGATTAAAAAATAGGTTTAGGGATAAAATCAATTGGTAAAGAGCTTCACCATAGGCTGTGTGTATTAAATGGTCCATATCTCCATCCTAGACATCAGTGGATCAACATTTCAGGTCCCCATTGTAAGGGTATTTAGAATATTTAAAATTACCCCCGCCCCCAAATTACTGAACTAAGGTTATTTTCCTTGTCAATGCACTCTACAATTATCCTGCTCAGCTCTTCGATAATACAAATAGTGTGTGATTTAAAAAATATATGAATTAAAATTAATTAACAAAATATTAAACTGGCTGGGTGAATAAAGATTAAAAATTTTAAAACAAGGCCTAGACAATATTAATTTAATTTCCAAGTTCCTAAAGGACTTTGCCAAAAAAATTGCTAATCCACCCTTTCCTCTACTGGCAACCACTGAGGTGGCATTAATACAATAGGATTCAAATGCATTAATGGCTATGTTGTCAGAAGCCCAGGTTTCCTGGCAACAGATCACATTACATTTTCCAATAAAAGTCAACCAATCCTCAGATCGCAGTTTGTTTTGAATCCCCGCAATGTTCCAGGACAAGAAGAGCATACTTTGCCAAAGCCCATTAGATGTTGGCATGTCGGAGTTTGGTGCGGGGCCATCGTGACTGAAAGTTTTTTGTCATGAATATTCGCGCCCCTATCGAGTGGTCTCAGTGGCCCATAATTCTTACCTAGATGGAGTCCCTCATTTGTTTTTATATTACACAATATGGTGAAACAATTCTCAAGTGAAAGTGAATAATTTCGTTGCAAGCTGGTTTGGGTGTACTTTGAAACCTTCGCCCCATTGACCCACCAGGTAGCTGGATTTAAATTCCTATAAAAATAGCCAATTGGTAATATCATCAGAGGTCCAGGTTTTATCATGCCAACCCATGCTTGAAACAAGATATCCCCTGTAATTAATAGGTTTGCAAAAATTTCACCTGCATAGTTCTCTCTAGGGGACCAATACCACCCACTCTCCTTACAAAAAGGATCTCACGAGAAAGGTCCCAGTGGTAGTTCGCCATACTTTGTAACCAAAACAGTACCTTGTTCCTAAGAAATGCTGTTGTTTCCAAAGAACATGAGGGTAGCTGAGGTACATTGGCCAATATTATAACGTAGGGACACGGGGCTTGGGGGAAGTCTGCAGCATTACTATCTCTCTGATAGCAAAAGTCTCCTGCTGAGACCCATGGGTCAGGTGAGTTTGTCTGCTTACTGTGCTGTGGGAAAGCAACTGCACTTTTCTAGCATGTCAAGGTTTGCCCTGGTGGCGAAGGAGGCTGAGGGATGAAGTCCCACCACAGCATCCATGGCCATGCAAAGACTCATGCCGGGACCCAAGGGTCAGGTCTTGCTGCTGTCCCACTGTTTACCATGCTGCAGGAAAGTGACCATGCTTTTCTAGAGCCAACAGCTACCATATTGTTCATTCGAATACAAATGCAGGTGACAATGTCCAGAATGGGCCAATGGCCAGTCCAAAGTACAAAAGGGCTACATGGCTACCGGGCATAGTCCAAGGCCCAACTTGACTCATGACACAATCTGGAATCCACTGTTCAGGGGCATCATGTTGGAAATGGGCAGGCACCTCAGGGGGAGCGGTGGGGGGAACCTCAGCTGAAGTGGGGAACTTGCCCAGTGCCTCTGGAGGGGGGTCATACCCATTTGCCTATGGTGGGAAGTGTGAGGCCACTGACTCTGAAATGGGGAACTTGCCCATTGGTTCTGGAGGGGGCTCCATGCCCATTTGTCTTTGGTGGGGAGTGCAAGGCCACAGTCTCTGAAGTGGGGAACTTGCCCACTGGTTCCGGAGGGGGTTCCTTGCCCATTTGACTTTGGTGGGGAGTGCAAGGCCACAGTCTCTGAAATGGGGAACTTTCCCACTCCACTGGTTCTGGAGGGGGGTCCTTGTACAACAGTCCCTGGAGGGTGGCCTACATGCCCTCTGCTGGAGGTGAGGGCTGCTGTGCCTCAGCTGGAGCTGAGGGCTGCTGTGCCTCGGCTGGAGGCGAGGGCTGCTGTACCTGTGCTGGAGGTGGGGGCTCCTGTGCCTCAGCTGGAGGTGATGGATGCGGTGCCTGTGCTGGTGGTAGGGGCTCCTTGCCCTCTGCTGGAGGTGAGGGCTGCTGTGCCTGTGCTGGAGGTGGGGCCTCCTTGCCCGCTGCTGGAGGTGGGGCTCCTGTGCCTCAGCTGGAGGTGTGGGACTCTTGCCTTTCATTGGTGATTGAATAGGAACCTTTCCTTTCATTGGTGGTTGAGTGGGAACCTTTCCTTTCATTGGTGGTTGAGTGGGAACCACCCCTTTCTTTGCTGGTGGAGGGGGATCTTTGGCAATCTTTGGTGGTGGAGAGGGATCCATGTGTCCCCTCTTGTGACGGGTCCCCTTGGCCTTTGATATGTCACTTGTGTCCTTGCCTCCAGGACTAGGAGTTGTCTCCACTGTCCCCATCTCCTGCCCCTTGCTTTTCACCACTCTAGTCCTCCCATCCTGAGCCGAGGTGTGCTCTTAGTAGGAGTGGCAGGCATCACACTCTGGGGCCCCTTTGTGACAGCAGCTGATGATTTGATGGGAGCAGTGGCAGACTGTTCGGATGAGGTGCTGTGCTGGGTCATTGGGACCCTGATATTATGGGCAGGACGGGGTGGGGGGGAGGTCAGAGGTCAAGTTGGGCAAGCAAAAGCTTCTTAGGGATGTTGGGGTGGGATGTGGGAGGAGGGATGGGAGTGGAGGTTGAGGGATTGGTTGTTGGAGGTGTCTGTCTGCCAGACTTGGGTGCAGGTGCATGGACAGTGTACGTGTGTGAGGTGGATGGCTGTTGGGTGTCTGAGTGCATGCGTTTGTATCCCTTAGGAGGAGAGCAGACAGGGTGGGAGGGGACAAAGGGGACGCATGGATAGATGCTGTGGAGATGTCTGCAAGTGAGGTGTGTGTGCTGCATGATGTGGTGATGGTGGTGGTGGCTGTTGATGCAGTGCATGTAGGTGTGAATGCAGATGTGACTGTGAGGGAGGAAGAGGAGGAGTGGGAGACAGTGGAGACAGTGAATGTGGTTGTGTGTGCAACTGTCTGTTGTTTGTGTGAGTGCTTGTGGCCTGAAGTGTGCTGCCTGAGTTTTACTGTGCTACTCTTGTGTGATGTTTTGTGCACATGCTTGTCTGTATCTGTGCCTGTGATGGGTTTGGATTGAGGAGAGAGGGACTGGGAAGTGGCAGTTGGAGGGGGGACGGTAGGAACAGGGACACCAGCTGGCATCAGGGAGGAGGCCAGAGCCTTAAATGATCTCTGCAGGGCCACCAACCCACAGTGGATGCCCTCCAGGTGTGCATTGCATTGGTGCATCTATGATGCCAGCCCCTGGATGGCATTCACAATGGTTGACTGCCCTACAGAGGTGGATCGCAGGAGGTCAATAGTCTCCTCACTCAGGGCAGCAGAGCTCACTGGGGCAGGGCCTGAGATGCCTGGGGCAAAGGAGATGCCCACCCTCCTGGGTGAGGGGTACGGGCAACTTGGTGGGGGACTACTGGGAAGGCGGAGCTGGTATGTTGGGTGGTGGCTGTATCTGTAGCTGGGGTGGTTCCAGAGGTGTCCACCACCACCAGGGAGCTTACATTGCAGGAGGAATCAGAGTCAGTGTTGTCTCCTCCTGTCTCCATAGTGGTGCTCCCCTCGCCCTCTGCCCCACTGGTCCCCTCGGAGTTGGTGGACTTTGCCTCCTGGGTCCTGTGGGATGCAGTTCCCTCAGTCGCCATTGCCCCTGCTCCTCTGCTGGATGATTCTAATGCACACATGGACAGGATGACAGAACAAAATAGGGGAAGAGAGAGAAAAGGAGCACTGGGTCAATTACAGCACCTACACCACAGTTGGCATACACATTACCATCACACATAGGGATCAGGATTGAGCACTATGCATCACATTGGCATTCCATTGGCTAGGTGCCACAGTAAGATGAGATCCAACCACTTCCAACTGCACACCTTCTGGGACCCACTAAGCTCTGTCTGTCATGGAATGCAACCACGCCAGGTTACTAGATTTTGCTATAAACGCATTTACCTTGAGCTGGATCACGCAATAATGTCTGAGCTGGCATTAAGGGGCACCAACTAACTGAAACCCACAACAACGATCCCATGCCACCCAACAATAATTGTTGTCACGCTCACTGTACTCACCTCCTTGTGGCTGCTGTGCTGCCCTCAAGTGCCCATCCAGCTCTGTGTAGGTCACCGCCGGTATGCGGGCCATCAGGGGCGTCAGGATCCGAGAAGCACCCCGCCATTATTGGGAGGCCATCCCCAGCAGGGTCTCTGCGGTCTTCTGGGCCCAGCATCCCACGTCCTCCCACCTTTTCCTACAGTGGGTGCTCCACCTGCTATAGACCCCCAGGGTCCTCCCGCCCTTGGCAATGGCACACCACAATCCTTTCTCCTGATGGATGCTGACCTGCAGAGGTAGTACAGACAGGAGAACACCATTAACCATACAACCCAGCCTGTCACACATATGCCAACAAATACCATTTCCATCTCTATTGGTACACACATAACCCGGAGCCCTGCATATACACTACTACCAGACACCACCCCCACCCAAATGACACGCTGCTAGCACACACATCTCCATGCAACCTTGTCACATGCAATGTGCCCATGGTGTACTCACCTGTTGGTCTGGAGGCCCATACAGCTTTCCATGCACGGGTAGGACCCCATACACCAGGCGCTCTAACTCCTCCGAAGTAAAGGCAGGGGCCTTTTCCCCCGGTCACAGGGGCCATGGCAGGATCCAGACACAGGGCACAGCATCATGCGCACTGGAGGTGTTGTCCTGTGGAAAGTCAGGAATCAAGAGAGGTTTTAGACAGAAAATGGCGGTCACATCCGTGGCGGTGTACACCATCACCGCCACCGGTGATCCCCATTGGACACTGTACTCCATAGAACCCCATTTTAGCCAAAGAGGATATGCACAGTGGTGCAAGAACACCCTCCGCCATGATGCCCAACGGAACAGAGTTACCTCACTTCCACCTGACCATTCTTACAAGGCAGTCGGTTGCCATTTTATGGTGGTGGACAACATTCAAAAATTAGAAACTGTGTCATTGCTGTAAATTGCACATGTATTGTCATTCACATTGTCTGATTACATACATGCTCTATGTACTCTGCGGTGGTGGTTCCATTGTTAAGTTTGTGACACCCTACTCACTCTTGTGTCCCTTAGATACCTACCACTGCAGAGGAATAGGAGGAGGAGACAAGACCCCTTGTACAGACCCCATTTGGACTTGGCTACACTGGAGGACAGGCACATTATACTCACCTATAGACTGGACAGGGCCACAATCACTAAGCTGTGTGCATAATTGGAGCCTGATCTGATATCAGCTATCTGTCATCCCACTGGGATCACCCCTCTAGTGCAAGTTCTATCAGTGCTTCATTTCCTAGCTACTGGCCCTTTCCAAGTGACAGTAGCCTTGGCAGCAGCCAATGAACTTAATCGTGCTGGCAAGGGCTTGTGTGCGTTGGTCAGACACATGTGCAGCTACATCGCTTTCCCCCAAGTTGAAGATTTGGCCACTCTGAAGGCTGGATTTTGTGCAATGGGACATATACCAAATATTATTGGGGCGATAGACGGAACACATATTGCGTTTGTCCCCCCGGCACAATCAACAGGTGTTCAGGAATAGGAGGAGTTCCCACTCACTCAATGTGCAAATGGTGTGCCCGGTGGACCAGTACATCTCCCACGTCACTGCCAAGTATCCTGGGTCAGTGCATGACGCCTTCGTCCTGAGGAATAGCAGCATCCCAAATGTGATGGCACAACTACAGAGGCCCAGGGTGTGGCTAATAGGTGAGCCAGAGTCCCCACCCAGTGCATGTCAGTGTATGCCTTCATGAGTTATCCCCATACCATTGTGTAAGGCTAATGTTTGTCCCTCAATATTTGCAGGTGACTCTTGCTACCCAAACCTATCATGGCTCCTGAACCCTATGTGGAATGCCAGGACAAGGGATGAGAATTGGTATAATGATGCACATGGGTGAACCAGGTTGATCATGGAACATACTTCCGGTTTCCTGAAGGACAGGTTCAGATGCCTCCATCTGACAGGTGGATCCCTCTGCTACTCCCCTGAGAAGGTATGCCAGATAGTTGTAGCATGCTGCATGTTGCACAACCTGGCCCTCAGACAACATGTGCCTTTACTGCAGGAGGAGGAGATTGGAAATGTCCCAGTGGCAGCAGTGGACCCTGAAGACAGTGAGGATGAGGAGGCAGAGGATGTGGACAACAGAACATCAGTTATAAGACAGTACTTCAAATGACACAAGGGTGAGACATTGGAACTGACCATTCCTCTGAATATTTATGTTTTCAGTGTGGCTGTAGCAGATGGCATTCACTTCCTTTGCATCTCACCTGACTGTCACCAATGACTTCTCATTTTGCAGATATTGGTTTTATAATAACTGTGTACTGATGTGATGACTACAGACAGCTACAGCTCATTATTTGTATGCTATCACAGAGTTTAGGTCACTTGCATAAGATGTAACTGTTACCATAATTGCACATTCTCATCAGATAAATCACTATCACTCAAGTTGTGTTCAAGGGTGTTTATTGTAGTGAAATGTATATACAGAATAGTGCAATGGAATGGGGTGATGGTAGATATAAGTCCAGGGTATTGGTCCAGTCTTTTTGTAGCACAGGTCCAGTGACCAAAGGACCATAGGAAGGAGAACAAAGGCAGTTCAAAGTGGACAAGGTTACAGAGCGGGACACAAGGGGGACATTCAGGAGTTTCTCATTACCTGGAGGTGGTCTTGAACATGGCAAGTGTCTCTGGCAGCTGTCTGGGTCACAGGGAACATTTGCAGAGTGGTTCACCTTCAGCAGGGGGAGGGGTGCTGGTGGCCTGTGGGCCCTGTGGCAGTGCCTCCTGTCCACTAGCTGCACAGATGTGGTGGGCTGTTCATTTGATTGGCTAGTGGAAGGGCCCCACTAGTTTGCTGTATATTCCCTCATTGTGTTGGCCATATAAGCCAGCACCCCTGCTATGGAGACCATGGTGGTGTTGAGGCCCTGCAAATCTTTCCTGATCTCCTGATGGTATACCTCCTGCAGCCGCTGGTTCTCCTCTATGATGTCAAGAATCTGGCCCATCTTGTCCTAGGATTGTTGGTAGGACCCCATGACATTAGTGAGTACCTCCAGGACAGTCGGTTTCCTGAGCCTGTCCTCTCCCTGGTGCACAGCTGTCCTCCCAGTGTACCCGTCCCCCTGTGCCTGTGTCCCCTGAACGGTGTGCCCACAGCGACTGACAATGACCCAGGACCCTGATTGTCTTGCCTGTGAAGTGTGCACTGGGGTCACTGTACAGGTGGGAACATTGCTGATTGACGTGTCCTGGTGATATAGGTGTGGGACGTTGAGTGGGTGCTGTGGTGTTGGATACTGAGGGGGGAGGCTCTGTGGTAGACAAGGAGTGGGCTGGGGTGACCGACTGACCAGTGGTCCCTGATGGGCCAGGAAGATCATCCAGATCCAGTTGTCCAGAGTTACTGTCTTCACTGGGGACATCTTCTGTTGGGGGAACTGGATAGCCGTGGCACCTCCTTGCTGCTGGGATTTGCTGGGGCACCTGAGGGGACGTAAGTGGTGTATTATGCATCATGTCTGTGACGTATTCTACATCCGTAGCTTCCCCCAAATCATTGCTGTTGCCTGTCACCTTTGTTTGGGTATGGTGATGGATTGTGGGATTGCTATTTCTTAATTCTGTGCATGCATAGGTCGTGGGTGTACATGAAGGGCTGGGAGGGTGGTACATGAAGTGGGTATGGCATGCAGGGCTTGGCATTGGGGTTAGTCAAATGTTTAGGTGCACTGTGTGGGATGGAGTTGAGTGCTGGGAGTCAGGGTTTGGGGGTGAGATGGCATGCAGGTATGGGGGTGATAAATTTAGATTTACCAGTGTCCAGTCCGCTGTCGGCTCCAGTGAGTCCCTCAGGATGCAGGATTGCCAAGACTTGCTCCTCCCATGCTGTCAGCTGTGGGGTTACATCGCCAGATTTCTAGATGGCAAGCTGGTGCTTTCCTGCTATGGAAAGTACCTTCCCCCGTAGGTCGCTGCACCTCTTCCTGATGTTGTCCCTTGTTGTTGGATGCTGTCCCACGGTGTTCACCCGGTCCACAGTTCTCCACCATAGCTCATCTTCCTTGCTATGGATATTTGCTGTACCTGTGCTCCAAACAGCTGTGGCGTTACCCTGACTATTTCCTCTACCATGACCTGCGAAGCCTCATCAGTGAAACAGGGGTGCCTTTGTAGGGATATGGTTGTTGTGTGGTGTGTGTTGTGCAATGGGTGTTAAGTGATGTGGTGGGGTGTGGGGCACGTGACGGATGGCTTTGTGTTAGCGGTATGTGTTGTTGTATCTGTGATTAACGTGTCTGTCTCTTCATTATTTTCACGTTGGTGTGTGTTTTATCGTGCTGCGGGTGGGTGGGTGTGGTGGGTGCATTAGTGTCAGATGTGTGTTTTTGGTATAGGCCAATGTTGTGATGTATTGTTTTTGGGTGGCCATTCTGACCACGCAGGTGTGTACTGCCAATGGCTTACCGCCGTTGAATGTCCGCCATGGTGATTCGTGGCTCATAATGTGAGGGTGTTGTTTTGTTGGCGAGACAGTCTGGGTGTTCGTATCAACACTTTACCACTTACCTTTGATCTGGCGGATTTGTGTTTGTGGCAGTATTCTGTCGGTTTAGTGTGTGTGTGTGTGTCATAATATGGCAAACGGATGTTCGCCTCTGCGATGGTATGTTGGCGACCCTCACTGCAGCGGTAAGCGGGATTTACCACCAATGTCATAATGAGGGCCTTTGTTTTTGTAAGATCTCACAAATAAGGCAACAACTATCGTATAAGGGTGTTTGTTTGATTGGAGATGTGCCAGTATTTCTTTGTACTTTTAATTGATTTTTAAATTTCATTGTGGTAGGAGCCCTGTAGTTTAAGTAGGAACCTAGTTATTTCTTTTGCATTTCATTTTTCATCTTTTGTATAGTAAAAAATGCACATTTCAATACCCTTTCCCATGTTTGTTACATTTACAAAATTCATTAATTTTATTATGTGGCCTAGAATTCTAATGGACCATCTAGCCAGTAGGACCATTACTATTAGTCATTAGTGCATGAAAGAAGTATTTCTGTGGTAAAAGTTTTTAAAACTTCATTTCGGGCAGGGATAGCATTGGATTAAATAAAAAATGTTGGGTAATTTTTGCAATTCTTTTTTTTGCAAAAAAGTGTATATGTAGGGTAATATTTGATACCACAGTTGGATATGTATTGTTATAAAACATTTAAAGCTAAGTTAAGTTTTGTGTTTTATATCACTGAATTAATGGCAGTATTTTCTTCAGTGTTACCACCAGCCTATTTTTTCTTGGCAGGGTATGTGTGTATGTGTATGTGTATGGATATATCCTGATTCAATGTGGTCCATTATGACCGGCGCACTCAGGCTGCTGGTGAGCGTGGCAATAGGAGACCAGACCCCAAATCAGGAAAGGGGTAATTACTGTACCATTATAAGCCCTGTTTGTCATATAATATAGCTTTAGGCATGTGAACATATGTATGTCACAAGTCAATACAGAAACAAAGTGATGTTTTTCTAAGGTAATAAGATGAGCAGCTGTAACAGGCTAAGGACCTCATTACAAGATTGGCGGCAAATGCAGCCTACTGCCACGGTGACGGCCTCCAACATACCGTCACTGTGGCTACAGACCATCCACCAAATTATGACTGTAGCCGGAATTCCACCAGAAGGCCACCATTTCCCATGATATGGGCTGGTGGTGTTTTGCTGGCAGACGCTGCTGCTGGCAGCAGCGCCCTGTCCCGTCTCCTGCCAGAGGACCCTCTGCAAACAGGTAAGTTGGGTTCTCTGACAGGAGAGGGGGTGGGGGTGTTGTGTGCGTGTGTGGCTGTGTGTGTGACTGTGTTTGAATGTGTGCATGCGTATGTAATGCGTGTGTGCATGAATGGGTGTGTGTGTACGTACATGTTGTGTCGTGTGATTGCGTGTGTACCTGGATGTATGTTCGTGTTTGTTGCTGTGACTGTGTATGAATGTATGCATGCGTGGGTGAATGTGTATATGCATATGTGTATGCATGTGTGTATGGGTGTGTATGTATGTGCGTGTATGTATGTATATGTGGGGGTGGAAAGGTTGGGGAGGGATCTGGGGAGTGGGGCGGGGTAGTCCCCTATCAGTGCCAGGGAAGGAATTCCCCGGCACTGATAGTGCCTATCGCCATGGTTTTCGTGGAGGTACAGAAACAACAGAAACCATGGCAGTGGGCGGGGTCAAAATTCCATGGCGGTCATTACCGCTGTGGCGGTCGGTGTGTTAACTTGGCTGTTTGGCTTTGGCCAAACCGACTGGCGGTATGTACCGCCAATCTGTTGGCAGTACATCTGCCACTATTACACCGATCGCCGGGGTTGTAATGACCCCCTAAGTGCCCAATATCAAGCTTCATTATGTGTAGTCAGGGATCAATAATATAACCATCAATTATCCGAAACAGTATCTACATGATTGGATCATATGGTAACCCCCTCCTCAGGCGTGAATCAAATATACATCAAAGTATTACCAAAATGACCTGCCAAATTGATAAAACACATCATTATTCATAAATGCACATGTCACGCCTCGTCCACATTGAGTCCATAAGGAGCATTAGTGTGTAAACTCATTATGTACTTGAATTCTAAACGGTGTACCTTAAGTGTCTGATCCCCTCCTCTCTCCTCCCTGGGGATGTGTGCAATGTCGTAGTAAGTCGGTGCCCTCAAATCATTGAACGATGCTGAATGGTAGTGTTTGGCAATGACATAATTGATATCTTAGTGTTGAACTGCTCTACTGTGTTACAGTATTCTCTTCTTTAGGGAGCAGGTGGTGCTTCACACATACTTCAAGCAACACTCCTACTTGTTGATATACACCACAAATTGTGAGTCACATGTGATTCTTTGATTGATTTTAATGACTCTCCTTTTATAACCACAGATCAACTTCATATTCTTACCGATCCTGCAGGTCTTGCAGCTGTGTCACTTGATGAAGCCCTTGTTGCCAGAATCTAACCACATTTGTGACTTTATATAAATGAAGTGGCTCTTAACGAGTCCTTGCTGTAAGTCAGAATCAGATGAATTGTATTGTTCTGTTCCTTATTGGTATTCATATTCATCTCTTTATTTCCATTCAAAGATTTACCACATCTTACACTTGGCTCTAAGACACCACTCTCAGTGTATGTTCCAGGGTAACCTTTTCAGTAGAACCTTTTCTTAGCAATCTCAAGCTGTTTTTCATCTGAGCAACTATGTCTTGTTCTGAGACATTCACTGGATAGAATAGTCCTGATCAGGGCTTTAGGATGGGAACTTGTGCAATGTTACACACTGTTGGTGGCTACTGGCTTTCTGTAAATGGTGGTTTCCAGTTTATTTTTCAGTACATATACCTGTACATCGTGGTAACCAATCTGAGCAGAGTCAACGTGATATGTGAACTTGAGTGCACACACATTGTTATTGAGTAAGTTGGAATATTCACTGAACTGTTCCCTTGATCCGTTCCAAATCAGGAACAAGTCATCTATGTACCTCAGCCAGAAGACAGTTTTTGTTAGATATGAATCATGCTGTTTATTCCAATGCAAATTTTCTCTCCCACCACCCCATGGTGAGGTTGGTGTAGCTTGGAGAGATAGAAACTCCCTTTCCAGTCCCCTGACCCTGTTGAAGCGTTTGTCAAGCACATTTCAATAATCGCTATTAACATCTTGGAGTGTTCTGTTTCTCTGATGTTTCCCTGTCTAATAAAGTATTCCACAGATGTCAATCCTACATTGTGTTGGATGGATGTGTACAGGAAGACTATGTCGATGGAAAGTAGGAAAAGATTCTCATGCCAATCAATATCAGTGATTGTTCTCTTTAATGTAAGAGTTAGTGTAGCAACTATGAGAGCAAGATACTGGCCCACATACCGTAACATGTTTTCATAAATGGACCCACAGCTGGAGTCAATTGGTCTTGCTGGTGGATTAATCAGTGTCTTGAGCATCTTCAGTAAAATGTAAATTGTGGAAACTAGATTGGCACTGTGTAGGAACTGACACTCATCATTGAGCAAGGATTTGTTCAGCTAAGTTTCAAGTTTTCTATCAAAAGCCCTTATCATGTAATTGACGGGATGTTTGTATTGATAACAACAATGTCAATATATGCTATGATAAGTGTATGCATAACAACAAACTCGATTCACTTTTGTCAAATCCACCCAATGTGACCTCCTTATCAACCTCATGTCAAAAATACGTGGTCAGGTAAGCTCACCGACTTAGGCCTGAAATGACTCATTGACAGATTATATGTGGGCTGTCATGTAGCTTGTAGCAAGCAAGCACAACCCAGATCAATCCCTCAGATAGGCAGTGACACCACAATGGTCCTTGGAGATTGGCCCTGAATAAAACACATTTGGCCAGAGGGGTGCTTGTTCCCAAAACTCCATAAAAGTTATATGCCACATGAAGTTAGGAGCACTCAGCCAATCAGAACAAGACACACAAAACATGCAATGATCATGCCCTTTCCATGCTAGGCATCTGGACATGTTACCTACTGGGCCACATTATGTCCACCCAAGGTGCATCTTGGCTAAAAAGTAAATTGTGGAAACCAGATTAGCATTGTATAGGAATTGACACTCCTCATCATTGAGTAAGAATTTCTTAAGCCAAGTTTAAAGTTTCCTATCCAATGTCCTTATCATGTCATTGATGAGATGTTAATATTGATAACAATGATGTCAATATACGCTATATGTGTACGCATAACAATGAATTTGCATCACTGATGTCAAATCCATCCAATGTGATCTCCTCATCAACCCCGATTCAGTGATACGTGGTCAGGCAAACTCTATGACTTAGGCCTGAAAGAGCAGACTGACAGATTATAGGTTGGGTGACACGTAGCCCGTAGCAAACAGGAAAATCCCAGATCAATCCCTCAGCTAGGCAGTGACACCACAATGGTCCTAGGAGATTGGCCTTGAATAAAACGCATTTGGCCGGAGTGGTAGTTGTTCCCAAAACACTATAAAAGTTAGATACCACATGAAGTTAGGAATACTGAGCCAATCAGAACACACGACACACACAACATACAGTGACCATGCACTCCCCATGCTGGGCATCTGGACATGTTGCCTACTAACCCACATTATGTCCACACAAGGTCAAGACCCATTTGCATAAATAGAGGCACATGCTGGAGAAGTCTGCAGTTACAGGGTGAAAGTGTCACATAGATTTCGTTGATGAGTAAAAATGAAATGTCCAAATCATCAGGCATGAAATTATACAAAAGTCTGTATCTTGTATATAGGTGAAATCAAACATCGTAGTTCTTCTGTTTACTTCAACCAATGAGAATTTTATTGGTCACATAATAATTCCTCTGATTTCCACCAGAAAATTGATGACTTATACATACAACTCTGCCAACACGTGTTTCGTCTAGGGAAATGAACCCATGACTTCCTCAGGGCTAAAAATATAAAAACAGAACTCCACGTAAGCATGTATTTGTATAGTAAATTGTAACCCTCACCACGGTGTCCTTAGGGATGGAAACCAAAAAAGAATACATCTCCTTCTGTGTGCACTCAGAATAGATAGGGTTATATACACAGAGAAATGACATGTGATTTTCCACACAAAATATCAAATAATAATAGATTTATCATGACTTACATCTAAAGACTTTGGTGTGCATAAACCTCACACCGTAATTAATTAATTACGAGATACACCCAGAGAATTTGGTGTGCTTAGAACATCACAGAACCATAAGTTCCAACCCAAGAAAACAAACACATAAATCAGTAAAAGTCAAAATGATGGTCCAAATTGATAATTATACATGGACAAGCAAGATGATCCATGGACACACATGTGCTACCTAAGCATGTTTCCCACCTGATATGGCAATCCATAATTAGTTAACACCAGGTTTCACTATTCTTAGCAGGCAAGTTTCATTGTGAGCCCCACATCATATTAACTGAAAAAAACATTTGAAGAAGAAGATTAAGTTAAAGCGTAAAGTGCACAAAAACCATTGTCCAAAACGCACGAGAGAGCGGAAGGTAAAACCACGTAACCCAAGTGACATTATACCATTGATTAACAAATGAACAATTATTCGAAAAGTATCGTAAGCACAAATCCATGATATCTAACAGCGCATAGAGACTGTGCAAAACACTGATCGCGGGTGTGTCTCCCAAAAAACAACCAGCAAATTGACTGTTCTCCTGCGTCTGGGCAGAAATCAATGGTTCAAACTCTTGCATAGAAGCAACAGCTAACTTGTGACAGGAAGGATTCAAACTAAAATATTTGTTTCGTTTGAGTTTACGCACAAATTTGAAAAGATCAATCTTCGTTTTACAGATCGCACCATAACTAGTGGGACAGTAACTCAAACCCTTCTCCAACAATTATGTCATATTAGGTGAAAGGTAAGTATCCGATAGGTTAATGACATTAATCGATGATGATAGATTGGTATCTAGATTTTCCTGTCCCAAGATCTTGTTCTCATACCCCCCCTTTTGGTGTAGACAAAAACAAGCAGTGGCAATGAGTTAAAGATTTTCTCCTTCCTATGCAAATTTGTTCATGGGTTGGTTTGAAGAGAAATGGGTCTGGGGTCCTGGTTCCACTCAGTGGCAGACAAATATTTTATTTTGGGGTCAATACATTGATGATTGCTTTATGATTTGTATAGGGAGTATGGAGCAGTTAAGGGATTTTTGTGAGTACCTTAACTCCAGCGAGGTGAACATCAGATTCACTCATCAATATAGCTCTACAAATATTGAATTACTGGACATTGAACTGTTTATAGAAGGGAGTAAGATCCGTAGCAGATTGTTTCGCAAACCTACTGTTTCAACTCTATTTTACACTCAACAAGTGCTCACCCTAAACATCAAATCGCATCAATACCTTTTGGGGAAATAGTGCGTGCTAGACGTAACTGTAGCAAAAATGAGGACTTTGTACAATGTATTCAAGATATGGGTAAACGCTTTGCACAAAGAGGATATTTTAGGGGTAGGATTGAGAAAGCGCTACATAAGGTTTTACGTATCCCTAGGGATAAAACTTTAAAACCTATCAACACATTTGCAAAGGGGAGGCAGACCAATAAGGTCAGATTGGTTACTGATTATACTAAAACTTCAATTTTGTTAAAAAGGATACTGGATAAACAATGGAACTTATTATCTCAAGATGTTACTCTTAAAGATCTTGTTTCTAACAGACCTGAAATCACATATCAGAATGGGAGATCATTGAGGAACATACTAAGTCCCAGTTTCCCAATATCTAAATCTTGGGACGATTGGCTCTCTGACCACAAGAAAGGTTTCTTTAACTGTGGCCACTGTGGGATGTGCAGATGGGCCTGTCAGGGTAAGAGGGAATTTTCCAGTACTACCAACCATAATTATGAGATTAAATCGGCTATCAATTCCAACCCAACATATGTAAATTATATCATAATGTGTAAACGTCAATATATTTATATTGGTAGCACTATTCGTCCCCTAAGGATAAGGATCGGTGAGCATGCAAGAGCACTTTTACAAGATGATGATAAATATCTGATAGTGGCACACATGAGGACGTGCGAAGCACAGGAATCCAACAAGTCATTTTGATTCTTTCGTATTGAACATGTACAAAAAGACCCCGGGGGGGCAACAGGGAACTTACCCTTAGAAGAAACGAGGCGCTTTGGATTAGGCATCTCAAAGCAATGGAGGACGGTCTCAATACAGATAATGAACTTAAATATTTTTGGGGGGCCTGAAACCAGGAATAATCATCTGTTCTTCTCTAGGTAGTATTTGACCATGATTCATAACAGATTTGCATGTTAATTATACATGTCTTTTTGTATTCATTATTTTTTTATTTCATACTATACACTATCTTTGTTATGTTTGTGAGCATATCTTTAATTGTTGCTTGAATTGACCTTATTATAGTAATGTTTGGGGCCTCTACTGACTATTTAGGGGCCTTTGTTATTGTTTATGACTATTTGATGACTGATATTTAGTCATGGAATGTGAGCATGCACACACATGATCTACGTTAGACTATTTAACAAATTACAGGCAAAAATGTATAGCATGAGGGATGCAGATATAACAGGCAAAATGCTTTGCAGTTTCAGTTACATTTTAATGTATAATTGTGGTGTGCTATACACAGGATCCAGAAGATGTGAAAATATGGGTTCGGTTTTATTTTATTTTACACTTATATTTATTTGAATAGTGTATTGTAATACTTGTGGGCACTGGTTAATATACAATCACTTCTGGTATTGTATGTGAACAGGACGGTGTACATGTTGTCTTGAACACACTTTACCAGATTGGAGAGCAGTGTTCCGCTAATTATATAATTGGTTGATATTTTTCACAAACAATATGGTGGTTGAGGAAATACTGTGTACGGTAGTCACTTCTCTATTTCCGTGTTCTCTTTATAGGGAGGACCCGGAAGTAGAGAAGGGCTGTGCACTCGCACCATGTTCTGGATCAAACACTCCGAATCAATAGCTTCGATTTGGATACATTTGAGGTGAGAGACTTAGTTAATGTCAATACGGATTAGGGCGGCTCTGTTTAATAGTGTTTAAAAAACTCTTAATTTTTGAATTTCTATGATGCCCTGAACGTTCGATTTCTGCCCGGACACAGGAGAATGGTCAATTTGCTGGTTGTTTGTTGGGTGACACACCCGTTATCAGCGTTTTGCACAGTCCTGATGCGCTTTTAGATATCATGGATTTGCGCTTAAGATACTTTTCGAGTAACTGTTCATTTGTTAATTAACAGTATAATGTTTCCTTGGTTACGTGGTTTTACCTTCCGCTCTCTCATGCGTTTTGGACAATGGTTTTCGTGCACTTTACACTTTAACTTAATCTTCTTCGAATGTTTTTTTCAGTTAATATGACGTGGGGCTCACAATGAAACTTGCCTGCTAAGAATAGTGAAACCTGTGGCCCTGGACAACATGGAGGAGATGGTCACAGCCGTCATCCCTGAGGAGATCATCACAGGGATTCAAGGACAGGACAGAGCAGACTACCAGGAGACAACACACATGCGGGGTAAGTCTCATGGGGAATTAAAATGCACTAATGTCAACTGTAAGCAGGGGGGATACGGACCACAAAATGCATGGAAGTCATCATATACCTGGAGTGGCATGGGTAAAGGGGTATGGCATGGGGGCATGGCCTGCACAGAGAGAAGCTGGGGCACACCATTACACTGCACCAACAACAGTCCCATGGGGGCATGCTGCCATGCCAACGATGGAGCAAAGGTAAAGCCACGCCAGGAGGGAAGGGCACAACGTGAAACCGGCATCCCGTCACTCGTCAGCCACTATACCCCCTACATTAACTAGGGCCCAATTAACAACCTCCAGCCATACCGACAGCTGGAATGTAACAGTGACAACAGTTGCCACTACCACCTCTGCTGTGTGTGCTGGTCAAGTAGCCAATGGCAGTAACGTCCCCATGGATCATACACACCTAAATTAGTGGGTTGAGGATGACAACTTTAACAGTCCCCTGAAACAAGACAAAGACTCCAGTCCTGTCAAATGTGAATGCCCATAGTTGCCGCAAACATCAGCCAATGTCATCAACATGAGGAGCTACACAGCACTAAGGACACACCCATGCTGCATATGCAAGGGTCCATCCTGTGACTGGGTCACAATGCAACATCCCAAATGTCATACTGCTCAGACCACAGCATTGAGGGGGAGCACACATGTAACTGGTCACTGACATACACCTGCACAGTCAGAGGAGGAAATAGGACACTGCTACGACTATCAGGGCAATCCAATGTACCACGCATTCCCCAACATCAGCTGTACACATTACCAATGCTAACATCCACATCGTGCCATAACAATGCTATGCATAGGATACGCTACATGCCAACTACATATAAGTGGATGTGAAAGATCAGAGACTGGCGCAGGTCCAGATTGTTAAGTATGCTGCTAGTGCCATCAGAGCACCCACAGCCAGTGAAAGGCCTCGCCATTAGAATAGATGTAGACGGAGGCTTGAGTAGGACAAGAAGGTGGCAATTCACTATTTGGCCTAAAACAACACTAGAGGAGATGATGCCGACAAGTCTAATAACTTAATACAATACATGTGACATGCAGGTGGGCCATAGGCCTGGGAGAATGCCCATCTGAAAGACGGGAGCAATGAACAGGAAACAAGATCACAATGTGAATTCATCACAAGGCAGGCATGTCACATCACCAATGCCACAACACAGACACACTAATTGTACCCTATTTCATTGCAGAGGATGATGGATCTCCTGAGGATATGCCTGTCCAGGACTACCCTGATGACATGGATGACAAGCTGACATCACCCAGCAGACCCTCCAAGATGTCCTTGGAACCCTCCAGACCCCACCTTCTGTCACAAGGAGGAGCTCAGAATAAGCAGCCATCACAGAGGACCCACCCACAACATCAATTGTAAGACCTGCCAGCTCCAATACAACTGAGGACTCAGACGACACAGGCACCAGTTTTGAGAGAACTGTAGGGAGCTGGCCAAGGAGGTGCGGGTGTTGATGCAAAATATGGCAGCCAGCCTAGAGGGGGTGCGTTCGTGCATGATGTCATCTGCAGATCAGGCAGCAGCCATGCAAGCCCTAACATCCATCCTGCAAGGACTACAACAAACTGTCAAGGAATTCACCACTGCAGTAAGGGAGTTGCCACAACACCTACCACCCCAAACCTTCCACTGCATGCACAAATGCAACCATGACCCCCTCAGGGCCGACCTGGCTGCCTACCATCATGATGTGGCTGCTATTCTTAAGAATCAGCAGATCCTCCTTGCAGCAGTACTGCCCTTAAGACCTTCACAGGTAGCAGCGACCGGGATGTCTGACTCCACGTCTTCTCACACTGAGGTGTGTGTTGCCCCTTCACAACCACCACCAAGAACAGAGGAGGCAACACACACATCAGAAGAAGAAGACATAGAACAGATCACATTCACACGGAAAAGTACCCGGAAACACTAGTTCCTGCCACATGGCCAGCTATTACCGAGGTCCAGTGCTTTGTAACATGCCAGTCTTACAACAACTGTACTCAATGACTGTTCTGCAAACCACTGTTTATCTTGTCATCCTGCCCAGTAATTGTCTCTCACTTACTCATTGGCAAATCCTGTCCCTCTGAACTGTCTGACACATCACCCCAGCATGTCAAATGCATTTTCCTTTACTACTTGTGTAGGATCACAATGGATGATGTCACTATAATGGACTCACAATAATGGACAATGTACATATAGCACTACAGCACTTTTCAATAAATAGCACTTCCACAACCACTTTGTCTCTGTGTAATGTGACACATCAACTGTGCAGTAGATAACTGAAATGTGCCTCCTGTCAAATTACGTACCTTGTCAATACAACTGTCCTGAAATTATGTAGTCTGATACCATGGCCTGGATTGCATCCTACTCTGCCCTTCCTGAGGGTAATATCTGATGAAAAGAGAATCCATACACCATCATGCTGTGTTGGACAGAATAATGCTTCCTCAAGGGATATCTAAGCCATCAAATAGTGGCAGCAAAATGTTGTCACCATGCAATACTAACACATATAACAGTGCCCAGAAATCTAAGCAAACACTCAAAAAACTACATGAATGAAGGTGTCTGAGTTTCCATCCAAGTAAGTAATCATGCTGAACAGTGTTACAAATGATGTCTGTGAGTCATGAATACGATACTACAAGAGTGCTTATGACCACTCACCTTATAAGGGTTTCCTTGAACATCACACTGCAGTCAGACATAAAACATTTCCCCCAATACCAAATCTGGAAGCACTGTTTGTGACTTTGAAAACATACTTATTGAAAAAAACACGTTGGTATCAATATTAACTGTGATTGGTTGTTGCAATGAATGGTGGAATCATTGCAAGGTAGCTCTGGTGTAGCTGCCAATCTTACAGCTCAGTTGGGATTTGTTCGTAGCATAGGACACAAATGTAATAGAACAAAATTCATGTACACTTATGCCAAGGTCCTGATCAACAAGCATTTAACACATACTGTAAAGGGTTCACTATATATTTATTAATCAGTATTAAAAGAAGAGGAAACTCGGGGAAAAGTCTTACCTACCCTAATCTACCCTAACTACTCATTACCCACAACTGTCCCTAACTAACCTAAGCTAAGCTTACTTATCACATGTAACGAAACGTTCTAAACATCAACCCCCCACCCCCCTTATGGACGGGACACATGGAGGAGAACAGATACTAACCTAACACATGCTATCCTATATTAAACCAATATATATTTTTTTGTATTTTTTTATATTTTTTGTTTTTTTTGTTTTTTTGTAAACACACAAGAACCCCAACATAGCCCCCCAGCCTCCCACCCACACACTCAAAAAGAAAAAATAGAAATAATCAGCACCCCCCACCCACTACCACTAACTAAACTAACAGCCTATACTAACCTAACACTAAGCCCCCTAAGCCCACTAAGTATAAGAACAAGGAAAGAGGAGGGAGGGGAGGGAATCATGTGCATTTAAAAAGTCTAGAGGTTGGCCCTCCGGAGCGTCCACTTTATGGACCGCACACGCCTGTCCATTTGGTGAACATCCCGGCTCAGGTGACTAATTTTACATAGGACACGGTCCATTTTGTGTTGCATGTCCTAAAAAGCTGCAGGGTAAACTGTAGCAGCTGGGGCGGTCTGGGTACCAGCTGAGGACGTGTGTGGGTGTGTATAGTCAATGCCTGTGGGCTGCCCTGAAGGTGGTCCACTGCTAGGGCCTGGAGCACTTGCAGATGTTGTTGGGACAACAGTCCCAGCTGTGGATGGCGCTACCTGGGTGGAAGTGGTGGTTGTGCCAGTGGTGGCTGTGGTGGGCAAACTAGGGCCACCCTGTGGGAAAGCCCTCCATGCTCCGGAGGCCCGTTCGTTCCTGTATCTTCGGGCCATCCGTTTGAACCCCGACTCTACCAGCAGGATATGCTGGTAACGCATCGCCCACCTCTGGAACTCACGGACCTGGATGGGTGTCAAATTAGCAGCTGTGAAGACAAAGACAAAAAATTACATTAGGAACTGCATTGTGTGAAATGTCACAAGAAGTAAATCAGACAGTACATCTACTGTACTTGTAACAGCTCCTATCATCATACAGATCATTGAATGTCCCTGAGGAAGTACATGGCAGGCCAGCCTACAAAGGTAGTCTCACACATAGCACATCCAAACCCTACAAGATGGGTAACAACTGGCATTAATTTGGCATCAGAGTTCTGAGAGTTGTCAGCTAACAATCATACAGCACATCCTCTGCCAATCCCAGGGCTACAAATGTCAGTGTACGGGATGGAAATCTAGTGCCACATGATCTGCAAGTTGTAAATGGACTTGCTAGTATAGTCCTCATGTGATATACCTGAGTGCGTATATTAGGTCTCGACCAAACATTCACAGATTTACATGTCTGTGTAACATACTTGTATCATCAGTCCTAGGTACACTATTCATAATTCCATGCCTGTGTTTGAGGGTGGGGGGTGGAGAAACAACTAACAATTTCAAACAACATGGAGACCCAGGTAGCTTAGGAAAACTGGACATGTGTTTGGCTCTACACACACACCACAGGTAAGGTGTATCTACAAATAGTAGACAGCAAACCCTTGACCAATCGCAGCATCACACATGTCTGTAAATGCAGACCTTTGTCCACATCATATACTTCCAGTAAGGCATGACTTACAACAGACACAGAGTTGCAAGAACACGCCTGGCCATGATTTGCATGCACACCTAGGCCATTGCACTCAAGTGCCACATACATGTAGCACTACATGTGGAGCTACATGCTGCTAGGAAGTTCACCCTACAGTTTCATAAGTACTTTGGTGAATAGGGAAGCAGAAGTCTGTGGGTAAGCATTTAGCAGCCCCATTCTGGGAGAATGTGGGTCTGACAGGCGTGTGTGAGTGTGTCAGTGTGTTTTTACTGTGTCACTGGGATCCTGCTAGCAAGGATCCCAGTGCTCATAGATAAAAATCTATATGTCAGTTTGTTTTGCCTGCCTCAATGGGATCCTGCTAGCCAGGACCCCAGTGCTCATAATTTGTGGCCTAATGTGTGTGTTGTCATTAGTGCTTAACTGTGTCACTGAGGCTCTGCTAACCAGAACCTGTAATAATGTAACCAAAACAATACCTTGTTCTTAAGAAATGCTGTTGTTTCCAAAGTACATGAGGGTAGCTGGGGTACATTGGCCAATATTATAACGTAGGGACACGAGGCTTGGGGGAAGTCTGCAGCATTACTATCTCTCTGATAGCAAAAGTCTCCTGCTGAGACCCATGGGTCAGGTGAGTCTGACTGCTTACTGTGCTGTGGGAAAGCAACTGCACTTTTCTAGCATGTCAAGGTTTGCCCTTGTGGCGAAGGAGGCTGAGCGATGAAGTCCCACCCCAGCATCCATGGCCATGCAAAGACTCATGCCGGGACCCAAGGGTCAGGTCTTGCTGCTGTCCCACTGTTTACCATGCTGCAGGAAAGTGACCAGGCTTTTCTAGAGCCAACAGCTACTATATTGTCCATTCAAATACAAATGCAGGTGACAATGTCCAGAATTGGCCAATGGCCAGTCGAAAGTACAAAAGGGCCACATGGCTACCGGGCACAGTCCAAGGCCCAACTTGACTCATGACACAATCCGGAATCCACTGTTTAGGGGCATCATGTTGGAAATGGGCAGGCACCTCAGGGGGAGCGGTGGGGGGAACCTCAGCTGAAGTGGGGAACTTGCCCAGTGCCTCTGGAGGGGGGTCATACCCTTTTGTCTATGGTGGGGAGTGCGAGGCCACAGACTCTGAAATGGGGAACTTGCCCATTGGTTCTGGAGGGGTGTCCATGTCCATTTGTCTTTGGTGGGGAGTGAAAGGCCACAGTCTCTGAAGTGGGGAACTTGCCCATTGGTTCTGGAGGGGGCTCCTTGCCCATTTGTCATTGGAGGGGAGTGAAAGGCCACAGTCTCTGAAATAGGGAACTTTCCTACTCCACTGGTTCTGGAGGGGGGTCCTTGTACAACAGTCCCTGGAGGGTGGCCTACATGTCCTCTGCTGGAGGTGAGGGCTGCTGTGCCTCAGCTGGAGCTGAGGGCTGCTGTGCCTCGGCTGGAGGCGAGGGCTGCTGTGCCTGTGCTGGAGGTGGGGGCTCCTTGCCCTCTGCTGGAGGTGGGGGCTCCTGTGCCTCAGCTGGAGGTGATGGCTGCGGTGACTGTGCTGGTGGTAGGGGCTCCTTGCCCTCGGCTGGAGGTGAGGACTGCTGTGCCTGTGCTGGAGATGGGGCCTCCTTGCCCGCTGCTGGAGGTGGAGCTCCTGTGCCTCAGCTGGAGGTGTGGGACTCTTGCCTTTCATTGGTGATTGAATAGGAACCTTTCCTTTCATTGGTGGTTGAGTGGGAACCTTTCCTTTCATTGGTGGTTGAGTGGGAACCTTCCCTTTCTTTGCTGGTGGAGGGGGATCTTTGGCAATCTTTGGTGGTGGAGAGGGATCCATGTGTCCCCTCTTGTGACGGGTCCCCTTGGCCTTTGATATGTCACTTGTGTCCTTGCCTCCAGGACTAGGAGTTGTCTCCACTGTCCCCATCTCCTTCCCCTTGCTTTTCACCACCCTAGTCCTCCCTTCCTGAGCCGAGGTGTGCTCTTAGTAGGAGTGGCAGCCATCACACTCTGGGGCCCCTTTGTGACAGCAGCTGATGATTTGGTGGGAGCAGTGGCAGACTGTTTGGATGATGTGCTGTGCTGGGTCATTGGGACCCTGATATTATGGGCAGGTCGGGGGTGGAGGGGGAGGTCAGAGGTCAAGTTGGGCAAGGAAAAGCTTCTTAGGGATGTTGGGGTGGGATGTGGGAGGAGGGATGGGAGTGGAGGTTGAGGGTGTGGTTGTCGGAGGTGTCTGTCTGCCAGACTTAGGTGCAGGTGCATGGACAGTGTACGTGTGTGAGGTGGATGGCTGTTGGGTGTCTGAGTTTGTATCCCTTAGTAGGAGAGCAGACAGGGTGGGAGAGGAAAAGGGGACACATGGATAGATGCTGTATAGATGTCTGCAAGTGAGGTGTGTGTGCTGCATGATGTGGTGATGGTGGTGGTGGCTGTTGATGCAGTGCATGTAGGTGTGAATGCAGATGTGACTGTGATGGAGGAAGATGAGGAGTGAGAGACAGTGGAGACAGTGAATGTGGTTGTGTGTGCAACTGTCTGTTGTTTGTGTGAGTGCTTGTGGCCTGAAGTGTGCTGCCTGAGTTTGACTGTGCTACTCTTGTGTGATGTTTTGTGCACATGCTTGTCTGTATCTGTGCCTGTGATGGGTTGGGATTGAGGAGAGAGGGACTGGGATGTGGCATTGGAGGGGGGACGGTAGGAACAGGGACACCAGCTGGCATCAGACAGGGGGCCAGAGCCTGAAATGATCTCTGTAGGGCCACCAACCCACAGTGGATGCCCTCCAGGTGTGCATTGCATTGGTGCATCTAGGATGCCAGCCCCTGGATGGCATTCACAATGGTTGACTGCCCTACAGAGATGGATCGCAGGCACTCAGGGCAGCAGGGCTCACTGGGGCAGGGCCTGAGATGCCTGGGTGAGGGGGTACGGGCAACTCAGTAGGGGACTACTGGGAAGGCGGAGCTGGTATGTGGGGTGGTGGCTGTATCTGTAGCTGGGGGGGTTCCAGAGGTGTCCACCACCACCAGGGAGCTTACATTGCAGGAGGAATCAGAGTCAGTGTTGTCCCCTCCTGTCTCCATAGTGGTGCTCCCCTCGCCCTCCGCCCCACTGGTCCCCTCGGAGTTGGTGGACTTTGCCTCCTGGGTCCTGTGGGATGCAGTTCCCTCAGTCGCCGTTGCCCCTGCTCCTCTGCCGGATGATTCTAATGCACACATGGACAGGATGACAGAACAAAATAGGGGAAGAGAGAGAAAAGGAGCACTGGGTCAATTACAGCACCAACACCACAGTTGGCATACACATTACCATTACACATAGGGATCAGGATTGAGCACTATGCATCACATTGGCATTCCATTGGCTAGGTGCCACAGTAAGGTGAGATTCAACCACTGCCAACTGCACACCCTCTGGGACCCACTAAGCGCTGTCTGTCATGGAATGCAACCATGTTAGGTTACTAGATTTTGCTATACACGCATTTACCTTGAGCTGGATCACGCAACAATGTCCGAGCTGGCATTAAGGTGCACCAACTAACTGAAACCCACCACAACGATCCCATGCCACCCAACAATAATTGTTGTCACGCTCACTGTACTCACCTCCTTGTGGCTGCTGTGCTGCCCTCAAGTGCCCATCCAGCTCTGAATAGGTCACCGCCAGTATGCGGGCCATCAGGGGGGTCAGGATCCGAGAGGCACCCCGCCATCATTGGGAGGCCATCCTCAGCTGGGTCTCTGTGGTCTTCTGGGCCCAGCATCCCAGGTCCTCCCACCTTTTCCTACAGTGCGTTCTCCACCTGCTATAGACCCCCAGGGTCCTCCCGTCCTTGTCAATGGCACACCACAATCCTTTCTCCCGATGGATGCTGACCTGCAGAGGTAGTACAGACAGGAGAACACCATTAACCATACAATCCAGCCTTTCACACATATGGCCAACAAATACCATTTCCATCTCCATTGGCACACACATCACCCGGAGCCCTGCATATACACTACTACCAGACACCACCCCCACCCAAATGACACGCTGCTAGCACACACATTTCTATGCAACCTTGTCACATGCATCGTGCCCATGGTGTACTCACCTGTTGGTCTGGAGGCCCATACAGCTTTCCATGCACGGGTAGGACCCCATCCACCATGCGCTCTAACTCCTCCGAAGTAAAGGCAAGGGCCTTTTCCCCCGGTCACAGGGGCCATGGCAGGATCCAGACACAGGGCACAGCATCATGTGCACTGGAGGTGTTGTCCTGTGGAAAGTCAGGAATCAAGAGAGGTTTTAGACAGAAAATGGCGGTCACATCTGTGGCGGTGTACACCATCACCTCCACCGGTGATCCCCATTGGACACTGTACTCCATAGAACCCCATTTTCGCCAATAAGGATATGCACAGTGGAGCAAGACCGCCCTCCGCCATGATGCCCAACGGAACAGAGTTACCTCACTTCCACCTGACCATTCTTACAAGGCAGGCGGTTGCCATTTTATAGTGGTGGACAACATTCCAAAATTAGAAACTGCGTCATTGCTGTAAATTGCACATGTATTTTCATTCACATTGTCTGATTACATATATGCTCTATGTACTCTGCGGTGGTGGTTCCATTGTTCAGTTTGTGACACCCTACTCACTCTTGTGTCCCTTAGATAACTACCACTGCGGAGGAATAGGAGGAGGAGACAAGACCCCTTGTACAGACCCCTTGTTGACTTGGCTACACTGGAGGACAGGCACATTATACTCACCTATAGACTGGACAGGGCCACAATCACAAAGCTGTATGCATAATTGGAGCCTGATCTGATATCAGCTATCTGCCATCCCACTGGGATCCCCCCTCTAGTGCAAGTTATATCAGTGCTTCATTTCCTAGCTACTGGCCCTTTCCAAGTGACAGTAGCCTTGGCAGCAGCCAATGATCTTAATCGTGCTGGCAGGGGCTTGTCTGCCTTGGTCAGACACATGTGCAGCTACATCGCTTTCCCCCAAGTTGAAGATTTGGCCACTCTGAAGGCTGGATTTTGTGAAATGGGACATATACCAAATATTATTGGGGCGATAGACGGAACACATATTGCGTTTGTCCCCCCGGCACAATAAACAGGTTTTCAGGAATAGGAGGAGTTCCCACTCACTCAATGTGAAAATGGTGTGCCCGGTGGACCAGTATATCTCCCACGTCACTGCCAAGTATCCTGGGTCAGTGCATGACGCCTTCGTCCTGAGGAATAGCAGCATCCCAAATGTGATGGCACAACTATTGAGGCCCAGGGTGTGGCTAATAGGTGAGCCAGAGTCCCCACCCACTGCATGTCAGTGTATGCCTTCATGAGTTATCCCCCATACCATTGTGTAAGGCTAATGTTTGTCCCTCAATATTTGCAGGTGACTCTCGCTACCCAAACCTATCATGGCTCCTGACCCCTATGTGGAATGCCAGGACAAGGGATGAGAATTGGTATAATGATGCACATGGGTGAACCAGGTGGATCATGGAACATACTTCCGGTTTCCTGAAGGACAGGTTCAGATGCCTCCATCTGACAGGTGGATCCCTCTGCTACTCCCCTGAGAAGGTATGCCAGATAGTTGTAGCATGCTGCATGTTGCACAACCTGGCCCTCTGACGACATGTGCCTTAACTGCAGGAGGAGGCGATTGGAAATGCCCCTGTGGCAGCAGTGGACCCTGAAGACAGTGAGGATGAGGAGGCAGAGGATGTGGAAAACAGAACATCAGTTATAAGACAGTACTTCAAATGACACAAGGGTGAGACATTGGAACTGACCATTCCTCTGAATATTTATGTTTTCAGTGTGGCTGTAGTAGATGGCATTCACTTCCTTTGCATCTCAACTGACTGTCACCAATGCCTTCTCATTTTGCAGATATTGGTTTTAAAACAACTGTGTACTGATGTGATGACTACAGACAGCTACAGCTCATTATTTGTATGCTATCACAGAGTTCAGGTCACTTGCATAAGATGTAACTGTTACCATAATTGCACATTCTCATCAGATAAATCACTATCACTCAAGTTGTGTTCAAGGGTGTTTATTGTAGTGAAATGTATAGACGGAATAGTGCAATGGAATGGGGTGATGGTAGATATAAGTCCAGGGTATTGGTCCAGTCTTTTTGTAGCACAGGTCCAGTGACCAAGGGACCATAGGAAGGAGAACAAAGGCAGTTCAAAGTGGACAAGGTTACAGAGCGGGACACAAGGGGGACATTCAGTAGTTTCTCATTACCTGGAGGTGGTCTTGGACTTGGCAAGTGTCTCTGGCAGCTGTCTGGGTCACAGGGAACATTTGCAGAGTGGTTCACCTTCAGCAGGGGGAGGGGTGCTGGTGGCCTGTGGGCCCTGTGGCAGTACCTCCTGTCCACTAGCTGCACAGATGTGGTGGGCTGTTCATTTGATTGGCTAGTGGAAGGGCCCCACTAGTTTGCTGTATATTCCCTCATTGTGTTGGCCATAGCCGTGGCACCTCCTTGCTGCGGGGATTTGCTGGGGCACCTGAGGGGACGTAAGTGGTGTATTATGCATCTTGTCTGTGACATATTCTACATCCCTAGCTTCCCCCAAATCATTGCTGTTGCCCTGCCACCTTTGTTTGGGTATGGTGATGGATTGTGGGGTTGTTATTTCTTAATTCTGTTCATGCATAGGTCGTGGGTGTACAGGAAGTGCTGGGAGGGTGGTACATGAAGTGGGTATGGCATGCAGGGCTTGGCATTGGGGTTAGTCATATGTTTAGGTGCACTGTGTGGGATGGAGTTGAGTGCTGGGAGTCAGGGTTTAGGGGTGAGATGGCATGCAGGTATGGGGGTGATAAATTTAGATTTACCAGTGTCCAGTCCTCTGTCGGCTCCAGTGAGTTTCCTGCTATGGAAAGTACCTTCCCCCGTAGGTCGCTGCACCTCTTCCTGATGTTGTCCCTTGTTGTTGGATGCTGTCCCACGGTGTTCACCCGGTCCACAGTTCTCCACCATAGCTCATCTTCCTTGCTATGGATATTTGCTGTACCTGTGCTCCAAACAGCTGTGGCTTTACCGTGACTATTTCCTCTACCATGACCCGCGAAGCCTCATCAGTGAAACAGGGGTGCCTTTGTAGGGATATGGTTGTTGTGTGGTGTGTGTTGTGCAGTGGGTGTTAAGTGATGTGGTGGGGTGTGGGGCACGTGACAGATGGCTTTTTGTTAGCGGTATGTGTAGTTGTATCTGTGATTAACGTGTCTGTCTCTTGGCTATTTTCACGTTGGTGTGTGTTTTATCGTGCTGCGGGTAGGTGGGTGTGGTGGGTGTATTAGTGTCAGATGTGTGTTTTTGGTATTGGAAAATGTTGTGTTGTATTGTTTTTGGGTGGCCATTCTGACCAAGCCGGTGTGTACTGCCAATGGCTTACCGCCTTTGAATGTCCGCCATGGTGATTCGTGGCTCATAATGTGAGGGTCTTGTTTTGTTGGCGAGACAGTGTGGGTGTTCGTATCAACACTTTACCACTGACCTTTGATCTGGGGGATTTGTGTTTGTGGCAGTATTCTGTTGGTTTAGTGTGTTTGTGTGTCATAATATGGCAAACGGATGTTCGCCTCTGCGATGGTATGTTGGCGACTCTCACTGCAGCGGTAAGCGGGATTTACCACCAATGTCATAATGAGGGCCTTTGTTTTTGTAAGATCACACAAATAAGGCAACAACTATCGTATAAGGGTGTTGTTTGTTTGATAGGGGATGTGCCAGTATTTCTTTGTACTTTTAATTGATTTTTAAATTTCATTGTGGTAGGAGCCCTGTAGTTTAAGTAGGAACATAGGGCCAGATGTAGCAACAAACCAAATTGCGAGTTGCAATTTGCGAGTCCACCCGACTCGCAAATTGCAACTCGCAATTTGGTATGCAGTACGGTGTCTCAGACACCGACTGCGACTCGCTATGGGGTCGCAATGACCCACCTCATGAATATTCATGAGGTGGGTCGCAAATTGCGGCCCCATAGCGAGTATAGGCACTCGCAAACATGGAGGCCTGCTGTCGTCAGCAGACCTCCCTGTTCGTGACTGCTTTTAAATAAAGCAGTTTTTTTTTTTTTTAAGTGTAGCCCGTTTTCCTTACAGGAAAACGAGCTGCACTTAAAAAAAAAACGAAACCTTTAGTTTCGGTATTTTTTCAGGGCAGGGAGTGGTCCCTTGGACCACTCCCTGCCCTGAAAAAATATTTTTGGGTCCAGTCACAAACTGGAAGGGGTCCCATGGGGACCCCTTCCAATTTGCGAGTGGGTTACCATCCACTTGAAGTGGATGGTAACTGCGATGCTATTTGCGACCGCGTACGCAGTCGCAAATGGTATTGCATCCCACTGCGAGTTGCAAATAGGAAGGGAACACCCCTTCCTATTTGCGAGTTGGAAATGGATTTTGCGAGTCGGTTCCGACTCGCAAAATGCATTTCTGCATAGGAAACTGCGTTTTGCGACTCGCAAACGGCAAATTTTGCCGTTTGCGAGTCGCAAACAGTTTCCTACATCTGGCCCATAGTTATTTCTTTTGCATTTCATTTTTCATCTTTTGTATAGTAAAAAATGCACAATTCAATACCCTTTCCCATGTTTGTTACATTTACAAAATTCATTAATTTGATTATGTGGCCTAGACTTCCAATGGACCATTTAGCCAGTAGGACCATTACTATTAGTCATTAGTGCATGAAATAAATATTTCTGTGGTAAAAGTTTTTGAAACTTCATTTCGGGCAGGGATAGCATTGGATTAAATAAAAAATGTTGGGTAATTTTTGCAATTCTTTTTTTCCAAAAAGTGTATATGTAGTGTAATATTTGATACCACAGTTGGATATGTATTGTTATAAAACATTTAAAGCTAAGTTAAGTTTTGTGTTTTGTATCACTGAATTAATGGCAGTATTTTTTTCAGTGTTACCACCAGCCTATTTTTTCTTGGCAGGGTATGTGTGTGTGTGTGTATGTGTATGAATATATCCTGATTCAATGTGGTCCATGGTGACCGGTGCACTCAGGCTGCTGGTGAGCGTGGCAGTAGGAGACCAGACCCCAAATCAGGAAAGGGGTAGTTACTGTAACATTATAAGCCCTGTTTGCCATATAATATAGTTTTAGGCATGTGAAAATATGTATGTCACAAGTCAATACAGAAACAAAGTGATGTTTTTCTAAGGTAATAAGATGAGTAGCTGTAACAGGCTAAGGACCTCATTACAAGATTGGCGGCAAATGGAGCCTCCTGCCACGGTGACGGCCTCCAACATACCGTCACTGTGGCTACAGACCGACCACCAAATTATGACTGTAGCCGGAATTCCACAAGAAGGCCACCATTTCCCATGATATGGGCTGGTGGTGTTTTGCTGGTAGACACTGCTGCTGGCAGCAGCGCCATGTCCCATTTCCTGCCAGAGGACCCTCTGCAAACAGGTAAGTTGGGTTCTTTGACGGGAGAGGGGGTGGGGGTGTTGTGTGCGTGTGTGGGTGTGTGTGTGACTGTGTTTGAATGTGTGCATGTGTGTGTGCATGAATGGGTGTGTGTGTACGTGCATGTTGTGTCGTGTGATTGCGTGTGTGCCTGGATGTATGTTCGTGTGTGTTGCTGTGAGTGTGTATGAATGTATGCATGCTTGGGTGAATGTGTGTATGGGTGTGTATGTATGTGCGTGTATGTATGTATATGTGGGGGCGGAAGGGTTGGGGAGGGATCTGGGGAGTGGGGCGGGGGAGTCCCCTATCAGTGCCAGGGAAGGAATTCCCCGGCACTGATAGTGCCTATCGCCATGGTTTTCGTGGAGGTACAGAAACAACAGAAAACATGGCAGTGGGCAGGGTCAAAATTCCATGGCGGTCATTACCGCTGTGGCGGTCGGTGTGTTAATTTGGCTGTTTGGCTTTGGCCAAACCGACTGGCGGTATGTACCGCCAATCTGTTGGCAGTACATCTGCCACAATTACACCGATCGCCGGGGTTGTAATGACCCCCTAGGTGCCCAATATCAAGCTTCATTATGTGTAGTCAGGGATCAATAATATAACCATCAATTATCCGAAACAGTATCTACATGATTGGATCATATGGTAACCCCCTCCTCAGGCATGAATCAAAAATACATCAAAGTATTACCAGAATGACCTGCCAAATTGATAAAACACATCATTATTCATAGATGCATATGTAACTTCTCGTCCACATTGAGTCCATAAGGAGCTTTAGTGTGTAAACTCATTATGTACTTGAATTCTAAACGGTGTACCTTAAGTGTCTGATCCCCTCCTCTCTCCTCCCTGGGGATGTGTGCAATGTCATAGTAAGTCGGTGTTCTCAAATCATTGAACGTTGCTGAATGGTAGTGTTTGGCAATGACATAATTGATATCTTAGTGTTGAACTGCTCTACTGTGTTACAGTATATTCTTCTTTAGGGAGCAGGTGGTGCTTCACACATACTTTAAGCAACACTCCTACTTGTTGATATACACCACAAATTGTGAGTCACATGTGATTCTTTGATTGATTTTAATGACTCTCCTTTTATAACCACAGATCAACTTCATATTCTTACCGATCCTGCAGGTCTTGCAGCTGTTTCACTTGATGAAGCCCTTGTTGCCAGAATCTAACCACATTTGTGACTTTATATCAATGAAGTGGCTCTTAACAAGTCCTTGCTGTAAGTCAGAATCAGATGAATTGTATTGTTCTGTTCCTAATTGGTATTCATATTCATCTCTTTATTTCCATTCAAAGATTTACCACATCTTACATTTGGCTCTAAGACACCACCCTCAGTGTATGTTCCAGGGTAACCTTTTCAGTAGAACCTTTTCTTAGCAATCTCAAGCTGTTTTTCATCTGAGCAACTATGTCTTGTTCTAAGACATTCACTGTATAGAGTAGTCTTGATCAGGGCTTTAGGATGGGAACTTGTGCCATGTAACACACTGTTGGTGGCTACTGGCTTTCTGTAAATGGTGGTTTCCAGTTTATTGTTCAGTACATATTCCCGTACATCGTGGTAACCAATCAGAACGGAGTCAACGTGATATGTGAACTTGAGTGCACACTCATTGTTATTGAGTAAGTTGGAATATTCACTGAACTGTTCCCTTGACCCGTTCCAAATCAGGAACAAGTCATCTATGTACCTCAGCCAGAAGACAGTTTTTGTTAGATATGAATCATGCTGTTCATGCCATGCAAATTTTCTCTCCCACCACCCCATGGTGAGGTTGGTGTAGCTTGGAGAGATAGAAACTCCCATTGCAGTCCCCTGATCCTGTTGAAGCATTTGTCAACCACATTTCAATAATCACTATTAACATCTTGGAGTGTTCTGTTTCTCTGATGTTTCTCTGTCTAATAAAGTATTCCACAGATGTCAATCCTACATTGTGTTGGATGGATGTGTACAGGAAGACTATATCGATGGTATGTAGGAAAAGATTCTCATGCCAATCAATATCAGTGATTGTTCTCTTTAATGTAAGAGTTAGTGTAGTAACTATGAGACCAAGATACTGGCCCACATACCGTAACATGTTTTCATAAATGGACCCACAGCTGGAGTCAATTGGTCTTGCTGGTGGATTAATCAGTGTCTTGAGCATCTTCAGTAAAATGTAAATTGTGGAAACTAGATTGGCACTGTGTAGGAACTGACACTCATCATTGAGCAAGGATTTGTTCAGCCAAGTTTCAAGTTTTCTATCCAAGGCCCTTATCATGTAATTGACGGGATGTTTGTATTGATAACAACAATGTCAATATATGCTATGATAGGTGTATGCATAACAATAAACTTGATTCACTTTTGTCAAATCTACCCAATGTGACCTCCTCATCAACCTCATGTCAAAAATACGTGGTCAGGTAAGCTCTACGACTTAGGCCTGAAATGACTCATTGACAGATTATATGTGGGCTGACATGTAGTTTGTAGCAAGCAAGCACAACCCAGATCAATCCCTCAGATAGGCAGTGACAGTAGGCAGTGGTCCTAGGAGATTGGCCCTGAATAAAACACATTTGGCCAGAGGGGTGCTTGTTCCCAAAACTCCATAAAAGTTATATGCCACATGAAGTTAGGAACACTCAGCCAATCAGAACAAGACACACACAACATGCAATGATCATGCTCTTTCCATGCTAGGCATCTGGACATGTTACCTACTGGGCCACATTATGTCCACCCAAGGTGCATCTTGGCTAAAAAGTAAATTGTGGAAACCAGATTAGCATTGTATAGGAATTGACACTCCTCATCATTGAGTAAGAATTTGTTAAGCCAAGTTTAAAGTTTCCTATCCAATGTCCTTATCATGTCATTGATGAGACGTTAATATTGATAAAAACAATGTCAATATACGCTATATGTGTACGCATAACAATGAATTTGCATCACTGATGTCGAATCCATCCAATGTGATCTCCTCATCAACCCCGATTCAGTGATATGTGGTCAGGCAAACTCTACGACTTAGGCCTGAAAGAGCAGACTGACAGATTATAGGTTGGGTGACACGTAGCCGGTAGCAAACAGGAAAATCCCAGATCAATCCCTCAGCTAGGCAGTGACACTACAATGGTCCTAGGAGATTGGCCTTGAATAAAACACATTTGGCCGGAGTGGTAGTTGTTCCCAAAACACTATAAAAGTTAGATACCACATGAAGTTAGGAATACTGAACCAATTCAGGACACACGACACACACAACATACAGTGACCATGCACTCCCCATGCTGGGCATCTGGACATGTTGCCTACTAACCCGCACTATGTCCACACAAGGTCAAGACCCATTTGCATAAAGAGAGGCACATGCTGAAGAAGTCTGCAGTTACAGGGTGAAAGTGTCACATAGATTTTGTTGATGAGTAAAAATGAAATGTCCAAATCATCAGACATGAAATTATACAAAAGTCTGTATCTTGTATATTGGTGAAATCAAACATCGTAGTTCTTCTGTTTACTTCAACCAATGAGAATTTTATTGGTCACATAATAATTCCTCTGATTTCCACCAGAAAATTTATGACTTATACATACAACTCTGCCAACACGAGTTTCGCCTAGGGAAATGACCCCATGACTTCCTCAGGGCTAAAAATATAAAAACAGAACTCAACGTAAGAATGTATTTGTATAGTAATTTGTAACCCTCACCACGGTGTCCTTAGGGATGGAAACCAAAAAATAATACATCTCCTTCTGTGTGCCCTCAGAATAGATAGGGTTATATACACAAAGAAGTGACACGTGATTTTCCACACAAAATATCAAATCATAATAGATTTATCATGACTTACATCTAAAGACTTTGGTGTGCACCAACCTCACACCGTAATTAATTCATTACGAGAAACACCCAGAGAATTTGGTGTGCTTAGAACATTACATAACCATAAGTTCCAAACCAAGAAAAAAAAAAAAAATCAGTAAAAGTCAAAATGATGGTCCAAATTGATAAGTATACATGGACAAGCAAGATGATCCATGGACACACATGTGCTACCTAAGCATGTTTCCCACCTGATATGGCAATCCATAATTAGTTAACAACAGGTTTCACTATTCTTAGCAGGCAAGTTTCATTGTGAGCCCCACATCATATTAACTGAAAAAAACATTTGAAGAAGATTAAGTTAAAGCGTAAAGTGCACAAAAACCGTTGTCCAAAACGCTCGAGAGAGCGGAAGGTAAAACCACGTGACCCAGGTGACATTATACCATTGATTAACGAATGAACAATTATTCGAAAAGTATCGTAAGCGCAAATCCATGATATCTAACATTGCATAGGGACTGTGCAAAACACTAATAGCGGGTGTGTCTCCCAAAAAACAACCAGCAAATTAACTGTTCTCCTGCGTCTGGGCAGAAATCAATGGTTCAAACTCTTGCATAGAAGCAACAACTAACTTGTGACATGAAGGATTCAAACTAAAATATTTTTTTTCGTTTGAGTTTACGCACAAATTTGAAAAGATCAATCTTCGTTTTACAGATTGCACCATAACTAGTGGGACAGTAACTCAAACCCTTCTCCAACAATGATGTCAAATCAGGTGAAAAGTATATATCCGATGGGTTAATGACATTAATCGGTGATGATAAATTGGTTTCTAGATTTTCCTGTCCCAAGATATTGTTCTCATACCCCCCATTTTGGTACAGACAAAAACAAGGGGTGGCAATGAGTTCAAGATTTTCTCCTTCCTATGTGAATTTGTTCATGGGTTGGTTTGAAGAGAAATGGGTCTGGGGTCCTGGTTCCACTCAGTGGCAGACACATATTTTATTTTGGGGTCAATACATTGATGATTGCTTTATGATTTGGATAGGCAGTATGGAGCAGTTAAGGGATTTTTGTGAGTACCTTAACTCCAACGAGGTGAACATCAGATTCACTCATCAATATAGCTCTACAAATATTGAATTACTGGACGTGGAACTTTTTATAGAAGGGAGTAAGCTCCGTAGCAGATTGTTTCGCAAACCTACTGTTTCAACTCTATTTTACACTCAACAAGTGCTCACCCTAAACATCAAATCGCATCAATACCTTTTGGGGAAATAGTGCGTGCTAGATGTAACTGTAGGAAAAATGAGGACTTTGTACAATGTATTCAAGATATGGGTAAACGCTTTGAACAAAGAGGATATTTGAGGGGTATGATTGAGAAAGCGCTACAGAAGGTTTTACGCATCCCTAGGGATAAAACTTTCAAAACCTACCAACACATTTCAAAGGGAAGGCAGACCAATAAGGTTAGATTGGTTACTGATTATACTAAAATTTCCATTTTGTTAAAAAGTCTACTGAATAAACAATGGAACTTATTATCTCAAGATGTTACTCTTAAAGATCTTGTTTCTAACAGACCTGAAATCACATATCAGAAAGGGAGATCATTGAGGAACATACTAAGTCCCAGTTTCCCAATATCTAAATCTTGGGACGATTGGCTCTCTGACCACAAGAAAGGTTTCTTTAAATGTGGCCACTGTGGGATGTTCAGATGGGCCTGTCAGGGTAAGAGGGAATTTTCCAGTACTACCAACCATAATTATGAGATTAAATCGGCTATCAATTGCAATCCAACATATGTAATTTATATCATAATGTGTAAACGTCAATATATTTATATTGGTAGCACTATTCGTCCCCTAAGGATAAGGATCAGTGAGCATGCAAGAGCACTTTTACAAGATGATGATAAATATCTGATAGTGGCACACATGAGGACGTGCCAAGCACAGGAAACCAGCAAGTCATTTTGATTCTTTGGTATTGAACATGTACAAAAAGACCCCAGGGGTGGCAACAGGGAACTTACCCTTAGAAGAAACGAGGCGCTTTGGATTAGGCATCTCAAAGCAGTGGAGGACGGTCTCAATACAGATAATGAACTGGAATATTTTTGGGGGGCCTGAAACCAGGGATAATCATCTGTTCTTCTCTAGGTAGTATTTGACCATGATTCATAACAGATTTGCATGTTAATTATACATGTCTTTTTGTATTCATTATTTTTTTATTTCATACTATACACTATCTTTGTTATGTTTGTGAGCATATCTTTAATTGTTGCTTGAATTAACCTTATTATAGTAATATTTGGGGCCACTACTGACTATTTAGGGGGATTTTTTATTGTTTATGACTATTTGATGACTGATATTTAGTCATGGAATGTGAACATGCACACACATGATCTACGTTAGACTATTTAACAAATTACAGGCAAAAATGTATAGCATGAGGGATGCGGATATAACAGGCATAATGATTTGCAGTTTCAGTTACATTTTAATGTATAATTGTGGTGTGCTATACACAGGATCCAGAAGATGTGGAAATATGGGTTCGGTTTTATTTTCTTATACAATTATATTTATTTGAATAGTGTATTGTAATACTTGTGGGCACTGGTTAATATACAATCACTTCTGGTATTATATGTGAACAGGACGGTGTACATGTTGTCTTGAACACACTTTACCAGATTGGAGAGCAGTGTTCCGCTAATTATATAATTGGTTGATATTTTTCACACACAATATGGTGGTTGAGAAAATACTGTGTACGGTAGTCACTTCTCTATTTCCGTGTTCTCTTTATAGGGAGGACCCGGAAGTAGAGAAGGGCTGCGCACTCGCACCATGTTCCGGACCAAACACTCCATATCAATAGCTTCGCTTTGGATACATTTGAGGTGAGAGACTTAGTTAATGTCAATACGGATTAGGGCGGCTCTGTTTAACAGTGTTTAAACAACTCTTAATTTTTGAATTTCTATGATGCACTGAATGTTCGATTTCTGCCCGGACACGGGAGAATGGTCAATTTGCTGGTTGTTTGTTGGGTGACACACCCACTATCAGCGTTTTGCACAGTCCCAATGCGCTTTTAGATATCATGGATTTGCGCTTAAGATACTTTTCGAATAACTGTTCATTTGTTAATTACCGGTATAATGTTTCCTTGGTTACGTGGTTTTACCTTCAGCTCTCTCATGCGTTTTGGACAATGGTTTTCGTGCACTTTACTCTTTAACTTAATCTTCTTCAAATGTTTTTTTCAGTTAATAAGACGTGGGGCTCACAATGAAACTTGCCTGCTAAAAATAGTGAAACCTGTGGCCCTGGACCACATGGAGGAGATGGTCGCAGCCGTCATCCCTGAGGAGATCATTACAGGGATTCAAGGACAGGACAGAGCAGACTACCAGGAGACAACACAAATGCAGGGTAAGTCACATGGGGAATTAAAATGCACTAATGTCAACTGTAAGCGGGGGGGATACGAACCACAAAATGCATGGAAGTCATCATATACCTGGAGTGGCATGGGTAAAGGGGTATGGCATGGGGGCATGGCCTGCACAGAGAGAAGCTGGGGCACACCATTACACTACACCAACAACAGTCCCATGGGGGCATGCTGCCATGCCAGCGATGGAGCAAAGGTAAAGCCACGCCAGGAGGGAAGGGCACAACGTCAAACCGGCATCCCGTCACACGTCAGCCACTATACCCCCTACATTAACTAGGGCCCAATTAACAACCTCCAGCCATACCGACAACTGGAATGTAACAGTGACAACAGTTGCCACTACCACCTCTGCTGTGTGTGCTGGTCAAGTAGCCAATGGCAGTAACGTCCCCATGGATCATACACACCTAAATTTGTGGGTTGAGGATGACAACTTTAACAATCCCCTGAAACAAGACAAGGGCTCCAGTCCTGTCAAATGTGAATGCCCATAGTTGCCGCAAACATCAGCCAATGTCATCAACATGAGGAGCTACACAGCACTAAGGACACACCCATGCTGCATATGCAAGGGTCCATCCTGTGCCTGGTCACAATGCAACATCCCAAATGTCATACTGCTCAGATCACAGCATTGAGGGGGAGGACACATGTAACTGGTCACTGACATACACCTGCACAGTCAGAAGAGGAAATAGGACACTGCTACGACTATCAGGGCAATCCAATGTACCACGCATTTCCCAACATCAGCTGAACACATTACCAATGCTAACATCCACATCGTGCCATAACAATGCTATGCATATGATACGCTACATGTCAACTACATATAAGTAGATGTGAAAGATCAGAGACTGGGGCAGGTCCAGATTGTTAAGTGTGCTGCTAGTGCCATCAGAGCACCCACAGCCAGTGAAAGGCCTCGCCATTAGAATAGATGTAGACGGAGGCTTGAGTAGGACAAGAAGGTGGCAATTCACTATTTGGCCTAAAACAACACCAGAGGAGATGATGCCGACAAGTCTAATAACTTAATACAATACATGTGACATGCAGGTGGTCCATAGGCCTGGGAGAATGCCCATCTGAAAGACTGGAGCAATGAACAGGAAACAAGATCACAATGTGAATTCATCACAAGGCAGGCATGTCACATCACCAATGCCACAACACAGACACACTAATTGTACCCTATTTCATTGCAAAGGATGATGGATCTCCTGAGGATATGCCTGTCCAGGACTACCCTGATGACATGGATGACAAGCTGACATCACCCAGCAGACCCTCCAAGATGTCCTTGGAACCCTCCAGACCCCACCTTCTGTCACAAGGAGGAGCTCAGAACAAGCAGCCATCACAGAGGACCCACCCACAACACCAATTGTAAGACCTGCCAGCTCCAATACAGCTGAGAACTCAGACGACACAGGCACCAGCTGTGAGAGAACTGTAGGGAGCTGGCCAAGGAGGTGCAGGTGGGGATGCAAAATATGGCAGCCAGCCTAGAGTGGGTGCGTTCGTGCATGATGTCATCTGCAGATCAGGCAGCAGCCATGCAAGCCCTAACATCCATCCTGCAAGGACTACAAAAAACTGTCAAGGAATTCGCCACTGCAGTAAGGGAGTTGCCACAACACCTCACACCCCAAACCTTCCACTGCATGCACAAATGCAACCATGACTCCCTCAGGGCAGACCTGGCTGCCTACAATCATGATGTGGCTGCTATTCTTAAGAATCAGCAGATCCTCCTTGCAGCAGTACTGCCCTTAAGACCTTCACAGGTAGCAGCGACCGGAATGTCTGACTCCACGTCTTCTCACACTGAGGTGTGTGTTGCCCCTTCACAACCACCACCAAGAACAGAGGAGACAGCACACACATCAAAAGAAGAAGACATAGAACAGATCACATTCACACGGAAAAGTAACCGGAAACACTAGTCCCTGCCACATGGCCAACTATTACCAAGGTCCAGCGCTTTGTAACATGCCAGTCCTACAACAACTGTACTCAATGACTGTTCTGCAAACTACTGTTTATCTTGTCATCCTGCCCAGTAATTGTCTCTCACTTACTCATTGGCAAATCCTGTCCCTCTGCACTGTCTGACACATCCCCCCAGCATGTCAAATGCATTTTCCTTTACTACTTGTGTAGGATCACAATGGAAGATGTCACTATAATGGACTCACAATCATGGACAATGTACATATAGCACTACAGCACTTTTCAATAAATGGCACTTCCACAAGCACTTTGTCTCTGTGTAATGTGACACATCAACTGCAGTAGATAACTGAAATGTGCCTCCTGTCAAATTACGTACCTTGTCAATACAACTGTCCTGAAATTATGTAGTCTGATAGCATGGCCTGGATTGCATCATACTCTGCCCTTCCTGGGGGTAATATCTGATGAAAAGAGAATCCATACACCATCATGCTGTGTTGGACAGAATAATACTTCCTCAAGGGATATCTAAGCCATCAAATAGTGGCAGCAAGATGTTGTCATCATGCAATACTAACACATATAACAGTGCCCACAAATCTAAGCAAACACTCAAAAAACTGCATGAATGAAGGTGTCTGAGTTTCCATCCAAGTAAGTAATCATGCTGAACAGTGTCACAAATGATGTCTGTGAGTCATGAAGACGATACTACAAGAGTGCTTATGACCACTCACCTTATAAGGGTTTCCTTGAACATCACACTGCAGTCAGACATAAAACAGTTCCCCCAATACCAAATCTGGGAGCACTGCTTGTGACTTTGAAAACATACTTCTTGAAAAAAACACGTTGGGATCCATATTAACTGTGATTGGTGGTTGCAATGAATGGTGGAATCTTTGCAAGGTAGCTCTGAGGTAGCTGCCAATCTTACAGCTCAGTTGGGATTTGTTCGCAGCATAGGACACAAATGTAATAGAACAAAATTCATGTACACTTATGCCAAGGCCCTGATCAACAAGCATTTAACACATACTGTAAAGGGTTCACTATATATTTATTAAACTGTATTAACAGAAGAGGAAACTCGGGGAAAAGTCTTACCTACCCTAATCTACCCTAACTACTCATTACCACAACTGTCCCTAACTAACCTAAGCTAAGCTTACTTATCACATGTAACAAAACGTTCTAAACATCAACCCCCCACCCCCCTTATGGACGGGACACATGGAGGACAAAAGATACTAACCTAAACGCATGCTATCCTATACTAAACAAATATATATTTTTTTGTATTTTTTTATATTTTTTATTTTTTTTGTTTTTTTGTAAACACACAAGAACCCCAACATAGCCTAACACACACAAAAATTAAAAGTAGAAATAATCATGACCCCCCACCCATTACCACTAACTAAACTAACAGCCCATACTAACCTAACACTAAGCCCCCTAAGCCCACTAAGTATAAGAACAAGGAAAGAGGAGGGAGGGGAGGGAATCATGTCCATTTAAAAAGTCTAGAGGTTGGCCCTCCGGAGGGTCCGCTTTATGGACCGAACACGCCTGTTCATATGGTGAACATCCCGGCTCAGGTGACTAATTTTACGTAGGACACGGTCCATTTTGCGTTGCATGTCCTAAAAAGCTGCAGGGTCAACTGTAGCAGCTGGGGCGGTCTGGGTACCAGCTGAGGACGTGTGTGGGTGTGTATAGTCAATGCCTGTGGGCTGCCCTGAAGGTGGTCCACTACTAGGGCCTGGAGCACTTGCAGATGTTGTTGGGAAAACAGTCCCAGCTGTGGATGGCGCTACCTGGGTGGAAGTGGTGGTTGTGCCAGTGGTGGCTGTGGTGGGCAAACTAGGGCCACCCTGTGGGAAAGCCCTCCATGCTCCGGAGGCCCGTTCGTTCCTGTATCTTCGGGCCATCCGTTTGAACCCCGACTCTACCAGCAGGATATGCTGGTAACGCATCGCCCACCTCTGGAACTCACGGACCTGGATGGGTGTCAAATTAGCAGCTGTGAAGACAAAGACAAAAAATTACATTAGGAACTGCATTGTGTGAAATGTCACAAGAAGTAAATCAGACAGTACATCTACTGTACTTGTAACAGCTCCTATCATCATACAGATCATTGAATGTCCCTGAGGAAGTACATGGCAGGCCAGCCTAGAAAGGTAGTCTCACACATAGCACATCCAAAGCCTACAAGATGGGTAACAACTGGCATTCATTTGGCATCAGAGTTCTGAGAGTTGTCAGCTAACAATCATGCAGCACATCCGCCGCCAATCCCAGGGCTACAAATGTCAGTGTACGGGATGGAAATCTAGGGCCACATGATCTGCAAGTTGTAAATGGACTTGCTAGTATAGTACTCATGTGATATACCTGAGTGCGTATACTAGGTTTGAACCAAACATTCACAGATTTACATGTCTGTGTAACATACTTGTATCATCAGTCCTAGGTACACTATTCATAAACCCATGCCTGTGTTTGAGGGTGGGGGGTGGAGAAACAACAAACAATTCCAAACAACATGGACACCCAGTAAGCTTAGGAAAGCTGGACATGTGTTTGGCTCTACACACACACCACAGGTAAGGTGTATCTACAAATAGGAGACAGCAAACCCTTGACCAATCGCAGCACCACACATGTCTGTAAATGCAGACCTTTGTCCACATCATATACTTCCAGTAAGGCATGACTTACAACAGACACAGAGTTGCAAGAACACACCTGGCCGTGATTTGCATGCACACCTAGACCATTGCACTCAAGTGCCACATACTTGTAGCACTACATGTGGAGCTACATGCTGCTAGGAAGTTCACCCTACAGTTTCATAAGTACTTTGGTGAATAGGGAAGCAGAAGTCTGTGGGTAAGCATTTAGCAGCCCCATTCAGGGAGAATGTGGGTCTGACAGGCGTGTGTGAGTGTGTCAGTGTGTTTTTACTGTGTCACTGGGATCCTGCTAGCAAGAACCCCAGTGCTCATAGATAAAAATCTATATGTCAGTTTGTTTTGCCTGCCTCACTGGGATCCTGCTAGCCAGGACCCCAGTGCTCAAAATTTGTGGCCTAATGTGTATGTTGTCATTAGTGCTTAACTGTGTCACTGAGGCTCTGCTTACCAGAACCTGTAATAATGTAACCAAAACAGTACCTTGTTCTTAAGAAATGCTGTTGTTTCCAAAGAACATGAGGGTAGCGGGGGTACATTGGCCAATATTATAACGTAGGGACACGAGGCTTGGGGGAAGTCTGCAGCATTACTATCTCTCTGATAGCAAAAGTCTCCTGCTGAGACCCATGGGTCAGGTGAGTCTGACTGCTTTCTGTGCTGTGGGAAAACAACTGCACTTTTCTAGCACATCAAGGTTTGCCCTGGTGGTGAAGGAGGCTGAGGGATGAAGTCCCACCCCAGCATCCATGGCCATACAAAGACTCATGCCGGGACCCAAGGGTCAGGTCTTGCTGCTGTCCCACTGTTTACCATGCTGCAGGAAAGTGACCATGCTTTTCTAGAGCCAACAGCTACCATGTTGTGCATTCGAATACAAATGCAGGTGACAATGTCCAGAATGAGCCAATGGCCAGTCCAAAGTACGAAAGGGCCACATGGCTACCGGGCACAGTCCAAGGCCCAACTTGACTCATGACACAATCCGGAATCCACTGTTCAGGGGCATCATGTTGGAAATGGGCAGGCACCTCAGGGGGAGGGGTGGGGGGAACCTTAGTTGAAGTGGGGAACTTGCCCAGTGGCTCTGGAGGGGGGTCATACCCATTTGTCTATGGTGGGGAGTGCGAGGCCACAGTCTCTGAAGTGGGGAACTTGCCCATTGGTTCTGGAGGTGGCTCCTTGCCCATTTGTCTTTGGTGGGGAGTGCAAGGACACAGTCTCTGAAATGGGGAACTTTCCCACTCCACTGGTTCTGGAGGGGGGTCCTTGTACAACAGTCCCTGGAGGGTGGCCTACATGCCCTCTGCTGGAGGTGAGGGCTGCTGTGCCTGTGCTGGAGGTGGGGGCTCCTTGCCCTCTGCTGTAGGTGGGGTCTCATGTGCCTCAGCTGGAGGTGATGGCTGCGGTGCCTGTGCTGGTGGTAGGGGCTCCTTGCCCTCTGCTGGAGGTGAGGGCTGCTATGCCTGTGCTGGAGGTGGGGCCTCCTTACCCGCTGCTGGTAGTGGGACTCCTGTGCCTCAGCTGGAGGTGTGGGACTCTTGCCTTTCATTGATGATTGAATAGAACCTTTCCTTTCATTGGTGGTTGAGAGGGAACTTTTCCTTTCATTGGTGGTTGAGTAGGAACCACCCCTTTCTTTGCTGGTGGAGGGGGATCTTTGGCAATCTTTGGTGGTGGAGAGGGATCCATGTGTCCCCTCTTGTGACGGGTCCCCTTGGCCTTTGATATGTCACTTGTGTCCTTGCCTCCAGGACTAGGAGTTGTCTCCACTGTCCCCATCTCCTGCCCCTTGCTTTTCACCACCCTAGTCCTCCCTTCCTGAGCCAAGGTGTGCTCTTAGTAGGAGTGGCAGGCATCACACTCTGGGGCCCCATTGTGACAGCAGCTGATGATTTGATGGGAGCAGTGGCAGTCTGTTTGGATGAGGTGCTGTACTGGGTCATTGGGACCCTGATATTATGGGCAGGACGGGGTGGAGGGGGAGGTCAGAGGTCAAGTTGGCCAAGGAAAGGCTTCTTAGGGATGTTGGGGTGGGAAGTGAGAGGAGGGATGGGAGTGGAGGTTGAGGGAGTGGTTGTCGGAGGTATTTGTCTGCCAGACTTGGGTGCAGGTGCATGGACAGTGTACGTGTGTGAGGTGGATGGCTGTTGGGTGTCTGAGTGCATGCGTTTGTATCCCTTAGGAGGAGAGCAGACAGGGTGGGAGGGGACAAAGGGGACGCATGGATAGATGCTGTGGAGATGTCTGCAAGTGAGGTGTGTGTGCTGCATGATGTGGTGATGGTGGTGGAGGCTGTTGATGCAGTGCATGTAGGTGTGAATGCGGATGTGACTGTGAGGGAGGAAGAGGAGGAGTGGGAGACAGTGGAGACAGGGAATGTGGTTGTGTGTGCAACTGTCTGTTGTTTGTGTGAGTGCTTGTGGCCTGAAGTGTGCTTCCTGAGTTTGACTGTGCTACTCTTGTGTGATGTTTTGTGCACATGCTTGTCTGTATCTCTGCCTGTGATGGGTTGGGATTGAGGAGAGAGGGGCTGGGAAATGGCAGTTGGAGGGGAAACAGTAGGAACAGGGACACCAGCTGGCATCAGGGAGGAGGCCAGAGCCTGAAATGATCTCTGTAGGGCCATCAACCCACAGTGGATGCCCTCCAGGTGTGCATTGCATTGGTGCATCTAGGATGCCAGCCCCTGGATGGCATTCACAATGGTTGACTGCCCTACAGAGATGGATCGCAGGCACTCAGGGCAGCAGGGCTCACTGGGGCAGGGCCTGAGATGCCTGGGGCAAAGGAGATGCCCACCCTCCTGGGTGAGGGGGTACGTGCAACTCGGTAGGGTACTACTGGGAAGGCGGAGCTGGTATGTGGGGTGGTGGCTGTATCTGTAGCTGGGGTGGTTCCAGAGGTGTCCACCACCACCAGGGAGCTTACATTGCAGGAGGAATCAGAGTCAGTGTTGTCTCCTCCTGTCTCCATAGTGGTGCTCCCCTCGCCCTCCGCCCCACTGGTCCCCTCGGAGTTGGTGGACTTTGCCTCCTGGATCCTGTGGGATGCAGTTCCCTCAGTCGCCGTTGCCCCTGCTCCTCTGCCAGATGATTCTAATGCACACATGGACAGGATCGCAGAACAAAATAGGGGAAGAGAGAGAAAAGGAGCACTGGGTCAAATACAGCACCAACACCACAGTTGGCATACACATTACCATCACACATAGGGATCAGGATTGGGCACTATGCATCACATTGGCATTCCATTGGCTGGGTGCCACAGTAAGATGAGCTCCAACCACTGCCAACTGCACACCTTCTGGGACCCACTAAGCTCTGTCTGTCATGGAATGCAACCACACTAGGTTAGTAGATTTTGCTATACACGCATTTACCTTGAGCTGGATCACACAACAATGTCTGAGCTGGCATGAAGGGGCACCAACTAACCGAAACCCACCACAACGATCCCATGCCACCCAACAATAATTGTTGTCACGCTCACTGTACTCACCTCATTGTGGCTGCTGTGCTGCCCTCAAGTGCCCATCCAGGTCTGGGTAGGTCACCGCCAGTATGCGGGCCATCAGGGGGGTCAGGATCCGAGAGGCACCCTGCCATCATCGGGAGGCCATCCCCAGCTGCGTCTCTGCGGTCTTCTATGCCCAGCATCCCAGGTCCTCCCACCTTTTCCTACAGTGGGTGCTCCACCTGCTATAGACCCCCAGGGTCCTCCCGTCCTTGACAATGGCACACCACAATCCTTTCTCCTGATGGATGCTGACCTGCAGAGGTAGTACAGACAGGAGAACACCATTAACCATACAATCCAGCCTTTCACACATATGGCCAACAAATACCATTTGCATCTCCATTGGCACAGACATCACCTGGAGCCCTGCATATACATTACTACCAGACCCCACCCCCACCCAAATGACACGCTGCTAGCACAAACATCTCCATGCAACCTTGTCACATGCATCGTGCCCATGGTGTACTCACCTGTTGGTCTGGAGGCCCATATAGCTTTCCATGCACGGGTAGGACCCCATGCACCAGGCGCTCTAACTCCTCCGAAGTAAAGGCAGGGGCCTTTTCCCCCGGTCACAGGGGCCATGGCAGGATTCAGACACAGGGCACAGCATCATGCGCACTGGAGGTGTTGTCCTGTGGAAAGTCAGGAATCAAGAGAGGTTTTAGACAGAAAATGGCGGTCACATCCGTGGCGGTGTACACCATCACCGCCACCGGTGATCCCCATTGGACTCTGTACTCCATAGAACCCCATTTTGGCCAATGAAGATATGCACAGTAGTGCAAGACCGCCCTCCGCCATGATGCCCAACGGAACAGAGTTACCTCACTTCCACCTGACCATTCTTACAAGACAGGAGGTTGCCATTTTATGGTGGTGGACCACATAAAAAAATTAGAAACTGCGTCATTGCTGTAAATTGCACATGTATTGCCATTCACATTGTCTGTTTCAGTACATGCTCTATGTACTCTGCGGTGGTGGTTCCATTGTTCAGTTTGTGACACCCTACTCACTCTTGTGTCCCTTAGATACCTACCATTGCGGAGGAATAGGAGGAGGGGACAAGACCCCTTGTACAGACCCCTTGTGGACAGGGCCACAATCACAAAGCTGTATGCATAATTGGAGCCTGATCTGCTATCAGCTATCTGTCATCCCACTGGGATCCCCCCTCTAGTGCAAGTTATATCAGTGCTTCATTTCCTAGCTACTGGCCCTTTCCAAGTGACAGTAGCCTTGGCAGCAGCCAATGATCTTAATCGTGCTGGCAAGGGCTTGTTTGCCTTGGTCAGACACATGTGCAGCTACATCGCTTTCCCCCAAGTTGAAGATTTGGCCACTCTGAAGGCTGGATTCTGTGCAATGGGACATATACCAAATATTATTGGGGCGATAGACGGAACACATATTGCGTTTGTCCCCCCGGAACAATGAACAGGTGTTCAGGAATCAGAGGAGTTCCTACTCACTCAATGTGCAAATGGTGTGCCCGGTGGACCAGTACATCTCCCACGTCACTGCCAAGTGTCCTGGGTCAGTGCATGACGCCTTCGTCCTGAGGAATAGCAGCATCCCAAATGTGATGGCACAACTACCGAGGCACAGGGTGTGGCTAATAGGCGAGCCAGAGTCCCCACCCAGTGCATGTCAGTGTATGCTTTCAGGAGTTATCCCCCATACCATTGTGTAAGGCTAATGTTTGTCCCTCAATATTTGCAGGTGACTCTCGCTACCCAAACCTATCATGGCTCCTGACCCCTATGTGGAATGCAAGGACAAGGGCTGAGAATTGGTATAATGATGCACATGGGTGAACCAGGTGGATCATGGAACATACCTCTGGTTTCCTGAAGGACAGGTTCAGATGCCTCCATCTCACAGGTGGATCCCTCTGCTACTCCCCTGAGAAGGTATGCCAGATAGTTGTAGCATGCTGCATGTTGCACAACCTGGCCCTCAGACGACATGTGCCTTATCTGCAGGAGGAGGAGATTTGAAATGCCCCAGTGGCAGCAGTGGAACATGAAGACAGCGAGGATGAGGAGGCAGAGGATGTGGACAACAGAACATCAGTTATAAGTTAGTACTTCAAATGACACAGAGGTGAGACAGTGGAACTGACCATTCTTCTGATTATTTTTGTTTTCAGTGTGGCTGTAGCAGATGGCATTCACTTCCTTTGCATCTCAACTGACTGTCACCAATGCCTTCTCATTTTGCAGATGTTGGTTTTATAATAACTGTGTACTCATGTGATGACTACAGACAGCTACAGCTCTTTATTTGAATGCTATCACAGAGTTCAGGTCATTTGCATAAGATGAAACTGTTACCATAATTGCACATTCTCATCACATAAATCACTATCACTCAAGTTGTGTTCAAGGGTGTTTATTGTAGTGAAATGTATAGACGGAATAGTGAAATGGAATGGGGTGATGGTAGATATAAGTCAAGGGTATTGGTCCAGTCTGTTTGTAGCACAGGTCCAGTGACCAAGGGACCATAGGAAGGAGAACAAAGGCAGTTCAAAGTGGACAAGGTTACAGAGTGGGACACAAGGGGGACATTCAGGAGTTTCTCATTTCCTGGTGGTGGTCTTTGACTTGGCAAGTGTCTCTGGCAGCTGTCTGGGTCACAGGGAACCTTTGCAGAGTGGTTCACCTTCAGCAGGGAGAGGGGGCTGGTGGACTGTGGGCCCTGTGGCAGTGCCTCCTGTCCACTAGCTGCACAGATGTGGGGGGCTATTCAGTTGACTGGCTAGTGGAAGGGCCCCACTAGTTTGCTGTATATTCCCTCATTGTGTTGGCCATATCAGCCAGCACCCCTGCTATGGAGACCATGGTGGTGTTGAGGCCCTGCAAATCTTTCCTGATCTCCTGATGGTTTACCTCCTGCAGCCGCTGGTTCTCCTGCATGATGTCAAGAATCTGGCCCATCTTGTCTTAGGATTGTTGGTAGGATCACATTACATTAGTGAGTACCTCCAGGACAGTCGGTTTCCTGAGCCTGTCCTCTCCCTGGTGCACAGCTGTCCTCCCAGTGTATATGTCCCCCTGTGCCTGTGTCCCCTGAACGGTGTGCCCACAGCGACTGACATTGACCCAGGACCCTGATTGTCTTGCCTGTGAAGTGTGCACTGGGGTCACTGTACAGGTGGGAACACTGCTGATTGACGTGTCCTGGTGATATAGGTGTGGGACGTTGAGTGGGTGCTATGGTGTTGGATACTGAGGGGGGAGGCTCTGTGGTAGACTAGGAGTGGGCTGGGGTGGCCGACTGACCAGTGGTCCCTGATGGGCCAGGAAGTTCATCCAGTTCCAGTTGTCCAGAGTTACTGTCTTCACTGGGGGCATCTTCTGTTGGGGGAACTGGATAGCCATGGCAGCTCCTCGCTGCTGGGATTGGCTGGGGCACCTGCGGGGCGTAAGTGATGTATTATGCATCATGTCTGTGACATATTCTACATCCCTAGCTTCCCCCATATCATTGCTGTTGCCCTGCCACCTTTGTTTGGGTATGGTGATGGATTGTGGGATTGTTATTTCTTAATTCTGTGCATGCATAGGTCGTGGGTGTACATGAAGGGCTGGGAGGGTGGTACATGAAGTGGGTATGGCATGCAGGGCATGGCATTGGGGTTAGTCATATGTTTAGGTGCACTGTGTGGGATGGAGTTGAGTGCTGGGAGTCAGGGTTTGGGGGTGAGATGGCATGCAGGTATGGGAAGGTGATAAATTTAGATTTACCAATGTCCAGTCCTCCGTCTGCTCCAGTGAGTCCCTCAGTATGAAGGATTGCCAAGACGTGTTCCTCCCATGCTGTCCGCTGTGGGGTTCCATCGCCAGATTTCTAGATGGCAAGCTGGTGCTTTGCTGCTATGGAAAGTACCTTCCCCCGTAGGTCGTTGCACCTCTTCCTGATGTTGTCCCTTGTTGTTGGATGCTGTCCCACAGTGTTCTCCCGGTCCACAGTTCTCCACCATAGCTCATCTTCCTTGCTATTGATATTTGCTGTACCTGTGCTCCAAACCGCTGTGGCTTTACCCTGACTATTTCCTCTACCATGACCCGCGAAGCCTCATCAGTGAAACAGGGGTGCCTTTGTAGGGATATGGTTGTTGTGTGGTGTGTGTTGTGCAGTGGGTGTTAAGTGATGTGGTGGGGTGTGGGGCACGTGACGGATGGCTGGGTGTTAGCGGTATGTGTAGTTGTATCTGTGATTAGCGTGTCTGTCTCTTGGCTATTTTCACGTTGGAGTGTGTTTTATCGTGCTGTGGGTGGGTGGGTGTGGTGGGTGTATTAGTGTCAGATGTGTGTTTTTGGTATTGGCCAATGTTGTGTTGTATTGTTTTTGGGTAGCCATTCTGACCACGCCGGTGTGTACTACCAATGGCTTACCGCCGTTGAATGTCCGCCATGGTGATTCGTGGCTCATAATGTGAGGGTGTTGTTTTGTTGGCGAGACAGTGTGGGTGTTCGTATCACACTTTACCACTTACCTTTGATCTGGCGGATTTGTGTTTGTGGCAGTATTCTGTCAGTTTAGTGTGTGTGTGTGTCATAATATGGCACATGGATGTTCGCCTCTGCGATGGTATGTTGGCGACCCTCACTGCAGCGGTAAGCAGGATTTACCACCAATGTCATAATTAGGGCCTTTGTTTTTGTAAGATCACACAAATAATGCAACAACTATCGCATAAGGGTGTTGTTTGTCTGATAGGAGATGTGCCAGTATTTCTTTGTACTTTTAATTGATTTTTAAATTTCATTGTGGTAGGTGCCCTCTAGTTTAAGGAGGAACCTAGTTATTTCTTTTGCATTTCATTTTTCATCTTTTGATAGGAAAAAATGCGTAATTCAATACCCTTTCCCCATGTTTGTTACATTTACAAAATTCATTAATTGTATTATGTGGCCTAGACTTCCAATGGATCATCTAGCCAGTAGGAGCATTACTATTAGTCATTAGTGCATGAAAGAAATATTTCTGTGGTAAAAGTTTTTAAAACTTCATTTAGGGCAGGGATAGCATTGGATTAAATAAAAAATGTTGGGTATTTTTTGCAATTCTTTTTTTTTGCAAAAAGTGTATATGTAGGGTAATATTTGATACCACAGTTGGATATGTGTTGTTATAAAACATTTAAAGCTCAGTTAAGTTTTGTGTTTTGTATCACTGAATTAATGGCAGTATTTTCTTCAGGGTTACCACCAGCCTATTTTTTCTTGGCAGGGTATGTGTGCATGTGTATGTGTATGGATATATCCTGATTCAATGTGGTCCATGGTGACCGGCGCACTCAGGCTGCTGGTGAGCGTGGCAGTAGGAGACCAGACCCCAAATCAGGAAAGGGCCTTTGATATGTCACTTGTGTCCTTGCCTCCAGGACTAGGAGTTCTCTCCACTGTCCCCATCTCCTGCCCCTTGCTTTTCACCACCCTAGTCCTCCCTTCCTGAGCCGAGGTGTGCTCTTAGTAGGAGTGGCAGGCATCACACTCTGGGGCCCCTTTGTGACAGCAGCTGATGATTTGATGGGAGCAGTGGCAGTCTGTTTGGATGAGGTGCTGTGCTGGGTCATTGGGACCCTGATATTATGGGCAGGAAGGGGTGGAGGGGGAGGTCAGAGGTCAAGTTGGGCAAGGAAAGGCTTCTTAGGGATGTTGGGGTGGGAAGTGGGAGGAGGGATGGGAGTGGAGGTTGAGGGAGTTGAGTGAGTGGTTGTCGGAGGTATCTGTCTGCCAGACTTGGGTGCAGGTGCATGGACAGTGTACGTGTGTGAGGTGGATGGCTGTTGGGTGTCTGAGTGCATGCGTTTGTATCCCTTAGGAGGAGAGCAGACAGGGTAGGAGGGGACAAAGGGGACGCATGGATAGATGCTGTGGAGATGTCTGCAAGTGAGGTGTGTGTGCTGCATGATGTGGTGATGGTGGTGGAGGCTGTTGATGCAGTGCATGTAGGTGTGAATGCGGATGTGACTGTGAGGGAGGAAGAGGAGGAGTGGGAGACAGTGGAGACAGTGAATGTGGTTGTGTGTGCAACTGTCTGTTGTTTGTGTGAGTGCTTGTGGCCTGAAGTGTGCTTCCTGAGTTTGACTGTGCTACTCTTGTGTGATGTTTTGTGCACATGCTTGTCTGTATCTCTGCCTGTGATGGGTTGGGATTGAGGAGAGAGGGGCTGGGAAATGGCAGTTGGAGGGGAAACAGTAGGAACAGGGACACCAGCTGGCATCAGGGAGGAGGCCAGAGCCTGAAATGATCTCTGTAGGGCCATCAACCCACAGTGGATGCCCTCAAGGTGTGCATTGCATTGGTGCATCTAGGATGCCAGCCCCTGGATGGCATTCACAATGGTTGACTGCCCTACAGAGATGGATCGCAGGCACTCAGGGCAGCAGGGCTCACTGGGGCAGGGCCTGAGATGCCTGGGGCAAAGGAGATGCCCACCCTCCTGGGTGAGGGGGTACGGGCAACTTGGTAGGGGACTACTGGGAAGGCGGAGCTGGTATGTGGGGTGGTGGCTGTATCTGTAGCTGGGGTGGTTCCAGAGGTGTCCACCACCACCAGGGAGCTTACATTGCAGGAGGAATCAGAGTCAGTGTTGTCTCCTCCTGTCTCCATAGTGGTGCTCCCCTCGCCCTCCGCCCCACTGGTCCCCTCGGAGTTGGTGGACTTTGCCTCCTGGATCCTGTGGGATGCAGTTCCCTCAGTCGCCGTTGCCCCTGCTCCTCTGCCAGATGATTCTAATGCACACATGGACAGGATCGCAGAACAAAATAGGGGAAGAGAGAGAAAAGGAGCACTGGGTCAAATACAGCACCAACACCACAGTTGGCATACACATTACCATCACACATAGGGATCAGGATTGGGCACTATGCATCACATTGGCATTCCATTGGCTGGGTGCCACAGTAAGATGAGCTCCAACCACTGCCAACTGCACACCTTCTGGGACCCACTAAGCTCTGTCTGTCATGGAATGCAACCACACTAGGTTAGTAGATTTTGCTATACACGCATTTACCTTGAGCTGGATCACGCAACAATGTCTGAGCTGGCATGAAGGGGCACCAACTAACCGAAACCCACCACAACGATCCCATGCCACCCAACAATAATTGTTGTCACGCTCACTGTACTCACCTCATTGTGGCTGCTGTGCTGCCCTCAAGTGCCCATCCAGGTCTGGGTAGGTCACCGCCAGTATGCGGGCCATCAGGGGGGTCAGGATCCGAGAGGCACCCTGCCATCATCGGGAGGCCATCCCCAGCTGCGTCTCTGTGGTCTTCTATGCCCAGCATCCCAGGTCCTCCCACCTTTTCCTACAGTGGGTGCTCCACCTGCTATAGACCCCCAGGGTCCTCCCGTCCTTGGCAATGGCACACCACAATCCTTTCTCCTGATGGATGCTGACCTGCAGAGGTAGTACAGACAGGAGAACACCATTAACCATACAATCCAGCCTTTCACACATATGGCCAACAAATACCATTTCCATCTCCATTGGCACACACATCACCTGGAGCCCTGCATATACATTACTACCAGACCCCACCCCCACCCAAATGACACGGTGCTAGCACAAACATCTCCATGCAACCTTGTCACATGCATCGTGCCCATGGTGTACTCACCTGTTGGTCTGGAGGCCCATACAGCTTTCCATGCACGGGTAGGACCCCATCCACCAGGTGCTCTAACTCCTCTGAAGTAAAGGCAGGGGCCTTTTCCCCCGGTCACAGGGGCCATGGCAGGATCCAGACACAGGGCACAGCATCATGCGCACTGGAGGTGTTGTCCTGTGGAAAGTCAGGAATCAAGAGAGGTTTTAGACAGAAAATGGCGGTCACATCCGTGGCGGTGTACACCATCACCGCCACCGGTGATCCCCATTGGACTCTGTACTCCATAGAACCCCATTTTGGCCAATGAGGATATGCACAGTAGTGCAAGACCGCCCTCCGCCATGATGCCCAACGGAACAGAGTTACCTCACTTCCACCTGACCATTCTTACAAGACAGGCGGTTGCCATTTTATGGTGGTGGACCACATTAAAAAATTAGAAACTGCGTCATTGCTGTAAATTGCACATGTATTGCCATTCACATTGTCTGTTTCAGTACATGCTCTATGTACTCTGCGGTGGTGGTTCCATTGTTCAGTTTGTGACACCCTACTCACTCTTGTGTCCCTTAGATACCTACCACTGCGGAGGAATAGGAGGAGGGGACAAGACCCCTTGTACAGACCCCTTGTGGACAGGGCCACAATCACAAAGCTGTATGCATAATTGGAGCCTGATCTGCTATCAGCTATCTGTCATCCCACTGGGATCCCCCCTCTAGTGCAAGTTATATCAGTGCTTCATTTCCTAGCTACTGGCCCTTTCCAAGTGACAGTAGCCTTGGCAGCAGCCAATGATCTTAATCGTGCCGGCAAGGGCTTGTTTGCCTTGGTCAGACACATGTGCAGCTACATCGCTTTCCCCCAAGTTGAAGATTTGGCCACTCTGAAGGCTGGATTCTGTGCAATGGGACATATACCAAATATTATTGGGGCGATAGACGGAACACATATTGCGTTTGTCTCCCCGGCACAATGAACAGGTGTTCAGGAATCAGAGGAGTTCCCACTCACTCAATGTGCAAATGGTGTGCCCGGTGGACCAGTACATCTCCCACATCACTGCCAAGTGTCCTGGGTCAGTGCATGACGCCTTCGTCCTGAGGAAAAGCAGCATCCCAAATGTGATGGCACAACTACAGAGGCACAGGGTGTGGCTAATAGGCGAGCCAGAGTCCCCACCCAGTGCATGTCAGTGTATGCTTTCAGGAGTTATCCCCCATACCATTGTGTAAGGCTAATGTTTGTCCCTCAATATTTGCAGGTGACTCTCGCTACCCAAACCTATCATGGCTCCTGACCCCTATGTGGAATGCAAGGACAAGGGCTGAGAATTGGTATAATGATGCACATGGGTGAACCAGGTGGATCATGGAACATACCTCCGGTTTCCTGAAGGACAGGTTCAGATGCCTCCATCTGACAGGTGGATCCCTCTGCTACTCCCCTGAGAAGGTATGCCAGATAGTTGTAGCAAGCTGCATGTTGCACAACCTGGCCTTCAGACGACATGTGCCTTATCTGCAGGAGGAGGAGATTTGAAATGACCCTGTGGCAGCAGTGGACCCTGAAGACAGCGAGGATGAGGAGGCAGAGGATGTGGACAACAGAACATCAGTTATAAGTTAGTACTTCAAATGACACAGAGGTGAGACAGTGGAACTGACCATTCCTCTGATTATTTATGTTTTCAGTGTGGCTGTAGCAGATGGCATTCACTTCCTTTGCATCTCAACTGACTGTCACCAATGCCTTCTCATTTTGCAGATGTTGGTTTTATAATAACTGTGTACTCATGTGATGCCTACAGACACCTACAGCTCTTTATTTGAATGCTATCACAGAGTTCAGGTCATTTGCATAAGATGAAACTGTTACCATAATTGCACATTCTCATCACATAAATCACTATCACTCAAGTTGTGTTCAAGGGTGTTTATTGTAGTGAAATGTATAGACGGAATAGTGAAATGGAATGGGGTGATGGTAGATATAAGTCCAGGGTATTGGTCCAGTCTGTTTTTAGCACAGGTCCAGTGACCAAGGGACCATAGGAAGGAGAACAAAGGCAGTTCAAAGTGGACAAGGTTACAGAGTGGGACACAAGGGGGACATTCAGGAGTTTCTCATTTCCTGGTGGTGGTCTTTGACTTGGCAAGTGTCTCTGGCAGCTGTCTGGGTCACAGGGAACATTTGCAGAGTGGTTCACCTTCAGCAGGGAGAGGGGGCTGGTGGACTGTGGGCCCTGTGGCAGTGCCTCCTGTCCACTAGCTGCACAGATGTGGGGGGCTGTTCAGTTGACTGGCTAGTGGAAGGGCCCCACTAGTTTGCTGTATATTCCCTCATTGTGTTGGCCATATCATCCAGCACCCCTGCTATGGAGACCATGGTGGTGTTGAGGCCCTGCAAATCTTTCCTGATCTCCTGATGGTTTACCTCCTGCAGCCGCTGGTTCTCCTGCATGATGTCAAGAATCTGGCCCATCTTGTCTTAGGATTGTTGGTAGGATCCCATTACATTAGTGAGTACCTCCAGGACAGTCGGTTTCCTGAGCCTGTCCTCTCCCTGGTGCACAGCTGTCCTCCCAGTGTATCTGTCCCCCTGTGCCTGTGTCCCCTGAACGGTGTGCCCACAGCGACTGACAATGACCCAGGACCCTGATTGTCTTGCCTGTGAAGTGTGCACTGGGGTCACTGTACAGGTGGGAACACTGCTGATTGACGTGTCCTGGTGATATAGGTGTGGGACGTTGAGTGGGTGCTATGGTGTTGGATACTGAGGGGGGAGGCTCTGTGGTAGACTAGGAGTGGGCTGGGGTGGCCGACTGACCAGTGGTCCCTGATGGGCCAGGAAGTTCATCCAGTTCCAGTTGTCCAGAGTTACTGTCTTCACTGGGGGCATCTTCTGTTGGGGGAACTGGATAGCCATGGCAGCTCCTCGCTGCTGGGATTGGCTGGGGCACCTGCAGGGGCGTAAGTGGTGTATTATGCATCATGTCTGTGACATATTCTACATCCCTAGCTTCCCCCATATCATTGCTGTTGCCCTGCCACCTTTGTTTGGGTATGGTGATGGATTGTGGGATTGTTATTTCTTAATTCTGTGCATGCATAGGTCGTGGGTGTACATGAAGGGCTGGGAGGGTGGTACATGAAGTGGGTATGGCATGCAGGGCATGGCATTGGGGTTAGTCATATGTTTAGGTGCACTGTGTGGAATGGAGTTGAGTGCTGGGAGTCAGGGTTTGGGGGTGAGATGGCATGCAGGTATGGGAAGGTGATACATTTAGATTTACCAGTGTCCAGTCCTCCGTCTGCTCCAGTGAGTCCCTCAGGATGAAGGATTGCCAAGACGTGCTCCTCCCATGCTGTCCGCTGTGGGGTTCCATCGCCAGATTTCTAGATGGCAAGCTGGTGCTTTGCTGCTATGGAAAGTACCTTCCCCCGTAGGTCGTTGCACCTCTTCCTGATGTTGTCCCTTGTTGTTGGATGCTGTCCCACAGTGTTCTCCCGGTCCACAGTTCTCCACCATAGCTCATCTTCCTTGCTATTGATATTTGCTGTACCTGTGCTCCAAACCGCTGTGGCTTTACCCTGACTATTTCCTCTACCATGACCCGCGAAGCCTCATCAGTGAAACAGGGGTGCCTTTGTAGGGATATGGTTGTTGTGTGGTGTGTGTTGTGCAGTGGGTGTTAAGTGATGTGGTGGGGTGTGGGGCACGTGACGGATGGCTGGGTGTTAGCGGTATGTGTATTTGTATCTGTGATTAGCGTGTCTGTCTCTTGGGTATTTTCACGTTGGAGTGTGTTTTATCGTGCTGTGGGTGGGTGGGTGTGGTGGGTGTATTAGTGTCAGATGTGTGTTTTTGGTATTGGCCAATGTTGTGTTGTATTGTTTTTGGGTGGCCATTCTGACCACGCCGGTGTGTACTACCAATGGCTTACCGCCGTTGAATGTCCGCCATGGTGATTCGTGGCTCATAATGTGAGGGTGTTGTTTTGTTGGCGAGACAGTGTGGCTGTTCGTATCACACTTTACCACTTACCTTTGATCTGGCGGATTTGTGTTTGTGGCAGTATTCTGTCGGTTTAGTGTGTGTGTGTGTCATAATATGGCACATGGATGTTCGCCTCTGCGATGGTATGTTGGCGACCCTCACTGCAGCGGTAAGCAGGATTTACCACCAATGTCATAATTAGGGCCTTTGTTTTTGTAAGATCACACAAATAATGCAACAACTATCGCATAAGGGTGTTGTTTGTCTGATAGGAGATGTGCCAGTATTTCTTTGTACTTTTAATTGATTTTTAAATTTCATTGTGGTAGGTGCCCTCTAGTTTAAGGAGGAACCTAGTTATTTCTTTTGCATTTCATTTTTCATCTTTTGATAGGAAAAAATGCATAATTCAATACCCTTTCCCCATGTTTGTTACATTTACAAAATTCATTAATTTTATTATGTGGCCTAGACTTCCAATGGATCATCTAGCCAGTAGGAGCATTACTATTAGTCATTAGTGCATGAAAGAAATATTTCTGTGGTAAAAGTTTTTAAAACTTCATTTAGGGCAGGGATAGCATTGGATTAAATAAAAAATGTTGGGTATTTTTTGCAATTCTTTTTTTTTGCAAAAAGTGTATATGTAGGGTAATATTTGATACCACAGTTGGATATGTGTTGTTATAAAACATTTAAAGCTCAGTTAAGTTTTGTGTTTTGTATCACTGAATTAATGGCAGTATTTTCTTCAGGGTTACCACCAGCCTATTTTTTCTTGGCAGGGTATGTGTGCGTGTGTATGTGTATGGATATATCCTGTTTCAATGTGGTCCATGGTGACCGGCGCACTCAGGCTGCTGGTGAGCGTGGCAGTAGGAGACCAGACCCAAAATCAGGAAAGGGGTAATTACTGTACCAATATAAGCCCTGTTTGCCATATAATATAGTTTTAGGCATGTGAAAATATGTATGTCACAAGTCAATACAGAAACAAAGTGATGTTTTTCTAAGGTAATATGATGAGTAGCTGTAACAGGCTAAGGACTTCATTACAAGATTGGCGGCAAATGCAGCCTACTGCCACGGTGACGGCCTCCAACATACCGTCACTGTGGCTACAGACCGTCCACCAAATTATGACTGTAGCCGGAATTCCACCAGAAGGCCACCATGTCCCATGATATGGGCTGGGGGTGTTTTGCTGGCAGACGCTGCTGCTGGCAGCAGCACCGTGTCCCGTCTCCTGCCAGAGGACCCTCTGCCAACAGGTAAGTTGGGTTCTCTGACAGGAGAGGGGCTGGGGGTGTTTTGTGTGTGTGTGGGTGTGTGTGTGACTGTGTTTGAATGTGTGCATGCGTATGTAATGCGTGTGTGCATGAATAGGTGTGTGTGTACGTGCATGTTGTGTCGTGTGATTGCGTGTGTGCCTGGATGTATGTTCGTGTGTGTTGCTGTGAGTGTGTATGAATGTATGTATGCATGTGTGTATGGGTGTGAATGTATGTGCGTGTATGTATGTATATGTGGGGGGGGCGGAAGGGTTGGGGAGGGATCTGGGGAGTGGGCGGGGGAGTCCCCTATCAGTGCCAGGGAAGGAATTCCCCGGCACTGATAGTGCCTATCGCCATGGTTTTCGTGGAGGTACAGAAACAACAGAAACCATGGCAGTGGACGGGGTCAAAATTCCATGGCGGTCATTACCGCTGTGGCGGTCGGTGTGATAACTTGGCTGTTTGGCTTTGGCCAAACCGACAAGCAGTATGTACCGCTAATCTGTTGCCAGTACATCCGCCACTATCACACCGATCGCCGAGGTTGTAATGACCCCGTAAGTGCCCAATATCAAGCTTCATTATGTGTAGTCAGGGATCAATAATATAACCATCAATTATCCGAAACAGTATCTACATGATTGGATCATATGGCAACCCCCTCCTCAGGCATGAATTAAAAGCACATCAAAGTATTATCTGAATGGCCTGCCAAATTGATAAAACACAACATTATTCATAGATGCACATGAAACTTCTCGTCCACATTGAGTCCATAAGGAGCATTAGTGTGTAAACTCATTATGTACTTGAATTCTAAACGGTGTACCTTAAGTGTCTGATCCCCTCCTCTCTCCTCCATGGGGATGTGTGCAATGTCGTAGTAAGTTGGTATTCTCAAATCATTGAACGTTGCTGAATGGTAGTGTTTGGCAATTACATAATTGATATCTTAGTGTTGAACTGCTCTACTGTGTTACAATATTCTCTTCTTTAGGGAGCAGGTGGTGCTTCACACATACTTCAAGCAACACTCCTACTTGTTGATATACACCACAAATTGTGAGTTACGTGTGATTCTTTGATTGATTTGAATGACTTTCCTTTTATAACCACAGATCAACTTCATATTCTTACCGATCCTGCAGGTCTTGCAGCTATTTCACCTGATGAAGCCCTTGTTGCCAGAATCTAACCACATTTGTGACTTTATATCAATGAAGTGGCTCTTAACGAGTCCTTGCTTTAAGTCAGAATCAGATTAATTGTATTGTTCTGTTCCTTATTGGTATTCTTATTCATCTCTTTATTTCCATTTGAAGATTCAGCACATCTTACATTTGGCTCTAAGACACCACTCTCAGTGTATTTTCCAGGGTAACCTTTTCAGTAGAACCTTTTCTTAGCAATCTCAAGCTGTTTTTCATCTGAGCAACTATGTCTTGTTCTAAGACATTCACTGTATAGAATAGTCTTGATCAGGGCTTTAGGATGGGAACTTGTACCATGTAACACACTGTTGGTGGCTACTGGCTTTCTGTAAATGGTGGTTTCCAGTTTATTATTCAGTACATATACCCGTACATCGTGGTACCAATCTGAGCGGAGTCAACGTGATATGTGAACTCGAGTGCACACTCATTGTTATTGAGTAAGTTGGAATATTCACTGAACTGTTCCCTTGACCCGTTCCAAATCAGGAACAAGTCCTCTATGTACCTCAGCCAGAAGAGAGTTTTTGTTAGATATGAATCATTCTGTTCATGCCATGCAAATTTTCTCTCCCACCACCCCATGGTGAGGTTGGTGTAGCTTGGAGAGAAAGAAACTCCCATTGCAGTCCCCTGATCCTGTTGAAGCATTTGTCAAGCACATTTCAATAATCGCTATTAACATCTTGGAGTGTTCTGTTTCTCTGATGTTTCTCTGTCTAATAAAGTATTCCACAGATGTCAATCCTACATTGTGTTGGATGGATGTGTACAGGAAGACTATATCGATGGTAAGTAGGAAAAGATTCTCATGCCAATCAATATCAGTGATTGTTCTCTTTAATGTAAGAGTTAGTGTAGTAACTATGAGAGCAAGATACTGGCCCACATACCGTAACATGTTTTCATAAATGGACCCACACCTGGAGTCAATTGGTCTTGCTGGTGGATTAATCAGTGTCTTGAGCATCTTCAGTAAAATGTAAATTGTGGAATCCAGATTGGCACTGTGTAGGAACTGACACTCATCATTGAGCAAGGATTTGTTCAGCCAAGTTTCAAGTTTTCTATCTAAAGCCCTTATCATGTAATTGATGGGATGTTTGTATTGATAACAACAATGTCAATATATGCTGTGATAAGTGTACGCATAACAACAAACTCGATTCACTTTTGTCAAATCCACCCAAGGTGACCTCCTCATCAATCTCATGTCAAAAATACGTGGTCAGGTAAGCTCTGCGACTTAGGCCTGAAATGACTCATTGACAGATTATAGGTGGGCTGACATGTAGCTCGTAGCAAGCAAGCACAACCCAGATCAATCCTTCAGATAGGCAGTGACACCACAATGGTCCTTGGAGATTGGCCCTGAATAAAACACATTTGGCCAGAGGGGTGCTTGTTCCCAAAACTCCATAAAAGTTATATGCCACATGAAGTTAGGAACACTCAGCCAATCAGAACAAGACACACACAACATGCAATGATCATGCCCTTTCCATGCTAGGCATCTGGACATGTTACCTACTGGGACACATTATGTCCACCCAAGGTGCATCTTGGCTAAAAAGTAAATTTTGGAAACCAGATTAGCATTGTATAGGAATTAACACTTCTCATCATTGAGTAAGAATTTGTTAAGCCAAGTTTAAAGTTTCCTATCCAATGTCCTTATCATGTCATTGATGAGATGTTAATATTGATAAAAACAATGTCAATATACGCTATATGTGTACGCATAACAATGAATTTGCATCACTGATGACTAATCCATCCAATGTGATCTCCTCATCAACCCCAATTCAGTGATACGTGGTCAGGCAAACTCTTCGATTTAGGCCTGAAAGAGCAGACTGACAGATTATAGGTTGGGTGACACGTAGCCCATAGCAAACAGGAAAATCACAGATCAATCCCTCAGCTAGGCAGTGACACCACAATGGTCCTAGGAGATTGGCCTTGAATAAAACACATTTTGCCGGAGTGGTAGTTGTTCCCAAAACACTATAAAAGTTAGATACCACATGAAGTTAGGAATACTTAGCCAATCAGAACATACGACACACACAACATACAGTGACCATGCACTCCCCATTCTGGGCATCTGGACATGTTGCCTACTAACCCGCATTATGTCCACACAAGGTCAAGAACCATTTGCATAAATAGAGGCACAAGCTGAAGAAGTCTGCAGTTACAGGGTAAAAGTGTCACATAGATTTTGTTGATGAGTAAAAATGAAATGTCCAAATCATCAGGCATGAAATTATACAAAAGTATGTATCTTGTATATAGGTGAAATAAAACATCGTAGTTCTTCCGTTTACTTCAACCAATGAGAATTTTATTGGTCACATAATAATTCCTCAGATTTCCACCAGAAAATTGATGACTTATACACACAACTCTGCCAACACGTGTTTCGTCTAGGGAATTGACCCCATGACTTCCTCAGGGCTAAAAATATAAAAACAGAACTCAACTTAAGCATGTATATGTATAGTAAATTGGACCCCTCACCACGGTGTCTTTAGGGATGGAAACCAAAAAGAATACATCTCATTCTGTGTGCACTCAGAATAAATAGGGTTATATACAGAGAGAAATGACACGTGATTTTCCACACAAAATATCAAATCATAATAGATTTATCATGAATTACATCTAAAGACTTTGGTGAGCACAAACCTCACACCGTAATTAATTCATTACGAGATACACCCAGGGAATTTGGTGTTCTTAGAACATTACAGAACCATAAGTTCCAACCCAAGAAAAAAAAACACATAAATCAGTAAAAGTCAAAATGATTGTCCAAATTGATAAGTATACATGGACAAGCAAGATGATCCATGGACACACATGTGCTACCTAACCATGTTTCCCACCTGATATGGCAATCCATAATTAGTTAACAATAGGTTTCACTATTCTTAGCAGGCAAGTTTCATTGTGAGCCCCACGTCATATTAACTGAAAAAAACATTAGAAGAAGATTAAGTTAAAGAGTAAAGTGCACGAAAACCATTGTCCAAAACGCATGAGAGAGCGGAAGGTAAAACCACGTAACCAAGGAAACATTATACCGTTAAATAACAAATTAACAGTTATTCGAAAAGTATCTTAAGCGCAAATCCATGATATCTAAAAGCGCATCAGGAATGTGCAAAACGCTGATAGCAGGTGTGTCACCCAACAAACAACCAGCAAATTGACTGTTCTCCCGTGTCCGGGCAGAAATCGAACGTTCAGGGCATCATAGAAATTCAAAAATTAAGAGTTGTTTAAACACTATTAAACAGAGCCACCCTAATCCGTATTGACATTAACTAAGTCTCTCACCTCAAATGTATCCAAAGCGAAACTATTGATTCGGAGTGTTTGGTCAGGAACGTGGTGCGAGTGCGCAGCCCTTCTCTACTTCTGGGTCCTACCTATAAAGAGAACACGGAAATAGAGAAGTGACTACCGTACACAGTATTTCCTCAACCACCATATTGTGTGTGAAAAATATCAACCAATTATATAATTAGTGGAACACTGCTCTCCAATCTGGTAAAGTGTTTTCAAGACAACATGTACACCGTCCTGTTCACATATAATACCAGAAGTGATTGTGTATTAACCAGTGCCCACAAGTATTACAATACACTATTCAAATAAATATAAATGTATAAGAAAATAAAACTGAACCCATATTTTCACATCTTCTGGATCCTGTGTATAGCACACCACAATTATACATTAAAATGTAACTGAAACTGCAAATCATTATGCCTGTTATATCCGCATCCCTCATGCTATACATTTTTGCCTGTAATTTGTTAAATAGTCTAACGTAGATCATGTGTGTGCATGTTCACATTCCATGACTAAATATCAGTCATCAAATAGTCATAAACAATAAAAAATCCCCCTAAATAGTCAGTAGTGGCCCCAAATATTACTATAATAAGGTTAATTCAAGCAACAATTAAAGATATGCTCACAAACATAACAAAGATAGTTTATGGTATGAAATAAAAAAATAATGAATACAAAAAGACAAGTATAATTAACATGCAAATCTGTTATGAATCGTGGTCAAATACTACCTAGAGAAGAACAGATGATTATCCCTGGTTTCAGGCCCCCAAAAAATATTCAAGTTCATTGAGACCGTCCTCCACTGCTTTGAGATGCCTAATCCAAAGCGCCTCGTTTCTTCTAAGGGTAAGTTCCCTGTTGCCACCCCTGGGGTCTTTTTGTACATGTTCAATACCAAAGAATCAAAATGACTTGTTGGTTTCCTGTGCTTGGCACGTCCTCATGTGTGCCACTATCAGATATTTATCATCATCTTGTGAAAGTGCTCTTGCATGCTCACTGATCCTTATCCTTAGGGGACGAATAGTGCTACCAATATAAATATATTGACGTTTACACATTATGATATAATTTACATATGTTGGGTTGCAATTGATAGCTGATTTATTCTCATAATTATGGTTGGTAGTACTGGAAAATTCCCTCTTACCATGACAGGCCCATCTGCACATCCCACAGTGGCCACATTTAAAGAAACCTTTCTTGTGGTCAGAGAGCCAATCCTCCCAAGATTTAGATATTGGGAAACTGGGACTTAGTATGTTCCTCAATGATCTCCCTTTCTGATATGTGATGTCAGGTCTGTTAGAAACAAGGTCTTTAAGAGTAACATCTTGAGATAATAAGTTCCATTGTTTATCCAGTATGCTTTTTAACAAAATGGAAGTTTTAGTATAATCAGTAACCAATCTGACCTTATTGGTCTGCCTCCCCTTTGCAAATGTGTTGGTAGGTTTTAAAGTTTTATCCCTAGGGATACGTAAGACCTTATGTTGCGCTTTCTCAATCATACCCCTCAAATATCCTCTTTGTGCAAAGCGATTACCCATATCTTGAATACATTGTACAAAGTCCTCATTTTTGCTACAGTTACGTCTAGCACGCACCATTTCCCCAAAAGGAATTGATGCGATTTGATATTTAGGGTGAGCACTTGTTGAGTGTAAAATAGAGTTGAAACAGTAGGTTTGCGAAACAATCTGGTACGGATCTTACTCACTTCTATAAACAGTTCCACGTCCAGTAATTCAATATTTGTAGAGCTATATTGATGAGTGAATCTGATGTTCACCTCGCTGGAGCGAAGGTACTCACAAAATCCCTTAACTGCTCCATACTCCCTATCCAAATCATAAAGCAATCATCAATGTATTGACCCCAAAATAAAATGTGTCTGCCACTGAGTGGAACCAGGACCCCAGACCCATTTCTCTTCAAACCAACCCATGAGCAAATTCGCATAGGAAGGAGAAAATCTTGAACTCATTGCCACCCCTTGTTTTTGTCTGTACCAAAAGGGGGGGTATGAGAACAAGATCTTGGGACAGGAAAATCTAGATACCAATCTATCATCACCGATTAATGTCATTAACCTATCGGATATATACCTTTCACCTGATATGACATCATTGTTGGAGAAGGGTTTGAGTTACTGTCCCACTAGTTATGGTGCGATCTGTAAAACGAAGATTGATCTTTTCAAATTTGTGCGTAAACTCAAACGGAAAATTTTTTTTAGTTTGAATCCTTCATGTCACAAGTTAACTGTTGCTTCTATGCAAGAGTTTGAACCATTGATTTCTGCCCAGACGCAGGAGAACAGTCAATTTGCTGGTTGTTTTTTGGGAGACACACCCGCTATCAGTGTTTTGCACAGTCCCTATGCGCTGTTAGATATCATGGATTTGCGCTTACGATACTCTTCAAATAATTGTTCATTTGTTAATCAATGGTATAATGTTACCTGGGTTACGTGGTTTTACCTTCCGCTCTCTCGTGCGTTTTGGACAATGGTTTTTGTGCACTTTACGCTTTAACTTAATCTTCTTCTTCAAATGTTTTTTTCAGTTAATATGATGTGGAGCTCACAATGAACTTGCCTGCTAAGAATAGTGAAACCTGTTGTTAATTAATTATGGATTGCCATATCAGGTGGTAAACATGCTTAGGTAGCACATGTGTGTGCATGGATCATCTTGCTTGTCCATTTATGCTTATCACTTCGGCCCATCATTTTGACTTTTATTGATTTATGTGGGTTTTTTCTTGGGTTGAAACTTATGGTTCTAAGCACACCAAATTCTCTGGGTGTATCTCATAATGAATTAATTACGGTGTAAGGTTTGTGCACACCAAACTCTTTGGATGTAATTCATGATAAATCTATCATGATTTGATATTTTGTGTGGAAAATCATGTAACACTTCTCTGTGTATATAACCCTATCTATTCTGATTGCACACAGAAGGAGATGTATTTTTTTTTGGTTTCCATCCCTAAAGACACAGTGGTAACTGGTACAATTTACTATACAAATACATGCTTGCGTGGAGTTCTGTTTTTATATTTTTAGCCCTGAGGAAGTCATGGGGTCATTTCCCTAGACGAAACACGTGTTGGCAGAGTTGTATGTATGAGTCATCAATTTTCTGGTGGAAATCTGAGGAATTATTATGTGACCAATTAAATTCTCATTGGTTGAAGTAAACGGAAGAACTACGATGTTTGATTTCACCTATATACAAGATACAGACTTTTGTATAATTTTATGCCTGCAGATTTGGACATTTCATTTTTACTCATCAACGAAATCTATGTGACACTTTCACACTATGGGGGTGATTCTGACCGCGGCGGTCCATGACCGCCATGGCGGTGGTCGGCGGTAGTACCGCCAACAGGCTGGCGGTGCTTCCCGGCCGATTCTGACCGCGGCGGTAAAGCCGCGGTCGGAAAAGGGGAGCCGGAGTTTTCCCGCCGGGTTCCCGCCGGCCCAGGGTATCCGCCATGGCGGCGCCGCTTGCAGCACCGCCATGGGGATTCCGACCGCCTTCCCGCCAGCCTGTTTCTGGCGGTGTCCACCGCCAGAACCAGGATGGCGGGAACGGGTGCCGTGGGGCCCCTGGGGGCCCCTGCACTGCCCATGTCACTGGCATGGGCAGTGCAGGGGCCCCCTTACAGGGCCCCACAAAGATTTTCACTGTCTGCTGTGCAGACAGTGAAAATCGCGACGGGTGCCACTGCACCCGTCGCACACCTTCAACTCCGCCGGCTCAATTCCGAGCCGGCTCCATTGTTGAAGGGGCTGTACCGCCGGGCCGGCCGGCCGTCTTCTGGCGGTCGCCCGCCGGCCCCGCGGGAAAGCCAGAATGACCGCCGCGGTCTTTTGACCGCGGAGCGGTCTTTCGGCGGGAACCGCTTGGCGGGCGGCGACCGCCGACCGCCGCGGTCAGAATCACCCCCTATAACTGCAGACTTCTTCACCGTGTGCCTCTATTTATGAAAATTTGTCTGAAAACTTGGTTTCTTCAGAAGAGTGGTATTGGGTGTTCCCCTCATGAGGGCACCACTGTAATATTATGCTTGTTATTTACTGATTGCTGATTTGATCTCTGAGCACCCTTGTTTTTCTCCTCTGTCCAACACCCTATTATATTTTCTAAGGTCAAAACTCACATGCATCATACGGTCAGATTTATGACTATGTGACTAGGCCAGCATTCCTTTCTTAAAAGAATGCATAGAATTGTTTTATGATGCTTCGAGAAATGTATCTAAAGATGCTTAGAACCAATATGCTTTGAGACAGGCACCAGACCCCAACTCTGTACTGTTCTCCTGGCCACTGTGTTAAGTTAAACCAATTGTTCCTGTTTTGTCTAACAGCGCTTGTCTTTCATTGCTTTAAGGTAACTCCACATGCGTGCAACATTTTGGCAAGCCAGATAGGAGAGATTGGTTCTTTGAACCTGACTGCAGCCAAAAGAAGAGAAACCCACTCATTCTGATTCATATCTGTGCAACAAAAGAGGTGAGCAGATGCCGTAATTGATGTAAAGTTCTGCTTAATCTGCGGGGCCCGGCATCAGCTGTACACATTACCAATGCTAACATCCACATCGTGCCATAACAATGCTATGCATAGGATACCCTACATGTCAACTACATATAACTGGATGTGAAAGATCAGAGACTGGGGCAGGTCCAGATTGTTAAGTGTGCTGCTAGTGCCATCAGAGCACCCACAGCCAGTAAAAGGCCTCGCCATTAGAATAGATGTAGACGGAGGCTTGAGTAGGACAAGAAGGTGGCAATTCACTATTTGGCCTAAAACAACACTAGAGGAGATGATGCCGACAAGTCTAATAACTTAATACAATACATGTGACATGCAGGTGGGCCATAGGCCTGGGAGAATGCCCATCTGAAAGACTGGCGCAATGAACAGGAAACAAGATCACAATGTGAATTCATCACAAGGCAGGCATGTCACATCACCAATGCCACAACACAGACACACTAATTGTACCCTATTTAATTGCAGAGGATGATGGATCTCCTGAGGATATGCCTGTCCAGGACTACCCTGATGACATGGATGACAAGCTGACAAACATCGCCCAGCAGACCCTCCAAGATGTCCTTGGAATCCTCCAGACCCCACCTTCTTTCACAAGGAGGTGCTCAGAACATGCAGCCATCCCAGAGGACCCACCCACAACACCAATTGTAAGACCTGCCAGCTCCAATACAGCTGAGGACTCAAACGACACAGAAACCAGCTGTGAGAAAACTGTAGGGAGCTGGCCAAGGAGGTGTGGGTGGGGATGCAAAATATGGCAGCCAGCCTAGAGGGGGTGCGATCATGCATGATGTAATCTGCAGATCAGGCAGCAGCCATGCAAGCCCTAACATCCATCCTGCAAAGACTACAACAAATTGTCAAGGATTTCACCACTGCAGTAAGGGAGTTGCCACAACACCTCACACCCCAAACCTTCCACTGCATGCACAAATGCAATCATGACCCCCTCAGGGCCGACCTGGCTGCCTACCATCAAGATGTGGCTTCTATTCTTAAGAATCAGCAGATCCTCCTTGCAGCAGTACTGCCCTTAAGACCTTCACAGGTAGCAGCGACCGGGATGTCTGACTCCACGTCTTCTCACACTGAGGTGTGTGTTGCCCCTTCACAACCACCACCAAGAACAGAGGAGGCAACACACACATCAGAAGAAGAAGACATGGAACAGGTCATATTCACACGGAAAAGTACCCCGAAACACTAGTCCCTGCCACATGGCCAACTATTACCAAGGTCCAGCGCTTTGTAACATGCCAGTCTTACAACAACTGTACTCAATGACTGTTCTGCAAACCACTGTTTATCTTGTCATCCTGCCCAGTAATTGTCTCTCACTTACTCATTGGCAAATCCTGTCCCTCTGCACTGTCTGACACATCACCCCAGCATGTCAAATGCATTTTCCTTTACTACTTGTGTAGGATCACAATGGAAGATGTCACTATAAAGGACTCACAATCATTGACAATGTACATATAGCACTACAGCACTTTTCAATAAATAGCACTTCCACAACCACTTTGTCTCTGTGTAATGTGACACATCAACTGTGCAGTAGATAACTGAAATGTGCCTCCTGTCAAATTACGTACCTTGTCAATACAACTGTCCTGAAATTATGTAGTCTGATACCATGGCCTGGATTGATCATACTCTGCCCTTCCTGAGGGTAATATCGGATGAAAAGAGAATCCATACACCATCATGCTGTGTTGGACAGAATAATTTTTCCTCAAGGGATATCTAAGCCATCAAATAGTGGCAGAAAAATGTTGTCACCATGCAATACTATCACATATAACAGTGCCCACAAATCTAAGCAAACACTCAAAAAACTGCATGAATGAAGGTGTCTAAGTTTCCATCCAAATAAGTAATAATGCTGAACAGTGTCACAAATGATGTCTGTGAGCCATGAAGACGATACTACAAGAGTGCTCATGACCACTCACCTTATAAGGGTTACCTTGAACATCATACTGCAGACAGACATAAAACAGTTCCCCCAATACCAAATCTGGAAGCCATGTTTGTGACTTTGAAAACATACTTATTGAAAAAAATATGTTGGGATCCATTTTAACTGTGATTGGTGGTTGCAATGAATGGTGGAATCTTTGCAAGGTAGCTCTGGGGTAGCTGCCAATCTTACAGCTCAGTTGGGATTTGTTCATAGCATAGGACACAAATGTAATAGAACAAAATTCATGTACACTTATGGCAAGGCCCTGATCAACAAGCATTTAACACATACTGTGAAGGGTTCACTATATATTTATTAAACGGTATTAACAGAAGAGGAAACTCGGGGAAATGTTTTACCTACCCTAATCTACCCTAACTACTCATTACCCACAAATGTCCCTAACTAACCTAAGCTAAACTTACTTATCACATGTAACGAAACGTGGGGGTGTGGCCACGAAGCCAAAGATGGCGCACGCTTGATCCGTCTACTCCGGAGGGGCCTAAACTTCTCCTGTTATCCTGGGCCCCCCCCCCGGGGCAAATTGACAGGGAGCGAGTGCGGGGACCCGTGTGGGTGACCCGAGCACCAGTGGAGCCCAGAGCGAGCCTGGCGGAGCCCGTCGGAGACGGCCGGCGAGCCCCACGGCCTGGGGCCTGTCGCCGCGTTAATGCCGGGAACCGGACTGAGCGAGTGAGCGGGCACGCGGCTGGGCGTGGGACCGCACGCCGTTTGAGGGGGAGCCAGCCGACCGCGGATGGGGAGACGGGGGCACCCCCCCTCCTGCCTGGGGGTTGCTGCAGGGCTGATCGTGGAAAGCCTTGTGTTTCCGAGTCCGCGGAGGACGGTGTGACGGCGACCGGGGGTGCGTGCGGCCCTCCGTCCCCATCCTCGCAAGTAAAGAGAAGCAACAAGAACGGGGGCCCGGCTGCCGGGAGCCTTGCTGTGGCGCCGACCCTGCATGCGGCACGGTGTGTCTGGCGGAAGGGGCCTCTGGTGTAGCGGACACCCACTTTGAACACCGGCACACACCTGCGGAACGGGCCGGGCCCCGGGAGGGCCACCCTGAGGGAGGAAACTACCAGACCCTCGGCCGAGCGAGATCGGATAGAGGGGCCACCTGTTGGATGGTCGTGCCCGTGGTGGCCTACTGCGTGAACGGAGCGCTGGCCCCTGAGCTTGGGACTAGCATGGTGGGCCCCGGGCCACAGAGCATGAAGGATCGCCCGGCTGCATCTGGGGAGATGGGAATCCCGGGGTGACCCCGACTGGGGCATGCCAATCGAGGAACTGAGTATCGGCGGACGGCCGATGGCCCGGGGGTAAGGCACAGCGACGCGGCGCTTTGCGGCACCTCCTTAAGAGTGGATGAACTGCCTAGCAGGGCTCGCCTGCCGAAACAGGATGGGAGCGGTCCGCGGTACCCCGCGCGGTGGCCCACCACGGGGGATGGTCGATAGTGGGCGCCTTGCCTGACCGGACCGGTCCGGCCCCTGAAGTGACGACTACTGTGATCGAACTGGTGTGGTGCCTCGTGTCCTGGTGCAACGCGCCCCGAGTCCACGGAGACCCAGAGCGAGAAAGCACGGGTCTCTGGTGCTGATGGGATTCTACCTGGCGGCCCATGCGGGCTTTGAACTGCGCTTGAGACGGAAGTTCTAGATGGGGGATCCCCTGAGCTAACGTACCGTGGTCAGATTCGCCACTGGGGGGGACGATCTCCTACGCAATCGATGTCCCCTAAGAACCGCCACAGGGCTAAAGTCATGGACGGCACAGCGACCCCCGGGCGCAGGGGGGGGGACGTGCAGGGTCCACTGCAGGTCGATGTACAGGACACCCTGGACAAAATATTAGGTGCGATAGAAGACACTAAGTTAACACTGCAACACGACATCAATCAGGTCGCGGTCGAACTGGGCCTCTTGAGGGCTGACCATCACAAATTATCGGACAGAGTCAAAGAGACAAAAACCACACTGGCCGACATCGCACCAAAACAAAAAGACCTGCAGGCCGAAATGTCGCATCTCAGAGATAGAGTGATGCGACTAGAGCGAAGAGCTGAGGACGCAGAGGGGAGAAGCCGGCGGAATAACGTGTGAGTGGTGGGCCTCCCGGAGGGGGCAGAAGGATCAAATATGGTGGAATTCCTGAAAAATGGTTGAGCACAGTGGTGGCACCGGGCCGGCTGACTTCATTCTACACTCTGGAAAGAGCACACCGCATGCCTGCGAGGCCCCTGGCGCCGGGCAGGCCCCCCCGAGTGGTGATCGCAAGATTACTGCACTATAGAGACAGGGACATCTTGCTACAAAGGGCGCGAGAAGAGGGCCCATTTAAGGTAGCAAATGGCGAAGTCACGCTGTTCCCGGACTTTACAGTAGAGGTACAGAGTAAGCGTGCCTCATACATGGCAGTTAAAAGGGCTCTAAGGGACGAAGGTATACAATATTCGTTGCTCTACCCGGCTAAGCTGAAAGTAATGCTTGACAGTAAAACAACATTTCTTCAATCCCCGGAGGAGGCATGGGAATGGCTGGAAGCTCATGGGACCCAGACAGAGCGGCTCGGGAGGGGGGGCCCGACCGGGGGTGGACCGCGCCGGCCCCCCAGGGGAAGACGGACCCGAAGTCGCCCACGCTTGGCGCCATCCCGGAACCAAAAAGAAAGTGGCAGAAGAGCAGCACTGGAGGCAGCGGCCCGTGTGAACGGAGAGGGGACCCCCCGGGAGGACTCTGGCGGTGAATCTGACGAGACTGTGATGTCATCGGCGGGGGGCTCGAGCAGCTCGGTGCAGGCCCCGGTAGTGACCCCACAAACTGCAGATGACCTCTGAGGCCCAGAGGCTTACCGGACACCCTGGGGCGGGCGCAAATGGTGCACTAGTGGCCCCTCCGTGCAGGGCCACCCCCTACTGGAATCTCGCCTGTACAGGTGGACTGGCGAGAACTGCAACTAAAAGATGAAACATGCTGCACTGTTGCACAGGTGTTTTTTCTGTTTTTGGGCAGCCTACTGTTTGAGATGTGCCCTGGAGGGGGGGAGTTGGGATAAGCAGTTACAAGTTAGGATGGTGTACTGCCATTTGATAAAGTTTGTTTTGACCAATGACTTTGTGTTTCACCACTGCGCATATTAGTTGCTCAATGTTCACATTGTATGTTTTGTTCAGTTTAGCCGCCTATCGGCTTTGACATTGCATTAGCCATTACTTTCTGTATTCAGTTTAGCCGCCTATGGGCTTTGACATTGCATTAGTCATTACATTCTGTATTCTGCCTATTGGCTTTGACATGCTGTATCCAGTCTAGCCGCCTATTGGCTTTGACATTGCATGCCTATTGACTTTGACATGATGTATTCAGTTTAGCTGCCTATTGACTTTGACATGCTATTAGATATTCTGCCTATTGGCTTTGACATGATATCATATATTACATTTTGTATTCAGCTCCGCTGCCTATTGGCTTTGACATGATATCATACATTGCATTTTATATTCAGCTCAGCTGCCTATTGGCTTTGACATGATATTATACATTGCATTTTGTATTCAGCTCAGCTGCCTATGGGCTTTGACATGATATAAGACATTGCATTTTGTATTCAGCTTAGATGCTTATTGGCTTTGACATGACACTAGACATTGCATTTGATATTTAGGTTAGCTGCCCATTGCCTTTAACGTGGAGTTAGACATTGCAGTTGAGAATCCAAGCTGTATTTTTCCAAGCTGTGTTTTTGCACCAGAGAACCAAGATGTTTTTCTCACAGTAGACTAGACATGATAAGAGAGAGTACATGGGTGTTGTTTTTCTTCGCTTGAGCTTGGGAACAGGAGTAGTCTTGGAGACCTGGCCAGTCTCCAAAAGGCTTGCTCAGTTTCCCAGGTCTGAGAGGAGGGGGCACACCGTTGTAACAAATGTAACAGGCTGCAGAGAGTCAGATTCGAATCTGCTGGACCTCGTGCTGGAGCTTGGCGCCAGCTGCCAGCAATCCCGTGTGGGTAGATGAATCTCTTTCTCGCAGCTGACAAGGGGTCATCAGCTTGCAGACCTTAGAAAGATGAAGCTGTAAATAGTTTCCCACACGGTGAAGTATTTGTTTTGCTTTGCATTCAATATCTTATAAATATAACCTGCTGTGTATATTGCAAACTGATATATTTTGTTTGATTAACGCGGGCTTGAAAGCTACTAATTCGTCATACATAAAAATTGTGGTTGGGGAAGAATTAACAACAATAAAAGTCTTCTTTGACCTCAGAAGTGCATTTCTGGTGTGTTATGTTAGTGCTTAGAAACTAGCTAAGAGGAAAGCACTACAGATGGCAAGGGGTGGTGAATGGTTGCGTAACAACAGTGCTTCACTAATGACCAGGGGACAGCAGACGGTAAGAGTAGCAAAGAGTAGCCAATGTAAATTTAAAAATCACCAACATGGCAGAATACAATTTCTTAACGTGGAACGTTAGAGGGATGGGGTCACCGGCCAAGCAACACAAAATACTGGCTTATTTAAAAAGGAGGAATATACAGGTAGCAATGCTACAGGAGACCCACCTGGCGGCTGGTGAACCTGAGAGATTGAGACGTAGGTGGAGGGGGCGGGTGTTCGCAACAGAGTACTCAGCGTACGCAAGGGGAGTAATGATCTGGATCCGTGCAGGGGTTCTCCTAGAGATAGAAGTTTCCAACATAGATCGTGAGGGGAGGTTCATGATTCTGGAGGGAAGGCTATACGGCACACCGATTGTCCTATGCTGCATGTATGCCCCAAATCAAGACCAGATCGCCTTTTTGACGAAATTATCGAGCCACCTCACCAGCCAGAGGAGAGGAGAGCTTTTGGTTGGAGGGGACTTCAATAGTATATTAGATGTAGACTTGGATAGATCCTCCCCCCCCACTGCAGGGTGCAATGTCAAGTAAGATAGCTGGGAAACTTAGTGAATGGATGAGCTACTGGGGGCTGGTGGATATATGGCGGGAACAACACCTACACGACAGGGATTACTCATATTATTCGGGCCTTCACCGACTCCACACCAGAATCGACAGGGTGGCGTGTACGGCAGACCTTGCACGTGGGATGGTTCACTCAGAATATCTGGGCCGTACACTGTCCGACCACAGCCCTCTATTGGTAACATGGATGGCAGCAGAGATTAGGCCCCCCATTCCGGCCTGGAGATTGTCCCCTACAGCACTTGAGGACCCAGCATATAGAGACGCCCTGAGACAGCACCTGACTGACCATATTCAATTTAACAGTGGATCCACCACCTCTAGATCTACGGAATGGGAGGCCCTCAAGGTGGTGACAAGGGGTTTTTGTCTTGGACAATCAGCCGGAGTGAGACGCACACTTGAAAGGGAGCTGACTATGCTAGAGAAGATAATACATGAGGGAGAACTTACTCAGGGGGCTGGCACACTAGTAAATGAGAAATATAATCAGGCAAAGAGGGACCATTCCCAGATCGAAGAACAACTCAGATGCCACAGCACACAAAAATACTTTGCCTCCCTACAATCTGAAGAGGGTAGGTCTGGGAAAATGTTAGCCTGGTTGGTGAGGCCGGGTGGAGAGGCCGAGCCCATCACAAATGTGCTGGATAAGGAAGGGTCATGCAGAAGTAGACCAGGCCCTGTAAATGATGCATTCAAGGAATATTACACCTTTTTATATGGAAAACCGTCTGAAATCAGTACGGAGGTCTTTGATAATTACCTACAACATATACCTATAACGAGCCTGATGGCCGGAGACAGGGATAGGCTGGGGGGCCCAGTGACGGTGGCGGAGGTCAGTGAAGCTATAGCTCAATTAGCCTCAGGGAAGACCCCGGGAACAGACGGCCTCCCCATGGACTTTTATAAAAAATTTGAGAAGCAACTGACCCCCCAGTTGGTAGAGATGTATACAGAATCGCTACAGAATGGGATAATGCCATGCACCATGAGAGAGGCAATGGTAGTCCCACTCCCTAAGACAAAATCTAGGCAACCTTCGGTGACTGACTTCCGCCCCCTGTCAATGCTAAACAGTGATTTTAAAATACTAAGCAAGATCTTGGCCAACCGTTTACTCCCTCTTGTACCAACTCTGGTACATGTAGATCAGAATGGTTTTGTCCCGAATCGCAGCACCTCCTTAAACCTGAGACGTCTCTTTGCGGTCCTGAATATGCCTAGCGACACGAAACCTGCAGCAGGGGTGTTGCTCACGGTGGATTTTGAGAAGGCATTTGACTCGATCAGATGGGACTACTTGAGAGCAGTGATGCTCCGTATGGGAATGGGTGAAGATTGGGTCAAATGGGTGGACTTGTTGTACACGTCACCGCTGGCAAGAGTGAGAACAGGTAAAACAGTGTCCGGAACTTACCCAATTCACAGGGGAACCAGACAAGGTTGCCCATTGTCCCCACTGTTATTCGCCCTGGCCATCGAGCCGCTGGCGTCCCAGATGCGGCAGGAGGGCGTGGGTAGAGGAGTGGAATGGGGACACCAAGAACATATCATCTCGCTATATGCTGATGATATACTTGTCTACCTTAGGGACGGAGAGAAGGATCTCCCATGGGCGCTGGGAGTGCTGGAGAACTATGGGAACATATCTGGACTTTGCCTCAACCGTAGCAAGACATGCGTGTTTCCTATGGCTCCGGGCGGCGAACGCCCGACAACATGCCCTGGGGATATGATTTGGGCCCCTCGAACCTTTAAGTACTTGGGCATACAGGTGTTTCACGACAGGGCAGACTTGCGCGAGGGTAACCTGGGCAGAGCTCTACGATCTCTAAAGTCCTCGGTGGGGTTCTGGCGATCGCTGAAATTGACGATAATGGCCAGAGTAGCATTGTCCAAAATGGTCATGCTGCCCCGGCTTCTATACTACTTCGCTAACCTGCCCCTTCTGATTCCAACAGCGTGGTTTCGTGAACTAAACACCCTACTCAGAGAACTTATATGGGATGATGGTCGTAGACGCACCTCGCTCCAGATACTATGCAGACCAACTAACAAGGGGGGTCTAGGAGTGCCAGATTTTGAAGCCTACTACCTGGCATCCCAGCTGCAATGGGTTGCCGGGTGGCTCATAGATAAGGGTCACCTGGAGAGGTACACCGACCAAGTAGTGGAGGACATAAATCAGTTCATTGCTCGAATGACAAATAGGAAGCTTAATCCCCACATGCACAGCCCGATGACAAAAGTGGCGTCAGCATGTTGGAAGAGGTGCGTGAAAAGGGATGGCACTGTCCCCCCGTACTCTCCGGCCCTACCCCTGGCGGTACTTACGATCGAGGCTGGTGAGAGGAACCTGGGAGGCATGAGCCTCGGAACCTGGAGGAGAGCAGGAATAGAAACGGTGGGAGACCTGTTTCAGGAGGGAGTGTTGAGGTCTTTCACTAATCTTGTTGACAGTGGAGTCTCCCCGGGTCAGTTCCTTATGTATCATAAACTGATACATGTGCTGAAAACGCACTGGATCACGGTCAACGCGGAACCAGCCACCCACAGGGTGCTGCATCTCCTATTGACATCAGGAGATGAGTCCCATCTGATATCTAAATTATACCGAGTTCAAGTTGAGGATGCACTAGATTCCCTGCGGCCACTGAGAGAGAGATGGGGGAGGACAGTCGGTAGGGAACCGTCAGATGCGGAATGGAACAGAGCTTTGGCTTACCCCCGGACCGTCGCTCGCAGCACGCGACTGAGAAATATACAATATAATTACCTCCACAGAACGTACCTCACCCCACATCGGCTAACAGTAATCTATGGGGGAGTTCCTAGGTTGTGCCCCAGATGTAAAAATGTAGACGCAAATTTTGACCACATGGTATGGACCTGTCCAGAGATCCAACTGGGGTGGGAAGAGGTGATGTCCGACCTATCGAGACTCCTTAATATGAACCTGACTCCGACCCCTGACAGATGTTTGATGGGCTTTGGGGATGGGTTGCCGCGGGGAAGAGTGGAGACCCGATTTCTGAGTCTGGCACTGGTATTATATAGGAGACAGATCACAAAGAACTGGAAGGCACAGTTTCCCCCCCCCCCGGGTTGGGTGGAGACAAGACGTTACAACATGGGCTAGAGCCGAACTCCAGGTCCTGAAGAGCGAGGAGGGGAGGGGACTGCGTCGCCACCCTATAGCACAGAAATGGGAAGTAGCAATGACAAGCTGTGACAATATATTGAGAACAGCGGACGCAGACACACCAACAGGAGTGGAGACTGGATAAACATAGGAAGGGAGGAGATGTTGCCTCGCCCTCTAGGACATGATAAGGGAAGACACGATAAGGCTGAGATTGAACAAAAGGCGGACAACAGGGGACAGAGCCCAGGACATTGAGTAACAGACAGGTTGGACCCGGTAGACGCCCCACCCACCTGAAACCAGACAAGTCTATGAGTAATGACACCATACATACTGGAAAAGCCAAGAAATGGCATCCCCCTGCATTAGCAGCCTCCACCCCCTACATTGCCATCGTGTTTAAGTTTAAGTTGATTAATGTTTGAAACGAGTTAAAGGTGTTGTATAATAGCTAGGAAAACATGACTCTGCTACACCAGGCCAATTGGGCAACCCATACGAGAAGAAGCGCCACTGATGTTCTATTCTTGCATAAGTTTAAAGTATAAAGGTTATTGAATAATTAATGAAGTAGAACATTCAAACAATGTAGACAGTAGTGATATTAACACTGTTATGCACTAACACGAAGCAAACAAGATGGTGCTGTAAACATAATACTGTTTATTAAATAATAAAATGTTAATAAAAAAATATAAAAAATAAAAAAAATCACATGTAACGAAACGTTCTAAACCTCAACCCCCCACCCCTCTTATGGACGGGACACATGGAGGACAACAGATACTAACCTAAACACATACTATCCTATACTAAACAAATATATATTTTTTTGTATTTTTTTATATTTTTTAATGTTTTTGTTTTTTTGTAAACACACAAGAACCCAGACATAGCCCGTTACAACCCACCCACCCACACACTCAAAAAGAAAAAATTGAAATAATCAGGACCCCCCACCCACTAACACTAACTAAACTAACAGCCCATACTAACCTAACACTAAGCCCCCTAAGCCCACTAAGTATAAGAACAAGAAAAGAGGAAGGAGGGGAGGGAATCATGTCCATTTAAAAAGTCTAGAGGTTGGCCCTCCGGAGGGTCCTCTTTATGAACCGCACACGCCTGTTCATATGGTGAACATCCCGGCTCAGGTGACTAATTTTACGTAGGACACGGTCCATTTTGCGTTGCATGTCCTAAAAAGCTGCAGGGTCAACTGTAGCAGCTGGGGCGGTCTGAGTACCAGCTGAGGACTTGTGTGGGTGTGTATAGTCAATGCCTGTGGGCTGCCCTGAAGGTGGTCCACTGCTAGGGCCTGGAGCACTTGCAGATGTTGTTGGGACAACAGTCCCAGCTGTGGGTGGCCCCACCTGGGTGGAAGAGTGTGATGCTATTAATTGTATTTGACCAATGACTTTGTGTTTCACCACTGCGCATATTAGTTGCTCAGTGCTCACTAGTAGCACATTATGGGGGTCATTCCAATATTGGCGGGCGCCGCCCGCCAAGCTGAAACCGCCAATTGGCCGCTCCGCTGTCAAAAGACCGCGGAGGCCATTCTGGCTTTCCCGCTGGGCCGGCGGGTTCCCACCAAGGGAGCGCCCGCCGGCCCAGCGGGAAAGGCCCTGCAACCCAGAAGCCGGCTCCAAATGGAGCCGGCGGTGTTGCAGGGGTGCGACGGGTGCAGTTGCTGGGGCCCTGTTAGGGGGCATGGGCAGTGCAGGGGCCCCCAGGGGCCCCACGACTCCCGTTCCCGCCATCCTGTTCCTGGCGGTAAAAACCACCAGAAAGAGGGTGGCGGGAAGGGGGTCGGAATCTCCATGGCGGCGCTGCTTGCAGCGCCGCCATGGAGATTCAGCCCAGACAGGGGAAATCCGGCAGTAAACCGCTGGATCCCCTTTTCTGACCGCGGCTTTACCGCCGCGGTCAGAATGGGCAGGGAAGCACCTCCAGCCTGTTGGCGGTGCTTCCGTGGTCATCCACCCTGGCGGTCGATGACCGCCAGGGTTGGAATGACCCCCTATATGTTTTGTTCAGTTTAGCCGCCTATTGGCTTTGACATGGCATTAGCCATTACTTTCTGTATTCAGTTTAGCCGCCTATTGGCTTTGACATTGCATTAGCCATTACATTCTGTATTCTGCCTATTGGCTTTGACATGCTGTATTCAGTTTAGCTGCCTATTGGCTTAGACATATTAGACATTACATTTTGTATTCAGCTCAGCTGCCTATTGGCTTTGACATGACATTAGACATTACATTTGATATTTAGGTTAGATGCCTATTGGCTTTAACGTGGAGTTAGACATTGCAGTTGAAACATTGCAGATGTCTGTATTCTTCCAAGCTGTGTTTTTCCACAAGATAAACCAAGCTGTTTTCTTCACACCAGACTAGACCTGATAAGAGAGAGTACTTTTTGGTATTTTCCTTTCTGCTCAGGCTTGGGAAGAGGAGAAGTCTAGGAGATATGGCCAGTCTCCAAAGGCTTGCATAGTTTTCCCGAGTCTGAGAGGAGGGGGCACGCTTTTGTAAGGATGACTCGGGGCTACAGTGAGTTAGATTAAAATCTGCTTGACTTCAGGCTGGAACTAGGCGCTAGTTGCCAGTCTCCCGTGTGGGTAGATAATCTCTTTCTCGCAGTTGACCGGAGTCATCAACTTGCAGACCCCAGAAAGATGAAGCTGAAGAAAGGTCCTACTTGCTCATACGGTGATGAATTTTAATTTTTATGCTTTGCTACCATAATCATATAACATATATGCTGTGTACATTGCAACTGAGAAGTACTGTGATATATTTTGTTTTCTTGCTGCGACTACTTTTGTGCTTGAAATCTATTAATTTGTCTCTCAAGAACTTGTGGGTGGGGAAGAATTAACAACAATAAAGGTCTTCTTTGAACTCAGAAGTGCATTCCAGAGAGGTTCTGTAAGCTGCGATAGGAGATAAGTAGGAAGGCAGAACAAAGTGGTGGTTGTGCTGGTGGTGGCTGTGGTGGCCAAAGTAGGGCCACCCTGTGGGAAAGCCCTCCATGCTCCGGAGGCCCGTTTGTTCCTGTATCTTCGGGCCATCCATTTGAACCCCGACTCTACGAGCAGGATATGCTGGTAACGCATCGCCCGCCTCTGGAACTCACGGACCTGGATGGGTGTCATATTAGCAGATGTGAAGACAAAGGCAAAAAATTACATTAGGAACTGCATTGTGTGAAATGGTACAAGAAGTAAATCAGACAGTACATCTACTGTACTTGTAACAGCTCCTATCATCATACAGATCATTGAATGTCCCTGAGGAAGTACATGGCAGGCCAGCCTACAAAGGTAGTCTTACACATAGCACATCCAAACCCTACAAGATGGGTAACAGCTGGCATTAATTTGGCATCAGAGTTCTGAGAGTTGTCAGCTAACAATCATGCAGCACATCCTCCACCAATCCCAGGGCTACAAATGTCAGTGTACGGGATGGAAATCTAGGGCCACATGATCTCCAAGTTGTAAATGGACTTGCTAGTATAGTACTCATGTGATATACCTGAGTGCGTATACTAGGTTCCGACCAAACATTCACAAATTTACATGTCTGTGTAACATACTTGTATCATCAGTCCTAGGTACACTATTCATAAACCCATGCCTGTGTTTGAGGGTGGGGGGTGGAGAAACAACTAACAATTTCAAACAACATGGACACCCAGGAAGCTTAGGAAAGCTGGACATGTGTTTGGCTCTACACACACACCACAGGTAAGGTGTATCTACAAATAGGAGACAGCAAACCCTTGAGCAATCGCAGCACCACACTTGTCTGGAAATGCAGACCTTTGTCCACATCATATACTTCCAGAAAGGCATGACTTACAACAGACACAGAGTTGCAAGAATACCTGGCCATGATTTGCATGCACACCTAGGCCATTGCACTCAAGTGCCACATACTTGTAGCACTACGTGTGGAGCTACATACTGCTAGGAAGTTTACCCTACAGTTTCATAACTACTTTGGTGAATAGGGAAGCAGACGTCTGTGGGTAAGCATTTAGCAGCCCCATTCTGGGAGAATGTGGGTCTGACAGGCAGACTAAGGGGGTCATTCCGACCCCGGCGGGCGGCGGAAGCCGGCCGCCTGGCGGGAACCGCCAAAAGACCGTACCGCGGTCAAATAACCGCGGCGGTCATTCTGACTTTCCCGCTGGGCCGGCGGGCGACCGCCAGAAGGCCGCCCGCCGACCCAGCTGGAAAGCCCCTTCAACAATGAAGCCGGCTCCGAATGGAGCCGGCGGAGTTGAAGGGGTGCGACGGGTGCAGTGGCACCCGCCGCGATTTTCAGTGTCTGCTTTGCAGACACTGAAAATCATTATGGGGCCCTGTGAGGGGGCCCCTGCACTGCCCATGCCAGTGGCATGGGCAGTGCAGGGGCCCCCAGGGGCCCCACGACACCCGTTCCCGCCATCCTGTTCCTGGCGGTATTTACCGCCAGGACCAGGATGGCGGGAAGGGGGTCGGAATCCCCATGGCGGTGCTGCAAGCAGCGCCGCCATGGCGGATTCCTTGGGCCAGGGGTAAACCTGCGGGAAACCGCCGGTTGCCCTTTTCTGACCGCAGCTTTATCGCCGCGGTCAGAATGGCCCAGGAAGCACCGCCAGCCTGTTGGCGGTGCTTCCGCGGTCCCCGGCCCTGGTGGACATGGACCGCCAGGGTCAGAATGACCCCCTAAATCTGAGATTAGATCCAGTGCAACTCTTGTTGATACTAGTGTTATCCACATGACACCCCAGATCACATTGTGGGGCCTACAGGAATGACTTAGAATCCCTAGATAAGACAAAAGGATAAGCATTGGCAAAGTCCAAAATGCTTAGAAAATTAAATCCCCCTCATGGAACAAGACAAATGATGGGCCAGCGCATACTACCTTGCTATGTGTTCAACACACAGGAGTCCATCACACATCACCAGCAAACATAACACATAACAGACATATCAACACTTACTGGAGTTGTCGAGGTCCTCAAATGAAGCCACCTCGCCCACAGTGTAGGGTGTCGGTTGTAGGAGGCTGGACTGGCTTGTAGTGGGTACCAACGGGTACTTACACTTTGCACCAGGCCCAGGTATCCCTTATTACTGTAGAGGGGTGTCTAGCAGCTTAGGCTGATAGAAAAGGTAGCTTAGCAGAGCAGCTTAGGCTGAACTAGGAGACGAGTGAAGCTCCTACAGTACCACTAGTGTCATATGCACAATATCATAAGAAAACACAATACACAGATATACTAAAAATAAAGGTACTTTATTTTTATGACAATATGCCAAAGTATCTCAGTGAGTACCCTCAGTATGAGGATATTAAATATACACAAGATATATGTACACAATACCAAAATATGCAGTAATAGCAATAGAAAACAGTGCAAACAATGTATAGTCACAATAGAATGCAATGGGGGCACATAGGGATAGGGGCAACACAAACCATATACTCTAGAAGTGGAATGCGAACCACGAATGGACCCCAAACCTATGTGACCTTGTAGAGGGTCGCTGGGACTGTAAGAAAACAGTGAGGGTTAGAAAAATAGCCCACCCAAGACCCTGAAAAGTGGGTGCAAAGTGCACCTAAGTTCCCCAGAGAGCACAGAAGTCGTGATAGGGGAATTCTGCAAGGAAGACCACCACCAGCAATGCAACAACAATGGATTGCCTGACGAGAGTACCTGTGGAACAAGGGGACCAAGTCCAAGAGTCACGATCACGTCGGGAGTGGGCAGATGCCCAGGAAATGCCAGCTGTGGGTGCAAAGAAGCTGCCACCGGACGGTAGAAGCTGTGGATTCTGCAAGAACGACAAGGGCTAGAAACTTTCCCTTTGAAGGATGGATGTCCCACGTTGTGAAGAGTCGTGCAGAGGTGTTTCTATGCAGAAAGACCACAAACAAGCCTTGTTAGCTGCAAGGGTCGCGGTTAGGGTTTTTGGATGCTGCTGTTGCTCAGGAGGGACCAGGATGTCGCCAATTGCGCGAGGAGACAGAGGAGGCGTCCAGAAAGACAAAGAGCGCACTCAGAGGCAAGCAGAACCCGCAGAAGTGCCAGAACAGGCACTACAAAGTGGAGTGAACCGGAGCTCACCCGAAGTCACAAAGGAGGGTTCCACGACACCGGAGGACAACTCAGGAGGTTGTGCACTGCAGGTTAGAGTGCCGGGGACCCAGGCTTGGCTGTGCACGAAAGGAAATCCTGGAAGAGTGCACAGGAGCCGGAGTAGCTGCAAAACACGCGGTTCCCAGCAATGCAGTCTAGCGTGGGGAGGCAAGGACTTACCTCCACCAAACTTGGACTGAAGAGTCACTGGACTGTGGGAGTCACTTGAACAGAGTTGCTGAGTTCAAGGGACCTTGCTCGTCGTGCTGAGAGGAGACCCAGAGGACCGGTGATGCAGTTCTTTGGTGCCTGCGGTTGCATGGGGAGGATTCCGTCGACCCACGGGAGATTTCTTCGGAGCTTCTAGTGCAGAGAGGAGGCAGAGTACCCCCACAGCATGCACCACCAGGAAAACAGTCGAGAAGGCGGCCGGATCAGCGTTACAAGGTCACAGTAGTCGTCTTTGCTACTTTGTTGCAGTTTTGCAGGCTTCCAGAGCAGTCAGCGGTCGATTCCGTGGCAGAATGTGAAGAGAGAGATGCAGAGGAACTCTGATGAGCTCTTGCATTCGTTATCTAAAGAATTCCCCAAAGCAGAGACCCTAAATAGCCAGAAAAGGAGGTTTGGCTACTTAGGAGAGAGGATAGGCTATCAACACCTGGAGGAGCCTATCAGAAGGAATCTCTGACGTCACCTGCTGGCACTGGCCACTCAGAGCAGTCCAGTGTGCCAGCAGCACCTCTGTTTCCAAGATGGCAGAGGTCTGGAGCACACTGGAGGAGCTCTGAGCACCTCCCAGGGGAGGTGCAGGTCAGGGGAGTGGTCACTCCCCTTTCCTTTGTCCAGTTTTGCGCCAGAGCAGGGCTGGGGGATCCCTGAACCGGTGTAGACTGGCTTATGCAGAAATGGGCACCATCTGTGCCCATGAAAGCATTTCCAGAGGCTGGGGGAGGCTACTCCTCCCCAGCCCTAACACCTTTTTCCAAAGGGAGAGGGTGTAACACCCTCTCTCTGAGGAAGTCCTTTGTTTTGCCTTCCTGGGCCAAGCCTGGCTGGACCCCAGGAGGGCAGAAACCTGTCTGAGGGGTTGGCAGTAGCAGCAGCTGCAGTGAAACCCGGGGAAAGGTAGTTTGGCAGTACCCGGGTCTGTGCTAGAGACTCAGGGGATCATGGAATTGTCTCCCCAATGCCAGAATGGCATTGGGTTGACAATTCCATGATCTTAGACATGTTACATGGCCATGTTCGGAGTTACCATTGTGACGCTATACATATGTCGTGACATATGTATAGTGCACGCGTGTAATGGTGTCCCCGCACTCACAAAGTCTGGGGAATTTGCCCTGAACAATGTGGGGGCACCTTGGCTAGTGCCAGGGTGCCCACACACTAAGTAAATTAGCACCCAACCTTTACCAGGTAAAGGTTAGACATATAGGTGACTTATAAGTTACTTAAGTGCAGTGGTAAATGGCTGTGAAATAACGTGGACGTTATTTCACTCAAGCTACAAGGGCCGGCCTGTGTAAGAATTGTCAGAGCTCCCTATGGGTGGCAAAAGAAATGCTGCAGCCCATAGGGATCTCCTGGAACCTCAATACCCTGGGTACATCTGTACCATATACTAGGGAATTATAAGGGTGTTCCATTATGCCAATGTAAATTGGTGAAATTGGTCACTAGCCTGTTAGTGACAATTTGGAAAGAAAATGAGAGAGCATAACCACTGAGGTTCTGGATAGCAGAGCCTCAGTGAGACAGTTAGTCATAACACAGGTAACACATACAGGGCACACTTATGAGCACTGGGGCCCTGGCTGGCAGGCTCCCAGTGACACATACAACTAAAACAACATATATACAGTGAAATATGGGGGTAACATGCCAGGCAAGATGGTACTTTCCTACATCGGTCCACCTGTAAGACATGGAAGGAAGAAATGTGCTCAAAATCTGTGCACTGATCAACCATTCCAAAGACAAAAACTATGTGTAAGATTACATAAGTAAGTAAAGCCACTCAGACATGATGATACTGCATCCGATATAGCACGGCTAACATGTACGTAGCAAGGGTCTCCTGTGACAATTACACACATATCTGCACACATGCAGTGGCCCTAACTATCATGTGGTGGCAAACATGCTCCTTCATTAGTGAGCAGACATAATAATGGCGTGTATTCGTCTCATCATGTGCATCCAAGAGAGACATCCAAAGCCTAGTTACTTGAGGAGTGCATTACCAGTCAAACAGCCTTTGTGGCCATGACACATTTATGACACATAGGTAAATTGTTCAGAGGGGCAGGGACATTTGTAAGCCCTCATGTTGTTACAGGTTCTTCATTTGATGTGGCCCAGCTATGGTGATTTGCACCAACCAGAGATGTGAACCCATGTACATACCTTTGGCCTGCCATCCCGAAACGAAAGGTGGAACACCAAACAGCAAATACCAGTATAAGATGTTAGCTGAGGGAACATTACATCTTTTCCCGATGTTTCCAAATCCAGATCTGACATGTATAAACAATGATGATGGACCACAATAATCCCTAACATTCATAAAACTTCAGAAAACGCTTTCCTTACACACTCACCAGACACACATGAGACATATGTCTGGGCCACATTGCTGTCATCAATTGACATGAAGCCAGCACTCAATTTCTGCATCATGTAGTGTTTAGAAAGTCAGTCTAGCTGTTGCTTCAACAAAGGTTGCCAATATTTTGGAAAATCTATACTTCACTGACAAATGTGACCTATATAGACATGATTGGCTCCTAATTTGTGTTGCTGTCTGACACAAAGGTGGCACCAAATTACATTAAGCAAAAGTATTCAGTAAGTTTGCAGAGCATGTGCTTCCTGACAGCTAGCAATTGTGGTCCTTCACATAGTCCATCAATGACCCTGTATGTTTCCGAAGCATTCCACACAGTCAGCAACTTAGCCGGCAGATATTGAACAAATCTTTTGATGTCAATACAGAGCTTTTAATTGTGCACATTTACATGATTTGTCCTCACCAACACGGCCACCAATCACTTTTCCCAGGTGGTCCATCAGATCTTGCTCCCTGGTGATGAGGTCAGCCCAGCGGTGCTTCAGCTGGTGGTCATTCCTCTGGCTCCCACACACGCGCTGCAAGTGATGCAGGACCTTTCCCATCGGATTTGCTGTGCCTCGGTGTGATACCCCTGTATCACCCTGCCTCGATCATCAGTGGGAGGAAATGGCACACCAGCCATATAAACCCCCCAAGTTCCTCCTCACCCATCTTGCCAAGACGTGGCCTACCGAACCTCTTAGCACCGATAAGGGGAATAGGGGATAAAGAAGAACAAAGGAGAAAAGGGGGAAAGTAGGAGTACAAAAAAGTAAACTTAACAACTAAAAGAGCCCAACTATCCCCAAACTAGCACTACCCACAACAGACTCCCACAGACAACAAAGACAATACAATACTGGACAATAGTACACTAAACACACTCAGACGGTATACAACAACAATATTTATTTCACAGACTAACAAGTAATGGAGCACACAGGCGGCAAAAGCACAATTTCACTGGAAAAAACTCAGAACACAGCCACACAGTCTAGAAGAATCACAGACTGCAAAGTGAAAGTGAAAGTACCACCACTGTACATAATCTGTAAACAGGATATCCTATTACATCACTTCCTGCATAAAATGGCCGCTGTTTTTATCGCTATGCGTCATATTTTTTCACGCATGCAGTATATGCGTAATTTTGTTTCACCGCGCAGGAGTAAAAATTAGGCAGCATCCATATATTTGGAAATAGTCTTAACACTTAACCAATTTTCAGGGCATTATGTGTCATTTTTCGGGCATAAGCGTCATTTTTTGACGCTTGGCGTCATTTTTTTATGCATATGCATCAAAATTTCAGGGCATGAACTGGTTTTGGGTATTTTTTCCATTTTAATGCAATGTTACATTTGTGACACAACTGAGATGGGCTGATTGCACCCACTTTGGTGTTGATGGTGTATGTTCACATGTGAGACATCATACTGCTGTGGACCATGACCCGCTATTTCCTTAACAGGATTCTCACGCCTGGCTGACACACTAGATGGCCATATGTGTGGCCTACATATATGTATTGAACAATTTGGGCATGTTTGACATCAGGTGAGGATAGCAATGTGACACACATAATTTCAATACATCAATGCCTATGGCTCAATGTGTGTGCATTGGCTACTAATGTAGTTGTTGACCCATTGTGTGTGCATCACAAGATGCAGTATTGCAAATATGCTTGTATGAATGTGAAGTCAATGTGTCCAAACCTTAGATGCAAGTCATTGCGTAAATGAGAGAGGACATGTGCTAGTCATACATGTAGCACCATCTGTTGTGTGCACTTCCAAGATTTTGAGTAACGTAGACACCACAAATGACAAAGCATGCACTGGATAGATGGCAGATGCTTGTTCATGTCAATGGTCCACAAGTTGGCCATCCCATGTCCTAAACATTTGGTAACTGCTTCCTAGGCACTTGTTGGTGAACCCACAGTGAGTCAGCCACATGCATAGATGAAGTGGGTACCATGTTATTGGCACAGAGAGCCAAAGGTGAACCACAAATGTAATATGATGCCACAGTTGTGGTCATATGACTGAGCCACAACTCTCCAGTGGCAGTAGTGGACCAGCAGGCGAGACATCACGTGGCCACAAATTTCCAGTGATCAATTGCACAGAGGTGTCTTGTTCATGTGTGTGGTCCAATGTTGATCCTGTATATTTTTATGGGTGTATGTTGTCACAGTTACGTCCAGGTCTCATCATGAGTCAGTGGCAGCTATTCCTGTATCTAGTGAGTAACCTTTGGAGATCAATGTGAGTAAAGTGGATGAGGACATGAGAACCTACATGGGGATGGTCCCACCCCCTCACTGAAGACGTGTAATGAGACTGTCAACAGGGCAACCTTGGTGTGCTGAGTGAGATAATGTCTCAGGTGTCATGTTCCGGCAGGTGTCATTACAACATTTGTACACAGGTTGGCCTGTGAAGTTCCCACTGCATCTGGGAACATCATAGCCTCTGTGTTGATTAATGTAGCAGCTATACAGCATGCAGAGGCCATTAATATGTTGTGAGCAATGTGGTTCAGCGTGTGAACTGTCAGGGTCCTAATATGTGTGGACTTTTCATGCACATTATCAGAGGTAGCTGGTTCTGCTGGAGGCACCATGCCCAATCCATGCATACGGCCCTGGTACAGTCAGACTTTGTCGTTCATGCATACATGAGACTCAAACAAGGGATGGGCAATGATTTTGGTATTCAAAGACAAATTTACTAATATGGTACAATTAAAAAGCAGATGATGCTATACAATGTATTGGGTATGCATTGATGAAGCACATGACAAAATACCCTCTGAGGAATGAGAGGTTTGCTAACGCAAGTGTGGTACATATGTAGCCAAAAGGAACCTTTAGGGTAACGCACAGACAGGTGCCAGTCAGGCTGACAGGATGCAGGATCATTTTGGATCCAGCAATTTCACAAGGTACATAATCAGTGATCTGACTGAGACTGGTTGGAGGAAGAACAAGACAGTTGACATGGAAAACTATGTATGTCCTGTGTTTTTGAAGGTGACACTTAAACCCAAGGGCTGTGTTACACGGCTTAATTACTAGCAATGCATAACGGCGTATTTGACAAAATGGAAACTTCTATGATGTTCTAGGCATCAGCAGGGGCAGTGCATGTTCAAATGGGTGGTGTGCATGGAGGTGATCACAGGTGTGTGCTCCAACATTTTCTCACAAGTCCTGTATGTGAGATTCAAATTCAAATGGCCAACAGTACCTTTCACACGGGAAGCAATCTGCAGATGATAACAGGGCTTAGAAACTACAAGCCAGTGTATTAATTGACCTGACGTCCATGCAGTCAGATGTACTATGACAATGGCATAACATAGGAAAGGGTGTAGCACACAGGATTAGTATTGTTAGTCTGTGTGTCTGTAGAGGAGGGAATATCGGGATACACATATTACCATTCCAGGGACCTCTTCAGACAGGTGAGTTGTGACCAGGAGCATGGGTGTGTCAGGTGTTAGGAAATGGGCTGACGTACATGGAATGTCATAGGTGTGGCACTTGTGCTGTCTATGTTCTATTTATATGGAACTCTAGTCACAGATAGTCCTTGCAAAGATCGGTGCAGTAGCACTTACTGCTGTCAAGGGTCTGGTCATACATTCCTGTTACCAATGCAATAGCACATCAACTACCTCATGTATGAAGCTTTTTTTCCCTTATAGACTGATGGTGTCTTAGTTGTGTGCCATGTGCTGCGATGAACCATGTTGCCAACATGTATGTGTGAAATAGGTGTGGTCCTCTGCTATTGCCCTTCAAAGGTTAAATGTACAGGATATATGTCATTTACAATGTGTGTGTATGTGACTGTTGTATGATACGCATCACAATTGCTCAGGAATTTTCTGTGTCACACTCTTATTCTGATAGTTAGAGATAAAGGTGAGCAAAAATGATTACCCAGACCATGATATGGTGATTATTATCGGTGTTTATTTACATTAGTTAATACAGTGGTGATGGTGATTAGTTTTAAAAGAAATTGTTCATGATATGTTGGCGCCTACGCAATCCTGCAGCCGTGTTTTGTTGTTCCCCCTCATGTTGCAGGCCACCATCCTCCCCTTCCTCCTCTTCAGGCAATGGTGGTTCTGGTTCCAAGAGGGGAATGTTCCTTCATATGCAAAGGTTGTGCAGGATGGCATGTGTTAGAATGATCTTACAGACCATTTCAGGGGAATATAGGAGGCTACCACCAGTGATGTTGAGGCACCTGAATCTCGACTTGAGGATGCCGAAGGTCCTCTCGACTATGCTGTGTGTCCTCCTATGTGCGGCATTGTAGGCACGCACTGCTGCAGTGCTTGGGTTGCCAAATGGTGTCATTATCCATGGCTGGATCCCATACCCCTGATCAGCTGAAAAAGAAAATGAATGGGATCATGTTGATGTAGCTTTCCCCATTGAAATCACCTTGCATGGCAGTAGTTGTCATGTGTTGTCTGTGACTCTTTGGTATAATAGTGTTCCTTCTTAGGCTTGTAGGATATACCATCTGCATTGTGTTGTTTCCTTGTCTAAACAACTGTTTGACTGCTGACCGGTTGTCAGCAGTATGTTTTGGGATTTGCAGTACAGTGTGCACTCCCTAGCATTACGACTTGTGATACAGGTGTCCCTGTGTCTTCACTGGGGGTGAGATGATAGTTCCATACACAGATTCATTTTGACAGTGTTGTTAACACGTTCACATCAGTCTACCCTGGACATCCCATACCTTTAGACTTATGCAATGTATTAATTTAAACATCAGTGAGACGCTTACATTTTGCAAGGTGACAATTAGACAAACCTCTCCAAACGTTGTGATCATTGACGTCTTAACATTAGACTGTACACTAATTTCAGATGTATGACAGGTTCAATGCAGACCTATGAAACATGGCTAGCGATGTCACGACCTCAGTGTGTTCCTGTCCACATGCTGCTGTCGTGGTGTATTTGTTGTGTGTCCTAGAGGGTTGATGTGCAGTGTGTATATAATTAGGTTTTTGTACTTACCAACAAGTAGTCCATTGCCATACCGTCCATCCTGGAAGTGCTGATTGATGGTAGAGTGACGGAAGATAAATGAGTCATGGACACTCCCAGGATATTTTGCCACGATGTTGGTGATCAATCCTTGGTGATCAACAATGGCCTGCTCATTGATGGAATGTGTGTGCTTCCTGTTGCGGCAGAGGTGTTCAGTTGCAGCAGGTGGCACAAGGCATACATGTGTGCAGTCGATGGTACCAAGGACGTGTAGGAAGCCACTAATGAGGTAAAACCCCTGTTTTGTCTCCTGCTGCTTCTGTAGTGTGTTTGGGAAGCGGATGTGGTGGGGTGTGAGTCCAATGATAGCATCCAGTACTTTGGGTAAGAAGGCAGAAAATTATGGCTATGATATTCCGGCAACCAGTGCACCAGTTGTTTGAAAAGAGCCACTTGCCAACATGTGAAGTACAGCTAGCAGCTTGGTTTCTGTTGGGATGGTGCGGGGTGCCAGCAAGGTCGGTGCCAACTGTGGCTATATGTTTTGCAGCAGCTGCTGAATGGCCTGCCAGTTCAACCTGTACCTCTGGATGATGTCATGTTCCCTGAGGCCATGAAGGGTTGTTCTGGTGTGGAATATCCTCTTCTGTCTTCTGCGCTGCCTTTGGGGTCCCTACTGGTGTTGTGGTATCTGCTGTTGTTGTTGTTGGGCTCTGCGTCTGCGTGCATGCTGGATGAGAATCACCTCCATGTCTCCCTTTTGCTGCTCTGCTGTTGCTTCTGTGTGTTCTGATTAAATACAGGTGTGTTTGCCCCATTTTAACGCCTGCCCTGACCCAGGCGTTCATTTTTTACGCAAATCCGGCTGTGCGTCATTTTCCCGGCTCCGCCTCCCGGCCGGAAGCATAACTACAAAGCACGGACGTTTAAGTTATTTTCTGAATGCCTACCTTGCATATGATTAATGCAAGGCAGGTTGCCGCATCCAAAAAATGACGCACACAGCGGGATTTTGACGTGCACGGGCTCTGGTGTCAAAGTTTCAATATGGGGCAAGGTTTGCGCTGAATGTGCGTCACAATTTTTGACGCACATTCGGTGCAGACAGAGTATAAATATGCCCTTTAGACTATTCACTGATGCTCAAGTAAACACAGGAGGGTCCATATTTTTCTTAACCTAAAAGCAAAATCAAACATCCACTGGTTGCTAATAACAAGGTGAAAATGCTAAAAATGATTAATGACCCAGATCTGGGCCTAAACGCTATCAAGGAAGAATTAAGAGCCATCCGTCTCATTGAGATGCAACATCAATATGTGTTGGACTTGATGACAGCGATGGAGAGTGGGGTGTGCACCACCTTCAATGCATCCTGTTGTACATTTATCCTTAGTAATAATGTGAACAATGGGTCACTAACATTTGCCATCCAAGCACTGCATTGTCGACAAACAGACCTCAAGAAACAGGACTTGTTATTTGATTGATTTTCTTAGCTCCCCCAGTGAGCAACCAGACTGTGCATGTCATTGCTGATGATCCTCATTCTTGTGCTCATCTTGTGTTGTTTCCTACAAGTTGGGGTTTCCTCCTGTAAAAATGCAGTCCTCAAGTTATGTAGAATGTGAGTCACTAGAGATATAGTAATAGCCACAAAAAAACATGCCAAACCTCAAATAATGTCACTGTCAAGAAGTATGGTGTAGATAATGTAGTTCAAATTCAACTAGAATGGGGAATTTTAACAGTGATTAAAACCATGTACACCATGATGTGTGTACACATAACAACAAATTCTCATCACTGTTGTTGAATCCTCTGGATGTAACCTCTTCATCAATCCTGAGTCGAAATATATGGTCAGGGAAGCCCTGCAACCTAGGACTGAAGCAACTTACTGACGGATCAAAGGTGGGGTGACACGTAACTAATAGCCAAACAAGCAAACAGGAAAAAAACAGATCAATCCCTCCGATAGGCAGTGATACCACAATGGTCCTAGGAGATTGGCTACCAATAAAACACATTTGGCCAAAGGGGTGCATGTTCCCAAAAAAACATCAAAGTGAGATGTCACTTGAAGTTAGGAACACTCAGACAATCAAGTCAAGTTTATTTTTCATAGCTAATAAAAACCATTGCATTACAATTAAAAAAAATTGTATCTTGTACATTCATATATAAGAAAATTCATTAGAATTAATTCAGCCTATCTAGCCCTTTGTGGTGCAAACAAATGTGCAAATGATATAAATACATTCAAACATGAACTATGAGCTAAAAAAGCCCTCACATAAGCAAAAGTAAAAAGACAAACTCAACACAATCATCAATATTTAGGACAAAACGCTTTAAAACCCTTTCCCAGTATGAAAACAGCTGTCCTAAGGGGTCCTGCAGTGTGGCTGTAATAGTTCTGAGGATCAAAAGATTCTCTAACCCCAGATGGTTATTAGGCACTTCCCCTAATTTGTTCTGAGGTCAGATTTTACTTTGTGCAGGCCCCTTTTTAAAACAGTAAAGTGCTGGGCGCTGATACGGATAAATACCCTTTAGACCAGTTTGTACAGTGCAAATGTCATGTGCAAAGGATCACTCTAAAGGAACTTTCACCTTACCCCTCATGATCTCACAAACACCATTTTTATGGACAATTTGATGAACTAACTCTTGCAAAATCAGAATTGTAAAGCTCAATGGGCACATGCAAAGAGGTTCTGGGGCGAGTACCAAGGCATACCCCTTGATACATTTTTGGGCACTTTCACAAGTCGCACACTTGAAGCTGGGCTAGAAAATAACTTGCACATTGCAGAATAAGTGATTTTGGAGCTGGCATGCACTTAGACTTTCACTGGTCCAGTACTTTTAGGAGTGGTCTCCAAAATTGTGCCCCCTTGCAAGCTAGGAAAATTGAACTGCCACTTAACCAACATATCACGGCCTGTGGGCAAGAATTGATTTGCATTTTTTTAAAGGTTGGTTTCAATATTCTTCTTCATTTGGCTAAGGGAACTGGACAAAGGCAAAATATGTGCATTAACTACTCTTGCTGGTTTTCACAGAAACAGCAACTTTGATTTTGCAACAGTTTTTTTCATGATGCAATGAGGACTTTATTGTCTATGATGTCAAATCGGAATAACATGAATTGCTGTTTTGTGAACTGGGAGAAGTATGCAGATAAATATTTCTGAGGTCTCAGGAATTACACACTGACCAGGCGTGCCTTCTGTACGCGAAGGCATTTTTTGTCTATTTGCAATAACAGGAATCTTGATGAAGCATTGGCTCGTTTGAAGGCTTGTTGTCCTATACTGGTGGACCACAATTCCTGAATGCCCAACTCTGTGATAACCTGGCTTAGATATTCTCTCCAGGAATGTTTTAAATTGGTGCACTGCTGCTCCTCAATTTCAAGCCAGCAGAGGTTGTTAATGGAGCCACTTTGAGAGATACACAACCTCCAGCACAAATTGGCAAACACACACTTATTTTGAATTAAATAATTTTTTACGTCAAACTCTAGTGGAACGTGTGCTGGTGAGACTCATTTTGGTATAGAAAACATGGATTTTTACACCCTTGCACAACTTTATTTGGATCTTATTGAGTGTAGATATTTCTCGGTTGTACTTATTTCAAAGCCATAGGCCACCATTGGCAATAATTGGGCTGTCTATACAATTAATAAATGATTAAGAGATGGACAGTTTAGATTATTTTTTTAATGACTTGAAGCCAAAGGTTATTGACTGTGCTTTGGCTTGAAGGGGTACCATGTAGTGTTTAAATGTCATGAGGCGCCACAAGCAAATGCCTAAGTATTTATTAAATGGTAGCTACCTCAACCTTCTTACCTTTAATGAACCAAGAAAATGACTTTCATTTGCTATCAACCAAACGCACCACTTTTGTTTTCTTCAAGTTTAGCTCAAGCCCTTGGATGTTTAGATAATATTTTAGAGCGTTCATGCTTCATTGCAAGCCTATAGAAGTCTTGCTCAGAAGAACAATATCATCCATGTACTGCAGGCAACCAATCTCCACTGGTGCCAATGTTGTAGGTGTGAGTGTTACCTTGAGGGAGGGCGCCGACATGGTCTGTTAGATCTAGGTTGAACAAGCTTGGGGCCAACACACAACCCTGTTTAAGGCCGTTCATAGTGTGAATTTTGATGGTAAGACAGCTGCCATCACCTATTTTAACATGTGCCCAGGTGTCAGAATACAGCCTCTATCACCCTCATCAAATCTCCTGGAATGCCCCATTCTTTGAGTTTTGTCCAGAGGTGATTTTGTGGGACCCGATCGAAGGCAGACCTAAGGTCCAAAAAACATGGATTTTCCTTACCTCACCTTCTCAACTAAAATACTAAAGGCAAAGAGGTTTGTTAGTGTTTCCATGCCTGGTTTGAAGCCCATTTGCATTCGTGGTATCATGTTTCTCTCCTCCACCCTGGCTTGTAGTTTTTGAAGTAGACATGAGATGAATAATGTTGCTTCTACGTCTATCAACGTGATAAGGGTATGGTTATGTGGTGAGGCTGGATTTGCTTTTTTACAAATTGGTTGGAGGTTGTTACCTTTGTAGGAATCTGGGATAACCTTGGTATGAATGATGCTATTGAAAAGCAGTGATAAGTAGTAGGCCCAGTAGATTGTATTACATTTAAAAATGGCACTTAGGTGGCCATTTGGGCCAACTGTCCCTTCGACCTTCAGTTTTTTCAGCATCTTTTCTAGCTGATCTATATCCCCAATCAGATCGCCAAGGTACTTTGGCCTTTTGATGATACTTTCAGGCTTGGCTAAAGATGCCATGACTCCATTAAAGGCTGTAACTTGTGTGTCGATTTGAGGATTCGAAAGTGCAGCTTTGGATAAATGCCTGTCAGTCAACCAGAACACAACACACACACAACACGCAGTGATCAAGTGCTCCCCATGCTGGACACCTGGACATGTTACCTATTACCCCACATTATATCCATGCATGGTTGAGACACACCTGTGCACTTCATCAGATGGTCAGATTTATGACTCAGTGACTAGGCCGGTATTCCTTTCTCAAAAGAGTGCATAGAATTGTTTTATGATGTTTTGAGAAATGTATATAAGGGTGCTCAGAAGCAATATGCTTTAAGACAGTCATCAGACCCCAACTCGGTACTGCTCTTCTGGCCGCTGCGTTTAATTAAAACCAACTGTTCCTGTTTTGCTACACGTTTCTTGTCTTTCATTTCTTTACGGTAAATCAGCCGAGTCCGAGAAAAAAAAAACTGTAAAAAAATAGGGCCAGGGTAAAGACACCCTGATCCCTTAGTTCTGGTGCTGGGATCTAGGGCTAAAAAGCATTACTTTAAATGTCAGAAAAATCCAAAGATCTGGATCTGTGGAATTTTCTGACATTTAAAAAAAAACAGGGTGTCTCAAGGCATTTTTTTAAATGGGTCCCTGGGTGGTCCAGGTCCCGGGGGCATTTGGCCACTAATAAAGGGGAGGGTGCATGGGCCCCCCTTTCAAGGGCTTCTCCAGGGGCCACCACCTCCCCAGGGAGATCAGTATTAAAAATGCAGGGGCCGTGCAGCTCCCACACACTCCAGGCACTGCCACTTCTCTGGTGTGAAAGTACATTTTAAAAGGGGGGAGGCTCTATGGCCTCTCCCAGAGCCTGGGGGACCACAACCTCCCTGGGGCTAAGTAGGAAGTTTGTGTCAGGGGGCTGCACAGCCCCTCTGCAGACCCAGCAACCACCACCTCCCCGGGGGAATTTTCTTGGATTAAGGGGGACCGCATGCCCCCCTGTAGCCCAGGGACTTCCTCCTCCCCGGGGCTGAAGTTAAATAATGAGGGGGGTCTGTCACAGACCCCAGGCCCCATGGACTATCACCTATGTGGGGCTATTTCCATGTTGGAGTCGGCCACATGGCCATCCTCAAAGAGCCATTAATGGCCCAGGCGATGGCTACCCTATGGCCAGCCCCTAGTGTGTCCCATGGTGCCCACTCCCGGGGGCATAGCTATTTGCAGTGACTTGGCAGCAGCATGAGTGTGCATGGGTCTGAGTGGGGCTGTAAGTGGGTGCACACGGGTTTGAGTGGGACTGTGAATAGGTGCCTCAGTGTCTAAGTGGGTCTGTGAGTCGCTACTTAAGGGTATAAGTGGTTGTGTGAGTGAGAGAAAGAGATTGAAAGAGAGACAGAGAAAGAGAGGGAGAGGAAGAGGGTTTTTCAGGCTTTGGTGTATGATATACTTCTGCACAGTTTGAAAAGAAGAATACATTTGTTATTTAAAAATAGTAGGATCACCTTTCATTATAAGCCTTGAACATTTGCAGGTGAATTTTTTTTAAAGGAGGGTAAGAACTATGCATACAACCCTAAACTGTCAGTGTGAAAGTCTGTTACCGTTACAGTTAGGCTATGTTTGTTTTTTGTTTTTTATAATTATTTTCTTTGCCTCTTACGGGCTATCTGGGACCGAGGGGGGAGCCTCAAGACCTCCCATGTGATCTCTGTTATTTTGTTTTTTATTTGTAGTCCTTTATGGGCTGGTACCACTGGGGAAAGCCTCAAGGCTTCCCCTGCAGTCCCAGCAGGCTTCCGCCTACTGCGTGAGCTGGCATTTTCGGTGTATGTAAAAGGTAAGACATATTTTTATGTGTTACATCTCCTAGTAGTGACAAAGAACCTATTTCATTTTTCACTGCTGTGACTGCTGCTCCTCTCATAGGTAGAATTGGAAATTCTCTTATATATGTCTAGGGGGCAATGTCTGATCTGTGAGAAGTAGCGTGGGCATGTTTGGTATGTTAGGAATGGAAGTGAAAAAAATCTCGCTTATTGGTGTTGGTGGATTTGTCATTACTATTTTAGAAATGGCACTTTTAGAAAGTGGGCATTTCTCTGTACTTATAACTCCAGAGCTTGGCAGCCAGACTCCAATCCATATCTGGGGCAGAGTATCAGCTCCACTTGGTGCACACTTTCCAGACAGCCATAACAGAGGAAGGATTGGGTGTGACAGAAGAGACATCTACATACTGATAGTCATCTTCCCTGGAGAGAGGGAGGGTTGTTCACATCTTACATGTCAATAGGCTGTGTGCTGTCCTCACACAATGGACTGATACCACCCACTAATGTCTAGAGCCAGGGCTAGGGTTGAATGCGGGTGTTGTGTACTTCTAAGTTTCGTTTGAAGTACCCCCTAGATTGATGTCACTTAGAGTGTAAGTAAAGGGGGCTCTTGCCCCAATATTTGACTGCACTTTTGAAACTGAGACTGAACCTCTGGCAAAAGGACTGTTGAGATGCAAAATAACTCATCTGGGCTGCTTTTCTGCTTGTTGCCCTGGTGCCTGGTGTCTGCTGGGTGGCACAAAGGACTCATCTGTATTGCTTTTCTGTGTGTTGACCTGCTGCCTGCTAGGCACTGACATGGACTTTACCAGCACTGCTGGACTGCCTGGAGGAACCACCAATATTTGCTTTGGTGAGCTGCCCTACTGCTCTTCTAGTGCCCTTTCTACATATTGGCTTGATGGACTGCCCTGTGTCTTTGCAAAAAGAGCACAGGGTGAGCACGTGGTATCATCCTTTTGCTATGCCCTTTAGCAGATGAGAGTGCTTCATTTTACACTTGACTCTATGCCCAGTGCAGAAGGAGCAGGGTGTCCTGTATTTAAAAAGAGAGTGTGGACACACAATGATACGTGCCCCACAAATAGAGTGTGCCCCTGAATCCACTTTACGTCTTGGAGACAACATTAGCACCCCAGCATGGTCCCACTATTTCACACACAGAATGGGGAAACGCAACAGATGGCATGGAGATCCCAGGCACCACTGGAGGGCTAGGACAGCATGCATACCCCAACCTCACCTGCCTCTCTGAGCTGTGTCTTACTGTGGCTCCTGTTCCCGGCAATATGGGCCCGTGTTTGGGGGCTTCTGACCTCACTCCAGGGAGCGGGCCTCAATAGAGTGAGGCCTCCAGGAGCTGGCAGAAGAGGTTGTTGTTGTCACACTGCCTGTGTGGGCAGCCATATTAAAGGGAGAGAAGTGATTTTGCTGTGCGAAAGCGAGCAGTGCAGGAAGCTGGCTTTGAGGTCCCAGAACCCATGAAGCAGGCATGTCTCACCGATCCCAGGTACTATTTCCTCCAGCCTGTGATCAGAAAGGAGCAGGCTCTCCTGAGGGAGAATGCCGAAGCCCTGTGGCTGCACGGCACAATTACAGGCAGTCGAGATTAGGAGTGGGGAAAAAGATCAGCCAATGCATCTGTATCTGTGTGCTCTCGCCCCCCCAGAGGACTCAAATCAAGGAGTGCGCACTCGTCGGCTCCACCACTGGAAGGGGAAAACCTTGGGTGAGGACCCTGAGGGCAGTGAGGAGTTTAGGGGAAAGCCCTTCATTTATTTGGAAAACAAATTACTGTATTCTAGGTAGTGGCCACCCTGACGTTCAGGTGCCCTACCTCTACCAGGTTCCCTTTCCAAAGTACCATATTCCCGCTAATAGAAGTATAAGTGTCCCTGGTTCTATGTAGGCTCATTATTCTTGGTACACTAGTGATAATACTGAGCGATTTATGGACCTGTGATTGTGACCAGTCGTCATGTGTGTTTTCTAATCTAACATCTGCATTCTCTACCTCCTGGACAATTTGTTCTATGTTGTTCTGAATACCTGCAAAGTCAGGATAATGAGTACTATCTCAGATGTACAATCCTTCTGTCCGACAGCATCTTTTGATTACACTTTGAGTAGAATAGACCTGTTCCATTTTATTAGGAAACTGAAACTCAAATATAGGTTTGCTACTAAGGATCCTTCTGGGCAGCACATTAAAGTAGGAAGGACAACATCATCCCCTTTACAAATCGCGGATATCGACATGCTTCAAACTATGGGACAGCTTTTGGGAGATAGTAATTGGGTGAATGATCCCATAGCTAGTTTGGAGAGGGAAGAGTTTCAAACGAATCTAGACTGTGCAGCAATCAAAATGTTTAAACCAAGATCAACTTTTTGTCCCCAAGTGACGTACGATTGATGTATTTGAAAAGTGTGTCATTAGTGAGTTTCGAAGATTGAATAAGAACAGGGACAAAAGATATGGTCAGCGTAATCTGAATTCGGAACAATTACAGGCTAGTCTGGATTTGAAAAACAAACGTAGACATAGGTGGTCATTACAACCCTGGCGGACGGTGTTAAAGCGGCGGTAAGACCGCCAACAGGCCGGCAGTAATTTTTTTTTAATTATGACCATGGCGGAAACCGCCAACAAAGACAGCCACTTTAACACTCCGACCGCCACAGCATGGCGGTCACCGCCAACAGACAGGCGGAAGACAATGTACCGCCCACAGTATCACAACCTACCAATCCGCCACCTTTTCCGTGGGCAGATTCACTGCAGAAAAAAACACGGTGGAAACAGCCATTTCAAAGGGAAAACGCTCACCTCTACACACTCCACGAGGAAGGAGGGCACCATGGACCCGGAACTCCATATTCTGCCAGCGCTAGTCTTCCTGCTCCTCTACGAGGATCATCAATGCCGGCGGCGAAGACCACGGTGAGTACTGCACCTACGACATAGGGGAGGGGGGGAGGCAAAAACAGAGGGACACACACAACCAACATCCCAACCCCCACCCGACCCTCACCCACTACAACACACACACCAATGCATATCTATACATTACAGTAACACCCCCCAACCCCCGGAAGAATGCAAGGACAAAAGGAAATGAGTGGAACCATTGTAATATCTCAAAATACAGTAAGCAAATATATACATATATATATATACACACTAAACAAAATATACACCACGATTAGTAGTGCAGGTATTGCACCATTCATAGTCCGCGGACCACTGGGCCCAAAATGCATGGGCGAGGCCCACACAAGATACCCGATCCAAACGGAGAGAACACTGCAGGGCATCAGATCGAAATACAACAGGCACCTCAGGGGGAAGGGAAGGGGGGGCACCTCAGCCGGATGAGTGCACCACGCCAGATCCACGAGGGGGCTCCATGCCCATAGATGTATCCTGGGGAGTGCAAAGCCACAGTCTCTCAAGTCTCACAAGTGGGTGGGTTGCCCACTGCCATATCCTGGGGAGTGCAAAGCCACAGTCTCTCAAGTCTCTACAGTGGGTGGGTTGCCCACTTTTCAATCCTGGGGAGTGCAAAGCCACAGTCTCTCAAATCTCACAAGTGGGTGGGTTGCCCACTGCCATATCCTGAGGAGTGCAAAGCTACAGTCTCTCAAGTCTATACAGTGGGTGGTTTGCCCACCGTAACATCCTGGGGAGTGCAAAGCCACAGTCTCTCAAGTCTCTACAGTGGGTGGCTTGCCCACTGCCATATCCTGGGGAGTGCAAAGCCAATGTCTCTCAAGTCTCACAAGTGGGTGGGTTGCCCACTGCCATATCCTGGGAAGTGCAAAGCCACAGTCTCTCAAGTCTATACAGTGGGTGGTTTGCCCACTGTTCAATCCTGGGGAGTGCAAAGCCACAGTCTCTCAAGTCTCTACAGTGGGTGGCTTGCCCACTGCCATATCCTGGGGAGTGCAAAGCCACAGTCTCTCAAGTCTCACATGTGGGTGGGTTGCCCACTGCCATTTCCTGGGGAGTGCAAAGCCACAGTCTCTCAAGTCTATACAGTGGGTGGTTTGCCCACTGTTCAATCCTGGGGAGTGCAAAGCCACAGTCTCTCAAGTCTCTACAGTGGGTGGCTTGCCCACTGCCATATCCTGGGGAGTGCAAAGCCACAGTCTCTCAAGTCTCACATGTGCGTGGGTTGCCCACTGCCATATCCTGGGGAGTGCAAAGCCACAGTCTCTCAAGACTCTACAGTGGATGGGTTGCCCACTTTTCAATCCTGGGGAGTGCAAAGCCACAGTCTCTCAATTCTCACAAGTGGGTGGGTTGCCCACTGCCATATCCTGGGGAGTGCAAAGCCACAGTCTCTCAAGTCTATACAGTGGGTGGTTTGCCCACAGTAACATCCTGGGGAGTGCAAAGCCACAATCTCTCAAGTGGATGCTGTTCTCCACTGGTTCTGGAGGGGGACTGGTGCCCAGAGTGCTTCATCCTGCCAAGGTCAGACGGAGTGGATGCTGTTCTCCACTGGTTCTGGAGGGGGGACTGGTGCCCAGAGTGCTTCATCCTGCCAAGGACAGACGGAGTGGATGCTGTTCTCCACTGGTTCTGGAGGGGGACTGGTGCCCAGAGTGCTTCATCCTGCCAAGGACAGACGGAGTGGAAGCTGTTCTCCACTGGTTCTGGAGGGGGACTGGTGCCCAGAGTGCTTCATCCTGCCAAGGACAGACGGAGTGGATGCTGTTCTCCACTGGTTCTGGAGGGGAACTGGTTGCCAGAGTGCAGCACACACGCCGTGACGGTCCCAGTTGCGTCACTGCCCCTGCCGCTAATGGGCCAGCAGTGCTTTCTATGGCGGTCTTTGCCCTGTTCAGCGGTGCTTGAGTTGCCAGTGTCAGACCTGTTCAGCGGTGCTTTCCATAGCAGTCTTTGCCCTGTTCAGTGGTCCTTGGCCTGTTCAGCGGTGCTTGAGTTGCCAGTGTCAGACCTGTTCAGCGGTGCTTTCCATGGCGGTCTTTGCCCTGTTCAGCAGTCCTTGGCCTGTTCGGCGGTGCTTGAGTTGCCAGTGTTAGACCTGTTCAGCGGTGCTTTCCATGGCGGTCTTTGCACTGTTCAGCGGTCCTTGCCAAGGCGGTCCTTCAATGCCCAGCAGGGCTGTGGCTGCCGGTCCTTCATGGGCAGTGACTCTGGTGATGGCCTCCTGGGCAGTGACTCTGGCAGTGGCCTCCTGGCCAGTGACGATGGGGCTGGCGGTGGCCTCCTGGGCAGTGACTCTGGCGGTGGCCTCCTGGCCAGTGACTCTGGCGTTGGCCTCCTGATCAGTGATGATGGGGCTGGCGGTGGCCTCCTGGCCAGTGACGATGGGGCTGGCGGTGGCCTCCTGGCCAGTGACTCTGGGGCTGGTGGTGGTCTCCTGGCCAGTGACAATGGGGCTGGTGGTGGCCTCCTGGACAGTGACTCTGGGGCTGATGGTGGCCTCCTGGCTAGTGACGATGGGGCTGGCGGTGGCCTCCTGGCCAGTGAAAAGGGGCTGGCGGTGGCCTCCTGGGCAGCGGGGATGATGGCGGTCTTCTCCGCCGTGCTGCTCCTCCCAGACTTTGGAGATTTCTTCTGCCCCTTCCCCACCTTGGGAGGAGTCACAGCTGAGTCGACATTCCTCCCGGGACCCCTGTGAGCGGCTTTGCTGCCTGGAGTCTTCCCCCTCTCCGCCGGGCACTGTCTGGTGCTTCACAGGGGGCGGACTGGCTGTGCTGTGGCTCCGTGACACACTGGCTGGCCTGGTGGCTGGTGCACTCCACATACGTGTAACAACAGGCAACACAGGTCCAGGAGATTTGTTGGCTGAGGTGCTAGTACGGGACCTATGAGTTGGATGGGGGGGTGGGGGGAAATAGGTTAAGGGTGGACAGGAAAAGTTTTTGGGAGACACTGGGACGGGTAGCTGGAGGGGGTTTGGGAGTGGAGGAAGAGGTGGTGGTTGTAGGAGGTGTAACTTTTGTGGATTTGGGTGCAGGTGCATGGGCTGGAGGCTGTTGTGAGGTGGATGGTTGTTGGGTGGGTGTGTGCCTGCGTTTGTGTATCTTGGGAGGGGGCGTCACAGACACACTGGGAGAGGACACAGGGGACATGGAAATGGTAGTGGGGTGGTGACTGCACGTGAGTGGGGTGTGGTGGCGGGTGGGCTGGAGAGGGACGTAGTGGCTGTAGTGGTAGTGCATGCAGGTGTGAGTGTAGACGAGACTGGGAGGGAGGAGGGAGACAAGGAGGAGGGGGACACAGTGGAGGCAGTGGATGTTGGTGTGTCTGTATGTGTGTGATGCTTGCGTGAGTGCCTGTGGGATGTGTGGTGCTTATGTTTGCCTGAGCTTCCCTTTGTGGTGAGGTGTGTGCAGGCTGGTCTGATGGTGTGCTTGGGATAGGCTGGGGTACAGGGGATTGGGTCTGGGTGGAGGAAGTTGGAGGGGTGAGGCTAGACACAGGGACAATGGCTGCCCTCAGTGCTGAGGCCAGAGTTTGCAGGGTTCGATGAAGGGCAGCCTGACCAGAATGAATGCCCTCCAGGAATGCATTTGTGTGTTGCAACTCCCTTTGTACACCCTGGATGGCATTCAAAATGGTAGACTGCCCAACAGTGAGGGACCTGAGGAGGTCAATGGCCTCCTCACTGAGGGCAGCAGAGGTGGCAGGGGCTGAGGTGCCTGGAGGAAAGGTGATGCCCACCCTCCTGGGTGAGCGGGCACGGGGCGAAGGCTGAGGGGCTGCTGGGAGGGCTGTGCTGGTCGGGGGGGTGGCGGCTGTACCTGTAGAGAGCTCCCATCGGAGGACTAGTCCGTGTCTCTGGTTGCAGATCCTTTGACCGCCGTGGTGCTCCCCTCGCCCTCCGTCCCACTGGTGTATTCTGAGTCTGTGGTGTGGCCCTCCATGGCCATGTGGGATGCAGCTCCCTCGTGCTCCGGTGCCACTGTACCGCCGCCTGATGATGCTAATGCACACAAGAACAGGGAGACCACAAAAAGGGGGTGGGGGCTCAAAAGAAAGACAGGTTGAGTGCATGGCTTACCCCTACTGTTGGCGGACAATACAGACACAGCAGCCCCCTGCACTACATCGTGCTGTTGGGCTCTACAGATACAATTCCTGGGAAATGGCCTACATGGCTAGGCCAACATCTGCACACATAGATGACACAGGGGTATGAATACCTGTACTTGGCACTCTACAGAGGTGGGGTGGGGTGCCACATGGCCTGCATTACGGACGGGCCTAGCCTACGGAACTCGCCCTGGCCTAGGGAAACCCACAGCCCTCCTCCCCCACCCAGACACCTTCACTGAGCGCAAAGTCCGCTGAATGAGAGTGTACTCACCCCCTTGTGTGATGCCCTCAAGCGCCCATCCAATTCAGGGTAGGCCACCGCCAGGATCCGGAACATCAGGGGGGTCATGGTTCGACGGGCACCCCTCCCACGTTGGGAGGCCATCCCCAGCTGAGCCTCCTCCGCCTTCTTGCTCCAGCGGCGAATGTCCTCCCATCTTTTCCGGCAGTGGGTGCTCCGTCTGTGGTGGACCCCCAGGGTCCGGATGTCCTTGGCGATGGCATGCCAAATATCCTTTTTCTGGTGGGTGCTGACCTACATGACATGTACAGGGGAAGAAGAGAAGTCATTACCAACTGCACTGTCAAAGTGAGTGAACCACATCCCTACCCTTGCCATGTGGCACATGCATTCACAATCCTTCATGCACGCAGAATTGTGCCCCCTTCCTTCTTACAACCAGCCCTCTCCACACAGGCATAGCCCATATAACATGCTCCCTGTGTACTTACCTGTTGGCCTGGAGGACCGTAGAGTAGCGTGTACTGGGGGAGGACCCAGTCGACGAGCTTCTCCAACTCCTCTGCAGTGAAGGCAGGGGCCCTTTCCTCAGGTACACGAGCCATTGTCTCTTCCAGACCGAGGTCACAGCAGCACTTGCAGTGTAGGTCCTCTCCTGTCGAAGATCAGGTATCGAGTGATTCAACAGATAGAAAATGGCGGTCACGTCCGCGGCAGTGACGTCCGTGGCGGTGCGTACCATCACCGCCGGCGTACATCGTCATTGGCTCCTGGGACCCATAGGGTCCAATGTTAACCAATGCAGCATTGTGCAGCGGTCTTCGACCGCCTACCGCAATGGTGTACAACGCCAGCGCAGTTACCTCACATCCCATTGTCCCAGTTTAGAGGTCAGGCAGCCGCCATTTCAGGGGCCCACATGGCTTAACTAACAACTGAGTCACACATACCTAGGCCTTGTCTCACAACACAAATACAGGCCACATTTTGTGTATGAATGGTGTTCTGTGTAGACTGTGGGTACATACCTCTGAGTTGTTTGACTCTGTGGTCGCTGTTGTCCTTCATAGGCTCCGTCAGCTGGGACATGTGAGGAGATGGAGGAATCCTCCGGTGTACCGACTGCTGGTGGACCTGTCAACAATGGAGGAAAGAAGTTTGATCATCACCTACAGGTTTGACCGTGCCACAATCCAGGAACTGTGTACCCAGTTGGAGCCTGACCTGATGTCAGCAATCCACCATCCCATAGGAATCCCCCCTCAAGTGGAGGTGCTATCAGTGCTTAATTTCCTGGCAAGTGGGTCATTTCAAACAAGAGTGGCTATGGCATCAGGGATGTCACAGCCTATGTTTTCCAACGTGTTGTCCAGAGTGTTGTCTGCCCTTCTGAAACACATGCGGAGCTATATCGTTTTTCCTCAGGTGGAGGACTTGCCTTCAGTGAAAGGTGAGTTCTATGCCCTTGGACATATCCCCAACATCATAGGTGCCATTGATGGGACCCATGTAGCTCTGGTCCCCCCCCCAGAGTGAACAGGTGTACAGGAACTGGAAGAGTTATCATTCGATGAATGTAAAGATGGTATGTTTAGCAGACCTGTACATCTCCCAGGTAAATGCTATGTTCCCTGGCTCTGTGCATGATGCATACATCCTGCAGAATAGCAGCATCCCTTATGTGATGGGTCAACTCCAGAGGCACCGTGTGGCTATTAGGGGACTCTGGTTACCCCAACCTGTCATGGCTACTGACCCCAGTGAGGAATCCCAGGACCAGGGCAGAGGAACGCTACAATGAGGCCCATGGGCGGACTAAGAGGGTGATCAAACGCACCTTCAGCCTCCTGAAGGCCAGGTTCAGGTGCCTCCATATGACAGGTGGTTCCCTTTTCTACTCACCAAAGAAGGTGTGCCAGATCATCGTCGCCTGCTGTATGCTTCACAACTTGGCTTTGCGACGACAGGTGCCTTTTCTGCAGGAGGATGGTCCAGATGGCGGTGTTGTGCCAGCTGTTTAGCCTGTGGACAGTGATGAGGAGGAAGCAGAGGAAGAAGACATTGACAACAGGGACTCAGTAATCCAGCAATATTTCCAGTGACACACAGGTGAGAAAACATTCCTGCCTACTACAAGTACTTTAACACTTCTACCTCTATCCTGTCTGTCGATTTCAACCAGTATATGGTCACTTAGTTGTACATTTCCCTTACGGTTTCACAGGTGTGGTTTCCAACGTGTGTCATCTGCTTAGATTCCTCATGGACTTGAGATGTGTGACATAGGTATGTTGACATTAATTTAGAAAAAGCATTTTGTCACTGTCATTGCTAATACACAATTTCGAAATCACAGACTGACTCCAGATTGTTTTGTGCTTCAAGGGTGTTTATTGAAGTGCTCAATTTTGGAGGCGGTCGTAAAATGGTGAGGGGTGATGGTGGAGTAATGTCCATGGCAGAGTCCAGTCTATTTGTCTCACAGGTGCATTGCCCATAAGGGCATAGGAAGTGGAGCTGGGGCAGTTCCAATATGGACAGGGTTACAAAGTGGGACAGTGGTTTGACAATCAGGGTGGTCTCATTTCTTGGCGGGGGTCTTGGCATCGTGCCCTGTCTTGTTCCTGGATCTCAGGGACCGCTTGCGGGGTGGTTCTCCGTCTGCAGGGGGGGTGCTGGTGTGGTGGTCCTGTGGCGCTGCCTCCTGTCCACTTGTGCCGGCGGAGGTGGTCGGCAGTTCATCGTCCATGCTAGTGTCAGGGGCCCCTTGTAGTGCCACAGTGTCCCTCCTGGTGTTAAGTATTTCCTTCAGCACCCCTACGATGGTGCCCAGGGCAGAGCTGATGGTTCTGAGTTCCTCCCTGAACCCCAAATACTGTTCCTCCTGCATGGGCTGGGTCTCCTGAAACTTGGCCAGGACTGTTGCCATCGTCTCCTGGGAGTGGTGGTATGCTCCCATGATGGAGGAGAGGGCTTTGTGGAGAGTGGGTTCCCTTGGCCTGTCCGCCCCCTGTCGCACGGCAGCCCTCCCAGTTCCCCTGTGTTCCTGTGCCTCCGTCCCCTGGACCGTGTGCCCACTGCCACTGCCCCCAGGTCCCTGTTTTTGTTGGGGTGGTGGGTTATCCTGGGTTCCCTGTAGTGGGGGACACACAGCTGATTGACGTGTCCTGGGGACGGAGGTATGGGCCTGCTGGGTGGGTGCTGTGCTGGTGTTACCAGAGGGTGGAAGGTCTGTGGTGGGCTGTGCCTGTGTGAGGGGAACCGACTGTCCCGAGGCCCACGATGGTCCAGGCTGGTCATCTGGATTCAGTTGGACAGAGCTGCTGTCATCACTGTGGGCCTCTTCTGTGGGTGGGGTGGAGATGTCAGGACCCTCCTGTCTGGTGACGTTGGGTAGTGGTCCTGCAGGGGTGTAAAAGCATGAACATTGCATCTGTGTGTGTCATGGTGTGCAATGGGTGGGTGACCGTGTGCCCCAGTGCTAGCATTCCTGTGTGGGGGCTTGTGTGATGATGGTTGAGGGGGGTGTTATGGGTATGTGCAGTGGGCATGCTTTAGTGATGGGTGTCCATGCTTTGTTGTGTCATGCAGGGCTTGGTGTTGGGATGTGTGGTTTGTGTTATTAGTACATTTGTAAGGAGTTGGAGTGATAGGGGAGGGGCGATGGTGGGGGTCTGTGATAGCATGCAGGTAGGGTGGGGGATATGATAGTTAAAGGTTTGACTTACCAGAGTCCATTCCTCCACCGACTCCTGCAAGACCCTCAGGATGCAGAATCGCCAAGACCTGCTCCTCCCATGTTGTTAGTTGTGGGTCAGGAGGTGGGGGTCTGCCGCCAGTCCGCTGTACCGCCAGGTGGTGTCTTGAGACCACGGAACGCACCTTCCCCCGTAGGTCGTTCCACCTCTTCCTGATGTCGTCCCGATTTCTTGGGTGCTGTCCCACTGCGTTGACCCTGTCGACTATTCTTCGCCATAGCTCCATCTTCCTAGCTATGGAGGTGTGCTACACCTGTGATCCGAATAGCTGTGGCTCTACCCGGACGATTTCCTCCACCATGACCCTGAGCTCCTCCTCCGAGAACCTGGGGTGTCTTTGTCGTGCCATGGGGTGGTGTGGGTGATGTGTGGGGTGGTGTTTGTGGTGATAAGTGTAGTGATATGTAGTGGTGTTTGGTGTTTTGTGTGTGGAAGTTGTGTGGGTGATGGTGTTGAGTGCCTTTGGCTGCTAGTTTGTGGATGGTGGTGTCTCTCTCTGGCCTTCTTTCGGAATTTTTGGTAGTAGGGGTTTGTGGGTGATGTGGGTGTGTGTTTTACATTGTATTGAGTGTGTGGGAGTGGTGTGTGTATGTGTATCAGGTGTGTGTATTTGGAATTGTCCAATGTGGCGGTGTTTTGTATGTATGTGTGTATTTTCAGCGCGGCGGTGTGTACCGCCAATGGAATACAGCGGTTGAAAGACAGCCGCGTGGATTCGTGGGTCGTGATAGCATGGGCATATTTCTGTTGGCGTGACGGTGGAGGTTTTGTTTTCGCCAGATTATCACTGACCTTTGGTGTGGCGGACTTGTGTGGGTGTCTGAATTTTGTCGGATTTCAAGATGTGGGTCGTAATAGCTGTGGCGGAATTCCGCGGCCACGGCGGTGTGTTGGCGGTCTTCAGCACGGCGGTAAGCGGCTTTTACCGCCAATGTTGTAATGACCCCCATAGTTATTAAGCCTTCAGACAAAGGTGGTAATGTTGTAATTTGGTCTGTGTCCAAATATCTGGAGGAGGGTTTGTGGCAACTCAGTGATAGTAGACAATATGAGAAAACAAATAAACAACAATATCATTTAACTAACAGGGAATATGGTGATAAATTAAGCGATTGGCTAACAAAGCAAATCATTGTAAAAGAGGAATTTCAATTCCTGAGATGTGCTCACCCCAAACTTCCAGCTTTTTACCTATTACCCAAATTACATAAGGATCCCATTAATCCACCAGGTAGACCAATTGTATCTTCAAGAGGCAGTATGTTGGAGAACACATCTAACTATATTGACTTTTTCCTTAGATCATTTGTTGAAGCTCTACTTTCATATTTTAAGGACACTGGGGACTTTTTGAAAAGGATTCATGAGGAGCCCTGGGATGATCAATTCTTATAATTAACTTTAGATGTTGAGAGTCTGTATACCTGTATTCCACATGACTTAGGCATTGCTGCGTGTAAACATTTTTTAGAGCAAGATCACTATCTCTCCTATAACATACCGAAATGTTATTATGTATGATGAAAATATGTCTAACTAACAATTTCTTTATCTTTAATAACCAAGGGCCAGATGTAGGTAGATAGGATTGTGCGACTCGCAAATTGCGAGTCGTAAAATCATATGCAGAATGGTGTCCATGACACCAACTGCGAATCGCAAGGGGGTCGCAATTTGCGACCCCCTTGCGATTCCCTGCACTCACAGGCATGGTGGCCTGCTGGAGACCGCAGACCTCCATGTCTGTGACTGCTTTTTTAATAAAGCAGTTTTTTTTTTTTGTATTGCAGCCCGTTTTCCTTAAAGGAAAACGAGTTGCAATACAAAGGAAAAAATTAAACCATTTGGTTTAATTTTTTCAGAGTAGGCAGTGGTCCATTGGACCACTGCCTGCTCTGAAAAAATATTTTTGGCGACATTCACAAAGGGGAAGGGGTCCCATGCGGACCCCTTCCCTTTTGCGAATGAGTTAGCACCCACTTCACATGGGTGCTAACTGGGAATTGCTTTGCGACCACATTCGCGGTCACAAAGCAATTCTGCATCACTGTGCGAATCGCAAATAGGAAGGGAACACCCCTTCCTATTTGCGAGTCGCATTCCCATTTTGCGAGTTGGTACTGACTCGCAAAATGGGAATATGCATTGCGATGCCCGTTTTGCATGGCGCAAACTGCGAATTTCGCAGTTTGCGCCATGCAAAACGGTTGCTACATCTGGCCCCAAGTGTATAGACAATTGCAAGGAACTGCGATGGGTACTTGCTTCGCCCCTAGCTATGCAGGTCTTTTCCTTGGCTTGTGGGAGGAGCAAGTTGTTTATTATATGCAGATGTTTGATGAACATGTTATACTATGGGTACGTTACATTGATGACATTTTCTGCATTTGGAGAGGCAGTGAAGATCAGGCTGTAGGGTTTGTGGAACAGTTTAATATAAATCAGATGAATCTGAAGTTGACATCACATATACATTATTCAGAAATATAATTTTTAGACCTCAAGTTAGAGGTCAAAGGGGCTAGATTAACGAGCACCCTGTTTCATAAAAAAACGGCAGGGAATAGTCTCCTTCATGCCAAGAGCTGCCATCCTAAAAATCTCATTCGCAGTATCCCCTATGGAGAGCTTTTGAGGGCTAGAAGAAATTGTAGTGAAAAGAGTAATTTTTTGGTTGAGATGGAAATAATGAGAAATAGATTTTTGGAGAGAGGATATTCTAATAAGTTGATAGATAATACGTGTGAAAAGGTATTATCATTGGATCGTGAAAAATTGTTGATCTCACAGGAATGTACTAAGACTAACGATAATGATAATCAAACAAACAGGTTTATCACAACCTACAGTATTCAAGCATGGGAAGTGAAACGTATTTTATTGAAACATTGGAATATTCTTAAAACAGATGAACATCTAGTAGATTTAATTGGTCAGCAACCACAGGTAACTTTTAGAAGATGTGCATCTTTGGAAGACCGTTTATGTAATAGCTTAGTTCAGCCATCTCAGATTAGCAAAGAATTCATTGTTCAGAGTTTCTTCAAATGTGGGAAGTGTAAAGCTTGTAGGGGCAGTAACAACTGTCTTAAGATTCAATTATCCCAGAATACGCGTCCTTTTGTTATTAACAAGTATTTGAATTGCACTACAAAATATTGTTTTTATGCCCTTAGTTGTCCATGTAATAAGTATTACATTGGTAGCACGATCCATGGATCAAAGAAGAGAGTGCTTGAACATATGAGGGCCATAACAAATGAGGACAAAGCATATCTGGTTGCTTGACATTTTGCTACTGCTCAACAAAGAAACAGGGACCTATTGAAATTCTGTGTACTTGATAGTATCCCAGCCAGAGTGACAGGTGGAAATAGAGAATTAGAACTCAGACAGTTGGAATCCAAATTAATGATTAAATATTCAACCATGTTTCCATATGGCTTCAATCAGGATGAGGAACTTTCGATTAATCTCAGTTCCACTTGGTGATAGGGGTTGGTATCAGCTTGTAGTGTGAAATTTGGTAACGTGATGCAATTCTCAATGTTATTATTACACACTCATAACATACTTTTAAGTTTGAAATATTATACTGTCTATGTTACATTTTGTCAATGGGTACAATCCACAAATTGCTGATCAGTGCTGGTAAAATGCAGAGAGATATTATATCTTGGAACGATTTCCTAAAATCCCGGATGATTCCATCATACATAATAGATGAGTATTTCATATATGGATTCATATCAATTTAAAAATGATGATTAAGCATTTCAAAAGAAATGTACAGTGATAGATATATTGATATATTCATATTTTGAGTGAAACTATTAATTATCAATTAATGAAACAATGTGATAGGGAGTATAATAATATCTAGCATAATATGAAAACTCCATTCCAAAATGGCCCACACTTTTGGAGCATGAATGTTAAGATCAGTAGAAGTCCTTTGCTTATGTTGTTTGCTATAGTCGAATGTTTAAACAATGGCAATGATTGAACTTTCGTCTGAAATATGGATTTATAGGATTTTTAAAATGATGATTTAGCACTTCAAAAGAAATGTAAAGTGATAGATATGTCGATATATCAATATTTTGAGTTTTTTGGATGAAATTATCAATTACGAATGATTGCAGCAATGTGATAAGGTGCAAAAAAATACATAGTACAATATGAAAACCCCATTCCAAAATGGCTGACATTTTTGAAGCACGAATTTGAAGATTAGTAGAAGTCCTTTGTTCATGTTGTTTTTTTGTAGTCTAATATTTCAATAATGGTAATGATTCAATTTGCGTTTGACCTGTGAAAAAGGAGCTGGTGCTCCGAAACGCGTCAGGATTTCTTATTTTTTTGTTTAAGGAAACACGCTTTTGCATTGAGTCATGACTAGTTGCCTTTCTATGGCAGGATTCTTTCCTTGTGGTTAAGCTAGACCACCCTGCACCAAGCTAACGGGGGTGAGCACAGTTTATCTTCGGTGTGTTACTGACTCATGCCCTAAGATAACTATAACTTGTACCCCTGCCAAGAACAGTTTTTGGTCAACAATTTTACTGCAATTATAACATTGATAGTATCAATGATGTTATCAAAGATGTCCTCAGTGCTGCAATTTGTTGAGTAATTAGCAGTGCATGGCGAGGGCTCAAGTTATAGGTGCTTTAGGGCAGAGGTTATAGTTATTTGAGATAACTGTCGAGGTCGAGGAAGGCGGCAACGCCGAAACGCGTCCCTGTAGGTGAATAAATATGATCAAACTCGTTATGGCCGTGTAGTGCTGCCTTTTTCCTTTAATTACGGAAGAGAAGTGTGTAACATAATACGCGATGGCGCGCGTATGAGGAATAGCACGGTTGACGCTCAGGTGCAGAAAGGGAACACCGCGAGTGGAGTATATCTATATATATATATACATATGTGTTTATATATCTATTTATATATATATTGATATATATATATAAATATATACATATAGTATATAGAAGTAGTGACAGAGTGGGCTAGTCAGAGTAACGTCCTTACTACGTGAAAAAGAAGAAACACTTACAGCGTTCTTCAGACAAGAAAGAAGACAAATCCCCATAAAAAAGCCACAATTCAAAAAGCAAAAGGTGTCAGCAATTTCAATAAAACATGTCAACAAACTTGAGAACATTGCTGAGGAACAAGATGTGGGCAGTGACCCTGCTGGACAGCAGGGCAGAAGTCACAATATGTCGCCAGAGTCTGAAAGATCATCTGGATGCAACAGCAACTAACTACTTTTCTGCAGCTGAGACTGCGGACTGAAGCCTTCTCCCTCCCGCTGGGTTTATGATTTAAATATCCAGATTGAGGGAGACATAGAGCACACCATTAGTGTCATATTTTGGGAAGAACCTAATTGTGATATACTATTGGTCGAAAGAGACTGGACAACCACATATATATGTATATGTATACATATATATATATATAAACACTATTCACCTGCTTTAAGGAAGACAGGCACTCCAAGAGCGAGTGAGATTATACCAATAATTTAATCCAATACAGGAAAACAGGAACGCATTTCAGCATGCTACTGCCTTTGTCAACCTGTTCACCCCCATGTTTGCTTGCCACTTATATAGTCAAATGATGACGTTACTGCACAATATCATCAACCATGAAAAATAATTTTACATTTCTAACATATTGTCACAAAGCTGACACATATTATACCTAATACCTGCTTTGACAAACTTTCCGCATTACACTAATATGTTTTAATTTTACTTGCGTAAATCTTCCCAAAAATTATAAAACAAGGTAGATAGATGTACAATCAACTAATTACAAATGTGAAAACTCAACATATTAACACAAAACTGGCACACATTATGCATAGTGCCTTCATTAACGGGCTTTGCGCATTACATTATTGTGTTTCATATTAATTGTTTCTCATAAGTCTGCCCAAATATTTTAAAACAAAATGGATGGATAACAATTAACTCCTTGCAAACATAAGGCCTCCGAAATATTTAAAACAAGGAGATCAGTTATACAAACAACACATTCTAAGTACATATGTCTTATAACATTATCCATACTGGATACCAGATCTAATGTGCTTTCACAATAACTTCTTCCACATACAATCAAGCCCAACTGGGCATAATATAAAACCCCACCTCTCACCCCAGTGTACAAATATATAACTCCTTTCATTTCGCTCTCAAACTCTGTGATAGAAAAGAGTTAAACACAGAATTAAAAACATACACCTGTATCCATATTTTCCCACGTTGTCAGATTTAAACCATAGAATAATAATCACATCATTCACATAATTTATTTTCTCTGTTACCTCCCCTAATGTCTTTCGGTACCCCATCAATCACACTATGGCCCTCATTACAACCCTGGCAGACGGTGTTAAAGCAGCGGTAATACCACCAACAGGCTGGCGGAAAGAAAATGGAATCACGACCGTGGCGGAAACCGCCAACATAGACAGCCACTTCAACACTCCGACCGCCACGGCGGTACAAACAAACAGCTTGGCGGTCACTGCCAACAGACAGGCGGAATGCAATGTACCACCCACACTATTATGAGATGCCAATCTGCCACCTTTTCTGGGGCGGAACCAACGCGAACAAAAGCACAGCGGAAACAGGACTTGGAAGCGAAAACACTCACCTCTCCACACCCCACGAAGAACCAGGACGCCATGGAGCCAGAACTCCAAATACTCCTTGCGATGGTATTCCTGCTCCTCTATCAGGAGCAAAAAAGACAGCAGCGACGACCACGGTGAGTACTGCACCTCCAACACAGGGGAGGGGGGAGGGAAAAGAGAATGACACACACACATAACACGCAACACCACCACCCCCACCCTCACCCACAACAATATACACACAAATACATGCAGCAACATTACATTTACACCCTCCCACCCCCCTTTCAAGAACTCAAGGACAAAAGGAAATGAGTTGAACGATTGTAATCATGAAAAAAACAGTAGTCAAAACTCGAAATACAGTATGTACAATTATGTACACCAACTAAACAAGTCCGGATAGTGCACCAATAATTGTCCGTGGACCACTGGGCCCAAAATGCATGGGCGAGGCCCACACTCGATGCCAGACTGCCAGAGAGAACACTGCAGGGGCATCAGATCGAAATGAAACAGTCACCTCAGGGGGAAGGGAAGGGGGGCACCTCAGCCGGATGAGTGCACGATGCCACTGCTCCACAAGGGGGCTCCATGCCCACTGCTAAATCCTGGGGAGTGCAAAGCCACAGTCTCTCCAGTGGGTGGTTTGCCCACTGCTTTATCCTGGGGAGTACAAAGCCAGTCTCTCAAGTCTCTCCAGTGGGCGGTTTGCCCACTGCTTTATCCTGGGGACTGCAAAGCCACAGTCACTCAAGTCTCTCCAGTGGGCGGTTTGCCCATTGCTTTATCCTGGGGAGTGCAAAGCCACAGTGTCTCGAGTCTCTCAAGTGGGCGGGTTGCTGTAGGAGGTTGGCCTGGTTTGTAGTGGTACCAAGGGGTACTTACACTCTGCACCAGGTCCAGTTATCCCTTATTAGTATAGAAGAGGTGTCTAGCAGCTTAGGCTGATAGAAAAGGTATCTTAGCAGAGCAGCTTAGGCTGAACTAGGAGACGTGTAAAGCTCCTACTATACCACTGGTGTCATATGCACAATATCATAAGAAAACACAATACACAGATATACTAAAAATAAAGGTACTTTATTTTTATGACAATATGCCAAAAGTATCTCAGTGAGTACCCTCAGTATGAGGATAGCAAATATACACAAGATATATGTACACAATACCAAAAATATGCAGTAATAGCAATAGAAAGCAATGCAAGCAATGTACAGTCACAATAGATTGCAATGAGAGCACATAGGTATAGGGGCAACACAAACCATATACTCCAGAAGTGGAATGCGAACCACGAATGGACCCCAAACCTATGTGAGCTTGTAGACGGTCGCTGGGACTGTGAGAAAACAGTGAGGGTTAGAAAAATAGCCCACCCCAAGACCCTGAAAAGTAGGTGTAAAGTGCACCTAAGTTCCCCAGAGAGCACAGAAGTCGTGATAGGGAAATTCTGCAAGGAAGACCAACACCAGCAATGCAGCAACAATGGATTTCCAGACGAGAGTACCTGTGGAACAAGGGGACCAAGTCCAAGAGTCACGATCAAGTCGGGAGTGGGCAGATGCCCAGGAAATGCCAGCTGTGGGTGCAAAGAAGCTGCCACTGGATGGTAGAAGCTGTGGATTCTGCAAGAACGAAGAGGACTAGGAACTTCCCCTTTGGAGGATGGATGTCCCACATCGTAAAGAAGCTTTCAGATGTGTTTCCGTGCAGAAAGACCGCAAACAAGCCTTGCTAGCTGCAAGGGTCACGGTTAGGGTTTTTGGATGCTGCTGTGGCCCAGGGGGGACCAGGATGTCGCCAATTGTGTGAGGAGACAGAGGGGGCATCCAGCAAGACAAAGAGCCCTCTCAGAAGCAAGCAGCACCCGCAGTAGTGCTGGAACAGGCACTACAAAGAAGAGTGAACTGGAGCTCACCCGAGGTCACAAAAGAAGGTCCCACGACGCCGGAGGACAACTCAGGAGGTCGTGCACTGTAGGTTAGAGTGTCGGGGACCCAGGCTTGGCTGTGCACAAAGGAAATCCTGGAAGAGTGCACAGGAGCCGGAGCAGCTGCAAATCACGCAGTACCCAGCAATGCAGTCTAACGTGGGGAGGCAAGGACTTACATCCACCAAACTTGGACCAAAGAGTCACTGGACTGTGGGAGTCACTTGGACAGAGTTGCTGAGTTTGAGGGACCACGCTCGTCGTGCTGAGAGGGGACCCAGAGGACCGGTGATGCAGTCTTTTGGTGCCTGCGGTTGCAGGGGGAAGATTCCGTCGACCCACTGGAGATTTCTTCGGAGCTTCTAGTGCAGAGAGGAGGCAGACTACCCCCACAGCATGCACCACCAGGAAAACAGTCGAGAAGGCCGCAGGATCAGCGATACAAGGTTGCAGTAGTCGTCTTAGCTACTTTGTTGCGGTTTTGCAGGCGTCCAGAGCAGTTAGCGGTCGATTCCTTGGCAGAAGGTGAAGAGAGAGATGCAGAGGAACTCTGATGAGCTCTTGCATTCGTTATCTAAAGAATTCCCCAAAGCAGAGACCCTAAATAGCCAGAAAAGGAGGTTTGGCTACATAGGAAGGAGGATAGGCTAGCAACACAGGTAAGAGCCTATCAGAAGGAGTCTCTGATGTCACCTGCTGGCCCTGGCCACTAAGAGCAGTCCAGTGTGCCAGCAGCACCTCTGTTTCCAAGATGGCAGAGGTCTGGAGCACACTGGAGGAGCTCTGGGCACCTCCCAGGGGAGGTGCAGGTCAGGGGAGTGGTCACTCCCCTTTCCTTTGTCCAGTTTCGCGCCAGAGCAGGGCTGGGGGATCCCTGAACCAGTGTAGACTGGCTTATGCAGAGATGGGCACCATCTGTGCCCATCAAAGCATTTCCAGAGGCTGGGGGAGGCTACTCCTCCCCAGCCTTGACACCTTTTTTCCAAAGGTAGAGGGTGTAACACCCTCTCTCTCTGAGGAAGTCCTTTGTTCTGCCTTCCTGGGCCAAGCCTGGCTGGACCCCAGGAGGGCAGAAACCTGTCTGAGGGGTTGGCAGCAGCAGCAGCTGCAGTGAAACCCCGGTAAAGGTAGTTTGGCAGTACCCGGGTCTGTGCTAGAGACTCGGGGGATCATGGAATTGTCTCCCCAATGCCAGAATGGCATTGGGGTGACAATTCCATGATCTTAGACATGTTACATGGCCATGTTCGGAGTTACCATTGTGACGCTATACATATGTAGTGACATATGTATTGTGCACGCGTGTAATGGTGTCCCCGCACTCACAAATTCCGGGGAATTTGCCCTGAACAATGTGGGGGCACCTTGGCTAGTGCCAGGGTGCCCACACACTAAGTAACTTAGCACCCAACCTTTACCAGGTAAAGGTTAGACATATAGGTGACTTATAAGTTACTTAAGTGCAGTGTAAAATGGCTGTGAAATAACGTGGACGTTATTTCACTCAGGCTGCAGTGGCAGGCCTGTGTAAGAATTGTCAGAGCTCCCTATGGGTGGCAAAAGAAATGCTGCAGCCCATAGGGATCTCCTGGAACCCCAATACCCTGGGTACCTCAGTACCATATACTAGGGAATTATAAGGGTGTTCCAGCATGCCAATATGAATTGGTGAAATTGGTCACTAGCCTGTTAGTGACAATTTGTACAGAGTGAGCATAACCACCGAGGTTCTGGTTAGCAGAGCCTCAGTGAGACAATTAGGCATCACACAGGGAACACATACATATAGGTCACAAACTTATGAGCACTGGGGTCCTGGCTATCAGGGTCCCAGTGACACATAACAAACATACTGAAAACATAGGGTTTTCACTATGAGCACTGGGCCCTGGCTAGCAGGATCCCAGTGAGACAGTGAAAACACCCTGACATACACTCACAAACAGGCCAAAAGTGGGGGTAACAAGGCTAGAAAGAGGCTACTTTCTCACAGTTGCCCACTGCTTTATCCTGGGGAGTGCAAAGCCACAGTCTCTCAAGTCTCTCCAGTGGGCGGTTTGCCCACTGCTGCATCCTGAGGAGTGCAAAGCCACAGTCTGTCAAGTCTCTCCAGTGGGTGTTTTTTGCCCACTGCTTTATCCTGGGGAGTGCAAAGCCACAGTATCTCAACTCTCTCCAGTGGGTGGTTTGCCCACTGCTGCATCCTGGGGAGTGCAAAGCCACAATCAATCAGGTGGATGCCTATCTCCACTGGTTCTGGAGGGGGCTTTGTGCCCAGAGTGCTTCATCCTGCCAAGGACTGAGGTAGTGGATGTGATACTCCACTGGTTCTGGAGGGGGCTTTGTGCCCAGAGTGCTTCATCCTGCCAAGGACAGAGGTAGTGGATACCTTTCTCCACTGGTTCTGGAGGGGGCTTTATGCCCAGGGTGCTTCATCCTGCCAAGGACAGAGGTAGTGGATGTGATACTCCAATGGTTCTGTAGGGGGCTTTGTGCCCAGAGTGCTTCATCCTGCCAAGGACTGAGGTATTGGATGTGATACTCCACTGGTTCTGGAGGGGGCTTTGTGCCCAGAGTGCTTCATCCTGCCAAGGACAGAGGTAGTGGATGCCTTTCTCCACTGGTTCTGGAGGGGGCTTTGTGCCCAGAGTGCTTCATCCTGCCAAGGACTGAGGTAGTGGATGCCTTTCTCCACTGACGGTGTTGCATCATGGAAGCTTCCCAGGCTCCTGGAACTGACCACCAAGCTTGGTCGACTGACCAATGGGGATGGCAGCCATGTGGTGCCACTGGCTCAGGATGTTGCGAGGCCGCTGGCGGTGCTTGCAGCGGTGTCAGTAGCGGCGGTGCTTGCGGTGGCCTCTGTGGCAGGGGTGCTGGCGGCGGCCTCGGTGGCAGCGGTGCTTGCGGCGGACTCTGTGGTAGCGGTGCTTGCGGTGGCCTCTGTGGCATTGGTGCTGGTGGTGGCCTCGGTGGCAACGGTGCTTGCAGTGGCCTCTGTGGCATCGGTGCTGGCGGCAGGCTCTGCGGTGGTGGTGCTGGTGGCAGGCTCTGTGGCAGCAGTGCTGTAGGCGGGCTCTGTGGTGGCGGTGCTGGTGGCGGTCTCAGTGACTGCGGTGCTGGTTGCGGTGCATGTGGTGGTGCGGGTGGCGGTCTTCTCCACCGTACCGGTTGGCATCGACGTGGAAAGAAGGTGTGACACTGGTCACATAGTCGGTGCCACAATGCCCTTTTCTGACCTGCCCTTGATTTTCTGGCCCTTCCCCACCTTGGATGGTGGCGCAGCTGTCTTGCCACTATCCCCTTTTGTTTTTCCTGAGCCATTGGTGGCAGATGCTTTCGCCTTCTCCCTCCGGGATGTGGGCACATTTTTTACTTTTGCAGGTGGCGGAATGTCCTTGCCCTCGCTCCATGGCACAGTGGCTGCCCTGATGTTTGGCGCACTACAAAAGCCCGCTGTTGCTGGGACCACTGTGCCCGGTGATGGGGTGGCTGAGGTGCTGGGTTGGGAATTGGAAAGCCTGGCCCTAGGAGATGGACGGGGGGGAAGGTGTAGGGAAGAGATCAATGTTAGCCAGGAAATCTTTTTTACACACACTGGGACGGGTAGATGGAGTTGGTTTGGGAGTGGAGGAAGAGGTAGTGGTTGTAGGAGGTGTACGATTGCTGAATTTGGATGAAGGTGCATGGGCTGGAGGCTGTTGTGAGGTGGATGGCTGTTGGGTGGGTGTGTGCCTGCATTTGTGTACTTTGGGAGGAGGGCTCACAGACACACTGGTAGAGGACAAAGGGGATGGAGGTAGTGGCTGAAGATGTAGTGCATGCAGGTGTTAGTGGAGACGAGACAAGGAGGGAGGAGGACGATGTGGAGGAGGGAGACACAGTGGAGGCAGTGGATGTTGGTATGTCTACATGGGAATGATGCTTGTGTGAGTGCCTGTGTGACATACGGTGCTTATGTTTGCCCGAGCCACCCTTGTGTGATGAGGTGTGTGCATGCAGTTCTGATGGTGTGCTTGGGATAGGCTGAGGTACAGGGGATTGGGTCTGGGTGGAGGAAGTTGGAGGGGGGAGGCTGGACACAGGGACAATGGCTGCCATCAGTGCTGAGGCCAGAGCCTGAAAGGCTCTCTGTTGGGCGGCCTGGCCAGAATGAATGCCCTCCAGGTATGCATTTGTTTGTTGCAAATGCCTCTCGACACCCTGGATGGCATTCACAATGGTAGATTGCCCAACAGTGAGGGATTTCAGGAGGTCAATAGCCTCCTCACTGAGAGCAGCAGGGCTGACTGGGGCAGGGCCTGAGGTGCCTGGGGTGAAGGAGATGCCCACCCTCCTGGGTGAGCGGCCACGGGACACATGCTGAGGGGCTGCTGGGAGGGCGGTGCTGGTAGGGGGGTGGCGGCTGTACCTGTTGATGCGGGGGCACAGAGGGCCCCACCACCGCAAGGGAGCTCCCATCAGAGGAGGAGTTGCTGTCACTGATGTCACCTCCTGTCCCCGCCGTGGAGCTCCCCTCGCCCTCCGCCCTCCGTCCCACTGGTGGCTTAAGACTCCATCGTCTCACCCTCCAGGGCCATGTGGGATGCAGCTCCCTCCTGCTCCGGTGCCACTGCTCCTCCGCCTGATGATGCTATTGCACACAAGAACAGGGAGACCACAAAAAGTGTGGGGAAAAGACAGAAGAAGTACATGTTCAGTGCATGCAATACCACTACCGTTGGCGGACACTACAGACACAGCAGCCCTCTGCACTACGCCATGCACTTAGAGTTCCTAGATTAATCACATGCCCATGGGGTACAACGCCTATGCTGCACACATGAAAATCACAGGAGCCTGAGTAGGTGTAGATGGCTCTTACCACTGGTGGGGTTGGGGTGCCACATAGCCTGCCTCACAAAGGGTCCTTGCCTACAAAGCTCGCCCTGGCCTAGGGTAACCGACTGCCCACCTCCACCACCACTCCAATGCACGCAGAGTCAGATGGATGTGACAGTACTTACCCCCTTGTGGTTGCTGTGATGCCCTCAAGCGGCCATCCAACTCCAGATACGTCACCACCAGGATCCGGAATATCAGGGGGGTCATGGTACGACGGGCACCCCTCTCACGTTGGGAGGCCATCCCCAGCTGGGCCTCTGCCGTCTTCTTGCTCCCTGTGAATGTCCTCCCATCTTTTCCGGAAGTGGGTGCTCCGTCTGTGGTGGACCCCCAGGGTCCGGACGTCCTTGGCGATGGCACGCCAAATATCCTTCTTCTGGTGGGCGCTGACCTAGAGGAATAGTACAGGGGAAAAGGAAAAACTTTAACCGTCCAGACCGTCACAGTCATTGGCCCACATTCCCACCCTTGCCCTGACGCACATACACTCACCGTCCGCACATTCAGGCCTCAGTCCCCCCACCCCATGTATCTTCCATCCACACCACTCCAAACAGTCATTGCCCATGCAGCATGCTCACAGTGTACTCACCTGTTCGTCTGGAGGACCGTAGAGTAGCGTGCACTGGGGGAGGACCCCATCCACTAACTTCTCCAACTCCTCCGAAGTAAAGGCAGGGGCCCTTTCCCCAGATACATGAGCCATCGTCGCTTCCAGACTGAGGTCACAACAGCACTTGCAGTGTATGTCCTCGCTTGTCGAAGGTCAGGTATCAAGTGAGTGAACAGACAGAAAATGGTGGTCACGTCGGCGGCAGTGCGTACCGTCACCACCGGCATACATCGTCATTGGCTCCTGGGACCCATAGGGTCCAATGTTAACCAATGCAGGATTGCACTGCAGTCTTCGACCACCTACCGCGACGGTGTAGAACGCCAGCGCAGTTACCTCATATCTCCTTGTCCCACCACACAGGTCAGGCAGCCGCCATTTCAGGGGACCACATGGCATTAATATTAACTGTGTCACACCTATCTAGGCCTTGCATACACACAGTAACAGGCACATTGCGGATTTACATATGTTTGCTAATGACATTTAGTAATACCTCAGTGTTGGCTGACTCTCTGATTGCTGTTCTCCCCCATAGGGCACGTCCGCTGGGGCAGGTGGTGAGATGGCAGCATCCTCCGGTGTACAGACCGCTGGTGGACCTGTCGACAATGGAAGAGAGACACGTAATATTCACCTACAGACTTGATCGTGCAACAATCCATGAACTGTGTGCCCAGTTGGAATCAGACCTGATGTCAGCAATCCGCCATCCCACAGGAATCCCTCCTATAGTGCAGGTCCTGTCAGTACTCCATTTCCTGGCAAGTGGGTCTTTTCAAACAACAGTGGCCATTGCATCAGGGATGTCCCAGCCTATGTTCTCAAACGTGTTGTCCAGACTGTTGTCTGCCCTGCTTAAACACATGCGCAGCTACATCGTGTTCCCTCAGGTGGAGGATTTGCCTACAGTGAAAGGTGACTTCAATGCCCTGGGACATATCCCCAACATCACAGGTGCCATTGATGGGACACATGTGGCCTTGGTACCCCCCTGCAGGAGTGAACAGGTGTATATAAACCAGAAGAGCTACCATTCAATGAATGTGCGAATGGTGTGTTTGGCTGACCAGTACATCTCCCATGTGAATGCCTAGTTTCCTGGCTCAGAGCATGACGCTTACATTCTGAGGAATAGCAGCATCCCTTATGTGATGGGGTAACTCCAGAGGCACGGTGTGTGGCTAATAGGTGAGGACAAGGACCCTATACCCTGTGAATAGTTGTCTGGGGTTGTCCCTAAAGGTTAGTGTGTGTCTAACAGTTGTCCCTCGACATTTGTAGGTGACTCTGGTTACCCCAACCTGTCATGGCTACTGACCCCAGTGTGAAATCCCAGGACAAAGGCAGAGGAACGCTACAATGAGCCACATGGGCAAACTAGGAGAGTGGTCAAAAGGACCTTCCCCCTCCTGAAGACCAGGTTCCGGTGCCTCCATATGACAGGTGGTTCTCTCTACTACTCACCAAAGAAGGTGTGCCAGATCATCGTGGCCTGCTGTATGCTGCACAACCTGGCTTTGCAACGCCATGTGCCTTTTCTGCAGGAAGATTGTCCAGATGGAGGTCTTGTGGCAGCTGTGGAGCCTGTGGACAGTGAAGAAGAGGAGGCAGAAGAAGAGGCTATCGACAACAGAAACAACGTTATCCAGCATTGCTTTCAGTGAGACACAGGTAAGAAGATGTCACTGCCTCACACCTCTCATACAATTGTTAGACCTATCATATGTCTGTCACTTTCACCCAGTGTATGGACCTTGACTTGTCACTTTGCCTTTCATTTCACAGATGTGGGTCCCACTGTGTGACCTCTGCTATATTACCTCATGGACTAGAGCTGTGTTACATCAGTTTATTGATAATACAATTGACATTGCTATATTCCATAGTTATTGCAAATACACTTTTGTGAAAGCACAGACTGACTCCAGCTTGTTTTGTGATTCAGTGCACAATAGTGGAGGAGGTTGTAAAATGGGCAGGGGTGATGGTGGAGGATTGTCCATGGCAGAGTCCAGTCTATTTGTTTCGCAGGTGCATTGTCCAAAGAGACATAGGAAGTGGAGCACTGGCAGTTGATGGATGGACAGGGTGACGAAGTGGGACAGAAGGATGATATTCAGGGGGGTCTCATTTCCTGGCGGGGGTCTTCACATTGTTCTCTGTCTTTGTCCTGGATCTCAGGGACCATTTACGGGGTGGTTCTCCTTCTGCAGAGGGTGGAGTGCTGGTGTCGTGGTCCTGTGGCGGTGCCTCCTGTCCACTAGCGCTGGCGGAGGTGGTGGGCTGTTCATCATCCAGGCTAGTGTCAGCGGCACCTTGTTGTGCCACAGTGTCCCTCCTGGTGTTGACAAGGTCCTTCAGCACCCCTACAATGGTGATCAGGGTGGTGTTGATGAACTTAAGTTCCTCCCTGAACCCCAGACACTGTTCCTCCTGCAGCCGCTAGGTATCCTGAAACTTGGCCAGTACCGCTGCCATCGTCTCCTTGGAATGATGGTACGCTCCCATGATGTTGGAGAGGGCCTCGTGGAGAGTGGGTTCCCTGGGCCTGTCCTCCCCTTGTCGCACAGCAGTCCTCCCAGTTCCCCTGTTTTCCTGAGCCTCTGTCCCCTGAACCGTTTGCCCACTGCCACTGCCCCCAGGCCCCTGATTTTCTTGGGGTGGTGGGTTTGCCTGGGTTCCCTGTAGTGGTGGCACACTGCTGCTTGACGTGTCCTGCGGACAGAGGGATGGGCCCGCTGGGTGGGTGCTGTGTTGGTGTTTCCTGAGGGGGGAGGCTCTGTGGCGGCTTGTGCCAGTGACAGGGGAAGCGACTGTCCCAAGGTCCCAGATGGGCCGGGCTGGTCATCTTGATCCAGTTGGACAGAGCTGCTGTCATCACTGTGGGCCTCTTCTGTGGGGGGAGTGGGCAAGTCTGGAACCTCCTGTCCGGTGACGTTGGGTAGGGGTCCTGCAGGGGTGTAATGGCATGATTATTGCATCTGTGTGTGCCATTGTGTGCAATGGGTGGGTGACCATATACTCCAGTGCTTGCATTCTTGTGTAGGACCTTGTGTGATAATAGGTTTGGGGTCTGTGTGGGTATCTGTAGTGGACATGCTTTGGTGATGGGTGTCCATGCTTTGGTGTTGCATGCAGGGCTTGGTGTTGGGATGTGTGGGTTGTGATAGTGAGACATTTGTGAGGTGTTGGAGTTATGGGGGTGAGGGTGGGGTATGTGATAGCATTCAGGTAGGGTGTGGGATGTAATAGTTAAGATTTGACTTACCAGAGTCCATTCCTCCTGCTACTCCTGCGAGGCCCTCAGGATGCAGTATAGCCAAGACCTGCTCCTCCCATTTTGTTAGTTGTGGGGGAGGAGGTGGGGGTCCGCTGCCAGTCCTCTGTACTGCAATCTGGTGTCTTGAGACCACGGAACACACCTTCCCCCGTAGGTTGTTCCACCTCTTCCTGATATCATCCCGTGTTCTTGGATGCTGTCCCACTGCGTTGACCCTGTCTACGATTCTGCGCCGTAGATGCATCTTCCTAGCTATGGAGGTGTGCTGCACCTGTGATCTGAATAGCTGTGGCTCTACCCGAACGATTTCCTCCACCATGACCCTGAGCTCCTCCTCAGAGAACCTGGGGTGTCTTTGCGGTGCCATGGTGTGGTGTGGGTGATGTGTGAGGTAGTGTGTGTTGTGATGTGTGAGGGGATGTGTTTGTGTGTGTTGTCTGAGGTGCGTGGATGTTGTGTGAGTGATGGTGTTGTGTGCCTGTGGATGCCAGTGTTGTTTCGGGTGGTGTCTCTCTGTGGGCTTCTTTCTCAATTTTTGTTGTAGGGGTTTGTGGGTGATGTGGGTGTGTGTTTTATATTGCATTGAGTGTGTGGGAGTGGTGTGTGTATGTGTATCAGGTGTGTGTATTTCGATTTGTCCAATGTAGTCGTATTTTGTAAATGTGTGTATTTTGAGCGCAGTGGTGTGTACCGCCAATGGAATACCGCAGTTGAAAGACCGCTGCGTGGATTCGTGGGTCGTGATAGTGTGGGCATATTCCTGTTGGCGTGACGGTGTCGGTTTTGTTATCGCCAGTTTATCACTAACCTTTGGTGTGGCGGACTTGTGTGGTTGTCTGGATTTTGGCGGATTCTGGGCTGTGGGTCGTAATAGCTGTAGCGGTATTCTGACGCTGCTGCGGTGTGTTGGCGGTCTTCTGCACAGCGGGAAGTGGGATTTACCACCAATGTTGTAATGAGGGCCTATATTTGAAATCATCTGATTTCCCAGCATGTACCTCATGAATGTGTCATGCTACGAGATAGGTGTCATCTTTGTTTTGAATTGATCTCAGATGTCATAGAATACGTTTGTGAACTTGCAGCTTTGTGCTCAGTATATACATTTTGAGAAAACTACACCTCAAAACATATACTACATATTCACTTTTACAGTCATAATGCCCTTCAATTCTGTGAACTGTTCTACCGCCCACAACCACAGTCTTAATGTTTTCACCATTTCTGCATGCCTTGCATATCATGCATTTGAAAAAACATTCCTTGGGTTGAGCCACATGTTACTGCTTTCTCTTTGTTTAATGTAGCTTTTCACTAATACATCTCGCATAGATTTACCTCTATGGTACATAATCTGCAGATATTTTCTTATTTCTCCCCCTATAATGAGATCACTTTTTAACAACTGCCAATGTTTGTTTAATATTGTTCCTATCTGTAAATGTGCCTTATTGTATGTGGTTATAAATCTCTTTCCTTGTGTTTTAGAAAGTATGCTTTCTCTTGAGTGACTATCTACCTTTATAGTTGCATTAGCAATGTTATATCAGTATAGACTCTCACTCTCAATCTTTGCAACATATCATTTTTAACTGCTACAAAACCACTCACCGTACTACAAATTCTCTTTGTTCTCAGTAGTTCTCCATAAGGGATACTTTCTTTTAATGATCTGGGGTGAAAACTGTCTTTATGCAGTATACTATTTATTGCAGTGGGTTTTCTATTTACTGTCGTCTCAAACCTATCTTTCTCAATTGTGACCTTAACATCCAAGAATTCAATTTCATATTTATTGATGTCACTTGAAAAATTAAAATGTAATTCTTTCTCATTAATACATTCTACAAACTTCATTCCACTCTCTACGCTTCCTTTCCAAATAACAAAGATGTCATCTATATAACGCAACCATATCACCTTGCGAGCATTCCAAACATCCAATGGTGAACTGTTGAGAACCTGCTCCTCCCACCAGCACATATACAAATTTACATAGCTGGGAGTAAAGCAGGTTGCCATTGCAGTTCTGCATTTCTGTTAAAAAATGTCATTATTGAAGAAAAAGATATTATGACTTGAGCACTATTTTATCATGCTGATCAACATTTTACTATGTTGTCAGAATCTGATAGGCCTAGCTCTTTAAAAATGTTCTACTGACCTTACTCCAGCTGCATGTGGAATGCTGATATAAAGTGCTGTAACATCAAGCGTCATGAGTATCAAATCTTTTTCCCACCCAACATCAAATAAACGTTTTCTGTAGTATCCTTCAAATATGATAGTAACTTGCACACCAATGGATTTAAGAATTGATCAATGTACTTGGGAATATGTTCAAAGAGACTCCCCTGTGCTGCAATGATGGGCCTAACTGGTGGTTTCCTAGCATTCTTGTGTATCTTTGGAATGAGATAAAAAAACAGGTAACTTTGGATAGTCTACCTTTAAATTACTGTATTCATCATTATTTATTAAACCTTGCTCTCTCCAGTTCAACAATTCCTTGTCAAATTCAATTTTCACACTCTTAACATATGCCATATCCACCCTCTTGTAACAAAATTGATAATTCAATCGCCTGTAGGTCTCATCCATATAATCATCGAAGGGCCAGTTTGCTATATTGCCTCCTTTATCAGAGCTCCTTATTACTATTCCAGGATTGGATGACGATTTCTCCAATGTTGTTCTATAACTATTTTCTTCCTTTGTCTTCTTACTCATTTCTTTTGTACTCAATGTTTTCAAATCCTTCAGTACAATTTCAGTGAACAGATCGATTACATCTCTACAATGGACATTTATAGTTGTAGATTTAGGTTTCAATAATGATCCACATTCCTCATCTACTTTTATTCCTTCATTCACCAATCGTTCAATTACTAATTTTTCATCTATGGGTTCCACTGCATCTTGTTCCAATTCACACACTTCAACTTGTGTAGCTGGTAGTGGGAGGGGAAGCCACACAGGTAGGGTTCCCTTTACACCCAGAGGACAAGTAGCTAGGGTCACAAAGACTAGGGAAAGATCCACCTCTGCCCATTCCCATATCACCTCATAGTCTGAGCGATCACACTGCACAACTCCAGGAGATGACTCAGTAGATGGGGAGCTCAGAAAGGTGAGACTGGAGGAGTCCAGCCTGGTGCTGCAGCAGCAACAGCTAGCCCTAGATAGGGAGGCCTTGGTAGTGGAGAGGGAAAGGCAGGGCTTGGGATTAGTACCCATGATGGCAGCAGCAGCAGTTTCGGGGATTATAGAGACAGGGACAACTCCATTGATTCCAGGAACCTGCACAAAATTGTTCCCCATAAAAGGTGGGGGATGACATCTACAAGTGGTTTGCTGCACTTAAGAGGGCCTGTAAAGTTCAGAGGGTCCCTCAAAGGCAGTGGACTGCTATTCTTTGGTTGACTTCCTCTGACAAGGGGAGGGACAGACTTCTCACTGTCAGGGAAGAAGATCAGACAACTACAGTATTCTTAAAACAGCACTGTTCGATGGTTTTGGTCTTACCACTGAACAATATAGGATCAAGTTCAGGGAGACCAGAAAAGAGACCTCACCGGATTGGGTTGACTTTGTGGACTGTTCTGTCAAAGCTTTAGAAGGCTGGTTACATGGCAGCAAAGTGTCAAACTATGAGGGCTTGTATAATCTGCTGTTGCGAGAGTATATTTTGAATAACTGTGTGTCTGACTTGTTACATCAATTCCTGGTAGACTCAGACCTGACCTCTCCCCAAGTATTGGAAAAGAAGGCAGACAAATGGGTCAGAACAACGATGAGCAAGGACAAGAAGGATGGTAAGTCACATGACAAAGGTGGGGAAAAAAGATAAAAACAATGAGTCTTCCTCAGGCTCACAAAACTATTCTGAGGGTGGGCTAAAATCCTCTTCACACAAACAACTGAATAAAAAGCCTTGCTGCTATATCTATAAGAATAAAGTCCATAGGGCAGGAGACAGTTCTTGCCCTAAGAAAAGCACCAAGCCTCCCACAATCCCCACTGCTTCAGCTAGTGCCCCTAACAATAGCAGTGGTCGTGGGAAAACTAATACTATAAATAGTCAGTCCAAGGGCGTAGCAGGGCTCACTCTGGGAAGTGTAGTGGGGGTTGGTTTAGTTAGGGAAACCACTAAGGCTGCTCTAGCCTCTGATGGTGGCAGAGATCTGCCATCCTTGTTGCTTGTCCCCTTAATATGGATAAGTACAACCAACAACCCCAATTGTATGGTGTTCAGGTTTAGGCCTACATGGGCCCAGGAGCCAGTGTCACAAGGGTGACTGAAAAACTGGTGGCCCCTGAGCAACACCTACTTATCATCAGTACCAAGGAACTGACACACATAACAACACTGTAAGCCACCCCATGGCTGTCATTGATCTCAACTGGGAGAGGTGTGTTTACTGGTCCAAAAAAAGTTATGGTATCCACAGACCTACCTGTAGAGTGTCTACTAGGGAACGACTTGGAGACTTCAGCTTGGGCTGAAGTGGAGTTGGATGCCCATGAAGCTAGGTTGGACATTGCTGGGCATATCTTTGCTTTGACAAGGGTTCCCGCCAAGAAGCAAAGAGGACAGCGAAACTTGGATCCTCAAAATATGGACCAAGAGATTCCTAATAGCTCCCTTTGAGGAGGAGGAATCAACTCCCTGGACAGAACCTACACCTGAAGAACTTCAAGCTGATACAGCTGAACTCTTAGGTGCAGGGGAGCCTGTCAGGGAGGGGTTAAGTGTGGCACAGCAAACCTGCCTCACACTTGAGGGTTTTAGACAGCAAGCTGTCAAAGAAGAGGCAGGGGATATCAGTGGCACCCACACGGTGTACTGGGAGAACAATCTGAGGCAAGGGACCCAAAACCTGGTACCACCAGAAGACTAGTCATTCCCTTGCAATACAGAGAATTGTTGCTAACATTGGTACATGATATTCCCCTTGCTGGACATCTAGGGCAAAGTAAGACCTGGGACAGACTGGCCATTTCTCTTTCACTGGCCTCACATGTTAGAAGATACCAAGGAGGTTTGTCGCTCCTGTGTCACTTGTCAAGCCAGTGGCAAGACAGGTGACACCCAAAGGCCCCCTCAATCCCACTGCCAGTGGTTGGGGTGCCCTTTAAAAGGGTAGGGGTTGACATTGTTTGCCCCCTTGACCCTCCCACAGCTTCTGGAAAAAGATTCAATCTGGTGGTGGTGGACCATGCCACCAGCTATCCAGAAGCCATACCTCTTAGGACCACTACAGCTCCTGCAGTGGCCAAAGCTCTCCAAAAGAGGTGGTATCAGACAGGGGTAGCAAGTTCATGTCTGCATACCTAAAGGAAATGTGGAAAGAGTGTGGAATAACTTATAAATTCACCACACCTTACCATCCCCAGACAAATTGGTTGATTGAGTGATTTAACAAAACACTCAAAGGCATGATTATGGGACTCTCTGAAAAACTCAAGAGGAGATTGATGTTTTTTAACCAAGCCTCCTTTTTGCCTATCGGGAGGTACTCCAAAAAGGGCTACAGCCCCTTTGAACTCCTCTTTGGACACCTTTTTAGGGGTCCACTAGCACTCGTCATGGAGGCTAGGGAGCAACCCCGGAAGCCCCTTATACAAGATGTGGTGGTTTATGTGCTTGACCTAAGATCTGGAATGGCTGAGTACATGAAAAAGGTCACTATGAACCTTTAGCCAAGCCAAGAATTGCAGAAGCAATAGCATGGTCAGAAGGCTGTCCTGACAGTGTACCAGCCAGGGCAGAAAGTGTGGGTCCTGGAGCCTGTGGCACCAAGGGCACTCAAAGATAAATGGAGTGGACCACACATCATAGTGGAAAGAAGAGTGAGGTCACTTATTTAGTTGACCTTGGCACTCCTAGGACTCCATGTGAACCGTCTAAAGTCCTACTATGACAGGGCTGACTTAACCCTGCTCATGGCCACTGATGAGGGACAGGAGAAAGAGAGTGACCCTCTCCCTGATCTCTTAGAGGGGTTAAAAGTAAACTTTATAGGCAACCTGATCATGTTAGGGAATACATCAAGGCTGAAGTTCAGAAGATGCTTGACCTAGGAGTGATTGAGCACTCTGACAGCCCCTGGACTAGCCCTGTGGTACTGACACTCAAACCTCACTAAAAAAATGGGAAAAGGGAGATGAGATTCTGTGTAAGTTATAGAGGGCTCAACACAGTCACTAAGAATGATGCTCACCCCATATTCAGGGCAGATGAGCTAATAGATACACTGGCATCTGCCAAGTATCTAAGCACCTTTGATTTGACTGCAGGGTATGGCAGATCAAATTGTGAGAGGATGCAACACCCAAAACTGCTTTCTCAACAATGGGAGGGAATTATCAGTTTACAGTTATGCCCTTTGGTTTAAAGAATGCATCTGCCGCTTTTCAGAGGTTGATGAATACAGTCCTCCAAAGTCTGGAAGCTTTTAGTGCAGCATATCTAGTTGATATAGCTTTCTTTAGCTCCACCTGGGATGACCCCCTGATGCACCTTTGGAAAGTTTTGGAGGCTCTGCAAAAGGCAGGCCTTACCTTCACAGCTCCAAGGTGCCTGATAGGGCAGGGGAAGGTGTTTTTTCTGGGACACGTAATAGGTGGGGAACACATTCAACCACTACAGGGGAAGATCCAGAGTTTTTTGGTTTGGACTCCCCCTACAACACAGACCCAGGTCAGAGCCTTTTTAGGTCTCACTGAGTATTACATGAGGTTCATTAAGAACTATGGCTCCATTGTTGCCCCTCTCAATGACCTCACCTGAGAGAAGATGCATGATGCCTAAAAAGGTATCATGGACAGCCATTTGTCAAAAAGCTTTTGAGGAGCTAAAACAGGCATGTGCTCTGCATCTTTTCTAAAAAGCCAAACTACTCCAAGAAGTTCATAGTTCAGACCGATGCTTCAGAGGTAGGGGTAGGGGCAGTTCTTTCACACCTAAAATACAGAGGGCCATGATCAATCAGCAGCTTTTATCAGCAGAAGGTTGATGCCCAGAGAAAAGTGTTTGTCAGCTTTAGAGAGGGAGGCCTTTGTTGTGGTCTGGGCCTTGAAGAGTTTGAGTCCATACCTCTTTGGTACTCACCCCATTGTTCAGACAGGCCACAAACCTCTCTTATGGCTTAAGCAGATGAAAGGAGAAAACCAAAAATTGTTGAGGTGGACATTTCCCTACAGGGTATGAACTTTACAGTGGAACACAGACCTGGGAGTAACCACTCCAATGGACATGGACTCTCCAGATATTTCCACTTAGACAATGAAGACTCATCTAGGCAAGGTTAGCCTTATTGTCCCTCGTTTGGGGTGGGGGCTGTGTAGGAAAGTACTATATTTTTGAATGGTTACCCCCATTTTCTGCCTGATGTCAGTGTGCTTGACTATGTTCACTGGGATCCTGCTAACCATAGACTCCAGTGATCATGCTCTCTCTCCTCTAAATTTGGTTGTTACTTACTGTTAACACAGTATTTCACCCACAATTGGCATACTGGTGCCCTCTTATGAGTCCCTAGTATATGGTACCTAGATACCCAGGGCATTGGGGGTCCAGGGGATCCCTATGGGCTGCAGCATATATTTTGCCACCCATAGGGAGCACATGCAAAGGCTTCTGCAGGACTGCCTTTGCTGCCTACGTGAAAAGGTGCAAGCACCCTTTCACTGCCATTCACACTGCACCAGGTCACTTATAAGTCACCCCATAGAAGGTGTAGGAAAGTACCATCTTGCCTGGCATGTTACCCCCATATTTCACTGTATATATGTTGTTTTAGTTGTATGTGTCACTGGGACCCTGCCAGCCAGGGCCCCAGTGCTCATAAGTGTGCCCTGTATGTGTTACCTGTGTTATGACTAACTGTCTCACTGAGGCTCTGCTAATCAGAACCTCAGTGGTTATGCTCTCTCATTTCTTTCAAATTGTCACTAACAGGCTAGTGACCAATTTTACCAATTTACATTGGCATACTGGAACACCCTTATAATTCCCTAGTATATGGTACTGAGGTACCCAGGGTATTGGGGTTCCAGGAGATCCCTATGGGCTGCAGCATTTCTTTTGCCACCCATAGGGAGCTCTGACAATTCTTACACAGGCCTGCCACTGCAGCCTGAGTGAAATAACGTCCACGTTATTTCACAGCCATTTTACACTGCACTTAAGTAACTTATAAGTCACCTATATGTCTAACCTTTACCTGGTAAAGGTTGGGTGCTAAGTTATTTAGTGTGTGGGCACCCTGGCACTAGCCAAGGTGCCCCCACATTGTTCAGGGCCAATTCTCCGGACTTTGTGAGTGCGGGGACACCATTACACGCGTGCACTACATATAGGTCACTACCTATGTGTAGCTTCACAATGGTAACTCCGAATATGGCCATGTAACATGTCTATGATCATAGAATTGCCCCCTCTATGCCTTCCTGGCATTGTTGGCACAATCCCATGATCCCACGGGTCGGTAGCACAGACCAGAGTACTGCCAAACTGCCTTTTCAGGGGTTTCACTGCAGCTGCTGCTGCTGCCAACCCGATGATCTTCTACGTTGTGCTCCACCTGGAACACCAACGCCGGTGAAGATGACGACAGTGAGTACAGCCGCCTAGCCACACAAGGGAGGGAGGGAGGAAAAAGGGAGTGACACACACACGCACCACACACACCTGACACACACACGCCATAAACACAACCAAATGCATTACAAAAACAATCGGAGCATGAAAATCTGCTGAATAATGCAGGGACAATAGGAATTGATGAAAATGATTGTAATCAACCCAAACAATAAAATGATAATGCCGATTTGGCCATGATATAATAATAATAACTTTATTCGGTATGAAAAAATTAATCCATTACAATAAATATTCTCCAATACATTTGTTAAAAATAGCAATAAAACCATAAATAATAAGAACACCCATCAGGAATAAAAAACATATATAACCACATACATAGAAGCAATAAAATAGAAAATTCATAATAAAAACTCCACATTTTTACGCCAAGTAATAGCTCCCTTCAGGAATGATCCCAGCCCCTTCCACACCAATACATCTGAGGCCATCTGCAACCACATAAAAGCAGGACAATATTGCACAAAACCCTTGGGCCTTAGAAGAGGTAATAAAAAACGAGTTCTGAATGGTGCATAAAAAACACAAAACAAAGTAAAATGGGGCAAGGTCTGTTGGGACACCCCATCACAGGGGCAGGGTCTAATACATTTGTCCCCATACTGACCTAACGGGAAACACAGATTACTTCTGATGATTCCCAAGCGGAAACGGGTTATGAGAGACCTTTCCCTCACATCCTTTATCTCTAAGAGATAGCGCTCAGGACCTACCCACATCTTTAGCATAATGAAATCCCTGATCGATTTTTTCCCTAAGGCCTCCCCCTCCCTCCTGTTCTTCTGGATCCTTAAAAAATTCTCCTTAAACCATTTCTTGTCACAGCTAATCAGGCCTTTGGGATGATCAACCAGTTCAGGCCGCCCCAGATCACGAGCCAACTTACTTATGTGCATCAACCATGGAATATTCTTTGCATTATCACAAGCCAGACAATCCTTTAAAATATCCCTATTCAGAGTGGCATGTTCGTTAGTCCAAATTGAGATCCATAGCAGAAGGGGAGCCAACTGAATAGTGTCCTGCACAAACTCCAGCTCCAGTTCGAAATGGAGGCTAAAACCAGGGATATTTTGTCCAACTCCCAATAGCCTTCTACAGAACCGATTTTCTTCCATCGTGAGGGCTCGGGAGTCCCTATACCCCCAAAGTGCAGCACCATACAGCAAGACAGGGAGACATTTCCGCCTATAAATTTCAAGTAAAGGCTTGATAGGTTTACTGCCTACCCTTACAGCAAAGTCAAAAGTCTCGCCAACAGCTGCATGAAAAAGCACACCCCTTCTGGCAATATAAGGTTTCCAAGATCCTTTCTCATCAAAAATAATCCCTAGGTATGGAAACTCATGGACCCTGCTAATAATTTGATCCTCCACCCTTAGCTCCCCCACCCTACTCCAGGGTCTTCCACACACCATAAAATGAGATTTCTTAAAATTGACCTCTAAACCCAAAGCTGACATAAAAGAGGTATAAGCTCTAACTATTTCCCAGAGCCCATTCATAGTACGGGCCATGAGGACTGCGTCATCCGCGTACGTCAGCACAGGGATATCAGTACCATTCACCTTTGGAACATCCCTACAATGTTTCATCAGAAAATCAGACAGTCCATTTGTGTATAGAAGGAACAAAGTAGGAGCCAGAACACACCCCTGTCGCACACCCCTTGAAAGCTTAAAGGCCTCTGAGCATTCCCCATTCGACCCCACCCTCACATTTGCAACCGTCCCAGAATGTAGATATCGGAGCAACTCTACAATATTAGGATCCAGCCCTAGCTGATTTAATCTTTCCCATAATATAGACCGGTTCACCTTATCGAAGGCACAGCTAAGATCCATAAAATCAAGATAGAGCGTACCTTTCCTGGTCTGCGTGTATTTGCCGATCAGCATCAATAAGTTGAGACATTGATCTTGCGTGCCAAGGCCTTCCCTAAAACCATACTGGTCCCGGCTTAAGATATCATTCCCTACCATCCAGGACTCCTGGCGCCTTAAAATAATCCGGCCCACAATCTTTGCCGAAGAGTCCAGTAGAGAAATAGGGCGGTAGGACTTAGGATCATTTCGGTCGCCCTTTTTAAACACTGGGACAATACATGCAAGTCTCCAAGAGGCAGGGGTACCCACAGTAACTGCTGCATTAAGGACATTTAAGAGAACAGGTGCCCATAACTGGGGGTTCGCTTTATACAAGTCCATAGGGATCGAATCCGGGCCCGGAGCTTTCTTGCTCGCACTACACTGTATCGCATCCATGACCTCCTGAAGCGAAAACCTAATTGCTAGGTTGGGAGCCATCTCATACTCGTTCTCCCGGTGATTTCTTAGGGGAGAACCCTCAAAAATACTACAAAAGTGAGCTACCCATGATTCCGGGGCGATGTTACAGCCAAGGCCCTCAGATGTATCTGTTCCAAAGAAACCTCTATTTACCACTTTCAAGAACAGGCCAGGATCCTTCAGAGCTATGGCACGTTCTAACTCTTCCCAGGCTTTATCTTTATGTTTTATCTTACTATCCCTCAAGGCCCTCTTATATTTCAATCTAGCTTCTTTTACGAGGACCCAATCTCTAGGATATTTCTTAGTAGCCATCTTCAGGTTTGCCCTTGCAACATAGCAGGTCTTATCATACCAACCACAATTACGTTTGCTAGGTAGGCTGCCTACTGAAAAAAGGCAGTCTCTCACTGCTGCATTTACTACTGTTATTGCATTCATAACAGTCTTAGGGTTAGGAGCCTCTATCAAAAGTGTGTCCATAAATAAATGTAAATTTTCCCCCACCACCCTTTCTACAACTTTTAGGGAATCCACTTGCTTCCACCCAAGCCTCCTACCTTGTTCCTTTATCTCCCCTTCTACCGGCCTACCTCGTCCTAATTTTCGTAGGGCCCCAGGGAGTTTAAAGGATACTATAAGGGGATTATGATCACTGAAACTCTCCCCCAGCACCTCCCCCCCACTCACCAGGTATTTCAGAGGTGGAGACATAAAAATATAGTCAATAGTGGATTCAGATCCTCTTCCCACATAGGTTGGGAGTTGATGAATGCCTACGGCTTCTATATCACACAAATTTAGAAGGCCCATCTTCCTGAGTTCCTTGATTAGAACTTCTGCCTCTGGAGTCCTGCAGACCATCCACTAAATTATCCTTACAGTCAAAAATAAAGGGATTAACCACAGTGCTCAGCCTCCCCATCTTGGCATTAAAGTCTCCAGAGACAATAGCACAGAATTCTAACCCTATCTCCTCCATTCTGTGTTTCAAAACCTGAAGAACGGAAAACAGAGCCCCAATTTGGCATCCCACATCCCACACAGCATTATAAAAGTTAACCAGTAAAATATAAAAATTATTAGAGAAAATTACCCATACCAGCAATATACCTTGGTGATTGCAGTTAATTTGAAAAGCACCCACTATCTTAGAGAGGCGAATTAGGGTAACCAAGCCACCTTTTGAGCGGCCACCAAGAGACTTCACAGCTGGAATTGCAAATCTGTTATACCCATCCCACACAGACAACCCCTCTGACCAGGTTTCCTGAAGCATGATCACATCAAAAGTAGTCACACACCTAATCCACGCCTGATCAGATAACTTAGCATCATAGCCCGCAATATTCCATGAGATAAGCTTACACTGTGGGGGCACCTCTTCCCGTATAGCCAGATTCTTGGTGCATTGTCAGTCCACCCCTTCCAAGGATAAATTACTGTTAGAGACAGTTCTTCTGCTGGATTGCCGGTGACTATTTTGACCCGGGGGGAAACCTACCAGAACCCGAAGATACCCCAGCACTCAATCACATGCGGTCATAAAAATAACCCAAAGGGACCATACCAATTGCACCAGCTCTAAATACAGCAGGGCGGTAGGTAGAAAGGAGCCTTTGACTCAGGGCTGGGTATCTAACATTTATAATAATACAATCTTCATCCCCCACCTTTTTTTTGGGCCCAACCCATCCAATTCTTCTGGCAAACAAAATATCATTGAAATCCTTGAATGAGAAATCACAGTTCTTACTCAACCAATATCCAGCCTTATTTGTGAGTTGGGCCGTGGACTCAGTTACCCCGGGGGCAAGAGCAGGTACATTCGTCAACACCACCACATAAGGGGCACAAGATGGGGGGAGATCCAAACAGGTCAATGCAGTCCTGGCTGTCAGGAAAATCAGATTATTATTCCCAACCAGCTGTTGGTCAGCCCCCCCGTTACCACAAATTCAGGATCAGGCTGCCTACTACAGCTAGGCCTATTGATAATCTTATCCGCCCTTAATATAGAAGTCGGTGCAGCCAACGCAATCTCAGCATGAGTGCCCTGTCCCCCAGAATTTCCAGAATTAACCAATAACTGAGATGATCTTCCCAGAGGCCCCAATGGCCCCGCAGCGTCCTCCGGCAGGGGCAACTCCTCACAGGGATGGGATCGCCTGGTCGGGGCCACACATCCACCTACACAGTGCTTCCCCTGACTTCCTTGGCCTTGATACAGATCTGTACACGTATATAACAAAGGGACACTGCCCAGTTCATAGTTCAAAGGGCCCACATGGCCACAGGGCACAGTGCAAGGCCCCACTTGAATAGGACACTGCAGGGGCATCAGTTGAGAAATAGGCAAGCACCTCAGGAGGAGGGGGACACCTCAGCCGGATGCAGTAAGAAGACCACTGGAACTGGAGGGTGCAACATGCCCCGTGCTTTGTCATGGGTAGTGCAAGGCCACAGTCTCTTGAGTGGGTATGTTCCCCACTGGTTCTGGAAGGGACAGCATGCCCATTTCTTTGTCCTGGGGAGTGCAAGGCCACAGGCCCTCGAGTGGGTGTCTTCCCCACTGATTGTGGAGGGGGCAACATGCCCATTGCTTTGTCCTGGGGAGTGCAAGGCCACAGTCTCTCGAGTGGGTGTCTTCCCCACTGGTTCTGGAGGGGTCAACATGCCCATTGCTTTGTCCTGGGCAGTGCAATGCCACAGTCTCTGGAGTGGGTGACATGCCCACTGCTTCTGGTGGGGGCAGGACGCACAGCAGCCCATGGAGCCTGGACTAGATGGCGTCCGCTAGCCGTGATCGCTGCACTGTGGTGGTGGTTGTGGGAGGCTCCTGCTCAGCCCCTGCACCCTCCGATGGCTGCACTGTGGTGGTGGTTGTGGGAGGCTTCTGCTCAGCCCCGGCACCCTCCGATGGCTGCACTGTGGTGGTGGTTGTGGGAGGCTCCTGCTCAGCCCCTGCTCAGCCCCGGCACCCTCCGATGGCTGCACTGTGGTGGTGGTTGTGGGAGGCTCCTGCTCAGCCCCTGCACCCTTCGATGGCTGCACTGTGGTGGAAGTTGTGGAAGGCTCCTCCTCAACTCCTGCACCATCCGATGGCTGCACAACCACGGCTGACGGTGGGGGCCCTGTGACAGCTGCTGGTGGTGGCGGTGTTTGGCTGGCAGCTTCCGCTGGCGTAGAGTGCCTCCACTCCTCCTGCTCATGGGTTGGGGATCCCTTACCTTCCTGGCACTGGTGGATGGGCTCTTCCCCCCTCTGCCTGCTGGTGCAGGCTCCTTCCCCTTCTGAGCTGCTGCTGCAGGCTCCTTCCCCTTCAGTATTGTTGGCCTGGAATCCATTCCACCACAAGTAGGTGGTGCAACCACTGGGCCCACGGAATGTTTGGCTGAGGTGCTTGGCTGGATCCTTGCTACCCTGCCCATACTTGCAGGATGGGGAGGAGGGATAGGGAAGAGGTCAATTGTGGAGCGAAAAGATTTTTAGGTATGTTGGGGGGGAAGAGGGAGGAGAAATGGGAGTGGAGGACGAGGGAGTGGTTGTTAGAGGTATTCGTCTGCTGGATTTGGGTGCAAGTGCATGGGCTGTATGCTGTTTTGAGGTGGATGGCTGATGGGTCTCTGAGTGCTTGCGTTTGTGTACTTTAGGAAGGGGGGGACAGACACAGTGGGATAAGACACAGAGGACATGTGTGTGGATGTTGTGGAGGTATCAGCCAGTGAGGTGTGTGTTCTGCTTGTTGTGGTGATGATGCTGGTAGCGGGCTACTGATGTAGTGCATGCAGGTGTGAGTGTAGACGCACCTAGGTGGGAGGTGGAGGAGGAGGAGGAGGGGGAGACAGTGGAGATAGTGGATGTTGTCGTGTCTGCAACTGAATGGTGCTTGTGTGAGTGCCTGTGGGATGAAGTGTGGTACTTGTGTTTGCCTTTGACACTCTTTGGTGTTGTCTTGTGTTCATGCTCGTCTGCCTGCATGCTTGGGATGGGTTGGGGTTAAGGAGATTGGGACTGGGAAGTGGAGGTTGGAGGGGGGATGGTTGAAACAGGGACAATGGCTGCAATCAGAGAGGAGGCCAGAACCTGGATTGATCTCTGTTGGGCTGCCAATCTACCATGACTGCCCTCCAGGAATGCATTAGGTTGCTGCATCTGGGCTGCCAGCACCTGGATGGCATTCGCAATGATTGTTTGCAGAGATGGATCTCAGGAGGTCAATAGCCTCCTCACTCAGGGCAGCAGAGCTCAGTGGGGCAGGGCCTGAGGTGCCTGGGGCAAAGGAGATGCCCACCCTTTTGGGTGAGCGGGCACAGGCAACTCGCTGAGGGGCTACTTGGAGGGCAGTACTGGTAGGGGGTGGCGGCTATACCTATAGCTGGGGTGGGCACAGAGGTGCCTGCCACCACCAGGAAGCTCCCATCGGAGGAGGTATCTGAGTCTGTATTGTCCCCGCCAGTTTCCTCCGTGGTGCTCCCCTCGCCCTCCGTCCCACTGGTGCCCTCACCGTCTGTGGACTCTGCCTCCAGGGTCCTGTGGGATGCAGCTCTCTCTGTCACCGGTAACTCTACTCCTCCACCAGATGATGATAATGCACATAAGGACAGGATGACAAAACAAGAAAGGGGGGAGAGAGACAAAGGATATACAGGGTCAATGACTATACCAGCAACAACGTTGGCGTACACAGCACCCTCACACACAGGGAACAGGCCTACACACTATGCATTACACTACCAGTGAAATGGCTAGTCTCTAAGGAATGAGTAGGGGCACACACCGCCATCTGCAGCTCACATGGGACCCACGCAGCACTGTCCCGGAGTGAATTTCAACAAGCTATGTAAGCAGTATTTCCCATTCAGACCCTTAGCCACCAGAGGACCTACGCTGTTATGTCTGGCCTCGCCTAGGGGCACCCAAGGACACACAACCACCACTCAGATACCACCCCACCAGCCATAAATTGTAATGATAGCCACTGTACTCACCCCCTTGTGGCTGCTGTGATGCCCCCAAGTGCCCATCCGGCTCAGGGTCCGCCACCGCCAGTATGCAGGCCAACAGGGGGGCCGGGTCCAACGGTCTCCCCTTCCCCATTGGGAGGCCATCTCCAGCTGGGCCTCAACGGTCTTCCGTGCCCAGCGTCTCAGGTCCTTCAACCGTTTCTGACACTGGGTGCTCCACCTGCCATAGACCTCCAGGGCCCGCAACTCCTTGGCGATGGCACGCCATATTCCTTTCTTTTGATGGGCGCTAACCTGCAGAGGCAATACAGACAGGAAAACAACATTAGGCAAACAGTACCCATTTCCATCACTATTGGCACACACATAGTCCAGCCCACAACAGGTACACCGCCAAGAGGACATTCACCCACCCTCTTTACATGAGGTCTTCACACACAACTCCAAGCATTCATGCCACATGCATTGTGTGCAAGGTGGACTCACCTGTTGGTCTGGATGAACATACAGCAGTCCGTACTGATGTAGGACCCCATCCGCCAGTCGCTCCAACTCCTCAGAAGTGAAGGCTCGGGCCCATTCCCCGGTCACACGGGCCACGGTAGGTTCCAGACACAGGTCACCGCAGCACAAGCAGTGTAGGTCCTCTCCTATGGAAGATCAGGAAACAAGTGAGGAATCAGATAGAAAATGGCAGTCACGTCCGCAGTGGTGCATACCATCACCACTGGCCTAGATCCCAATTGGCCACTGTACCCGTAGGGCCCAATATTAACCAATGAGGAATTGCATGGCGGTTCATGACCGCCTACCGCCATGGCACACAACGACAGCGGCATTACCTCACTTCCACCTGTTCCTCCACACAGGACAGACTGTCACCATTTCAAAGGGGGTGGATAGGCCTATCGATTATTGCTGCGCCACAGGATCAATAGGCAAATACTTCATTAATTATACTGTCCCATTACATGTTTGCACATTGTAGAGTGCTGTTGTGGCTCCATTGTTCAGTTTGTGACAGCCTACTCAATCTTGTGTCCCATATATACCTACCGCTGCGGATGAAGAGGAGATGGAGACATACTCATGTGTACAGACCTCTGGTGGACCTGGCTACACTGGAGGACAGGCACTTAATACTCACCTATAGACTGGACAAGGCCACAATCACAGAGCTGTGTGCCCAATTGGAGCCTGATCCCCCCCTCTTGTCCAAATGCTATCAGTTCTCGATTTCCTGGCAAACGGTTCTGTCCAAGTGACACTGGGCTTGGCAGCAGGAATGTCACAGCCAATGTTCTCAAACGTGCGAACCAGAGTGTTGTCTGCCCTGATAAAACACATGTGCAGCTACATTGCATTCCCCCAGGTTGAGGATTTGGCCACTGTGAATGCTGGATTCTATGCAATAGTACATATCCCCAACATAATTGGTGCAATTGACGGAACACATATTGCAGTTGTACCCCCGCTAGAATGAACAGGTGTTCAGGAATCGTGAGAGTTTCCACTCCATGAATGTCCAGAAGGTGTGCTTGGCGGACCAGTACATCGCCCACGTCAATGCTAAGTATTCTGGGTCAGTGCATGATACCTTTGTCCTGAGGAATAGCAGCATCCCATATGTGATGGCTCAACTCCAGAGACACCGGGTGTGGCTAATAGGTGAGCGCTGGTTCCCACCCAGTGGATGTTGGTGTATGGGTATGGTGTGGGCCCTAAGGGTTAGTGTGCATTTAACAGTTGTCCTTCGATATTTGCAGGTGACTCTGGTTACCCTAACATCTCATGGCTACTGATCCCTGTGAGGAATCCCAGGACAAGGGCAGAGGAACGTTACAATGAGGCACATGGGCAAACAAGGAGAATAATAGAGAGGACATTTGGCCTCCTGTAAGCCGGGTTTCGGTGCCTGCATCTAACAGGTGGATCCCTGTGCTACTCACCCAAGAAGATAATCGTGGCATGCTGCATGTTGCATAACCTTGCCTTGAGACGCCAGGTGCCTTTTCTGCAGAAGGATGAGGCTGGAGATGGGCATGTGGCAGCAGTGGACCCTGCGGACAGTGAAGATGAGGAGGCAGAGCATGAGGATGAGGACAACAGAACAGCTATTATACGACAGTACTTCCAGTGACAAACAGGCAAGACACTGTAACTTCAATTTGCATGGACAGTTTTGTATTTGACATTGTATATGGCATGCATATTTTCCCACTTCTATGGCCACTTACTGTACCCTTTGGCACCTCTATTTTCAGATATCTATGCACCACTCTGGCACCTTGTGTGTTGACTGCAGCCAACTACAGGTCATTCCTATGTATACATTACTTTACAGTTGTATTGCAGTGTTTGAACCTTGTTAAACAAATACATAGTTAAATCATTTGACATACTCCATACTTGTATTTATTCAAAGGGTGTTTATTTAAGTGCTAAGAGGTAGAAGGGGATGTGCAATGTGCTGGGGGGATGATGGAGGTAAGTCCAGGATAGAGTCTGGGGGTCTACGACAGGCGGAGCACCAACTGTCGCAAACTGTGGGAGGACCTGAGATGCTGGGCAAGGAAGATGGCGGAGGCCCAGCTGGGGATGGCCTCCCAACGAGGAAGGGGTGCCCTTCGAACCCAGGCCCCACTGATGGCCTGCATACTGGCAGTGGCCTATCCGGAGCTGGATGGGTGCTTGAGGGCATCACAGCAGCCACAAGGGGGTGAGTACAGTTTCACATTATACTACTTGTGCATGGTAGGGTGGTCTCCAGGTGAGGGATGTGGGCATGTTGGTGCCCCTAGGCCAGGATGGACATTGCAGGGTAGGTTCCATGTTGGGCAGGGGCTGATGAACACCACCTCCAACCAAGCTAGTAGGCATCCACTACTAGGCAGGGGTCTGTGGGTCTCAGGTATGCTGCAATTGGCATTAGGTATTCCTGTCCATTGGCTGGTGACTAGCATTGTGACTGGTAGTGCATTGCCTAGGGTGTAGGGCTGTTCCCTGTGTGTGTGTGTGTGTCGTGTACGCCAACGGTGGTGTTGTTGCTGCCATTGACCAAGTGTATCCTTTGTTTCTTCCCCCCCTTTTTGTTTTGTCATCCTATGCTTATGTGCATTAGCATAATCTGGCGGAGGAGCAGAGACACCAGCGACGGAGGGAGCTGCATTCCACAGGGCCCAGAAGGCTGAATCCACCAACAGTGAGGACACCAGTGGGACGGAGGGCGAGGGGAGCACCACAGCGGAGACAGGAGGGGACAGTTCAGACAGTGATACGACCTCCGATGGAAGCTCCCTGCTGGTGGCGGACACCTCTGTGCCCTCCCCAATTACAGGTTGCCACCATCCCCCATACCAGCACCGCCCTCCCAGCAGCCCCTCAGCGAGTTTCCTGTGCCCGCTCACCCAGGAGGGTGGGCATCTCCTTCACCCCAGGCACCTCAGGCCCTGCCCCAGTTAGCCCTGCTTCCCTGAGTGAGAAGGCTATTGACCTCCTGAGATCCATCTCTGTTGGGCAGTCAGCCATAGTGAATGCCATCCAGAGCCTGGCAGGCCCTTTGCAACAAACAACTGCATTCCTTGAGGGCAATCACTCTGGTATGGTGGCCCAACAGAGTTCAAGCCAGGCTCTGGCCTCCTCCCTGATGGCAGCCATTGTTCCTGTCTCTAGCCTCCACCCTCCAACTTTCTCTGCCCAGTTCCATTCCCCTCAACCCCAACCTATCCCAAGCACACATTCAGGCCAGCATGCACCAAAGACAACACACAGGAGTGGCTCAGGCAAACACAACCACCACACATCATCCCACGGGCACTCACACAAACACCATCCAGATGCAGACATAACAACACCCACTGCCTCCACTGTGTCCCCCTCCTCCTTGTCATCCACTACCCTCCCAGTAGTGTCTCCACTCACACCTGCATGCACTATATCCTCATCCACTACCACCATCACCAGCACACCTATCACTACACACCCCTCACTGGCAGTCACCACCCCCACATCCATGCACACGTCCCCTGTGTCCTCTCCACTGTGCCCCCTCCTCCCAAAATACCCAAACACAAGCACTCAGACACCCAAAAGCCATCCACCTCACAACTGCATCCAGGCCATGCACTTGCACCCAAACACAGCAGACACCTCCAACAACCCCTCCCTCTTCCTCCACTCCCAAACCTTCACCCTCTTCCCGCCCTAGTGTCCCTAAGAAGCTTTTCCTCTCTGCCGTTGACCTCTTCCCTATCCCTCCCCCCATACTTCACATCAGGCCAGAGTGGTCAGAACCCAGGCTAGCACCTCAGCCACACAGTCCACGGCCACAGTAGTGCCACAGAGGCTCCAGGGAACCAGCGATCAGCATTGACAGTGTGTCTGCATCAGCTGCCAAGGGGAAGGGCAAGGATGCACCACCAGCTGTCAAGGGGAAGGGCAAGGAGGCACCACCAGCTACCAAGGGGATGGGCAAGAAGGCACCAACAGCTGCCAAGGGGAAGGGCAAGGAGGCACCACCAGCTGCCAAGGGGAAGGGCAAGGAGGCACCACCAGCTGCCAAGGGGAATTGCAAGGAGGCACCACCAGCTGCCAAGGGAAAGGACAAAGGACCTGCACCTGCAGGCAGGACGGACAGGAGGCCTGGTACTGGAACTGATTCTGAGCCCCTACCATCAACCATGGCAGTTCAGCCACCCAAGCCTGCAGGGGAAGGGCTGAAGCCTCCTCCCACCATTGACATCCTGACACCAGCACCACCACCAGCACCACTGCCAGCAGCAGCAGCCCCAGTGGGCAGCCGTCCGAGGCTGCAGGGGAAGGGCTGGAGTCTCCATCCACCACTGCCCGCACCGCCACCAGCACCACTGCCAGCAGCAGCAGCTCCAGTGAGCAGCCGTCCGAGGCTGCAGGGGAACGGCTGGAGCCTCCCCCCACCACTGCTAGCCCCGACTCCAGCACCGCCACTACCACCACTAATCAGCCATCACCACTGGCAGGCAGTCTGTAGACCTACCTTCATGGGCTGTACTGCGTCCTGGACCCTGCAGATTGTGTGGGTCTGACACCCCGGTGAGAGACTGTGACCTTGCACTCCCCAAGATCTGTATCAGAGGGCACAATGCCCCCTCCAGAACCAGTGGAAGAAGCCATCCACTCACCCCCTCCTTGCCAGGATAAAGCACACAGGGCACAAGGCCCCCTCCAGAACCAGTGGAAGATGCCATCCACTCACCCCCTCCTTGCCAGGCACAAGGCCCCCACCAGAACCAGTGAAAGAAACCATCCACTGACTACCTTCCTTGTCAGGATGAAGAACACAGGGCACAATGCCCCCTCCAGAACCAGTGGAGAAGCCACTCCCTAGAGAGACAGTGGCTTTGCACTCCCCAGGACCAAGCAGTGGGCAAATCACCCACTACAGAGACTGTGGCTTTGCACTCCCCAGGACCAAGCAGTGGGCAAACCACCCACTTGAGAGACTGTGGCTTTGCACTCCCCAGGACATTTCACAGGGCATGTAGCCCCCTCCAGGACCAGTGGTGTTGAACCATCTTCCGGCTGAGGTTCCCCACCATTCCCCGTCCCCCTAAGGTGCCTGTCTATTTTCAACTGGAAGCCCCTGCAGTGTTCTCTCCATGTTGTTGCAGGAGTCAAGTGGGGCCTTGGCCTATGCGATGTGGCCCTCTGGCCCACGAACATTGCGGACTGCACAGTGTCCCTCCATTTGTATATATGTATATACTGTTTTGATTTTGTATCAAGAATTTCTAGTATTTTATCTTATTACACTCACTTTAATCAATTCCTTTTGTCCTTGCATTATTCCTGAGGGGTACAGGGTGTATATGCAATGCTACTGCATCTGTTTGTGTGTATGGTGTTGAGGGTGGGGGACGTGGTGGGGGTGTTGCATGGTGTGTGTGTATGTCACTCTCTTTTTCCTCCTTCCTTCCTTGTGTGCTAGACAGCAGTACTCACCGTGGTCGTCTTCACCGGCGTTGATGTTCGTAGTGAACGAGGAGGTATAGAATCATGGGAAATATGTGCAACTCGGGCTCCATGGTGTCGTGGTTCTTCCTTGAGTGTCCAGAGGTGAGTCCTTTGCCTTCTGTGTTCTGTTACCACCATGCTTTTGATGTTGTTGATACCACCCCAGAAAAGGTGGAGGATGGGCCTGTTATAATACAGTGGGCGATACATTGTCTTCTGCCTGGCTGTTGGCGGTTACCGCAGTGGTGCTTGTTCCTACCGCCGTGGCGGTCGGTGTGTTAAAGTGGCTGTCTGTGTGGGCGGTTTCCGCTGTGGTCATAATTCTGTTGGCTGTCTGTTGGCGGTGTTACTGCTGCTTTATCAACGACCACCAGGGTTGTAATGAGGGCCTATATATATATATATATATATATATATATATATATATATATATATGCTTAAACCCTTTTAGGGTTAGAGTGACACATTATGTAAAACAAAAGAAAGAACTCTGGGTTGTTTCCAAGTTTAGGTGTAGAGCAGATCCAGTAAAGAGCACCCGGCAACATCACTGACACTTTGGATTTGATAACCTCAAATGTCTGTTTGTCTAGCAAAGTTTTTAAGCATAGGATTGGCAAACTCCCATCCACGCCGAGCTAGAAAATGACAAAGTATTTTGACATTTGTACAGCAAAATATTTAAGCATAGGATTGGCTCAGTGCCATCCTCGCCGAGCTGTAAAATTACAATTCTCTCTTATAGCCTATTTTTCTAAACTGTGTGGTGTCCATTTTGTATTTTTTCACTGCATTACTGTGTATGTTCGTACAAATACTTTACACATTGCTTCTGAGTTAAGCCATATATATATATATATATATATATATATATATATATATATATATATTTATATATATATATATATATATAGAGAGAGAGAGAGATATGTGCACATATGTAATTGTAATTTTAATTGTAATTGTATCAATATAGTGATTACCACCCCTGGCGAGGTGTCGAAGGGCCCAGAGATTCGGGGTGAGCCAGGAGCAGTAGAGGAGGGAAGAGCTTAGGCAGGGTTGTTTTGGAGATCATAGTAGTTGAATGGGTTTGGTGTGAGGCAAAGAGTGGGGATGGAGGATAGATTGATAGAGGTATAGGGTGATGGGGAGATGGAGTAAAGCTTACAAGAGAGAAACTCCCCCCTGTGCAGTAGGACTAAAGTTATAAATATATAGATACATAAATATATAGTAAGGGAGTATATGTGTAAGGAATATAATAATGGATATCATATTTTCATATTTAAAGGTGTGTTGTATAAACACAGAATTTCAAGATGTGCAATATTTGAGGTTAATTTATTTGTGTACTTTTCTAACATTATTTTGCCTATCAATAACAAAATGCTTGCTGACAAATTAGTTAAGATAACATTTGCTCATTGTGATAGGTAAAATGAAAGCAGGAGTTCATAAGTATCTAATCTAACAATTTATCTAGGAACTATGCAAAGACTTATAACCATGTGAAGCATAGACCAATATACACATGTATATATATATATACATACACACATATACAAATATACACGTGTACACATACATTGTATACATAGTTATATATTCATACATATAAGCACACACATATACCACCAAAAATACACATACACACACATATATGCATTTAAATTGTTGAAAAGGCTTAAAGAGTATTTATATATTTTATCATTATGATATAGTAAGTATATATATATTTCTTAAAGAAATACTTATATCTAGATATATACACATAATCAGACTGTAAATGTTTAGGCATATGCAGTGCACTGTTGTTTAGATATGATGGTTATGAAGGAAAGAGCCAACTCTTGAGTAGTCTTCTTAAGACAAGATAATTAACCATGGATCTTATATTTGGGGTAATGAATTCCATATATCTTTTGTGGAATATGTTTTATATATTTATATATATATTGGTTAAGGGTGGCATATTGTTTATTTTGTTTATTTTGTTTGCATCTGTTTAGGGTGGAAGGAATATGGGTTAGGGGTGGTGGAGGAGCATGTGGATTATAATTTAAGTCTCTAAATTGTTTAAAGGATAAGAGGCAGGTGAATTAATGTGTCTGTGTTGGGGTGTATGTGGTACATGTTTGTCAAGAGTGAGAATTTTGAAGTGAAGATTCATCAGGATTTGAATTATTTGTGTAGTCATGACGGTGGGAGTGGGTGCTGTGAGAAAGTAGCCTCTTTCTAGCATGGTTACCCCCACTTTTGGCCTATTTGTGAGTGTGTCTGAAAAGTTTTCTTTTCTCTAAAAAGTTAGGCCTAATAGCTTACTAACTTTTTTGTCTTTTTACTAAACTCTTTCTGACAACATGTCTGTTGTAGAGGCTACCACTATACAATCTTCTCCTAAAGGATGGCCAGGACTTAGCACTGGTCAAGAACAGCCGGGGGTGGGGGGGAGTAGAGGAAAATTCCAACCAGGTAGGCTCAGAGGAGCATTCTGATAATCCTGGGGAGGGTCCTTCCACTGATCTTTCTATCAACAAACCCCCTAGTGTAGCTGGGAGTGGGAGGGGGTCACACACCAGTAGGGCTCCCTTCACACCTAGAGGCCAGGTAACTAGGGTGGCTCAAGTTAGGGAAAGATCTGCCTCTGCCAATTCCAATATCACTTCTGTCTCGGAAGTATCCTACACTTCTAACCCTGAGGACCAGTCCCTAGATAGGGAACTTAGAAAGCTGAAGTTAGAAGAGGCCAGACTGAGGCCACAACATCAACAGTTGGCCTTAGACAGGGAATCCCTGGCTGTGGAAAGGGAAAGGCAGGGGTTGAGGTTAGTTCACCATGGTGGGAGCAGCAGTTTCAGGAACTCCAAGGTTAGGAAACCTACATTTGATTCCAGAAATCTGCACAAAGTTGTTCTGCCTTACAAGGATGGGGATGACACCTATAAGTGGTTTGCTGCAATTAGGAGGGCCTGTACAGTTCAGAGGGTCCCTCAAGCACACTAGGCTGCTATCCTGTGGTTGTCTTTCACTGGCAAGGGGAGAGACAGACTCCTTATTGTCAGGGAGGATGACTCAGACAACTATCGCATTCTCAAAAGTGCACTCTTGGATGGTCTGGGCTTAACCACTGAACAATATAAATATATAGTTCAGAGAGACCAGAAAATAGTCTTCACAGGATCGGATAGACTTTGTAGACTGTTCTGTGAAGGCCCTAGAAGGTTGGTTAAATGGCAGTAAGGTGGCTGACTATGAAGGCCTGTATAACTTAATTCTGAGAGGGCATATACTGAACAATTGTGTGTCTGATTTGTTGCATCAGTTTCTTGTGGGCTCAGATCTGACCTCTCCCCAAGAAATGGGTAAGAAGGCAGACAAATGGGTCAGAACAAGGGTGAGCAGAAAAGCTCATAACGGGGGTGACAAGGACAGCAAAAAGAAAGATGGTGAAAAATCTCAGGACAATCATGGGGATAAAAGTTAGCACAAAGATCCTTCTTCAGGTCCAAAACACTCCTCTGGGGGTGGGGATAAATCATCTTCATCTTCTTCTCACTCTACATACACTAAAAAGCCTTTGTGCTATGTGTGCAGAGGTAAAGGCCATTGGCCAGGGGATAAGTCTTGCCCAGGTAAAGCCCCTGAGCCTACCACCACTAATACATCAAACTCTAGTGCCCCCAGCAGTAGTGGTAATAGTGGTGGGACTACTGGCAATAGTCAAACTAAGGGTGTAGTTCGGTTCATGTTTTGGTCCATCATAGAAACTGGGGTAGGCAGTCCCAAGACAGTTTCTATTACATCTGGTGGCATTAGCCTTGCCACCTTGGCTGCTTGTCCCCTTAACATGAATAAGTACAGGCAGTCAATTTTAATAAATGGTGCAGAGGCCCAGGCCTACAGGGACACAGTTGCCAGTATCACTTTGGTGACTGAAAACTTGGTGTCACCTGCAAAACACCTCCTTGGACAGAAGTACCAAGTTACTGATGTCAATAACTCCACTGAGTCTCTCCCCTTAGCTGTAGTTCAACTTAGTTGGGGTGGAGTTACTGGCCCAAAGCAGGAGGTGGTCTCACCTAGCTTACCTGTAGAATGTCTCTTAGGGAATGACCAAGAGGCCTCAGGATGGGCCGAGGTAGAGTCGAGGACCCATGCATCCATGCTGGGTATCTCTGAGGAATTGGCTCCTCTCATTTCTGGTGAAATGAAAAAGCAAAGGAGAGAAAAACACCTGAAATCTCAGGATCCATCTCCACCAACAGGTAAAGAGGGTATCAAAGTATCCCTTCCCCACCCTGCCACTAAGGATACCATTCATGTGGTGGGAGAATCCTCTCCCGGGGTAGAACTTGTGCCAAGGGAGCCTTCATCTAACAAAGATGGACTCCCAGAGGTAAAAGTACTTCTCTGTGGAACTATTAAAGCAAATGTGCAAAATTGTACCATTTTAGTAAATATGGAGCAACCCTCCAGCCTTCCATGAGAAACTTTAGTGCAGCAGCCCTGCACTACTTCTGAACACGTAGGACAGCAGCCCTGTCCTAGTGTGGAGCTTATAGGACAGCAGCCCTGTCCTGCTCCAACTCAAGAGAAACAACAACCATGTTCTCTCTTACAGCCATATGGACACACTTTTTGCCCAGCTCTGGCTTGGTTGAGATAGCATCCCTGTCTAGCATTCTCTTCATTTGACATAGGCCCAGTGGACCAATCCCACTGCCCAACTTTAAAACATACTAATAGAAACTCTGTGAATTCACACTCACACTGTTGGTTAGGTAAAAATCTCCAAACAGGGTGGTTTACATCCCCACAGGGAAGTAACCATACAGTGGATGATAAAGAGAGTAACTACTCTATTGCAGATCTACTCTCTACTTATCACCACTTAGACATTAAAGTCTCAACTGGCCAAGGTTAGCCTTACTGTCCTTCGTTTGGGCGGTGGGGTTATGTGAGAAAGAAGCCTCTTTCTAGCATGGTTACCCCCACTTTTGGCCTGTTTGTGAGTGTGTGTCCGTGTGCTTTTACTGTGTCATTGAGATCCTGCTAGCCAGGACCCCAGTGCTCACAGATAAAACCCTATTTGTCCGTGTGTTTTTACTGTCTCACTGGGATCCTGCTAGCCAGGACCCCAGTACTCATAGTTTATAACCCTATTTGTCAGTGTGTTAGGGTCTCTCCTCTGGGAGTTTCCTCAGATTCATCTTGCAAGACTCCTCCAGGAATCCTCTGAATCCTCTGCTTCAGCTTCTGACTGTTGGATCAACCCCAGACTGCTCTAGGAACTGCTGTAACTGCAACAAAGTATCCAGGATGACTCCTGTGACCTGCAACTTCAGTTCCAGCCAGCATTTGCAACAGTTTCCAACGTATGCACACTCTGAAGACTGCCTGTCTTTATCCTGCACCAGAAGAATCAAAGGAATCTCCTGTGAAGTGACAGAGTCACTTCCCTGTTTCTGCAGGGACCCCTCTGCGATGATGACCGGTACACTGGGACTCCTCTCCTGACAACAAGCATGCTCCCTGGAATACAGGTGGTGGACCAACGTGACCCAGGCTGTCCTATGGCCCAGCTGTCCATATTTGGTGGATTTAAGAGTTTGCCTCCCTGTGCTACGCCAGTACCCCTGTGCACCACATCTTCTCCAGATTCTTGGGCTTCTGTGCACTTCTTCCAAGAATACTTCGTACACAGTGTACCCCAGGTCCCCAGCACTACATCCTGAGTTGTTCTCCAGCGGCGTGGGACCTTCCTTTGTTGTGCTGCGACAACTGCACTTTGCATCTTCTTTGTCCCCTTGTCCTGGGACTCCCATGGGCGCTGCCATGGCTTCTATAGGCTCTCTATAGTCCTGAGAGCCCCTCTGTCTCCTCAGTCTGAGTTGAGACCCCCAGGCCCTTCCTGGGTCCAGGCAGCTCCATTTTGACCCAAACCGCAAACTTGCTCGAACCAAGGCTTGTTGGTGGAATCCAGTGATACAAACAGCCTGCATCCAACAATTCTACATGGGACATCTCTTGCACCAAGCAGGGACCCGCATCCATCTTCTTTGGTGCACTTCTGCACTTTTCTTCTAACCGGAGAATCCACTTTTGCACCTTCTTTTAGGTTGGCAGGGGCTCCTGTCCTTCTTGGACTCTTCTTCAACTTCTGGACTTGGTCTCCTCTCTCCACAGGTCTTCAGGTCCAGGAATCCATCGTTGTTAGTTGCTTGCAGTCTTGCTTGGTTCCTGCACAATTCTTCATCATGACTTGTAGTGTGTTCTGAAGAAACTTTCTGTACTTTACTCCTGCTTTCCTGGGCTCTGTGGTGGGATACTTTACTTGCCTTTGGTGTTTTCTTACACTCCCAGCACCCCTCCACACACTACAGTTGCCTAGAGGGGAATTCGACATTCACATTCCACTATTTTAGTATATGGTTTGTATTGCCCTTAGGACCATTGCAATCTAATGTATTTTCTACTGTTTGCACTATTCTATGACTGTTTACTTACCTGATTTCGGTTACCCGTGTATATATTGTGTATAATACTAACCTCCAGACGGAGTATTGTCTCTAAGATATTTTTGGCCTTGTGTCACTAAATAAAGTACCTTCACTTTTGGTAACACTGAGTATTGTCTTTTGTTTGTGTATAAGTACTGTGTAACTATAGTGGTATTGCAGGAGCTTTGCATGTCTCCTAGTTCAGCCTAAGCTGCTCTGCTACTGCTTCCTCTAGACAGCCTAAGCTGCTAGAACACTGCCTACTTGTCACTAATAAGTGATGACTGGACCTGGTATAAGGTGTAAGTACCTTAGGTACCCACTATAAACCAGACCAGCCTCCTACAGGTGTGACGGAAAGTAATATGACATTTTGTGTTATTTTGATGTGCTGATGTGCGTGGTTTGTTTAGTTTTTGTGGAGTAGTGAAAAAGATATTGATGTAGTGATCACCTGTGAAGGATTTACATGTGAGCTACTGCTGGTGAGTTGTGTTTGAATAGTACAGGGGGTGGTGATGTGTTTTGGAAAAGAGTGTATGAGGTGTGTAGGAGGAGATGGACAATATTTAAGAGTGTGTTCGATTGGAAGAGGTAATATGTGTGGTGGAATGGAGTGTAAGGAACGTATGGTTGTATGTAATTGGCAAAAAGATGAGGAGGGTGTTGGTGGATGTTGTGATAGAAGGCTGAGTATAAGGTTTGACATGATAAAAAGGAGTCTGGTGAGAACAAATAGATAGTGCTGGTGTTTTGTATGAACAGGGTTTTTTTGTCTGGATGGATGAAAGTTAAATATATAATAATGTGGCTTTGTGTTGTGTGGGCGATGTGCAGTTGTGTTAGTGGTAATGGACAGAGTTGTTTTGGGTGTGATAATGAATGTGACATAATGTTGTAGTTGTGGTGGATATATGTATAGCTGTGGTATGTAGGGTTTTGTAGTTGTTGTTGAGACATTAAGGGCCGTATTTATAAGCCCCTAGGGCCACAGGAGCATCACTTTTTGTGACGAGCCTGTGGCGCTAAGCACAGCACCGTATTTACAAGGTGGAGTTAAGCCACTTTTTGTGGCTAAACGCCACCTTGTAAATATGGCTCCTTCCCATACAGCACTGTGACAGGAAGGGGCGTGCAATGGGTGTTGCTGTGGGTGTGCAACAGCAACACCCATTACATTTTGACACTGCCTCAGATTTATGAAATTTCATGAACCTGAGGCAGTGCCAAAATCTAACGCCACCCCCAGTGGTGGCCTTAGCAGGGAACTTTTATTCCTCCTCGTTTTTTGCTTTTCTATGCGTGCTGCATTCTGCCGCACACATAGAGAAAGCAAAATGCCAGAAATTATTGTTTATGTGTGGGAAGGTGTCCGTTCCTGCACATAAACAATCATTTGTAAATGACGCTTTGGCAATTCTGTGTGTGCTGCATTGTACAACACACTGAGAAGTGCCAAAGCGCTATTAGTGATTGTTTATGTGCAGGAAGGGACACCTTCCTGCAGATAAACAATCACACCCCTCAGCACAGACATCCTTCACAATGGTACAAGGTTGCCTGCATTGGCACTGGCAGCTAAATTTAGCACTAGTGCGGGGGGGAAACACAGGGGTGAGACGTATCCCCTTAAATATGGCACATCCCTGCGTTTCTAAAGTGACACAGCACAGCGATGCCAATTTTGGCGGAGCACTCCGCTGCGCCACTTTTTTTTAAATCTGGCCCTAAAATATGTATGAGGTTTATTTGGTGCATGAGGTGGATGTCTTTGTTGATTTGGGGTTTGGATGTTGGAGAATGTGGAGGGATTAAGGTCCTTTCTGAAAGATGGATAATTGGGCAGCATCTCTGCCTTAGGCCCGACTTGGCCTAAACAGGCCCAAACAGGCAACTGTCCTTGTCCTCTCCATCCTTATCCTCAATGCCTGAGTTGAGACACCCTGAGCCCTAGGCTTAAATAGCCCTATTGGCCAAATGAACCCTAAGATTAATCCTATTCAATCAGATTCCTAACCCTAAACTCAGGAGCCAAGGGGATAACTGGCTGTGTTAACCAATCAGAACCCTAGCACTGACAGTCCATCAAAACAGTAACCCTAAAAATCTTGGACCAATAGGAACCCTAGACCTAGTACGCAGCACAACCCTAGCCCTGACAGCCAATAACAACAAGAACCCTATAAACTTTAGACCAACAGGAGCCCTAGCCCTCGTACCAAGCACAACCCTGGCCCTGACAGCCAATCACAATAGTAGCCATGAAAACCTTAATCAATAGGAACCCTCGCCCTAGTACCAATCAGAACACAAACCGTAACCATTAAGCCCATAGAAATACTAACCCCAGCAACCAATCACAACAACATTTGCGAAAACCAATAGAGACTTATATAAGGGCCAGGTTACCTTAAGCCCAAGTCCCTGTGGAAGGGTGGAGGAAGGTGCTCCTTGGATATAGACTGGCATAATCCACACTTCCAAGCTAGCAGATTCTATTTTCCAGGTAAGGGACAGATTAGAAAACACTAAAGTACTGCTTGTCACGCATTCAAATATATACCTTTTTCAAGGCAAAAACAAGTGGTGCATACACTTTTCAAGCACAATTTAAATCACAGAGCAGATTAAGCAGTCTCTTAAACACAGTCTAGCTCACCACTGAGGTGTATGTTGCCTTTTGAAAAAAAAGGAGTGGGGGCTTAATGCAACCTTGGTGAAAAACGAGAAGGGAAATTGTCGCTGGTAAAGAAACACCAGTTTAAAAATACCCAGTTTGCTAAAACACAGGGAGCCTACTATAAACAGACACAGGTAGGAGAAATACACTTTTTAAAAAATACCAAGAATACACAGAAAGTCTGGGATTTTAACAGTCTCCTAAGCTTCTGGCTCACTGGGCTGTATTAGGACACAGGAAAAGCTGAGTTCACAAAAATACATATATATATATATATATACTGTGATCAAGACTCTTTGATTCAAAACGCGTTGGCTGGGAACATCCTGTATGGTGTATAAAGAAATTGGAAACAAATGGTTTCCTGGAGTGCGACATTGTCATGTGTTTTTATTGTGATTTAGCACAGACCATGGTTGGGTTCTGGAAGTCAGCACAGGTGCAAAGAGCGCTGTAATTCAGCTGGTCGTGGAAGAGCAATATATATATGTAAAGTATATATATGTTTAAATATATACATATATATATATGTATATATATATATATATATATATATATATATATATATATATATATATATTTATGTATATACACACATATATATACACACACACACACACACACACTCACACACACATATGTATTTTAATTGAAGCAGTCATATATTTTCTGTTGTTGTGCTATGCATTAGTTCGGAAGCTAAAGTTTGTCTTCAAACTCAGTGGGTCATGTGATGTTCGACCATCTGTCCTCATTACATGTTGGGTCTTTGGAAGTATTATACATTTTTGGCATGAAGTGTTTGTTCATTTTAATCATTGTCAATGTCTTCACATTTTGAAGAGAGAGACTAGTTCTTCTGGCTGTGACAAATGCTCCAGTGGCACTGAACACATGTACCTAAGACAAACTACCTACTGGACATGCTAAATACATTGTTGCCAGTCTCCTGAATTCTGGACACTATTCCTTCTTCCTTTGCCAATCGATCAATGGGTATAATTCTTAGAAATCAATGAAAGAGGGTAGCACTTTTTTGTACTGTAGATACGATATTGTTGCACAAATGTACTCTTGGGGGAGCACAATCTCTTTTTCAGCCTTTGATTCTTGTTCAAGCAAATGATTAAGCTGTTTACCTAATCAGATGCTTCTTTCTTGAAATTGTAGAATGTTTGTTCCACCTTTTGTGCATGTTCCTGCAGCAGGAGCAAAAAGCATGTTTGCCTGGCTCATACCCGGCTGACTTCCGACATCATATTGTCAAAAGGGAGTAGCATTTGGATCATGTAATCCACTAGCTCCCATTTGTACATCCTCAATGTCATGGCTTTGGCAGTTCTATCCCCTCTTCTTTGAATTACATAATCATTGATAGGCCTCTAATGTTCAAACAGGAGTTGCAGCGAGTAGTTAGTTGAGTTCCAGCATGTTGACACCTCGGCATGAGAGCTTTTATAGGTACATTATTAGCAGCCTGAATGATCCTCAACTTCTTCTGACCTTTGAAAGAACTACTAAAATGAGAGCAAATTCTTCAACAGATGACTAATATGTTGACTATGGGCCTGATTACAACTTTGGAGGAGGTGTTAATCCGTCCCAAATGTGACCGATATACCACCAGCCGTATTACGAGTTCCATAGGATGTAATGGACTCGTAATATGGCTGGTGGTAAATCCGTCACTTTACTGTCACTTTTGGGACGGATTAACAACTCCTCCAAAGTTGTAATCAGGCCCTATGTCTTCTTCTTTCAGGAATTCATGCACAATTAGGTTTCTGCAATGCACTAAACACAGGACTCAAAAGTATCCTCTATTAGCCTTGGCTTCGACAATGTTACTACCAATGTCAGTGGCAATGAATCCAGTCCTGAGACCTCTGGGTTGAAGCTCATCATAGACTTTTAAATTAAATTCATCCAAGATGTTGCCAGCTAAATGCAACTTGTCCATTGCCAACAGTGGAAGGCAACCGAATGCCACGAAAAGCTCTACCAGTAATGAGACAACCAGTTAGCCAATACTACACTTCCTTGAAGGAGGACAAGTGTTCAGTGATGCCTATGTAATATGTTGCATGCAAACTGGTCCACATGTCTATCATGAGGTGATTCGACTGAACATCTCTCTTCTTCATATCACTACCAGCCAACTGCTGCACTTGATGGTAAAGCACTAGCACAGCAACAGTGGAAATACAGGTAAGGTTTAGAACTTTCAATTCAGGTAGAGGGTGCCTACAAATTCAAGAAACCTCTCTCCTTCCACAAAAAAAGAAGGGAGGTAAAATGCTGAAATTTTTTGCATCTTCCAATTGTATTAATGGACTTTCTTACCTTTTAGGTGGTAGGGTGACTCTTGGTGAACATAGCCTTGATATTTGGCTGTTGTAATTGTTTTCTTCCTAACACCTCCACTCGTAGGGACCTACGGGGAGCATGTAGGCTTTTTGGGCACTTTGTGGTAACTCTGTTCCTCTGTCCCTTATGCCACTCTAAGTTTGCTTTTAGTGATGAATGCACACTACATGCAGGAGTTGTAGGGCTGCTTTGAATGACGCCAAGTTTCTCTTCTTCTTCACCACCACCTCCTTGCATGAGTTCAACTTCTTCTTGTCTCTCACTACCTGAAGCTGTGTTTTTGAAGTGCTCTGCCCACACAATTGTGTGCTGCCTTTTCATAAGGGTCGGTTGGACCCTCATGTTATAATGACAACCTGTCTTAACAAAACAAACTTATTTTTGTAAACTGAACAAGCTGTTTAAAGACCTGAGTGTAAATAAGTCCTAATCTGGGGAGGAAAACATTCTTATGGTGCCAAAACCTGAAGAAATAGATGAGGTGGATCTAGGCATTTGTGCCGGCTCTTCATTAAGGAGTGTTGTGACTACCATAGGGTTGCTGGTTGCTGTAGGTTTTTGGGGTCTTCTTGCAGAGATAGAAGCTGGTAACATTAATGAAACTGCATAACTAGGAGCAGATTTAATAGAGGTGAGCTGTGTGTCTTCTCTAGTACTCTTCACACTAATAATACCTGGCTCAATAACCCAATCCTCACTTCTGAGGCTTTTGTGGAACTCCCTTTTCCCTCATGTCTCATGTTGTGTCTCAGTTGAATTCTGGTCCATTTCTAGTTCATCAGAAGTGGGGGTTTTGAGAAAATGGGGGGGTGCTCTTTCTTTTCCTGGCTGGAAATTGTGAAGCAGATGTGTGCAGTGAAGAGCAGACACAACAACATCCTCCTGTGCAGCATGCTCAACTGTCTATTTATTCTGGAAGATCGTGTTGCAGGCAGTGGTTCCTAACATTGACTTTCTTCTCCTGGACTACTGGACAATTCAATTCGAAATGCACTAATCTCAATAACTGCAGTAAATGCAGCAATGAGGTACATTGACTTTGGTTTAGGTGGCTGTGTAGTTGATCGAGAGGTGATCCTCCTCTCAGCCTCTCCTGCGTCAGGTACATTACATTTCCTGAAAAAAAGTAGTTGTTAAAAGAACTGATGCTCACCTTTGGACTAGTAGTTTTGCAATCAAAAATCACCTGAATGTTCTGCTCAGATAACAAAATGAACCTGAAATGCTTGTTAGCCACCCACATTAACATAGCTTCTGCTCTTCTTGAGAATATGCGCATTGTGTCCATGTATCTTGAATTATGATTTCCCCGCAAACAGGAGTTTTGTTAACCAACGTAGTGTTATGACATAATATTTGGTAATTCTGCATACATTTAATTAAGTAATTAAGTAATTAAGTAAAATTAGCAAAAAGACCCAGTTATGTGAGCATACCTAAATGGTTCCCCATGCCTATGTCTATCTTTGTATTGTTGGTCTGATAAAAATGTTGGAGCAATTTGTGCTAAGAAAAGCAAGCATCAGTATCAGGGAAACTAATAAGCCCATGAGAATTAGAAGTCTTTCCTTTAAGCAACTTTTTATCTTTGACCCTAGATCCTTGGTATTAAATACAATATAATATAGGCCCAGCTCAACGTATATTAGATGTAACACCACAAGATAATCAGCAGATGCACACTCATCTATCTGCTACATTTGATTTGTGAGCCACAGGGAATTTAATTGACTGGAAGAATACTAAGATATTACAGGAAACCTGTACATCAAAAATGGAGAAAAAAAACCTAGTGCAGTTGATAGTACAAAGCTCACATATTTACCCATCACACATCGCACTGCAGAAATGATGATGATGATGATGATCTGTTCTGAAACATATATAAAGAAAAAAATGATTTAATAGATGCCCCAGATTTTCAACTTGTTTTGTGGCTTATTAGTCCAATCATGCACAATCCATTTGTTATACAAATGACCTCCATAAAATGTCAGCCTGAAAGTTGAGCAATGCCACTCAATAATCATGAAGAGTAAGCCTAGGTAGAATTTCAGTTATGTTGGAGTAACTGGAGTAATTTCCATAATTCTTTAGTAGCTCTTTGATGAAGAGTTACAGATAATAACACAATTATGCCTGTTCATAAAATTAACCCCTTAGCTGCTGGGCCTCCCCCCCCCCGTGCTGAGCCCTTTTTTGGCTATTTGGGGTAGTTTGCGCTTAGGGCTTCATAACTTTTTGTCCACATAAGCTAACCATGCCAAATTTGTGTCCTTTTTTTCCAACATCCTAGGGACTCTAATGGTACCCAGAGTTGGTGGTTTCCCCTGGAGGAGACCAAGAAAATAGCCAAAATACAGAGAAAATTTTGTTTTTTCCAAAAAAATGGGAAAAAAGGGCTGCCGAAGAAGGCTTGTGGTTTTTTCCCTGAAAATGCCATCAACAAAGGGTTTCTGGTGCTGAAATCACTATCTTCCCACCTTTCAGGAACGGACAGACTTGAATCAGAAAACCAAATTTTTAAACACAAATTTGGCATTTTACTGGGACATACCCCATTTCTACTATATTTGGTGCTTTCAGCCTCCTTCCAGTTAGTGACAGGAATGGGTGTGAAACCAATGCTGGATCCTGGAATGCTAAACATTTCTGAAAACTAGACAAAATTCTGAATTCAGCAAGGGGTCATTTGTGTAGATCCTACAAGGTTTTCCTACAGAAAATAACAGCTGAAATAAAAAAATATTGAAATTGAGCTGAAAACAACAGCCATTTTTCTTTATGTTTTACTCTGTAACTTTTTCCTGCGATGTCAGATTTCTGAAAACAATATACCGTTTTGTCTGCTGGACTCTTCTGGTTGTGGGGATATAAAGGGCTTGTAGGTTCATCAAGAACCCTAGGTACCCAGAGCCAATAAATGAGCTGCACCCTGCAGTTGGTTTTCATTCTATACTGGGTATACAGCAATTCATTTGTTGAAATATGAAGAGTGAAAAAGAGGTATCAAGAAAACCTTTGCATTTCCAAAATGGGATCAAGATAAGGTTTTGAGGAGCAGTGGTTATTTGCACATCGCTGAATTCCGAGGTGCCCATACTAGCATGTGAATTGCAGGGCATTTCTCAAATAGACGTCTTTTTTACACACTCTCTTATATTTGGAAGGAAAAAATGTAGAGAAAGATAAGGGGCAATAACACTTGTTTTGCTATTCTCCCGATAAAAATGATACCTCACTTGTGTGGGTAGGCCTAGTGCCGGCGACAGGAAATGCCCCAAAACACAACATGGACACATCCTATTTTTTTTTTATAGAAAACACAGCTGTTTTTTCCAAAGTGCCTACCTGTAGATTTTGGCCTTTAGCTCAGCCGGCACATAGGGAAACCTACCAAACCTGTGCATTTCTGAAAACTAGAGACCTAGGGGAATCCAAGGAGGGGTGACTTGCGGGGCTCGGACCAGGTTCTGTTACCCAGAATCCTTTGCAAACCTCAAAAAGTGGCTAAAAAAACAAGTTTTCCTAACATTTCGGTGACAGAAAGTTCTGGAATCTGAGAGGAGCCTCAAATTTCCTTCCACCCAGCGTTCCTCCAAGTCTCCCGATAAAAATGATACCTCACTTGTGTGGGTAGGCCTAGCGCCTGCGACAGGAAACGCCCCAAAGCGCAACGTGGACACATCCAAATTTTTGGAAGAAAACAGAGGTGTTTTTTGAGAAGTGCCTACCTGTAGCTTTTGGCCTCTAGCTCAGCCGGCACCTAGGGAAACCTACCAAACCTGTGCATTTCTGAAAACTAGAGACCTAGGGGAATCCAAGGAGGGGTGACTTGCGGGGCTCGGACCAGGTTCTGTTACCCAGAATTCTTTGCAAACCTCAAAAAGTGGCTAAAAAAACAAGTTTTCCTAACATTTCGGTGACAGAAAGTTCTGGAATCTGAGAGGAGCCTCAAATTTCCTTCCACCCAGCGTTCCCCCAAGTCTCCCGATAAAAATGATACCTCACTTGTGTGGGTAGGCCTAGCGCCCGCGACAGGAAATGCCCCAAAGCGCAACGTGGACACATCCAAATTTTTGGAAGAAAACAGAGGTGTTTTTTGAGAAGTGCCTACCTGTAGATTTTGGCCTCTAGCTCAGCCGGCACCTAGGGAAACCTACCAAACCTGTGCATTTCTGAAAACTAGAGGCCTAGGGGAATCCAAGGAGGGGTGACTTGCGGGGCTCGGACCAGGTTCTGTTACCCAGAATCCTTTGCAAACCTCAAAAAGTGGCTAAAAAAACAAGTTTTCCTAACATTTCGGTGACAGAAAGTTCTGGAATCTGAGAGGAGCCACAAATTTCCTTCCACCCGGCGTTCCCCCAAGTCTCCCGATAAAAATGATACCTCACTTGTGTGGGTAGGCCTAGCGCCTGCGACAGGAAACGCCCCAAAGCGCAACGTGGACACATCCAAATTTTTGGAAGAAAACAGAGGTGTTTTTTGCGAAGTGCCTACCTGTAGATTTTGGCCTCTAGCTCAGCCGGCACCTAGGGAAACCTACCAAACCTGTGCATTTCTGAAAACTAGAGGCCTAGGGGAATCCAAGGAGAGGTGACTTGCGGGGCTTGGACCAGGTTCTGTTACCCAGAATCCTTTGCAAACCTCAAAAAGTGGCTAAAAAAACAAGTTTTCCTAACATTTCGGTGACAGAAAGTTCTGGAATCTGAGAGGAGCCACAAATTTCCTTCCACCCGGCGTTCCCGCAAGTCTCCCGATAAAAATGATACCTCACTTGTGTGGGTAGGCCTAGGGCCTGCGACAGGAAACGCCCCAAAGCGCAACGTGGACACATCCAAATTTTTGGAAGAAAACAGAGGTGTTTTTTGCGAAGTGCCTACCTGTAGATTTTGGCCTCTAGCTCAGCCGGCACCTAGGGAAACCTACTAAACCTGTGCATTTCTGAAAACTAGAGACCTAGGGGAATCCAAGGAGGGGTGACTTGCGGGGCTCGGACCAGGTTCTGTTACCCAGAATCCTTTGCAAACCTCAAAAAGTGGCTAAAAAAACAAGTTTTCCTAACATTTCGGTGACAGAAAGTTCTGGAATCTGAGAGGAGCCACAAGTTTCCTTCCACCTGGCGCTCCCCCAAGTCTCCCGATAAAAATGATACCTCACTTGTGTGGGTAGGCCTAGCGCCTGCGACAGGAAACGCCCCAAAGCGCAACGTGGACACATCCAAATTTTTGGAAGAAAACAGAGGTGTTTTTTGAGAAGTGCCTACCTGTAGCTTTTGGCCTCTAGCTCAGCCGGCACCTAGGGAAACCTACCAAACCTGTGCATTTCTGAAAACTAGAGACCTAGGGGAATCCAAGGAGGGGTGACTTGCGGGGCTCGGACCAGGTTCTGTTACCCAGAATTCTTTGCAAACCTCAAAAAGTGGCTAAAAAAACAAGTTTTCCTAACATTTCGGTGACAGAAAGTTCTGGAATCTGAGAGGAGCCTCAAATTTCCTTCCACCCAGCGTTCCCCCAAGTCTCCCGATAAAAATGATACCTCACTTGTGTGGGTAGGCCTAGCGCCCGCGACAGGAAATGCCCCAAAGCGCAACGTGGACACATCCAAATTTTTGGAAGAAAACAGAGGTGTTTTTTGAGAAGTGCCTACCTGTAGATTTTGGCCTCTAGCTCAGCCGGCACCTAGGGAAACCTACCAAACCTGTGCATTTCTGAAAACTAGAGGCCTAGGGGAATCCAAGGAGGGGTGACTTGCGGGGCTCGGACCAGGTTCTGTTACCCAGAATCCTTTGCAAACCTCAAAAAGTGGCTAAAAAAACAAGTTTTCCTAACATTTCGGTGACAGAAAGTTCTGGAATCTGAGAGGAGCCACAAATTTCCTTCCACCCGGCGTTCCCCCAAGTCTCCCGATAAAAATGATACCTCACTTGTGTGGGTAGGCCTAGCGCCTGCGACAGGAAACGCCCCAAAGCGCAACGTGGACACATCCAAATTTTTGGAAGAAAACAGAGGTGTTTTTTGCGAAGTGCCTACCTGTAGATTTTGGCCTCTAGCTCAGCCGGCACCTAGGGAAACCTACCAAACCTGTGCATTTCTGAAAACTAGAGGCCTAGGGGAATCCAAGGAGAGGTGACTTGCGGGGCTTGGACCAGGTTCTGTTACCCAGAATCCTTTGCAAACCTCAAAAAGTGGCTAAAAAAACAAGTTTTCCTAACATTTCGGTGACAGAAAGTTCTGGAATCTGAGAGGAGCCACAAATTTCCTTCCACCCGGCGTTCCCGCAAGTCTCCCGATAAAAATGATACCTCACTTGTGTGGGTAGGCCTAGGGCCTGCGACAGGAAACGCCCCAAAGCGCAACGTGGACACATCCAAATTTTTGGAAGAAAACAGAGGTGTTTTTTGCGAAGTGCCTACCTGTAGATTTTGGCCTCTAGCTCAGCCGGCACCTAGGGAAACCTACCAAACCTGTGCATTTCTGAAAACTAGAGACCTAGGGGAATCCAAGGAGGGGTGACTTGCGGGGCTCGGACCAGGTTCTGTTACCCAGAATCCTTTGCAAACCTCAAAAAGTGGCTAAAAAAACAAGTTTTCCTAACATTTCGGTGACAGAAAGTTCTGGAATCTGAGAGGAGCCACAAGTTTCCTTCCACCCGGCGCTCCCCCAAGTCTCCCGATAAAAATGATACCTCACTTGTGTGGGTAGGCCTAGCGCCTGCGACAGGAAACGCCCCAAAGCGCAACGTGGACACATCCAAATTTTTGGAAGAAAACAGAGGTGTTTTTTGAGAAGTGCCTACCTGTAGATTTTGGCCTCTAGCTCAGCCGGCACCTAGGGAAACCTACCAAACCTGTGCATTTCTGAAAACTAGAGGCCTAGGGGAATCCAAGGAGGGGTGACTTGCGGGGCTCGGACCAGGTTCTGTTACCCAGAATCCTTTGCAAACCTCAAAAAGTGGCTAAAAAAACAAGTTTTCCTAACATTTCGGTGACAGAAAGTTCTGGAATCTGAGAGGAGCCACAAATTTCCTTCCACCCGGCGTTCCCCCAAGTCTCCCGATAAAAATGATACCTCACTTGTGTGGGTAGGCCTAGCGCCTGCGACAGGAAACGCCCCAAAGCGCAACGTGGACACATCCACATTTTTGGAAGAAAACAGAGGTGTTTTTTGAGAAGTGCCTACCTGTAGATTTTGGCCTCTAGCTCAGCCGGCACCTAGGGAAACCTACCAAACCTGTGCATTTCTGAAAACTAGAGGCCTAGGGGAATCCAAGGAGGGGTGACTTGCGGGGCTCGGACCAGGTTCTGTTACCCAGAATCCTTTGCAAACCTCAAAAAGTGGCTAAAAAAACAAGTTTTCCTAACATTTCGGTGACAGAAAGTTCTGGAATCTGAGAGGAGCCACAAATTTCCTTCCACCCGGCGTTCCCCCAAGTCTCCCGATAAAAATGATACCTCACTTGTGTGGGTAGGCCTAGCGCCTGCGACAGGAAACGCCCCAAAGCTCAACGTGGACACATCCAAATTTTTGGAAGAAAACAGAGGTGTTTTTTGCGAAGTGCCTACCTGTAGATTTTGGCCTCTAGCTCAGCCTGCACCTCGGGAAACCTACCAAACCTGTGCATTTCTAAAAACTAGAGACGTAGGGGAATCCAAGGAGGGGTGACTTGCGGGGCTCAGACCAGGTTCTGTTACCCAGAATCCTTTGCAAACCTCAAAAAGTGGCTAAAAAAACAAGTTTTCCTCACATTTAGGTGACAGAAAGTTCTGGAATCTGAGAGGAGCCACAAATTTCCTTCCACCCAGCGTTCCCCCAAGTCTCCCGATAAAAATGATACCTCACTTGTGTGGGTAGGCCTAGCGCCCGCGACAGGAAATGCCCCAAAACACAACGTGGACACATCACATTTTTTCATAGAAAACAGTGCCTACCTGTGGATTTTGGCCTCTAGCTCAGCCGGCACCCGGGGAAACCTAGCAAACCAGCACATTTTTGAAAACTAGAAACCCAGGGGAATCCAAGATGAGGTGACTTGTGGGGCTCGGACCAGGTTCTGTTACCCAGAATCCTTTGCAAACCTCAAAATGTGGCTAAAATAACACGTTTTCCTCACATTTCGGTGACAGAATGTTCTGGAATCTGAGAGGAGCCACAAATTTCCTTCCACCCAGCGTTCCCCCAAGTCTCCCGATAAATATGATACCTCACTTGTGTGGTTAGGCCTGGTGCCTGTGACAGGAATAGATCACACAACGGTCAATGTTGGTCCTTACGTGAGGCAGCTGTTGACCCTGGGGTGATCCATTCCTGACACAGGCACTAGGTGTAGGCACTCAAGTGGGGTAGTGTTTTTATCAGGACAGGTGAGGAGTCACTGGGTGGTAGGAATGTTGTGGATCCCAGCATATTCTTGTAGTTTGTGTGACAGAAATGCGAGAAAAATTGAGGTTTTTTTCAACATTTCAGCTTTGCAGGGTATTCTGGGTAAGAAAACTTTGGGGAATCCACAAAAGTCACACCTCTGTGGACTCCCCCGAATGTCTAGTTTCCAGAAATGTTTGGGTTTAGTGTGTTTCTCTATATGGCCGCCGAATCCAGGACCAAAAACACAGGTGCCTGCCTTACAAAACCAGTTTGTTTTGCCATAGACAATTTTGATGTCTCCACAATATGATTTGGGTGGTGGAATTTGGGGCTGAACTAAATTGGGGAGCTCCCAAGAGAGCACTCTCTCTCTGCTTGCCGCCGCATTCACCTGCTCTCTGGGTTGGCCTAACCCACTATTACCCAGTTGCACGAACAGCTTGAGAAGGGACAGCAGGACTGTCCTCATCACCTCCCTCATAATGTACTGGAAGAGGAGTTTTCGAATGGGACTCCTCTGACTAAAAAATCACTCCCAGAGTCTGCGCCATTGTCCTATCCCTCAGATGCTGTCTCAGTATCTGATGTCTCAGTCTCTGATCCTATGTCAGAGCGGTCCTCCATAACCCGAGTGCAGGCAGCAGTCATCCATCAAGATGCCATCTCTGCTATTGGCTAAACTGTTGCTCTAAAACACTAGCCTACGTAGACAGTCACAAAATCGATGGTGTGTGTGAGATACGTGCAACAGTAGAGGCCACATTACCTGCGCTTCTTCCCTCAATCAGCACATACTTTCAAGACACTCAAAAAACACCTTGTCACATACCATTCGTCACAGTCTTTAGCACCTCCTGCGCCCAGTCCAACAATCATTATTGGTGCTCCCACTCCCTCCTCCTCGGATTCCCTCATTACCACCCAGCAAAAGTGCCCTTCATCTCTCCATAGACTTTACTAATGTACTCAGCTATTTACATAAAATACAGATGTGCTCTTTGCAGTAGGCATATAAACCTTCTGCGCTTCTTTATGGCACTAAAACTGCCACTAGACAAGTCAGACCCTTTTCCCCCCAGGGAAACCACACACATATTGACAAAAGTGATATATATATGACAGCCAACCACCTGAAACTCAACTCAAGCAAAACCGAAATAATCCTCTTTGGCCCACGCAAAAACACCTGGGACCCCCCATGGTGGCCCACCACGCTAGGCCCTGCACCCACCCCCGCCAACCACGCACGCAACCTCAGCATCATCCTAGACTCCTCCCTCTCGATGACCCAACAAATCAACGCTCTTACCTCCTCATGCTTCAACAAACTCCGTATACTGAAAAACATTCAAATGGATCCCCACAGAGACCAGAAAAACTGTCACTCACGCACTCATCAGCAGCAGGCTTGATTACGGAAACGCCCTCTATGCCGGCACCACTCTAAAACTCAAGCGCAAACTACACGCATCCAGAACTCAGCAGCACGACTCATCCTCGACCTCCGCCGACACAAACACATCTCTCCACACCTCAAATCCCTCCACTGGCTCTCCATTGACAAAAGGATCACCTTCAAGATCCTCATCCTAGCACACAAATCACTCCACAACACAGGCCCTGCCTACCTCAACGAGAGTCACCTTCCACACCCCCACACGAAACGTCCGCTCAGCTGACCTCTCTCTCGCCTCTGTCCCCCGCATCAAACACACCACCACCGGGGGCAGATCCTTCTCCTACCTTGCACCCAAAACCTGGAACGCCCTCACAACCCACCTTCGCAAGACCCAAAACCTACTTCTTTTCAGGAAGGGCCTCAAAACCTGGCTTTTCGAACAGTGAACCTCCCAGCCCCTTTCCCTCCCCCAGCGCCTTGAGACCCTCACAGGTGAGTAGCGCGCTTTATAAATCTCTTTGATATAGATCTACCTCTATATATATATATATATATATATATCTATCTACATAGATATATCTATAGATATATCCATGTACCTAGATATATCTATCTACATAGATATATTTAGATCTATATATACATATATATTTTTTTTGTTGTTGTATGGTTTCCTTGGGGGCCAAAATGGGGGGAGACACAGAAGCTTCCGTGTCTCCCGAGGGAAGTTAAATAAAAAAATAATAATCCTCGGGTGCGACGCACCCGAGGATTTATTAATACCCTTCCTGGTGTCGGCCACTGGTCGTGACCCGCACCAGGGAGGGGGTGTGGGCGTCGGCCAGTGGCCGACGCCCGCACTCAACAGGTTAAGAGTAATTTTGGGGGGAAAAAACTATTGTGAGTCCACCTATAGTGTGTGGCTGCTCAAGCTTCTGTATTTGTCTGTTGCATTTAACAATATTTTCTTAGTGCATAGTTCATCCTCCTGCCCATTTGTATGCAAAAGGTACATTTTTCCCTAAGAAAGTAAAACTAAATTCTGTGAGTAAGTTGGAGAAAATCCTACCAACTCACATATTTACGGACTGCGAGCTGCTGCTTGCACTCTCTAGACATGTTCTATTGCATTTAGCCCTATTTCTTAGCATAACTCGTATTCTTATGTCCATTTTGGACATGAGGGGCATTTTTGGGCTAAGAAAATAGTGTTAAATTCACAATTACTCTTCTCATGTAATTCTCTGTTATTTCATGGACCTATTGTGTAATTTTGTGTTATTATGCCACACCAAATTACCTGAGTTATGCCCACCCCTAATGAAGAATCGACTATATCTGGGAGTTGTTTTGTTATAGCAAAACTCCTAAAGTTAATATTTAGCTACCAACAATACCTGCACTCATTATGGTGACACTAGTGTAGCATGAATATGTAGATGTTTTCATTAAAAAAGGCAGATATACCACTAATCCATTTACCTTTTGAATGTTGCATCGATTTAGAACTGTGGAAAAAATACCATGCAGTCAAAACTGTGCATTAACAAAGTACGAGACTTAGGGCCTGATTAACAAATTATACTTTGTAGTAAGTTTTGTAATACTACAGTAGTACTAGAAGACCTACTACAAAGTGCTATGCACAAACTGTACTTTTGTAGAGATGTACACTTTAAAGTAACTTTACAATTTTTCCGGTATAAACAAATAGCACTTTGATATTATCCTACAATATTGTAGAAACTTACACTTTTGTAATACGCCCCTATCTCCATTATTTTTTATGGGAGAGCACTGCAGTATCAGTGTTTGGCCTTATTCAGTCCTGGGCTGACAAGTTACTACAACAGTATAAGTTACTTCAAAGGTGCAATTTATGGATACCAAAAAGTAGTAAAGCTACTCAAAGCTATAAAGTTACTCAAAAGTATAAATTACCTTTGTGAATCAGGCCTAGTGTATCCGCCTAAATATTTGGATCCATATCTAGCAAATGGATATAACCATCAGAATTAGCTGTACACTCTCCTCTTTTCGTCATGCCCATGCAAAGTGGTGAATTGCTGACCTGCATGGATTCTAGAGCCTTGACTCAAATTACAGTCACGAATCACTTTTCCTTACCTTTAATATAGGATATGCTTGATCAGATTGAGAATTCAAAGGTCTACAGTACAATGGATGTGAGACATGCATACTACTGGATTGGTGTAAGAGAATGAGATAAATGGAAGGCAGCTTTCGATATTATGTTTGTGTTCTTTGAATATCAAGTTATGCCATTCTGATTGTGCATTATCTGCATTTCAGTATTTCATCAGTAAAATCGTTTGTGAGTACACTGACATTCTGGTACTTATTTACATCAATGGATACTCTTATCGTTTCTGATAATGAACAAGATCTACTCCAGCATGTTAAAATGGTATTACAGAGAAAGAACAATTGTTTGCCAAAGTAGAGAAGTGTTCATTCATTATACCACTGTGATTTTATACACATCAAAAGAGTAGGGTTCACTCTCCTGCAAATCTTTTTTTCAAGGAAAAGGGATGAAGATTTAATTTAAAAAATAAGTGCTCTCCAATATGGTAATCACATTTTGTCCACACCTCATTGAAAGTGTCTTGGAATTCCCAAGTGGCTGTTAGAACCTGATATTGGCTGACTCAGGACATACCACTGTTTTGGAGGCAGTACTTTTGCATGGAGAATTACCATAGGTTTTTCTGTGAACACATTTGCCAGGTCAAACTTGGTGGAATTTTTTCAATGGAAAAAGGCTGTGGATTGGAGATTTATGATGGGAAGTGCGTGGTAACATTGATTTTTCCAGTACTTTAGCACTCCAGAAGGGAATGCTTCTAATACCAGAGACATTTGGCATCCTCGAATTAGCAATAACTGAGGTATTGGTAATGTAAAGTGAACATTATGCCAACATAGTCAGTAGCGCTGGAACTAGGGCTGCAAGATGTACTGCATAAAACCTTAAGAGTATAAATAGAAAATGAACAATAATAGGGTTCCTTCAAAGGTTTATCTTCAGGCAGCATTTCTTTTGTTGTATAAGAAAAACTGTGAAATGTCTATGGTTGGACAGCACACCCACTTCCATCAACACTGAATGTAGTCATATTGAGAGTCCTGGTTGCCATTCTGTTGTGCATAATAATCTCATGTTAAAATGTTGCATTTGAAATTGACTCAAAAGATGATAATTGTGTACAGTCATTGGATTTTATAACTTGGTCAGCCAACTGGCAACTGCAGGCATGTAATGGCAGATGTCTTTGTGCAGTATGTGGTTGGTCGTTAGCATGAGAGAGTCCCTGTTAGCAGTATACTCAAAACGTTTGCTGAAACAATAAAAGAATATGGGGTTTTGACGGTTGTTTTTGTATATGGATAGCTGACTACGGGCCTGATTCAGATGTTGGTGGTAACGGTCCTGCCATTGACTTTCGGTTGAAAACCTGTCTGCTACTGTGACAATCTGCCAGCCGTATTTAGATATTGGTGGTCCCATAGACCAAAGCCTGCATTTGAATCACCATCCCCACTGAGAAAGACCACCTGCATCGATGGCACAATAAAGAAAAGTGGTGGGCGGTGGAACCCCAAAGTCCCTTCCCGCTGTACAGATTTGAATGTGCCTTACCACCAAGAAAAAAGTGGCCGTCCAACCTCCATGTTTGAGTTGGAGTATTGGAGGGTTAAGGGGTGAAAACTCACCTTTTTCACACATTCTACCCTCATATTTGACTGGACACCACAGGATAACACCTGCCATGGCTGCTGTCACTGATCCACAGAGAAAACAAGACACACCCATAGCCGGACTCGAAGGTAAGGATGTTGCATTTCCTGTGTATGTTGAGTAGGCAGTGCACAGGAGGTCGGGCCACTGCAGACATATACATGTCACAGTAAAACATTTTATCACTGTGACATGTATATGTCAGGGACACAAGTGGGTGAGACATGGATGGGGACACACCGGTATAGAAAACGTATTGCACACATGCACAACTGTCATTATGGAGCCAGTATTCACGGGCAAATAAATGCTGGCACCACAATGGTGGTGCATTCACACCTGTGAACTGTGTCCATGTGTCCACATTGCCAGGGGACCTCCATCTGATATGTTGTACTGCATGCAAGTTGTGTGTGTGAGTCACTAAGTGAATGTGTGTATGATGTGAATAGCTGTTTGAGGTGGAGTTAACTGGACTAGGTAATGTGGTTGTGTCTGTACGTGTTTCACTTGCATGTGAGACCAATGTTGGTGTATGTTGTGTTGCTGTGTGAAACATTCATGTGAGTGTGGTTGTTGTGTTGTGGACATTATTGTGATGTGTGTAGTTGTGCATATGAGTGTTTATGTAGATAAGTGTGTAGTTGTGTTGGTTGACATGGTTCTGCTGTGTGTGGTTGCAGTGTCAATGGTGTGACTATGTTGTGTCATGGATGTATGTCAATGTGTGCTTTCAGGATGTGCGCGTTGTATTGAAATGTCACTGTTTTATTGTGTGAATGTGGTGTGTTGTGTAGTGTGTAGTGCAGGGGTACACATATGGCTTAGGGACGGTGTGTGTGTGTGTGTGTCACTTAACTCTCTTCCATAGCCCCTGGCATTATACAAAGTCCATTGGGTTAAGCCACTGTCTCCCCCCGTCAGTAATATGTCACCATTCAGTCCGCTTGCAGAACTATAACATCTAAATACGGCAGGTGGAAGACAGTTGGCTTGGCTGTCTTTTAGGGTCCACGGTCGCCACAGCTTGGTGGTTTGACTGCCAACATGGAAATCAGGCCCTAAGCTACCTCAGGATGCTTGACAATGCAGACTACCTGAACCTGCGTGCACTTTTATCACTATTATCAGTGGAGAGTTGGAAGAAGCAAGGGACTATGCTTTAATAGTCAAACAGATTAAGATGTATTATAGGAACTCCTTGAAAAATCAAAATCTAGACCTTGACAGTGAAATGAGTGACAGATGGAACTCTGTATTAGCTTTTACACTAGAAATTCACTCAATGCCTACTGTTAGCTAACTTTATGCAAGTAAGCGCAGTAAACACTTGAGCCCACTTGAAACAGGAAAATGCATTGAGCAGCCCACCATGCATGCCCCAGTTGGCTGAAACAGTAGGTGGGCTTATTTCACATGCATGCCCTGCAGTTTCTGAATATTGAACCTCATTGAAAACACCAGGATGGTGACTACACAAAGAAAGAGCTTCTCAATCCTGGATTTTCTTCCATGGCCTAATGAGTAGGTCAAGAAAAAATATGTCCCAGTGCAAATTCCATGTTGGCCAACTGCTTGAATTGGAAGTAGGAGGTTGGAGTGGCACATGTGTTCAATGGTTGGCAGATATTTTTAAATGAACAAAACTAAAATGAAAAAAACACACAATGAAATGTTTAGTGACTGGGTGAAGGGCTGCAAGTAGGGACCATCGGACATGGGACAAGTGAGTGGAAGATATATTAACTAGGCAAAATTATTTCAGTACTGCCCTCAGACACTAACAAAGTGATTCCAAATGATGGAAAATAGAAAGGCAGTTCCCCTTTGCAAAAGATGGTAATGGAGAGAGAGCAGAGAAAGCAGGTGAATTAGACATGCTATGAGGGTAGGAATTCAAGTGGAGTTATTAGATCAATTGCTTTATCTTAGTTTCACCTACCTGCCCTCTCTTGATGGAGGGCACACTAAAGAACCTGATGACCACAGGTGTGCAGAAGGAATGAATAGGGTGGCAAAACCGACTCATACCACTACCCAGGAGTGCTTCAACCAACACAGGCCAGCCACCAGGGTGCAGTGACATCACTGGAGACAGATTAGTGGGAATACCAGAAGTAATCCACTTGCATGTGCAAACCGCATATCTGCTCATGTTTTTTAGTAGAACCATCCAGCCACCTGTCACCGACTGCTTGAAGCAGATGGTATCCCTGCTAGCAACCACACATGCCGAAGGAGAAGAACTGCACCAATTATGCAATGAGCCACATGACTGCGAAGCCCCTCCAGTCACCCTTACTCCTTGCAAGTCATTGCCACCTTTTATACAGGCTATAAAATGGCAACAATACCATCATTGCCATGTTCATCACTATAACCACCCAAAAAGCACCAGACCACTAGAGTGGAGCCCTATACCTGCAAACTATCAACACACCAAGGATGCACTCCTGATATTGTGAAGGACCAATCGTCCAGAGACTATGGCCCTCATTACAACATTGGCGGTAAATCCCGCTTACCGCAGTGCAGAAGACCGCCAACACACCGCAGCGGCGGCGGAATACCGCTACAGCTATTACGACCCACAGCCCGGAGTCCGCGAAAATCCAGACACCCACACAAGCCCGCCACACCAAAGGTCAGTGATAAACTGGCGATAACAAAACCAACACTGTCACGCCAACAGGAATACGCCCACACTTTCAACCGCAGTAAACCATTGGCGGTACACACCGTCGCGCTCAAAATACACACACATTTACAAAACACAATCACATTGGACAATTCGAAATACACACACCTGATACACATACACACACCACTCCCACACACCCAAACCAAAATAAAACAATCACCCACAACACCCACAAACCCTTACGACCAAAATTGAGAAAGAAGCCCAGAGAGAGACACCACCAGAAACAACACTAGCATCCACAGGCACACTACACCATCACACACACAACATCCACGCACCTCAGACAACACACACAAACACATCCCCTCACACATCACAACCGACACCACCTCACACATCACCCACACCACATCTTGGCACCTCAACGACACCCCAGGTTCTCTGAGGAGGAGCTCAAGTTCATGGTGGAGGAAATCATCCGGGTAGAGCCACAGCTATTCGGATCACAGGTGCAGCACACCTCCATTGCTAGGAAGATGGAGCTATGGCACAGAATCGTAGACAGGGTCAACGCAGAGGGACAGCATCCAAGAACACGGGATGACATCAGGTGGAACGACCTATGGGGGAAGGTGCGCTCCGTGGTCTCAAGACACCAGATTGCAGTACAGAGGACTGGAGGCCGACCACCACCTCCTCCCCCACAATTAACAACATGGGAGGAGCAAGTCTTGGCTATACTGCATCCTGAGGGCCTCGCAGGAGTAGCAGGAGGAATGGACTCTGGTATGTCAGATCTTAACTATTATATCCCCCACCCTACCTGCATGCCATCACATACCCCACCCTCACCCTCACTCCCATCACTCCAACACCTCACATATACCCCACTATCACAACACACCCATCCCAACACCAAGCCCTGCATGCAACACCAAAGCATGGACACCCATCACCAAAGCATGTCCACTACAGATACCCACACAGACCCCAAACCAATCATCACACAAGGTCCTAGACAGAATGCAAGCACTGGAGTACAGGGTTACCCACCCATTGCACACGATGGCAGACACAGATGCAATAATCATGCCTTTACACCCCTGCAGGACCCCTAACCAACATCACCGGACAGGAGGTTCCAGACAAATCCACTCCCCCCAGAGAAGAGGCCCACAGTGATGATAGCAGCTCTGTCCAACTGGATCAAGATGACCAGCCCGGCACAACTGGGCCCTCAGGACAGTCGGTTCCCCTGACACTGGCACATGCCACCAAGGAGCCTCCCCCTCAGGAAACACCAGCACAGCACCCACCCAGCTGGCCCATCCCTTTGTCCCCAGGACAATTCAAGCAGCAGTGTGTCCACCAATGCAGGGAACCCAGGCAAACCTACCACCCAAAGAAAATCAGGGACCTGGGGGCAGTGGCAGTGGGCACATGGTTCAGGAGACAGAGGCACAGGAAAACAGGGGAACTGGGAGGACTGCTGTGCGACAGGGGGAGGACAGGCCCAGGGAACCCACTCTCCATGAGGCCCTCTCCAACATCATGGGAGCGTACCATCATTCCCAGGAGACGCTGGGAACGGTACTGGCCAACTTTCAGGAGACCCAGCGGTTGCAGGAGGAACAGTCTCTGGGGATCAGGGGATCAGGGAGGTACTTAAGTCCATCAACACCACCCTGGCCACCCTGGTCACCATTGTAGGGGTGCTGAAGGACCTTGTGAACACCAGGAGGGACACTGTGGCACAACAAGGGGCCCCTGACACTAGCCTGGATGATGAACAGCCCACCACCTCCGCTGGCGCTAGTGGACAGGAGGCACCGCCACAGGACCACTACACCAGCACCCCACCCCCTGCAGATGGAGAACCACCCCGCAAACGGTCCCTGAGATCCAGGACAAAGACAGAGAACAATGACAAGACCCCCGCCAGGAAATGAGACCCCCCTGAATGTCTTCCTTCTGTCCCACTTTGTCACCCTGTCCATCCATCAACTGCCCTAGCTCCACTTCCTCTGCCCCTTTGGACAATGCACCTGTGAAACAAGTAGACTGGATTCCACCATCACCCCTGCCCATTTTACAACCCCCTCCACTAATTAGCACTGAAATAAACACCCTTGAATCACAAAACAATCTGGAGTCAGTCTGTGCTTTCACAAATGTGTATTTGCAATAACTATGGAATATAGCAATGTTAATTGTATTGTCAACATACCGATGTAACACAGCTCTAGTCCATGAGGTAATATGGCAGAGGTCACACAGTGGGACCTACATCTGTGAAATGGAAAGGCAAAGTGACAAGTCAGGGTCCATACAGTGGGTGAAAAAGACTTATGCTAGCTCAAACAATATTATGAGATGTGTGAGGCAGTGACATCTTCTTACCTGTGTCTCACTGGAAGTATTGCTGGATAACGTTGTTTATGTTATCGATATCCTCTTCTTCTGCCTCCTCTTCTTCACTGTCTACAGGTTCCACAGCTGCCACAAGACCTCCTTCTGGACCATCCTCCTGCAGAAAAGGCATGTTGTGCAGCATACAGCAGGCCACGATGATCTGGCACACCTTCTTTGGTGAGTAGTAGAGAGAACCACCTGTCAAATGGAGGCACTGGAACCTAGCCTTCAGGAGGCCGAAGGTCCTTTCAATCACCCTCCTAGTTCGCCCATGTGCCTCATTGTAGTGTTCCTCTGCCCTTGTCCTGGGATTTCTCACTGGGGTCAGTAGCCATGACCGGTTGGGGTACCCAGAGTCACCTGCAAATGTCGAGGGACAACTGTTAGACACACAGTAACCCTTAGGGACAACCCCAGACATCTATTCACAGGGTATAGGGTCCTTGTCCTCACCTATTAGCCAAACACGGTGCCTCTGGAGTTGCCCCATCACATAAGGGATACTGCTATTCCTCAGAATGTAGGCGTCATGCACTGATCCAGGAAAATTTACATTCACATGGGAGATGTACTGGTCGGCCAAACACACCATCTGCACATTCATAGAAAGGTAGCTCTTCCAGTTTCTGTACACCTGTTCACTCCTGCGGGGGTACCAAGCTCACATGTGTCCCACCAATGGCACCAATGATGTTGGGGATATGTCCCTGGGCATAGAAGTAACCTTTCACTGTAGGCAAATCCTCCACCTGAGGGAACACGATGTGGCTGCGCATGTGTTTCAGCAGGGCAGACAACACTCTGGACAACACGTTTGAGAACATAGGCTGGGACATCCCTGATGCAATCGCCACTGTAGTTTGAAAAGACCCACTTGCCAGGAAATGGAGTACTGACAGGACCTGCACTAGAGGGAGGATCCCTGTGGGATGGCGAATTGCTGACATCAGGTCTGGCTCCAACTGGGCACACAGTTCATGGATTGTTGCACGATCAAGTCTGTAGGTGACTATTACGTGTCTCTTTTCCATTGTTGACAGGTCTACCAGCGGTCTGTACACCGGAGGATGCCGCCATCTCATCACCTGCCCCAGCAGACGTGCCCTATGGATGAGGACAGCGAGCAGAGAGTCAGCCAAAACTGAGGTATCACAAAATGTCATTTGCACACATTTATTAATCCGCAATGTGTCTGTTACTGTGTGCATGCAAGGCCTAGATAGGTGTGACTCAGTTATTATTAATGCCATGTGGCCCCCTGAAATGGCGTCTGCCTGACCTGTAAGGTGGGACAAGGGGATATGATGTAACTGCGCTGGCGTTCTACACCGTTGCGGTAGGCGGTCGAAGACCGCAGCGCAATCCTGCATTGGTTAACATTGGGCCCTGTGGGTCTGAGGAGCCAATGACGATGTACGCCGGTGGTGACGGTACGCACCACCGCGGACGTGACCGCCATTTTCTGTCTGTTTACTCACTTGATACCTGACCTTTGACAGGAGAGGACCTACACTGCAAGTGCTGCTGTGACCTCAGTCTGGAAGCGTCGATGGCTCATGTGTCTGGGGAAAGAGCCCCTGCCTTCACTTTGGAGGAGTTGGAGAAGTTAGTGGATGGGGTCCTCCCCCAGTATACACTACTCTACGGTCCTCCAGACAAACAGGTGAGTACACTGTGAGCATGCTGCATGGGCAATGACTGTTTGGAGTGTTGTGGATGGAAGATACATGGGGGGGGACTGAGACCTGCATGAGCGGACGGTGAGTATATGTGCATCAGGGCAAAGGTGGGAATGTGGGCCAATAACTGTGACGGTCCGGACGGTTAAAGTTTTTCCTTTCCCCCTGTGCTATTCCTCTAGGTCAGCGCCCACCAGAAGAAGGATATTTGGCGTAGCATCGCCAAGGACGTCCGGACCCTGGGGGTCCACCACAGACGGAGCACCCACTACCGGAAAAGATGGGGGGACATTCGCCACTGGAGCAAGAAGACAGCGGAGGCCCAGCTAGGAATGGCCTCCCAATGTGGGAGGGGTGCCCGTCGCACCATGACCCCCCTCATGTTCTGAATCCTGGCGGTGGCATATCTGGAGTTGGATGGGAGCTTGAGGGCATCACAGCAGCCACAAGGGGGTGAGTCCCATCACATCCATCTGACTCTACGCGCATTACGAGGTGTCTAGGTGGGGGAGGTGGGCAGTGGGATACCCTAGGCCAGGGCGAGCTTTGCAGGCAAGGACCCTTTGTGAGGCAGGCTATGTGGCACCCCAACCCCACCAGTGGTAAGAGCCATCTACACCTAGTCAGGCTTCTTTGACTTCCATGTGTGCAGCAATCAGGCATAGGCCTTGTACCCCATGGGCATGTGATTAATCTAGGAACTATAAGTGCATGGCGTAGTACTGAGGGCTGCTGTGTCTGTGGTGTTCGCCAACAGTAGTGGTATTGCATGTGATGGAACATGTCTTTCTTCTGTCTTCCCCCCTTTTTGTGGTCGCCTATTCTTGTGTGCAATAGTATCATCAGGCGGAGGAGCAGTGGCACCGGTGCAGGAGGGAGCTGCATCCCACTTGGCCCTGGAGGGAAGCCACCAGTGGGACGGAGGGCGACGGGAGCTCAACAGCGGGGACAGGAGGTGACAGCAGCGACAGCGACTCCTCCTCTGATGGGAGCTCCCTTGCGGTGGTGGGCCCCTCTGTGCCCCCCGCATCAACAGGTACAGCCGCCACCCCCACTACCAGCACCGCCCTCCCAGCAGCCCCTCAGCGTGTGTCCCGTGGCTGCTCACCCAGGAGGGTGGGCATCTCCTTCGCCCCAGGCACCTCGGGCCCTGCCCCAGTCAGCCCTGCTGCCCTCAATGAGGAGGCTATTGACCTCCTGAGATCCCCCACTGTTGGGTAGTCTACCATTGTGAATGCCATCCAGGGTGTCGAGAAGCATTTGCAACAAACAAATGCATACCTGGAGGGCATTCATTCTGGCCAGGCAGCCCAACAGAGAGCATTTTAGGCTCTGGCCTCAGCACTGGTGGCAGCCATTGTCCCTGTGTCAAGCCTCCCCCCTCCAACTTCCTCCACCCAGACCCAATCCCCTGCACCTCAGCCTATCCCAAGCACACCATCAGACCAGCATGCCGCAGGCACTCACACAAGCATCATACCCATGCACACATACCACCATCCACTGCCTTCACTGTGTCCCCCTCCTCCACGTCATCCTCCTCCCTCCCTGTCTCGTCTCCACTCACACCTGCATGCACTACATCTTCAGCCACTACCTCCATCACCAGCATGCCCATCACCACACACTGCTCACGTGCACTCACCACCCCACTACCATTCACACATCCCCTGAGTCCTCTCCCAGTGTGTTGGTGAGCCCTCCTCCCAATGTACACAAATGCAGGCATACACCCACCCAACAGCCATTCACCTCACAACAGCCTCCAGCCCATGCACCTTCACCCAAATTCAGCAAATGTACACCTCCTACAACCACTACCTCTTCCTCAACTCCCAAACCCACTTCATCTACCCATCCCAGTGTGTCTAAAAAACTTTTCCTGGCTAAGATTGACCTCTCCCCTACACCTCCCCCCCCATCCGTCCCCTAGAGCCAGGCTTTCCAGGTCCCAACCCAGTAACTCAGCCACCACATCACAGGGCACAGTGGTGCCAGCAACTGCGGGCTATTGGAGTGCCCCAAGCATCAGGGCTGCCAGTGTGCCACGGAGCGAGGGCAAGGACATTCCGCCACCTGCTAAAGTAAAAAAGTTGCCCACATCCCGGAGGGAGAAGCCGAAAACACCTGCCACCAAGGGCTCAGGGAAAATGAAAGGGGATAGTGGCAAGACAGCAGCGCCACCATCCAAGGTGGGGAAGGGCCAGAAAATAAAGGTCAGGAGAGGGCATGATGGCACTGACAATGGGACCAGTGTCACACCTTCTGTCCACGTCTATGCCAACCTGTATGGGGGAGAAGACCACCACCTGCACCGCCACATGCACCACCACATGCACCACCACCAGAACAGCTGTCATTGAGCCCGCCACCAGCACCGCAGTCACTGAGCCCGCCACCAGCACCGCAGTCACTGAGCCCGCCGCCAGCACCGATGCCACAGAGTCGCCCGCCAGCACCGATGGCACAGAGTCCGCCACCAGCACCGCTGCCACAGAGCCCGCCGCCAGCACTGATACCACAGAGCCCACCGCCAGCACCAATGCCACAGAGCCAACCACCAGCACTGATGACACAGAGCCCGCCGCCAGCACCTATGCCACAGAGACCGCCGCAAGCACTGCCAGCGGCCACGCGACATCCTGAGCCAGTGGCACCAGCGCAGACATGGCTGCCATCCCCAGTGATCAGTCGTCCGAGCCCGGTGGTCAGTTCCAGGAGCATGGGCAGCTTCCATGATTCACCACCTTCAGTGGAGAAAGACATCCAGTACCTCAGTCCTTGGCAGGATGAAGCACTCTGGGCACAAAGCCCCCTCCAGAACCAGTGGAGAAAGGCATCCACTACCTCAGTCCTTGGCAGAATGAAGCACTGTGGGCACAAAGCCCCCTCCAGAACCAGTGGAGAAAGTCATCCACTACCTCATTCCTTGGCAGGATGAAGCACTCTGGGCACAATGCCCCCTCAAGAACCAGTGGAGTATCACATCCACTACCTCAGTACTTGGCAGGATGAAGCACTCTGGGCACAATGCCCCCTCCAGAACTAGTGGAGAACTGCATCCACCTGAGAGACTGTGGCTTTGCACTCCCCAGGATGCAGCAGTGGGCAAACCACCCACTGGAGAGATTTGAGTGACTGTGGCTTTGCACTCCCCAGGATAACGCAGTGGGCAACCCACCCACTGGATAGACTTGAGAGACTGTGGCTTTGCACTCCCCAGGTTAACGTGGTGGGCAAACCACCCACTTGAGAGACTTGAGAGACTGTGGCTTTGCACTCCCTAGGATAATGCAGTGGACAACTCATCCTCTGGATAGACTTGAGAGACTGTAGCTTTGCACTGCCCAGGATACAGCAGTGGGCATGGAGTCCACTCGTGGAGCAGTGGCGTTGTGCACTCATGCGGCTGAGGTGTCCCCCCTTACCTTCCCCCTGAGGTGCCCGTTTTATTTTGATCTGATGCCCCTGCAGTGTTCTCTCCGTTTGAAGTCTGGTATTGAGTGTGGGCCTCACCCATGCATTTTGGGCCCAGTGGTCCACGGACAATAATTGGTGCACTATCCGGACTTGTGTAGTTGGTGTACATATTTGTATATACTGTATTTCGAGCTTTGACTAGTGTTTTTTTCATGATTACAATCGTTCAACTCATTTCCTTTTGTCCTTGCGTTCTTCCGGGGGTGGGGTGTGTAAATGTAATGCTGCAGCATGTATTTGTGTGTATGCTGTTGTGGGTAAGGGTGGGGGTGGGGGTGTTGTGTGTTGCTTGTGTGTGTCACACTATTTTCCCTCCCCCCTCCCCTGAGTTGTAGGTGTAGTACTCACTGTGGTCATCGCCGCCGTCTTTGGTGCTCCTGATAGAGGAGCAGGAATACCATTGCAGGGAGTATCTGGAGTTCTGGCTCCATGGCATCCTGGTTCCTCGTGGGGTGTGGAGAGGTGAGTGTTTTCCCTTCCAAGTCCTGTTTCCGCCGTGTTTTTGTTCGCATTGGTTCCGCCCCGGAAAAGGTGGCGGATTGGCCTCTCCTAATAGTGTGGGCGGTACACTGTCTTCCGCCTGTCTGTTGGCGCTGACCGCCGCGCTGTTTGTTTGTACCGCCGTGGCGGTCGGAATGTTAAAGTGGCTGTCTATGTTGGCGGTTTCCACCACAGACGTAATCCCATTTTTTTTCCCGCCGGCCTGTTGGCGGTATTACCGCCACTTTAACACCGACCGCCAGGGTTGTAATGAGGGCCTATCTGTTAATCATACCCGCACCTGGGTCTTGTTGGCAAGCACACCTGACCATGCGTTATCCACCCTTGTGGTTGCACAAATAACTGTTTTTTGTTGGTGATCCTGCAGCTGTCCCTGCATGGTCCACACGCAGCCCTGCACAGGCCAAGTGATCCCGTAGGGACCCATAAAAGGGTCTCAAGGGGACCACTGTAAAAGAGAAGGTCTGGATGTGGCTCCACCGACAACGTACCAAGAGGCACTGGGGCCTCCGAGGAAGACGTCCAAACTTCACTGATGCCTTCCCCATCTTTGTGGGATTGACCTTCATGGAGTCAGGATACCTTAAGAGAAATGTCTGCAGTGGACTCCACCAATGCTCCTGATGCACCGAGTTTGAACCTTTGACACCAACCTCATCACTGCGAGAGCACGCAGGACCCATCAACATTGTGCGAGTGGACTTTGACCCAACTGACGTGTTGTCCAAGGATCTGGACTCCATCTGGACTCCATCTACATTGTGTTAGTGCGCAGTGTATTTGGTTAAACCATGTATGCATGCAGAGATTCCCAGGAGCTCCCAGCTGCAGCTGACCACTTTTCTATTGCTGTCTTGCTGACTGCTTCTTGAGGATAGAGACTAAGGCCCTCATTCTGAACATTGCGATGCAGACCGCACCGCCGGTGGTAATTACCGCCGACTGTATGGCAGTTCTGACTGCCATATAGTAAAATCAGCAGCCAGTTCACTATTATCCACCGGCAGGTCAGATTTGACCACCAGGCCCACGGTAGACACTTTTGACCCGGCGGTGGTGGTCAGACCCCCTGTGGGATAATGTCCCCATTTCCACCAGGGATTTCCAGGTGGGATACCCCGCCAGGTAATCCCTGGTGGAAATCATACAGGTGACAGGAATTCCCCAACCTCCACATACACATGCACCCATATTCTGACATACACACATGCATTCATACACGCAGACACACATCCCCCTTCACAAACACACATGCACACTCCCATGCACTAACTCACTCACTCAACATACACCCCCAGGCCCCACTCCCCTGCTTCCCTCTCGGCCAGCACTTACCTGTTTCGATGCGCTGCTCCGGGAGAAATGGGCTCCTAAGATGCTGCTCCGCCAGCATCACTGTGTCTCCATACACCGCCACACCTATGACTGCATCATAATAGGCGTGGCGGTGTCTGGACTGACATGGCGGTGAGGGTGGAGCAGCATCCACTCCCGTCACCAACTGCCAGCATGGCGCCTCGCGACCCTCACCGCCATCAAAGGTGGTGTGCCACCCGCCGTCATTATCTGGGGGGATGCCGGCCGCCGCCAATGGCGGTCTTCTGTTGACCGTCAGCATAGTTGCGGCGGGCTATCCTGCCAAGTACAAAATGAGAGCCTAAATTGGTGTCCAGTGTGTTTTCGTTTTATTCCCACAGGTGGACTTGTTTTTATTTTTAATAACGTTTGGGAGGAATGTAGTGTCCTGCTGGACACACTTTAGTGTTTGTTATGAAGCTACTCCCAACGGGTCCTTGATGGCTCGCGTTTACACCCACACCACACCTATGCAACAATAAAAGACCCTGCGTGCACATGGTCAGTTCAGTAACATTCAAAGCAGTGTCTGTGTCGTCCTTTATACGACATGTGGGCCTGGGGCCCACGACACAACAACAACTGCAGTCCTTTACTTTTCCCACTGGGAAATAGAGCATTCCTGTCAGGCAGGCCACATCATCATCGCTGCATTGTTACTTTGCATTATTTAGGATCTGCTAATCTCTTTGTGGCTAATCTGTATCAAAATCAGCTGTTCATAATTCTTTCTTTCTGTGAGTGATAGCAGTTTCAAAACATTTCTGCTACATCCTCGTACATTACTCGCAATAGGCATGCTTTTGTGAGGCAGTCATTACTTTTCGTTTTTGCAATGTTATTGCTTGGCCACATAGTAAATGAGGCCCAATATCAACCTAGTCCTAGCGAAGAGGAGGTCACCCACGTATCAAAGGAATCTGACAAGAAAGAGGGACGAAGTGAGAATGAAAACTACACTGCTAAAAATGTTGGTAATCAATATTTGGCCTAATTTCAAGTACCTGGGAATTGGTTCTCGGCTGGTAACTTGCGTTACCTGCTGAACCAGGAATTCAAGAGTTATGCATTTACTTTCCATGTTGTCATTTACCATAAAGAATTACCTTAGATGTTGCCAGGTCGAATTGGTCCTTGGTAAAAGGCCTTGATTTGGCAAGTTACTAGTGAAAGTAGATATGGTAATACTGATTTGCTGGTAGTGCATGATCCCATACTGCAACACTTCTAATGCCAGATGAATTTTGAGTCCCCAAATTAGCAACACCAATGGTATCAGTAATTCCGTTTTCAGAAGTAACGCATTTCAATTGCTATTGAATTTGGGGGCATATTTATGCTCCGTTTGCGCCGGAATTGCGTCGTTTTTTTTTACGCAATTCCGACGCAAAAGTAACTCCATATTTATACTTTGGCGTTAGACGCGTCTAGCGCCAAAGTCCATGGAGTTTGCGTCCTTTTTTAGCGTGGACACATACTTTGCGTTAATTATATGCAAGGTAGGCGTTCCCGTCTAAAAAAGTGACTCCGCGGCATGTGCGCCGTATTTACACTCCCGGGCAAAATTCACGCCCGGGAGTGGGCGGGTCAAAAAAAATTACGTACGGCCGCTTTTGCGCCGTTTTTTGGCGCCTGGAAAAGGCAGGCGTTAAGGGACCTGTGGGCTCGGAAGGAGCCCAGAGGTGCCCTCCCATGCCCCCAGGGACATCCCCTGTCACCCTTGCCCACCCCAGGGGGACACCCAAGGCTGGAGGGACCCATCCCAGGGACAATAAGGTAAGTTCTGGTAAGTATTATTTTTTTATTTTTTTTGTGGCATAGGGGGGCCTGATTCGTGCCCCCTACATGCCACTATGCCCAATGACCATGCCCAGGGGACAGAAGTCCCCTGGGCATGGCCATTGGGCAAGGGGGCATGACTCCTGTCTTTGCTAAGACAGGAGTCATTTCTATGGGGGTTGGGAGTGGAAAAAAATGGCGCAAATCGGGTTGAGGCGAAAAATTTGCCTCAGCCTGACTTGCCCCATTTTTTCACGCCCAAGCTCCATATCCCCCTACGCCGGCGCTGCCTGGTGTACGACGTTTTTTTCAACGCACACCAGGCAGCGCCGGCGGCTAACGCCGGCTAACGTCGTTGCTTAAATACGGCGCCCGCATGGCGCTTCAGAATGGCGTTAGCCGGCACTAATTTTTTTGACGCAAAACTGCGTTAGCGCAGTTTTGCGTCAAAAAGTATAAATATGGGCCTTAGAGTCTTAGCGGACATTCTATGGTGATCAATTATCTCATCTTTAAAAGTTGAATGCCATATGACTCAACATGATCCTTCTAACCTGAATTTTTCTGTCCAGTCTACCCCGTTTTAAAACTCAGTCGTTCTGGCCCTGCAGGCATGTAATGGCAGATTTTATGTTGCAGAATTAACACGCATGAATGTTACAGCGGCGTACAGTAAAACGGCGGGGCTTCTTTGCATAATATGATGGCAACCTACCGACCCCCGCCTCTAGTCTCCCATATTTCACAGATTTCCATTGGCTTTGGGATAAATAGAGCCCTCTTGAAGGTTGGGAGCCCTTGCTTGGTTGGGGCACCCTCCACCGCTGGGGTTGCAAGGGCCTGGAACACGCCCCTCGATTGTTTATTCTGTGTGCTCGTTGTTCTTTAACAAGGTAGCAAATGCTTCGCTTGCCAGCATCCTTTGGTAAGAAAGCTTTTCACAGTTTCTATAAATCACCTGCAATCTTTCCATCAGCGACTAATTATGTTGACAACCTCAATCATTCACACTGCATTTACTATCTCATATTTGAGGGTCTTTGCTTCAGGCACTCGTCCCGTCCCTTGATGAATGTGATCAATCTTATTAACAAAAGGGAAGTCAAAGATGTCGTAATTCCAGAAGGAAGTTGAGAATGAGAAATTCATCATAGCAAATGACAGCGTGTATCACTACACATGCATGAATTTGTAACATGCTTTTGAAAATACTGATTGCTTTTGGATTTTTCCCGCAGATAGTCCAAAGAGCTGAGTTCATTATGTTGAATGATTTTTCAAAGATATTTAGTTAACGATATGGCATTAACGGAACATTACAATTTAATTGGGGATATCAGAACAATTAAAGGGAAGGCAAGCATTTTTATTTCATCCACACCAGCGGCCATTATTGAACCAGTTGTGGCGAAATATTATGCCATTTTAGTACATTTATGTGATGCGCAGTGGGTTGAAAGAGTTGTTTGTTAGGATTGTTTCTGGCAATACACATCTGGGCCTGATCTCAAAAACCTTTTCACTGTTGTTAATATATGGCTTTACCAGTACATGAAGACAGTGCTTGGGGTAAGCAACTTTTACCACAATACATTGAAAGAAGACTTGTGAAGGTGCTAGTATATCACTCAAATGTTTGACTACCAAGAAACACCACAAATGCAGGGTAAGTTGCAGGGGGGGAATATCTGGAAATTCACACATGCCAGAATGGGGAGGCACATAGGACACACTAAATGCATGCTAAAGGGTTGCATAGGGACACATAGGCCCTGAATCAAGATGCGCCATCCCCACCCAAGCCACAAATGTACTGATGCTATGGTTGTGCTATGCGCTCCAACACATACACAACATCAACATAGGCCACTCACTATGGCCATACACTATGTAAATATGCAGCACATTGCCTGAAAGGGATGTGCAAATAGTGTGGCTGTGGCTTTGCCATTACAACACCCATTGTCACAGCCCCTGTACCAACACAACACAGACATCAGAGACTAGGACTGAAGTCAATACCACCCCAAGGGTGGTGTCAAGGTGGTGTCTCTGGCCAAAATGCTTCCCTTTCTCCTTGTCGCATTGCCTTTACTCATGTGTGCTGCATCATGCAGCACACATTGAAATGCCACCTTAGCAAAAATAGCTTGTACATGTGCAGGAAGGGACACCTACCTGCACATGAACAAATCATCCCCTCAAGGCAAGCACCCCTTCATCATGTTACAACAATGCATGTGGTGGTGCAGGGAGAACAAATCTGTGCCAGCGCAGGGTAAATTGCAGGGCTATAACATATTCAAGTAAACATGGCACATCTCTGTGTATCTAAACTGTTGTAGAGTAATACAACACATATACCAGCTGCCCCCAGCCATGCCGCATGAGAAAAATCTGCCCTAAAGCTTGCAATCTGTGGAACACAACCCACACAGGATGAACCCACAACAACTCAGAGACAACCATATGCGCCAAATGGGAATGACCACAAAATAAAACACATACAACACATGGAGCATGTCTGTGAACATCATATTTGCAGCTGTACAAGTAGCTGCAATATCACCTTCTGACAAGATAGAGGCCCTGATCAAACACAAAATGATGGAGCTTGCTGCAGTGCCAAATTAGGCAGCATCACGCACCGTCATTTAAAAAATGTAGGGATGTGCCATATTCATAAGAATACTACTCTCCCCCTGTGTATCCCCCTGCACAAGCAGTAAATTGGCTGTTGTGCGCCAAAGCAGCCACACATGCACCATAGTGCAAGGATGGCTGCATTGAGGGGAAGACTGTTTTTGTGCAGGAAGGAACACCTTTCTGCACTACAACAAACTTAAATGGCGATTTGCTCTTTCTATGTGGGCTGCAGGATGCAGCATACATAGAAAAAGCAAAAAATCTAGTAGATATGCAAGCATTACTCCTAGTTTTGCCATGCTAACGCCACCCCTGGGCTGGCGTTAGAGTTTGGTGCAGCTTCCGATTTATGAAAAGTCATAAAACTGAGGCAGTGTCAAAACACTATGACGTGCCTACAGCAATACCCATTGCACACACATTTCACGCAAAGTGCTGCCTGTGAAGGGGCCATATATTCAAGGTGGCGTTAAGGCTCATAAAGTGACTTTATGCCACCTTCTATATACAGCACAGGACATTGCGCCACTGGGTCCTCACCAAAAGTGAAACTGAGGTGGCGCTCGGGGCACCTAAATATGCCCCAAAATACCTTGTGAGCTTGACCCATGTGAGATGCACGATGCAACACATGAGTTCAACTACAGCCTTGGGTCAGTAACATTTCACAGAGCCTCCATTGACAAATAAATGATGTGCGATGTCAAATGCCAAAACAATCTAAGATTGACTTTACACTATCTCATTGCATAGGATGATTGCTTACCTCCTGCTGAACTGCCTGTCCTGGATTTTACGGATGACATGGATGACCGGCTGCAAACCATCAATGAAAAGACTCCCCAGAACTCTCCTATGAACCCACCAGACACCACCTCAAGTAACAGGGAGGACACACAGTGCTGCTGGGTCTCTACATGAACCACCCAGCTACCAACACACGCCACCAGCCAGTACTCACGCCGCCCTGGACTCAGAGGACCCAGAGACCACCTTTCAGAGGACAGTGGTAGGAGTCCAGCAGGAGATGGCCAAGGAGGACTGTGTGGGGATGGAGACCATGAAAGGCAGCCTAGATCGAGTGCTGACATGCCTCAGTCCAAATAAGGACAACTGAGCTGCCATCAGAGGCACCAACTCCCAGCAAAGTAGACTCCAGCAGTCCCTGGCCGACAAAGCTGCTACCATGAGGCAGAGGCTACAACAATTGCCCTCCCAAACTGGCAGCAGCATAATAGACAACAGGTTTGGGACTATGCAGAATACCCTGGAGTCCATACAGTGGGATGTGCCCTCCCTCAGGGAAACATGGTTGCTTACCCTAGAGATGTTGTTGTGCTGTTGAAAAAACAGCAGTTCCTCTTTGCTGCAGTGATATATTAATGTTCCCACAAATGGCACCTGCCAGGATCTTTGACTCCACATGTCTATCCTCTGAAGTGTGTGTGTGGCCCCCTCTACTTCTACAACAGCACTAGCCATGCCACAGGAGGCACCACACACATCAGAGGATGAAGATGTGGAAGGAATAACATTCACAAGGAAAAGCACCCGGTAGCACTAGTCTGTGCCACATGGACAGTTTCTCCTTAGTTCTGGGCTTAAGACCAGTGTTGTGACAGTAGGAAATGTGCCCTCTTCATCCAACCACTGTTGACTTGCCTGCCATGCACTGTCATTGTTTTGTTCTTACCAATTTGCAATGTTTTACCTCCTCACTAATGCACACTATTCCTAACCATGCCTCATGACATGCCCCTCAACCCTGGACTGTGATTGTGCTACATGTGGCTAATACTCACTCATGGGATCGGTGAACTGGACATGGTATAAAATTCATAAATACACTGGCACCTGTAAATAGAGCAACTTGTATACATGTAGCATTTCAACGTTCACTGTGATCCATCTACTCAGCTAAATGATTGCATTGTGTGAATCCATGTCAATGAGTACAGAATATCAGGACATGAGTGCATGACTGTCAGACATAAAGCCACACACTAGGATCCTAACATGAGAACGGTGAATGATGGTGTTGTCAGCCACAACCAACTTACTGAGCATTCTATGCATATATTGAACAGATATATTTTAAAGTTGACATACGGCATGTATGGCTCTGAACAAAGTCAATGGTAATTTATCCAGATGGGAGTATGAGTACAATTTATTTGTGTGGTACAGGAGAAGCTATCCTTATCAATGATGGGCTCCTGTCAGTGTTGTGGGATACAATTGCAATTTTGCCTGTTGTCAGATGTACCACACTTTCCAACAATGAAACTGCAGGACCCCACCAATTACAGTTGAAGCTCAATACTTCCCTGGAAAAGATAAAGTACACATACACATTGTGTACGGATGGAACAGTGGATGGCAAATGTATGGACTAGTTGATGTTATTTAGCAGCCAATCTGACTGCTCCTTGGTCATTAGGGGATGCACATGGTAATCCTTGGAAATCAAGACAGTAAGCAAATCCTAGGTAATTCCTCCAACTTGGTCAGTGCACTCATGAGAACCCCCATGCACTTAATCAAATTACAAAAAAAATAGTGTTACAGAAACTGGATTTATTGTAAAAATTCTAACAACCATATACCTTCTACTAACCTAAAAACTACCCTATATTAAACTAACCTATACTAACTTAGCTTATGTGAGTAAGTAGCCTCTTTCTAGCATGGCTATCCCCATTTTTGGCCTGTTTGTGAGTGTTTGTCAGTGCGTTTTTACTGTCTCACTGGGATTCTGCTAGCCAGGACCCCAGTGCTCATAGTTTAAAACCTATTTGTCAGTGTGTTTTGCCTGTATCACTGGGATCCTGCTAGCCAGGACCCCAGAGCTCATAGTTTGTGACCTATGTGTGTTGTCAGTTTGCTTGACTGTCTCACTGGAGTTCTGCAATTCAGAACTCCAGTGCTTATGCTCTCTCTACTTACCAAATTTGTCACTACAGTTTAGTGACTCCATATTCCAATTCTGATTTGCACACTGGACCCCCCTTAAAAGTTCCTAGTAAATGGTACCTGGGTACCCGGGGCATTGGGGTTCCAGGAGATCTTTATGGTCTGCAGCATTTCTTTTGCCACCCGTAAGGAGCTCATACAAACGTTTTCTCCTGACTGCCACTGCAGTCTGAGTGAAATAGTGCACACACTATTTCACAACCATTTTTCACTGCACTAAGTAACTTATAAGTTGCCTACGTGTCTAACCTTCATTTACTGAAGGCTAGGTGCAAAGTTACTGTGTGTGAGGGCACCCTTGCCCTAGCAGAATTCGTGAAGGCGGGGACACCATTATAGGCATTCACTATATATATGTCAATACATATATGTAGCTTCACAATGGTAACTCCAAATATGGCCATATGAGGTGTCTAAGATAATGTAATTGACCCCCAATCCAAATTTGGAATTGGTTGGCCAATCCCATGAACCCAGGGGCTCCACCATGTACCCCCAGTACTGCCAAACCAGCTGTCTGAGGTTTCCACTGCAGCCCCAGCTGCTGTCACCTCACAGACTGGTTTCTGCCCTCCTGGGTATTGAGCAGCTCAACCTCAGAAAGGCAGAACAATGCATTTACTTTAGTAGAGGGGTGTTAATCCCATCCCATTGGAAATGGGTGATACAGGCATGGGAGGGGTATCCTCCCAGAGCCTCTGGAAATGCTTTGAAGGGCACAAATGGTGCCCTCCTTGCATAATCTAGTCTATTTCAGTTCAGGGACCCCCCAGTCTCTGCTCTGGCGTGAAACTGGACAAAGAAAAGGGGAGTGACAACTCCCCTGTCCATCACCACCCCAGGGGTGGTACCCAGAGCTCCTCCAGAGTGTCCCTGGCATTAGCCATCTTGGATTCCTGGATGTGGGGACCCTCGGGAGACCTCTGAGTGGCCATTGTCAGCAGGTGACGTAAGATACCCCTCCTGATAGGTGCATACCTGGAAAGTAGCCAATTCCTCTCTCAGGACTATTTATGGTCTCTCCTCAGGGTGTTTCCTCAGATTCGGGTTGCAAGATTCCTCCAGGAGTCCTCTGCATCCTCTGATTCAGCTTCTGACTGTCAGATCAACTGCAGACTGCTCCAGGAACTGCTGTAACTGCCCTAAAGTATGATGTTTAGGGTTTTGCATCTATATTTTTGACGCATGGCGGTGATGCGTCAATTTTTAACCATGGTGTGGGAAAAGGCCTGTGAATGTGTGACAGACACTTAGGTCAGGGACCAGGCGTAATTTTTCTGATGTTGCAAAGTGTAGATTTGAGTCATTTGTGTAATTTATTTTGACACATGATGGTAATGCGTAGAATTTTGCAATGTAGGCCTTGAGTGCACCCAGATTCACTTACCATGTCACATGGGCAATGCAACAATGTTGTAATTATTGTATGGCCACATGTGTGTAACTATCCAGTCATATCTTTTCGGTGAGATTCCAGCAGAGGGGGTATTCTCATCAGATTATTAACACAGCAATGGTCAAAGTTGAGGTAGCTGACAGAGAAGTGGTATTCTTCTTATATGGAAAGCTATCGGCAAGTGACTCAGTAATTAGGATGATTACAGCATTTAGCACTGAACACTGCGAGCTAAGAGCCATTATGAATAAGTACTGGCACCTATTAACAACTGACACTATATAAGGTCTGACCCTTCTCAAACCCCCTCAGGTTACATTTCTCATAGCTCCCTCATTAGCGATTCCCTGGTCTGCAATAGCCCAGAAATGAGAGTCATGGGAGAATGGTTGCATAAAAAAGGTTTTCATACATGTCACAAATGTAAAGCGTGTAGGTATTGCCTGGATACTGAGGAAATGTTGTCATCTTTTTCTCATAAACCCTTGGTATTCAGGAACCTTACCACTGGAAGACAGAATTTGCAGTATATGTAGAACAGTGTAAGTGTGGTTTGAAATATGTGGGAAGTCCTAACTGCAGGTCCACAAAAGGGAACTGCAGCATATTAGAGCAATCGCAAACAAAAATTGGTCCTATCTGGTTGCCAGGCATATATCAGAAGCACATGAGGGGGCATAGAGTGTGTGAAATACTTTGTAATTGATGCAGAACCAGTATAACCTAGGGTTAGAAACAGGGAAAAGAAACTGAGACAGTTGGAGATATAGTCAGGTTGGATAGTAAGCCACACAATGGCCAGAATATAGAGGGGTAGCTATACACATTCCTATAATGTCTAGATATAAGTAGATTGGTGAATTGTAAAGGAAGCATAACTAGTTACCTCATTGGTATAGGACTTCAGGGAGGAAATTGACATATCACTGGTAGATGGGCTTTTCACTTAGATATAAGTAATACATTCTGGCACTATGAGATGAAGGGCTGACAGGGTTTAAATGACAAAGCCATGAGGCATGTATCTTCTCCATATATAATTAGATGTGGTGATTTTTACAGTTATCGGCTAATTACCCATTGTGGTTTGAGTTTCAGTACTCTGGGTTCTCAACATTACAAGGGAAATGAATCAGCTACCAAAGAACTGTGGTGCTGCCTGGGGGGACTCCTTGTCCCAGGATCCTGTTTGCTGCTGTGTGGGGGAGGAGCCCAGAATGCGAGCGCCTAAAGCGCAACACGGTATCCCGCAACGCGGGCAAAGAACTGTGGTGCTGCCTGGGGGGACTCCTTGTCCCAGGATCCTGTTTGCTGCCGTGTGGGGGAGGAGCCCAGAATGCTAGCGCCTAAAGTGCCCAAAGCGCAACGCGGGACACGCGCGGTCCGTGCCCTGGCAAAGTTTTACAGTTATCGGCTAATTACCCATTGTGGTTTGAGTTTCAGTACTCTGGGTTCTCAACATTACAAGGAAAATGAATCAGCTTATCAAAGAACTGTGGTGCTGCCTGGGGGGACTCCTTGTCCCAGGATCCTGTTTGCTGCCGTGTGGGGGAGGAGCCCAGAATGCGAGCGCCTAAAGCGCAACACGGTATCCCGCAACGCGGGCAAAGAACTGTGGTGCTGCCTGGGGGGACTCCTTGTCCCAGGATCCTGTTTGCTGCCGTGTGGGGGAGGAGCCCAGAATGCTAGCGCCCAAAGCGTAACGCGGCATCCCGCAACGCGGGACACGCATGGCCCGTGCCCTGGCAAAGCCCGGGCCAAGGGCGGGCCCGTCCACGCCCGTGGGCAACCCCTCTTGGCCCTAAGGTAGGAGTTATCTCTGCTATGCGCTGATGCTTGGCGCTTCAAATCTTGTTCCGTAGATATTTTCGCAGTGCAAAGTTTCTTAATGGGGAAGCGCAAGGCAAAAGGAAGTCCACCAGTGGGCACAGCTCAAATAAAAATTCCTAAATTACATCAAATGCTACACATTTCCTCTAGTTACGTAACTGATGAAATAGATAACCTGATTGAGGAAGTGGAATACTTGTTGACTAAAAAAAAAGAAAGACCCCCTGAAAAGATTGAAAAATGTTTCTCTCACCCCTTTTTTGTCAGTTAAATCCTGGGGCAAGGAAAATACTTGCGCCAGTGATGTTACTTTGAGGACACCAACAGCACAGCCTGACGGACTAAACGCAAAACCCAGGGGTTTATGTTAGTCCCAGATACGTACAGAGATTCCTTTGTTAGGCAGTGTGATTGTAAACGATATCCCCTGCACCAACCACTTTCACCCACTGGAGCCTCAGGACAAAGTACAAGAACAGGGAACCCCTAACCGAAGTCCACGACCTATAAGCCATCACTCTATCATAGCTCACCCCCAGGAGGACTTGGCTGCCCTTGTTATTGGTCTAAAAGAAGAGGTAAAAAAACTGAAGATATTAATGACAGAAGTTTTGACCTTCTATTGTTCCAGTAGCTTGACAAGGGAATTTGCACCCATGTATAAGGCAGAGTCAAATCCTATTTCCACTTCTACAAAAGAACTCGGTGCTAGGAAGAAGAGTGTTGTTTGCCGTAATGACAATCTTTCCTGAGACAACAGAGGCCCACAGATTAGTCCTACTAGACCCCTTGGCACAAAAAGCCATCTCTGTGCTCCATCGATTCCTCGACCATGCGCCAAAATGGTATGGGAACCTACTACTGTGCAAACCCCTTTCAAGTCTTCGGGTAGTGGTTATCCAATTCTCATGTGAAAAGTTCCTCCTTTAGCGCCTAACGCACATGAAGATAGTGCCTCACTTATAAATAAGGTCACTCATTTGATACGGCACACTAGACAATATGGTTCCATTATCCATTCAGACATAATATCGGCGCAGTGCTACACAGAGAGGGTGGTTCATTGGGACACAATAAAGCTAATGCTGCCTGCTTCCGAGCTGATAAGGGGTCCATTCTCTATGGAGACACAAAATCCCCTGGAAAACGGTTCAAATATATGTTTTAAAAGCTGTTCGCCTGCAAATGATCCTCCATTGAGGAGGAATTCTTTTGCCCCGAATCATGGCTTCCGAATCGAGAGAGATGAATCTCTAGCTCCTCTTGAGGAGATCGCTGCCTTAGCCGACAAGAAGGAGCATGTCTGCCAGATTGAGACGATTAATTCAGGGAGGCCGGTACAAGTAGCCGCTGCTTCAGATATTGATTGACTGACTTCTTCTCTAGCTGTTCGGGATAGTAGTGTATCTTCTCATATTGTTAATTTGCAGGCAGAAGGGGACCCAGACTTGGAGATTTTTTCCCCTAGGAGTACGGTTCCAGCATCTGATGCAACTGCTGCAACTATGGTTAAATTACCACCTAGGGAGAATCATGTTAAATCATGCATTCCACTATCCCTCCGTAAGGCCCCTATAGGCCGGGAGACTCTAACTCCAAAGTTTATGACATGGAACCTGGCTGGAATCTGCAACAAATTAAATGACCCTGATTGGGGGGAGTTCATTGATAAATTTGATGTTTGCCTGTTCCAGGAAACCTGGTCTACTTCCAATGTTTTTAGACAAGGGTTTAACTAACTTTGTAAAGAAGCTAGACCTTCCCCAGCGGGGAGGGTGGTGGGGGGGCCTTATTATATGGACAAGAAATTTAGAACTGGGTAATATTAGAGAAATCTATGTGGACTCGGATGATATATTGACTTTATCAATTCAGCAAAAGTGAGGTTCCCGTTTGCTGTGTGTTAATGTTTACAACAGACCAGGACCTTTTGATGAACTGTCAAAAACTATTCAGATGTGAATGCTTTGGTGTCAGATTTTATAGCATCGCACTTTATTATTGTTGCTGGGGATTTTAATGTGTCATTGGAACCGAGCTCTGTATTTTCTGGTCTCACGCAGCTAGAATATGTATCATGGAACATTCCTCCCTTTTCCTCCATGAAGAAACAGCCCAAATCCAGCAGCAGGGCTTTGCAAGTTATAGACTTCATGATAACACATGGTCTTCGTCCAGGAAACTGGCATTTTCCCTCGGACTCTCCTGCAAAACCCACGTTTTTCAGAGGGTCTTATAGCAGTATATTAGATTATGTTGTTATCGACGTGAGGATATGGCATGCTACTAAAGATATTAGTGTAGGTAACCAATATAATAGTGATCATGCCCCAATTTTAGTAACATATGATGGGCTATTTTTTTTTTATAAAATAGACACACAAAATAATTATGAAGCCACTTCCTCTTTAGAAGTCTCCTCTAACAAGCATGCTATGAAATGGGATTGTTTTAAAAGTTCGAATAAATTGTGGGTGAAAATGCGAGCCTTAGTATCAACTCACCAACTAATGGATGGTTCTTGCTTATATTCCCCTAACGAGGTCATGGCCATGCACACAGTCCTTTTTTCCACTTTAAAAGATCTTTTTTCCAGAACTGCTAGGGAGAACAATCACCCAGAAGTTAGACTCCATCACAGGTGGTTTGGCAAAGTATGCAGGGAGGCTAAGTGTAGTTTGTAAAAGGCAATTAAATCGAAAGACAGACATCTGATAACTAGTGCTAGGCGTGAGTACGCATCCGTAATAAAGACCTGTAAAAATAGCTGGGAAGAGGCATCATGGCAGGATTTGCTGACAGCAGCCAAGGAGAAGCATTTGAAACGCTTTTGATCCTTGGTTGCTTCGAATGGACAAAATGAAAATTCCAGACCAGACTGTCATATTCCTCCTGAAAATTGGGTTGGCTGTTTTACTAAGCTGTATGACCTTGAGACTGATGCTTCCATCAATAATAGTATTGAATTTGTATTTGACTCCTCTCCTACAGCCAGCCTGACTCCTTTTACTCTGAATGAAACCAGGTTGGCCATTAAGGCCCAAAAACCAGGAAAAGCCCCCGGGTTAGATGGTATACCTGCTGATTTGTTCAGATCTGACCCTGAAATGTAGGGCCCGTACGTTAATAAAGTATCAAATGCTGTCTTGGCCAGTGGAAACTACCCCCACTCCTGGAAGGGAGCAATCATTGTACCTATTTACAAAAAGGGGGACAGGGCCGTTCCAGTGAATTATAGACCAATCAGCCTCTTTGACAATCTTCAAAAAGTATTTTGTTATCAGGTTTTGACAAGGGTAAAAGAATGGCTAGAAGAGGGGTGAGGTAGGGTTTAATGTTTAATAATAAACATTGTCGAATCTTTTTGAGAAATCACGAGTGGTGATAAATATGTTTGTTGGTTGATGTTACAGTTTTCAGTTTTTGACATTGGGATCACATGGTCACATTGCATGGACATGGGAGATGGAAAATATTGAGAATAATCTATGTATATTTATTATGTATTTGTGGAATATTGCTTGTCATAGAAAGTCTATGGAAGTCAAGAGGAAGTCAAGGGGTAATCCCCAGACGAAACACGTGTTGACTGAAAAACTGAAACTGGAGCAAATTTTGGATTGGAATTTATCAAGAGGAATAAAAAACAACTTAAGTTAAAATTTGGACTTTGATGTATTTGAGGATTTCTGAATATTTTTGTCATACTAATTACTATTGATTATGAAACGCGACGAGTGCTGATTGTTTCTATTTACCAAGGGTGTGAACGGGGGTTAACTAAGAGTGATTCTCCTTTACCCTGACTAAGATAAGGGTCCTTTCTTGGACAGTGGATAACCTGACTTCCAAATAAGTACCTCATTTCTAACATTGGTGATCAGCAGTGAGGATTGGACTTGTATTTGTACTTGATATACAGTGATTAAGTGTACACTACTGTTTTCAGTACAGACCATTACGTGACAACATACAACTAGTCTTTGTGAATTTTGCTTTTTTCTCTTTTTTGGATTTTTCCCTACTTTCATATTTTTGGTGATTACTTTATTGACTCTTTAACTCCATTTGGGAACTTGTTTTCTGCCTTTGAAACTTTGCACTTTTAACCTTTCATCATGTCTCAATCTGGAGATGCATCAGCTGGAGCTGCTCTTGATTTAGGGAAACTGGAGAGTTATACAGTTGCCCAGTTGAGGCAGTTATGCAAAAACATTGCTTGTCCCATTAAGGGCTCCACCAGGAAGGAGGAGCTGCAAAAGGCACTGATAGCCTGGGTAATAGACAGACAGGCAGAGAGGGCTCACCAGTTAGAGTTGGAGAAAATGAGGATGACCATAGAAGAGAAAAAGTTATTGCTGGCTCATGAGCTCAGCTTGAGGGAACAGGATCAGAGAAGCCAGTCTAGTAGGGGTGGTGGCAGCAATAACACAGTGCAGCCTGAGAGGAGGGTGCACATTCCTGAGGACCTTGCGAGTATTACAAGAGGGAGGATGGCATATTGTTGTGGTTTAAGGGGTATGAGTCTGCTCTCCATATAAATCTGATCACTGACGCTCATTGTTGGCAGGTCTGGTGAAGCACTTTGAGGTAGAGGGGAGGGATACTGTGACATCCTTAGTGGATCCCCAGGGGTTCAGCTACCCTATCATGAAGGACACCCTGATCACTAAGTATGGTCTCACCCCTGATCAGTATAAGGACAAGTTTATGTCCTATAAGAAGAAACAATCCCAAATATGGTTGGAATGTGTTGATTATTTTTGCAGGTCACTGGCTGGTTGGGTGAAGGGCAGTAAGTTAACAATGTATGAGAGGCTTTACAATGTGATTGCTTGGGAGCAGTTGTACAGTTCATGTTTCCAGAGCTGCACCAGTACCTAATTGACAACAAGCTGACTGACCTCAGAAAGCTTGCGCAGGAAGTGGGCCACTGGGAGACCACCAGGGTAAAAAGAGGTATGAGGAGACCATGCCAAGGGTGGGCAGGGTCCCCATCAGAAGAAGTGGGGGGTAAGGGTAAAGAAGGGGAGTTCTCTAAAGGGCCCCAACCTAGTTCCCTGGGTAAAGAATCCCAGCCCCCAGTACAAAAGAAACCATGGGTCTCTACAGGGAAACCTACAGAGAAGGGGTCCCGAAAGTGCTTTGCATGTGATCAGGAGGGTCACATGAGGGGAGACCCCAAATGCCCAAAGTGGACACCAGCACCCACCGGTGCTCAGTCACAGGGTTTGGCCAGTGTAGCGCTTGGGGTGGAGTTGATTCCAGGTAGGTGGGAGCCAGCTGAGATGACCCTTGTCTCACTAGGGGACAGTGAAATTGTCCAGAGGACCCTCATGCCTGATAACACGGAGAAGTACAGGCGGTGGGTGACCATCAATGGACAGAGGGTGGATGCTCTGAGAGACACAGGAGCCAGAGTGAATGCAGTGAGGACTCACCTGGTGTCTGAAGAGCAGATATATCCCTGTATACTTCACCAAGTAGTTGCAGTGGACAGCTCAGAGCACCTGTGGAGAGTGGTGCAGGTTACCTTTGAATGGGGGGGGGTCTCAGGTTCCTTGAAGGTAGCTGTGAGTCCAACCATGACTGTAGATTGTTTGCTTGGCAATGACCTGGAGGATTCCCCTTGGCAGGAGGTGGTATGCAGGTCACACCTGGAGATGCTGGATCTGCCTGGGTGTGTGTGTGTGTCTACTTGGTCTATGGCAGCCCGACAGGGTGGTCAGGAGACCCTGGAGCCTGAAAGAGTGGCCCAGGTGTCTGCCACAAGGAGGAAGAGCAAGGGGTGCATAAAACCAGCCCCAGAAGTCCCTATGGTCGAGGAGGAGGCTGAATCTGAAGGGGAGGTCCTGGAGTCTACGGGGCAACAGGTGGCTGAACTGGGCGAGGTCCCTGAGCTGTCACAGTGGCAGCAGGAAGGGGGGCCGACCAGGGAAGCATTCTGTGAGGCACAGAAAGTAAGCCCTGCTCTGGAGTGTTTGAGGCAGCAGGCTGCAGACCAGGCATCTGGCAAGTAGCCTGGATCACAATTGCTTTACTGGGAGGATGGCCTCCTATATAGTGAGCCTAAGGTTCCTTAGCCTGGGTCAGCCCGTGTGCTTGTGGTACCCCAGTGCTTCAGAACCTTTCTACTAGGTCTGGCTCATGATGTGCCTTTAGTTGATCATTTGGGGCAGAACAAGTCCTTTGAGCGGCTTGTCACCCACTTCTATTGGCCCCAGATGCACAGGCACTCTGATGCTCATTGTAGGTTTTGTCCAACTTGTCAGGCAAGTGGCAAGAGTTGGGGTAAATGTGAAGCTCCCCTCCAACCATTCCCTGTGGTTAGTACCCCCTTTGAAAGGGTTGGTATTGACATCGTGGGGCCTCTGGATCCCAAGACAGCCATGGGCAACTGGTTTATCCAGGTCTTGGTGGACCATGCCACCCGGTACCCGGAAGCCATTCCTTTGAAATCGATCACTGCCGCTGTGGTAGGCCGTGCATTTATGGTTTTTTTTACCTGCATGGGGTTCCCCAAGGAGGTGGTATCCGACAGGGATACCAACTTCATATCAACTTATATGAAGTCTCCTTGGAAGGTGTGAAGGGTAACGTACAAGTTCACCACACCAAACCACCCCCAAAGCAATGGTCTGGTTAAGAGATTCAACCGCACTTTGAAGGGCATGATTATGGGCCTGTCACGGCCCTTGAGGCGTAAGTGGGACATCCTCTTGCCATGCCTTCTGTTCGCTTACAGGGAGGTGCCTAAAAAAGGGCTTTGCTTCAGTCCTTTTGAGCTGCTGTGTGGCCACCCTCTGAGTGACCCCTGAGTCTTGTAAAGGAGGCTTTGGAGAAAGCCCATAGTAAACCCCCCAGGATGTGTTCAGTTACATGCTGGCTCTGTCAAACCTGACTGCCTGCTTCAGAGCTCCCGCACAAGAGAGCCTGGAAGCAAGCCAGGAAGACATGAAACATTGGTATGACCAGAATGTCACTCTGGTCAAGTTTCAACCTAGTCAGAAAGTGAGAGTGATGGCACCAATGGAGCCTAGGGTGCTCCAGGACAAGTGGACTGGGCCATTTGAGGTAGCGGAGCACAAGAGTGAAGTCATCTACCTGGTGGACTTGCGGACTCCCAGGAACCCTTTAAGGGTCCTGCATGTTAACTGGCTCAAGCCACACTTTGAGCAGACTGAATTGTCTATGCTCTTAGCAACAGATGATGGGGTGGAGGAAGAGAGTGAGCCTTTTCCTGTCCGCTGCAGAGAAAGATGGGTCTGTGGAGGGAGTAATTCTCTCCCCCTCCCTCATCTCAGAGCAGCAGAGGGACTGTTGCCAGGTGTTGGGTCAGTTCACCTCCTTGTTCTCCTTGATCCCAGGGGTCACACACTTGTGTACACATGATGTGGACATTGGGGGCAGACGTCCTGTTAAAAAAAAGGTTAACAGAATGACTGACAGGGTAAGGGCTAACATTAAAGAGGAAGTAACTAAAATGTTAGCATTGGGCTTTATTGAGTTCTCAAGCAGCCTTTGGGCCAGCCCTGTGGTTATGGTCGCCCCCCAAGCCTGCTGCTCCTAGTGCCCCTCCATAACTCAGGTTCTGTGTGGATTACCGAAGACCCAATGCAGTCACCAAGACTGACACGCACCCCATTGACAGGTTTGGAGCTGCCAAGTACCTAAGTAGGTTTGATCTTATCTCTGGGTACTGGCAGATCGCCCTGACTAAGGGGGCTAAGGAGAGGCTTGCATTCTCCACACCAGATGGGCACTACCAGTTTAGGGTGATGCCCTTTGGGATGAAGAAAGCCATGCCACCTTTAAAAGGTTGGTCAACCAGGTGTTGGCTGGACTGGTTTATTTCAGTAGCGCCCACATGGATGACATTGCTGTCTTTTGTTCCCTTTGGGAGAAGCATTTGCAACAACTCTGTAAAGTGTTCAAGGCCCTGCAAAAGGCAGGCCTCACTATTAAGGCCAGCAAGTGCCAAATAGGGCAGGGATCTGTGGTGTACTTGGGACAACAAGTGGGGAGTGGCCAGGTGGCACACCTACAGCCAAAGATTGAAAGCATTCTGGCTTTCGAGCCCCCCAAGACCCAGACTGAGGTGAGAGCCTTTTTAGGTCTCACTAGATACTATAGGAGGTTTGTCAAGGCGTATGGCACAATTGTTGCTCTCTTGACTCAGTTAACTTCCAAAAAGCAGGCCAGAAATGTGATCTAGACTGAGTCTTGCCAGACAACTTTTGATGCCCTGAAGGTTGCCATGTGCACAGCACCTGTGCAGAAGGCACCTGACTATTCCAAGGAATTTGTTGTGCAAACAGATTCCCCAGATTGGAGCAGTACTCTCACAGCTTAATGAAGAGGGCCTAGGTCAACCTGTAGCCTTCATTAGCAGGAGGTTACTTCCCAGAGAACGTAGATGGAGAGCAATTGAGCCTGAAGCTATTGCTGTGGTCTCGGCACTAAAGAAGCTAAGTCCCTACTTGTTTAGGACTCACTTCCGGGTTCAGACAGACCACAGGCCCCTTAGATGGTTAATGCAGATAAGGGATGAGAATCCCAAATTGTTGAGGTGGTCCATCTTCCTATAGGGAATGGACTTTATGGTGGAACATCGTCTTGGCACCGACCACGCCAATGCTAATGGTCTGTCCATATTCTTCCACCTTAGTGATGAGAGCTCCCATGAGGTTAGTAGTTGTTCCCCACTATCAACTGGGGGGACACGTGTTAGACTTGGCATCCTTGGCATGGCCTCCCCTCACTTTTTGCCTCTACTTTCCAGGTTGTTTCTGTGGGCTGGACTCTGGCCCTCATTCTGACCTTGGCGGGCGGCGGAGGCCGCCCGCCAAAGTCCCGCCGTCAGATTACCGTTCCGCGGTCGAAAGACCGCGGCGGTAATTCTGACTTTCCCGCTGGGCTGGCGGGCGGTCGCCTTCAGACCGCCCGCCAGCCCAGCGGGAAAGAGGCTTCCACGATGAAGCCGGCTCGGAATCGAGCCGGCGGAGTGGAAGCTGTGCGACGGGTGCAGTTGCACCCGTCGCGTATTTCACTGTCTGCGCAGCAGACAGTGAAATACATGTAGGGGCCCTCTTACGGGGGCCCCTGCAATGCCCATGCCAGTGGCATGGGCACTGCAGGGGCCCCCAGGGGCCCCGCGACCCCCCCTACCGCCATCCGGATCCCGGCGGTCCGACCGCCGGGATCTGGATGGCGGTAGGGGGGGTCGGAATCCCCGCGGCGGTGCAGCAAGCTGCGCCGCCGCGGAGGATTCAATGGGGCGGCGGTACACTGGCGGGACCCCGCCAGTGGTGCCGGTCCGACCGCGGCTTTACCGCCGCGGTCGGAATCCCCATTGGAGCACCGCCGGCCTGTCGGCGGTGCTCCCGCGGTCCTCCGCCCTGGCGGTCAAAGACCGCCAGGGTCAGAATGACCACCTCTGTTTTTTTGGTTTTTGTTTGCTCTGGACACTTTACCACTGATGATCAGTGGTATAGTGTAAGTGTTCCCTGTATAAATTGTATAAGTACATTGGCTTATCCATGATTGGCATATTTGATTTACTAGTAAGTCCCTAGTAACGTGCACTAGAGGTGCCCAGGGCCTGTAAATCAAATGCTACTAGTGGGCCTGCAGCACTGGTTGTGCCACCCACATTAGTAGCCCTGTAAACTTGGCTCAGACCTGCCATTGCAGTGTCTGTGTGTGCAGTTTTAAACTGCCAATTCGACTTGGCAAGTGTACCCACTTGCCAGGCCTAACCCTTCCCTTTTTATACATGTAAAGCACACCTAAGGAAGGCCCTAGGTAGCCCCATGGGCGGGGTGCAGTGTATGTTAAAGGTGAGACATGTACTTATGTGTTTTACTGTTGCAAGGCCCATCTCTCTCATAGGTTAACATGGGGGACCCCTTTAAATAGTATTTAAGTTCAGATTCCCTTTGGGAGCACATAGACGTGGAGTTTGAGGTCTCTGAAATCACAATTTAAAAATACATTTTTAGTAAAGTTGGTGTTTAGGTTGTGTGTTTGAAAATGCCTCTTTTAGAAAGTATGCATTTTCTTGCTTAAACCATTCAGCGACTCTGCTTGTTTGTGGATTTCCTGTCGCAAAGACAGTGACGCAAAGGGAGCTGGGGTGGAGCCTGCATATCCTGATGGGCCATCTGGGCTGGAGGGAGGGGAGGAATGGTCACTTATACCTGAAAGGACTGTGCCTGCCCTCACACAAAGCAGCTTCCAACCCCCTGATGTGTGTCTGGGGCCTGGCCTGGGCAAGGCGGGATCTTGTAAACAACAGAGACTTCTCTTTGAAGTAGGCCTACTTCAAAGGCAGAAAGGGTATAAGAAAGTACCTAAAACCCCTGAAAATCAGATTCATTCAGAAACCAAGAGGAACCACTGCCAAGGAGAAGTAGTGGCAGGTAGAGGAAGATTACTGCCCCTTTGCCTGTGACTGTGATTTGCTGGGTTGGCCTGAAGTAGCTGTTTCTGCCTGAGAGAGGACAAAGACTCCTGTTGTTGAAGTCTCATGGACATTAAAGACTTCTCTCTGCCAACACCTGGGCTTTCTGTTGAGAGTCCTGCCTGCCAAGTGGTGCCCTAACCTGTCTCTGGGCCCCTGATAGGTGAACCAGGTGGAAAAGGATGGGAATTCATGCAAAGACCGTCGTGAGGGAAAACTTTCAATGCACCACCCGCCTCGTGGCTGAGAAACGACGTGCCCCCGGCTTCGCGGCTAAATTGACACTTCACCTGCATCACGGCTGGGAGATCGACGCAACGTGGCTGGAGAAACGATGTGCCGCACCACAGCGGCTGCTGTTAACGATGCAAGTCCCCACGCAGCGTGGTTTCTTGACACCATGACACCAGATTTCCACGCTGGGTACGGAAAATCAGTGCAAAGCCTGTCCGGACCCATGGTGCCCACCCGGATAGACACGTCGCTCTCTTGCAGGGGAAAATAAACGACGCATGCTGACCTGACCTGAGAAAGAATGACGTACGTTTTCTCTTGCAGGTGAAAAACTGACGCATCTCTGGCCTCGCCTGTGCAGCTTTATTTTTCACGCTATCCAGGTACTTTTGCACGCTAACAGCGTTCTCACTGTTTTCTAAAGGATTTAAGGCTCTATTGCTTTTTAATTCATAACTTGACTTGTGTATGCTGGATTTTTGTCTTTTCGGTCTTGTTTTGTTTAGATAAATATTATCTATTTTTCTAAACCTCTGTTGTGTCATTTTGCAGTGTACTTTGCGCCTTGCTTCTGAAGTTAAGCATGCCTGCTCATGCCTAGCTACCAACTGGGTCAGTGGGGGTTAACTAAAAGTGATTCTCCTTTACCCTGAATAGAGTGAGTGTCCTTGCTTGGACCGGGGGTAACCTGCCTGCCAACCATAAACCCCATTTCCAACAGAAATGTTAACATATAGTTACATTTTGAATTTGCTGAGTTGACAGAAAATATGAGACAGACACCAGATGTACAGTATGGGAACATATTAAAAAACATGAGAATAGGGTTAATTAGCAAACAAGCTAAAAAGATGGATTCTTCTTGTATGGGTGGATATCTATTCCTACACTATAAGTCTCTAACTCGCTCCTTCATGCCAGTAGTTCACATCCATACTCCGAAATCAGAGCCATCCCGTATGGGGAGGCTACTAGGGTTAGACGTAACTGTCAGGAGGACCAGGAATTCAGGACACAACTGGACATTTTGGAACACCTCTTTGCCAAGCGCGGGTATCCTAACAAATTGCTCAGGGACACACATGATCGAATTTTGAAGGTTAACAGAATAACGTTACTTTCCAAAAAACCACCCAGACAGGTCGGCACAAGAAAGCCACCATCTTTCATAACTACCTATAGCTACGCTAGTGCCGACATTTTCAAAATTCTAAGAAAACATTGGAATATTTTAACATCTGATGAGACCATTAAGAAGGGTCTCCGGAAACAACTAGACATGATTTACCGTAGGGGACGCACCTTGAGGGACCAACTATGCCATAGTTTTCTGCCCACTATCATAAAAGGCAATTGGCTTCCCTCACCACCCCTGGGTTTCTATAAATGCGGACATTGTAATGTGTGTGATTATGAACAGGATAAAACCAAAAAGTTTATGATTAACACAGATGTCACACACACTATTAAACAGTTCATGAACTGTAATACTAAATACATTGTATACTGTATTATTTGCACCTGTAAGAAGATATACATTGGGAGTACCATCAGACCATTCAAGGAAAGATTACAGGAGCACATCAGGGCAATCAGGAACAACAACACTGATTACCCTTTTGCAGTTCATTTTAACAAGGAACACCCATTACAAGAAAGGCTTGATGTACACACGTATGGAATCGCCACCCTGGGTAGCTGTCCTAGGGGCGGTAATAGAACTCTTTGGCTAAGGCAATTAGAGAGTAGATGGATTATAAAACTACGAGCAGTAGAGGAGGGCTTAAATTCAGACAAGGATTTACATGTCTTTCTGTAGCATATCCTGTACCTCCATATTTGCCTTTCTAGCAACTCGTCACTTTTGTGTCGACAGCACTCATGTAATTTTGAACGTTTGGTATATGCACTAACACACTATTGTCCCTTTCTATCCCTTTCGAATTTATCAGTCTAAAATGCCTTGGGTTTTAAGTGATGTCCTTTGGTTATGTTCTTTTCATTTCTGTTTTTCGTTTTTCTTTCATTGTACTTCTTTCCTGGGACAAGTATATTGGTCTCTTTGTGTCTCTTCATGGCCACATTATCCGGTATGTAATATCATTTGTTAATGTCATTGTTTACTGGCATCTGTTGAATTACAAACATATTTTCTTCCTATATATTTTTTTGTGTTTCTCCATGGCTGCACTATCTAGTATTCAATATCATTTGTCAATTTCATTGTACGCTGGCTTTTGTATAATTACGAACACTTTCTCCTATGGTTAATTCAATTGCTATATTTTGCCAGATGTGTATTTCGTGTTTTTCAATGTATACAGATATTTGATTTCCCATGATTCTATAACTTTCAAGTCACTTTTGATATTACTTTTCTCTCTGACATCTGGTGTCACACATACTCCTCTTTTCTCTTTTCCGGATTTATCGATATTCCAATATGGCGCCCTTTGTTCCAATTCAATTTCACACTGCTTCATTTAGGTAGTCTTTTTTCTCTTTCCACGTTCTATTTGGCTTTAAATTGAGGCAATTTGCCATTGGCGCGCAATTACCATATGCGACGCCGTCAACAGAATTAGTGAGAAACGCGTGAGGGATTGGAGGTATGTTCACCTGCTAGCAGCGCGGCGGGCGAGCATTGCATCACCACGGGGATACGCAGGCTTTTTATTATTGCCTGAAACTGCCGTAACGGTTTACATAACTTTAAATATATGGAATTTTTATTCTTACACGCTACGTTCCCACAAGTATCATAGTTATTTCACTTATCTTAACTTTGCCGCATTATGGATTAATCAGATGAGCCCCTCTACAATATGTTTTATTCAGTATTTTCATCCATTAATTTAACTCGTCATGGTCACTATTCTGGTCCATTTATAAATGTAAACTCAAAAACAATTTCCTTACCAGCTCAAGTTTTTCAGACAAATTTTTCCACAAATAAGCGAATCCTTTTTTCTAACTATACTTTGGCTGACATATGAGATTAACTATTATAAAAAAGCTACCTTTAGGGGGTCACCATGGTTGCTATAGACTGCCTTTTTCAACATTCGCCTTTTTTGTTCTCATTACACAGGCTTACCATGGTCCACATTCATATTCTTCCTCAATTGCTATATCAACTTACAAAACAGTAACCTTTTTTTGGCATTTTGGAACATCGAGTAAAAATCTTAACTATAGGTATGTTCTTCTCTTCATTACTTGGTCATCCAATCCACTACATTTCTCTTCTTTTTGTCTATAACACATATGCTTCTGACTGTGCATGTCTTTTTCTTGGCAAATCAACATCTTCGACACGCGCTCACTCTGATTCAACGCGCACCAGGCAGCTAACACAGTTTTGCGTAAAAAAAATTGGGGGGATATGGAGCTTGGGTGTGAAAAAATGGGGCAAGTCAGGCTGAGGCAAATTTTTCGCCTCAACCCGATTTGCGCCATTTTTTACCACTCCCAACCCCCATAGAAATGACTCCTGTCTTAGCAAAGACAGGAGTCATGCCCCCTTGCCCAATGGCCATGCCCAGGGGACTTCTGTCCCCTGGGCATGGTCATTGGGCATAGTGGCATGTAGGGGGGCACAAATCAGTCCCCCCTATGCCACAAAAAAAAAAAAAAAATACTTACCAGAACTTACCTTATTGTCCCTGGGATGGGTCCCTCCAGCCTTGGGTGTCCTCCTGGGGTGGGCAAGGGTGACAGGGGGTGTCCCTGGGGGCATGGGAGGGCACCTCTGGGCTCCTTCCGAGCCCACAGGTCCCTTAACGCCTGCCTTTTCCAGGCGCTAAAAAACGGCGCAAAAGCGGCCGTACGTCATTTTTTTTGACCCGCCCACTCCCTGGCGTGAATTTTGCCCGGGAGTGTAAATACGGCGCACATGCCGCAGAGTCACTTTTTTAGAAGGGAACGCCTACCTTGCATATAATTAACGCAAAGTAGGTGTCCACGCTAAAAAAGGATGCAAACTCCATGGACTTTGGCGCTAGATGCGTCTAACGCCAAAGTATAAATATGGAGTTACTTTTGCGTCGGAATTGCGTAAAAAAAAACGACGCAATTCCGGCGCAAATGGAGTATAAATATGCCCCACGGTTCTTTCTTTATATTTTTTTGCATCACATAAGCACTACGGTTGCTTTTGCCTTTTCTTTCCTCTTTTCTTGTTTTTCCCCCTAACTCGTTTTACTCTTTTCCTTTTTCTCCGATAGGTTTACTTTAGATCACTTAGTTTTTCTGACACTCTTTAGTGGTACACACTTTAATTGAATAGCGATATGTCTAACGTCATCTTTTACGGTTTGTCACTTTCTCGTGGTATAAAATCGGGCTTCCTTTTTCTCAATTCAGGAATCTTTGTCTTTGGTAACAAATACATTTCTCCCAATCACAAATATCACCATTGTTTGATATGTTATTTTTGTATATGTCCACAGCCTTGATAAAGTCTACCCAGACGAAACACGTGTCGGCTGTTGTCCATGTGAAAATGAATTCTGTTGTCATCATTTGATTCTGGTCCCAAGATGTCAGATTGGGCCAGATGCCATTGGTTCATTTAAGGACATTACAAGGAATAAATTGGAACTTTTCAACTTTCCGGGATGTGCCGTGGTTTCTCTTCTTTACTATAAGTCTCTGTAATGGCATATTGTAGGAGGCTGGCCTGGTTTGCAGTGGGTACCTTGGGTACTCACACCTTATACCAGGTCCAGTTGTCCCTTATTAGTGAAATGTAGTAGTGTTCTTGCAGCTTAGGATGATAGAGGTAGCTATAGCAAAGCAGCTTAGGCTGAAGTAGGAGACATGCAAGTCTCATGCAATACCACTTATGGTTACACAGTACTTACACACAAGTAAAGACAATACTCAGTGTTACCAAAAATAAAGGTATTTATTTGGGTGACACAGTACCAAAAATATATTAGAGACAACACTCCTTCTGGACGTAAGTAATATACACAATATATACACTAGACACCATAATTAGACAAGTAAATAGTCATAGGATAGTGCAAACAATAGTAAATGTTATAGAATGCAATGGGAGAAAATAGGTCTAGGGGCAACACAAACCATATACTAAGAAACTGGAATGTGAATCACAAATTCCCCCCTAGACAAGTGTAGTGTGTGCAGAATTGCAGGGAGAGTAAAAATACAGTATGGGTAAGTAAATTACCCCACCTCAGAGCCCAGAAAAGAAGGAGTAAAGTACTGCAAGTTTCCTTAGGACACACTACTCCTCGTGATTGGGATATTGCAGTAACCAACCAAGTCTGCAAAAACAACTGCTGGATTCCTGGACCTGAAGACCTGCAAAAGAAGGGGACCAACCACAGAAGTTGAAAGAAGTTCCAGGAAGGACAGGAGCCCCTGCCAACCCAGAAGAGGGTGCAAAAGAAGAGTCCCTGGTTAGTCGAAGACACCAGGAATGCACCCTAGGAAGATGCCAGTGGGTTCCTGCATAATGCAAAAAATGTCGCATGACGTGAAGATGAATGCAGATGTGATTTTGTGTTGGAAGTCACCATCAAGCCTTGGTTACGACAAATATGCATTATGCGTCAAAATGGTGCTGGCTGGTCCCAGGATGGACCTGGGGGCCTCAACTCTGTCTGAGGACGAAGAGGGGGATCTCTGCACTTTAGATTTCCCTCAGGATGCTAGGCAGCATCCATGGGAGTCCCAGGACATGGGGAAGTAGGAGGTGCAAAACGCAGTTGGTGCAGCATTCGAAATAAGGTCCCATGCTGCCGGAGAACAACTCAGTGAGTTGAGTGTCACAGGACGGAGTGCTGGGGATCTGGGCCAGGCTGTGCACAATGGAATTTTGCAAAGAGTGCACAGAGGCCTCAGGGGGTGAACAAGACGAACTACACAGGGGTAGCATCGCTCTCAAGGAAGGCAATCTCTTACCTCCTCCAAATTGCATCAGCAGGACCTCAGGACAGTCTATGTTGAAGGGGTCCAACCTATGTGTCCTTAGGAGCACGCTCATTGCTGTGAGAGGAGTCCAAAGGTACCGGTTGTCATCTTGGAAGGTGTCTGCTTGAGCAGGGGAGTGACTCCGTCGCCCCACGGAAGAACTCTTCGGTTCTCCTAGTGCAAGGTGAAGACAGGGAGTCCCCAGAGCGTGCACACCATGGAAACTGTTGCAGTTGCTGGCTGGAGCTGAGGTTGCAGAGGAAAAGTATCCCTTGTGAATACTTTGTTGCTGTTACAGTGGTTCCTGGAGCAGGCTGCGGTTGACCCGAGGTCAGAGGATGAAGTAGTAGTTGCAGAGGATTCCTGAAGGAAACTTCCTAGAAGAATCTGAAGAGAACCCACAGGAGAGGCCCTAAATAGCCCTGAGAGGGGGATTGGTTACCTTATCAGGTATGGACCTATCAGGAGGGATCTCTGACGTCACCTGCTGGCACTGGCCACTCAGAGCCCTCCAGAGTGCCCCCACACCTTGCAAAGCAAGATTGCTGAAGTCTGGGACACACTGGAGGAGCTCTAGGCACGACCCCTAGGGTGATGATGGACAGGGGAGTGGTCACTCCCCTTTCCTTTGTCCAGGTTTGCTCCAGATCAGGAGACAAGGGGTCCCTGAACCAGTGTAGAATGGCTTGTGCAAGGAGGGCACCATCTGTGCCATTCAAAGCATTTCCAGAGGCTGGGGGAGACAACCCCTCCCCAGCCTGCAACACCTATTTCCAAAGTGAGAGGGTGTAAAACCCTGCTCTCAGAGGAAATTCTTTGTTCTGCCTTCCTGGGACTGAACTGCTCAGACCCAGGAGGGTAGAACCCTGTCTGTGAGGTGGAAGCAACTGTAGCTGTAGTGCAAGCCTCAGAGAGCTGTTTTGGCAGTACTTGTGGTCAATGGTGGAGCCCCCAGGATGCATTAAATTGTCTCACTAATACCAGATTCGGAATGGGGGGACACTTCCATGATCTTAGACATGTTACATGGCCATATTCAGAGTTACCATTGTGAAGCTACATATAGGTATTGACCCATATGTAGTGCACGCGTGTAATGGCGTCCCCGCACTCACAGGGTCCCAGGAAATGGCCCTGAACTATGTGGGGGCAACTTTGTTAGTGCAAGGGTGCCCTCACACTTAGTAACTTTGCACCTAACCTTCAGCAAGTGAAGGTTAGACATATAGGAGACTTATAAGTTACTTAAGTGCAGTGAAAATGGCTATGAAATAACATGTGCGTTATTTCACGTAGGCTGCAATGGCAGGCCTGTGCAAAGGTTTGCCTGAGCTCCCTATGGGTAGCAAAAGAAATGCTGCAGCCCATATGGATCTCCTGGAACCCCAATACCCTGGGTATCTAGGTACCATATACTAGGGAATTATAAGGGTGTTCCAGTGTGCCAATCAGAATTGGTAAAATTAGTCACTAGCCTGCAGTGACAATTTAAAAAGCTGAGATAGCATAAACACTGTGGTTCTGGTTAGCAGAGCCTCAGTGATACAGTTAGGCACCACACAGGGAACACATATAGGCCACAAACCTATGAGTACTGGGGTCCTGGCTAGCAGGATCCCAGTGACACATACCAGATACACTGACAACGTAGGTTTTCCACTATGATCACTGGGGCCCTGGCTAGCAGGATCCAAGTGAGACAGTAAAAACACCCTGACATACACTCACAAACAGGCCAAAAGTGGCGGTAACAAGGCTAGAAAGAGGCTACCTTCCTACTGACATCCATTGCATCATGCAGGAACCCGCAACCATCTTCCCTTGGTTCATTTCTGCAGTCATCGTCCAACCAGGTTTTGCACCCTCTTCTAGGTTGGCAGGGGCTTCTGTCCTTCGTGGAATCCTCTGAGACTTCTGGACTTGGTATCCTCTCTTCACAGGTCTTCAGGTCCAGGAATCCATCATTTGTTGTTTGCAGTCTTGTTTGGTTCTTGCAATAACTTAATCATGACTTGTAGTGTGTCCTAAGGAAACTTGCAGTCGTTACTCCTACTTTCCTGGGCTCTGGGCTCTAGAGTGGGGTATTTCTCTCCCCTTTGTGGTTTACCTACTCTCCCAGCGATTCTCCTCACACTACACTTGTCTAGGCGGGAATTCATAATTCGCATTCCACTTTCTTAGTATATGGTTTGTGTTGCCCTTAGTACTATTTTCTCCTATTGCATTCTATAGCATTTCCTATTGTTTGTACTATCCTATGTCTAATTACTTTTAACTACAAGAGGCACTCATACATGCATAATAACCAATACTATAGTATCACTGAGTATGATTGTTATAAAATCGAATAACAGAGTACTCATAAGTAAGTATTCTTTATGTACATATATTGTATATTGCTACAAAAAGAAAATAAGATAGTATATATCATATATATCAATGTCCTTCAGTAAAGTAACAAGGTTTGTATCCAATGTAATCAAATGATATGAATTGATGCTCCAAACTTGTGGTATGGTCCACATTCAAAGTCCCAAGTCCTTCAGTCCAAATTGAGTTATGGTCTTCGTGGTTGGTGTTGATTTAACTTTCGAATTCACAGCCAGCTTGATTCTTAATGGGCGAATTGTACTTCCAACATAATACCGTTTGCATTTACAGAGCACCATATATATCACAAAGGGGGTACCACAGTTATTACGTGTTGTGATCTTAAAGATTTTTCCAGACATATCTGTAAATTCTGTTCTTTAACAGCTAGCCCACTTACATACACTACAATGACCACAATTGTGAAAGCCAATTGTTCGAGATGATAGCCAATCCTCCTTAGTATGATTTGAGGGATAACTAGGACTCAAAATACATCTTAATGTTTTACCCCTACGGTATGTAATCTCGGGCTTAGTACCAACAATGTCTTTTAAAGAATCATCTTGTGATATAATATGCCAATGTTTGTGTATAAACTTACGCAATAGTTTCGCGTTCTGTGTATAGTCTGTAATAAGTCTAACCTTTCCTCGTTCATTTTCAATAATATGTTTCTTAGGCTTTAGTGTATGTTCCCTTTGTATGTTTTTAACTCGCCGTTTTGCGCTATTGATGACACGCCTGTCGTATCCCCTTTGTTCAAAGCGTTGACACATATCCTCAATGCATACTTCAAAGTCCTTGCCCTCACTGCAATTGCGTCTTGCCCGAATCATTTCACCATATGGGATTGCAGATATTTGATGATATGGATGAGCACTTGCAGAGTGTAGTACAGAGTTGCAGGCAGTTGACTTTCTGTATAGCCTGCTGTGAATTCTATTGTTGTCAATATATAGTTGTACATCCAAAAAGTCAATAGAGTGCTTGCTATGCTGATACGTGAATTTTACATTCATATCGTTCCCATTAAGATATTCACAAAATTCAGTACGTTGTTCCACACTCCCTGTCCATATCATAAAGCAATCGTCAATATAACAACCCCAATATAAAATGTCAGAGTGCCATTTGGCGACATTAGGGCCCCAGACCCACCTTTCCTCAAACCAGCCCATAAATAGGTTGGTGTAAGAAGGGGAGAATCTCGAGCCCATTGCCACTCCCTGTTTCTGTCTAAACCAATCTCTCTTAAACAGAAAAAAGTTAGTGTTCAAAATAAGTTCAATCATGTCTAATATCATTCTCGTGTGCTCCCAAAGGGTGACTGATTTCCTATTAAGAAATGTCTCAACTGCCTTCAAGCCCAAGTCATGTCTAATGCACGTATATAGAGAGACCACATCCAAAGTGCCAAGTGTCATATCAGTATCCCATTCAAAGTCACTTAAAATACTTAGAATATGTGTGGTTTTCTTGATGAATGATGGTAAATTATTAACCATAGGTTGGAGGAAAACATCTACATATTCAGATATTTTTTCTGTGGGCCCCGAGATTCCCGAAATAATCGGTCTCCCCGGAGGGAATGGTAATTGCTTGTGTATTTTTGGTACAGTATAGATGCATGGATATCTCGGTGTGGCCACTAACAGGTACTGATCTTTGTCCAATAATTTCCGTTCGTGCCAATATTTCAATTTTTTCTGTATATTGTTGGTCAAACCCGGAATAAGATTATATGTAAATTGCTCATAACAACATATATCCTGCAGTTGAGAAAAAATTTCTGTCTCGTAATCGCATGTATTCATTATTACCACGTTTCCCCTTTTGTCTGCAGGTCTAATGATTATTTCATCATTATGTCGGAGTTCTTCGAGAGCCTTTCTTTCTCCATAACTCAGGTTAGGACAGGTGAAGTGTGGTTTGACCTTGTCCAAATCTCTACAGACTAGGTCAAAGAAAATATCCAATTTGTTGTTACCAATGAGCTTTGGGACCCATCTCGACTTATTTTTAAGACCACTAGTGATACTGACATCGTGTGTAATATTTAAATCATGGAGCACTTGTGAAAAAATAATTGAAAATTCTTCATGTTCAGAAATAGATAATAGGGTCGCAGTATCCTGAACATCCTTTATTGAGAGGTCATTTAAATTCAAACCCTGTACCGGGTATTCTCGAGTCTGATCATCAGAATGATATAACGAAAAGTGTTTCTTTAACTTTAGTTTTCTAATGAATTTAAACAAATCTATTTTGAGCTTGTTTACATCACCTCGATCAGTGGGACAGAAATTAAGACCCTTTTCCAGCAAAGTTTTCATATCAGATGTTAGATTCAAATCAGATAAATTGACAACATTTATGGAATCATCTGTATTTTGAATCAGACCCGTTTATCCCAGGACCTTGTCTTCATGCCTGTCTTTTCTCTTGTGTTTTCTCCCCCGCCTGTCCCTTCTGGTTCCACTATATTTTGTCTTATCTTGTTCTGGTCGCGGTTGTTCTGTTTGATTATCATAAGCTCCTGTTAAAAACCACCACTTTCGATCTGTGTGTTTCGTGATATACTTCCCCCACCACATTCATTATCACTATCAGTTGATATCTGAGCACTCGTAGATGTAGAACCTGAAGTAATAGACGATTGTGATTCTTGCCTACTCAAATTAGATTGTATCAGATGATCATATTTTCTAGCAAAAGTAAAGACCCTACCTGATTCATAATCCCATTCATCACGTTTTAACTTTCTTGCCTTTCGCTGAGTAATTTCTTGTTGAAATTGGGAGAGAACCTCCTCTAAAATGTTATAATTCTTCTCAGTGGCCTCAGAGAGATCGAGCTCCTTAATTTTTTTCTCAAGTGTAGCTATTTCTCCTTGTAGCTTGGAGACCTTTCTCTCAGAATTAGTGATGAGAATATCCATAAGTTTCAATGAACTAGAGGTAAGTTCCTTGTCCCAAAGGGTTAATAGATCTGGGTCCAGATCGTCATATGTTGGAAAAATTTGGGATCGTAAGTCTTGTGGAATACGGTTGAGTTTAACATATTGTTTCAACGTGGCTTTATCCCACCATTTAGAGAGTTCGTTCTTTTTTAGTTTTTCTAATCTGATAAATTTACTCCTCAGCCCCTCCTTACGAGGGTAAATGGAGCTTGTACTTAAGTCAGGTGTTGTGTTGCCTCGTGCCAAACTGCTGAATAAGTCTTCCGCTTTCCTTGCCCTATCCATCATATGAATCCCACCTTAGCAGCCACTCCCTGTATGTCCTTAAGTGTAGGTGAGTGTGGGTGTACTTAACCAAGGGAGTGTTAGGCGCTCTGGGTAGTAGAGAAAAATCGTATGATTATTCTTTGAATCATCTGATGGTGCACCCTTGAAAGACCCCACCCCTGGGTCTTAATAAGTGCTGTGCACTCGTAAATACCGTTAACTACAAGAGGCACTCATAAATGCATAATAACCAATATTATAGTATCACTGTGTATGATTGTTATAAAATCGAATAACAGAGTACTCATAAGTAAGTATTCTTTATGTACATATATTGTATATTGCTACAAAAAGAAAATAAGATAGTATATATCATATATATCAATGTCCTTCAGTAAAGTAACAAGGTTCGTATCCAATGTAATCAAATGATATGAATTGATGCTCCAAACTTGTGGTATGGTCCACATTCAAAGTCCCAAGTCCTTCAGTCCAAATTGAGTTATGGTCTTCGTGGTTGGTGTTGATTTAACTTTCGAATTCACAGCCAGCCTGATTCTTAATGGGCGAATTGTACTTCCAACATAATACTGTTTGCATTTACAGAGCACCATCTATCAAAAAGGGGGTACCACAGTTAATACGTGTTGTGATCTTAAAGATTTTTCCAGACATATCTGTCAATTCTGTTCTTTTACAGCTAGCCCACTTACATACACTACAATGACCACAATTGTGAAAGCCAATTGTTCGAGATGATAGCCAATCCTCCTTAGTATGATTTCAGGGATAACTAAGACTCAAAATACATCTTAATGTTTTACCCCTACGGTATGTAATCTCGGGTTTAGTACCAACAATGTCTTTTAAAGAATCATCTTGTGATAGAATATGCCAATGTTTGTGTATAAACTTATGCAATAGTTTCGCGTTCTGTGTATAGTCTGTAATAAGTCTAACCTTTCCTCGTTCATTTTCAATAATATGTTTCTTAGGCTTTAGTGTATGTTCCCTTTGTATGTTTTTAACTCGCCGTTTTGCGCTATTGATGACACGCCTGTCGTATCCCCTTTGTTCAAAGCGTTGACACATATCCTCAATGCATACTTCAAAGTACTTGTCATCACTGCAATTGCGCCTTGCCCGAATCATTTCACCATATGGGATTGCAGATATTTGATGATACGGATGAGCACTTGTAGCGTATAGTACAGAGTTGCAGGCGGTTGACTTTCTGTATAGCCTGCTGTTAATTCTATTGTTGTCAATATATACTTGTACATCCAAAAAGTCAATAGAGTGCTTGCTATGCTGATACGTGAATTTTACATTCATATCGTTCCCATTAAGATATTCACAAAATTCAGGAAGTTGTTCCACACTCCCTGTCCATATCATAAAGCAATCGTCAATATAACGACCCCAATATAAAATGTCAGAGTGCCATTTGGTGGCATTAGGGCCCCAGACCCACCTCTCCTCAAACCAGCCCATAAATAGGTTGGCGTAAGAAGGGGAGAATCTCGAGCCCATTGCCACTCCCTGTTTCTGTCTAAACCAATCTCTCTTAAACAGAAAAAAGTTATTGTTCAAAATAAGTTCAATCATGTCTAATATCATTCTCGTGTGCTCCTAAAGGGTGACTGATTTCCTATTAAGAAATGTCTCAACTGCCTTCAAGCCTAACTCATGTCTAATGCACGTATATAGAGAGACCACATCCAAAGTGCCAAGTGTCATATCAGCATCCCATTCAAAGTCACTTAAAATACTTAGAATATGTGTGGTGTTCTTGATGAATGATGGTAAATTATTAACCATAGGTTGGAGGAAAACATCTACATATTCAGATATTTTTTCTGTGGGCCCCGAGATTCCCAAAATAATCGGTCTCCCCGGAGGGAATGGTAATTGCTTGTTTATTTTTGGTACAGTATAGATGCATGGATATCTCGGTGTGGCCACTAACAGGTACTGATATTCATCTTTGTCCAATAATTTCCGTTCATGCCAATATTTCAATTTTTTCTGTATATTGTTGGTCAAACCCGGAATAGGATTATATGTAAATTGCTCATAACAACATATATCCTGCAGTTGAGAAAAAATTTCTGTCTCGTAATCGCATGTATTCATTATTACCACGTTTCCCCCTTTGTCTGCAGGTCTAATGATTATTTCATCATTATGTCGGAGTTCTTCGAGAGCCTTTCTTTCTCCATAACTCAGGTTAGGACAGGTGAAGTGTGGTTTGACCTTGTCCAAATCTCTACAGACTAGGTCAAAGAAAATATCCAATTTGTTGTTACCAATGAGCTTTGGGACCCATCTCGACTTATTTTTAAGACCACTAGTGATACTGGCATCGTGTGTAATATTTAAATCATGGAGCACTTGTGAAAAAATAATTGAAAATTCTTCATGTTCAGAAATAGATAATAGGGTCGCAGTATCTTGAACATCCTTTATTGAGAGCTCATTTAAATTCAAACCCTGTACCGGGTGTTCTCGAGTCTGATCATCAGAATGATATAACGAAAAGTGTTTCTTTAACTTTAGTTTTCTAATGAATTTAAACAAATCTATTTTGAGCTTGTTTACATCACCTCGATCAGTGGGACAGAAATTAAGACCCTTTTCCAGCAAAGTTTTCATATCAGATGTTAGATTCAAATCAGATAAATTGACAACATTTATGGAATCATCTGTATTTTGATTCAGACCCGTTTGTCCCAGGACCTTGTCTTCATGCCTGTCTTTTCTCTTGTGTTTTCTCCCCCGCCTGCCCCTTCTGGTTCCACTATATTTTGTCTTTTCTTATTCTGGTCGCGGTTGTTCTGTTTGATTCTCATAAGCTCCTGTAAAAAACCACCACCTTCGATCTGTGTGTTTCATGATATACTTCCCCCACCACATTCATTATCACTGTCAGTTGATATCTGAGCACTCGTAGATGTAGAACCTGAAATAATAGAAGATTGTGATTCTTGCCTACTCAAATTAGATTGTATCAGATGATCATATTTTCTAGCAAAAGTAAAGACCCTACCTGATTCATAATCCCTTTCATCACGTTTTAACTTTCTGGCCTTTTGCTGAGTAATTTCTTGTTGAAATTGGGAGAGAACCTCCTCTAAAATTTAATAATTCTTCTCAGTGGCCTCAGAGAGATCGAGCTCCTTAATTTCTTTCTCAAGTGTAGCTATTTCTCCTTGTAGCTTGGAGACCTTTCTTTCAGAATTAGTGATGAGAATATCCATAAGTTTCAATGAACTAGAGGTAAGTTCCTTGTCCCAAAGGGTTAATAGATCTGGGTCCAGATCATCATATGTTGGAAAAATTTGGGATCGTGAGTCTTGTGGAATACGGTTGAGTTTAACATATTGTTTCAACGTGGCTCCATCCCACCATTTAGAGAGTTCGTTCTTTTTTAGTTTTTCTAATCTGATAAATTTACTCCTCAGCCCCTCCTTACGAGGGTAAATGGAGCTTGTACTTAAATCAGGTGTTGTGTTGCCTCGTGCCAAACTGCTGAATAAGTCTTCCGCTTTCCTTGCCCTATCCATCATATGAATCCCACCCTAGCAGCCACTCCCTGTATGTCCTTAAGTGTAGGTGAGTGTGGGTGTACTTAACCAAGGGAGTGTTAGGCGCTCTGGGTAGTAGGGAAAAATCGTATGATTATTCTTTGAATCATCTGATGGTGAACCCTTGAAAGACCCCACCCCTGGGTCTTAATAAGTGCTGTGCACTCGTAAATACCGTTAACTACAAGAGGCACTCATACATGCATAATAACCAATATTATAGTATCACTGTGTATGATTGTTATAAAATCGAATAACAGAGTACTCATAAGTAAGTATTCTTTATGTACATATATTGTATATTGCTACAAAAAGAAAATAAGATAGTATATATCATATATATCAATGTCCTTCAGTAAAGTAACAAGGTTCGTATCCAATGTAATCAAATGATATGAATTGATGCTCCAAACTTGTGGTATGGTCCACATTCAAAGTCCCAAGTCCTTCAGTCCAAAATGAGTTATGGTCTTCGTGGTTGGTGTTGATTTAACTTTCGAATTCACAGCCAGCCTGATTCTTAATGGGCGAATTGTACTTCCAACATAATACTGTTTGCATTTACAGAGCACCATATATATCACAAAGGGGGTACCACAGTTAATACGTGTTGTGATCTTAAAGATTTTTACAGACATATCTGTCAATTCTGTTCTTTTACAGCTAGCCCACTTACATACACTACAATGACCACAATTGTGAAAGCCAATTGTTCGAGATGATAGCCAATCCTCCTTAGTATGATTTGAGGGATAACTAAGACTCAAAAAAAATCTTAATGTTTTACCCCTACGGTATGTAATCTCGGGTTTAGTACCAACAATGTCTTTTAAAGAATCATCTTGTGATAGAATATGCCAATGTTTGTGTATAAACTTACGCAATAGTTTTGCGTTCTGTTTATAGTCTGTAATAAGTCTAAACTTTCCACGTTCATTTTCAATAATATGTTTCTTAGGCTTTAGTGTATGTTCCCTTTGTATGTTTTTAACTCGCCGTTTTGCACTATTGATGACACGCCTGTCGTATCCCCTTTGTTCAAAGCGTTGACACATATCCTCAATGCATACTTCAAAGTCCTTGTCACCACTGCAATTGTGCCTTGCCCGAATCATTTCACCATATGGGATTGCAGATATTTGATGATACGGATGAGCACTTGTAGCGTGTAGTACAGAGTTGCAGGCGGTTGACTTTCTGTATAGCCTGCTGTGAATTCTATTGTTGTCAATATATAGTTGTACATCCAAAAAGTCAATAGAGTGCTTGCTATGCTGGTACGTGAATTTTACATTCATATCGTTCTCATTAAGATATTCACAAAATTCAGGAAGTTGTTCCACACTCCCTGTCCATATCATAAAGCAATCGTCAATATAACGACCCCAATATAAAATGTCAGAGTGCCATTTGGCGGCATTAGGGCCCCAGTCCCACCTCTCCTCAAACCAGCCCATAAATAGGTTGGCGTAAGAAGGGGAGAATCTCGAGCCCATTGCCACTCCCTGTTTCTGTCTAAACCAATCTCTCTTAAACAGAAAAAAGTTATTGTTCAAAATAAGTTCAATCATGTCTAATATCATTCTCGTGTGCTCCCAAAGGGTGACTGATTTCCTATTAAGAAATGTCTCAACTGCTTAAAAGCCTAACTCATGTCTAATGCACGTATATAGAGAGACCACATCCAAAGTGCCAAGTGTCATATCAGCATCCCATTCAAAGTCACTTAAAATACTTAGAATATGTGTGGTGTTCTTGATGAATGATGGTAAATTATTAACCATAGGATGGAGGAAAACATCTACATATTCAGATATTTTTTCTGTGGGCCCCGAGATTCCCGAAATAATCGGTCTCCCCGGAGGGAATGGTAATTGCTTGTGTATTTTTGGTACAGTATAGATGCATGGATATCTCGGTGTGGCCACTAACAGGTACTGATATTCATCTTTGTCCAATAATTTCAGTTCGTGCCAATATTTAAATTTTTTCTGTATATTGTTGGTCAAACCCGGAATAGGATTATATGTAAGTTGCTCATAACAACATATATCCTGCAGTTGAGAAAAAATGTATGTCTCGTAATCGCATGTATTCATTATTACCACGTTTCCCCCTTTGTCTGCTGGTCTAATGATTATTTCATCATTATGTCGGAGTTCTTCGAGAGCCTTTCTTTCTCCGTAACTCAGGTTAGGACAGGTGAAGTGTGGTTTGACCTTGTCCAAATCTCTACAGACTAGGTCAAAGAAAATATCCAATTTGTTGTTACCAATGAGCTTTGGGACCCATCTCGACTTATTTTTAAGACCACTAGTGATACTGGCATCGTGTGTAATATTTAAATCATGGAGCACTTGTGAAAAAATAATTGAAAATTCTTCATGTTCAGAAATAGATAATAGGGTTGCAGTATCTTGAACATCCTTTATTGAGAGCTCATTTAAATTCAAACCCTGTACCGGGTGTTCTCGAGTCTGATCATCAGAATGATATAACGAAAAGTGTTTCTTTAACTTTAGTTTTCTAATGAATTTAAACAAATCTATTTTGAGCTTGTTTACATCACCTCGATCAGTGGGACAGAAATTAAGACCCTTTTCCAGCAAAGTTTTCATATCAGATGTTAGATTCAAATCAGATAAATTGACAACATTTATGGAATCATCTGTATTTTGATTTAGACCCGTTTGTCCCAGGACCTTGTCTTCATGCCTGTCTTTTCTCTTGTGTTTTCTCCCCCGCCTGCCCCTTCTGGTTCCACTATATTTTGTCTTTTCTTGTTCTGGTCGCGGTTGTTCTGTTTGATTCTCATAAGCTCCTGTAAAAAACCACCACCTTCGATCTGTGTGTTTCGTGATATACTTCCCCCACCACATTCATTATCACTATCAGTTGATATCTGAGCACTCGTAGATGTAGAACTTGAAGTAATAGACGATTGTGATTCTTGCCTATTCAAATTAGATTGTATCAGATGATCATATTTTCTAGCAAAAGTAAAGACCCTACCTGATTCATAATCCCTTTCATCCCATTTTAACTTTCTTGCCTTTCGCTGAGTAATTTCTTGTTGAAATCGGGAGAGAACCTACTCTAAAATTTTATAATTCTTCTCAGTGGCCTGAGAGAGATCGAGCTCCTTAATTTCTTTCTCAAGTGTAGCTATTTCTCCTTGTAGCTTGGAGACCTTTCTCTCAGAATTAGTGATGAGAATATCCATAAGTTTCAATGAACTAGAGGTAAGTTCCTTGTCCCAAAGGGTTAATAGATCTGGGTCCAGATCATCATATGTTGGAAAAATTTGGGATCGTAAGTCTTGTGGAATACGGTTGAGTTTAACATATTGTTTCAACGTGGCTCCATCCCACCATTTAGAGAGTTCGTTCTTTTTAGTTTTTCTAATCTGATAAATTTACTCCTCAGCCCCTCCTTACAAGGGTAAATGGAGCTTGTACTTAAGTCAGGTGTTGTGTTGCCTCGTGCCAAACTGCTGAATAAGTCTTCCGCTTTCCTTGCCCTATCCATCATATGAATCCCACCCTAGCAGCCACTCCCTGTATGTCCTTAAGTGTAGGCGAGTGTGGGTGTACTTAACCAAGGGAGTGTTAGGCGCTCTGGGTAGTAGGGAAAAATCGTATGATTATTCTTTGAATCATCTGATGGTGCACCCTTGAAAGACCCCACCCCTGGGTCTTAATAAGTGCTGTGCACTCGTAAATACCGTTAACTACAAGAGGCACTCATACATGCATAATAACCAATATTATAGTATCACTGTGTATGATTGTTATAAAATCGAATAACAGAGTACTCATAAGTAAGTATTCTTTATGTACATATATTGTATATTGCTACAAAAAGAAAATAAGATAGTATATATCATATATATCAATGTCCTTCAGTAAAGTAACAAGGTTCGTATCCAATGTAATCAAATGATATGAATTGATGCTCCAAACTTGTGGTATGGTCCACATTCAAAGTCCCAAGTCCTTCAGTCCAAATTGAGTTATGGTCTTCGTGGTTGGTGTTGATTTAACTTTCGAATTCACAGCCGGCCTGATTCTTAATGGGCGAATTGTACTTCCAACATAATACTGTTTGCATTTACAGAGCACCATATATATCACAAAGGGGGTACCACAGTTAATACGTGTTGTGATCTTAAAGATTTTTCCAGACATATCTGTCAATTGTGTTCTTTTACAGCTAGCCCACTTACATACACTACATTGACCACAATTGTGAAAGCCAATTGTTCGAGATGATAGCCAATCCTCCTTAGTATGATTTGAGGGATAACTAAGACTCAAAATACATCTTAATGTTTTACCCCTACGGTATGTAATCTCGGGTTTAGTACCAACAATGTCTTTTAAAGAATCATCTTGTGATAGAATATGCCAATGTTTGTGTATAAACTTACGCAATAGTTTTGCGTTCTGTGTATAGTCTGTAATAAGTCTAACCTTTCCACGTTCATTTTCAATAATATGTTTGTTAGGCTTTAGTGTATGTTCCCTTTGTATGTTTTTAACTCGCCGTTTTGCACTATTGATGACACGCCTGTCGTATCCCCTTTGTTCAAAGCGTTGACACATATCCTCAATGCATACTTCAAAGTCCTTGTCATCACTGCAATTGCGCCTTGCCCGAATCATTTCACCATATGGGATTGCAGATATTTGATGATACAGATGAGCACTTGTAGCGTGTAGTACAGAGTTGCAGGCGGTTGACTTTCTGCATAGCCTGCTGTGAATTCTATTGTTGTCAATATATAGTTGTACATCCAAAAATTCAATAGAATGCTTGCTATGCTGATACGTGAATTTTACATTCATATCGTTCCCATTAAGATATTCACAAAATTCAGGAAGTTGTTCCACACTCCCTGTCCATATCATAAAGCAATCGTCAATATAACGACCCCAATATAAAATGTCAGAGTGCCATTTGGCGGCATTAGGGCCCCAGACCCACCTCTCCTCAAACCAGCCCATAAATAGGTTGGCGTAAGAAGGGGAGAATCTCGAGCCCATTGTCACTCCCTGTTTCTGTCTAAACCAATCTCTCTTAAACAGAAAAAAGTTAGTATTCAAAATAAGTTCAATCATGTCTAATATCATTCTCGTGTTCTCCCAAAGGGTGACTGATTTCCTATTAAGAAATGTCTAAACTGCCTTCAAGCCTAACTCATGTCTAATGCACGTATATAGAGAAACCACATCCAAAGTGCCAAGTGTCATATCAGCATCCCATTCAAAGTCACTTAAAATACTTAGAATATGTGTGGTGTTCTTGATGAATGATGGTAAATTATTAACCATAGGTTGGAGGAAAACATCTACATATTCAGATATTTTTTCTGTGGGCCCGAGATTCCCGAAATAATCGGTCTCCCCGGAGGGAATGGTAATTGCTTGTGTATTTTTGGTACAGTATAGATGCATGGATATCTCGGTGTGGCCACTAACAGGTACTGATATTCATCTTTGTCCAATAATTTCAGTTCGTGCCAATATTTCAATTTTTTCTGTATATTGTTGGTCAAACCCGGAATAGGATTATATGTAAGTTGCTCCTAACAACATATATCCTGCGTTTGGGGGGATAAAATTTCTGTCTCGTAATCGCATGTATTCATTATTACCACGTTTCCCCCTTTGTCTGCAGGTCTAATGATTATTTCATCATTATGTCGGAGTTCTTCGAGAGCCTTTCTTTCTCCATAACTCAGGTTAGGACAGGTGAAGTGTGGTTTGACCTTGTCCAAATCTCTACAGACTAGGTCAAAGAAAATATCCAATTTGTTGTTACCAATGAGCTTTGGGACCCATCTAGACTTATTTTTAAGACCACTAGTGATACTGGCATCGTGTGTAATATTTAAATCATGGAGCACTTGTGAAAAAATAATTGAAAATTCTTCATGTTCAGAAATAGATAATAGGGTCGCAGTATCTTGAACATCCTTTATTGAGAGCTCATTTAAATTCAAACCCTGTACCGGGTGTTCTCGAGTCTGATCATCAGAATGATATAACGAAAAGTGTTTCTTTAACTTTAGTTTTCTAATGAATTTAAACAAATCTATTTTGAGCTTGTTTACATCACCTCGATCAGTGGGACAGAAATTAAGACCCTTTTCCAGCAAAGTTTTCATATCAGATGTTAGATTCAAATCAGATAAATTGACAACATTTATGGAATCATCTGTATTTTGATTCAGACCCGTTTGTCCCAGGACCTTGTCTTCATGCCTGTCTTTTCTCTTGTGTTTTCTCCCCCGCCTGCCCCTTCTGGTTCCACTATATTTTGTCTTTTCTTGTTCTGGTCGCGGTTGTTCTGTTTGATTCTCATAAGCTCCTGTAAAAAACCACCACCTTCGATCTGTGTGTTTCGTGATATACTTCCCCCACCACATTCATTATCACTATCAGTTGATATCTGAGCACTCGTAGATGTAGAACTTGAAGTAATAGACAATTGTGATTCTTGCCTATTCAAATTAGATTGTATCAGATGATCATATTTTCTAGCAAAAGTAAAGATTTTACCTGATTCATAATCCCTTTCATCCCATTTTAACTTTCTTGCCTTTCGCTGAGTAATTTCTTGTTGAAATTGGGAGAGAACCTCCTCTAAAATTTTATAATTCTTCTCAGTGGCCTCAGAGAGATCGAGCTCCTTAATTTCTTTCTCAAGTGTAGCTATTTCTCTTTGTAGCTTGGAGACCTTTCTCTCAGAATTAGTGATGAGAATATCCATAAGTTTCAATGAACTAGAGGTAAGTTCCTTGTCCCAAAGGGTTAATAGATCTGGGTCCAGATCATCATATGTTGGAAAAATTTGGGATCGTAAGTCTTGTGGAATACGGTTGAGTTTAACATATTGTTTCAACGTGGCTCCATCCCACCATTTAGAGAGTTCGTTCTTTTTTAGTTTTTCTAATCTGATAAATTTACTCCTCAGCCCCTCCTTACGAGGGTAAATGGAGCTTGTACTTAAGTCAGGTGTTGTGTTGCCTCGTGCCAAACTGCTGAATAAGTCTTCCGCTTTCCTTGCCCTATCCATCATATGAATCCCACCCTAGCAGCCACTCCCTGTATGTCCTTAAGTGTAGGCGAGTGTGGGTGTACTTAACCAAGGGAGTGTTAGGCGCTCTGGGTAGTAGGGAAAAATCGTATGATTATTCTTTGAATCATCTGATGGTGCACCCTTGAAAGACCCCACCCCTGGGTCTTAATAAGTGCTGTGCACTCGTAAATACCGTTAACTACAAGAGGCACTCATACATGCATAATAACCAATATTATAGTATCACTGTGTATGATTGTTATAAAATCGAATAACAGAGTACTCATAAGTAAGTATTCTTTATGTACATATATTGTATATTGCTACAAAAAGAAAATAAGATAGTATATATCATATATATCAATGTCCTTCAGTAAAGTAACAAGGTTCGTATCCAATGTAATCAAATGATATGAATTGATGCTCCAAACTTGTGGTATGGTCCACATTCAAAGTCCCAAGTCCTTCAGTCCAAATTGAGTTATGGTCTTCGTGGTTGGTGTTGATTTAACTTTCGAATTCACAGCCAGCCTGATTCTTAATGGGCGAATTGTACTTCCAACATAATACTGTTTGCATTTACAGAGCACCATATATATCACAAAGGGGGTACCACAGTTAATACGTGTTGTGATCTTAAAGATTTTTCCAGACATATCTGTCAATTGTGTTCTTTTACAGCTAGCCCACTTACATACACTACAATGACCACAATTGTGAAAGCCAATTGTTCGAGATGATAGCCAATCCTCCTTAGTATGATTTGAGGGATAACTAAGACTCAAAATACATCTTAATGTTTTACCCCTACGGTATGTAATCTCGGGTTTAGTACCAACAATGTCTTTTAAAGAATCATCTTGTGATAGAATATGCCAATGTTTGTGTATAAACTTACGCAATAGTTTTGCGTTCTGTGTATAGTCTGTAATAAGTCTAACCTTTCCACGTTCATTTTCAATAATATGTTTGTTAGGCTTTAGTGTATGTTCCCTTTGTATGTTTTTAACTCGCCGTTTTGCACTATTGATGACACGCCTGTCGTATCCCCTTTGTTCAAAGCGTTGACACATATCCTCAATGCATACTTCAAAGTCCTTGTCATCACTGCAATTGCGCCTTGCCCGAATCATTTCACCATATGGGATTGCAGATATTTGATGATACAGATGAGCACTTGTAGCGTGTAGTACAGAGTTGCAGGCGGTTGACTTTCTGCATAGCCTGCTGTGAATTCTATTGTTGTCAATATATAGTTGTACATCCAAAAATTCAATAGAATGCTTGCTATGCTGATACGTGAATTTTACATTCATATCGTTCCCATTAAGATATTCACAAAATTCAGGAAGTTGTTCCACACTCCCTGTCCATATCATAAAGCAATCGTCAATATAACGACCCCAATATAAAATGTCAGAGTGCCATTTGGCGGCATTAGGGCCCCAGACCCACCTCTCCTCAAACCAGCCCATAAATAGGTTGGCGTAAGAAGGGGAGAATCTCGAGCCCATTGCCACTCCCTGTTTCTGTCTAAACCAATCTCTCTTAAACAGAAAAAAGTTAGTGTTCAAAATAAGTTCAATCATGTCTAATATCATTCTCGTGTTCTCCCAAAGGGTGACTGATTTCCTATTAAGAAATGTCTAAACTGCCTTCAAGCCTAACTCATGTCTAATGCACGTATATAGAGAAACCACATCCAAAGTGCCAAGTGTCATATCAGCATCCCATTCAAAGTCACTTAAAATACTTAGAATATGTGTGGTGTTCTTGATGAATGATGGTAAATTATTAACCATAGGTTGGAGGAAAACATCTACATATTCAGATATTTTTTCTGTGGGCCCGAGATTCCCGAAATAATCGGTCTCCCCGGAGGGAATGGTAATTGCTTGTGTATTTTTGGTACAGTATAGATGCATGGATATCTCGGTGTGGCCACTAACAGGTACTGATATTCATCTTTGTCCAATAATTTCAGTTTGTGCCAATATTTCAATTTTTTCTGTATATTGTTGGTCAAACCCGGAATAGGATTATATGTAAGTTGCTCCTAACAACATATATCCTGCGTTTGGGGGGATAAAATTTCTGTCTCGTAATCGCATGTATTCATTATTACCACGTTTCCCCCTTTGTCTGCAGGTCTAATGATTATTTCATCATTATGTCGGAGTTCTTCGAGAGCCTTTCTTTCTCCATAACTCAGGTTAGGACAGGTGAAGTGTGGTTTGACCTTGTCCAAATCTCTACAGACTAGGTCAAAGAAAATATCCAATTTGTTGTTACCAATGAGCTTTGGGACCCATCTAGACTTATTTTTAAGACCACTAGTGATACTGGCATCGTGTGTAATATTTAAATCATGGAGCACTTGTGAAAAAATAATTGAAAATTCTTCATGTTCAGAAATAGATAATAGGGTCGCAGTATCTTGAACATCCTTTATTGAGAGCTCATTTAAATTCAAACCCTGTACCGGGTGTTCTCGAGTCTGATCATCAGAATGATATAACGAAAAGTGCTTCTTTAACTTTAGTTTTCTAATGAATTTAAACAAATCTATTTTGAGCTTGTTTACATCACCTCGATCAGTGGGACAGAAATTAAGACCCTTTTCCAGCAAAGTTTTCATATCAGATGTTAGATTCAAATCAGATAAATTGACAACATTTATGGAATCATCTGTATTTTGATTCAGACCCGTTTGTCCCAGGACCTTGTCTTCATGCCTGTCTTTTCTCTTGTGTTTTCTCCCCCGCCTGCCCCTTCTGGTTCCACTATATTTTGTCTTTTCTTGTTCTGGTCGCGGTTGTTCTGTTTGATTCTCATAAGCTCCTGTAAAAAACCACCACCTTCGATCTGTGTGTTTCGTGATATACTTCCCCCACCACATTCATTATCACTATCAGTTGATATCTGAGCACTCGTAGATGTAGAACTTGAAGTAATAGACAATTGTGATTCTTGCCTATTCAAATTAGATTGTATCAGATGATCATATTTTCTAGCAAAAGTAAAGATTTTACCTGATTCATAATCCCTTTCATCCCATTTTAACTTTCTTGCCTTTCGCTGAGTAATTTCTTGTTGAAATTGGGAGAGAACCTCCTCTAAAATTTTATAATTCTTCTCAGTGGCCTCAGAGAGATCGAGCTCCTTAATTTCTTTCTCAAGTGTAGCTATTTCTCCTTGTAGCTTGGAGACCTTTCTCTCAGAATTAGTGATGAGAATATCCATAAGTTTCAATGAACTAGAGGTAAGTTCCTTGTCCCAAAGGGTTAATAGATCTGGGTCCAGATCATCATATGTTGGAAAAATTTGGGATCGTAAGTCTTGTGGAATACGGTTGAGTTTAACATATTGTTTCAACGTGGCTCCATCCCACCATTTAGAGAGTTCGTTCTTTTTTAGTTTTTCTAATCTGATAAATTTACTCCTCAGCCCCTCCTTACGAGGGTAAATGGAGCTTGTACTTAAGTCAGGTGTTGTGTTGCCTCGTGCCAAACTGCTGAATAAGTCTTCCGCTTTCCTTGCCCTATCCATCATATGAATCCCACCCTAGCAGCCACTCCCTGTATGTCCTTAAGTGTAGGCGAGTGTGGGTGTACTTAACCAAGGGAGTGTTAGGCGCTCTGGGTAGTAGGGAAAAATCGTATGATTATTCTTTGAATCATCTGATGGTGCACCCTTGAAAGACCCCACCCCTGGGTCTTAATAAGTGCTGTGCACTCGTAAATACCGTTAACTACAAGAGGCACTCATACATGCATAATAACCAATATTATAGTATCACTGTGTATGATTGTTATAAAATCGAATAACAGAGTACTCATAAGTAAGTATTCTTTATGTACATATATTGTATATTGCTACAAAAAGAAAATAAGATAGTATATATCATATATATCAATGTCCTTCAGTAAAGTAACAAGGTTCGTATCCAATGTAATCAAATGATATGAATTGATGCTCCAAACTTGTGGTATGGTCCACATTCAAAGTCCCAAGTCCTTCAGTCCAAATTGAGTTATGGTCTTCGTGGTTGGTGTTGATTTAACTTTCGAATTCACAGCCAGCCTGATTCTTAATGGGCGAATTGTACTTCCAACATAATACTGTTTGCATTTACAGAGCACCATATATATCACAAAGGGGGTACCACAGTTAATACGTGTTGTGATCTTAAAGATTTTTCCAGACATATCTGTCAATTGTGTTCTTTTACAGCTAGCCCACTTACATACACTACAATGACCACAATTGTGAAAGCCAATTGTTCGAGATGATAGCCAATCCTCCTTAGTATGATTTGAGGGATAACTAAGACTCAAAATACATCTTAATGTTTCACCCCTACGGTATGTAATCTCGGGTTTAGTACCAACAATGTCTTTTAAAGAATCATCTTGTGATAGAATATGCCAATGTTTGTGTATAAACTTACGCAATAGTTTTGCGTTCTGTGTATAGTCTGTAATAAGTCTAACCTTTCCACGTTCATTTTCAATAATATGTTTGTTAGGCTTTAGTGTATGTTCCCTTTGTATGTTTTTAACTCGCCGTTTTGCACTATTGATGACACGCCTGTCGTATCCCCTTTGTTCAAAGCGTTGACACATATCCTCAATGCATACTTCAAAGTCCTTGTCATCACTGCAATTGCGCCTTGCCCGAATCATTTCACCATATGGGATTGCAGATATTTGATGATACAGATGAGCACTTGTAGCGTGTAGTACAGAGTTGCAGGCGGTTGACTTTCTGCATAGCCTGCTGTGAATTCTATTGTTGTCAATATATAGTTGTACACCCAAAAATTCAATAGAATGCTTGCTATGCTGATACGTGAATTTTACATTCATATCGTTCCCATTAAGATATTCACAAAATTCAGGAAGTTGTTCCACACTCCCTGTCCATATCATAAAGCAATCGTCAATATAACGACCCCAATATAAAATGTCAGAGTGCCATTTGGCGGCATTAGGGCCCCAGACCCACCTCTCCTCAAACCAGCCCATAAATAGGTTGGCGTAAGAAGGGGAGAATCTCGAGCCCATTGCCACTCCCTGTTTCTGTCTAAACCAATCTCTCTTAAACAGAAAAAAGTTAGTGTTCAAAATAAGTTCAATCATGTCTAATATCATTCTCGTGTTCTCCCAAAGGGTGACTGATTTCCTATTAAGAAATGTCTAAACTGCCTTCAAGCCTAACTCATGTCTAATGCACGTATATAGAGAAACCACATCCAAAGTGCCAAGTGTCATATCAGCATCCCATTCAAAGTCACTTAAAATACTTAGAATATGTGTGGTGTTCTTGATGAATGATGGTAAATTATTAACCATAGGTTGGAGGAAAACATCTACATATTCAGATATTTTTTCTGTGGGCCCGAGATTCCCGAAATAATCGGTCTCCCCGGAGGGAATGGTAATTGCTTGTGTATTTTTGGTACAGTATAGATGCATGGATATCTCGGTGTGGCCACTAACAGGTACTGATATTCATCTTTGTCCAATAATTTCAGTTTGTGCCAATATTTCAATTTTTTCTGTATATTGTTGGTCAAACCCGGAATAGGATTATATGTAAGTTGCTCCTAACAACATATATCCTGCGTTTGGGGGGATAAAATTTCTGTCTCGTAATCGCATGTATTCATTATTACCACGTTTCCCCCTTTGTCTGCAGGTCTAATGATTATTTCATCATTATGTCGGAGTTCTTCGAGAGCCTTTCTTTCTCCATAACTCAGGTTAGGACAGGTGAAGTGTGGTTTGACCTTGTCCAAATCTCTACAGACTAGGTCAAAGAAAATATCCAATTTGTTGTTACCAATGAGCTTTGGGACCCATCTCGACTTATTTTTAAGACCACTAGTGATACTGGCATTGTGTGTAATATTTAAATCATGGAGCACTTGTGAAAAAATAATTGAAAATTCTTCATGTTCAGAAATAGATAATAGGGTCGCAGTATCTTGAACATCCTTTATTGAGAGCTCATTTAAATTCAAACCCTGTACCGGGTGTTCTCGAGTCTGATCATCAGAATGATATAACGAAAAGTGCTTCTTTAACTTTAGTTTTCTAATGAATTTAAACAAATCTATTTTGAGCTTGTTTACATCACCTCGATCAGTGGGACAGAAATTAAGACCCTTTTCCAGCAAAGTTTTCATATCAGATGTTAGATTCAAATCAGATAAATTGACAACATTTATGGAATCATCTGTATTTTGATTCAGACCCGTTTGTCCCAGGACCTTGTCTTCATGCCTGTCTTTTCTCTTGTGTTTTCTCCCCCGCCTGCCCCTTCTGGTTCCACTATATTTTGTCTTTTCTTGTTCTGGTCGCGGTTGTTCTGTTTGATTCTCATAAGCTCCTGTAAAAAAACACCACCTTCGATCTGTGTGTTTCGTGATATACTTCCCCCACCACATTCATTATCACTATCAGTTGATATCTGAGCACTCGTAGATGTAGAACTTGAAGTAATAGACAATTGTGATTCTTGCCTATTCAAATTAGATTGTATCAGATGATCATATTTTCTAGCAAAAGTAAAGATTTTACCTGATTCATAATCCCTTTCATCCCATTTTAACTTTCTTGCCTTTCGCTGAGTAATTTCTTGTTGAAATTGGGAGAGAACCTCCTCTAAAATTTTATAATTCTTCTCAGTGGCCTCAGAGAGATCGAGCTCCTTAATTTCTTTCTCAAGTGTAGCTATTTCTCCTTGTAGCTTGGAGACCTTTCTCTCAGAATTAGTGATGAGAATATCCATAAGTTTCAATGAACTAGAGGTAAGTTCCTTGTCCCAAAGGGTTAATAGATCTGGGTCCAGATCATCATATGTTGGAAAAATTTGGGATCGTAAGTCTTGTGGAATACGGTTGAGTTTAACATATTGTTTCAACGTGGCTCCATCCCACCATTTAGAGAGTTTGTTCTTTTTTAGTTTTTCTAATCTGATAAATTTACTCCTCAGCCCCTCCTTACGAGGGTAAATGGAGCTTGTACTTAAGTCAGGTGTTGTGTTGCCTCGTGCCAAACTGCTGAATAAGTCTTCTGCTTTCCTTGCCCTATCCATCATATGAATCCCACCCTAGCAGCCACTCCCTGTATGTCCTTAAGTGTAGGCGAGTGTGGGTGTACTTAACCAAGGGAGTGTTAGGCGCTCTGGGTAGTAGGGAAAAATCGTGGGATTATTCTTTGAATCATCTGATGGTGCACCCTTGAAAGACCCCACCCCTGGGTCTTAATAAGTGCTGTGCACTCGTAAATACAGTTAACTACAAGAGGCACTCATACATGCATAATAACCAATATTATAGTATCACTGTGTATGATTGTTATAAAATCGAATAACAGAGTACTCATAAGTAAGTATTCTTTATGTACATATATTGTATATTGCTACAAAAAGAAAATAAGATAGTATATATCATATATATCAATGTCCTTCAGTAAAGTAACAAGGTTCGTATCCAATGTAATCAAATGATATGAATTGATGCTCCAAACTTGTGGTATGGTCCACATTCAAAGTCCCAAGTCCTTCAGTCCAAATTGAGTTATGGTCTTCGTGGTTGGTGTTGATTTAACTTTCGAATTCACAGCCAGCCTGATTCTTAATGGGCGAATTGTACTTCCAACATAATACTGTTTGCATTTACAGAGCACCATATATATCACAAAGGGGGTACCACAGTTAATATGTGTTGTGATCTTAAAGATTTTTCCAGACATATCTGTCAATTCTGTTCTTTTACAGCTAGCCCACTTACATACACTACAATGACCACAATTGTGAAAGCCAATTGTTCGAGATGATAGCCAATCCTCCTTAGTATGATTTGAGGGATAACTAGGACTCAAAATACATCTTAATGTTTTACCCCTACGGTATGTAATCTCGGGTTTAGTACCAACAATGTCTTTTAAAGAATCATCTTGTGATAGAATATGCCAATGTTTGTGTATAAACTTACGCAATAGTTTTGCGTTCTGTGTATAGTCTGTAATAAGTCTAACCTTTCCACGTTCATTTTCAATAATATGTTTGTTAGGCTTTAGTGTATGTTCCCTTTGTATGTTTTTAACTCGCCGTTTTGCACTATTGATGACACGCCTGTCGTATCCCCTTTGTTCAAAGCGTTGACACATATCCTCAATGCATACTTCAAAGTCCTTGTCATCACTGCAATTGCGCCTTGCCCGAATCATTTCACCATATGGGATTGCAGATATTTGATGATACAGATGAGCACTTGTAGCGTGTAGTACAGAGTTGCAGGCGGTTGACTTTCTGCATAGCCTGCTGTGAATTCTATTGTTGTCAATATATAGTTGTACATCCAAAAATTCAATAGAATGCTTGCTATGCTGATACGTGAATTTTACATTCATATCGTTCCCATTAAGATATTCACAAAATTCAGGAAGTTGTTCCACACTCCCTGTCCATATCATAAAGCAATCGTCAATATAACGACCCCAATATAAAATGTCAGAGTGCCATTTGGCGGCATTAGGGCCCCAGACCCACCTCTCCTCAAACCAGCCCATAAATAGGTTGGCGTAAGAAGGGGAGAATCTCGAGCCCATTGCCACTCCCTGTTTCTGTCTAAACCAATCTCTCTTAAACAGAAAAAAGTTAGTGTTCAAAATAAGTTCAATCATGTCTAATATCATTCTCGTGTTCTCCCAAAGGGTGACTGATTTCCTATTAAGAAATGTCTCAACTGCCTTCAAGCCTAACTCATGTCTAATGCACGTATATAGAGAAACCACATCCAAAGTGCCAAGTGTCATATCAGCATCCCATTCAAAGTCACTTAAAATAGTTAGAATATGTGTGTTGTTCTTGATGAATGATGTTAAATTATTAACCATAGGTTGGAGGAAAACATCTACATATTCAGATATTTTTTCTGTGGGCCCGAGATTCCCGAAATAATCGGTCTCCCGGAGGGAATGGTAATTGCTTGTGTATTTTTGGTACAGTGTAGATGCATGGATATCTCGGTGTGGCCACTAACAGGTACTGATATTCATCTTTGTCTAATAACTTCAGTTCGTGCCAATATTTCAATTTTTTCTGTATATTGTTGGTCAAACCCGGAATAGGATTATATGTAAGTTGCTCCTAACAACATATATCCTGCGTTTGGGGGGATAACATTTCTGTCTCGTAATCGCATGTATTCATTATTACCATGTTTCCCCCTTTGTCTGCAGGTCTAATGATTATTTCATCATTATGTCGGAGTTCTTCGAGAGCCTTTCTTTCTCCATAACTCAGGTTAGGACAGGTGAAGTGTGGTTTGACCTTGTCCAAATCTCTACAGACTAGGTCAAAGAAAATATCCAATTTGTTGTTACCAATGAGCTTTGGGACCCATTTAGACTTATTTTTAAGACCACTAGTGATACTGGCATCGTGTGTAATATTTAAATCATGGAGCACTTGTGAAAAAATAATTGAAAATTCTTCATGTTCAGAAATAGATAATAGGGTCGCAGTATCTTGAACATCCTTTATTGAGAGCTCATTTAAATTCAAACCCTGTACCGGGTGTTCTCGAGTCTGATCATCAGAATGATATAACGAAAAGTGTTTCTTTAACTTTAGTTTTCTAATGAATTTAAACAAATCTATTTTGAGCTTGTTTACATCACCTCGATCAGTGGGACAGAAATTAAGACCCTTTTCCAGCAAAGTTTTCATATCAGATGTTAGATTCAAATCAGATAAATTGACAACATTTATGGAATCATCTGTATTTTGATTCAGACCCGTTTGTCCCAGGACCTTGTCTTCATGCCTGTCTTTTCTCTTGTGTTTTCTCCCCCGCCTGCCCCTTCTGGTTCCACTATATTTTGTCTTTTCTTGTTCTGGTCGCAGTTGTTCTGTTTGATTCTCATAAGCTCCTGTAAAAAACCACCACCTTCGATCTGTGTGTTTCGTGATATACTTCCCCCACCACATTCATTATCACTATCAGTTGATATCTGAGCACTCGTAGATGTAGAACTTGAAGTAATAGACAATTGTGATTCTTGCCTATTCAAATTAGATTGTATCAGATGATCATATTTTCTAGCAAAAGTAAAGATTTTACCTGATTCATAATCCCTTTCATCCCATTTTAACTTTCTTGCCTTTCGCTGAGTAATTTCTTGTTGAAATTGGGAGAGAACCTCCTCTAAAATTTTATAATTCTTCTCAGTGGCCTCAGAGAGATCGAGCTCCTTAATTTCTTTCTCAAGTGTAGCTATTTCTCCTTGTAGCTTGGAGACCTTTCTCTCAGAATTAGTGATGAGAATATCCATAAGTTTCAATGAACTAGAGGTAAGTTCCTTGTCCCAAAGGGTTAATAGATCTGGGTCCAGATCATCATATGTTGGAAAAATTTGGGATCGTAAGTCTTGTGGAATACGGTTGAGTTTAACATATTGTTTCAACGTGGCTCCATCCCACCATTTAGAGAGTTCGTTCTTTTTTAGTTTTTCTAATCTGATAAATTTACTCCTCAGCCCCTCCTTACGAGGGTAAATGGAGCTTGTACTTAAGTAAGGTGTTGTGTTGCCTCGTGCCAAACTGCTGAATAAGTCTTCCGCTTTCCTTGCCCTATCCATCATATGAATCCCACCCTAGCAGCCACTCCCTGTATGTCCTTAAGTGTAGGCGAGTGTGGGTGTACTTAACCAAGGGAGTGTTAGGCGCTCTGGGTAGTAGGGAAAAATCGTATGATTATTCTTTGAATCATCTGATGGTGCACCCTTGAAAGACCCCACCCCTGGGTCTTAATAAGTGCTGTGCACTCGTAAATACCGTTAACTACAAGAGGCACTCATACATGCATAATAACCAATATTATAGTATCACTGTGTATGATTGTTATAAAATCGAATAACAGAGTACTCATAAGTAAGTATTCTTTATGTACATATATTGTATATTGCTACAAAAAGAAAATAAGATAGTATATATCATATATATCAATGTCCTTCAGTAAAGTAACAAGGTTCGTATCCAATGTAATCAAATGATATGAATTGATGCTCCAAACTTGTGGTATGGTCCACATTCAAAGTCCCAAGTCCTTCAGTCCAAATTGAGTTATGGTCTTCGTGGTTGGTGTTGATTTAACTTTCAAATTCACAGCCAGCCTGATTCTTAATGGGCGAATTGTACTTCCAACATAATACTGTTTGCATTTACAGAGCACCATATATATCACAAAGGGGGTACCACAGTTAATACGTGTTGTGATCTTAAAGATTTTTCCAGACATATCTGTCAATTCTGTTCTTTTACAGCTAGCCCACTTACATACACTACAATGACCACAATTGTGAAAGCCAATTGTTCGAGATGATAGCCAATCCTCCTTAGTATGATTTGAGGGATAACTAAGACTCAAAATAAATCTTAATGTTTTACCCCTACGGTATGTAATCTCGGGTTTAGTACCAACAATGTCTTTTAAAGAATCATCTTGTGATAGAATATGCCAATGTTTGTGTATAAACTTACGCAATAGTTTTGCGTTCTGTGTATAGTCTGTAATAAGTCTAACCTTTCCACGTTCATTTTCAATAATATGTTTGTTAGGCTTTAGTGTATGTTCCCTTTGTATGTTTTTAACTCGCCGTTTTGCACTATTGATGACACGCCTGTCGTATCCCCTTTGTTCAAAGCGTTGACACATATCCTCAATGCATACTTCAAAGTCCTTGTCATCACTGCAATTGCGCCTTGCCCGAATCATTTCACCATATGGGATTGCAGATATTTGATGATACAGATGAGCACTTGTAGCGTGTAGAACAGAGTTGCAGGCGGTTGACTTTCTGCATAGCCTGCTGTGAATTCTATTGTTGTCAATATATAGTTGTACATTCAAAAATTCAATAGAATGCTTGCTATGCTGATACGTGAATTTTACATTCATATCGTTCCCATTAAGATATTCACAAAATTCAGGAAGTTGTTCCACACTCCCTGTCCATATCATAAAGCAATCGTCAATATAACGACCCCAATATAAAATGTCAGAGTGCCATTTGGCGGCATTAGGGCCCCAGACCCACCTCTCCTCAAACCAGCCCATAAATAGGTTGGCGTAAGAAGGGGAGAATCTCGAGCCCATTGCCACTCCCTGTTTCTGTCTAAACCAATCTCTCTTAAACAGAAAAAAGTTAGTGTTCAAAATAAGTTCAATCATGTCTAATATCATTCTCGTGTTCTCCCAAAGGGTGACTGATTTCCTATTAAGAAATGTCTCAACTGCCTTCAAGCCTAACTCATGTCTAATGCACGTATATAGAGAAACCACATCCAAAGTGCCAAGTGTCATATCAGCATCCCATTCAAAGTCACTTAAAATACTTAGAATATGTGTGGTGTTCTTGATGAATGATGGTAAATTATTAACCATAGGTTGGAGGAAAACATCTACATATTCAGATATTTTTTCTGTGGGCCCGAGATTCCCGAAATAATCAGTCTCCCCGGAGGGAATGGTAATTGCTTGTGTATTTTTGGTACAGTATAGATGCATGGATATCTCGGTGTGGCCACTAACAGGTACTGATATTCATCTTTGTCCAATAATTTCAGTTCGTGCCAATATTTCAATTTTTTCTGTATATTGTTGGTCAAACCCGGAATAGGATTATATGTAAGTTGCTCCTAACAACATATATCCTGCGTTTGGGGGGATAAAATTTCTGTCTCGTAATCGCATGTATTCATTATTACCACGTTTCCCCCTTTGTCTGCAGGTTTAATGATTATTTCATCATTATGTCGGAGTTCTTCGAGAGCCTTTCTTTCTCCATAACTCAGGTTAGGACAGGTGAAGTGTGGTTTGACCTTGTCCAAATCTCTACAGACTAGGTCAAAGAAAATATCCAATTTGTTGTTACCAATGAGCTTTGGGACCCATTTAGACTTATTTTTAAGACCACTAGTGATACTGGCATCGTGTGTAATATTTAAATCATGGAGCACTTGTGAAAAAATAATTGAAAATTCTTCATGTTCAGAAATAGATAATAGGGTCGCAGTATCTTGAACATCCTTTATTGAGAGCTCATTTAAATTCAAACCCTGTACCGGGTGTTCTCGAGTCTGATCATCAGAATGATATAACGAAAAGTGTTTCTTTAACTTTAGTTTTCTAATGAATTTAAACAAATCTATTTTGAGCTTGTTTACATCACCTCGATCAGTGGGACAGAAATTAAGACCCTTTTCCAGCAAAGTTTTCATATCAGATGTTAGATTCAAATCAGATAAATTGACAACATTTATGGAATCATCTGTATTTTGATTCAGACCCGTTTGTCCCAGGACCTTGTCTTCATGCCTGTCTTTTCTCTTGTGTTTTCTCCCCCGCCTGCCCCTTCTGGTTCCACTATATTTTGTCTTTTCTTGTTCTGGTCGCGGTTGTTCTGTTTGATTCTCATAAGCTCCTGTAAAAAAACACCACCTTCGATCTGTGTGTTTCGTGATATAATTCCCCCACCACATTCATTATCACTATCAGTTGATATCTGAGCACTCGTAGATGTAGAACTTGAAGTAATAGACGATTGTGATTCTTGCCTATTCAAATTAGATTGTATCAGATGATCATATTTTCTAGCAAAAGTAAAGACCCTACCTGATTCATAATCCCTTTCATCCCATTTTAACTTTCTTGCCTTTCGCTGAGTAATTTCTTGTTGAAATCGGGAAAGAACCTCCTCTAAAATTTTATAATTCTTCTCAGTGGCCTCAGAGAGATCAAGCTCCTTAATTTCTTTCTCAAGTGTAGCTATTTCTCCTTGTAGCTTGGAGACCTTTCTCTCAGAATTAGTGATGAGAATATCCATAAGTTTCAATGAACTAGAGGTAAGTTCCTTGTCCCAAAGGGTTAATAGATCTGGGTCCAGATCATCATATGTTGGAAAAATTTGGGATCGTAAGTCTTGTGGAATACGGTTGAGTTTAACATATTGTTTCAACGTGGCTCCATCCCACCATTTAGAGAGTTCGTTCTTTTTTAGTTTTTCTAATCTGATAAATTTACTCCTCAGCCCCTCCTTACGAGGGTAAATGGAGCTTGTACTTAAGTCAGGTGTTGTGTTGCCTCGTGCCAAACTGCTGAATAAGTCTTCCGCTTTCCTTGCCCTATCCATCATACGAATCCCACCCTAGCAGCCACTCCCTGTATGTCCTTAAGTGTAGGCGTGTGGGTGTACTTAACCAAGGGAGTGTTAGGCGCTCTGGGTAGTAGGGAAAAATCGTATGATTATTCTTTGAATCATCTGATGGTGCACCCTTGAAAGACCCCACCCCTGGGAGAGGCACTCATACATGCATAATAACCAATATTATAGTATCACTGTGTATGATTGTTATAAAATCGAATAACAGAGTACTCATAAGTAAGTATTCTTTATGTACATATATTGTATATTGCTACAAAAAGAAAATAAGATAGTATATATCATATATATCAATGTCCTTCAGTAAAGTAACAAGGTTCGTATCCAATGTAATCAAATGATATGAATTGATGCTCCAAACTTGTGGTATGGTCCACATTCAAAGTCCCAAGTCCTTCAGTCCAAATTGAGTTATGGTCTTCGTGGTTGGTGTTGATTTAACTTTCGAATTCACAGCCAGCCTGATTCTTAATGGGCGAATTGTACTTCCAACATAATACTGTTTGCATTTACAGAGCACCATATATATCACAAAGGGGGTACCACAGTTAATACGTGTTGTGATCTTAAAGATTTTTCCAGACATATCTGTCAATTCTGTTCTTTTACAGCTAGCCCACTTACATACACTACAATGACCACAATTGTGAAAGCCAATTGTTCGAGATGATAGCCAATCCTCCTTAGTATGATTTGAGGGATAACTAAGACTCAAAATACATCTTAATGTTTTACCCCTACGGTATGTAATCTCGGGTTTAGTACCAACAATGTCTTTTAAAGAATCATCTTGTGATAGAATATGCCAATGTTTGTGTATAAACTTACGCAATAGTTTTGCGTTCTGTGTATAGTCTGTAATAAGTCTAACCTTTCCACGTTCATTTTCAATAATATGTTTGTTAGGCTTTAGTGTATGTTCCATTTGTATGTTTTCAACTCGCGGTTTTGCTCTATTGATGACACGCCTGTCGTATCCCCTTTGTTCAAAGCGTTGACACATATCCTCAATGCATACTTCAAAGTCCTTGTCATCACTTCAATTGCGCCTTGCCCGAATCATTTCACCATATGGGATTGCAGATATTTGATGATACAGATGAGCACTTGTAGCGTGTAGTACAGAGTTGCAGGCGGTTGACTTTCTGCATAGCCTGCTGTGAATTCTATTGTTGTCAATATATAGTTGTACATCCAAAAATTCAATAGAATGCTTGCTATGCTGATACGTGAATTTTACATTCATATCGTTCCCATTAAGATATTCACAAAATTCAGGAAGTTGTTCCACACTCCCTGTCCATATCATAAAGCAATCGTCAATATAACGACCCCAATATAAAATGTCAGAGTGCCATTTGGCGGCATTAGGGCCCCAGACCCACCTCTCCTCAAACCAGCCCATAAATAGGTTGGCGTAAGAAGGGGAGAATCTCGAGCCCATTGCCACTCCCTGTTTCTGTCTAAACCAATCTCTCTTAAACAGAAAAAAGTTATTGTTCAAAATAAGTTCAATCATGTCTAATATCATTCTCGTGTTCTCCCAAAGGGTGACTGATTTCCTATTAAGAAATGTCTCAACTGCCTTCAAGCCTAACTCATGTCTAATGCACGTATATAGAGAAACCACATCCAAAGTGCCAAGTGTCATATCAGCATCCCATTCAAAGTCACTTAAAATACTTAGAATATGTGTGGTGTTCTTGATGAATGATGGTAAATTATTAACCATAGGTTGGAGGAAAACATCTACATATTCAGATATTTTTTCTGTGGGCCCGAGATTCCCGAAATAATCGGTCTCCCCGGAGGGAATGGTAATTGCTTGTGTATTTTTGGTACAGTATAGATGCATGGATATCTCGGTGTGGCCACTAACAGGTACTGATATTCATCTTTGTCCGAAAATTTCAGTTCGTGCCAATATTAAAAAAAATTCTGTATATTGTTGGTCAAACCCGGAATAGGATTATATGTAAGTTGCTCCTAACAACATATATCCTGCGTTTGGGGGGATAAAATTTCTGTCTCGTAATCGCATGTATTCATTATTACCACGTTTCCCCCTTTGTCTGCAGGTCTAATGATTATTTCATCATTATGTCGGAGTTCTTCGAGAGCCTTTCTTTCTCCATAACTCAGGTTAGGACAGGTGAAGTGTGGTTTGACCTTGTCCAAATCTCTACAGACTAGGTCAAAGAAAATATCCAATTTGTTGTTACCAATGAGCTTTGGGACCCATCTAGACTTATTTTTAAGACCACTAGTGATACTGGCTTCGTGTGTAATATTTAAATCATGGAGCACTTGTGAAAAAATAATTGAAAATTCTTCATGTTCAGAAATAGATAATAGGGTCGCAGTATCTTGAACATCCTTTATTGAGAGCTCATTTAAATTCAAACCCTGTACCGGGTGTTCTCGAGTCTGATCATCAGAATGATATAACAAAAAGTGTTTCTTTAATTTTAGTTTTCTAATGAATTTAAACAAATCTATTTTGAGCTTGTTTACATCACCTCGATCAGTGGGACAGAAATTAAGACCCTTTTCCAGCAAAGGTTTCATATCAGATTTTAGATTCAAATCAGATAAATTGACATTTATGAAATCATCTGTATTTTGATTCAGACCCGTTTGTCCCAGGCTTGTCTTCATGCCTGTCTTTTCTCTTGTGTTTTCTCCCCCGCCTGCCCCTTCTGGTTCCACTATATTTTGTCTTTTCTTGTTCTGGTCGCGGTTGTTCTGTTTGATTCTCATAAGCTCCTGTAAATTACTTACCTTATTTTGGTGTCTAGTGTATATATTGTGTATAATACTTACCTCCAGAAGGAGTATTGCTTCTAAGATATTTTTGGCCTTGTGTCACCCAAATAAACTACCTTAATTTTGGTAACACTGAATATTGTATTTACTTGTGTATAAGTACTGTGTAACTATAGTGGTATTGCTGGAGCTTTGCATGTCTCCTAAGCTGCTCTGCTACAGCTACCTCTATCAGCCTAAGCTGGTAGAAAACTACTGCATTTCACTAATAAGGGATAACTGGACCAGTTATAAGTGTAAGTACCCAAGGTACCCACTACAAACCATGCCAGCCTCCTACAGAGTGGTAGGTTGGGGAAGAGGTACTTTGTTAGCCTTTTTACCTATGAGTTGAGGAGGATCCTGAGGCGACAGGGCTCCGTCTCTTATTTGCTTTTTCATTTCACTTGAAATGAGTGGAAGCAATTCCTCAGGGATAGCCAGCATGGATGCATGGGTCCTAAACTCTACCTCAGCCCAATCTGAGGCCTCTAGGTCATTACCTACAGGTAAGCTAGGTGATACCACCACCTGCTTTTAGCCAGTAACTCCACTCCAACTAAGTTGTACAGCAGCTAAGGGAGAGACTGAGTGGAGTGATTGACATCGGTAACCTGGTACTTCTGTCCAAGGAGGTGTTGTGTAGGTAACACCAGGTTTTCAGTCACCAAAGTGATACTGGCACCTGTGTACCTGTAGGCCTGGTCCTCCACATCTTTTATTAGAATTGACTGCTTGTACTTGCCCATGTTAAGGGGAAAAGCAGCCACAGTGGCAGGGCCAATGCCCAGTTTTTATAATGGACCCAAAAGTAAACCCAACTACTCCTTTTGTTTGACTATTGCCAGTAGCCCCACCACTATTACTACTACTGCTAGGGACACTAGAGTTTGAAGTGGATGTATTAGTGGTGGCAGGCTCAGGGGCTTTACCTGGACAGGACTTATCCCCTGGCCTATGGCCTTTACCACTGCAACATAGCACCAAGGCTTTTTAATGTGTTTAGAGTGGGAATAAGAAGAGGTTTTATCTCCGCCCCAGAGGAGTGTTGTGGACCTGAAGAAGGATCTTTATGTTGATGTTTGTCCCCATGCTTGTCCTGAGATTTTTCACCATTTTTCTTCTTTTCTTTGTCACCCCCTGTGTGAGCTTTTCTGCTCAACCTTGTTCTGAGCCATTTGTCTGCCTTTTTTTTCCAATATTTGGGGAGAAGTCAGATCTGAGTCCACAAGCTACTGGTGTAACAAATCAGACACATAACTATTCAATATATGCTCTCTGAAAATCAGATTATACAGACCCTGGTAATCAGACACTTTACTGCCCTGTATCTAACCTTCTAAAGCTTTGACAGAACAGTCCACAAAGTCAACCCCATCTTGTGAAGATTCTTTATTGGTTTCCCTGAACTTAATTCTGTATTGCTCTGCGGTGAGCCCAAAACCATCAACTAGTGCATTTTTGACAATGATGTAATTGTCTGAGTCCTCCTCCCTAAAAGTGAGGAGTCTGTTCCTCCCTTTGTCAAGAAGAAAGACAACCAAAGTACAGCAGCCCACTGCTTCTGAGGGACGCTTTGAATCTTACAGGCCCTCTCAGGTGTAGCAAACCACTTTTGAATATCATCCCCACCTTGTATAGGGGAATAATCTTATGTACGTTTCTGGAGTTAATGTGGTCCTTCCTTACCTCACAACTACTGAAACTGCTAATGCTGCTGCCACCATGGGGAACTAACCACAACCCTTGTCTTTCCCTTTATACAGCTAAAGTTTCCCTATCTAAGGCCAAATATTGTTGTTTCAGCCTCAGTCTAGCCTCTTCCAATCTCAGTTTTCTGAGTTCCTTATCTAGGGAGTTATCCTCAGGATTGGATGTGTGAGACCCTTCAGAGACTGAGGTGATAATGGAATGAGCAGAAGTGGATCTTTCCCTATCTTGTGTTACCCTAGTGACCTGGCCTCTAGGTGTGAAGGGAGCTCTACTTGTGTGCAACTCCCTCCCACTACCAGCTACACTAGGTGGTTTGTTAGTGGAAAGATTGCTGGAAGGACCCTCCCCTGCATCTTTAGGTCCCTTTCCTGAATCTACCTGGTCAGAATCCTCCTCTACCTCCTCTACCTGGTCATCAGATTAACCCTCATCATCCTGCAGGAGGAGATTGAAAAGAAAATCCTTGTTAGGGTTCTTCCCAATCTCTAAGCTTCTCTCTAAGCAAAGCCCCCTCAAACTTTTAAAGTTAAGGTTCTCATCTGTAGTTTTCCTGGGACTGAGCTGCTCACACCCCAGGAGGGCAGAATCCTGTCTGTGAGGTGGCAGCAGTTGTAGCTGCAGTGCAAATCCCAGAGAGCTAGTTTGGCAGTACTCTTGTGGAGTGATGGAGTCACTTCCCTGCTTAAGCAGGCACCTCTCTGCAGCAACTACCAGTACTCTGGCCTCCTCTCCTGATGGCAAGCATGGATCCTGGAACACAAGTGGTAAACCAGAGGGACCCTCACTCTCCAAAGGTCCAGCTGTCCAAATTTGATAGAGGTAAGAGCTTGCCTTCCCCGTTTGCGACAGTACCCCTGTGCACTGTGTCATCTCTACCTCCTGAGGCCTCTGTGCACTATTTGCAAGAATCCTTCATACACAGCCTGGCCCAGGTCCCCAGCACTCTATCCTGCGATGCTCAACTCGCTGGGTTGTTCTCCAGTGGAGTGGGACCTTCTTTTGCAGTTGTGCAGCAACCACAATTTGAACCTTCTTTGTGACTGTGTGTCATCCGCATCCTTGTAAGGGGGAACAACTTTGTGCAGATTTCTGGAATCAAATATAGGTTCCCTAAACCCTAGAGTTCCTGAAACTGCTGCTGCCACCATGGGTCCAACGCCGCCGGAGATCAACTCAACAAGTTGAGTGTTGCAGTATAGAGTGCTGGGGACATGGGCCAGGCTGTGCATGAAGGAATTTTGCAAATAGTGCACAGAGGCCTTAGGAGGTGAAGAAGACGTGGTGCACAGGGGTGCTGTTGTTCTGGGGGAAGGCAAGGTCTTACCTCCTCCAAATTGTGACAACAGGACCCCAGGACAGTGTGTGTGGATGGAGTCCTCCCTCTGTGTTCCAAGGAGCACGTTCATTGCTGTGAGAGGAGTCCAAGAGAACCGATCGTCGACTCAGAATGTCCCTGCATGAGTGACTCTGTCACCCCACAGGAGATTTTTCGGTCCTTCTGGTGCAGGGTGAAGACATGGAGTCCTCAGAGCATGCACACCATGGAAGCTGTTGCAGTTGCTGGCTGGAGCTGAAGTTGCAGAATAAACGTATCCCTTGTGGATACTTTGATGGTATTACAGTGGTTCCTGGAGCAGGCTGCGGTTGATCTGAGGTCAGAGGATGAACTGGTAGTTGCAGAGGATTCCTGCTGGAAACTTGAAAGTAGAATCTGAAGAGAACCCACAAGAGAGACCCTAAATAGCCCTGAGAGGGGGATTGGAGACCTTATCAGGTATCGACCTATCAGGAGGGATCTCTGATGTCACCAGCTGGCACTGGCCACTCAGAGTCCTTCAGAGTGCCCCCACACCTTGCAAAGCAAGATGGCTGAAGTCTGGGACACACTGGAGAAGCTCGAAGCACCACCCCTGGAGTGGTAATGGACAGGGGAGTGCTCACTCCCCTTTTCTTGGTTCAGTTTTGAGCCAGAGCAGGGGACAATAGGTCACTGAACCAGTGAAGACTGTCTTATGCAAGGACGGCACCACCTGTGCCCTTCAAAGCATTTCCAGAGGATGGGGGAGGCTACCTCTCCCCAGCCTGTAACACCTATTTCAAAAGGGAGAGGGTGTAACCCTGCTCCCAAAGGAAATGCTTTGTTCTGCCTTCCTGGGACTGAGCTGCTCAGACTCCAGGAGCGCAGCACCCTGTCTGTGAGGTGGCAGCAGCTGTAGCTGCAGTGCAAGCTTCAGAGAGCTGGTTATGCAGTACTGGGGGTCAATGGTGGAGCCCCCAGGATGCATGGAATTGGCTTCCCAATACCAGATTTGGAATGGGGGACAATTCCATGATCTTAGACACCTTACATGGCCATATTCGGAGTTACCATTGTGAAGCTACATATAGGTATTGACCTATATGTAGTGCACGCGTGTCATGGCGTCCCCGCACTCACAAAGTCCCAGGAAATGGCCCTGAACTATGTGGGGGCACCTTTGTTAGTGCAAGGGTGCCCTCACACTTAGTAACTTTGCACCTAACCTTCAGCAAGTGAAGGTTAGACACATAGGTGACTTAAAGTTACTTAAGTGCAGTGAAAATGGCTGTGAAATAATGTGTGCGTTATTTCACGCAGGCTGCAATGGCAGTCCTGTGAAAGGGTTTGTCTGAGCTCCTTGTGGGTGGCAAAAGAAATGCTGCAGCCCATAAGGATCTCCTGGAACCCCAATGCCCTGGGTACCTAGGTACCATATACAAGGGACTTATAAGAGGGGTCAAGTGTGCCAATTGAACTTGGTAAATTAAGTCACTAGCCTATAGTGACAAATTTAAAAGCAGAGAGAGCATAAACATTGAGGTTCTGATTAGCAGAGCCTCAGTGACATATTTAAGCACTAAACATACACACACATTAGGCCACAAACTATGAGCACTGGGTCCTAGCTAGCACGATCCCAGTGAGACAGGAAAAACACACTGACATATAGGACCCATATTTATACTTTTTTAGTGCTGCGTTTGTGCTGCTTTTTGATGCAAAAGCAGCGCAAACTTACAAAATACAATTGTATTTTATAATTTTGCACCGCTTTTGAGTAAAAAAATGACGCAAATGCGGCACTAAAAAAGTATAATTATGGGTCATAGTGTCCTGGCTAGCAGGATCCCAGTGACACAGTAAAAACACACTGACACATACTCACAAACAGGCCAATAGTGGGGATAACCATGCTGTGAAGAGGCTACTTTCTCACAGAAGGTTAGACATATAGGTGACTTATAAGTTAGTTAAGTGCAATGAAAATGGCTGTGAAATAGTGTGTGCAATGGCAGTCTTTTAAAAGTGTTTGTCTGAGCTCCTTATGAATGGCAAAAGAAATGCTACAGCCCATAAGGATCTCCTGGAACCCCAATGCCCTGGGTACCAAGGTACCATATACTAGGGACTTATAAGGGGGGGGGTCCAGTGTGCCAACTGAAATTGGTAAATGAAGTCACTAGGCAATAATGACAAATTTGGAAGCAAAGAGAGCATAAGCACTGTGGTTCTGGTTAGCAGAGCCTCAGTGACACAGTTAAGCACTACTGACAACACACTTATTAGGTCACAAACTATGAGCACTGGGGTCCTGACCAGCAGGATCCCAGTGAGACATGCAAAACATACTCACATACAGGTATAAACTGGGGGTAACATGCCAAGAAAGATGGTACTTTCCTACAAACCCCCCAAACGAGGGACAATAAGGCTAACCTTGCCCAGATGAGTCTTTAACGTCTAAGGGGAAATATCTGGAGAGTCCAAAGTGCATACTCCCAGGTCTATGTTCCATTGTAAAGTCCATACCCTGTAGGGAAATGGACCTCCTCAGCAATTTGGGGTTTTCACCTTTCATCTGTTTTAGTCAGAAGAGAGGTTTGTGGCCTGTTTGAACAATGAAGTGAGTCCCAAACAAATATGGTCTCATCTGCTTCAAGGCCCAGACCACAGCAAAGGACTTCCTCTCTATGGCAAACCAGCGCTTTTCTCTAGAGGTCAACCTCCTACTGGTAAAAGCAAAAGGTTTATCCTGGCCCTCTGAGTTAAGTTGTGATAACACTGCCCCAACCCCCAGTTCAGAAGCATCTGTCTGGACAATGAATTTCTTGGAGTAATTTGGGCTTTTTAAGACAAGTGCAGTGCACTTAGCCTGCTTAAGCTCCTCAAAAGTTTTCTGACAGCTGGCTGTCCATAATACCTTTTCAGGCATTTTCTTTGAAGTGAGGTCATAACGAGAGGCAACAATATAGCCATAGTTCTTATGGAACCTCCTGTAATACCCAGTAAGACCTAAGAAAACTCTGACCTGGGTCTGATTAGTAGTAGGAGACCAATTTATAATTGTCTGGATCTTCCCCTGTAGTGGTTCAATCTGTCCTTCACCTACCAGGTGGCCCAGATAAACCACTTTCACCCTGCCCTATATGGCACTTTGAAGCCTTGATAGTGAGGCCTGCCTTTTGCAGGGCCTCCAAAACTTTCCATAGGTGGACCAGGTGGTCACCCCAGGTGGAGCTAAATACATCAATGTCATCTAAGTATGCTGCACTAAAAGCTTTCAAACCTTGGAGGGCTGTATTCACCAGCCTCTAGAAAGTGGTAGGTGCATTTTACAAACCAAAGGGCATAACTGTGAATTGGTAATGCCCTCCTGTGATACAAAAAATGCTGTTTTTGCTTTACCATCCTCTGATAACTTGATCTGCCAATACCCTGCAGTCAGATCAAAGGTGCTCAGATACTTGGCAGAAACCAGTGTATCCATGATCTCATCTGGTCTGGGTATAGGGTGAGCATCAGTTTTGGTAACAGTATTAAGTCATCTACAGTCCACACAAAACCACATTTTTCTCTATCCTTCTTTGCAGTGAGATTTGGGGACAAGCACCACTGGACTTTCCCAGGGGATATCAGAGGGCTCAATAACTCCCAGGTCTAACATTTTCTGCACCTCAGATTTAATGCAATCTCTGACATGTCAGGCTGCCTATAAAGCTTACTTTTGACAGGTAAACTGTCTCCAGTATCAATTGAATGTTCACACCAGGTAGTTGTATCAGGTACGAGGGACAAAAGGTCAGAAAATTGCACTATGAGGTTTTTGCAGTCCTCTCTCTGCTCTACAGTGAGGCAGTCTGTAAGCACCAGTCCTTCCACTAAGCCACCAGCTTCATTGTTGGAGAAGAGGTCAGGGAGAGGGTCAGTCTCTTCTTCCTGCCCCTCATGTGTCGCCATAAGTAGGGGTAAATCAGCCCTGTCATAGTAAAGTTTAAGGCGATTGACATGAAGCAACCTAAGGGGGGCTTCTGGCAGTGGCCAGGTCCACCAGGAAGGTGACCTCACCTTTCTTTTCCACAATGAGATGGGGTCCACTCCATTTGTCCTGGAGTGCTCCTGGGGCCACAGGCTCCAATACCCATGACTTTTGTCCTGGGTTGTACTCTGTCAGGTAAGCCTTCTGGTCATGTCATTGGTTTTGGAGCTCTTGGGGGCCTGAAGGTTTTTAGTGGCCTTTTTCATGTACTCAGCCATTCTAGATCTTAAAGGTTGCTCCCAACCCTCCTTCACAAGAACAAGGGAACCCGGAACAGTGTGACCACAGAGAAGCTCAAAGGGGCTGTATTCCACTCCTTTCTCGAGTACCTCGCTGTAGGAGAAAAGGAGGCATGGCAAGAGGTCATCCCATCTCCTTCTGAGCTTTTCAGAGAGTCCCATGATCATGCCCTTGAGAGTTGTATTAAACCTCTCAACCAATACATTTGTTTGTGGATGACAAGTGGTGGTGAATTTGTATGTTACACCACACTCCTTCCACATAGTTTTGAGGTATGCAGACATGAAGATACTACCTCTGTCTGATACAACTTCCTTAGGGAAACCCACCCTGGAAAGTATTCCCAGGAAGGCCTTTGCCACTGCAGGTGCTGTAGTGGTCCTTATGGGAATAGCTTCTGGATACCTTGTGGCATGGTCTACCACCACAAGGATCAATCTATTGCCAGAAGCTCTTGGAGGGTCAAGGGGGTCAACAATATCAACAATATCAACCCCTACCCTATCAAAGGGCACCCTGAACCACTGGCAGTGGGATTAAGGGGGCCTTTGGGGTACCACCAGTCTTGCCACCAGCTTGGCAGGTGACACAGGAGCGACACAACTCCTTAATGTCCTCTGACATTTGAGGCCAGTGAAAATAGGGAACAAGTCTGTCCCATGTTACACTTTGCCCCAAATGTCCAGCCAAAGGAATGTCATGTGCCGTAGTTAGGAGGAATTCCCTATACTGTAAAGGGATGACCAGTCACCTGGTGGCACAAGGTTTAGGGTCCCTTGCCTTAGTATAGAGGAGATTATTCTCCCAGTAAACTCTGTGGGCATCATTGACATCCCCATTTTGCTGTTTGACAGCTTGCTGTCTGAGACCTTCTAGTGTGGGACAGGTCTGCTATGCCTCACTCAGTTCCTCCATGGCAGGCCGCCCTGCACCCAAAAGCTCAGCTGTGTCCGCCTCAAGCTCCTCTGGTGTAGGTTCTGCACAGGGAGTAGACTCCTCCTCATCAAAAGGGGAATCATCTGGAGAGGGAGGGATGGTGGATAGGGATTTGCCCTCCCTACCCCTAGTTTTTGGGAGAACTTGGTCTATTGTTCCAGGATCCAGGTTTCCCTGTCCTCTTTGGTTCTTGTCCTGAGGCTTAGTAAGAGCAAAGATATGCCCTGGAATGCCCATCATTGCAGCATGGACCTCCAACTCCACTTCAGCCCAATCTGAAGTCCCCAAATCATTTCATAAGAGACACTCTACAGGTAAGTCAGTGGATACCACAACTTTATTTGGAAAAGTAATTCCCCCCAGTTGACATTCACAGCAACCATGGGGTGGCTAACAGTGTTGTTATGGGTGTCTGTCACTTGGTACTGATGTCCAAGTAGGTGTAGCTCAGAGGCTACCAGTTTCTCCATCACCATAGTGACACTGGCACCAGTGTGCTTGCTGGCCTCAAACTGAACACCATTTATTAGGGGTAGTTGCATGTACTTATCCATATTAGGGGACAAGCAACTAAGGTGGCAAGGTCAATGCCACCATCAGAGACAAAACAGCCTCAGTGGTCTCCCTAACTAGACCAACCCCCACTACTTTATTTATTTATTTAGATAGTTTTCTATAGCGCTGGCAATACCCGAGGGTATCTGAGCGCAACAGTATAAGTAATAAACGCATAAGTTCAAAGAGACAGTTATACATGAAAGTTTAGCAGGGTTAAGAAGATAAGCTACCGACAGTGGTGGGGTGGAGGTTGGAAGATTCTTTTTGAAGTGGAGGTTGCTTGAGGAGGAATTCTTTTAGTTGCTTCTTGAAGATCTGATGGGAAGGATTGGATCTGATGTGGATTGGTATGGAGATTCTAGGGGCGTTGCTTGAGAAGGAGCATGTGTAGGAAAGTACCATCTTGCCTGGCATGTTACCCCCATTTTTACTTGTCTGTATGTTTGTTTTTGCCTGTGTACAGGGCACACGTTATGGGCACTGGGGTCCTGGCTAGCAGGATCCCAGTGACACCGGCAAAAACAAACATACATACAAGTAAAAATGGGAGTAACATGCCAGGCAGGATGGTACTTTCCTACACAACCCCCCCCCCAAACGAGGGACTATAAGGCAAGCCTTGCCCAGATGAGTCTTCATTGTCTAAGTGGAAATATCTGGAGAGTCCATCTGCATTGGAGTGGGTACTATCTATGCTCCACTGTATATTCCAATCCCTGAATTCTTTTAGTTGCTTCTTGAAGATCTGTTGGGAAGCATTGGTTCTGATGTGGATTGGTGTGGAGTTCCATATTGTAGGGGAGTTGCTTGAGAAGGAGCATGTCCAAGTTTTTTGCATCTGGGTTTTGGGCAGGATGAGGAGGAAGGTGCTTGAGCTTCTTAGTGATCTTTTTTTACCTGTTTATTGGCGAGGTATTCTGGTTTCCTGGTGTGAAGGGCTTTGTGTGTTAGGCAGGTTGAGGAAGGTAGCGTCTTTCTAGCCTTGTTACCCCTACTTTTGGCCTGTTTGTGAGTATATGTCAGGGTGTTTTTACTGTCTCACTGGGATCCTGCTAACCAGGACCCAGTGCTCATAGTGGAAACCCTGTTTGTCAGTGTGTTTGATATGTGTCACTGGGATCCTGCACGCAAGGATCCCAGTACTCATAAGTTTGTGGCCTATATGTGTTCTCTGTGTGGTGCCCGACTGTACCACTAAGGCTCTGCTAACCAGAACCTCAGTGTTTATGCTCTTTCTGCTTCTAAAATTGTCACTGCAGTATAGTGACTAATTTTACCAATTCTGATTGGCACACTGGGACGCCCTTATAATTCCCTAGTATATGGTACATAGGTACCCAGGGTATTGGGGTTCCAGGAGATCCCTATGGGCTGCAGCATTTATTTTGCCACCCATAGGGAGCTCAGACAATTATTAAACAGGACTGCCACTGCAGCCTGAGGGAAATAACATCCATGTTATTTCACAGCCATTTTACACTGCACTTAAGTAACTTATAAGTCACCTATATGCCTAGCCCTCACTTAGTGAAGGTTAGGTGCAAAGTTACTAAATGTGAGTACACCATTACACGTGTGAACTACATATAGGTCAATACCTATGTGTAACTTCACAGTGGTAACTCGGAACATGGCCATGTACCATGTCTAAGATCATGGAATTGTCCCTCCAATACAATTCTGGTATTGGGGTGAGAATCCATGCATCCCCGGGGCTCCAGCATGGACCCCGGGTACTGCCAAACTAGCACTCTGGGGTTTTCTCTGCAGCTACAGCTGCTGCCAACCCTCTGGGCAGCCCAGTCCCAGGAAGGCAGAACAAAGGATTTCCTCTGAGAGAGGGTGTTACACCCTCTCCCTTTGGAAATTGGTGTTAAGGGCTGGGGAGGAGTAGCCTCCCCCAGCCCCTGGAAATGCTTTGAAGGGCACAGATGGTGCCCTCCTTGCATAAGCCAGTATACACCGGTTCAAGGAGCACCCAGCCCCTGCTCTGGTGTGAAACTGGACAAAGGAAAGGGGAGTGACCACTCCCCTGTCCATCACCATCACAGGGGTGGTGCCCAGAGCTCCTCCAGTGTGTGTCCCAGACCTCTGCCATCTTGAATGCAGAGGTGTGAGGGCACAATGCAGACCTCTGAGTGGCCAGTGCCAGCAGGTGACATCAGAGACCCCTCCTCATAGGCTCTTACCTGGGTAGGGAGCCAATCCTCCTCTGAGGGCTATTTAGGGTCTCGCCTGTGGGTTTCTCATCAGATAAAGAATGCAAGAGCTCCCTAGAGTTCCTCTGCACTTCTCTCTTCGACTTCTGCCAAGGATTGACTGCTGACTGCTCCAGGATGCCTGCAAAACCGGAACAAAGTAGCAAGAAGACTACCAGCAACATTGTAGCGCCTAATCCTGCCGGCTTTCTCGACTGTTTCCTGGTGGTGCATGCTCTGAGGGCTGTCTGACTTCACTCTGCACTGGAAGCCAAGAAGAAATCTCCTGTGGTTCGATGGAATCTTCCCCCTGCCAACGCAGGCACCAAATTTCTGCATCACCGGTCCTCTGGGTCCCCTCTCATCTTGACGAGCATGGTCCCTGGAACACAGGAGCTGGACCCAAGTGACCCCGACAGTCCAGTGGTCCTTCTGTTTAAGTTTGGTGGAGGTAAGTCCTTGCCTCCCCACGCCAGACAGTAATCATGTGTACTGTATGATCTGCAGCTGCTAGGGCTTCTGTGCACTTTTGCAAGACTTCCTTCATGCACAGCATAGCCCAGGTCCACAGCACTCCATCCTGCATTGCCCAACTCACTGAGTTGACCTCCGACTTCGTGAGAACGTCTTTTGTTGTGCTGAGACAACCGCTGTGCTCAGATTTCCGGTGCTTCTGCGGGAGCTGCCTGCTTTTGCATGGGCTCTCTGTGTTGCTGAGCGCCCCCTCTGTCTCCTCCTCCAAGGGGTGACCTTCTGGTCCTTCCTGGGCCCTGGCAGTACCCAAAACCTTCAACCACGACTCTTGCAGCCAGCAAGGCTTGTTTGCGGTATTTCTAGTGGAAACAACTCTGCATCCTCCTGCACACCGTGGGAAATCTTCTGACCAAAGAAGAAGTTCCAGTTCCGTTGTTGCAGAATCTTTGGCTACTTCCACCCAGAGGCAGCCCTTTTGCACCTTCATCCGGGGTTTAGTTGGCTCCTGCCGCCCCCGGACACTTGCATGACTCTTGGACTTGTTCTCCTTCCTTTGCAGGTCCTCAGGTCTAGGAATCCATCTTCAGTGCTTTGCAGTCAGTTGTTGTCTTTGCAGGATCCCCTATCTCGACTTTACTGTCTTTCTGGGGTAATAGGGTAACTTTACTCCTACTTTTCAGGGTCTTGGGGTGGGGTATCTTGGACACACTTAGTGGTTTCTTACACTCCTAGCAACCCTCTACACACTACACTAGGCCTGGGGTCCGTTTGTGGTTCACATTCCTCTTTTGGAGTATACGGTTTGTGTTGCCGCTAGACCTATTTTCTCCTATTGCATTCTATTGTGCTCCACAGTGTTTGCATTACTTTTCTAAGTGTTTTACTTACCTGATTTTGGTTTGTGTGTATATTTTGTGTATTTTACGTACCTCCTAAGGGAGTATATCCTCTGAGATACTTTTGGCATATTGTCACTAAAATAAAGTACCTTTATTTTTTGTAACTCTGAGTATTGTGTTTCTTATGATAATGTGATATATGATATAAGTGGTATAGTAGGAGCTTTGCATGTCTCCTAGTTCAGCCTAAGCTGCTCTGCTATAGCTACCTCTATCAGCCTAAGCTGCTAGAACACTATAAATCTACTAATAAGGGATAACTGGACCTAGCACAAGGTGTAAGTACCACAAGGTACCCACTATAATCCAGGTCAGCCTACTACAGCAGGCAGTTCTGAACTTGTAGCAGACTTCAATTGGGAGCCATTTTTGACTCTTCAGGGCAGGGGAGATGTGGTCATATTTTTTAATTCCAGTCACCAGTCTGGCGGCTGCATGGATGGTGGAACTAATGGGGGCAAGTTGGCATTTTGCCGTGCCAGTAAGTATGGAGATCCCTTAGTCTAGTCTTGAGAGCACCAGCGCTTATGAGGCCTGTTTGAGATCATCTTGGGGAATTAAAGATTTGATTCTGTTCAGCAGTTTAAGGCTGTGGAAAGCATTGTTGGTGTTCTTCTTGATATGGTCCTGCAAAGTCAGGTTGGAGTCTAGAGTGATTCCTAGTGACTTGACCATGTTCGTACTGGTAAGACTGCTTTTGAGAGCGTCAATGGATTTCAACCATTCTTGCATCTGGGGGAGCTGGTTCGTTTTAGAAAGGAGGAGTATTTCTGTTCTTATCCTGGTTGAGTTGTAGATGATTGTGGGATAGCCAACATTGAGCTTCTTTAAGGGTGTTGATCAGGCAGTGAATATCTTCTAAAGAGGATATTTCAATGTAAAGTTGATTGTCGTCAGCATAGAGATGGAAGGGGATGTTGGCTCGAGTGAGGATGGTAGTGAGAGGGTCCATGTAGATGTTAAAGAGTGTGGGTGAGAGGACAGATCGTTGGGGGACTCCTCTGGTGATTATTGAGGTGGGCGAGGTCATGTTATGTATTTTTACTTGTTGCATTTGGTTTTGTAGGAAGGAAGTAAACCAGCGGAGGACTGTGCCTTCTATGCCAACTCTCTTTTGGAGGGAGTCCAGAAGGAGCTTGTGGTCAACTGTGTCGAAGGTCGCTGTTAGGTCTAGGAGAATCAGAAGGCAGCATCGGTCAGCGTCAAGGGAGTTGCATAGGTCATCTACTATGTTGAGAATGGCTATTTCTGTGCTACAGCCTTTTCGGAAACCTGATTGTAGAGGGTTAAGAAGGTTGCTGTTATCAATGTGTTGGGTTAGTTGATGGTGAACACATCTCTCAAGGGTTTTGGCAAGGAAGGGTAGGTTGGAGACTGGTCTATGGTTATGCAGGTTGTTCGGGTCAGCTCCTGGTTTCTTTAGAATCGGTGTGATTTGGCAGTCAGGAATCACGCCGGTTTGTAGGGAGCTGTTGATGATCTTGGTCCAGATAGGGGTGAAGGACTGTTGGAGTTTTTTTTGCCAGGGAGGATGGGAGGTGGTCTGCTAGGTGAGAGGATGTTTTGGGGGTGGACAAAAGTTTGGAGATGTCCATCACCAGGAGTGGGCGGAAGGTTACCCAGCTAGCGGGAGTTGACTTTTGATTGTGGTTAGGGAGCTAGACTTCAGTACTCAGAGGCGGGTTGTCAGAGGGGGATAGGCAGTGGATATTATTGTGGTAGGCGGGGGGCTCTGTGGTTGGTGGAGTATCTGGTTCCAGGAAAAACTCAATATTGGTGATTTTATTGTTGAAGAAGTTAGCAAAATTGACACAACTGTTTATGGTTGCAGGTGGGGGGTTGGCGGGATTAGTAGTTTGTTGTTTTATGATGTTGAAGAGCTCCTTTGGGCGGTTTTTGGCTCTGTCTAGAGCATTATGGAAGAAGGTGTTTTTTGTATTGGTTATGTTTTTTTTGTAGTTTCTCCGTTCCCTTCTGAGTTGTTTAAGGTGAGTAATGGAAGGGTCAGATCTCCAGAGTCTTTCAGCTGCTCTCAGTCTTCTTTCTAAATTGAGGTCATTGTTAAACCAGGCTCTGGAGGGTGAATTTCTCACTCTTTTCAGTTTCATGGGGGCTAATTGGTCAAGTATGCTAGTAATAGTTGAGTTGTACTGGATGGTTAACTCCGTAGTTGTGAGGTTGGCCGCAGAGGGCGGTAGTAGGGAGCTGATTTTTTCTTCAAAGGTTGTTAATGGGATTTGGTCACTGTTCCTTTTCCATTTGAGTGTCTTTTGAGAGTGGGTAGTGTGTTGGGGCGTATTGTTAAGATGGAATAGAATGATGTGATGGTTTGACCAGTCGACAGGAAGAATATTGTCGATTGTGAGTGAGTCTTTATGAGCTATAATCGCATCTAGTGTAGCTCCTTTGATGTGGGTTCGGCCCTTGCAGTGCTGGGCAAGGTCTTTGCTGTGTAGAAGGTAATTTAAAGATTGGATAAGGGCATTATTATCATCATTCCATTGGAGGTTGAGGTCACCCAAGATGATGAAGTTGGGGTTTGAGAGGGAGCAGTAAGTTATTAGGTCAGCTAGGTGATCCCTGAAAGGTAGGGTGTTAACTGGGGGGTGGTAAAGTAGGTGGAAGGTCAGCTTGGAATTGTCACTCATCCTGATGGAGGCATTGAGATGTTCACATGAGTTGTAGTTGAATGAGTCTTTTATCTATATTTCTATATTATTTTTGTGAATGATGGTAATGCCTCCCCCATGGCGGTCTTTTCTATCTTTGTTGGTAATTGATAAACCTGGTGGGACGAGGGTATCCATGATCAGTTGAGAGTGTTTAGTCAGCCAAGTTTCTGTGATGAAGGCAATGTCAATGTTGTGATTAAGGATGGCATCAGCTAGATCCACAGCATGTTTGACTGCCGATCTGCAGTTAATGACCATACAGTTTGTATGCTGATAGACCTTGGGGTCTGGAATGGGAGGGATCAGGGGGATGTTGACGAAGTGAGCTGGAGGTCTGGGTGAGGCTGGAGGTATGAGATGTAGGCCTAGACCTGTGATGATCTGGATGTTGGATGGGGATTCAGTATGGGTAAGAGCGAGTTGTAGGATTGGGCGAGTTTTACTGCTTCATTGTGTGACAATGGAGCGTTTGTACTTTTTGGCCTTAGGGTGTTGAAGTAGTAGGGCCTGGATGGCCAGTTAAGACTCTGGGGGGTGGTTATGTCGGGGGTGGAGTGTGTGCCTGTTTCGGGGGGTGCAGCAGCGGGTTAAGGCTTCTCGCTATAATGTTGATGCCCTGTATGATGATTTCGAGTTGGGATTCTGGGTTGGTGAGCCGTTTGTTAATTTTAGATGTGAGAGTGAAGTTGGAGGTTGGTGTGTGGGTGATATGGTTCTTATTGTGTGGGGTCTGATGCGACTGTTTCTGATGGTTCCCTGAATCCATGGGTGGTATGTGGGAGGAGACAGTAGTAGAGTGGTTGGGATTGGTATCGGGGGTGCGTTAGAAGCGACATAGGAAGTGGATGGAACATGTGTGTCTCTTCGATTAGTTGAGTCTGTTTTCGGGAGGCAGGAGAGGGGGGTTGGGAGAGGGAACTGCTCTGGGGGAATCTTGGATAGGTTCGGGGAGAGGGGTGGTTTTGTGCAAGTGGATTGTGGTGTAGGCAAGAGAGCCTTTAAGGATGTTGGGATAGATGGTTTTTGTGTATAGGGAGTTGGGGGGCTGGGTCGGGTGGAGAGGGGTTTGTGGCGATGAGTGAGTCGCTCAGGTTATGGAGATTGTCTATAGGAGAGGTGGGGGTGCCGGGGTAGTGTTGGAGGGGGGGCTTGGTTGTGGGGGTTGAGTGTAGTTCTATGGGGTTGCGGATCTTGGGGAGGCTCGTGTGTTGGGGGGATTGAGATTGTGAAATGGCTGACTTTAATGTAGGGAATAAGGAATCGAAAGCTCAGAGATTAGTGTCATTGGCTTGAATCATGATGGTTCTGTTTCTCAAGATGGAGATAGTGGCATTCCTCTGGAATGTGGGCGAGCTGGAGATTGTGAGATTGCAGCCCTATGGGATGTTGATGGTTTTGGAGGTGAGGAAGTAGCTGGTAAGAGAGTGCTCCATCTGGCTGGGTGTTTAGTGAAGAAGATAAGATTTGTCCTTTTTGGGCCTTTATGGGCATTGAAGTAGGTGTAAGCAATAAGCAGCCCCAGGCGTTGCTGGATTAGTTTGTGCTTAAAGTTTTTAAGCGCAGTGGGGGAGAGGTTGTTGCTGGTAGGTATGGAGTAAGAGTTGGGCTTGTGGGGTTTAAGAAAGGTGGAAATGGGGGAGATTGCGGGTCCTGCTTGGAACAACATCTTGAGAGCTATATAGGCTGAATAAGGGAGTTGGGGGGAGGGGAGAAAGGAATGAGAGGGACCAGGTTAGTGCATGTCCGAATAGGATGTAAGGAGCTTCAAAAAGAGTAAACATTTTCTTTTTAAAAACATTTTTTTTTGTATTTTTAGCTCAGTCAGAGAATGGTCTTAGTATGGTGTAGATTATAGGGTCAGGAAGGGGGTGGGATTAGTGTAGGATAGTCCTCTGTGGGTTTTTAGTGGTCAAGAGTGTGGGGGTGGGATTGCTCCTGGTTATGTTAGTCCTACCTTGGTGTTGCTGCTAGTTTAGGATTCGGTGGTCCTATTATTGTATTAATTGTCGGTTGGCGATTTATTGAAAGTCCTACTATAGTGTCAGTGCTCACTTTGGGATCAAAATGGTCACCAGCATGGGATCACAAAGGGGTCCAAAATGGTGGACTTCGAGGGGGGGGGCAGAGCAATGCGTGCAGGTAGGTTTCAGTCGGTTGGGCAGATGCTCAAGGGTCAACTATCCCTCAGGAGGAATCACACAAGGGCATGAGGTCAGGGTGAACTGTTAAGTGAGGGGGGTGGTGACACAGTCCATCCTGTGTGGGAGGGCTTCCGCCGGTAATGGTGAGCTGGGGATGGCACGCTCCCAGAAAGTGACTTGGGGTCCGTGAGTGGCGGGCTGGGGGAGGACTGAGATTGAACTGCCCTCCGGCCACTCCTTCATGTGCCCAGGGTAGGAGGATGCCCCCAGGGGGAGCGCAGCCTCCAGTGAGGCAGCGCAGAGAAGGGTGCGCTTCCCCAAGGTGGCCAGGAAAGGCCCCCGAAGAGCAGGGTGTGAGGCGAGAGGTTAAGGCCAGAAAGAGTGCCTCTCCAAGCTGCCTCAGCGTCTGTCTGCACTCTGATCAAAGGGGAAAGGGGAGGGCGGTGAACAGCCGTCGGATGACAATCCACGCTCCGCTTGTAGGGGGAGGAAGGGGCAGGGAGCAGCCCCCAGCCGAAAAAAAGAGCGGAAGAGTGGGGCGCCCAAGCCTGTATATTCAGATTTAATAGCGGCCAATAATGGCTGCCCTACAGCCCAGGAGGGAGGCGAGGGAACCAGAGTCCACATGACGGCTGGGCAGCAGGCAGATGAGGATTCCGGTGCCCGGCAGGTGAAGATTCCAGCATGGATGGCTGCTCACAAGCCTAGAGGGAGGAGAGGGAGTGGATGCTCTCGCCTCGTCGACGGGGCTCTAGATCCAGGAGTCCAAACTACGGATGGGCAGCAGGCAGGAGGCTGGAGTCTGGGGTGAGATTCGGGTAAGTCCTATTTCATGGAGCCGGCTGTTATTCTGTGCAGGTAGGCTCCGCTCCCTGTCGATTTGGAGATGGGGGAGCTATGAAGAGTATTTCCGGGCATTTCTTTATGTGACCTTAACGATGTGATAGCTGTCCCTGACAGGCGTTTAGTTTCTGTTCTTGCCTGTGCATCGGTTGCCCGGGTGCCTGAGGGAGAGCCCGGGATTTTTACAAATTGTGATCCTGTCCCTCCGGAACTCTGGGAGGTGCGTCCTTCCTGACGCTCATCTTGTTTGGTATCTTGTTTACTACATAACCAAAAGTAAGCCCAGATACATCCTTTGATTGGCTATTAGTAGTGTTCTTCCCACCACCACTGCTATTACTAGGGGCACTAGTGGAAGCTATGGGGGTTGTGGTGGTGGGAGGTTTGGTGTTCCTTTTTGGACAAGTGGGGTCACTTGCCCAAACGGCCTTTAGCTTTACAAAGATAACACCATGTGAAGAGGATTTGGACCCACCACCCCCAAAGGATTTTTGTGGGCCTGAGGAAGACTCTAAAGATTTTTTATCTCTGTCCCCACCCTTGTCAGGATACTTACCATCCTTCATCTTGCTGTCTTTGTCACCCCCTGTATGAGCTGTTCTGCTCACCCTTGTTCTGACCCATTTGTCTGCCTTCTTTCCCAATTCTTCGGGAGAGGTCAAATCTGAGTCCACAAGATACTGATGTAACAAATCAAAACACAATTGTTCAATATATGCTCTCTCAGAATGAAGTTATACAGGCTTTCATAGTCAGTGACCTTACTGCCATTTAAACAACCTTCTAAGGCCTTCACTGAACAGTCTACAAAGTCTATCCAGTCCTGTGAAGACTCCTTTCTGGTCTCTCTGAATTTTATTCTATATTTCTCAGTGGTTAAGCCCAGACCATCCAAGAGTGCACTTTTGAGAATGTGATAGTTGGCTGGGTCATCCTCCCTGACAATAAGGAGTCTGTCTCTCCCCTTGCCAGTGAAAGACAACCACAGAATAGCAGCCCACTGTGCTTGAGGGACCCTCTGATCTTTACAGGCCCTCTCAAGTGCAGCAAACCACTTATAGATGTCATCCACATCTTTGTAGGGGGGAACAACTTTGTGCAGATTTCTGGAATCAAATGTATGTTCCTTAACATTTTGAGTTCCTGAAACTGATGCTGCCACCATGGGGAACTGACCCCAACCCCTGCCTTTCCCTTTCAACAGCCAGGGGTTCCCTGTCGAAGGCCAACTGTTGCTGCTGTAGCCTCAGTCTGGCCTCCTCTAACCTCAGCTTTCTGAGTTCTCTATCTAGGGACTAGCCCTCAGAGTTAGAAGTGTGGGACACTCACGAGACAGAAGTGACATTGGAATTGGCAGAGGCAGATCTTTCCCTAACTTAAGCCACCCTAGTTACCTGGTGTAGGAAGTTGGCTCTGTATGTACTATTTAAAAGTAAGAAATAGCATGCACAGAGTCCAAGGGTTCCCCTTAGAGGTAAGATAGTGGCAAAAAGAGATAATTCTAATGCTCTATTTTTGTGGTAGTGTGGTCGAGCAGTAGGCTTATCAGAGGGTAGTGTTAAGCATTTGTTGTACACACACAGGCAATAAATGAGGAACACACACTCAAAGACAATTCCAAGACCATAGGTTTTTATATAGAAACATTTATTTTCTTAGTTTATTTTAAGAACCACAGGTCCAAGATTTACAAACAATACTTTAAATGAAAGGTATTTCACTTAGGAACTTTAGGAACTTTGAATTAGCAAAATAGCATATACAGTTTTCACACAAATGGCTAATAAGCTATTTTAAAACTAGACACTTAGTGCAATTTTCAACAGTTCCTGGGGGAGGTAAGTGCTAGTTTTGCAGGTAAGTAAACCACCTACAGGGTTCAAAGTTGGGTCCAAGGTAGCCCACCGTTGGGGGTTCAGAGCAACCCCAAAGTTACCACACCAGCAGCTCAGGGGCGGTCAGGTGCAGAGGTCAAAGTGGTGCCCAAAACGAATAGGCTTCAATGGAGAATGGGGGTGCCCCGGTTCCAGTCTGCCAGCAGGTAAGTACCCGCGTCTTCGGAGGGCAGACCAGGGGGGTTTTGTAGGGCACCGGGGGGGACACAAGTCAGCACAAAAAGTACACCCTCAGCCGTACGGTGGCGGCCGGGTGCAGTGTGCAAACAGGCATCGGGTTTGCAATGGAGTTCAAGGGGAGACGTAGGGGTCTCTTCAGCGATGCAGGCAGGCAAGGGGGGGCTCCTCGGGGTAGCCACCACCTGGGCAAGGGAGAGGGCCACCTGGGGGTCGCTCCTGCACTGGAGGTCGTATCGTTCAGGTCCTGGGGGCTGAGGGTGCAGTGTCCTTACCAGGCATCGGGTTCTTAGAAGCAGGCAGTAGTGGTCAGGGGGAGCCTCTGGATTCCCTCTGCAGGCGTCGTCGTGAGGGCTCAGGGGGGGTCAACTCTGGCTACTCACGGGCTCGCAGTCGCCGGGGAGTCCTCCCTGTAGCGTTGGTTCTCCACAAATCGAGCCGGGGGCGTCGGGTGCAGAGTGCAAAGTCTCACGCTTCCGGCGGGAAATGTGTGTTCTTTCAAAGTTGCTTCTTTGTTGCAAAGATGCTTCTTCCTTAGAGCAGAGCCGCTGTCCTCAGGAGTTCTTGGTCCTTTTAGATGCAGGGTAGTCCTCTTAGGCTTCAGAGGTTGCTGGACCCTGTGGAACGTGTCGCTGGAGCAGTTCTTTTGAAGTGGGGAGACAGGCCAGTAGAGCTGGGGCCAAAGCAGCTGGTGTCTCCGTCTTCTCTGCAGGTTTTTCAGCTCAGCAGTCCTTCTTCGTCTTAGGTTGCAGGAATCTACCTTGCTAGGTTCTGGGAGCCCCTAAATACTCGATTTAGGGATGTGTTTAGGTCTGGGGGGTTAGTAGCCAATGGCTACTAGCCCTGAGGGTGGCTACACCCTCTTTGTGCCTCCTCCCTGAAGGGAGGGGGGCACATCCCTAATCCTATTGGGGGAATCCTCCATCTGCAAGATGGAAGATTTCTAAAAGTCAGAGTCACCTCAGCTCAGGACACCTTAGGGGCTGTCATGACTGGCCAGTGACTCCTCCTTGTTTTTCTCATTATCTCCTCCGGCCTTGCCGCCAAAAGTGGGGCCGTGGCTGGAGGGGGCGGGCAACTCCACTAGCTGGAGTGCCCTGGGGTGCTGTAACAAAGGGGGTGAGCCTTTGAGGCTCACCGCCAGGTGTTACAGTTCCTGCAGGGGGAGGTGAGAAGCACCTCCACCCAGTACAGACTTTGTTACTAACCACAGAGTGACAAAGGTACTCTCCCCATGTGGCCAGCAACATGTCTGGTGTGTGGCAGGCTGCTAAAACTAGTCAGCCCACACTGGTAGTCGGGTATGGTTTCAGGGGGCATCTCTAAGATGCCCTCTGCGGTGTATTTCACAATAGAATGTACACTGGCATCAGTGTGCATTTATTGTGCTGAGAAGTTTGATAGCAAACTTCCCAGTTTTCAGTGTAACCATTATGGTGCTGTGGAGTTTGTTCATGACAGACTCCCAGACCATATACTCTTATGGCTACCCTGCACTTACAATGTCTAAGGTTTTGCTTAGACACTGTAGGGGCATAGTGCTCATGCACTTATGCCCTCATCTATGGTATAGTGCACCCTGCCTTAGGGCTGTAAGGCCTGCTAGAGGGGTGACTTATCTATACCAATAGGCGGTGTGAGGTTGGCATGGCACCCTGAGGGGAGTGCCATGTCGACTTAGTCATTTTATCCCCACCAGCACACACAAGCTGGCAAGCAGTGTGTCTGTGCTGGGTGAGGGGTCTCCAGGGTGGCATAAGACATGCTGCAGCCCTTAGAGACCTTCCCTGGCATCAGGGCCCTTGGTACCAGGGGTACCAGTTACAAGGGACTTACCTGGATGCCAGGGTGTGCCAATTGTGGAAATAAAGGTACAGGTTAGAGAAAGAACACTGGTGCTGGGGCCTGGTTAGGAGGCCTCAGCACACTTTCAAATCATAACTTGGCATCAGCAAAGGCAAAAAGTCAGGGGGTAACCATGCCAAGGAGGCATTTCCTTACACCTGGCCTCTAGGTGTGAAGGGAACCCTACTGGTGTGTGACCCCTTACCACTCCCAACTACACTAGGGGTTTGTTGATGGAAAGATCAGTGTAATGACCCTCCCCATGATTATGAAAATGCTCCTTTGAGCCTACCTGGTTGGAATTTTCCTCTACCTGCCCCTCTGGCTGTTCCTGACCAGTGCTAAGTCCCTGGTCATCCTTTAGGAGAAGATTTAGGAGTAATTCCTTATTGGGTTTCTTCCCAATCCCTAAATCTCTTTCAATGCAGAGACCCCTCAAACTTTTAAAATTCAAACTTTCATATGTTGTTTTCACAACTCTAGGGGTAGCCTCTACAACAGACAGAAAGAGTTTAGGAAAAAGAGAAAAAAATTAGTAAGCTAATAGGCTTTTAGAAAGTTTTAAATAACTTTTTAGAAAGTTAAAAGTGACTTCTAGGTACAATTATGTACAATTATGTATAGCTCTAAGAATTGGAGCAAGCTTTTCTTGTGAAAAGCACTAGTAACAAAGTAGTAAAGCAATTGCAAGTACTTATACCACCACTGCGCCACCAATGTAGGAGGCTGGCTTGGTTTGTACCTACACCTTATACCAGGTCCAGTTATACCTTATTAGTGAAATGTAGTAGTGTTCTAGCAGCTTAGGCTGATAGAGGTAGCTGTAGCAGAGCAGCATAGGATGAATTATGAGACATGAAAAGCTCTTGCAATACCACCATAGTTGCACTGTACCTATACACAATAAAAGACAATACTCAGTGTTACCAAAACAAAAGGTACTTTATTTTGGTGACACAAGGCCAAAAATTGCTTAGAGGCAATACTCTTTCTGGAGGTAAGTATTATACACAATATATACACTAGAGACTAAAATCAGGTAAGTAAAGAGTCACAGAATAGTGCAAAGAATAGAAGACCATGTTCTAAGAAAGTGGAATGCGAATGACAAATTGCCCCCTAGGCAAGTGTAGTGTGTAGCAGATTGCTGGGAGTGTAAGAAAACACCAAAGGTAAGTAAAATACCCCACCCCAGACCCCAGGAAAGTAGGAGTAAGGTACTGTATGTTGGAATTTTTTGTTTCAGTCAATAAAAACCATTACACGAAGAAAGGAGAGGGAAAGAAAAGAAAGGAAAAGAAAAGAAAAAACAGAAAAGAAGGAAAAGAAAGAGAAAAGAAGAAAACAAAAGGTGAGGGAATTTTAGAATACAGTAATAAAATCGATTTGAGTTCAAATGTTTCAGCTGAATTGCGGAGTACCATGACATTGCTTGCAGGCTGTTTGTGCACGATTGTCTCTCTTGTTCAGTCTCTTGAAGAAGGCGCCCTAATTTATCCAAGAATTTAGCCAGTAATGCTTTTACATAGGCATATCTGAAGGATCAGTGATTCCGGAGCCAGCCCACATAGTCAACAGGTGTCCGGCATTGACTCTCGTTCACCTAGGAAGATGGGCATGTGCTGGAGGGCAGCCTATTTGGTATTTCATAAAGACTTCTTTAATCCGCAGATTAACTGCTGCTCCCAGATATATCTGTGGGATTGGAGAGCCGTATGATGACAGAACCACCCAAGCATGGCTTTGCTTTGATAAAGCCTCTTTGTCCTGAAGATGTGAGAGAGACTTGACGCTTACTTTTGTTTCACATTTGACAGGCTAATGTGAGCTGAGTTGGAGTAGTTGATCTACCAGGCCCAGTGTTGTCAAGGAGGACTCGAGGTAGAGACGGAAGGCGGAAGTTGAATCCAAAGTCATTTCTACCCAAATAAGAGAGCTTAGCGAGTAAAGTACTGTAAGTTTCCTTAGCACACCCTACAAGTCATGATTAGAGTTATTGAAAGAACTGCGCAAGACTGTAAGCAACAAATGGTGGATTCCTGGACCTGACGACATGTGAAGAGAGGAGACCAAGTCCAGAATTCGCAGAAGATTCCAGGAAGGACAGGAGCCCCTGCCAACCTAGAAGATGGTGCAAAAGAGGATTCTGCGGTTGGAAGAAGACTGCAGAAGAGCAACAAAGAAGATGAATGCGGGGTTCCTGCATGATACAAAGGATGTCCCACGTCGAGATGTTGGATGCAGGTGAGTTGCAATGCTGGATTCATCCACAAGCCTTGGTTCAAGCAATCTCGCCGTTTGCGTCAAAATGGTGCTGCCTGGACCCAAAAGGGACCTGGTGGCCTCAACTCAGACTGAGGAGGCAGAGGCAGCTACCAACACTGGAGGGAACCCACAGATGACCAGTCAGGACCTTTTGAGGTCCCAGGACACTGGGACAAAGAAGGTGCAAATTGCAGTTGCTACAGCACCACAAAAGGAGGTCCCACACCGCCGCAGAACAACTCAGCAACTTGAGTCTCACAGGAAAGAGTGCTGGGGAACTGGGCCAGGGTGTGCATGAAGGATTCTTGCAAATAGTGCACAGAGGCCTCAGGAGGTAGAGATGAAGTGGTGCACAGGGGTACTGTCGCAAACAGGGAAGGCAAGCTCTAACCTCTGCCAAATGCGGACAGCTGGACCTTAGACAGCCTGTGTCAAAGGGGTCCACCACCTGTGTTCCAGAGAGCACACTCCCTGCCAGGAGAGGAGTCCCAGAGTGCCAGTCATCATCTTAGAAGGTGCCTGCTGGAGCAAGGAAGTGACTCTGTCACTCCACAGGAGATTTCTTTGGTCCTTCTGGTGCAGGATGAAGACAGGGAGTCCTCAGAGTGTGCACATCTTGGAAAGTGTTGCAGTTGCTGGCTGGAGCTGAAGTTGCATGGTCACAGTAGCCTTTCTGGATACTTTGTTGCAGTTATAGCAGTTCCTGGAGCAGTCTGTGGTTGATCTGACGGTCAGCGGATGAAGCAGGAGATGCAGAGGATTCCTGGTGGAAACTTGCAAGCTGAATCTGAAGAGGAACTCACAGGAGAGACCCTAAATAGCCCTCAGAGGGGAATTGACTATCTAACCAGGTATGCACCTATCAGGAGGAGTCTCTGACGTCACCTGCTGGCACTGGACACTCAGAGATCTCCAGAGTGTCCCCAAGCCTTGGAAAACAAGATGGCTAATGTCCAGGGACACACTGGAGGAGCTCTGGGCACCACCCCTGGAGTAGTGATGGACAGGGGAGTGGTCATTCCCCTTTCCTTTTTCCAGTTTCGCAGCAGGGCAGGGCCTGGGAGCCCCTGAACCATTGTAGACTTGCTTATGCAAGGAGTGCACCATCTGTGCCCTTCAGAGCATTTCCAGAGGCTCTGGGAGCCTACCCCTCCCAAGCCTGTAACACCTATTTCCAAAGGGAGAGGGTATAAAACCCTCCTCATAAAGGAAATGCTTTGTTCTGCCGTCCTGGGACTGAGCTGCTCAACCCCAGGAGGGCAGAACCCTGTCTGTGAGGTAGCAGCAGCTGTAGCTGCAGTGCAAGCCTCAGAGAGCTTGTTTGACAGTACTGGGGGTCCATAGTGAAACCCCCAGGATGCATGGGATTGGTCCCTCAATACCAGATTTGGAATGGGTGACAATTCCATGATCTTCAACACCTTACACAGCCATATTCGGGGTTACCATTGTGAAGCTACATATGGTTATTGACCTATATGAAGTGCACGCGTGTAATGGTATCCCGGCACTCACGAAGTCCGGAGAATTGGCCCTGGACAGCGTGGGGGCAACTTTGCTAGTGCAAGGGTGCCTTCACACTTGGTAACTTTGGACCTCGTCTTCAGTAAATGAAGGTTAGATATATAGGTGACTTATCAGTTACTTAAGTGCAGTGAAAATGGCTGCAGTGGCAGTTCTGTGAAACGGTTTGTCTGAGCTCCTTATGGGTGGCAAAAGAAATGCTGCAGCCCATTAGGATCTCCTGGAACCCCAGTGCCCTGGGTACCTAGGTAGCATATACTAGGGACTTATAAGGGGGGTCCAGTGTGCCAATTGGAATTGGTAAATGAAGTCACTAAACTATAGTGACTAATTTGGAAGCAGAGAGAGAATAAGCACTGAAGTTCTGGTTAGCAGAACTTCAGTGACACAGTTAAGCACTACTGATAACACACACATTAGGCCACAAACTATGGGCACTGGGGTCCTGACCAGCAGGATCACTGTGAGACAGGCAAAACATATTGACAAAGAGGTAGAAACTGGGGGTAACATGCCAAGAAAGATGGTACTTTCCTACACCTATTCCTTCTTATTGCTTTCTATGGTATTTTCTATTGTTTGCACTATCCTGTGACTATTTACCTACCTGATTTTGGTCTCTAGTGTATATATTGTGTACAATACTTACCTCTATAAGGAGTGTTGCCTCTAAGATATTTTTGGCCTTGTGTCACTAAACTTTTGGTAACACTGAGTATTGTTTTTTATTATGTTAAGTACTGTGTAACTATTGCAGGAGCTTTGCATTTCTCCTAGTTCAGCTAAGCTGCTCTGCTATAGCTACCTCTTTCAGCCTAAGCTGCTAGAGCACTACTACATTTCACTAATAAGGGATAACTGGACCTGGTATAAGGTGTAAGTACCCAAGGTGCCTACTAGAAACAGGCCAGCCTCCTACACTTGGCATGAGCAGAACGGCTTAACCAGAAGCAATGTGTAAAGTATTTGTACCAACACACACAGTAATACAGTGAAACACTACAATATGGACTCCACACAGGTTTAGAAAAATAGTAAATATTCATCTAAATTAACAAGACCAGATACGGCAAACATCCACAATACACAGTTAAAAATATGACTTTAGCACAAACATTGTGCCTAGAAGCACCAATTCTGCATTTTGATGTTAGGCGGCATAGTGATGGAGTTGTTTCTCCCAGTGCGATGCCACTGTACCATTGACAGAGTCACATGGACCCCAGGTACAGTGCCTTTACAAAAAGTGTGGAAAACAGGTCGGTGCACGGAGTTGGGGAGCGAGGTGTCGCTGGATCTGAGGTGGCGTTGGTTCCGTTGCTGCATGGCAGGGGAGCAGAGGCATTGTGAATAGGCATCGGGTCTTTGCTGTGGAGTGGTGGAGGTGAGGCGGAGTTGGTTGTGAGGTCTCAGTCCCTTGTTTCCCCTAGCAAAGATAAAGTCTAGCGAAGTCACAATGCTGCAGGGCATCCTCACAGGGTCACGATCACTTCACAGGCTCTGCAGCAGAGTTGGGTGCAACGAACGTCTGTCCTATGACACTCCGATCTCTGCGAGTTTGTGTGGGATCAGTGGCTGTAGTGACGCAAGGCCTGCAGAGTCGATGGGGTCATCCACATCTTCAGGTGCAGGAGGAGGCGCGGGCTCCATGCAGCGACGTACTTAACTAAGTCACACAGCCTCGTCCGGCATTGTTTCACAGGATTTTCACCTGAAATTCACTTCCAGGGGCCTAGGAACTGGAATGGCGCCCTCTGCCAAGCTAGAGTCCACAGCATGCAGACTCAGGGACTGGTTGGTAAAGCTCTTGCTGTCCCTGATGCTTCAAAACAGGAGGCAAGCTCAGTCCAAGCACTTGGAGATACCTCTCAAGCAGGAATCCACAACAAAGTCCAGTCTTTGTCCCCTCTCACAGGCAGAAGAAGCAACTGCAGGATTGCCCAACAAAGCACAGTCACAGGCAGGGGCAGCACTTCTCCTCATCTCTTCAGTTCTTCTCCTTGGCAGAGGTTCTTCTTGAATCCAGAAGTGATCTAAACGTCTAGGCTTTGGGTCCACTGCTTATATCCCTTTCTGCCTTTAAAGTAGATACATTTCAAATGACTGCTGTTCACAAGATCCTGCCTTGCCCAGGCCAGGCCCAAGACACACACCCAGGGTTTGGGGACTACATTGTGTGAGTACTGGCACAGTCCATACAGGTGTAAGTGACCACTCCTCCTTCCACTCCAGCTCAGATGGTTCATCAGTATATCCCGGCTCCCTTTGTGTCACTGTCTAGAGGAGATTCATAAATAGTCCAACTGTCAGTCTGACCCAGACAGGGAATCCACAAACAGGGAGAGTCATACAGTGGTTTAAGCAAGAAAATGCCTATTTTCTAAAAGTGGCATTTTCAAACTAACAATCTCCAAACCAACTTCACTAACAGATGTATTTTAAAATTGTGAGTTCAGAGACCCCAAAATCCAGATGTCCATCTGCTCTAAAAGGGAAACTGCACTTTAAGGCTATTTAAAGGCCGCTCCCATGTTAACTTATGAGCGAGATATGCCTTGCAACAGTGAAAAACAAATTTAGCAGTATTTCAGTTTTAGGAAATGTAAAACACATCAGTACATGTCCTACCTTTAACATACACTTCACCCTGCCCATGGGGTTACATAGGGCCTACCTTAGGGCTGCCTTACATGTAGAAAAAGGGAAGGTTTAGGCCTGGAAAGTGGGTACACTTGCCAAGTCAACACTGCAGTGAGCCATTTTTACAGGGCTACTCAGGTGGGTGGCACAACCAGTGCTGTAGGCCCACTAGTAGCATTTCAGTTACAGGCCCTGGGCACCTCTAGTGCACTTTACTAGGCACTTGCTAGTAAATCAAATATGTCAATCATGGAAAAGCCAATTACACATATAGTTTACACAGGAACACTTGCACTTTAGCACTGGTTAGCAGTGGTAAAGTGCCCAGAGTACCAAAAACAGCAAAAACAGAGCCCAGCACACAGTCAAAGCATGGGAAGCAGAGGCAGAAAAGTCAGGGGAGACCAAACGAAGGATGCCAGGTCTATCACGTGTCCCCCCCAAATGAAAGTGGGGAGAACTACCCTACCTCATGGGAGTTTTCATCACTAAGGCAGAAGAATCTGGACAGACCATCAGCATTGGCGTGTTCTGTGCCGGGGCAGTGTTGCATTGTAAAGTTGATCCCCTGTAGGGAAATGGACCACCTCAACAGTTTTGGATTCTCACCCCTTATCTGCATTAACCATCTGAGGGGCCTATGGTCAGCCCAGAAGTGAGTCCAAGACAAGTAGGGTCTTACTTTCTTTAGCGCCCAGACCACAGCAAAAGCCTTACGCTCAATTGCACTCCACTTACGTTCCCCAGGGAAGTAGCCTCCTACTAATGAAGGCTAGTCTAGGCCCTCTTCATTTAGCTGTGCTAACACTGCTCCTACACAATGCTCTGAAGCGTCTGTCTGCACGACAAACTCTTTGGAGAAGTCAGGTGCCTTGAACACGGGTGCAGTGCACATGGCTGCATTCAGGGTATCAAAAGCTGTCTGACAATACTCAGACCAGATCACCTTTCTGGGCTGCTCTTTGGAGGTTAACTCAGTCAAAGGAGCAACAATAGAGCCATACCCCTTGACAAAACTCCTAAGGTATGCTGTGAAGCCTAAAAAAGGCTCTCACCTCAGTCTGGGTCTTGGGAGACTCCCAAGCCAGAATTATGTAAATTTTTGTTTGGCTGTAGAGTTGCACCTGACCACTCTCCACCTGGTGTCCCAAGTACACCACAGAACCATGCCCTATTTGGCACTTGCTAGCCTTATTAGTGAGGCCTGCCTTCTGCAGGGCTTCTAATACTTTGCAGAGGTGCTGCAAGTGTTCCTCCCAAGTGGAGCTGGACACAGTAATATCATCCAGGTAGGCGGCACTGAAATTATCCAGTCCAGCCAACACCTGGTTGAACAACCTCTGAAGAGTGGCAGGGGCATTCTTCATCCTAAAGAGCATCAACCAAACTTGGTAGTGCTCATCTGGGGCCTCTCCTTAGCCCCCTCAGTCAGAGCAATCTGCCAATATCCAGAGGTCAAGTCAAAAGTACTTAGATATTTACCAGCCCCTAACCAATCAATGAGCTCATCATCTTGGGGGTTGGGGTGCATGTCAGTCTTAGTGTCCACATTCAGTCCCCGGTAAGCCACACAGAACCTGAGATCTGGAGTCTCACCAGGAGCAACAGCTTTTGGGACCAAGACCACAGGGCTGGCCCAAGAGCTACTGGAGAACTCAATTACCCCAAGGACTAACATTTTGGATACCTCATCCTTTATGTTGGCCGTAACCTTGTCAGTCACTCTGTAAACCTTATGTTTAAATGGAGGACTGTCCCCGGTGTCCACATGTGTACACAGATGAGTAACCCCCGGGATCAAAGAAAATAGAGAGGCAAACTGTCCGAACACTTGGTGACAGTCACTATGTTGCTCTGGGGTCAGGGAGGGGGAGAGGTTCACATCCTCCTCTGAACCATCTTTCTCCTTGGCAGACAGGAGGTCAGAAAGAGGCTCACTCTTTTCCTCCACCCCATCATCTGTTTCTAAGAGCATGGTTACCTCTGTCTTCTCAAAATGATGCTTGAGGCGGTTCACATATAGGACCCTCAAAGGGTTCCTGGGAGTCTGCAAGTTCACCAGATAGGTGACATCACTCCACAGTTTCAAATGGGCCAGTCCATTTATCTTTGAGAGCCCTAGGCTCTGCTGGGGCATCACCCAAACTTTGGGAGAGGTTCACACCCTCCACTGAACCATCTTTCTCCTTGGCAGACAGGAGGTCAGAAAGAGGCTCACTCTTTTCCTACACCCCATCATCTGTTTCTAAGAGCAAGGTTACCTCTGTCTTCTCAAAATGATGCTTGAGGCGGTTCACATATAGGACCCTCAAAGGGTTCCTGGGAGTCCGCAAGTTCACCAGATAGGTGACATCACCCCACAGTTTCAAATGGGCCAGTCCATTTATCTTCGAGAGCCCTAGGCTCTGCTGGGGCATCACCCAAACTTTTTGGCCAGGGCGGAACTCAACCAGAGTGGCATTTTGATTGTCCCAGCTATTCATATCTTTCTGTCTTGCTTCCAGGTTCTCTTGGGTGAGTTGCTGGAAGCTGGCTGTCTGGTTTCTAAAAGCCAGCATGTGACTGAATACATCCTGGGGGAGTTTACTGGAGGCTTTCTCCAAGCCTTCCCTAACCAGACTCAAAGGTCCTCTGACAGGGTGGCCATACAGTAACTCAAAAGGACTAAATCCAAGACCTTTTTGAGGCACCTCCCTGTATGCGAATAGAAGGAATGGCAAGAGGACGTTCCACTTATGCCTCAAGAGCTCTGACAGGCCCGTGACCATGCCCTTCAAGGTGTGGTTGAACCTCTCAACCAGACCATTACATTGGGGGTAGTAAGGAGTGGTGAACTAAGATGTCACCATACAGTCCTTTCACAGGGACTTCATATAGGTTTGTATGAAGTTGGTACCCCTATTAGATATCACCTCCTTGGGGAACCCCATGATGGTAAAAACCCCCCTTCAAAGCACGTCCCACCATAACAGTAGGTTACCCTTGGAGCTCCATATTCCTATCTTATAATACTATAACCAAAGTTCTTGAGGAAATCATATTTACAAACTTCTATGTAGATATAAAAAGAGAAAAAGCAGTAAAGTTCATACTCATTGTTGTCTTGAGTTATTAGACAGAATCGTGCCAGGATGACCATTTCTACATTACATTGAAAAGTGTGAGCACCAGGTACTAACTTACATATCTGTGCTTGTTGTACTTCAGATGATGGGATATCTGTAAAGTTTTCACCACAGTACAAAAGGTACAGGTAGTATGAACCTTAGCGCCTTCAGTTCTTTGTTATTTGTATGACATAGTGTCTTCTATTGCACACAATGTACACTGTTGTTAGTAGTTTCTTTTCAAGTACTGTGTGGTGTATTTCTCTTGAGACTCAATGTCTGAAAACATTGTGGTATAGAATGAACTTTCCTCATAGAGTAAACGTTGTTTACAATTCCCTACGGATAACAACTTCACTTGTTAATGTAGGCTTGGTGTGTGTCGGGGGTTTGATACAGACAAAAGCTATCTTTACTAGGGCAGCTGTTTTGGGATTGACATTCACTAATTTGGGATTCTCTGAACAGTTGTGTTCGTATTGAACATTGTACTCAATGAGGATTTTCCATATATGTAGTTGTGAATTATGCTACATGTGATACCATATCAAATTATACAGAAACATGGGCGAAAACCAATCTTAGGTGATGTCATCAGTGATTTCATCAATGATATAATTTGAGATATCATGAGTGATGTCATAATTGATGTCATAGAACATGTCATGAGTGATGTTATATGTGAGTTCATAAGCAACACATGGCAGGGGTGCAAGTTATAGTTAGAGCCACTATTAATAACTGAATAATTTCCGTGTTTTTTTTGTCCAAACAATAACATTGTCTCTGAGAAATTCACCTATTATCCTACTCTTCAGTCTTTAGTTTTTTTTTTCTGTGAATTTCTAAGGCCTTTTCTTTTAAACAAAAACAGTTATTTTTATTACAACAAACTATAACATTACTTTATCCTTTGTTTTTTCAGTGCAATTCTAGTTGTTTTTTAATTCAACTAATTATGTTTCTGAGTGTATCATAGAATGACTAGAATATATGTTGTGTTTAGACATTATTTTAGTAAAATACTTTTTATTATAACAAATTAGCATATGGTTGACAGTTCGCAAGCGTCTTTGTAAAATGTGTGAGAGTATCAAACAGATGAATATTTAGTAGAAATGATATACGTGTTCAGTTATTGTAACTCAGATAACAAGAGATGTCACCATCAATCATTTTTGTTAAGTGTCAATGATCTCACGAGAGAGTCACAAAAAGCTCACCAGAGGCTCACAAGACTGCAAAGTTTCCAAATGTTGTTTTCATTTCTTTTATATGGTATGGTATGGCTCTTTATCATGTTTTCGGCTGATATTTAATGGTAATGTATAACATTGTAGTGTAATTTCTTTAAAAAGTTATGTCTCTCGTGAGATGCTTGTGGAAGCTAGGCACACAATCCTGTACATGGACTTTTTAATGAGAATTAATCACCTACTCATCACAGTATTTCTCATACACTTTTCCTCAAAAGCAAGAACCACCATATTCATGCCTACTAATAAAATGAACTGTGAACTCATCTACTCATTTCTACTATTCATGATACAGCAAGAGTCCCATGAGATCGCAAACATAATTTAAAACAATATACATTTACAATCTTCATAATAGTTAAGCCTTAGATTCTTCTTCTCGAAACCTAGGGGACAGCATGCTCTCCTACAGCGCACTTATATAGCTTTTTTACTTCATTTCCACAACACCTTGAATTTTTCACAATAAACAGTACTCGCCGCTATTTCATTTCTAGCATTTCAATTATGAGCCAATCAGAGCAATCACTTTCACAGGACTCATGGGAGCTTCACACTCCCACTAGAGTCTGAAGGCTCACAGGAAAAAAGGGTCTTTCGGGCAATCACAGGGCACCATTTTTTAATTTGCTCTCTTGCAGGGCACTCACAAGATTCCTGCAAGCCCAACCATCCAGATATACAATTATTTTTTACCAGGCTTGGCCCGTCCTTTAGGGCGGAGGGGCCACACCCCCCCACCTTTTGCCCCTCATGAAGAGTGTCTGTCAGGCTGAACAAAGGTCTGAATGACAGATACTCTTCATGCTCAGGCCAGGCAGCCAGGAGTGAGACAAGCACGATTTGCATAGACTCCTGGCTGCCTGAGCTGAACTTTGCAGGTCTGAGGAAGTCACAGCTCCTAATGGCATGACCTCCTCAGCTCAGCAAAGGTGCCTCCAGCGCCTCCCCTGGGTGACGAGGAAAGCGTCACCCATTGACTTCAAACTGGGGGCTTCAGGTTTAAGCCCTGAAGCACCCAGGGTGAGTGTCAATCAGTAACACCTCATCAAAGAGTGGGGAGGGGTCAGCAGTCTCACTGACTCCATCCCACTCTGTGATGAAGTTGAGACTGCTACCTTCCCTCACTGGCTGACCTGAGGTCAGCCAGTGAGGGAAGGCAGCAGTCCCAACCCTCCTGGGACCTCCAAGGCTGAAGGTAAGTGTGTGTGTGTGTGTGTGTGTGTGTTGTCGATCTTTTAAAATTAATGTTTGGTGCGTGCGTGCATGTTTGAATGTTATGAGTGTTGTTAATGGATGTGCGTGTGTGTGTGAAAGAATGAGTGTGTGGGTGTGTGTGATCTTTTAAAATAAATGTTTGGTGCGTGCGTGTATGTTTGAATGTTATGAGTGTTGCTAATGGATGTGAGTGTGTGCATGCGTGTGTGTGTGTGAAAGAGTGAGTGTTTGTGCGATATTTTAAAATGAATGTTTGGTATGTGCGTGCATGTTTGAATGTTATGACTGTTGTTAATGGATGTGCGTGCGTGTGTGTGTGAAAGAATGAGTGTGTGTGTGTGTGATCTTTTAAAATTAATGTTTGGTGCGTGTGTGCATGTTTGAATGTTATGAGTGTTGTTAATGGATGTGCGTGCGTAAGTGTGCGTGAAAGAATGAGTGTGTGTTTGCTTTCCGCCCGCCCCCCTCCCTGCTAAAGCTGCCGGCCACCACTGTTTTTTACCCTTGATTTCTCAAAAACTACTGAATGGATTTCCAACAAATCAAAATAGACACAATGTTCAGACCAAAACCTAGCTTCCTGCTGAATTTGGTGAACTTGTATTCAGCAGTTTTTGCTGTAGCTGTGTCTAAAGAAATCTATGGAAAATGCATGGGGATTTTATGTTTTGGCACCCACCTTTTTTCTTGGCCCCTGAAACTTTCCAGAAAGGAGATGAGGAGGATGAACTTTTTATTCGAAAGGGTTTGTGAAGATTTATCAAACAGGGCCAAAGTTATGAGCAAACCAAATACTGTCATCTACAGAAAATCTGACCTAATTAAAGCTACCTACTGCCAACCCCTATAATATCTATCTATCTATCTATCTATCTATCTATCTATCTATCTATCTATCTATCTATCTATCTATCTATAGATAAAATAGTACCAAAATATTTCTACATTGCGTTAACCGCCATATCCGTTGTAGGAGGCTGGACTGGTTTGTAGTAGGTACCTTGGGTACTTAAACCTCATACCAGGCCCAGTTATACCTTATTAGTGAAATGTTGTAGTGTTCTAGCAGCTTAGTCTTATAGAGGTAGCAATAGCAGAGCAGCTTAGGCTGAACTAGAAGACATGCAGGGCTCATGCAATACCACTTATAGATACACAGTACATATACAAAAGTAAAGACAATTCTCAGTGTTGCCAAAAATAAAGGTAGTTTTTTTGGGTGACACAGTACCAAGAATGTCATAGAGGCAATACTCCTTCTGGAGGTAAGTATTATACACAATATATGCACTAGACACCAAAATAAGGCAAGTAATTAGACATAGGATAGTGCAAACAATAGGAAACGCTATAGAATGCAAAGGGAGAAAATAGGTCTAGGGGCAACACAAACCATATACTAAGAAAGTGGAATGTGAATCACAAATTCACCCATAGACAAGTGTAGTGTGTGCAGAATCTCTGGGAGAGTAAGAATGCAGTAAAGGTAAGTAAATTACCCAACCTCAGAGCCCAGAAATCTAGAGTAAAGTACTGCAAGTTTCCATAGGACACACTGCACCTCGTGATTGGAAATATTGGAAGAACCAACCAAGTCTGCAACCAACAAACAGTATATTCCTGGACCTGAAGACCTGCAAAAGAAGGAGACGAAGTCCAGAAGTTCAAAGAAGTTCAAGGAAGGACTGGAGTCCCTGCCAAACCGGAAGAGGGTGCAAAAGAAGAGTTCCTGATTGGATGAAGACTGAAGAAATGCACCCTAGGAAGATGCCAGTGGGTTCTTGCATGATGCAAAGGATGTTCCACATCGTGAAGTTGGAAGCAGGTGAGTTTTGGTGCTGGATTCCTCCAACAAGCCTTGGTTCCAGCAAAGTCAAATTTGTCATCAACTAGGTGCTATCTGGACCCAGGAGGGACCTGGGGGCCTCAACGCTGTGTGAGGTGGAAGAGGGGGCTCTCAGCACTTCAGAGAGCCCTCAAAGCACCACATAGCACCCACCGGAGTCCCAGGTCACGGGGACAAAGGAGGTGCAAAATGCAGTTGGTGCAGCACTACAAAGGAAGGTCCCACGCCGCCGGAACCCAACTCAGCGAGTTGAGCGTCACAGGATAGAGTGCTGGGGACCTGGGCAAGGCTGTGCATGAAGGAATTTTGCAAATAGTGCACAGAGGCCTCAGGAGGTGAAGAAGACGCGTGCACAGGGGTACTGTTGTTCTGGTGGAAGGCAAGCTCTTACCCTCTTCAAATTGCGACAGCAGGACCTCAGGACAGTCTGTGTTGATGAGGTCCACCCTCTGTGTTCCAAGGAGCATGCTCGTTGCCTGGAGAGGAGTCCAAGAGAACCGGTCATCGACTTAGATGGTGCCTGCATGAGCAGTGGAGTGACTCCGTCGCCCTACAGAAGATTTCTTCGGTCTTTCTCTTGCAGGGTGAACACAGGGAGTCCTCAGAGCGTGCACACCATGGAAACTGTTGCAGTTGCTGGCTGGAGCTGAAGTTAAAGAGGAAAAGTATCCCTTCTGGATACTTTGTTGCTGTTACAGCAGTTCCTGGAGCACGCTGCAGTTGATCCGAGGTCAGAGGATGAAGTAGTAGTTGCAGAGGATTCCTGCTGGAATCTTGCAAGTAGAATCTGAAGAGAGCCCACAGTAGAGACCCTAAATAACCCTGAGAGGGGGGTTGGCTACCTTATCAGATAGGGACCTATCAGGCGGGGTCTCTGATATCACCTGCTGGCCTGGCCACTCAGAGCCCTGCAGAGTGCCCCCACACCTTGCAAAGCATGATGAGTGAATTCTGGGACACACTGGAGGAGCTCTGGGCACCACCCCTAGGGGGGTGATGGACAGGGCAGTGGTCACTCCCCTTTCCTTTGTCCAGTTTTGCACCAGAGCAGGGGACAAGGGGTCCCTGCACCAGTGTAGACTGGCTTATGCAAGGAGGGTACCATCTGTGCCCATCAAAGCATTTCCAGATGGAGAGGTTGTAACACCCTTCTCCCAAAGGAAATGCTTTGTTCTGCCTTCCTGGGACTGATCTGCTCAGACCCCAGGAGGGAAGAACCCTGTCTGTGATGTGGCAGCAGCTGTAGCTGCAGTGCAAGCCTCAGAGAGCTTGTTTGGCAGTACTGGTGGGGGTTCATAGTGGAGCCCCCAGGATGCATGGGATTGGCTCCCCAATACCAGATTTGGAATGGGGGGACAATCCCATGATCTTAGACACCTTACATGGCCATATTCGGAGTTACCATTGTGAAGCTACATATAGGTTTTGACCTCTATATAGTGCACACGGGTAATGGTTTCCCCGCACTCACAAAGTCCCAGGAAATAGCCCTGAACTATGTGAGGGTACCTTTGCTAGTGTAAGGGTGCCCTCACACTTAGTAACTTTGCACCTAACCTTCAGCAAGTGAAGGTTAGATACATAGGTGACTTATAAGTTACTTACGTGCATTGAAAATGGCTGTGAAATAATGTGTGCACTATTTCACGCGTGCTGCCATGGCAGGCCTGTGGAAAGGTTTGTCTGAACCCCTTATGTGTGGCAAAAGAAATGCTGCAGCCCATAAGGATCTCCTGTAACCCCAATGCCCTGTGTACCTAGGTACCATAGACTAGGGACTTAGAAGGGGGGTCCTGTGTGCCAATTGCAATTGGTAAATGAAGTCACTAGCCTATAGTGACAAATGTAAAAGCAGAGAGAGCATAAGCACTGAGGTTCTGGTTAGCAGAGCCTCAGTGGCACAGTCACGCACTACTTACAACACACACATTAGGCCACAAACTATGAGCACAGGGGTCCTGGCTAGCAGGATCCCAGTGAGACAGGCAAAACACACTGACATATATATGTTTTTATATATGAGCACAGGGGTCCTGGCTAGAAGGATCCCAGTGACACAGTAAGAACGCACTGACACACACTCACAAACAGGCCAAAAGTGGGGGTAACATATGCTAGAAAGAGGGTACTTTCTCACATCTCTATGTTAAGATCCCTAATGAAGTTAACAATTTCTGCACCAAACCTATGAAATTAAATCACATGTATCAATACTATCTACTCAGTTGTATACATAAATGTAGGTAATTTAGGATGACATAATAAAAAATATCATAATATTTGCCATTTGATGAATGCAATGGAATAGAACAAAACATAAACCATAACATAATACAATCCACCCAAAGTGGTCTAACGGGCCCAAATGTGCTTCATTCAAACTATGTCCATATATGGCACGGTGATGTCAAAAAGTCAATGGTCACTTATTTAGTGCTAAACATATTAAATTAATCAAGGGGTTCTTAAAGTATAAATGAAATAGAGAATGATTACCCAAGTGCTCCAAGTGCTTTTTGGAAGAGAAGGGTAGGGTGCCCCCGCTAGGGTCTCCTCTCATCCCAGCACTTCAGACGAGAGTCCCTACCTCTCTTCCCTAGAAAATAAAAGACGAAAAAACAGGTTACACATTATTGTAGAGAAAGCATGAACACACTGCAAAGTAGCCATAAGTCATAATGGCTGCATGTAACTACTACCAGGGCTATGGATGATGTTCCTAGTCTAGATGGACATGTAATTCTTCATCTGAATTCAGGCCTAATAGGGCTTCATTGTTCAGTAGTATAACAAATGTTGATTCCAGCTTCCTGAGTGATGAGACATGGTCTCCATCATGGGGGTTCATCGCAACATGGTCAACCCTAATGTACTTAAGAAGATTTCTGTTGCTTGAGTGGTATAGTTTAAAATGTCTTTCGACAGGGTAATGTTCATCCTCATTCACAATGGCACTTATGTGTCCTAAAATTCTATTGCATACTGGATGTATAGTACTGACCACATAAGGGCACTCCAGAATATAAACTACAAATGGTGTGCTGCAAGTAATGAACTTGGTGATGGGCTTGATTGTCTTTGTGTTACAGCTAACAATCTCTTTTTTATTAGACGAATGCTCACATACTTTGCATTTACCACATATGAAGAAACCAGGCATAGGCTTACATAATGTGCCCATTGTGTTTTCCTTGATAGAGAAATCATTCTTAACAAGTATGTCCCTAAGGAATGCGATTTTCCGATAGGTAATCTTTGGTCTATCTCCTAGTGTAGCTCCTATCAATGGATCACATTTTAGGAGATCCCAATTCTTATTCAGAATTTCCCTGATTTCTTCAGATTTTGCATTAAATTGTGTAATCAATCTTACTTCATTGTACTCTGCGTCAATATTCCCTTTCTGAGTTTGGCCAGGACCAAAATGGCCTGTGATGGCTGTTACGCACCCTGATGCGTGAGCGACTATAACATTAATTTTGCTGGGAATCCAATGAGGTGTACATGAATTACTGACCAACGATGATACTCTTGTACAAACAACTATATGCATTTGACTTCCTGATCAGATTGTTGCATTGTGTGTATTTGGGTGACTACATACATATTAAGTAAGATATGTCAATCCCTCAATTTGTTATGTTATATACATCTTTGTAGAATATACCCTTGATCCAGATTTATGTTCTATTGTGGATACAATAATATTTGGAGTACTGTTGATTAATCTTATTTTATTTTCTGCTGCGTATGAAATAATGCACAGTATTGTAAGGTATATATTTGTAATATATCATCACAATCCTCTTCCAATTTAAGGTGGAGGCCCCACATAATTTTGTGTGTACTATAACACTAATGGTCCTTTGTCGATGTTTGTGGTTTTTGTTCGCTCACTACATAAGGTTTGTTTAGCACTGCCACCCCGTGAGTGAACAAGGCTTAGTGCCGAAACGCATCACAGGGTCTGGAATATTTTAAATAAATTAAGTATTTAGCACAGTCCTTTAGTGTGCGCGTAGTGTCTTTAGTTATAAGACATAATTTGCGTGTATATGTATATATATATATATATATATATATATATATATAGATATGTGTGTGTGTGTGTATATATGTATGTATACTTATATATATGCATATATACATACATATTTATACACACATAAATGTATATTTGCATACATGATATGAAAAAAAACAAAGGTTACAGGGATGTTATAGTTAGGCTCACATTTTAATGTGCAAAACCATAGAAATTCAACAGTTATAATTAGAGCTATCTCAAGTAAGTATACCTCCTGGTCTAAAGTAACTATAACTTGTGCCCCTGCCATGTTCAGTTTTTTCAACAATTAGCAATGTTGTTATCGATGTTGTTATCAAACATGTCATGAGTGCCTTTGAGTAAGTGCTTGAGTGTCTGAGAGTGTCTGTGAGAGGGTAGGTGTGTCTCTGAGTGGGTCTGTGATTGGGTGCTTGAGTGTCTCAGTGGGTCTGTGAGTGGGTGCATGAGTGTCTCATTGGGTCTGTGAGTGGGTGCATGAGTCTCCAAGTGGGTTTCTGAGTGGGTGTGTGAGTATCCAAGTAGGTCTGTGAGTGGGTACGTGAGTATATGAGTGGGCATGTGTGTGGATGCATGAATGTCTGAATATGTCTGTGACTGGATGTGTGACTGCCTGTGAGGATCTTTGAGTGGGTGCATGAGTGTCTGAGAGAGTTTGTGAATGCGTGTCTGAGTGGATCTGTGAGTGGATACATGAGAGTCTCGGTGGGTTTGTGAGTGGGTTCATGAGTTTAGGAGTGGATATGTGATTGGCTGTGTCAGTATCTAAGTGGGTCTGTGAGGTGGGTGCATCAGTGTCTGAGTGGGTCTGTCATTGAGTGCATGACTGTCGAGTGGGTCGGTTAGTGGCTACGTGATTGAGTGGATATGTGAGTGGTTTCATGGATGTCTGAGTGGGTCTGTGAGTGGGTGTGTGACTGTCTGATAGGGACTGTGAGTGGGTGCATGAGTCTTTGAGTGGGTCTGTGAGTGGGTTCATAGGTTTCTGAGTGGGTATGTGAATGGGTTCAAGAGGGTCTGAGTGGATCTATGTGTGCACGAGGGTCTAAGAAGGTCTGTGATTGGGTGCATGAGTGTGTTTGTGAGTCTGTGAGTGAGTCTCTGAGTTGGTTTGTGAGTGAGTGCATCTATCTCTAAGTGGGTTTGTGAGTGGGTGCATCAGTGTCTGAGTGAGTCTGTGAGTTGGTGCATGAATGTCTGAGTGGGTCTGAGAAAGTATACATGAGTGTCTGAGTGAGCATCTGAGTGGGTGCATGACTGTCTGAGTGGGTATGTGAATGGGTAAGTGAGTGTCTGAGTGGGTCTGTCAGTGGATTCATGAGGGTCTGAGTGGATCTGTGTGTGCATGAGAGTCTGAGTATGTCTGTGAGTGGGTGCGTGTATGGGTCTGAGTGGGTGGGAGAGTCTCTGGTTGGGTCTGTGATGGGGTGCATTAGCATCTCAGTGGGTTTGTGAGTGGGTGTGTCAGTGCCTCAGTGGGTCTGTGAGTGGGTGTGTGAGGGTCTCAGTGGGTCTCTGAGTGGGTGCCTGAGGGTGTGAGTGGGTCTGTAAGTGGGTAAGTTAGTGTCTGAGTGAGTCTGTGAGTAGGTGCATAAGTGTATGAGTGGGTCTGATAGTGGGTGTGTCAGTCTGTGAGTGGGTCTGTGAGTGAGTGTGTGAGTGTCTACCTAGGGCTGTAAGTGTGTGTGTTAGTGTCTGTGTGGGTCTGTGAGTGGGTGTGACAGTGTGTGTGACAGTATGTGTTTAAAGATATGTTTTTTTTTTCTTTCAGTGGCAGGACTCGTGACACGGTCGCATTGTTACACAGGGAGCTGCACTGAGCATCACGACAGAGTCACACATCCATGACCATCAAACGAAAAGGAGGATTTAATATTTTTAAACTCATTATTCAACCCTCACAAACCCATGCATTATCCCCATGAGGTCAGAGTACCTCTACCCTGACCTCTTCTCCCCATTTCTCAAATAAATCTATTCCAAGGACCTTTCCCCGTTAACAAAATGGTGGGCACAACTTTCTGAACAGCTTGCACCCAACCAATCACACTCCTCCATTTGGCTCTCAGAATTGCGACGGTCCACGGCAGATGCACGTCAGATCCACATCCCTAAATTTACAAGTTTTCTTCCCTGTTAATTACCAAATAAAACACTGAAGAGACACACAGCAAAACACAGAAGGTTATTTTATGGACCAGGACCTACCTTACTGCCAAATGTTGCTTAATTCCGGCTAGTAGTTTTGGTGCAATCGTTGTTCAAAATCCCTATGGAAAAATGAATGGGGAAAAAGTGTTTTGGGACCACCCCTTTTTCTCAGCCTCCCCTGGACAGATTACCCCAAACCTTCCAAACATCAGCTGACGTGACTGGCAAATTGTTTTGGAATGTTTTGTGAAGATTCGTCAAGCGGTGCCAAAGATATAGGCAAGTAAAACAACTCTTTTTACTTAGAAACTAGGTCCTAACTGTAACTACGGTGTGACATATATATAAATATATATATATTTATATATATGAGAAAAAAAACATAGAAACTCACTAGGAGATAGCAAAGGTTAAAGCAGTTATCGTTAGGTGTTAAATAACACATAAACAAAAAAACACTGACATTCACCACTTATAGTTCACTGAGCAATGACTAGCACCCCCAGCAAGCACAAATTGTGACCTAACATATTATATCACTCTTGAAATATTAAGTGACATGATTGATGACATTACTGATGACATCACTGACAACTCAATAGTAATATATAGCATAGAGTTACTGAGTGTATAAGTGTGGATCCATAGCACAGTAATAGCGTAAGGCCTGGGAAGCGTGACCTTTTCTTTTTGAATCCCAGTGGGATTGGCCAACGCCCGGGACCCGTCGCATTCTAATTTAATGGGTGGATTTGTGCGGCCTCCATTTCTGATCCCTTGAATAGCTCAAGAGACCCCTCCTGCCGTGGCCCCCCTGAAATGTATTTTTTATTTAAAGGTGAGAGAAGGGTTTTGCAGCCCACTCCCTGTCATTTGTCGCCCACGGGACCCTATCTCACAGTCATTATTAGACCATAACATTATTATTCTGTGAACAATTAACCTTTCGTGAGGCTTATCCTTAGCTGCGCCCCAGTTGATTCATGCACTATCAGTTTTCAGACATTAATCACTTTTAAAGTTGAAGGATGGCGGCACATCATGTCCATCTCCTCCACGCACTCAACAATTCTGACCAATATACTTGGTCCATGTATACATTCTCTGAATTGTTCGTTGATATGTACAGAAAGAAGTATTTCCATTTGTTAACCTGGAAAAATATACTGATCATAATGTGTTCTTCGAATTGTTCTGTAGAGCTATGCTTCAGGATGGCTAGCATTCAACATTATTTGTACCAGTAGGCCATAGATTGAGAACTGGGTCACTGCCAGCCTTGATGCGTTATCTCAGTATGTGAAGTGAACCAAATAAGCATGACATTCCCACCATCACAAACAGTTTATTTATCATTCATTCATGCTATTAAAGAGTACTGTTCAGCTATATTTTTATCAGAAGCAAACGGGGGTGGGAGGGGGTAATAAGGGCTCAATTGTTGGACCCAAGTTGTTAAGTTGTCAAAATTGGAAAATCAATGCTTATTCATGTTCTGTGGTAGAGAGGTGCAGCTCGGTGTTGCTTTTGGACTGGCCTACAGCCATAAAAACCACAGCCTACTTGACTGCTACGAATTTTCTCACAGCTTGAAATGTATTATTTCAAGGAACGGGCTTAGTTTTTGCTGATTCGCTCTTTCACTTTTTTTATACAACAGGACCCCTAGATTTACTTAACTAGATTTGCTTCCTTCTCATTTGTACTCAAACTTTCTGATCAATGTCAAATCATTCCTTAACACATGAGGCTCTGCTCTATCTGATCTGCTGACTGAAGTGGAAGAACAGGCTTTTCTGGAATTATTTTCCCAGTTTGCCTCAGTCACAGATTGTCATTTACAAGAGGCAATTTCAGAAATAAACACAGAACACACCCTGCTTTCCTCTCGATACAATGCAAACATTCTTGATGGACAGTTTTTTTCGGAGTATTCAGTATGCGTAGGTTTCAGTCTTTAAATTCTTGGCAAATTGTTTTTCCCGGAATTCATTTATGCAATTTCGGTCCTCCTTTTTCCTATTAGCCTTTGCAAATATTTCATATTACAAAAGGTCAAAACACTGCCATACTTAGGGTTCTGGGAACAATTTTATTAATAATGGAACTGAAAAACGATGGAGTTGTTACATTACAAACGTGCAGCTAACCTATTATCTGTCCAGACAAATAGCAAAGATCTCTTACCAATATGGTGGTGAAGCATTACTTTAATGCAATTCAAAATACCTACAAGGGCGCTGCAGGTTATACTTGCATTTATTCAATATAAGAGTCACAAAAAAGGCTTGTATCTCAGTTTGGGGTCAGCAAAAGGCATCTTTGGCTATAAAGAACATTTGTACATGGATACCGAGCCCTTTAAGAAAATATTTAAAACGAATTACAAAGCTCAACCTTAAAATAATTCACTTCAAGGTAAACAAGGTGAAGGCTCTCACAAATGCATAACCAAATAATAATAGAGAACTCTAGATGGGTAACAGTGAATAACAGGATTGTTTTTTACTGAGAAATTCTGAGTGACATTAAATAGATGAGAGCAAAACTTGCCATTCGCTTTTCACCAATCTCTAATTTTATGTTTTCTAGGACCGCCCCCCGTAGGAAAGTACCATCTTGCCTGGCATGTAACCCCCATTTTTTACTTGTGTGTATGCTTGTTTTTACCTGTGTCACTGGGATCCTGCTAGCCAGGACCCCAGTGCTCACAAAGTTTGCCCTGTATGTGTTCCCTGTGTGGGGCCTAACTGTATCACTGAGGCTCTGCCAACCAGAACCTCAGTGTTTATGCTTTCTCTGCTTTTGAAATTGTCACTGCAGGCTAGTGACTAATTTTACCAATTCTGATTGGCACACTGGAACACCCTTATAATTTCCTAGTATATGGTACCTAGGTATCCAGGGTATTGGGGTTCCAGGAGAACCCTATGGGCTGCAGCATTTCTTTTGCCACCCATAGGGAGCTCAGACAATTCTTACACAGGACTGCCACTGCAGTCTGAGTGAAATAACGTCCATATTATTTCACAGCCATTTTACACTGCAACTTTAGTAACTTATAAGTCATCTATATGTCTAACCCTCACTTAATGAAGGTTAGGTGCAAAGTTGCTTAGTGTGAGGGCACCCTGGCACTAGCCAAGGTGCCTCCACATTGTTCAGGGCAAATTCCCCGGACTTTGTGAGTTCAGGGACACCATTACACGTGTGAACTACATATAGGTCAATACCTATATGTAGTGTCACAATGGTAACTCCGAACATGGTCATGTAACATGTCTAGGATCATGGAATTGTCACCCAAATACCATTCTGGTACTAGGGGGACAATTCCATGCATCCCCAGAGCTCCAGCACAGAGCCCGGGTACTGACAAACGAACTCTCTGGGGTTTTCTCTGCAGCTACCACTGCTGCCAACCCTCAGACAGGTTTCTGCCCCCCTGGGGCCTGGGCAGCCCAGTTCCAGAAAGGCAGAACAAAGGATTTCCTCTGAGAGAGGGTGTTACACCCTCTCCCTTTGGAAATAGGTGTTAAGGGCCTGAGAGAAGTAGCCTCTCCTGGTGTCTGGAAATGCTTTGAAGGGCAAAGATGGTGCTCTCCTTGCATAAGCCAGTCTACATCGGTTCAGGGATCCCCCCAGCCCTGCTCTGGCACGAACCTGGACAAAGGAAAGTGGAGTGACCACTCCCCTGACCAACACCTCCCAAGGGGAGGTGCCCAGAGCTCCTCCAGTGTGTCCCAGACCTCCGTCATCTTGGATGCAGAGGTGTGAGGGCACAATGGAGACCTCTTAGTGGCCAGTGCCAGCAGGTGACGTCAGAGACCCCTCCTGATAGGTGCTTACCTCTTTCTGTAGCCAATCCTCCTCCGAGGGCTATTTATGGTGTCAGAAAATGGGTTATTGGTAAGGGCAGGTAAGTACCTACACTTAGCAATAGGCCACTAACCTCCACTTAGGTCCAGTTAGGCCTCAGTAAATTAAACCCAGCTCAACCCTTGGTAGCTTGGCAACGAGCGACAAGGCTTAACTTAGGAGACAGAGTGTAAAGCACCTCAACATCACAAAACAGTAATTAAATAAAACACAGGAAACAGTTTAAAAATCCAAAACCAATTCATAAAAATAGATTATATTTTTATCTTTAAAATGACACCAAAAAACGAATAAAATCGGATAAGAGGAACCGGAGATATGATTTTTTAAAGAATTATTGTTTTTTTAGCGCCTAGAAACAAAAAGCGCCAATCGGGTCATCTGGTTGCACCTCGACCGGGGCAAAGTCAAAGTTTAATGCCAACCGCGATGGAGCCCGGCTCAGCTACAGGCCGCGGGAGGCCTCGGTCAAAAGTTTACCTTCGCACTTAGTCGTTTTTCTGAAGAATTTCTTCAGCGGGTGAACCTGAGAGTCCAATCCGACCTCCTGGAACCCTTCTCTGGATACGCGTCGCGGGGATCCTCGGTGGAGATTTTTACCTTCAGACTTAGTCGTTTTTTTTAGATGAAAATCCTTCGACCGGGGTAAACCTGGATCTTGATCCGACGTCCTTGGAGCCCTCCTCGGATACGCTGGCTGGGAGGTCCCGGTCAACTTTGTACGTTCGGACTTAGTCTGTTTTTTGGAGATTTTCTTCATCGGGGCGAACCCGCAAATCAGGCCGGGTTGCAGTTGAGGCAAGCCGGTTAGAGTTGCCACCGTGGGTCGGTCCCTCTATGGAGCTTTTTTTCAAAAGTTCTCCAAACTTCTACAAACTTCTGGGTCTTCTCCCAGATGTTATTTTAAGGTTCTTCTGGGATCCACAGCTCACCCTAAGGGTCCAGAAGCTCTGAGATGATCCTTGGGGTGTGGACTACAACTCCCAGAATGCACCTGGCGAAAACTCCTTAGTGGCCACTGGGCAGTGGTCAGCTGGTTGATTTCTTAAGGAGTTGGTGCAGGGGACTCTGGTTAGCAATTTTTCACCTGTAGCAAACAGGGAGTCCCTCCTTGAACCAGTTGAAGCCAGGCAAAGTCCTTCTTCTGGTGAAGCCCAAGTGTGCAGCTGGTGCAGTCCTTCTGAGTGCAGGTTCAAGGTGCAGGCCAGGGGTCCAGCAGGGCAGTCCTTCTTCTCCTTTGGTTCTTCCTTGTTGGAATCTGATGAGAATCTGAGATGTGGGTGCAGGTCTGCCAATTTTATCTTTGTTCCTGGGTGAAAAACAGAGGGGTCCTGATTCTCCAGTCAGGTGCAGGATCCTTCCCCCTGTGATGACCACTTCCTGGGAAGTGTGGCAAAAATAAATCCCAGGAGGCAACATTCTTCAAAAATCCATCATGGCTGAAAATGATTTTTGAAGGTTACATCTGGCTGAGCCCAACCACTGGTGTGGCTATAAATCATAAACACACCCCTCTCCTGCCCTCTCCTAATCTAATCAAGGGGAAACCTAGTTGTCTGGGGTTGCAGGATATAGGGGTGTTGCTGGATTGCTCCAAATGTCCTTCTCTGCCTTTGAAGACCAGTTTGGCAGCCCTCCCCTTCCTGCCTCACCATCTGCTGAGGGGAGATTCCCTCCCACAGGCACATCTCTTTGTGTGAAGCCAGGCCACTTCACACCTCATCAAGGCAGCCTGGCCAGGCTGCAAGAGGCTGGCCAATCAGAGCACAGCAGCAGAAACAATGCAGGGCTGAAATTGGCAACTTTTCAGGTAAAGTTTAAAACTCTACCTGAACAAGTTATATTAAATACAACAATTGGAAGTTGAGGGATTTATGATAACAATTAATTTGATACCAAACTCTTGGTATCTGTCATTTAAGGGGACTTTTAAAATTAAAATAAAGTCTCCCCATTCTAGCCTATGAAGGCCATTCACTACAATGAGGGAACAACAAATGTGGCTGTTTTTACCTCACCAAGGCTTATAAAACGACTTGTATAAGGTCCCTGCTTACAGTTACATGGCACCCAACCCTAGGGGCACACAGGGCACACCTTAGGGGTGACTTATATGTAAAAATAAGGTACTTTAAAACTTTGGAACTACTTTTAATTCCAAAGTCGAATTTGCATATAACTTTAGTTTAAAAGCAGCCAGCAAGACAGGCCTGCCTTTAACATGACACTGGGCACCTCAGCAGTGCACCTAGTACACTACCTATGCTGTGGTCCCTAAACCTACGTGCCCTACCATATACTAGGGACTTATAGGTAGGTTAACTTAGCCAATTATAATTATACTAATTTTCATATCCACTTTACACAGAGCACTGGCTCTGGGACTGGTAAGCAGTACCCAGGGTACAGCCATGAGTAAGTAACCACCAGTACCTGTCCAAAAAGTGTGAGGGTGACCAGGGCAAAAAGGAGGACTTTCCTACATAGGGTCACTCCTGTGGGTTTTTCATCAGATAACGAATGCAAGAGCTCACCAGAGTTCCTCTGCACTTCTCTCTTCGACTTCTGCCAAGGATCGACCGCTGACTGCTCCAGGATGCCTGCAAAACCGCTACAAAGTACCAAGAAAACTACCAGCAACACTGTAGCGCCTCATCCTGCCGGCTTTCTCGACTGTTTCCTGGTGGTGCATGCTCTGATGGCTATCTGCCTTCACCCTGTACTGGAAGCCAAGAAGAAATCTCATTGGATCGACGGAATCTTCCCCCTGCCAATGCAGGCACCAAACTTCTGCATCACCGGTCCTCTTGGTCCCCGCTCATCTTGACGAGCATGTTCCCTGGAACACAGGAGCTGGATCCAAGTGTCTCCGACAGTCCAGTGGCCCTTCTGTCCAAAGTTGGCAGAGGTAAGTCCTTGCCTCCCCATGCCAGACAGTACTCCTGTGACCTGCGTGAACTGCAGCTGCTAGGGCTTCTGTGCACTTTTGCAAGACTTCCTTCATGCACAGCATAGCCCAGATCCCCAGCACTCTGTCCTGCATCGCTGAGTTGGACTCTGACTTCGTGGGACCCTCTTTTGTTGTGCTGAGACGACCGCCATGCTCATATCTTCTGAACACCTGTTCAGGTCCTTCTGCGGGTGCTGCCTGCTTCTGCCTGGGCTCTCTGGGTTGCTGAGCACCTCCTCTGTGTCCTCCTCCAAGGGGCGACCTACTGGTCCTTCTTGGGCCCTGGCAGCACCCAAAATCCTCAACTGCAATTCTTGCAGCTAGCAAGGCTTGTTTGTGATCGTTCTGCATGGAAACAACTCTGCCACCTCCAGAACGCAGTTGGACATCTTCTGACCAAAGGAGAAGTTCCTGCCACCTTCGGTTGTTGCAGAATCTTTGGCTTCTTCCACCCATAGGCAACCGTTTTGCATCTTCATCCGGGGTTTAGTGGGCTCCTGCCTCCCCGGACACTTGCGTAACTCTTGGACTTGGTCCCCTTCCTTTGCAGGTCTTCAGGTCCAGGAATCCGTCTTCAGTGCTTTGCAGTCAGTTGTTGTCTTTGAAGAATCCCCTATCTCAACTTTACTGTCTTTCTGGGGTAGTAGGGTAACTTTACTCCTACTTTTCAGGGTCTTGGGGTGGGGTATCATGGACACCCTTAGTGTTTTCTTACACTCCCAGCGACCCTCTACACACTACACTAGGCCTGGGGTCCATTTGTGGTTTGCATTCCACTTTTGGAGGATATGGTTTGTGTTGCCCCTAGGCCTATTGTTTCCTATTGCATTCTATTGTGTTCTACAGTGTTTGCACTACTTTTCTAACTGTTTTATTACCTGATTTTGGTTTGTTTGTATATTTTGTGTATATTACTTATCTCCTAAGGGAGTATACCCTCTGAGATACTTTTGGCATATTGTCACTAACATAAAGTACCTTTATTTTTGGTAAATCTGAGTATTGTGTTTCTTATGATATAGTGCAATATGATATAAGTGGTATAGTAGGAGCTTTGCATGTCTCCTAGTTCAGCCTAAACTGCTCTGCTATAGCTACCTCTATCAGCCTAAGCTGCTAGAACACTACTAATCTACTAATAAGAGATAACTGGACCTGGCACAAGGTTTAAGTACCACATGGTACCCACTATAAGCCAGGCCTGCCTCCTACATTGGTGGTACAGAGGTGGGATAGGTACTTGTAACTGCTTTAGCACTTTGTCATTGGTGCTGTTCATAAGAAAAACATATACCAAATACTTCAGAATATACAAAGTAACCTAAACAGTTTAACTTTCTTTCTCTAAAACTTTCTAAAACGTTTCTGAAAATTTTCTGAAAACTTAAAAAAGTTTTCAAAAGTTTTCAAAAGTTTTTCTCTGTTCTTTAAAAAGTTCCAAAAACTTTTTTTCTCTCTCTGTCCTAAACCTTTTCTGTCATGTCTGCAGTAGAGCTTACTCCCAAAGTTGTCCAGGCAACTTATGAGAATTTAAACTTTAAAAGTTTGAGGGGTCTCTGCATTGAAAGAGGTTTAGCAATTGGTAAGAATCCAACAAAGGAGCTTCTCCTTAGCCTTCTCCTAGAAAATGACCAGAACCAGTCTGGCCCATCCCAGGATCAGGAGGTAGAGGAGGGGGGTACCCAGCCAGACTCAGAGGAGTCCCCTGAGAATGCTGGGGAGGGTTCTTCCAAGGACCTGTCAGCTAACAGGCCATCTAGTGACACTGGTAGTGGGATGGGGTCACACATTAGTAGGGCACCTTTCACTCCTAAAGGCCAGGTTACTAGAGTCCAGTCAGTTAGGGACAGGTCCAACTCTGCCAATTCCCACATTTCTTCTGTGTCTCACAATTCCCAAGCCTCCCACCCTGAGGATAACTTAATGGAAAGGGAACCCAGTAAGCTGAGGTTAGAAGAGGCCAGGCTGAAGCTTAAACAGCAGCAGCTGGCCTTAGACAGGGAATCTCTGGATGTGGAAAGGGAAAGGCAGAGATTGGGGTTAGTTCCCCATGGTGGCAGCAGCAGTGTTTTTGATAGTAATCCTGTTAGAGAGTAAGATTTCAGAAACCTGCATAAGATAGTCCCCCCTTACAAGGAGGGGGATGACATTAATAAGTGGTTTGCTGCACTTGAGAGGGCCTGTATTCTACAGTTGGTCCCTCAATGGCAGTGGGCTGCTATCTTGTGGCTATCTTTCACTGGTAAGGGTAGGGATCGGCTCCTTACTGTCAGAGAAAGTGATGCTAATAACTACAAAGTTTTGAAGGATGCACTCTTGGATGGATTTGGCTTAACCACTGAAAAATGCAGGATTAATTTCAGAGACACCAGAACAGAGTCCTCTCAAGACTGGACAGACTTTGTAGACTGTTCCGTAAAGGCCTTGGAGGGTTGGTTACATGGCAGTAAGGTGACTGACTATGAAAGCCTGTATAATCTAATCCTGACAGAACATATTTAACAGTTGTGTGTCTGATTTGTTGAACCAGTACTTGATAGACTCAGATCTGACCTCTCCCCAAGAATTGGGAAAGATGGCAGACAAATGGGTCAGAACAAGAGTGAACAGAAAAGTTCAAACAGGGGGTGACATGGATGGCAAGAAGAAGGATGGTAAGTCTTCTGACAAGGTTGGGGACAAAGATAAGAAACATTCTGAGTCTTCATCAGACCCACAAAAACCCTCTGGGGGTGGTGGGTCCAAATCCTCTTCTCACAATCAGAAAAAGCCATGGTGTTATTTATGTAAAGTAAAAGGCCATTGGCCAAGTGATGCCACTTATCCAAAGAAAAGCACCAAGGCTCCCAAAACCACAACCCCAACTGCAACCTCTAGTGCCCCTAGTAATAGCAGTGGTGGTGGGAAGTCTACTACAAATATCCAATCCAAGGGTGTAGCTGGGCTCACTATTGGCAGTATAGTTGGGGTTGGTCTTGTTAGGGAGACCACAGATGCTGTTTTAGTCTCTGATGGTGGCATTGACTTTGCCACCTTGGTTGCTTGTCCCCTTAATATGGGTAAGTACAAGCAACTACCCCTAATTAACGGTGTTGCGGTTGAGGCCTACAGGGACACAGGAGCCAGTGTAACTATGGTTATAGAAAAACTAGTACACCCTGATCAACACCTACTTGGTCAGAAGTACCAAGTGACTGATGCTCACAATAACACACTTAGCCACCCCATGGCTGTTGTGAATCTCAACTTACTGGTTACTGGTCCAAAGAAAGTTGTGGTAGCCACTGAATTACCTGTATATTGCTTACTAGGCAATGATTTCGAGACATCAGCTTGGGCTGAAGTGGAGTTGGAGGCTCATGCAGCAATGCTGGGTATTCCTGGGCATATTTGTGCTTTAACCAGTGCTCAGGCCAAAAAGCAAAAAGGACAGGGAAACTTGGATCCTGGAACAATGGACCAAGTGCTCCCAAAAACTAGGGGTAGGAAAGGTAAATCCTTGCCCACTATCCCTCCCTCACCAGAAGATTCCCCTTTTGAGGAAGAGGAATCTTCTCCCTGTGCAGAACCTACACCAGATGAGCTGGCAGCAGACACTGCTGAGCTTTTGGGTTGAGCTGAGTGCGGCACAGCAGACATGTCCCACACTAGAGGGTTTGAGACAGCAAGCTGTCAAACAGCAGAATGGGGATGTCAGTGATAGCCAGAAGGTGTATTGGGAAGATAACCGTCTGTAAACTGAATCAAGGGACCCTAAACCTGGAGCTGCCAGGAGATTGGTCATCCCTTTGCAATACAGAGAGTTTCTTCTTACCTTGGTACATGACATTCCTATGGCTGGGCATTTGGGCCAAAGTAAAACTTGGGACAGTCTTGTTCCCCTGTTTTACTGGCCTCATATGTCAGAGGACACCGAAGAGTTTTGTCGCTCTTGTGTGACCTGCCAAGCCAGTGGCAAGACTGGTGGCACTCCAAAGTCCCCCTTAATTCCACTTCCTGTGGTTGGGGTGCCCTATGAAAGGGTAGGGGTTGACATAGTTGGCCCCCTTAACCCTCCAACAGCTTCAGGCAATAGGTTTATCCTTCGTGATAGTGGACCATGCCACTAGGTACCCTGAAGCAATTCCCTTAAGGACCACTACACCTCCTGCAGTGGCAAAGGCCCTCCTGGGAATCTTTTCCAGAGTGGGCTTCCCTAAGGAAGTGGTGTCAGACAGAGGTAGTAACTTCATGTCTGCATACCTCAAGGCAAAGTGGAAGGAGTGTGGTGTAACCTACAAGTTCACTACCCCTTATCATCCACAAACAAATGGTCTGGTTGAGAGGTTTAATAAAACTCTCAAAGGTATGATAATAGGACTCCCTGAAAAACTCAGAAGGAGATGGGATGTCCTGTTACCTTGCCTCCTTTCTGCTTACAGGGAGGTACCCCAGAAAGGAGTGGGCTTTAGCCCCTTTGAACTCCTCTTTGGGCACCCTGTGAGAGGTCCCCTTGCACTTGTTAAGGAGAGTTGGGAACAACCTTTAAAAGCTCCTCAACAGGACATTGTGGATTATGTACTTGGCCTAAGATCAAGAATGGCTGAGTACATGAAAAAGGCCAGTAAAAACCTTCAGGCCAGCCAGGAGCTGCAAAAGCAATGGCATGACCAGAAGGCTTTCCTGACCCAGTACCACCCAGGACAGAAGGTGTGGGTATTGGAGCCCGTGGCCCCAAGAGCACTCCAGGACAAATGGAGTGGCCCCCATCTAATTGTTGAGAAAAAGGGTGAAGTTACCCACTTGGTAGACCTGGGCACTGCCAGGAGTTCCCTTCGGGTGATCCATGTCAACCGCCTGAAACCCTACTATGACAGTGCTGATCTCACCCTGCTCATGGCAACTGATGAGGGACAGGAAGAAGATAGAGGCCCTCTCCCTGATCTCTTCTCCACCACTGAAGCTGATGGCTTAGGGGAGGAAGTAGTACTGGCATATTGTCTTATTGCTGAGCAGAAAGATAACTGTGCAAATCGTTTAAGTCAGTTTTCTGAACTCTTCTCACTGATACCAGGTACCACTACTTGGTGTGAGCATACAATTAATTCTGGAGACAGTTTACCTGTCAAAAATAAGATTTATAGGCAGCCTGACCATGTCAAGGACTGCATTAAACAAAAGGTTCAGAAAATGTTAGACTTATGAGTGATTGAGCCTTCAGAAAGCCCATGGGCTAGCCCAGTGGTGCTTGTTCCAAAACCTCACAGTAAGAATGGTAAAAGAGAGATGAGGTTTTGTGTTGACTATAGAGGGCTCAACCAAGTAACCAAGACAGATGCTTACCCTATACCCAGGGCAGATGAGCCGATTGATACACTGGCTTTTGCCAAGTATCTAAGCGCTTTTGATTTAACTGCAGGGTATTAGCAGATTAAATTATCAGAAGATGCAAAACCTAAAACTGCATTCTCAACCATTGGAGAGCACTATGAATTCACTGTGATGCCCTTTGGTCTGAAGAATTCACCTGCCACTTTTCAAAGGTTGGTGAACACAGTTCGGTAAGGTTTGGAAGCTTTTAGTGCAGCCTATCTAGAAGATATGGCTTTCTTTAGCTCCACCTGGGATGATCACCTGGTCCACCTGTGAAAAGTTTTGGAGGCCCTGCAAAAGGCAGGCCTCACTATCAAGGCCTCAAATGGTCAGATAGGGCAGGGGAAAGTGGTTTATCTGGGCCATCTGGAAGGTGGGGAACAGATTGCACCACTGCAGGGGAAGATCCAGACTATTATGGAATGGGCTCCTCCTACAACTCAAATCCAAGTGAGAGCCTTTTTAGGCCTCACAGGGTACTATAGGAGGTTTATTAAGAATTATGGCTCCATAGCAGCTCCTCTTAATGACCTCACTAGTAAAACGATGCCTAAAAAGGTATTGTGAACAGCTAGCTGTCAAAAAGCTTTTGATGAGCTCAAACAGGCCATGTGCTATGCACCTGTCCTAAAAAGCCCTTGCTACTCCAAAAAGTTCATAGTCCAGACTGATGCTTCTGAATTGGGGGTTGGGGCAGTGCTATCACAACTTAATACTGAGGGACAGGATCAACCTGTTGCTTTTATCAGCAGAAGGTTGAACCCTAGAGAAAAGCGTTGGTCTGCCATAGAGAGGGAGGCCTTTGCTGTGGTATGGGCACTGAAAAAGTTGAGACCATACCTGTTTGGTATTCACTTTATTGTTCAGACAGACCACAAACCTCTACTTTGGCTAAAACAAACAAAAGGTGAAAACCCTAAATTGCAGTGATGGTCCATATTCCTACAGGGAATGGACTATACAGTGGAACATAGACCTGGGAGTACCCACTCCAATGCAGAAGGACTCTCCAGATATTTCCATTTAGACAATGAAGACTCACCTGGGCAAAGTTAGCCTTATTGTTCCTCGTTTTGGGGGGTTGTGTAGAAAAGTACCATCTTGCCTGGCATGTTACCCCCATTTTTTACTTGTATGTATGTTTGTTTTTGCCTGTGTCACTGGGATCCTGCTAGCCAGGACCCCAGTGCTCATAAAGTGTACCCTGTATGTGTTCCTTCTGTGGCGCCTAACTGTATCACTGAGGCTCTGCTAACCAGAACCTCAGTGTTTATGCTCTCTCTGCTTTTAAAATTGTCACTGCAGGCTAGTGACTAATTTTACCGATTCTGATTGGTACACTGGAACACCCTTATAATTCCCTAGTATATGGTACCTAGGTAACCAGGGTATTGGGGTTCCAGGAGAACCCTACGGTCTGCAGCATTTCTTTTGCCACCCAGAGGGAGCTCAGACAATTCTTACACAGGACTGCCACTGCAGCGTGAGTGAAATAACGTCCACGTTATTTCACAGCCATTTTACACTGCAATTAAGTAACTTATAAGTCACCTATATGTCTAACCCTCACTTAGTGAAGGTTAGGTGCAAAGTTGCTTAGTGTGAGGGCACCCTGACACTAGCCAAGGTGCCCCCACATTGTTTAGGGCAAATTCCCCGGACTTCGTGAGTGCGGGGACACCATTACACACGTGAACTACATATAGGTCAATACCTATATGTAGCGTCAGAATGGTAACTCCGAACATGGCCATGTATCATGTCTAGGATCATGGAATTGTCACCCCAATACCATTCTGGTATTGGGGGGACAATTCCAGGCATCCCCGGGGCTACAGCATAGAGCCCGGGTACTGCCAAACTAACTCTCCGGGGTTTTCTTTGCAGCTACCACTGCTGCCAACCCTCAGACAGGTTTCTGCCCCACTGGGGCCTGGGCAGCCCAGTCCCAGGAAGGCAGAATAAAGGATTTTCTCTGAGAGAGGGTGTTACATCCTCTTCTTTTGGAAATAGGTGTTATGGGCCTTAGAGGAGTAGCCTCTCCTGGCCTCTGGAAATGCTTTGAAGGGCACAGATGGTGCCCTCCTTGCATAAGCCAGTCTAATCCAGTTCAGGGATCCCCCAGCCCTGCTCTGGTGTGAAACAGGACAAAGGAAAGGGGAGTGACCACTCCCCTGACCAGCACCTCCCAAGGGGAGGCACCCAGAGCTCCTCCAGTGTGTCCCAGACCTCTGCCATCTTGGAAGCAGAGTTGTGAGGGCACAATGGACAGCTCTGAGTGGCCAGTGCCAGCAGGTGATGCCAGAGACCCCTCCTGACAGGTGCTTACCTCTCTCTGTAGCCAATCCTCCTCTGAGGGCTATTTAGGGTCTCTCCTGTGGGTTTCTCATCAGATAAAGAATGCAAGAGCTCACCAGAGTTTCTCTGCACTTCTCTCTTCAACTTCTGCCAAGGATCGACCGCTGACTGCTCCAGGACACCTGCAAAACTGCAACAAAGTAGCAAGAAGACTACCAGCAACATTGTAGCGCCTCATCCTACCGGCTTTCTCGACTGTTTCCTGGTGGTGCATGCTCTGAGGGCTGTCTGCCTTCATCCTGCACTGGAAACTAAGAAGAAATCTCCGTGGGTTGATGGAAACTTCCCCCTGCCAACGCAGGCACCAAACTTCTACTTCACCGGTCCTCTGGGTCCCCTCTCATCTTGACGAGCGTGGTTCCTGGAACACAGGAGCTGGATCCAAGTGTCCACGACAGTCCAGTATCCCTTCTGTCCAAAGTTGGTGGAGGTAAGTCCTTGCCTCCCCACGCCAGACAGTAATCCTGTGTACTGCATGAACTGCAGCTGCTAGGGCTTCTGTGCACTTTTGCAGACTTCCTTCGTGCACAGCATAGCCCAGTTCCCCAGCACTCCGCCCTGCAGTGCTCAACTCGCTGAGTTGGACTCTGACTTCGTGGGACCCTCTTTTGTTGTGCTGAGATGACGTCTGTGCTCAAATCTTCTGAATGCCTGTTCAGGTACTTCTGCAGGTGCTGCCTGCTTTTGCGTGAGCTCTCTGTATTGCTGAGCACCCCCTCTGTGTCCTCTTCCAAGGGGTGACCTCCTGGTCCTTCCTGGGCCCTGGCAGCACCCAAAATCCTCAACCACAACTCTTGCAGCTAGCAAGGCTTGTTTGCAGTTCTTCTGCGTGGAATCAACACTGCATCCTCCAGCACTCCGTGTGACATCTTCTGACCAAAGGAGAAGCGCCTGGCATCTTCTGTTGTTGCAGAATCTTTGGCTTCTTCCACCTGGAGGTAGCCCTTTTGCACCTTCATCCGGGCTTTCGTGGGCTCCTGCCCCCCCGGACACTTGTGTGACTCTTGGACTTGGTCCCCTTCCTTTGCAGGTCCTCAGGTCCAGGAATCCGTCTTCAGTGCTTTGCAGTCAGTTGTTGTCTTTACAGAATCCCCTATCTCGACTTAACTTTCTTCCGGGGGTAGCAGGGTAACTTTACTCCTATGTTTCAGGGTCTTAGGTTGGGGTATCTTGGACACCCTTATTGTTTTCTTACACTCCCAGCGACCCTCTACACACTACACTAGGCCAGGGGTCCATTCGTGGTTCGCATTCCACTTTTGGAGTATATGGTTTGTGTTGCCCCTAGGCGTATTGTCTCCTATTGCATTCTATTGTGTTCTACAGTGTTTGCACTACTTTTCTAACTGTTTACTTACCTGAGTTTGGTTTGTGTGTATATTTTGTGTATATTACTTACCTCCTAAAGGAGTATATCCTCTGAGATACTTTTGGCATATTGTCACTAAAATAAAGTACCTTTATTTTTAGTGACTCTGAGTATTGTGTTTCTTTTGATATAGTGCTATATGATAAAAGTGATATAGTAGGAGCTTTGCATGTCTCCTAGGTCAGCCTAAGCTGCTCTGCTACAGCTACCTCAGTCTAAGCTGCTAGAACACTACTAATCTACTAATAAGGGATAACTGGACCTGGCACAAGGTGTAAGTACCACAAGGTACCCACTATGAGCCAGGCCAGCCTCCTACACCCCCCCACAAACAGTTTTTTTAAAACATCTCAGAAACGGGGAGCCGTACATAACATGGCCTCTGTCCCCTGTCCTGAAATCCACACACAGACTTCAATAAATTTAAAACATTTCTCAGTTTTCAGTAACAGCTGGGTGTTACACTCCTCTCTGATAACTATTGTGGTGCAAAATGGTTTGCCTCAGTGCATCAGCAGCGTTAACTTTTTAAAGTAGTGATTTAACAATGGTGGATTTTATCTCAGTTTGGGTTGAGCAAAGGGCATCTTTGGCCATGAAGCAGATATGTATATGGGCACTGAGCCCTTTAAGAAAATAATACAAATGAATTACAAAGCTCACCCTTTACATAATTCACTTCAAGGTGAAGGCTCTCACAAATGCATACAAATAATAATAGAGAACTCTAGATGGGTAACAGTGAACAACAGGATTATTTTTTACTGAGAAATTCTGAGTGACATTAAATAGATGAGAGCAAAACTGGTCATTCGCTTTTCCCCAATCTCTAATATTATGTTTTCTAGGGACCCCCTCCCAAAACCACCTGAGAAATGGGGAGCCATAAATCACATGGCCTATCCTCCCTGTTCGGCCATCCACACACACACTTCAATAAATGTTAAAACATGTCTCTTTTTTCAGTAACAGCTGGGTGTTTCACTCCTCTCTGATACTACTGTGTTGCAAATTGGTTTGCCTCAGCAGCGTTAACTTCTCATTGTATTGATTTAACAATGGTGGGCTCGATTCACAAAGGTAAACTTAGGTCCCGATTTAAGAAAAATTAGCGCCTCCTTTGCGCCAATTTTTGAATGCAAAATCTGGTCAGAACAGGTGTTAAAATGAATCCCAGACACTACCCCTTAAGGGAAACACAAAGAAGGAGCATAGGAAAGCAATTGGACAACATGGAACTGTTGCTCCTACAGCTCGGCATCAGTAGAAGACGACAGCGATAATGCCAAGTGTCACCAGTATCACTGCAGCAACTGCAAACACCACCACAGCAGCCACAAACACAGTGAAGAAGGTTGGAGAGGATGTTTTGCTAGTGTGCATGCATCCTGGCCCTCAGGGAAGAAGAGGTGATCGGACTCTACCATCTGAGGCGGAAGTCCATTGTACGCCTGCTCCACAATATTGCACAAGACATCACAGCAAGAGTGCAGGGTTACGCAGCAATTCCAGCCATGACCAAATTCCTGGCTGTCCTCCACTTGCTGGCATCAGGTTCATTCCCGACGACTGCGGCACAAGTGGGTGGGATCTCCAACCATCCCTCTCTGCCTTCCTTTCAAAGGTCCTGGACACTATCATCAGATTCACACCCCAGCACATCCGGTTTACCAACACTCGGAACTGCAGCAGGAGACCAAGCAAGGTTTCTACAAAATTTCTGGCTTCCTGCATGTGCTGGGTGCAATGGATTACAGTCATGGGTCATGACACCTTTTGGAAATCCTACAATGGATGCAGATCAGCCAACAATGAAGCCCACATAAGGACCAGAAATATAGTGAAGCGGACATTTGGCCTTCTTAAATCAAGGTTCAGGGGCCTACATCTTACAGGAGGAGAACAGTTATATGCACCACCCCTTGTCTGCAAAATTATCCTTGTGTGTGCCATTTTGTGTAACATTTTTTTATGCACACATGTCCTCTGGGATGAACATGTAGATGTGCCCAATGAGGAGGATGATAACAATGGTGTACAACTGGAGGAGGGGAAACAACAAAACACTGATGCTGGAGTATGCAGAATAAAACTAATTGTGCAAAACTGTTTCACATAGAACTGTACTCTAAGAATCAGCATGTAAAAAATTCAACAAAAACATGTAAACCTAGAAAGTACATGGCGTACTCTTTTACACCTTCACATACCAATTGTAACTTGACCATATCTCAGAGACAGGCGTTAAGTTTGCAAGGGGGGTATGCAGCCGGTAAGGGGGGGGGAACCAAAATGGTGCAGTGGAATCTAACAAAAACAACTGTGCTATATATTGTTGCTACTCTTAACACCTGCTCAGAGCAGCTGTTTAAAGATGGCACACCATTGGTACCAATGGGACAATAAGTACTGTTCAGGGTTAGAGACAAAATTGTAACTCTCACCCTGAACAGTACATCAGTTGTTTCAAATACCTTAGACGCTATTGCCCCATAACCTCTGCCATGGTGCGCAGTCTTTAAATAAAATATAGCACACACACAATGGCAATAGGGGGATGCTCAGAGGGGAAAGAAACATGGCCCTGCACTGGTTGCTGTGCCACTTTACTTTAATCTGCCTATAGTAATGGACAAAAAACATCTTTAAAAAAATTCACTACCACATAAATGTGTTGGTGGAATGTAGGTACTGTCTGTAGTTATTACATTTTTTTACATTGCCACACACATATCACACAAGTGTGTTGGCTTGACATATCCTGTAGCAATCATGGAAATATATGTGAAGACTGCTATACAGATGCATGGGCTAGGTAGGAAAAGACTAGCACATACCTACAATGGTATGTTTGTGTCTGCGAAGTAACCTAGCTAAGTCTGAATGACAAAATAACATATGAGTACTGATTACATAGTTCTCAGAGAGTGGCATACAGGGACCAATACATATAAATGTCTAGGTGTATCACACCCAATTATCTAGGAATGTGCATTTAAGTCAAGCAATGTACCAACAAATCACAGACCCTTAGAAAATTGTATGAGTGAAGAATGACATAGAAAGCATGATTGTGTCATTCCCTCTACTTAGAGCTGACATGAGTAATCACAGTACCAAACTCCACTTATCGGGAATGTTACATAGGTTGTGGAATGCAAATGTGAGAATGTGGTCATGCATAACAAATGATGCGAAGCTACAGTAGAACAGTTGTGAGAGAAGTTGGAAGACTTGAAGGGCTGATCCTACTGAAATAATGTATGGATACTAGTGGTACCTCTAAATGCCAAGGGTCTGTGAGAAGCTGGCCTGGTTTGTACAGAGGTACTTACACCTTATACCAGGTCCAGAGATCCACCATAGTGAAATGTAGGCAGTGTCTAGCAGCTTAAGCTGTTTAGGGGTAGCTGTAACAGAGCGGCCAAGGCTGAACTAGGAGACATGCAGCGCTCTTGCAATACCACTATAGTCACACAGTACTTCTACACAAGAAAGACAATACTCAGTGTTACCAAAAATGAAGGTACTTTATTTTAGTGACACAAAGCCAAAAAATATTTTAGAGTCTATACTCCCTTAGGAGGTATTATACACAAAATACACACTAATAACCAAAATCAGGTAAGTAAACAGTGATAAAATATTTCAAACAGTGAAAACCACAATAGGTTGCAATGGGCCTAAGGGCAACACAAACCATATACTAAAATAGTTGAATATGAATGTTTGTTTCCCAACTAGGCAAGTGTAGTGTGTAGAGGGGCACTGGGAGTGGAAGAAAACACCAAAGGTAAGTAAAATATCCTACTCCAGAGCCCAGGAAAGCAGGAATACAGTACAGCAAGTTTCCTAAAACACACTAGAAGTCGTGGTAGGGGACAGTACAAGAACCAGAAGAGTCTGCAAGACACCAATGATGGATTCCTGGACCTGAAGACCTGTGGAAGAAGGGGACCAAGTCCAAGAAGCACCGAAGAGTCCAGGAATGAAGATGTAAAAGGGGAACCACCAGTGAGAAGACAAAGTCAGAATTGCACAAAAGAAGATAGATGCGGGAGCCTGGTTAGTGCAGAAGATGTCCCACGCGATATGGATGAATGCAGTCTGGTTTTCGTTGCTGGATTCCGCCAATAAGCCTTGGCAAATGCAAAACTCGCATTTCACAAAAAATGGCGCTGCCCGGGCTCAGAAAGGACCAGGTCGATTCTACCCAGAAGGGAGAGGCCGAGGGGGCTCTCAGTAAGACAGAGAGTCTTCAGAAGATCAGGCAGCATGCACAGGAGTCCCACAGCATGGGCACAAAGGAGTTGCAAATGGTGGTCATTGCAGCACTATACAAAGGGATCCCACGCTACCGGGGAACAACTCACAGAACTGAGTGTCACAGGATAGAGTGCTGGGGACCTGGGCTATGCTAGGATTTCTTGGAGTGCACAGAAGCCCTATGAGCTGCAAAACACTTGGTGCACAAGGGTTACTGTCTGGCCTGGGGAAGCAAGCTCTTACCTCCAACCAAATTTGGACAGCTGGACCTTTGGACAGTCACTGTCACTTTAGTCCATCACCTGTGTTCCAGGATCCATGCTTGTCGTCGGGAGAGGGGAACCAGAGTATCGGTCATCACTGCAGAGAGGTGTGTGCTCTGATTTCCACGGTGTGCACGCTCTGGGCACTCCCTGTCTTCACCCTGCACCAGAAGGACCAAAGTAATCACCAGTGGAGTGATGGAGTCACACCCCTGCTCAAGCAGGCACCTTCTAAGTCGACAACCAGTTCTCTTGGACTCCTCTCCTGGCAACGAGCGTGCTCCTTGGAACATAGAGAGTAGACCCCTTTATACAGACTGTTCTGAGGTCCTCCAACAAAAATATCTTAGAGGCAATACTCCTTCTGGAGTTAAGTATTATACAAAATATATACACTGGACACCAAAATAAGGTAAGTAATTAGTCATAGAATAGTGCAAACAATAGAAAATGCTATAGAATGTAATGGGAGAAAATAGGTCTAGGGGCAACACAAACCATATACTAAGAAACTGGAATATGAATCACAAATTCCCCTCTAGACAAGTGTAGTGTGTAGAGAATCACTGTGTGTCATTTTTCAAAATTTAGGGCCTTAGACGTTTGGTTTAAACTTAGACCAAACTTTATAACTTTTCTACTTTGAGAGTTCACAAAGGGCAATTTACAAGTAGTATATTTAGGTCTGCACCGAGGGCAGATCTAAAAATACTACTCATGATCTGCCCTTTGTTAATTTCTAAAATCATAAACGTAGACGTTTGGTTTAAGTTTAGACCAAATGTCTAAGTTTACCTTTGTGAATCGGGGCCAATGAGCCGATAAGGGGGTGATGGTAAGAGTTGTTATTTATTCTTAAAGAAATTTATTTTTTCTGCTTTAGTCTAATAGCCCTAAACATGCTTTGCACAACCCTAATAGATATAATGATACCGAAAAGGGTTCACTGAATGTGTTTTCTTTTTCTATACCCTAAAGGAGCTGTAAAAAGTGCAATTTCTGATTTATGTGTTACTCAAAAGCATTTGACATTTGCCTATCCAGCCTGGATTTTATTATTTGCTTACAATCACTTGTGGCTTTCTTTTTAATCATTAAATATAAAAGAATACAAGTTTCAAGATTCAAAGAAAATCAGACAGTGCTCTACTCTACTCCTGTGACATGGAACAACTTGCAATTGCTTTTCTCTCTACCATTAACTATACGAATCTCTGTGATGTGAAACAAAAACACAGAGTCTTTGATTATTGTCCATCTTGTTGTCCGTGGAGCCCTTCTGTGTCAGTGAATGCTGTTGCTGAAGCACAAACCATAAGCAGAACAATACACCTGGCGCTTGATCAAAAGCCATCTGGCACACTGAAGAACTTAGGTCCTCATTACAACCCTGGTGGTAAATCCTGCTTACCGCCGTGTCGACGGCCACCAAGATACAGTGCCCGCGGCAGTAACACGCCACGGGTAATATGACCCACAGAGAGTATAACGCCACAATACAGACACCCACACAAGTCCACCACACCAAAGGTCAGTGATAAACTGGCGATAGCAAAACCCACACCATCACGCCAACAGGAATACGCCCAAAGTATCACGACCCACAAATCAACACATAGGTCTTTCAGCCGCGGTAAACCATTGGTGGTATACACCGCAGCGCTCAAAATACACAAACACTTACAAAACTACACCACATTGGACAATTCAAAATACACACATCTGACACACATACACACACCACACACTCACACCACTATAAAACACACACTCACACTACCCACAACCCCTTACAACTAAAAAAAAGAGACCAAGCACAGAGAGACAAGCAAAGAGCACACACTCAATCAGAAGCACAGAACACCATCACTCATACACCCTCCTTGCACATCACAGTATACACCCGAACACAGCACCCCACACATCACCTCACACATATCACTCACACCACATCAATCGCACCCCAAAGACACCCCAGGTTTTCTGAGGAGGAGCTAAGGGTCGTGGTGGAGGAAATCATCCGGGTAGAGCCACAGCTATTTAGATCACAGGTGCAGCAGACATCCATTGCAAGGAAGATGGAGCTATGGCGGAGAATCCTTGACAGGGTCAACGCTGTGGGACAGCATTCAAGAACTAGGGATGACATCAGGAAAAGGTGGAACGACCTACGGGGGAAGGTGCGTTCCGTGGTTTCAAGACACCAGATTGCTGTTCAGAGGACTGGCAGTGGACCCCCACCTCCTCCCCCATAACTAACATCATGGGAGGAGGAAGTCTTGGCGATCATGCATCCTGAGGACCTCGCAGGAGTAGCAGGAGGACTGGACTCTGATAAGTCACATCTTCACTATTATATCCCCCACCCTACCTGCATGCTATCACATACCCACACCCGTACCCTCACTCCCATCACTCCATCACCTCACACGTACCCCACCATCACAACCCACACATCCCAATACCAAGCCCTGCATGCAACAACAATGCATGGACACCCATCACAGACCTGCATAGACACCCATCACCACAACATTCCCAGTAGAGAGACTCGCCTAGCCCACACACTCAGCAATCACACAAGGCCAAGGTGACAGTAAAAGCACCCACCCAGCGGGCCCATACCTCTGTCCCCAGGACACGTCAATCAGCAGTGTGTCAACCACAACAGGGACCCCAGGCAACACCACTAACACAGGATGATCAGGGACCTTGGATCATTGTCAGTGGGCACACGGTTCAGGGGACAGAGGAACAGGACAACAGGGAAGCTGGGAGGACTGCGGTGTGACAGGGGGAGGACAGGCCCAGGGAACCGACCCTCCATGAGGCACTCTCCAAAATCATGGGAGCATACCACCATTCCCAGGAAACCATGGGCACAGTACTGGCCAGGTTACAGGAGACCCAGCGGCTGCATGAGGGACAGTACCAGGGGATCAGGGAGGACCTCACAAAAATCTACACCATCCTGGTCACCATAGCAGGGGTGCTGGCTGACTTGGGCAGACTATGAGGGAGGCAGTGGCACAACAAAGGCCCCCTGACACTAGCCAAACCGAGGAACAGCCTTCCACCTCTGCCAGCGCTATTGGAAAGGAGACCCCACCACAGGACCAACAGGGCACCAGCACCCCACCCCCTGCAGAAGGAGAACCACCCCGCAAACGGTCCCTGCGATCCAGGCAGAAGCCAGAGAACGTTGCCAAGCCCCCCGCCAGGAAATAGGACTCTCCTGATTGTCACCCTTTGTCGTAGTTTGGACTCTTGCTCTGGGCAAGACTGCTGGTTTAGGATGACAGTACTTTTGTTTGTTAGCGAGTACGTCTTTCCTACAACAAGTCGCAACTGTTGTCTCAACCTTACCGGCTCACTAACAGCACCTCACCAGAAACACAATAGTAAAATGTGATTTATGGCAGCCAATACGCATGGACTCGAGAATAAGATTTCTCAGGGAGTGTCGTGGTTAAACAGAGATTACCCTTTTCTCACAGATATATCATGTCTCATACAAACACAGGCAATGACACAGATGCAGTATGGTTACAATAGTTTTTATTTAACATAACTGCAATTTGCGATAAGTTGCATGGGCTGCAATGATTAGGATAATAAAAAATGCAAGAAACAGAATTGTGAAGACGAGAGTCATTATTACAAAGACCCCCACCATCTTGCAATACATAAAAAAGATATATGAGATGTAATATGCCCTAATACCCTAATATGAAGGGCCTAACCTCCTACCTAAAGGAGAGCTGGGTTTGTTAAACCTAATCTGCCAATGCCATGTCCATGAGAGGAGGCCCCAACCCTCGTTACCTTGGAATGAGGTCTCTATCTCAGACTCCGAAGGGACACGAAGACTGGGTCAGCGTCAAGATGACTGCAGCATCGGTATCAGCGATGGTGGCGATGCCCTCTGGTCAGAATCCCTCTGATTATCTGTCTAAAGTGTGATGTATTTATACAGATCTACAAGGTCCCCTGACATAGGTGTGTTCCTAAACAATAGATAACAGACATGCTTGGGACGGCAATTAATATCAACAATCCCTCGAAAGTATAGAGAGGGAAAATCCCTAAGTGTGAACACCTACTGTTTGTTTGTCTTTGGTGCTTGATCATGACGCCTTGGCACGGTGACACTGATAATGTTACCCATAACAAGTGGCCTAACTATAAACAAGGCAGCCATCTTAGAAGAAATAAATATTTAAATGAGCTAAGACAGAGCAAGCTAAGTAGGTTAAAAGTCACTAGGTGACGGGGGCACGAGTCTACAAGCCAGGGGCTAAGCTAACTTCTGTTCTCCCATTAAAACAAACTAGGATTCACTACACCTTCTGTCCCACTCTGTCACCCTGTCCACCTTGAACTGCCATTACTCCCCTTCCTATGCCCCATTGGACAATGCACCTCTGATACCAAGAGACTGGACTCTACTATGGACCTTCCTCCACCATCACTCCAGCCCCTTGCATGTACCCCCATACTATTTATCACAGAAAATAAACACCATTGAAATATAAACCATACTGGAGTCAGTGTAATGATTGGAAAGATGTATTATTAAAACATTTTCAAAGCATTGCAACTTCTATGTCCATAGAATTATACCAATGTATGACAGTTGGTGGGCAGCAGTACACATAGCAGGAGCCAGAATGGAGTACACAGATCTGAAAAAAGGGAATCCAAAGGGAACAGTCAGTGGCCATAGACAGAGGGTAAGAGGCTGCCATGTACAATGTCCAAAAGTATACTGAAATGTGAAGATGAGTTACAGTCTCTTACCTTTGTGTCCCTGGAAGTACTGCTGGATAATGTTTGTTCTGTTGTCCACATCTTCTTCATCTGCCTCCTCTTCCTCACTGTCCACAGTCTCCACCGCTGCCACAAGACCATCACCAGGCTCATCCTCCAGCAGAAAAGGCACTTGGCATATCAAGGCAAGGTTGTGCAACATACAGCATGCCACAATGATCTGGCACACCTTCTTCATGAGTAGTACAGGGATCCACCTGTCAGATGGAGGCACTGGAACCGGGCCTTCAGGAGGCCGAAGGTCCTCTCAATAATCCTCCTTGTTCGCCCATGTGCTTCATTGTAACGTTCATCTGCCCTTGTCCTGGTATTCCTCACTGGGGTCAGTAGCCACGAGAGGTTGGGGTAACCAGAGTCACCTGCAAATATCGAGGGACAACTGTTAGACATGCACTAACCCTTAGTGACAACCCCATACCCAGACACCTACTTATACTGTGTGGGGACCTTGGGCTCACCTATTACCCACACTTGGTGCCTCTGGAGTTGGTCCATCACGTAAGGGATGTTGCTATTCCTCAAGATACAGGCATCATGCACTGAGCCAGGATATTTTGCATTCACAATAGAGATGTTCTGGTCCGCCAAACACACCATTTGCACATTCATCAAATGATAGCTTTTTCTATTCCTGTACACCTGTTCATTTCTGTGGGGGGGGGACAAATGCCACATGTGTACCATCACTGGCACCAATGATGTCGGGAATATGTCCCAGGGTATAGAAGTCAGCTTTCACTGTGGCCAAACCATCCACCTGGGGGAAGACGATGTAGCTGCGCATGTGTTTCAGCAGGGCAGACAACACTCTGGTCAACACGTTTGAGAACATTGGCTGAGACATCCATGATGCCATGGCCACTGTTGTTTGAAAGGAGCCACTTTCCAGGAAATGGAGCACTGACAGGACCTGCACTAGAGGGGGTATTCCTGTGGGCTGGCAGATAGCTGACATCAGGTCTGGCTCCAAATGGGCACACAGTTCTTGGATTGTGGCACAATCAAGTCTGTATGTGATGATAATGTGGCTGTCCTCCATTATCGACAGGTCCACCAGGGGTCTGTAAATGGAGGATGCCGCCAGCTCATCATCTGCCTCAGCGGTTGTAGCCTATGAAGGAAAACGGTGAGCAGAAGGTAATTTACCACATAGATAGCACAACTGTGTTTGAATTAATGTCACAAAAGCAGTGTGTGAATTTGAGAGTCAGTATATGTGCCAATATGTGCTGTGACACAGTTAGGTGCCATGTCATGTGCCTCCCTGAAATGGCAGCTGCCTGACCTCTGAGGAGGGACAAGGGGAAATGAGGTAACTGCGCTTGCGTTGTGCTGCGTCGCGGTAGGTGGTCGATGACGCTGCGCACCTCCGCATTGGTTATCATTGGGCCCTATGGTTCCCAGGAGCCAATGGTGACGTACTCCAGTGGAGGCGGTACACACCGCCGCGGACATCACTGCCATTTACTATCTATTCACTCACTTGCTACCTGACCGTCAACAGGAGAGGACATACACTGCAAGTGCTGCTGTGACCTGAGTCTGGAAGCGACAATGGCTAGATTGTCTGGGGAAAGGGCCCCTGCCTTCACTGCGGAGGAGTTGGAGAAACTGGTGGATGGGGTCCTCCCCCAGTACATGTTACTCTAAGGTCCGCCAGACTAACCAGTGAGTACCATGTGAGCATGATGAGTGCGCAATGCCTTTTTTGGAGTGGTGTGGATGTAAGCCAAATGTTGTGGGGTGCTAAGGCGTCTTGGCATGAATGCTGCATGAGAGGTGGTCACTGTATGTGCCCACCAGAAAAAGGGTATTTGGCGTGCCATCGCCAAGGAGGTGCGGATCCTGGGGGTCTATCACAGGCGGAGCACCCACTGCCGCAAGAGATGGGAGGACCTGCGCCGCTGGACCAAGAAGACGGAGGAGGCCCAGCTGGGGCTGGCCTCCCAACGTGGAAGGGGTGCCCGTCGCACCATGACGCCCCTGATGTTCCACATCCCGGCGGTGGCCTATCCGGAGTTGGATGGGTGCTTGAGGGCATCACAGCAGCCACAAGGGTGTTAATATAGTTTCAGAAAGCTGACTTTGCGCGCTTTAGGAACTAGCTGGGTGGGGGATGTAGATGTTGGGTGCCCCTAGGTCAGAGAGATCATGGCTGGGTAGGTCCCTTGTTAGCAGGTTCTGAAGCACCCCTACCCCAATGGTACAAGTGGCCAACTACTACTGGGCAAGTTCCTGTGGGGGTCATGTGTGCAGATGCTGGCGTTAGGCATTGTACCCCATGTGCTGGTGACTACCTTATTGAGTGGTTGGGCATGGCCTAGTGCATAGGGCAGCTGAGTGTCTGTTGTGTACACCAACGGTTGCGGTGTTACTGGCATTGACCATGTATATCCTCTGTCCACCTCCCCTTTTTGTTTTGTCACCCTGTGCTTGTGTGCATTAGCATCATCTGGCGGAGGAGCAGAGGCACCTGCGACGGAGGGAGTTGCATCCCACATGGCCCATTAAGGCGAATCCACTCAGGGTGAGGGCACCCGTGGGACGGAGAGTAAGGGGAGCTCCACGACGGGGACAGGAGGGGATACCACTGACAGCGACTCCTTCCCCGATGGAAGTTCCATGGCTGTGGCGGACACCACTGTGCCAACCCCAACAACAGCCCTGCTGCCCTCAGTCATGAGGCTATTGACCTACTGAGATCCCTCACTGTTGGGCAGTCACCCATTCTGAATGCCATCCAGGGTGTTGCGTGGCATTTGCAACAAACAAATGCATACCTGGATGGCATTCATTCTGGCGTGGTGGCCCAACAGAGAGCATTTCAGGCTCTGGCCTCAGCACTGATGACAGCCATTGTCCCTGTGTCCAGCCTCCCCCCTCCAACTTCCACTACCCAGACCCAATCCCCTCTACCTTAGCCTATCCCAAGCACACCTTCAGACCAGCATGCACACACATCAACACATAAAAGTGGCTCAGGAAAACATAAGCACCACACATCATCACACAGGCAATCACACAAGCACCATACCCATGCACATATACCAACATCCACTTCCTCCACTGTGTCCCCCTCCTCCTCTTCGTCCACCTCCCTCCCAGTAGCGTCCACACTCACACCTGCATGGACTTCATCATCAGCCACTGCCTCCATCACCAGAATGCCCATCACAACACACCCCTCACAAGCAATCACCACCCCCTCAACCATGCACACGTCCCCTGTGTCCTCTTCTAGTGTGTCTGTGAGCCCTCCTCCCAAAGTACACAAACGCAGGCACACACCCTCTCAACAGCCATCCACCTCACAACAGCCTCCAGCCCATGAACCTTCACCTAAACTCATACACCTCCTACAACCACTACCTCTTCCTCCACTCCCACACCACCTCCATTTTCCCTTCCCAGTGTGTCAAAAAATCTTTTCCTGACTAACGTTGACCTCTTCCCTACGCCTCCCCCCATCCTTCCCCTAGGGCCAGGATGTCTAGATCCCAGGCCAGCACCTCAGCCACCAAGTCGGCATCCGCTGTGGTCCCTACAAGTCCGAGAAGATCGAAGGGGGCATCCGCCAGGGCTGGCAGTGTGCCACCTACTGATGCTAAAGACCACCCGATTCCACCACCTGCCAAGGTTAAGAAGGGGCCGGCATGCAACACGGACAAGAAACACCACCCACCCAGCAAGGCCTCATCCAAACCAAAAGAGGACAGTGCCAAGGTCCCAGCAGCGTCTACTAAGGTGGGGAAGGGATACAAAAGCAAGGGCCAGTCACTTCAGGGCTCGGAGCCTCCTAGTGAGGGACTGGTGACCGCTGTTTGTCCTGACAGGCCAGCAACCTGTACCACGGTAAGCACCGCCGCAACGACCGCCACCTGCACTGCCACCTGTCATGCCATCTGCACTGCCCCTGCACCGCCGCTGCCACGACAGTCACCAGCATCATCCCCGGTGGGCAGCCATCCTAGGCTGCTGGAGACGGCCTGGTGTATCCCTCCACTACTACAAGCACCTGCACCACAGGCAGCACCTGCAGCATCTCCACCGCAGACACCGCCGCAGGCACCGCCACCTGCACAGCCATACGCACCGGCACATGCCCAGCCGGTGCCACCACATCGGACATCAGCAGCATCCCCAGTGGGCAGCCGTCTGAGGCTGCAGGAGATGTCCTGGACCCTGCACACACCACTTGAGGCACCACCACCAGCACTGGCACTACCAGCAGTTTGCAGCCTAAGTCGCCGCAAGATGGAATGTGGCTCTGCCTCGATGAAGTATCATGCTACCTGTTCCCTGAACATCTCATGCCTCAGACACCCAGGTGAGGGAATGGGAACTGCCACACCCCAGGTGCAGCATGACTGGGCACAATGCCCCCTCCAGAACCAATGGAGAGATACATCCACTCACCCATCCCTTGGCAGGATAAAGCAGACTGGGCACAAGGCCCCCTCCAGAACCAGTGGAGAGATGCATCCACTCACCCAATTCTTGGCATGATGAAGCAGACTGGGCACAAGGCCCCCTCCAAAACCAGTGGAGAGTTGCATCCACTCACTCTATCCTTGGCAGGATGAAGCACTCTGGGCACCATGCCCCCTCCAGAACCAGTGGAGAGATGCATCCACTCACTCTATCTTTGGCAGGATGAAGCACTCTGGGCACCATGTCCCCTCCAGAACCAGTGGAGAAAGGCATCCACTTGACCAAGAAGTGGGCAAACTACCCACTTGAGAGACTTGAGAGACTGTGGCTTTGCACTCCCCAGGACCAAGCAGTGGGCAAAGCACCCACTTGAGAGACTGTGGCTTTGCACTCCCCAGGACCAAGCAGTGGGCAAACTACCCACTTGAGAGACTTGAGAGACTGTGGCTTTGCACTCCCAGGACCAAGCAGTGGGCAAGGCACCCACTTGAGAGACTGTAGCTTTTCACTCCCCAGGACCAAGCAGTGGGCAAAGCACCCACTTAAAAGACTGTGGCTTTGCACTCCCCAGGACCAACCAGTGGGCAAACCACCCATTTGAGAGACTTGAGAGAATGTGGCTTTGCACTCCCCAGGATATCGCTATGGGCATGTTTACCCCTCGAGGAGCAGTGGCGTAGTGCCATCTTCTGGCTGAGGTGCCCCCCCTACCCTTCCCCCTGAGGTGCCTGTGTTTTTTTGACCTGATGCCCCTGCAGTGTTCTCTTCGTTTTGAGGCAGGAGTCAAGTGTGGCCTTCACCCATGATTTTTGGGGACACTGGTCCACGGACATTTACGAAGGACAGTGTACGGCCTTCTGTACATATTGTAAATATTTGTATACACTATTTTTTATATTCGTTAGCTATATCTGCATGTTCCAAAATATCACTGATTTAACTCAATTTCCTTTTGTCCTTGCGTTCTTCAAGGGGGTAACGGGGTGTATCTGTAATGTTGTTAGATGTGTAAGTGTGTATGATGTTGTGGGTGAGGGAGGGGGTGTTGCGTGTGTGTGTCTGTCACTCTCTTTTTCCTCCCCCCTCCCCTGTGTGCTAGGTGCAGTACTCACCGTCGTTGTTGCCTTCTTTCAAATTCCTGGTGTATTAACAGATACACTAGCATGGGGTGGACCTGCAGTTGGGGCTCCATGCGTCCTGGTTCTTCATTGAGTGTCGAAAGGTGAGTGGTTCCCTTTCAGTGTACTGTTTCCGCTGTGCTTTTGATGTCGTTGGTACCACCCCGGAAAAGCTGGCAGATTGGCCTCTCATAATACAGTGGGCGGTACATTGTCTTCCGCCTGTCTGTCAGCAGTGACCGCCGTGGTGTTTGTTGCTAACGCCGTGGCGGTTGGAGTGTTAAAGTGGCTGTCTATGATGGCGGTTTCCGCCATGGACGTGATCCCATTTTTTTGTCCGCCAGTCTATTGGCGGTATTACCGCCACTTTATCTCCGACTGCCAGGGTTGTATTGAGGGACTTACACTGGGGAATTGGCACTGCATGCAACTGCCACAAAAATGTAGAATGAGCCAAGACACCAAAAACAAGAACACCTACTAATCTGCTCTGAGATGCCACCACAAACCGATCTAGAACACCAAGCGCACAGCTCTTGGACAGTGCTTGCAGACTGCATCCATGCATTTACAGCATGCTTTCAGCGATCACCCGACTCACCTGAAAATACCGCAACCTCAATCCCAACTTTATCTTGTTATCTTTAGACCCCCATCTTCCAATCACAGCTTCAGAACGAACCATTACCTAGTGGCCTGCTATCACTGCTAATGAGTCTGCCACTACCTTTAAGACCATCCACTCCAGAATGCACATCTGATCTGTGCACCCACCACACCTCCACCAAAGGCCTCATACCCATCAAAGGCACTTACACTTATACTCAATGCCTCCATTAATTCAGCTACCTTCCCAGATGATTGTAAACACACAAAAGTATTTCCACTGATAAAGAAGACTTTGCGGACCCATCCAGGATCGCCAGCTACAGACCAATTTCCCTGCTACCATACCCAGCCAAAGTACTTGGGAAACCCATAAATTAATGCCTCATGAACTACTTCAGCTGCCACCAACTCCTCAACACCACACATTCTGGTATGAGGCTCAATCACAACACAGAAACGGCCTCATCACTGCCATAGACATCATGCACATAATTCTGGGCAGATGAGAAATAGCAGCCCTCATCCTTCTTGAATGCTATGCAACATTTGACATAGTCTCCCAGTCTATCCTCATCTGATGTCTACTTGGGATTGGCATCCTAGGATCCACTCTCCACTGGATCTGTTCCTTCTTGAATGACAGATCTCCAACTGTCACCCTGGGCCTATTCTACTTTACAGCCTACATACTCATCTTTGTAGTGCCTCAGGGATCACCCTTCAGCCCAACCCTGTTCAACATCTACATGTCCCCTCTGGCTAATGTCATCTGCACACATGACATCAACATCTTCTCCTTCACTAATTGCACACAACTTATCATCTCCCTATTAGACAAGACTCCCAACATCAGGAACATATTCACTGGCTGCATGACTAAACTCATTAGCTGGATGAAGTCAAACTGTCTCAAGCGCAACAATTACAAAGCAGAAGTTGTGACTTTCAGCTCAACCACTTCCCCAATATAACTACCTGTTTACCTCAGAACCATACCTAAGCTCAGCACCCAGGTCAGGATCTCTAGGACATCAATGACAACTAATTGGACATAAACACTCAAGTCAATGCCATCACAGCATTGTGCTTTCACACCCTGAATATGCTTAGGAAACTCTTAAGGTGGTTCCAAACAACACCTGCAATAGCCTCACTTCTACTCTTCTCACCAGCAAGCTAGACTACGAAAAACCCTATATATTGAAATCAGCAAACATTTCACCAAAAGACTATAAACCATCCAGGAGACACAAGCCATCAGACTCATCCTTGACCTCCCATGCAGAACACACCTCATAGTTCACCTCAGAGAGCTCCACTGGCTCCTGACACAGAATTAATCACAGTTAAAATGCCTCACTGTACTCCTGCACGCACACACCCCACGCATTCACAAAAACTATACCAAAGGTAAATGCTTCTCGTACATTGCTCTTAAATCCTCAAACAACTACCCTCTACACTTCAAAGCCTTCTTCTCTCTTCATGAGTTCATAAGGAAGCTGAAGACCTGGTTGTTTTAATAGCCACTCTGCACTAGGAGGAAGGAGGCACTCACCTGCTAAGTGCAAAGATACCCCCTTGGTACACCGTTAGTGTGCTTTATAAATACTCTCAACATACCAAACTACATAACACAACAAATATGTGGTCATGTGCAAACCTCCAAATGGTAGATCTTCAGCAGCACATGGAGTATGGTGATTTCACAGGATATGATTTGGGAGGTCTTGAAAGAGTATTGCAAGTCTCCATAACCATTAGTGGTACACTATGGAAAGGAAATCACACCAGACCAGGCCATGTTTCTGCGAACATGTTAATTATAAATTGTGCATACAGATTTAGTAGAGAAGTGAAATAAAATTGTGGATACATCTGTACAGATTGCTTCACTTGTGATGCAACAATGTAAGAGATGACCTAACACAGATGCCGTGACTTTCATCTTTTTTTGCCGTGATTAAATACAACTTCAGTGAGCTGACAGCAGAGATAAAATAGACAAAATTATATTTTATGTATATGCAGCTACTGTATACTGTGGGTTTTTAGACTGTACTGATATTAATTTTCACCAGTGACAGTTGGTGGATTCCGTTTTTCCAGTCCGCCTCATATGAGAGAATGGGGCATTCCTTCAGAGAGGTAAGTAACTACCTCATGTCATTATCACAATCCTTGTCAGGGTGAACCACAAGTTACTAACACAATATGAGTTGAACCCCTGCTAAGTATGGCACAGAGCAGAAAGGCCAAACTTAGAAGCAATATGTAAAGTAGCTATGCAGTACTAAAACAGCAATAAAGTAGAAATGGAAAACAATATATTTATGAAACACAGCATAATTTAAGAAAGAAATGATACCAAGATGACAAAAATCCAATAAGGGGAACAGAGGTGTAAATTATGTAAGTTTTAGGCAGAAAGATTGCCATGAAGCACAAAGTGCCAATGATTGCCAATAGACTCACCAGAATAAGACCCAGGCACAATTTAATGGTGACTGTGTTAGAGCACCGGTCGGATATGCTAACCAGGTTCATCCTGGTCAAATATTTTACCTTCTGATTTTAGTCCTAATTCACCACTGAAGTGCACTTATAAACCCCCCCAGGACCTCAGGGAACCACTTAGAGACTCACAGGGAGGGGGGCAGAGACCAACAGGAGGTTCCAGTCCAGATCCAGTTGAGCAATAGGACGCAAAGGCCTTTTGTAGTTGGTTGTGTCCCTTTAAGTATAACAGGAGGTCAGCCCTATGATGCTTGGAGTCCACTTCTTTGCTCAAGCGGGAGAGCAGGACCAGTCCTTCAGAGCTCTGCTCAGGTTGTAGATAGCAGGTTCAGTCCTCTTCTTATCCTACTCAGTCCAGGAGTGTTCTGAAATGGGTGCTGGGAGGTGTAATGTTCATACCTGGTACAAGCTGGTGGATGGAAATGACCCCTGGGGACGCCCTATCCAAAGAGGTAAAGGTTTCTGGGGCTAATCGTACATGGTTTGAGCATTTTCAAAATGTCTTTGGCCACACTAAACATGAGCTGTGAGAGATGGGTGTGTGTGGACAGAGTATACCATAGTAATACCTATGTCCTCCCATATCTAACACCAAATTCCAGTCTGATTCAGTACCCATACCCACCCCCAACAACCTCTGAAACAGACGTCTGGTATAGGAAAGCTGTGTTCTCAGCAACAAGCAGTGAACACACTCACATTGTTTTGGAATTCTGTTTCTGTCTTTTGAAGCATGCCCAAAAAATTATATGTAAACCTATCAGCCTTCTCAAACAGGCTGTGACACTATAATGTCAAAAGAAGCCCACAGTGATTGGGACCTAATTGATTGGGAAGACTACAGATTGGCCATGTGCAAGTGCGAGCATTTGCCTGTGATAGGGGAGGCCTCTTTGAGGAGCACTCCAAGTGTCATATGATGAGCCCCAGCAGACCTATCAAGCAGGATGGACAGGATAGATACTTAGCAGGATATAACACTTTATTTTCAAAAATAATCCTCCAAGCTCCTGATGCGTTAGGTTCAGAAGGGTTATCCCTGCTCATTCAGTTCAGCCTATTGCTTTGCTCAAGGGAGTAACTTCACACCTTATTCCCACCTGCCAAAATGCTAGTTACTGGGTGGCTGAAGTGGAAGAACAAAATACAGATTTAATTTCCATGTTAAATGTTGCCTTTCCATTATATAGAGAGCAAATGTGGCTTCCCATTAAATTGGATTTTCAACAACTATTAAAAATAGCTGTTAAAATATTTGTCTAGCTAGACCCATTTTCAAGATACAAGATTCAAAATGTAGAGATGCAGAGTCACAACTCAAATTTGTGCTTCCTGACTGGGGTGATGTATGATATGTATCATCACATGTGCAGTGCTTTTCCAGTACCATCTATCCCTGTCTGCAACTGTAGATTCCCCCCCAGTCAAGGAGTGGACGTTCCTGTGGACCACCAGGAGACAATGGCAAGACCTCTATCACCACCTCTAAAAGACACTGAGACTAATTTCTTCCAGTGTGTGTCTACCATTCACTCTGGGGACTATTTCATAGACACATTTACCTTTTTTGAGGGCATGTTGTTTTTCGTACATTGGACTCCAAACAATATTTTTGCACATCAAATATAGTTTCATCCACCATGATGTACTTTATTTCATTTTATTTTTTCCTTTGTTATCATGTTTCAAAGATTCAAAGACAATACAACCATAGCACACTATAGATAGATAGACAGGAGTCCAAGAATGTATCCCTTTGATTGATCCCAATGGTATTCTCAAGCCTCCTTGTTTCATAAACTTTTTTTAAACCATACGTCGTCAGTCCATATGTAGTTATCTTCTCTTATTCATAGGAAAAGTAGAGATTCAGTTCATATGTTACATAAGTTTCTTCATTCCAAGCATGGTTATACCTACATACACTTTTGGGTGAGACATAATCCTCCTATATATCACTTTCCTTCTATATTTTCTCTCCTGTCATATATTGGCCATAATTTGTTTACTTTCTTCTCATCCACGATTGGGTGGTGGCCTATCAACTGATCACACGTGTAGCCAGTGTTTGCTATTGTTTTATCTGTATTGCATATACCATTGATGATTTGTATATCTTGCAGCCTTGACTAAGTCATTTCATTGACTAAATACGTGTTGGTGTCCTGTTTAAACATCTGGAATGAAGATACTTATGTAACATATGAACGTAATCTCTACTTGGTGAGGGTATGGCCATAACCCCACCCCAAATAAATGATAACAAAGTTGCTCTCCCTACTGGTAGGCAGATAGGGCAATTACCCCAATCCACTACCAAGGGGTCAGAAAGCCTACTAGATGCCAGGGAATTAAAAAAAGAAAATAGTGGGCTGGTGGCTACCAAACAGTATGGGCCTGGTTATGCCCCCACACCAACTTAAGGGGGTAACAGTCCTTCAGCTCTCCCCCCACGCTCTAAAAGATCTTATCCCAACAGCAAGCAAGAGGACATTTAATGATTTTGGTTTTACATTTCGGCCTTGAGAGCTTGTCTAACTCTCAAAATCGTCCAACTTGGACTGTGAGGGCCGCACTTTTTGGACATTGGGACACTACTATGTAGAAAAATCTATGGGACCTAAATATCTAGGTGAGTCCAGTGTGGTGTGCTTCACATGCACCCACAACATTTTCTTACCCACAATGTCCTGCAAGCCTCTAAATTTGCTTGAAATCACACATTTTTCCCACATTTTTGTGATGGAACCTTCCGGAATCTGCAGGAATCCACAAAATTCCTACCACTCATCATTGTCTCATCTACACCGATAACAAATTCTGCCTAAAACCTTTTTTTTTTCAAACTGCTCTTTTGGACCCGCTTTGGTTCCCCCTCAATTTCAACATGTTTTGGCTCTTCCCTGTCACAGGCACTTGACCCACCTACACATGTGAGGTATCATTTTTATAGGGAGACTGAGGGGAACGTTGGGTGGTAGGAAATGTGTTCCGGTGTGGTGATCCGACACAAAAATGTGGGAAAATGTGTTTTTTTTACCTAAATTGTAGGTTTGCTGAGGATTCTGGGTAAGAAAAACTTGGGGAGCCATGCAAGTCACACCTCCCTGAACTCCCTCGGATCTCTAGTTTTCAGAAACATCTGGGTTTGGTAGGTTTCCCTAGATGGCTGTTGAGCCCAAGACCAAAAACGCAGATTCCCCCGCAAAATCAGGTAGTTTGTATTTGATCATTTTGATGCGTCCAAGTAGTGTTTAGGGACATTTCCTGTCGCAGGCACTCGGTCTATCCACACAAGTGAGGTGTCATTTTGATCCGGAGACATGGGGGAACGCTGGGTGGATGGAAGTTTGTGGGTCCCCTCAGATTCCCGAACTTTGCAGCACCGAAATATGAGGAAAATTTGTTTTTTTCTAAATGTTGAGGTTTGCTAAGGATTCTGGGTAACAGAACCTGGTGAGAGCGCCACAAGTTGCCCCGTCCTGGGTTTCCCTAGGTGTCTAGTTTTCAGAAATGTCCAGGTTTGCTAGGTTTTCCTGGTGCTGGATGAGCTAAAATCCACAGCTAGGCACTTTCCAAAAAACAAGGCAGTTTTCTTTGGCAAAATGTGATGTGTCCATGTTGTGTTTTGGGGCATTTCCTGTTGCAGGCACTAGGTCTACCCACACATGTGAGGTACCATTTTTATTGGGAGACTTGGGGGAATACTGGGTGGAATGAAATTTGTGACTCCTCTCAGATACCAGAACTTTCTATCACCGAAATGTGAGGAAAAACTGTTTTTTGCCATATTTTGAGGTTTGCAAAGGATTCTCGTTAACAGACCCTGGCGAAAGCACCACAAGTCACCCCGTCCTGGATTCCCCTAGGTGTCTACATTTATGAAATGCACAGTTTGGTAGGTTTCCCTAGGTGTCGGCAGAGCTAGGGGTCAAAATCCACAGCTAGACACTTTCCCAAAAAAACCACGTCAGGTTTCAATGTTAAAATGTGCTGTGTCCATGTTGTGTTTCCTGTCGAGTGCATTAGGCCTACCCATGCAAGTGAGGTTCCATTTTTATCTGGAGACTTCGGGAACACAGAATAGAAGAACAGGTGTTATTGCCCCTTGTCTTTCTCTACATTTTTTTCCTTCCAAATATAAGACTACTTCACATGCTAGTTTGGGGACCCTGGAATTCAGAGATGTGCAAATAACCACTGCTTCTCAACACCTTATCTTGTGTCCATTTTGGAAATATGAAGGTTTCCTTGATACCTATTTTTCACTCTTTATATTTCACCAAATGAATAGCTGAATACCTGGTATACATTTAAAACACATTGCAAGGGGCAGCTCTTTTATTGGCTCTGAGTATCTAGGGTTATTTATGAACCTACAAGCCCTATATATCCCCACAAACAGAAGAGATGTAACGCTAGATTGATAAATTGAAAAATCTGCCATAGCAACATGGACAGAAATGGCTAGTTTTCACCTCAATTTAAATATTTTTATAATTCAGCTGTTACTTTCTGTAGGAAAACCTTGAAAATCAGAATTTTGTCTACTTTTTAGAAATGTTTAGCTGTCCGGGATCCAGCATTGGTTTCATATCTATTTCTGTCACTAACTGGAAGGAGGCTGGCAGTACAAAAATTAGTAAAAATGGGGTATGTCCCAGTGAAATTCCAAAACTATGTTAAAAACTGTGGTTTTCCGGTTCAAGTCTGCCTGTTCCTGAAAGCTGGGAAGATGGTGATTTTAGCACGACAAACCCTTTGTTGATGCCATTTAAAAAAAAAAAAGACATTTTAGCTGTATTTTGGCTAATTTCTTGGTCTCCTCCAGGGGAACCCATAAACTCTGGGTACCTCTAGAATCCCGAGGATGTTTGAAAAAAAGGACACATATTTGCTTGGGTAGCTTATGTGGACAAAAGTTAAGAGGGTATAAGCGCGAACAGCCCCAAATAGCCAAAAAGAGCTTGGCATCTGAGGGGGAAAAGGCCTGGCAGTGAAGGGGTTATAAAAGGTAAAAAATTAAACCCAGAAATCTCAATAGATTGGTGTCATAAACTCATTTCATGTCAAAATCCTAGATAAAAAGACATGCATGATCTCAAATAGTCTTTGCTATATACATTTTGATGCTCTATGACCTTTGACACCATGGAAGAGATGGACATAATAAAAAGAAACATATGAAATAGGAAAACTATTATTGATTAGTGCCATCGGCTGGAGCCAGACACCCTGCCTCAGAAAAGGAATTACACATCAATTAAACCATTTGTCAAAGTCATAGCAGTACTACATTTTGTGGCCACAGGATCATTTCAATGCATAGTGGCATTGTCTGGAGGTATGTCACAACCAGATTTCAGTGGTGTGCTACAAACAGTAATTTCTACAATGATGAGATACAGCTTCATAACCATAACACAAAATTAATATTTAGCCAATCTGAACAGGGATCAGTATGCTATGGCTTGACATATACATGTGGTTAGAGCAAGTTAAGCAGCACATATCACCTTGGTGGCAGCATCCAACAGAAAACAGATCTAATAGAAACTCAAGAACTTACATTCAATCACTGTGCAAGCTGTCTCTGTAAAAGATCTGTACATCCAAATTGAATGTCTGTCCCAGAATCACCAACCCATGTTCCCTTTGGCTTTCAAACAGCAACATGTTACTGCAGATTATGAAATGTCCAAATGAAGATGACATGGTGAAAGATCCTAAGACAGAATAACAAGTGAATATTGAGGATTTTACATAAGAAAAAAGACTCACTGGATAAGCTAGTAGGACACACATACTTAACACAAGCAAAGACAATCTATGTCAATAAACACAGTAGTCAATGAATGGAAACTTTGATCAACAAAGATCTTTGCCATGGACTTTCCTGAACTAACCATTACGATTCAATTACCATCACAGACTGGTATGTTGACTATGCCACAAGTTGTCATGAAATATGATGTTACAATATGTATAGGTAAACTTACACTCAGGTGAAGAAGTGGTCATTGACATGCTGATGTATGTCATTTCCTTCCTCTTCACCACTGTCATCGTTATTGGGCATTTCAACATCCTCACCTGCCAGTTCTTCATGGTCTCCATCCCCTGTGATGATTAGGATGCTCCGTCCCAGGGCTATGTTGGGCAACATGTAGCAGACAACCATGATTTGGAACACCTTAATAGGTAAATAGAGGAGGGCTCCACAGGTCTTGTCCAGACATGTAAATCTGACTTTCAGGAGCCCAATAGCCAACTACACTGGCCTTTGTATTCTTCCGTGGGCCTCATTGAAGCAGACTTCCCTGGTGTTGTTGAACTTCTCAGCAGTGCTAACAACCAAGGATGGTTAGGATACTTTATGATATGTTGAGTCACCTACATGAAAGTAAAAAATGATAATGAGTAAAAAATCTCATCCCAATGTACATTATTAAACTGTAAATAAAGCAAATGCTCCTCATGTCATATTGCACACACCAACAAGCCAGGCCCCCACTGGTCCAAGTTGGGATATTTGCAGGGGTATGATGCTGTTCTGTAGTGCAAAGGAATCATGGGTTGACCCTGGTAAATGTGCATACACACTTGAAATGTACAATTCAGGTAGGCAAACAATTTGCACATTAAATGGATGAAAGTTCTTTCCAATTACAGTAGACCTGTTCCCTGGTGTGTTATGGTACCAAAGCAATATGCATGCCATATATTGCTCCAACCACATGTGGTATGCCACTCAAAGCATAAACATCTCCCTTCACATTGGGAAAATCCTGATGTTGAGGATACTGGATGAAGCTGTTGATGTCTCATCATTGACGAAAGGACCTCTTGTAGCACACCACTGAAAGATGGGTTTGACATGTGTCCAGACTCTGCCACCGTGTATTGGAAAGATCCTGTGGCCACAAAATGAAGTACTGCCATGGGTTTCACTACTGGTGTCATTGCTGTTGTATTCATATTGTGAAGCAGAAGATAAGGCTCCAGCTGCTGACATAAATTCAGAATAATTTGCCTAGTCAAACTGTACTTTTTATGATGCCTCTTTCCTCCAGGGTGGCAAAGTCTGGAAAAGGTCCGAAGACTTGAGGCTTTCTTCTTGTACCCCTCCCTAGGTTCATATGTCTGCATTTAAGAAAGAAAATCACTTGAAATAGTACTAGAATACTCAGATAATCAGCACACATCTCATGTCTTTGCAAAACTACATCTCTTTTGGTGACATATATTTACACATCATGTTTATGTTATGCTTCAACTTAGAATGCCTATTTTTTATGTTTGATATTTTTAGAAAATAATGTGTATATAATATATTTGTAATGAATTATTTAACACATTTTTTTATGTAAAAAAATCTGTTAATGGAAGTATAAAATACACTGTATCACTTTAGTGGTAAAACACTAACGCATTACATTATAATGTGTGAAACTTAACTAACAATTGTGTTGTACATATTTTACATAGGTAAACAAACTAGCTACCATTTTGAGTGGTGGTGACACACTTAACATTATAAATACAGAATGGTTCACATATATAAATGGCAGCCACCTCACCTTGCCATCAGGACATTGTAAATCCACCGGTGGAAGTGAACTGTGTAGGAGATGTAACACTCTACGACAGACACAGCCATAGGCTAACATGTGTGACAGCTGTGCATGAAAGCCAATAACTGTGCCCATCTCTGTTGCGGATCAAGTATATTGTGTACTTGTATGCAGCTTCTCAAACAAAGCTCACTTGCCTCATAACATTGCAGCCATCAACACTTCCTCCACTTTTGCTGCAGTTACTGACCTCTGAGAACCAGGATGTTGGGCAAAGCCAGCCCAACTTCTCCAATGAGGAGTTAGAACACCATGGAGGTCCTGTCCCTGCAAAGTCAGCTCTTTGGGAACCCAGATAAGCAGGTTCATGCTTGTTTGGGAAAAGTATTTCTAACTAACTTGTTTCTTCTTATGACACAGGCTAATTAGTCCCTTTATATTCATGTGTGCGGTGTCATGAATTGAGTGTAGTAAACTGAATATTTTAGCAAGGGACGTAATGATATTTGTCAGTGTTTGAAAAGTCTGTAAATCATAATGAAAGTTATCTGAATGTATGAGCTGACTTTTCTGTTTATTTTAGTCACAAATCAAGACTTCATTTGACAAACCCCATGCTCCTTCCTTCCAGTAGCCAACAGACACTGTACCAGTAGTATAAGTGAAAAATACAGACAAATGTTGGAATGAGAGAGATGTGAAGTGCAAGAAAAAAGTTTCAGATAATAGAGTGGTCTGATGTTTTGGTTTCAATTTGGACAACATTCCATTTTCTGAGAGATGAGTGCCTGTGTATTTTAGCTTGCTAATGGTGCCACATATGGGGAAAGGTATATCTTGTGCTGTGAATATAGGTGGCACTGGCTCTCAATCACCCATATGTGTATGTCCCACTACTACACAAACCTATTCATACATTACCCCAAACCATGCTCTCAATGACACAAATGTTGGCCCTTCCATACTGCCCTTATTCATTGTATGTGTTTCAAACCATAATGTCTGCCTCTAAAAAATGTCTGCATGAAGCCAATGTAGCTGTGCATGGTGGTGTGTGCTAATATTGTATGAGCTGTTTAGCCTTTAGTAGCTCACAATGATTTGTACTGGTCACGAGTGGTTTTCACTACAGGAAAGGTTTCAGATGCCTGGCCTAGATGATGTTTGTGGCCTGGATCGGTAACATGAATATGTTGCAATCATTGAGGGTATTCAACAGGTCACTAAAAATGTGTGTTTTCTAGGAAACATTTTATGTTGCTAAATAATCTGTACTGACTTGCAAGAAATGCTTTTGTGAGATGTAACAAAACTGTGTCACATCAATACAGACAAACAAAACTACACAAAACGTTTTTTCTTTGTTTTTTTTGTATCCATACACGCCAATACCTATCAGAAAAAAGGCGATATAGAAGGCCATTGACAAGAAGGTGTGGACCCAAGGAGTTTATCCACAGCTCAGCGCCCATTGCAGCAAGAGGTGGGAGGTCCTACGAAGCTGGACCAGAAAGTTGTCAGAAGTCTAGCTCGGCCTGTCCTCCTAACGTACACCAGACCCTGCCCCCCCTCCCAAAGGCCCACATACATATATCAAGGGGGTACATTTTAGTGTGAGTTCAACATGTTAAATAACATATTTTTTGTTACAGCAACTAATTTTGCCATCAACATTAGTGCTGACTTATATCCAACTCAAAAGAAGAGTCCTAGTAACAAATGTGCATGCAAGCCACTCTGTTTAGTGATGAATAATTATGATAGGCATACAATTTTTGGTACAACACAGACAAGAATGTGTACAAATTTATATCAGAGTACCACATACTGTAAACCATTTTATAATGTCCTTTGTTCTGTCATGATAATATCAATGATAGTGAAGAATGGGGTACTTTAAGGGACATTTGAAGATGGAAGATTTCATCTGGCAAACTCAATATCAGACCCAAAGCATGACTCATTTTGTAAATGTATAAATGCATCAAGGTGTAATCTGTAGCCTTCTAACATTATAAACAACAATGTCCACATATTTTAAACCCACATAGTTAGAGGTGTTAAACATTTCCTGCTGAAAACCTCTAATGGATATGAGAGTCGAGGTCATACATGATATGGGAGTTATCATGAGGAATAACAAAACTGGGACCAAATGGTTTCTGAAATTGTTCCCTACATTCATGAGATGATGATAATAAAGAATCAAAGATTGGAAGCCTTGAAGCAGGTGAAATCTGTTAACTTGGAAAATGTATTTTGATCAACATTCATGATGGGTTCTTTTTACACAGAAACATTTAAACTGCTGCATCTGTCACTGCAGCAGCATCTGGAGTCAGTGAAGTGGACTTTGGCCATGTATTTGGAGAAGCAGTTGGCCACTATGGTTTGGGTGCTGGAACCAGAGACGCTTAGAGACCCAGTGGTATGGAGGGTAAGGGGACTGGCATGGAGGCCACAAGTTTATCAACGTCATCTTTGGAGTCCTCCACAGAAAACCAGTTTCTAGTGGTGGTGGATCCTACTTCTACAATTGCACCTGTATCCCTGTCTGCTACCCAGAGGCCCATCTCCACCCTCCCTCTTGCTCCCCTAGCAGTTGGCCAAACCCACCCATAAAAAGGGTGGTATATCCTTTGCTGCAGGCAGCCCTGTTCCACCCCAGCTGTGCTGAGTGTGGAGGCTATGGACCTCCTATGGAAGATCTCTGTAGGCCACAGTGCAGTACTGCAGTACTGAATGCCATCCAGTAGCTTAGTGACCAGATACAACAAAAGCTAGCTTTAATGGATTGCATTCACAGTGCTATCTCTGGCCTACAGAGGTCATTCCAGGGTCAAGCTTCTAAACTGACCGTAGCGTCCCAAACATTCCAAGCTTGTGCCTCAAATCCTCATTCCCCATCTAAATTCACTATTCCCATCCCTATCCAATGCACACTCACTCCTTTGCACTCACTCACTCAAACACACACAAGAGGCACATCCTTTCACATACACAAACACAGCAAAACATAGACACACACAACATATTGACACCACATGTACCACCACCACCACAGCCACCACAAGCATACCCAAATACATCATGCCCACATGCACAGACACCACCACTACACCCACATGAACAGACACCACCACTACCAGCACACCCACAGAAACTACACCTATCACCAGCACACCCACAGATACCACACCCACCACCACATCCACATGCACCACCACCAGCACACCTGCAGACACCACATCAACCAACATACCCACAAGCATCATCTGCAAACCTGCAGACACCACACCCACCACCACACCCTCATGCACAGTCACCACCAGTACACCCACAGATATCACACCCACAGTTTCTACTCCCAAAGGCACCACCATATCCATAAGAACCACACCCAGCACCTCAACAACACACTTATCCAGAGCCACACATACATTACACACAACGCCCACTAACACAAATTCCCACACTCACCCAAACAACATACACTCAGGAAAAAAACACACAACCAAACGTATACCACATTCATCAGACCGACAGGCCCCTGCACCATCAACAAACAAATACACATTACCTGCTGCCACTCCCTCTGCCTCCCAAAAACACCTCCCTGACAACCATCCTACCTTTTTTCCCAAAGAAGACCTTTTATTTGCCCTAGCCTTGACCCCTTCAACATCCCAATTCACCCCTGTAAAACATAAACTCACCCTCCCACACCCAAAGCCACCCCCCCAAAACCAACCACAATCCTTCCAAACTCAACATGCCTCTTCTTAGGTAAGATGATTGAGGTACCTGCTCTGTGCCCAATAGATGCCCCTCCCTGAAGGGGTACCTGGCAGTGAAATTAGGAGGCAAGATCTGGGCATGCAGTCCAGGATTGACAACTGGACTATTTGGACCTTGTTCTGAATTTTATTTATCTTTATCGATTACATTTTGTATATTTTCAAAACCTTTTTCCTGTGTTAATTTTTACTTATTAGTAATTGTTTGCTAACAATAGTGTTTTTGCTAATGTGTGTGACATGCACTTACTCTCATGTCTGACATTGAGAAGAAAACGTGTTATTTTTGACATATTTATATAGTCCATAATTAGTGTAATGCATTTGTGATGAACATGTTAATTTTGGTGCGGGCATTCATCATGTTGCTAGACACTTACACCAAAATTATAAATGCTTTTATTTTTGTGACTGGAAAATGCACTTGTTTATTTTAACTAGATGAGCTAACATTATACACATATGCATTACACTTTGAAGTTTAACGATATTTAATGTTTAACACAAATTGCACAAACCAAGGGGACATATGAAATTAATACATCTCTGACATGTTTGAAGTTTAGAGGTAACATTGGTTGTACATTCGGTATACACCTACATGGAACATTTTGGTACTACTGTTTATGCATATGATATGGCAGTTTAGGGCATTTATTACAGTCACCTATATAGGCACATTTTGATTTGAGATTGATGTGTCTTTTTGTGTAATTGTCCATTGCTATGAAGGCAGTTAGTACCAGATCGGTGAGTGTTGCAGATATATCAATGCATGTTTTTTAAAACTTTTCAAGCTACCACATTACACCATATACATTGCACATCATTGTACTTTTCCTTGCAAATATTTTTTCAACATGCATAAGTCCATTGTTAATTTACACTGACAATTTGGAGACTTACAGGTGAAACAGTCACTTACCTTTGGTAACAGGATTGATATTCATTTTGGTCCAGTAGCAACAGCAATGGCAGGACTTGTTCCATTGGGTTTATGGTGGCAGGAAATAAGGAAACTTTAAAAAAGGTAAGTTTTGTGCTTGATTATCTTCCAATCCACCTTCTCAGGTGTAAAGGTTTGGCTACCACAGTTACGTTGGTAGGAAGGTACATGGTGATTGGCTAGGTGGTAAAACTGGCTGGAGTCATGCAACCAGCTGCTTTTGCCTATTTTGCCATCTACGCAGGTGGATACTCAAGGTGGTGAAGCTGGTTTGTCTAGAGACTTTCATCTATGGACTCCCCAATATCTAAATAGAGCAGTCAACCCTCCAAGTTTGCAGGCGGGAAATCTGAAGGAAAATCAACAGAGAGACAAATGCCACCAAGTTCTAAATCAAGCCCTAAATGTAAAAACATTGTTTAGAAGTCAATAGCTGTCAAAAGGTTACTTGAGGTCTCGAGGGACTGGTACAAATCCAAAATCCAGCCTGACCATGATGGAGGGTAGGCAGACTACAGGACCCAGGCAGATACTGCTAAATCAGTACCTTAGATGGAGTCTTAGTAAATGTCAAGTGTCCACTGTATAGCTGGTGAGTCGCGTAAAGGGGATCCCACATCATCGTCAAACTCCATTGACGTGAATGGAAATGTGTCGACATCAAGCCATGCCAAGTATTGTTGCTGGGCCGAGTAGATTGAGGATCTAATGTCTGTCCACACATAGCTGCCCTGGGTATCGAAGTGATGTTGTCGAGCAGCAGCTGTGCCAGTGTCAAAGGGGAGGTTCTGTAGTTTTGATTGGGGTAAAGTCCCCTATGCGTCAATGTTGAGAGAAAAAAGGCTGCTGAGGCCCAGGACTGGAGCGGGGTACCACAGGCAGGGGCTCACAGATGCCAGAGTCCAGCAGCACCAAGAGTGTTGCAGGCAGTCTCTGATGTCTCTGAGACTGCATGAGAACAGGGGGCAAGCCAACAACCCCTTGGAGAATCTTGTGTTCAAGGATGGAGAGAACAAGTCCAGTCCTTCTCACTTCAGACAAGAAGCAGCAGGTAGCATGCTAGCATAGCAAAGCAAGTAGCAAAGTGTCAGTCGCCCTTCCTTCATAAAAGATACATGAAACATTTTTGAGCAACATCAATCATATTTGCTGGCTATTAGTTATTGACTTCAGATGTTCATTTCCCATGTAGTTAAGATTGAGCCTGTTAGTCTTGGCATCATTGGCATGGTCTCCCCTAACTGTTTGCCTCTACTACCCAGGTTGTTTTTGAATGCTGGACTCTGTTTTTGCTGTTTTTGTTTGCTCTGAGCACTTTATCACTGCTGACCAGTGCTAACGTGTACGTGTTCCCAGTATAAATGTATATGCACATTGGCTTATCCATGATTGGCATATTTGATTTACTAGTAAGGACCTAGTAAAGTGCACTATAGGTGCCCAGGGCCTGCAAATCAAATGCTACTAGTGGGCCTGCAGCACTGGCTGTGCCACCCATATTAGTAACCCTGTAAACATGGATCAGACCTGACATTGCAGTGTCTGTATGGGCAGTTCTAAACTGCCAATTCGACTTGGCAAGTGTACCCACTTGCCAGGCCTGAATCTTACCCTTTTTATACATGTAAGGCACCCCAAAGGTAGGCCCTAGGTAGCCTGTACTTATGTGTTTTACATGTCCTGACAGCAAAATACTGCCAAATTTGGTTTTCACTGTTGCAAGGCCTATGTTTCTCATAGGTTAACATAGGGGCTGCCTTTAAATATGATTAAAGTGCAGATTCCCTTTGGGAGCACATAGACATGGGGAGTTTGGGGTCTCTGAACTCACAATTTAAAAATACATCTCTTAGTGAAGTTGATTTTTAGATTGGGTGCTTGAAAATGCCACTTTTAGAAAGTAGGCATTTTCTAGCTTAAACCATTCTGTGACTCTGCTTGTTTGTGGATTCCCTGTCTGACAGTTTGACAGTTGGGTTGTTTGCACCTCTCCTCTAGACAGTGACACAAAGGGAGCTGGGGTGCAGCCTACATATCCTGATGGGCCATCTGGGCTGAAGGGAGGGGAGGATTGGTCACGTCACCTGAAAGGGCTGTGCCTGCCCTCACACAATGCAGTCTCTAACCCCCTGATGTGTGTCTGGGGCCTGGCCTGGGCAAGGCAGGATCTTGAAAACAACAGAGACTTCTCTTTGAAGTAGACCTACTTTAAAGCAGAAAGGGGTATAAGAGGAACACCCAAAACCCCTAAAATGTAGATTACTTTTGGAACCAAGAGGAACCTCTGCCACGGAGAAGAGCTGGAAGCTGGAGGAGGAGTACTGCCCCTTTGCCTGTGACTGAGCTTTGCTGGTTTGACCTGCAGTAGCTGCTTCTGCCTAAGAGAGGACAAATACTGACTTTTTTGTGACTTGCCATTGGTGAAAAATCTCCATGGGCTTGAACTGAGCTTGCCTCCTGTTGTAGAAGTCTCATTGACATCAAAGACTCTGCCAGCACTCGGGCTTTCTGCTGAGAGTCCTGTCTGCTAATTGGGGCCCTAACCTGTCTCTGGGCCCCTAAAAGGACAGAATCCCATGCAAAGACCGCCTTGCTGGGAAACTTTTGACACACCACCTGCCTCGCAGCTGAAAAATGATGTGCCGCCGGCCTCACAGCTAAAATCGATGCTCTGCCTGCATCGCGGTTGGGAGATTGATGCAACGCAGCTGGAGAAATTACGCACAACACCATCAGCGGCTGATGTTAACGATGCAAGTTCCCATGCAGTGTGGTTTCTTGACTCTGTGCGACCGGATTTCAACGCAACACCGCTGCCCGTGGAAAATCAACGCAAAGCCTACCCGGACCCGAGGTGTCCATCTTGATTGACGCAAAAGCTCTCTTGCGGGAGAGAAGAAACGATGCACGCCAACCTGACCATAGAAAGAACGACGCAGGTTCTCACTTGCAGGTGAGAAATAGACGCATCGCTGGCCTTTTTCAACCCACACTCGCCCGTGCAGCTTTATTTTTTATGCTACCCAGGTATTTTTGTGTGCTAACAGCATTCTCAGTGTTTTTTCAATGACTTAAGACTCTTTTGTTTTTTAATTCAGAACTTGACTCGTGTATGTTGGATTTTTGTTGTTTTGGTCTTGTTTTACTTAGATAAATATTATCTTTTTTTCTAAACTTGTGTTGTGTCATTTTGTAGTGTTTTCACTGAGTTACTGCGTGTGTTGATACAAATACTTTGCACCTTGCTTCTGAAGTTAAGCCTGCCTGTTTCTGCCAAGCTACCAAGGGGGTGAGCATGGGTTAACTGAGGGTGATTCTCCTTTACCCTGACTAGATTGAGGGTCATTGCTTGGACAAGGGGGTAACATGACTGCCAACATAAGACCCCATTTCTAACACAGGTTAAGCTGCTGGGAGTGGTGTATAACACCCCTGCCAGAGCAGGCATTATTCCTGCCCTCCTGAGAGCAAAGGATCTCACCATTTGGGGGTCAGAAGCATGTCTGTTGGTGGCAGGCTAGCTAGAACTAGTCAGTGCGAACACTGGCAGCAGGCTTTTAGCCGCTGCCTCTAGGGTGCTTTCTGGGTACATATATTAATAAATCCATCACCGGAATCATTAAGGACTTATTAACATGAGATATTTGATACCAAACATCCCTAGTTTCAGTGAAGTCATCAAATAACTGTGGAACTGGTATTGACCAGTGTCCAGCACATGTACTTAACATGGCTTCCCTATTCACTTACTATGTTTAAGAATTAACAAAGACATAACAGGGGCATATTTGCTCTTGCAAAGATGTCCATACATGTAATTTAATGCACCGTGTCTTAGGGTTTTAAGGCTTGCTGTAGGGCTGACTAACAAATATGACATGCAGGGGCATATTTATACTCCGTCTGCGCCGATTGTGTGTCAAAACTTTTGACGCACAATCAGCGCAAACGTTGCCTTGTATTTAAACTTTGACGCCCGAGCCCACGGATGACAAAATTCCGCCGTGTGCGTCATTTTTGGGATGCGGCAACCCACCTTGCCTTAATTATATGCAAGGTAGGCGTTCCCGTCCAAAAAATGGCTAAAACGGCCGTGCGTCGTATTCATGCTTTCGGGCAAAAATGACGCACGGCCGGGAGGCGGAGCCAGAAAGTGACGCACAGCCCGATTTGCGTAAAAAATTAACGCCTGTCTCAGGGCAGGCGTTAAAATGGGGCAAACACACCTGTATTTAATCAGAACACACAGAACAAACAGCAGAGCAGCAGAGCAGCAACAGGGAGCCATGGAGGTCATTCTAATCCAGCATGCACACAGACGCAGAACCCAGCAACAACAACAGCAGCTACAACAACACCAGCAGGGACCCCAAAGGCAGCGCAGAAGGCAGGAGAGGATATTCTGCCCAAGAACAACCCTTCAGGGCCTCAGGGAACACGATATCATACAGAGGTACCAGTTGAACTGGCAGGCCATTCAGCAGCTGCTGCGAAACATTGAACAGCAGTTGGCCCCCACTTTGGTGACACCCCACACCATCCCAACAGAAACCAAGCTGCTTGCCGTACTTCATATGCTGGCAAGTGGCTCTTTTCAAACAACTGGTGCCCTGGTAGGCGCAATATCACAACCATCATTCTCCGCCTTTTTGCCCAAAGTACTGGATTCCATCATTCGACTGACACCCCGCCACATCTGCTTCCCTAACACACTGCAGAAGCAGCAGGAAACTAAACAGGGGTTCTACGCAATCAGTGGCTTCCCACTTGTCCTTGGTGCAATCGACTGCACCTATGTATGCCTTGTGCCACCTGCTGCAACTGAACACCTCTACCGCAACAGGAAGCACACACATTCCATCAACGTACAGGCCATTGTCGATCACCCAGGATTGATCACCAACATCGTGGCTAAATATCCTGAGAGTGTACATGATTCATACATCTTCCGTCACTGCACCATCAATCAACACTTCCAGGATGGACGGTATGGCAATGGACTACTTGTTGGTAAGTACAAAAACCTACATATATATACACTGCACAGCAACCCACTAGGACACACAACACATACACCACAACAGCAACATGTCAACAGGAACACACTGAGGTCGTGACATCGCTAGCCATGTTTCTTAACTCACCATTGAACCTGTCACACATCGGAAATTACTGTACAGCCTAATGTGAATACGTCAATGAGTGTAGTTGCCTAAATGTCACCTTGCAAATTGTAAGTGTCCCAATGACCTTTACATTAATACATTGCCTACGTCTAAAGGTATGGGATGTCCAGGGTACTTTCATATGAACGTGCTAACAACACTTTCAATTTTAATTCTGCATGGAACTATCATCTCACCCCCAGTGAAGACATACGGACACCTGTATCACAAGTCACAATGCTAGGGAGGGCACACTGTACTGAAAATCCCAAAACATATTGCTGACAAAGGGTTAGCAGGCAAACACTTGTTCAGCCAAGGAAACAACACCATGCAGATGGTATAGCCTACAAGCATAGGGTGTCACATTAGTACACAAAAGAGACACAGACAACAAAAGACAACTACTGCCATTAAAGGTCTTTTCAATAGTGCCAGCTACATCAACATGATCCCCTTCATTTTCTATTGCAGCTGATCAGGGGTATGGCATCCAGCCATGGATTATGACACCATTTGGCAACCCGAGTACAGCTGCAGAGCGTGCATACAACGAGGCCTATAGGAGGACACGCAGCATTGTCGAGCGGACCTTCGGCATCCTCATGTCAAGGTTCCGCTGCCTCAACATCACTGGTGGTAGCCTCCTATATTCCCCCGAGATGGTCTATAGGATCATCCTCACATGTGCAATATTGCACAACATTTGCGTCAGAAGAAACATTCCCCTCCTGGAACCAGAGCCACACATGCCTGAAGAGGAGGAAAAGGAGGATGATGGCCTGCAACAGGAGGGGGAACTACAGAACACAGCTGCTGGTATACGCAGGCGCAACAGCTTGTAAATAATTTCTTCTGAATATGATCACCTTCACCACTTTAGTTAAATATTTTAAATAAACACCTATTATAATCACCATATCATGGTCTGGCTATTCCTTTTTACACACCTTCATCTCTACTTATCAGAATAAGAGTGTTGCCTCATGGAGCATTGCTGAGATACTGAGTAGGACACGGAAGATCCCAGAGCTTATGTGATGCCTAACATACAATGGTCACATACACACACACTCTTAATGACATATATCATGTACATATCTCCTTTGAAGGCCTATAGCAGAGGTCCACAACCATTTCACACATACATGTTGAAATCAAGGTCCAACGCAGCATATGGCACACAGCTATGACACCATCACTCAATAAGGGGAATACAAGCCTCATACATGAGGCAGTCAATGTGCTTTGGCATCACTAACAGGAATGTTTGACAAGACCCATGACAGCAGTTAGTCCAACTGCATCCAATATTTGCAAGGAATATCTGTGACTAGAGTTCCATAGAAGCAGAACATAGACAGCACAAGTGCCACACATATGACATGCATTGCGCACATGACATTCCATATACATGTCAGCCCATTTCCTAACTCATCACACACCCATGCACCTAGTCACAACCCGCCTGTCGGAAGAGGTCCCTGGAATACTAAGATGTGTACCCTGATAATACCTCCTCTACAAACACAGACCAAGATTAGCAAACCAGTGTGCTACACCCTTTCCTAAGGTATGCCATTGTCAAAGAACATCTGACTGCATGGACGTCAGGTCAATTTATACACTGTCTCCTAGTTTCAAAGCCCTGTTAGCACATGTAGATTGCTTCCCCTTGTGAAAATGTCTGTTGGCCCTTAGAATGCAAGTCTCTCCTACAGGACTGGTGAGAAATAGATGCAGCCCACACCTGTGAATACCTCCATGCACACCACCCATTACAAAAAGCACTGCCCCTGATGATGCCTGGAACAGCATAGTAGTAGCCATGATGTTGAATACATCGTCAACGATTTATAGTAATTAAGCCATGTAACACAGCCACTGGGTTCATTTGTCACCTACAAAAACACAGGACATACACAGATGGACATGTCAACTGTCTAGTTTGTCCTCCAAACAGTCTCAGTCAGACCACTGATTATGTAACGTGTCCAGTAGCTAGCTCCTGAATCATCTTGCATTCTGTCAGCCTGACTGGCAACTGTCAGTGCGTCACACTAAAGTATCCCTGTGCCTACATATGTACCACACTTGCGTTGTCAAACCTGTCATTCATCAGGGGGCATTGGGCATGGGCTTCTACCATGCATACACAAATACATTGTATAGCATCATCTGCCTTTTAACTGTACCATTTGAGTTCAATCCTCTTGGAAATGCAAAATTCATGGCCCATCCCTTTCCTGGGTTGCATTTATGCATGAATGACAAAGTGTGACAGTGTCCCAGGGTCATAGGCAGGGATTGGGTACGGGGCTTTCAGCACAACCAGCAACCTCTGATAATGTACATGACTAATACACAAATGTCAGGACCATGACAGTTCACACACAGCATCACAATGCGCACAACATAGTGATGGGCCGTGTGTGCTGAATAGCTGCGAGAATAAACAGCACAGAGGCTATGATGTTCCCAGATGCAGTGGGAAGTGCAGAGGCCAACCTGTGTACAAATTTTGTATTGACACCTGCCGGAACATGACAATTGAGACATTATCTCACTCAGCACAACAAGGTTGCCCTGTTGACTGTCTCATTACACGTCTTTAGTGACAGGGTGGGACCATCCACATGTTGGTTCACATGTCCACATCTACTTTACTCACATTGATCAACAAAGGATACTCAGGGCCTGATTCAGACCTTGGCGGGCGGCCGAGGCCGCCCGCCAAGGTCCCGCCGACAAATGACCGCACCGCGGTCAAAAGACCGCGGCGGCCATTCATACATTTCCGCTGGGCCGGCGGGCGCTCTCCAAAAGAGCGTCCGCCGGCCCAGCGGAAATGCCCCTGCAACGAGGATGCGGTCAGAATGCCCTGCGGGGCACCGCCGGTCTGTCGGCGGTGCTCCCGCCGACCCTGGCCCCGGCGGTCAGAGACCGCGGTCAGAGACCGCCGGGGTCAGAATGACCCCCTCAGTAGTTACAGGAATAGCTGCCACTGACACATGATGAGTCCTGGTCCGAACTGTGACAAATTACATCCCAAAACATCTACAGGATCATCATTGGACCACACACATGAACAAGACACCTATGTGCAATTGATCACTGGAAATATGTGGACACGTGCTGTCTTGTATGCTGGTCCACCACAGCCACTTAATAGTTGGGGCTTACTTCTATGGCCTCAACTGTGGTGTCATCATACATATGAGATTGACCCTTGTCTGCCTGTGCAAACAACATGGTACCCACTTCATAAATGCATGTGTATGACTCACTGTGGGATTCATCAACTAGTGCCTAGGAAGCTCTTACCAATACTCTAGGACATAGGATGTAGAAATTGTGTACCTTTGACATGAACATGTGTGTGCCATCCATCTGGTGCATGCTATGTCACATGTGGTGTCTACGTGACCCTAAAATTTGGAAGTATACTTTGCGGGTGTTGTTACATGTCTGACTAACACATGCCCTTGCTCATTCCAATATTTACTTGCATCTTAGGGTTGGACACATGGACGTCACATTCATACAACCAAATGTACAATAATGCTTCATGTGATGTACACACACACCTGGTCAACCAACAAATTAGTTGTCAAAGCACACACTTTGAGCCAAAGGCAATTAGGTATTGTACATATGTGAATCACATTGCTATCCTATCCTTATGGCAAACATGCACAATTTGTGCCATACATATATGTGGGCCACACATATGACCATCTATGATGTCAGCCAACTGTAAACATACTGTGAAGGGTGTAGTGGATGATGTTCCGCTGCAGTATGATGTCACACATGTGAACATACACCATCAACACCATACTGTCTTCAATTAGCCAATCTCTGATGTGTTCCAAAAGTAAAATAACCAAAAGAAATGTAAAACTGCCCCAAACCAGTTAATGCACTGTGATTTTGACGTCCCTAACGGTGTGCGTCATTTTTGGTTGCACAAAACTGTTTTTGCGTCGTTTTTTTTGACACACAGGAGTGAAATATAGCCCGCATCCAGATATTTGTACAGTCCATGTATCATTATATGGATGCGGGTTAATATTCACGTCTGTGCATCAAAAAAAATGACGCAAATACAGTTTTGTGCAACAAAAAATGACGCATAATGCGAAAAAGGCTGGACTTTTCATTCAGGAAGTGATGTAATAGGATATCCTGTTTACAGATCATGTACAGTGGGTGTACTTTCACTTTCACTTTGCAGTCTATGATCCTTCTAGACTGTGTGGCTATGTAGAGAGTGTTGTCCAGAGATTTTGTGCTGTATTTGTCCTGTGTGCTATCTGTAAAGTCCTTTTGTGAAATAAATTTTGTTTGTGTATACTGTAATACTGTTTTTTGTCTACATGTGTCCATTGATCTTGTGTATTTCTTGTTTGTGGGAGTCTGTTGTGGGTAGTGTTAATTTGGGGATAGTTGGGCTCTTTTAGTGTTTAGGTTTGCTTTTTTTCTGTCTTTTTACCCCTACTTTCACCCATTTCCCCTTTCTTTTTCTTTTACCCCTATTCCTTATCTTCTTCTATAAGTATGTCTGGTAGGCCACGTCTTGGCAGGATGGGGGAAGAGGAGTTGGGGGGCTTCATCTGGCTGGTTACACATTTCTTGCCGCTCATGATCCAGGCAGGGGGCAGGGTCATACAGGGCTACTCGACAGAGGCGCGCAGAATCCAGTGGGGAAAGGTGCTGCATCACCTGCAGCGTGTGTATGCCAGCCAGAGGAGTGACCACCAGCTGAAGCACCGGTGGGCTGACCTCATCACCAGGGAGCAGGATCTCTTGGACAACCTGGGAATCATGATTGGTGGCGCTGTTGGTGAGTACGACTATTGTTATTGTGCAAAAATGAATGTTCTGTTGTGACATCAGTGGATTAGTGCAATGTCTGCCACCTAACTTGATGACTGTGTGTAATTTTGGGGACATATGAGGGGATCATTGATGCACTATGGCAAGGATCACAATTGCTGGGTGTCAGGTAGCACGTGCTCAGCAAACTTACAGGTTACTTTACCATGAAGGAAATTGGTGCGGCCTTTCTGTCAGCACAGCTAACAAAATAGGAGCCAATCATGTCTATATAGGGTACTATTGACAGAGAAGTACAGATGTACCAACATTTAGGCCAACTATGTTGACGCAATTGCTAGACTGACTTTAGAATCACTACATGATGCTGAAAATGAGTGCTGCCTTCACAACAATTTATAATATCAAAGTGGCTCAAACATTGGTCTCATGTGAGTCTGGTGAGTGTGGAAGTAAAGCGTTCACAGAAGTACTATGAATGTGTGGGATTATTGTGTTTCTTAATATTTTAGGATAAATGTCAGTTCATGATTTGAATCGTGTAAAGGTGTAAGGTGCCCTCAGCTAACATCGTAAGATGTTTGTTGGAATTGGTTGAGCCACAATCCAAATATGGATGGCAGACCAAGTGTATGCACATGGCTTTTTCATCTCCATGGTTGGTGCAAATCACCATAGCTGGGCCACATCAATTGACTATACTGTAACAACAGGATGGCTTACATGAGTCCCTGCCCCTCCCTCTGTACATTGGGCCTTTGTGCAATAAATGTGTCATGGCCACAAGGCATGTTTGACTGGTAATGCAGTCCTCAAGTAACCATGCGTTGTATGTTTCTCTTGGATGCACATGATGAGACGATTACACTCCAAGTTTTTTCGTGCTCACCAATTATGGGGCAAGTTTGCAACCACATGATAGTTAGGGCCAATGTATGTGTGCAGATATGTGTGTAACTGTCACAGGAGACCCATGCTATGTACAAGTTGGCCGTGAAATATCAGATGCAGTACCATCATGTCTGAATGGCTGCCATTTACTTATTCAGCCTACACATTGTAAATGATACTGAAAATGTTGCACTGTGCACAGATTTTGAGCACATTTCATCCTTCCATACCTTACAGGTGGACCGGCGCCCTACACTGTGGGAGAGGTGGCGACATTTGAGGACCCCGACCACTACAGTAAGTGTTGATATGTCTGTTATGTGTTGTGTTTGCTGGTTATGGACTCGTGTGAGTTGGACGCATACCAAGGTGTAATGCTGGGGTCAAGTTTTTCACTTGTTCCATGAGTGGGAATGCAGTTTTCACATATTTGGAGTTAGCCAATGCGTATCCAATGGTATCATGTAGGGATTGTAGGACATCCCTGTAGGCCCCACTGTGAGTACATTTGATAGTCATGTCTCTGACACTTGTATCACCAAGAGTCGCAATGGAAGTCAGCCCCTATTTAGTCAGCCTGTCAGACCCACATTCTCTAAGATTGGTGGAGCTAATAGCTTCCCAATAGACATCTGCTTCACTATTTACCTACGTAATTTTGAAACAGTAGGTAGAACCTCCTAGCATCATGTACTTCCACATATAGTGCATCAAGTCTGTGAAACCTGAGTGTAATGGCCTAGGTGTGCATGCAATTCATGCTCATGGGTGTTCTAGCAACTCTGTGTCTGATGTAAGTCAGGCCTCACTGGAAGTATATGTTGTGAACTAAGTTCTGATTTTCCTGACATGTCTGACCCTATAAGTGCTCTAGGGTTTGCTGACTCCAAAATGTAGATAGACCTTACCTGTGGTGTGTCTGTAGAGACAACCATGTGTGGATTAGTCTATACACTCCTCGGTGTACATGTTGTTGGTAAATTATAGTTGTATATCCACCGCCCCCCCTCAAACACGGCCATGGGTTTGTGAATGGGGTACCTAGTATTGATGCTACCAGTATGTTACACATACCTGTGAAGAAGTGACGTTTTGGTTGCATACTAGTATACACACTCAGGTTTGGCACTTGGTACCATACTGGAAATTCCAGTTACAACTTGCAGACCATGTGGCTTTAGTTTTGCTTTCCGTACACTGACATTTGTAGCCCAGCTCTTGGTGGAGGATATGCAGCATGATTCTTAGCTGATAACTGTCAGAACTCAGATTGCAAGTCAAGGCCAGTTGTTACCCATCTTGTGGGTTATGAATGTGCTTTGTGTGATGTGACCTTTGTTGTCTGGTCTGCCATGTACTTCCTCAGGGAGATTTGATGCTCTGTATCGTGATATGAGCTGTTAGAAGTACAGTAGATGTATTGTCTGATTAACTTGCTGTGCTGTTTCACACAATGCATTTACTAATGTGGCATATCTGCATTTGTCTTCACAGCAGCTAACATGACTCCAGACCAGGTCCGTGAATTTCAGCGCCAGGCCATGCAATACCAGCACATCCTGCTGGTGGAGTCCGGGTTCCGGAGGATGGCCCGGCGATATCGCCATGAATGCTCCTCTGGGGCATGGGGAGCCTTCCCACCGGGTGGGCCTACTGTGCCCACCACAGCCAACACAGAAACAACCACCAATGAGAGCCAGGTGGCCCCACCCACAGCTGCCTCTGTTGCATCTACATCTGCTGGACTTCCTGGCCCCAGCATTGCCACTGGTGCAGGACAGCCCACACAGACCTCCTCCACCGGTACCCAGACTGCCACTGCTCCAGCTGTTGACCCTGCCACCTTCAATAGACTTGAAAACAAGATGGACAAAGTGCTGCGCAAGGTGAGCCACCTGAGCCGGGACGTGCGGCACATTAAACGGCGGGTGAAGGATATCAAGAGGACCCTCCGGAGGGCCAACCTCTAGACAGTTGATTAGATAACCATGATACCCTCCCATCCCTCCTCTTTCCTTGTTCTTATACTTAGTGGGCTTAGGGGGCTTAGTGTTAGGTTAGTATAGGCTGTTAGTTTAGTTAGTGTTAGTGGGTGGGGGGTAGGGGGTCCTGCTTGTTTCTTTTTTGACTTATTACATGTGCGGTTCGGTGGGTGGGAGTCTATGTTGGGGTTCTTGTGTGAGAAAATAAAATTAAAAAAACACAAAAAAAATAAAAAACATAAAAAAACAATTTACCAAAAAAATATATATTTGTATAGGATAGTATAGTATGTGTTTAGGTTAGTATGTGTTGTCCTCAATGTGTCCCGTCTCATAAGGGGGTTGGGGGGTAGATGTTTAGAACGTTTCGTTACATGTGATAAGTAAGTGCAGCTTAGGTTAGTTAGGGAATGAGTAGTCAGGGTAGATTAGGGAAGGTAAGATTTTTCCCTCAGTTTCCTCATCTATGGTTAGCTTTTAATAAATATTTGGTTACCCCTTAATAGTATGTGTTGAATGGTACTTGATTGTGGGTTTAGATTCCGTGTACAATTCTTTTGTACTATAACATCTGTGTCCAATGCTACAAACAAATCCCAACTGAGCTGTACGATTGGCAGCTAACCCAGAGCTACCTTGCAAAGTGTCTACCCTTTGTTGCAACCACCAATCACAGTTTATATTGATGACAATGTGTTTCTGTTGATAAGTTTGTTTTCAAAGTCACTAACAGTGCTTCCAGACTTGATATTGGAGAAACAGTTTTAGGTCTGACTGCAGTGTGATGATCATGCACACCCTTATAAGATGAGTTCTCATTGGCAATCTTGTAATCTTGTCTTCATGACCCTCAAACATCATTTGTGACACAGTTCAGCATGATTACCTATTTGTACGTTAACTCAGACACCTTCATTTGTGCAGTTTTTTTAGTGTTTACTTAGATTAGTGTGGCATGTTTATTGTGTTATTTTTGCATGTTGACAACATTTAGCGGGCACTATTTGATGACTTAGTTATCCCCTGAGGAAGCATTCTTCTGTCCAACACAGCATGGTGGTCTATGGTTTCTCACTTCATCAGATTATTCCCTCAGGATGGGCAGAGTATGATGCAATCATGGTCACTGTGCAGATTTCTCTAACTACATAATATCTGGACAGTTGTATTGAGAAGCTATGTTATTTGACAGTAGGGACATTCCAATTATCTACTGCGCAGTTGATATGTCACATTACCCAGAGACAGATTTGTGGTGTAAGTGCTATTTATTGAAAAGTGCTGTAGTGCTATATGTACATTGTCCATGACTGTGAGTCATTATAGTGACATTTTAAATTGGGATCCAACACAAGGGTTTACCAAAATGCTTTTGTCATGCTGAGGTTGCTGTTTCAGACAGTGCAGAGGGACAGGATTTGGCAATGAGTAGGAGAGAGACAATCACTGGGCTGGGTGACAAGATATACAGTTGTTTGCAGAACAGTGCTTTAGTACAGTTGTTGCAAGACTGGCAAGTTACAAAGCGCAGGACCTTGGTAATAGTTGGCTATTAGGCAGGGACTAGTGCTTCCGGGTACTTTTCCTTGTGAATGTGATCTGTTCCATGTCTTCTTCTTCTGATGTGTGTGTTGCCTGCTGTGTCCTTGTTGTTGTTGGTTGTGAAGGGGCAACACACACCTCAGTGTTCGAAGACGTGGAGTCAGACATCCCGGTCGCTGCTCCCTGTGAAGGTCTTAAGGGCAGTACTGCAGCAAGGAGAATCTGCTGGTTCTTGAGAATAGCAGCCACATCATGATGGTAGGCAGCCAGGTCGGCCCTGAGGGGTTCAATGTTGCATTCGTGCACGCGTTGACAGGATTGCTGTTGTAGTTGTTGGGTCAACTGTATTACAGCTGTGCGGATTTCCTTCTGGGTTTTCTGCAGTTCCTGCAAGATAGATGTTAGGGCTTGCATATCTGCTGCCTGATCTGCAGATGACATCATGCACGAACGCACCCCCTCAAGGCTGGCTGCCATATTTTGCATCCCCACCCGCACCTCCTTGGCCAGCTCCCGCTGTACTCCAACTACAGTTCTCTCAAAGCTGGTGCCAGTGTCGTCTGAGTCCTCAGCTGTATTGGAGCTGGCAGGTCTTACAATTGGGGTGGTGGGTGGTTCCTCTGCGATGGCGGCTTGTTCTGTGCTCCTCCTTGTGACTGAAGGTGGGGTCTAGAGGGTTTCAAGGACCTTTTGGATGGTCTCCTGGGGAATGTTTATTGGCTTGTCATCCATGTCATCAGGGAAATCTGGGACAGGCATATCGGCAGGAGATCCATCTTCCTCTGCAATGAAACAGGGTACAAATAGTGTGTCTGTGTTGTGACAATTTTGACGTGACGTGCCTGCCTTTTGATGAATTCCCTTTGTGATCTTGTTTTGTATTAATATCTGCAGTCCTTCAGATGGGCATTGTTTCAGGCCTATGGTCCGCCTGTGTGTTACATGTATGTTATTGAGTTATCAGACTTGTCAGCATCATTGCCTCTAGGTGTTGCTTTATGCCAAATAGAGAATTTCCACCTTTTTGTCCTATTCGACCCTCCGTGTATATCCATTCTCATGGTGAGACCTTTCACTGGCTGTGGGTGTTCTGATGGCCCTGGCAGCACACTTAACTATCAGGACCTGCCCCAATCCCTGATCGTTCACATCAACTTAATTGTAATTGACATGTTGCATATCCCCAGCTTATGTTTGTGCAGGCCATGCCCCCATGCCGTGCCCCTTTACCCATGCCACTCCATGTATATGATGACTTACATGCAATGTGTAGTAGGTATTCCCCCCCCGGTTGCAGTTGACATTAGTGCATTTCAATTCTCCATGCGACTTACCCTGCATGTGCATTGTCTCGTGGTAGTCTGCGCTGTCCTGTCCTTGAATCCCTGTGACGATCTCCTCAGGGATGACGGCTGCAACCATCTCCTCCATGTGGTCCAGGGCCTCCTGGTGTGCTGGACTCCCCCCTCCAGTCTGCAGTGCTGCCTTCCTGTTCCTGGCCATCTTTTCCTTGGTCCTGCGCTTGCAGTCATGCCAGCGTTTCTTGCACTCGATGACTGTTCTGCGTACTTCAGCCACACTGTTAATCTTGTCGCCAATTTGTTGCCATATAGCCTCTCTCCTACTGATTGGCAACTTTGAGGTGACAAACATTTGGTGCTGGTGTTCTGTCACCTCTTTAACCCGGATTTTCTGCTCCTCTGCACTGAAGCGACACTTTCTTTTATTCTAAAAAGTGTCCTGGTTCTTGTGTGGATCCTCCTGGCTGGTTCCTGGTCTGCTGTCATCTTCCTGGGGTCTGTAGTGGCATCTGGGATTCATTTTGGCTCTCCTCTGGTGAACTGGCAGTGTTCGCGGGTTTTTTTGACGCCATTGCGTAAAAAAATGGTGCATATCCGGTTTGCGGTGTCGCAAATCGACCCACAGTCATTTCTGCTGCGTTAACGTCGTTTTCCTTTACGACTTGAGGCCGCGGTGTGCGTCACAAATAATGACTCCCACCTGTTGTTTGCGCCGCCGTTCGTCAAAGTATAAATATGACGCCCGCACGGCACACCAAAATGGCGTTAGCCGGCGGTAATATTTTTGACGCAAAACTGCGACAGCGCTGTTTTGCGTCAAAAAGTATAAATATGGGCCGCAGTGTTTAGAGGACATGGTATACAGGGTGTGTGCCATGAAATGTTTTTACTTTTTGGTGCAGTCTGCATGAGTTTGATGCTGGGTTCCTTACAGTGGCAAAAGTTACGCTGCATCTCTTAGGTACCCTATTTAGTACCTAGGCCCTATATACCAGGGGTATACAACTTACTAAGGGCTTACAAAGATGCTAAAGGCCTGGCTACTTGGGGATCAAGTGACGAGGGGTCTTGTTTTTGGGAAAACAAAACACTGGCACTGGGGCCCTGATTGGCAGGAACACAGTGCACTTCAGTCAAGGTTGCATTAAAAAAAAAGCAAAATGGGGGGTGGCTATTGCAACCAGAACTCAGCCGTCTACAGGCATTCTGTGTGTGACTGGCTGTTTGATATTATTATGAGTTTGGCCTGTTGCAGAGTGATGTGGTCGAGTCATGACTATTCATTCCACCCTGATACCAGCAGTAACTAGTGCATTAAATGCCACTAAACCATTGTTTCATTGTTCTCTACGAATTGCAGTTATGTTTACTGCTATCCAAAAAGAAAAAGGGAGCACACTGCCCTGCACTCAAGCGGAAAATAGCCCCAAGGCATCATGGTAAATGCAGTCATTTAAATATAAATAGCGAGAATTTTTCAAATAATTATTCACCCTAAGTAGGTGCAGCAAGTGCTGTATCGCTGTAGAAAGTCTTTCACCTAAGGTAGGTGCAGCAAGTGCTGTATCTCTGGACACGTGTTTCTGGCTTTCTGCAGTCATCAGCAGAGAGTGTATGTCACTGAAGGGGTTGCTTGAAATGCCGCCAAATGTCTTCACAGGTTTTTGTACCACTCAGTAGGCGCACAGGTGCATCGCCAGTGCTCGTCAGCAAGAGGCTCATGGGAGCCGTCATTTAGACATCCAAAAAGAAAAAGGGAGCACACTGCCTTGCCTTCAAGCGGAAAATAGCCCCAAGGCATCATGGCAAAATGCCGTCATTTCAATATAAATAGCAAGAATGTTTCCAAAAATTATTCACCCTAAGTAGGTGCAGCAAGTGCTGTATCGCTGTAGAAAGTCTTTCACCTAAGGTAGGTGCAGCAAGTGCTGGATCTCTGGACACGTGTTTCTGGCTTACGGCCGTCATCAGCAGAGAGTGTATGTAACTGAAGGGGTCGCTTGAAATGCCGCCAAACATCTTCAAAGGTTTTTGTACCACTCAGTAGGCACACAGGTGCATCGCCAGTGCTTGTCAGCAAGAGGCTCACGGGAGCCGGCATTTAGACATCCAAAAAGAAAAAGGGAGCACACTGCCTTGCATTCAAGCGGAGAATAGCCCCAATGCATCATGGTTAAATGCAGTCATTTAAAAATAAATAGCGAGAATTTAAAAAAAAATTATTCACCCTAAGTAGGTGCAGCAAGTGCCGTATCGCTGTAGAAAGTCTTTCACCTAAGGTAGGTGCAGCAAGTGCTGTATCTCTGGACACGTGTTTCTGGCTTTTGACCGTCATCAGCAGAGAGTGTATGTAACTGAAGGGGTCGCTTGAAATGCCGCCAAACGTCTTCACAGGTTTTTGTACCACTCAGTAGGCGCACAGGTGCATCGCCAGTGCTCGTCAGCAAGAGGCAAATGGCAGCCGTCATTTAGACATCCAAAAACAAAAAGGGAGCACACTGCCTTGCATTCAAGAGGAAAATAGCCCCAAGGCATCATGGTAACTGCAGTCATTTAAATATAAATAGCGAGAATTTAAAAAAAATTATTCACCCTAAGTAGGTGCAACAAGTGTTGTATCGCTGTAGAAAGTCTTTCACCTAAGGTAGGTGCAGCAAGTGCCATATCTCTGGACACGTGTTTCTGGCTTTCGCCCGTCATCAGCAGAGAGTGTATGTAACTGAAGGTGTAGCTTGAAATGCCGCCAAACGTCTTCACAGGTTTTTGTACCACTCAGTAGGCGCACAGGTGCATTGCCAGTGCTCGCCAGCAAGAGGCTCACGGGAGCTGTCATTTAGACATTCAAAAAGAAAAAGGGAGCACACTGCCTTGCATTCAAGCAGAAAATAGCACCAAGACATCATGGTTAAATGCAGTCATTTAAAAATAAATAGCGAGAATTTAAAAAAAAATTATTCAACCTAAGTAGGTGCAGCAAGTGCCGTATCGCTGTAGAAAGTCTTTCACCTAAGGTAGGTGCAGCAAGTGCCGTATCTCTGGACTCGTGTTTCTGGCTTTCGGCCGTCATCAGCAGAGAGTGTACGTAACTGAAGGGGTCGCTTGAAATGCCGCCAAACGTCTTCACAGGTTTTTGTACCACTCAGTAGGCGCACTGGTGCATCGCCAGTGCTCGTCAGCAAGAGGCTAATGGTAGCCTTCATGTAGACATCCAAAAAGAGAAAGGGAGCACACTGCCATGCATTCAAGTGGAAAATAGCCCCAAGGCATCATGGTAAATGCAGTCATTTGAATATAAATAGCGAGAATTTAAAAAAAAATTATTCACCCTAAGTAGGTGCAGCAAGTGCCGTATCGCTGTAGAAAGTCTTTCACTTAAGGTAGGTGCAGCCAGTGCCGTATCTCTGGACACGTGTTTCTGGCTTTCGGCCATCATCAGCAGAGAGTGTATGTAACTGAAGTGGTCGCTTGAAATGCCGCCAAACGTCTTGACAGGTTTTTGTACCACTCAGTAGGTGCACAGGTTCATCACCAGTGCTCGTCAGCAAGAGGCTCACGGGAGCCGTCATTTAGACATCCAAAGAGAAAAAGGGAGCACCTTGCATTCAAGCGGAAAATAGCCCCAAGGCATCATTGTAGATGCAGTCATTTAAATATAAATAGCGAGAATTTTTTAAAAAATTATTCACCCTACACAGGTGCAGTAAGTGCTGTATCGCTGTAGAAAGTCTTTCACCTAAGGTAAGTGCAGCAAGTGCCGTATCTCTGGACACGTGTTTCTGGCTTTCAGTCGTCATCAGCAGAGAGTGTATGTAACTGAAGGGGTCACTTGAAATGCCGCCAAACGTCTTCACAGGTTTTTGTACCACTCAGTAGGCGCACAGGTGCATCGCCAGTGCTCGTCAGCAAGAGGCTCACGGGAGCTGTCATTTAGACATCCAAAAAGAAAAAGGGAGCACACTGCCTTGCATTCAAGCGGAAAATAGCCCCAGGACATCATGGTAAATGCAGTCATTTAAATATAAATAGCAAGAATTTTTCAAAAAATTATTCAACCTTAGAAGGTGCAGCAAGTGCTGTATCGCTGTAGAAAGTCTTTCACCTAAGGTAGGTGCAGCAAGTGCTGTATTTCTGGACACGTGTTTCTGGCTTTGGGCCGTCATCAGCAGAGAGTGTATGTAACTGAAGGGGTCGCTTGAACTGCCGCCAAACGTCTTCACAGGTTTTTGTACCACTCAGTAGGCGCACTGGTTCATCGCAGTGCTCGTCAGCAAGAGGCTCACGGGAGCTGTCATTTAGACATCCAAAAACAAAAAGGGAGCACACTGCCTTGCATTCAAGAGGAAAATAGCCCCAAGGCATCATGGTAGATGCAGTCATTTAAATATAAATAGCGAGAATTTTTCCCAAAATTATTCACCCTAAGTAGGTGCAGCAAGTGTCGTATTGCTGTAGAAAGTCTTTCACCTAAGGTAGGTGCAGCATGTGCCGTATCTCTGGACACGTGTTTCTGGCCTTCGGCCGTCATCAGCAGAGAGTGTATGTAACTGAAGGGGTCGCTTGAAATGCCGCCAAACGTCTTCACTGGTTTTTGTACCACTCAGTAGGCGCACCGGTGCATCGCCAGTGCTCGTCAGAAAGAGGCTCATGGGAGCTGTCATTTAGACATCCAAAAACAAAAAGGGAGCACACTGCCTTGCGATCAAGTGGAAAATAGCCCCAAGGCATCATGGTAGATGCAGTCATTTAAATATAAATAGCGAGAATTTTTGACAAAATATTCACCCTAAGTAGGTGCAGCAAGTGTTGTATCGCTGTAGAAAGTCTTTCACCTAAGGTAGGTGCAGCAAGTGCTGTATTTCTGGACACGTGTTTCTGGCTTTCGGCCGTCATCAGCAGAGAGTGTATGTAACTGAAGGGGTCGCTTGAAATGCCGCCAAACGTCTTCACAGGTTTTTTGTACCACTCAGTAGGCGCACCGGTTCATCGCAGTGCTCATCAGCAAGAGGCTCACGGGAGCTGTCTTTAGACATCCAAAAACAAAAAGGGAGCACACTGCCTTGCATTCAAGCGGAAAAAAGCTCCAAGACATCATGGTAGATGCTGTCATTTAAATATAAATAGCGAGAATCTTTCACAAAATGATTCACCCTAAGTAGGTGCAGCAAGTGTCGTATCGCTGTAGAAAGTCTTTCACCTAAGGTAGGTGCAACAAGTGGCGTATCTCTGGACACGTGTTTCTGGCCTTCGGCCGTCATCAGCAGAGAGTGTATGTAACTGAAAGGGTCACTTGAAATGCCGCCAAAAGTCTTCACAGGTTTTTGTACCACTCAGTAGGCGCACCGGTGCATCGCCAGTGCTCGTCAGAAAGAGGCTCACAGGAGCCGTCATTTAGACATCCAAAAACAAAAAGGGAGCACGCTGCCTTACGATCAAGCGGAAAATAGCCCCAAGGCATCATGGTAGATGCAGTCATTTAATTATAAATAGCGATAGTTTTTCATGAAATTATTCACCCTAAGTAGGTGCAGCAAGTGCTGTATCGCTGTAGAAAGTCTTTCACCTAAGGTAGGTGCAGCAAGTGCCGTATCTCTGGACACGTGTTTCTGGCTTTTGGCCGTCATCAGCAGAGAGAGTATGTAACTGAAGGGGTCGCTTGAAATGCCGACAAACGTCTTCACAGGTTTTTGTACCACTCAGTAGGCGCACAGGTGCATCGCCAGTGCTCGTCAGCAAGAGTTAAATGGGAGCCGTCATTTAGACATCCAAAAAGAAAAAGGGAGCACACTGCCTTGCATTCAAGCGGAAAATAGCCCCAAGGCATCATGGTAAATGCAGTCATTTAAATATAAATAGCGAGAATTAAGAAACAATTATTCACCCTAAGTAGGTGCAGCAAGTGCTGTATCGCTGTAGAAAGTCTTTCACCTAAGGTAGGTGCAGCAAGTGCCGTATCTCTGGACACGTATTTCTGGCTTTCGGCCGTCATCAGCACAGAGTGTATGCAACTGAAGGGGTAACTTGAAATGCCGCCAAACGTCTTCACAGGTTTTTGTACCACTCAGTAGGCGCACAGGTGCATCGCCAGTGCTCGTCAGCAAGAGGCTCACGGGAGCCGTCATTTAGACATCCAAAAAGAAAAAGGGAGCACACTGCCTTGCATTCAAGCGGAAAATAGCCCCAAGCCATCATGGTTAAATGTAGTAGTTCAAATATAAATAGCGAGAATTTTTCTCAAAATTATTCACCCTAAGTAGGTGCAGCAAGTGCCGTATTGCTGTGGAAAGTCTTTCACCTAAGGTAGATGCAGCAAGTGCAGTATCTCTGGACACGTTTCTGGCTTTCGGCCGTCATCAGCAGAGAGTGTATGTAACTGAAGGGGTCGCTTGAAATGCCGCCAAACATCTTCACAGGTTTTTGTACCACTCAGTAGGCTCACAGGTGCATCACCAGTGCTCGTCAGCAAGAGGCTAATGGTAGCCTTCATGTAGACATCCAAATAGAGAAAGGGAGCACACTGCCTTGCATTCAAGTGGAAAATAGCCCCAAGGCATCATGGTAAATGCAGTCATTTGAATATAAATAGCGAGAATTTTTCAAAAAATTATTCACCCTAAGTAGGTGCAGCAAGTGCCGTATCGCTGTAGAAAGTCTTTCACCTAAGGTAGGTGCAGCCAGTGCCGTATCTCTGGACACGTGTTTCTGGCTTTCGGCCGTCATCAGCAGAGAGTGTATGTAACTGAAGTAGTCGTTTGAAATGCCGCCAAACGACTTCACAGGTTTTTGTACCACTCAGTAGGCGCACAGGTGCATCACCAGTGCTCGTCAGCAAGAGGCTCACGGGAGCCGTCATTTAGTCATCCAAAGAGAAAAAGGGAGCATACTGCCATGCATTCAAGCAGAAAATAGCCCCAAGGCATCATTGTAAAGGCAGTCATTTAAATATAAATAGCGAGAATTTTTCAAAAAAGTATTCACCCTAAGCAGGTGCAGTAAGTGCTGTATCGCTGTAGAAAGTCTTTCACCTAAGGTAGGTGCAGCAAGTGCCGTATCTCTGGACACGTGTTTCTCTCCTTCGGACGTCATCAGCAGAGAGTGTATGTAACTGAAGGGGTCACTTGAAATGCCGCCAAACGTCTTCACAGGTTTTTGTACCACTCAGTAGGCGCACCGGTTCATCGCAGTGCTCGTCAGCAAGAGGCTCACGGGAGCTGTCTTTAGACATCCAAAAACAAAAAGGGAGCAAACTGTCTTGCATTCAAGCGGAAAATAGCCCCAAGGCATCATGGTAGATGCAGTCATTTAAATATAAATAGCGAGAATTTTTCACAAAATTATTCACACTAAGTAGGTGCAGCAAGTGCTGTATCTCTGGACACGTGTTTCTGGCCTTCGGCCGTCATCAGCAGAGAGTGTATGTAACTGAAGGGGTCGCTTGAAATGCCGACAAACATCTTCACAGGTTTTTGTACCACTCAGTAGGCGCACAGGTGCATCGCCAGTGCTCGTCAGCAAAAGGTAAATGGGATCCGTCATTTAGACATCCAAAAAGAAAAAGGGAGCACACTGCCTTGCATTCAACGGAAAATAGCCCCAAGGCATCATGGTAAATGCAGTCATTTAAATATAAATAGCGAGAATTAAGAAAAAATTATTCACCCTAAGTAGGTGCAGCAAGTGCTGTATCTCTGTAGAAAGTCTTTCACCTAAGGTAGGTGCAGCAAGTGCCGTATCTCTGGACACGTATTTCTGGCTTTCGCCCGTCATCAGCACAGAGTGTATGCAACTGAAGAGGTAGCTTGAAATGCCGCCAAACGTCTTCACAGGTTTTTGTCCCACTCATTAGGCACACAGGTGCATCGCCAGTGCTCATCAGCAAAAGGCCCACGGGAGCCGTCATTTAGACATCCAAAAAGAAAAAGGGAGCACACTGCCTTGCATTCAAGCGGAAAATAGCCCCAAGCCATCATGGTTAAATGTAGTCGTTTAAATATAAATAGCGAGAATTTTTCTCAAAATTATTCACGCTAAGTAGGTGCAGCAAGTGCCGTATTGCTGTGGAAAGTCTTTCACCTAAGGTAGGTGCAGCAAGTGCTGTATCTCTGGACACGTTTCTGGCTTTCGGACGTCATCAGCAGAGAGTGTATGTAACTGAAGGGGTCACTTGAAATGCCGCCAAACGTCTGCACAGGTTTTTGTACCACTCAGTAGGTGCACCGGTGCATCGCCAGTGCTCGTCAGCAAGATGCTCACGGGATCCGTCATTTAGACATCCAAAAACAAAAAGGGAGCACACTGGCTTGCATTAAAGCGGAAAATAGCCCCAAGGCATCATGGTAGATACAGTCATTTAAATATAAATAACAATCATTTTTCACAAAATTATTCACCCTAAGTAGGTGCAGAAAGTGTTGTATCGCTGCAGAAAGTCTTTCACCTAAGGTAGGTGCAGCAAGTGCCGTATCTCTGGACACGTGTTACTGGCTTTCGGCCGTCATCAGCAGAGAGTGTATGTAACTGACGGGGGTCGCTTGAAATGCCGCCAAACGTCTTCACAGGTTTTTGTACCACTCAGGAGGCGCACCGGTTCATCGCCAGTGCTCGTCAGCAAGAGGCTCAAGGGATCCGTCATTTAGACATCCAAAAACAAAAAGGGAGCACACTGCCTTGCATTAAAGCGGAAAATAGCCCCAAGGCATCATGGTAGATACAGTCATTTAAATATAAATAGCAAGAATTTTTCCCAAAATTATTCACCCTAAGTAGGTGCAGCAAGTGTCGTATCTCTGTAGAAAGTCTTTCACCTAAGGTAGGTGCAGCAAGGGCCGTATCTCTGGACACATGTTTCTGGCCTTTGGCCGTCATCAGCAGAGAGTGTATGTAACTGAAGGGATTCGCTTGAAATGCCGCCAAACGTCTTCACAGGTTTTTGTACCACTCAGTAGGCGCACTGGTGCATCGCCAGTGCTCGTCAGAAAGAGGCTCACGGGAGCCGTCATTTAGACATCCAAAAACAAAAAGGGAGCACACTGCCTTGCGATCAAGCGGAAAATAGCCCCAAGGCATCATGGTTGATGCAGTCATTTAAATATAAATGGCGAGAATTTTTGACAAAATTATTCACCCTAAGTAGGGGCAGCAAGTGTCGTATCGCTGTAGAAAGTCTTTCACCTAAGGTAGGTGCAGCAAGTGCTGTATTTCTGGACACGTGTTTCTGGCTTTCGGCCGTCATCAGCAGAGAGTGTATGTAACTGAAGGGGTCGCTTGAAATGCCGCCAAACGTCTTCATAGGTTTTTGTACCACTCAGTAGGCGCACCGGTTCATCGCAGTGCTCGTCAGCAAGAGGCTCACGGGAGCCGTCATTTAGACATCCAAAGAGAAAAAGGGAGCACACTGCCTTGCATTCAAGCGGAAAATAGCCCCAAGGATCATGGTAGATGCAGTCATTTAAATATAAATAGCGAGAATTTTTCACAAAATTATTCACACTAAGTAGGTGCAGCAAGTGTCGTATCGCTGTAGAAAGTCTTTCACCTAAGGTAGGTGCAGCAAGTGCCGTATCTCTGGGCACGTGTTACTGGCCTTCGGCCGTCATCAGCAGAGAGTGTATGTAACTGAAGGGGTCGCTTGAAATGCCGACAAACGTCTTCACAGGTTTTTGTACCACTCAATAGGCACACAGGTGCATCACCAGTGCTCGTCAGCAAGAGGCTCACGGGAGCCTTCATTTAGACATCCAAAAAGAAAAAGGGAGCACACTGCCTTGCATTCAAGTGGAAAATAGCCCTGAGGCATCATGGTAAATGCAGTCATTTAAATATAAATAGCAATAATTTTTCAAAAAATTATTCACCCTAAGTAGGTGCAGCAAGTGCAGTATCGCTGTAGAAAGTCTTTCACCTAAGGTGGGTACAGCAAGTGCCGTATCTCTGGACACGTGGTTCTGGCTTTCGGCCGTCATCAGCAGAGAGTGTATGTAACTAAAGGCGTCGCTTGAAATGACGCCAATCGTCGTCACAGGTTTTTGTACCACTCAGTAGGCGCACAGGTTCATCGCCAGTGCTCGGCAGCAAGAGGCTCACGGGAGCCGTCATTTAGACATTCAAAAACAAAAAGGGAGCACACTGCCTTGCATTCAAGCAGAAAATAGCCCCGAGGCATCATGGTAAATGCAGTCATTTAAACATAAATAGCGAGAATTTAAAAAAAAATTATTCACCCTAAGTAGGTGCAGCCAGTGCCGTATCGCTGTAGAAAGTCTTTCACCTAAGGTAGGTGCAGCAAGTGCCGTATCTCTGGACACGTGTTCCTGGCTTTCGGCCGTCATCAGCAGAGAGTGTATGTAACTGAAGGGGTCGCTTGAAATGCCTCTAAACGTCTTCACAGGTTTTTGTACCACTCAGAAGGCGCACCAGTGCATCGCCAGTGCTCGTCAGCAAGAGGCTCACGGGAGCCGTCATTTAGACATCCAAAAACAAAAAGGGAGCACCTTGCATTCAAGCGGAAAATAGCCCCAAGGCATCATGGTAGATGCAGTCATTTAAATATAAATAGCGAGAATTTTTCACAAAATTATTCACCCTAAGTAGGTGCAGCAAGTGTCGTATCGCTGTAGAAAGTCTTTCACCTAAGGTAGGTGCAGCAAGTGCTGTATCTCTGGTCACGTGTTACTGGCCTTCGGCCGTCATCAGCACAGAGTGTATGTAACTGAAGGGGTCGCTTGAAATGCCGCCAAACGTCTTCACAGGTTTTTGTACCACTCAGTAGGCGCACAGGTGCATCACCAGTGCTCGTCAGCAAGAGGCTCACGGGAGCCGTCATTTAGACATCCAAAAACAAAAAGGGAGCACACTGCCTTGCATTCAAGCGGAAAATAGCCCCAAGGCATCATTGTAAAGGCAGTCATTTAAATATAAATAGCGAGAATTTTATAAAAAAATGATTCACCCTAAGTAGGTGCAGCAAGTGTGGTATCTCTGTAGAAAGTCTTTCACCTAAGGTAGGTGCAGCAAGGGCCGTATCTCTGGACACGTGTTTCTGGCCTTTAGCCGTCATCAGCAGAGAGTGTATGTAACTGAAGGGGTCGCTTGAAATGCCGCCAAACGTCTTCACAGGTTTTTGTTCCACTCAGTAGGCGCACCGGTGCATCGCCAGCGCTCGTCTGCAAGAGGCTCACGGGAACCGTCATTTAGACATCCAAAAACAAAAAGGGAGCACCTTGCATTCAAGCGGAAAATAGCCCCAAGGCATCATGGTAGATGCAGTCATTTAAATATAAATAGCGAGAATTTTTCACAAAATTATTCACCCTAAGTAGGTGCAGCAAGTGTCGTATCGCTGTAGAAAGTCTTTCACCTAAGGTAAGTGCAGCAAGTGCGGTATCTCTGGGCACGTGTTACTGGCCTTCGGCCGTCATCAGCAGAGAGTGTATGTAACTGAATGGGTCGCTTGCAATGCCGCCAAACGTCTTCACAGGTTTTTGTACCACTCAGTAGGCGCACAGGTGCATCACCAGTGCTCGTCATCAAGAGGCTCACGGGAGCCTTCATTTAGACATCCAAAAAGAAAAAGGGAGCATACTGCCTTGCATTCAAGTGGAAAATAGCCCTGAGGTATCATGGTAAATGCAGTCATTTAAATACGTATAAATAGCGAGAATTTTTCAAAAAATGATTCACCCTAAGTAGGTGCAGCAAGTGCAGTATCGCTGTAGAAAGTCTTTCAGCTAAGGTGGGTACAGCAAGTGCCGTATCTCTGGACACGTGGTTCTGGCTTTCGGCCGTCATCAGCAGAGAGTGTATGTAACTGAAGGCGTCGCTTGAAATTACGCCAAACGTCGTCACAGGTTTTTGTACCACTCAGTAGGCGCACAGGTTCGTCGCCAGTGCTCGTCAGCAAGAGGCTCACGGGAGCCGTCATTTAGACATCCAAAAACAAAAAGGGTGCACACTGCCTTGCATTCAAGTGGAAAATAGCCCCGAAGCATCATGGTAAATGCAGTCATTTAAACATAAATAGCGAGAATTTTTTTAAAAATTATTCACCCTAAGTAGGTGCAGCCAGTGCCACATCGCTGTAGAAAGTCTTTCACCTAAGGTAGGTGCAGCAAGTGCTGTATCTCTGGACACGTGTTTCTGGCTTTCAGCCGTCATCAGCAGAGAGTGTATGTAACTGAAGGGGTCGCTTGAAATGCCGCCAAACGTCTTCACAGGTTTTTGTACCACTCAGTAGGCGCACCGGTGCATCGCCAGTGCTCGTCAGCAAGAGGCTCACGGGAGACGTCATTTAGACATCCAAAAACAAAAAGGGAGCACACTGCTTTGCATTCAAGCGAAAAATAGCCCCAAGGCATCATTGTAAAGGCAGTCATTTAAATATAAATAGCGAGAATTTTTCAAAAAATGATTCACCCTAAGTAGGTGCAGCAAGTGTGGTATCTCCGTAGAAAGTCTTTCACCTAAGGTAGGTGCAGCAAGGGCCGTATCTCTGGACACGTGTTTCTGGCCTTTAGCCGTCATCAGCAGAGAGTGTATGTAACTGAAGGGGTCGCTTGAAATGCCGCCAAACGTCTTCACAGGTTTTTGTTCCACTCAGTAGGCGCACCGGTGCATCGTCAGTGCTCGTCTGCAAGAGGCTCACGGGAGCCTTCATTTAGACATCCAAAAAGAAAAAGGGAGCATACTGCCTTGCATTCAAGTGGAAAATAGCCCTGAGGCATCATGGTAAATGCAGTCATTTAAATACGTATAAATAGCGAGAATTTTTCAAAAAATGATTCACCCTAAGTAGGTGCAGCAAGTGCAGTATCGCTGTAGAAAGTCTTTCACCTAAGGTGGGTACAGCAAGTGCCGTATCTCTGGACACATGGTTCTGGCTTTCGGCCGTCATCAGCAGAGAGTGTATGTAACTGAAGGCGTCGCTTGAAATGACGCCAAACGTCGTCACAGGTTTTTGTACCACTCAGTAGGCGCACAGGTTCGTCGCCAGTGCTCGTCAGCAAGATGCTCACGGGAGCCGTCATTTAGACATCCAAAAACAAAAAGGGTGCACACTGCCTTGCATTCAAGTGGAAAATAGCCCCGAAGCATCATGGTAAATGCAGTCATTTAAACATAAATAGCGAGAATTTTTTTAAAAATTATTCACCCTAAGTAGGTGCAGCCAGTGCCACATCGCTGTAGAAAGTCTTTCACCTAAGGTAGGTGCAGCAAGTGCTGTATCTCTGGACACGTGTTTCTGGCTTTCAGCCGTCATCAGCAGAGAGTGTATGTAACTGAAGGGGTCGCTTGAAATGCCGCCAAACGTCTTCACAGGTTTTTGTACCACTCAGTAGGCGCACCGGTGCATCGCCAGTGCTCGTCAGCAAGAGGCTCACGGGAGACGTCATTTAGACATCCAAAAACAAAAAGGGAGCACACTGCCTTGCATTCAAGCGAAAAATAGCCCCAAGGCATCATTGTAAAGGCAGTCATTTAAATATAAATAGCGAGAATTTTTCAAAAAATGATTCACCCTAAGTAGGTGCAGCAAGTGTGGTATCTCCGTAGAAAGTCTTTCACCTAAGGTAGGTGCAGCAAGGGCCGTATCTCTGGACACGTGTTTCTGGCCTTTAGCCGTCATCAGCAGAGAGTGTATGTAACTGAAGGGGTCGCTTGAAATGCCGCCAAACGTCTTCACAGGTTTTTGTTCCACTCAGTAGGCGCACCGGTGCATCGCCAGTGCTCGTCTGCAAGAGGCTCACGGGAACCATCATTTAGACATCCAAAAACAAAAAGGGAGCACCTTGCATTCAAGCGGAAAATAGCCCCAAGGCATCATGGTAGATGCAGTCATTTAAATATAAATAGCGAGAATTTTTCACAAAATTATTCACCCTAAGTAGGTGCAGCAAGTGTCGTATCGCTATAGAAAGTCTTTCACCTAAGGTAGGTGCAGCAAGTGCCGTATCGCTGGGCACGTGTTACTGGCCTTCGGCCATCATCAGCAGAGAGTGTATGTAACTGAAGGGGTCGCTTGCAATGCCGCCAAACGTCTTCACAGGTTTTTGTTCATCTCAGTAGGCGCACAGGTGCATCACCAGTGCTCGTCAGCAAGAGGCTCACAGGAGCCTTCATTTAGACATCCAAAAAGAAAAAGGGAGCACACTGCCTTGCATTCAAGTGGAAAATAGCCCTGAGGCATCACGGTAAATGCAGTCATTTAAATATAATTAGGGAGAATTTTTCAAAAAATGATTCACACTAAGTAGGTGCAGCAAGTGCAGTATCGCTGTAGAAAATCTTTCACCTAAGGTGGGTACAGCAAGTGCCGTATCTCTGGACACGTGATTCTGGCTTTCGGCCGTCATCAGCAGAGAGTGTATGTAACTGAAGGCGTCGCTTGAAATGACGCCAAACGTCGTCACAGGTTTTTGTACCACTCAGTAGGCGCACAGGTTCATCGCCAGTGCTCGTCAGCAAGAGGCTCACGGGAGCCGTCATTTAGACATCCATAAACAAAAAGGGAGCACACTGCCTTGCATTCAAGCGGAAAATAGCCCCGAGGCATCATGATAAATGCAGTCATTTAAACATAAATAGCGAGAATTGTTTAAAAAATTATTCACACTAAGTAGGTGCAGCAAGTGCAGTATCGCTGTAGAAAGTCTTTCACCTAAGGTGGGTACAGCAAGTGCCGTATCTCTGGACACGTGGTTCTGGCTTTCGGCCGTCATCAGCAGAGAGTGTATGTAACTGAAGGCGTCGCTTGAAATGACGCCAAACGTCGTCACAGGTTTTTGTACCACTCAGTAGGCGCACAGGTTCGTCGCCAGTGCTCGTCAGCAAGAGGCTCACGGGAGCCGTCATTTAGACATCCAAAAACAAAAAGGGTGCACACTGCCTTGCATTCAAGTGGAAAATAGCCCAGAAGCATCATGGTAAATGCAGTCATTTAAACATAAATAGCGAGAATTTTTTTAAAAATTATTCACCCTAAGTAGGTGCAGCCAGTGCCACATCGCTGTAGAAAGTCTTTCACCTAAGGTAGGTGCAGCAAGTGCTGTATCTCTGGACACGTGTTTCTGGCTTTCAGCCGTCATCAGCAGAGAGTGTATGTAACTGAAGGGGTCGCTTGAAATGCCGCCAAACGTCTTCACAGGTTTTTGTACCACTCAGTAGGCGCACCGGTGCATCGCCAGTGCTCGTCAGCAAGAGGCTCATGGGAGACGTCATTTAGACATCCAAAAACAAAAAGGGAGCACACTGCCTTGCATTCAAGCGAAAAATAGCCCCAAGGCATCATTGTAAAGGCAGTCATTTAAATATAAATAGCGAGAATTTTTCAAAAAATGATTCACCCTAAGTAGGTGCAGCAAGTGTGGTATCTCCGTAGAAAGTCTTTCACCTAAGGTAGGTGCAGCAAGGGCCGTATCTCTGGACACGTGTTTCTGGCCTTTAGCCGTCATCAGCAGAGAGTGTATGTAACTGAAGGGGTCGCTTGAAATGCCGCCAAACGTCTTCACAGGTTTTTGTTCCACTCAGTAGGCGCACCGGTGCATCGCCAGTGCTCGTCTGCAAGAGGCTCACGGGAGCCTTCATTTAGACATCCAAAAAGAAAAAGGGAGCATACTGCCTTGCATTCAAGTGGAAAATAGCCCTGAGGCATCATGGTAAATGCAGTCATTTAAATACGTATAAATAGCGAGAATTTTTCAAAAAATGATTCACCCTAAGTAGGTGCAGCAAGTGCAGTATCGCTGTAGAAAGTCTTTCACCTAAGGTGGGTACAGCAAGTGCCGTATCTCTGGACACGTGGTTCTGGCTTTCGGCCGTCATCAGCAGAGAGTGTATGTAACTGAAGGCGTCGCTTGAAATGACGCCAAACGTCGTTACAGGTTTTTGTACCACTCAGTAGGCGCACAGGTTCGTCGCCAGTGCTCGTCAGCAAGAGGCTCACGGGAGCCGTCATTTAGACATCGAAAAACAAAAAGGGTGCACACTGCCTTGCATTCAAGAGAGAGTGTATGTAACTGAAGGGGTCGCTTGAAATGCCGCCAAACGTCTTCACAGGTTTTTGTACCACTCAGTAGGCGCACCGGTGCATCGCCAGTGCTCGTCAGCAAGAGGCTCACGGGAGACGTCATTTAGACATCCAAAAACAAAAAGGGAGCACACTGCCTTGCATTCAAGCAAAAAATAGCCCCAAGGCATCATTGTAAAGGCAGTCATTTAAATATAAATAGCGAGAATTTTTCAAAAAATGATTCACCCTAAGTAGGTGCAGCAAGTGTGGTATCTCCGTAGAAAGTCTTTCACCTAAGGTAGGTGCAGCAAGGGCCGTATCTCTGGACACGTGTTTCTGGCCTTTAGCCGTCATCAGCAGAGAGTGTATGTAACTGAAGGGGTCGCTTGAAATGCCGCCAAACGTCTTCACAGGTTTTTGTTCCACTCAGTAGGCGCACCGGTGCATCGCCAGTGCTCGTCTGCAAGAGGCTCACGGGAACCGTCATTTAGACATCCAAAAACAAAAAGGGAGCACCTTGCATTCAAGCGGAAAATAGCCCCAAGGCATCATGGTAGATGCAGTCATTTAAATATAAATAGCGAGAATTTTTCACGAAATTATTCACCCTAAGTAGGTGCAGCAAGTGTCGTATCGCTATAGAAAGTCTTTCACCTAAGGTAGGTGCAGCAAGTGCTGTATCGCTGGGCACGTGTTACTGGCCTTCGGCCATCATCAGCAGAGAGTGTATGTAACTGAAGGGGTCGCTTGCAATGCCGCCAAACGTCTTCACAGGTTTTTGTTCATCTCAGTAGGCGCACAGGTGCATCACCAGTGCTCGTCAGCAAGAGGCTCACAGGAGCCTTCATTTAGACATCCAAAAAGAAAAAGGGAGCACACTGCCTTGCATTCAAGTGGAAAATAGCCCTGAGGCTTCATGGTAAATGCAGTCATTTAAATATAATTAGGGAGAATTTTTCAAAAAATGATTCACACTAAGTAGGTGCAGCAAGTGCAGTATCGCTGTAGAAAATCTTTCACCTAAGGTGGGTACAGCAAGTGCCGTATCTCTGGACACGTGGTTCTGGCTTTCGGCCATCATCAGCAGAGAGTGTATGTAACTGAAGGTGTCGCTTGAAATGACGCCAAACGTCGTCACAGGTTTTTGTACCACTCAGTAGGCGCACAGGTTCATCGCCAGTGCTCGTCAGCAAGAGGCTCACGGGAGCCGTCATTTAGACATCCATAAACAAAAAGGGAGCACACTGCCTTGCATTCAAGCGGAAAATAGCCCCGAGGCATCATGATAAATGCAGTCATTTAAACATAAATAGCGAGAATTGTTTAAAAAATTATTCACACTAAGTAGGTGCAGCAAGTGCTGTATCTCTGGACACGTGTTTCTGGCCTTCGGCCGTCATCAGCAGAGAGTGTATGTAACTGAAGGGGTCGCTTGAAATGCCGACAAACGTCTTCACAGGTTTTTGTACCACTCAGTAGGCGCACAGGTGGATCGCCAGTGCTCGTCAGCAAGAGGCTCACGGGAGCTGTCTTTAGACATCCAAAAACAAAAAGGGAGCAAACTGCCTTGCATTCAAGCGGAAAATAGCCCCAAGGCATCATGGTAGATGCAGTCATTTAAATATAAATAGCGAGAATTTTTCACAAAATTATTCACACTAAGTAGGTGCAGCAAGTGCTGTATCTCTGGACACGTGTTTCTGGCCTTCGGCCGTCATCAGCAGAGAGTGTATGTAACTGAAGGGGTCGCTTGAAATGCCGACAAACGTCTTCACAGGTTTTTGTACCACTCAGTAGGCGCACAGGTGCATCGCCAGTGCTCGTCAGCAAAAGGTAAATGGGATCCGTCATTTAGACATCCAAAAAGAAAAAGGGAGCACACTGCCTTGCATTCAAGCGGAAAATAGCCCCAAGGCATCATGGTAAATGCAATCATTTAAATATAAATAGCGAGAATTAAGAAAAAATTATTCACCCTAAGTAGGTGCAGCAAGTGCTGTATCTCTGTAGAAAGTCTTTCACCTAAGGTAGGTGCAGCAAGTGCCGTATCTCTGGACACGTATTTCTGGCTTTCGCCCGTCATCAGCACAGAGTGTATGCAACTGAAGAGGTAGCTTGAAATGCCGCCAAACGTCTTCACAGGTTTTTGTACCACTCATTAGGCACACAGGTGCATCGCCAGTGCTCGTCAGCAAGAGGCCCACGGGAGCCGTCATTTAGACATCCAAAAAGAAAAAGGGAGCACACTGCCTTGCATTCAAGCGGAAAATAGCCCCAAGCCATCATGGTTAAATGTAGTCGTTTAAATATAAATAGCGAGAATTTTTCTCAAAATTATTCACGCTAAGTAGGTGCAGCAAGTGCCGTATTGCTGTGGAAAGTCTTTCACCTAAGGTAGGTGCAGCAAGTGCTGTATCTCTGGACACGTTTCTGGCTTTCGGACGTCATCAGCAGAGTGTGTATGTAACTGAAGGGGTCACTTGAAATGCCGCCAAACGTCTTCACAGGTTTTTGTACCACTCAGTAGGTGCACCGGTGCATCGCCAGTGCTCGTCAGCAAGATGCTCACGGGATCAGTCATTTAGACATCCAAAAACAAAAAGGGAGCACACTGCCTTGCATTAAAGCGGAAAATAGCCCCAAGGCATCATGGTAGATACAGTCATTTAAATATAAATAACAAGAATTTTTCACAAAATTATTCACCCTAAGTAGGTGCAGAAAGTGTCGTATCGCTGCAGAAAGTCTTTCACCTAAGGTAGGTGCAGCAAGTGCCGTATCTCTGGACACGTGTTACTGGCTTTCGGCCGTCATCAGCAGAGAGTGTATGTAACTGACGGGGGTCGCTTGAAATGCCGCCAAACGTCTTCACAGGTTTTTGTACCACTCAGGAGGCGCACCGGTTCATCGCCAGTGCTCGTCATCAAGAGGCTCACGGGATCCGTCATTTAGACATCCAAAAACAAAAAGGGAGCACACTGCTTTGCATTAAAGCGGAAAATAGCCCCAAGGCATCATGGTAGATACAGTCATTTAAATATAAATAGCAAGAATTTTCCCCAAAATTATTCACCCTAAGTAGGTGCAGCAAGTGTTGTATCTCTGTAGAAAGTCTTTCACCTAAGGTAGGTGCAGCAAGGGCCGTATCTCTGGACACATGTTTCTGGCCTTTGGCCGTCATCAGCAGAGAGTGTATGTAACTGAAGGGATTCGCTTGAAATGCCGCCAAACGTCTTCACAGGTTTTTGTACCACTCAGTAGGCGCACTGGTGCATCGCCAGTGCTCGTCAGAAAGAGGCTCACGGGAGCCGTCATTTAGACATCCAAAAACAAAAAGGGAGCACACTGCCTTGCGATCAAGCGGAAAATAGCCCCAAGGCATCATGGTTGATGCAGTCATTTAAATATAAATAGCGAGAATTTTTGACAAAATTATTCACCCTAAGTAGGGGCAGCAAGTGTCGTATCGCTGTAGAAAGTCTTTCACCTAAGGTAGGTGCAGCAAGTGCTGTATTTCTGGACACGTGTTTCTGGCTTTCGGCCGTCATCAGCAGAGAGTGTATGTAACTGAAGGGGTCGCTTGAAATGCCGCCAAACGTCTTCACAGGTTTTTGTACCACTCAGTAGGCGCACCGGTTCATCGCAGTGCTCGTCAGCAAGAGGCTCACGGGAGCCGTCATTTAGATATCCAAAGAGAAAAAGGGAGCACACTGCCTTGCATTCAAGCGGAAAATAGCCCCAAGGCATCATGGTAGATGCAGTCATTTAAATATAAATAGCGAGAATTTTTCACAAAATTATTCACACTAAGTAGGTGCAGCAAGTGTCGTATCGCTGTAGAAAGTCTTTCACCTAAGGTAGGTACAGCAAGTGCCGTATCTCTGGGCACGTGTTACTGGCCTTCGGCCGTCATCAGCAGAGAGTGTATGTAACTGAAGGGGTCGCTTGAAATGCCGACAAACGTCTTCACAGGTTTTTGTACCACTCAATAGGCACACAGGTGCATCACCAGTGCTCGTCAGCAAGAGGCTCACGGGAGCCTTCATTTAGACATCCAAAAAGAAAAAGGGAGCACACTGCCTTGCATTCAAGTGGAAAATAGCCCTGAGGCATCATGGTAAATGCAGTCATTTAAATATAAATAGCAAGAATTTTTCAAAAAATTATTCACCCTAAGTAGGTGCAGCAAGTGCAGTATCGCTGTAGAAAGTCTTTCACCTAAGGTGGGTACAGCAAGTGCCGTATCTCTGGACACGTGGTTCTGGCTTTCGGCCGTCATCAGCAGAGAGTGTATGTAACTAAAGGCGTCGCTTGAAATGACGCCAATCGTCGTCACAGGTTTTTGTACCACTCAGTAGGCGCACAGGTTCATCGCCAGTGCTCGGCAGCAAGAGGCTCACGGGAGCCGTCATTTAGACATCCAAAAACAAAAAGGGAGCACACTGCCTTGCATTCAAGCGGAAAATAGCCCCGAGGCATCATGGTAAATGCAGTCATTTAAACATAAATAGCAAGAATTTAAAAAAAAATTATTCACCCTAAGTAGGTGCAGCCAGTGCCGTATCGCTGTAGAAAGTCTTTCACCTAAGGTAGGTGCAGCAAGTGCCGTATCTCTGGACACGTGTTTCTGGCTTTCGGCCGTCATCAGCAGAGAGTGTATGTAACTGAAGGGGTCGCTTGAAATGCCTCTAAACGTCTTCACAGGTTTTTGTACCACTCAGAAGGCGCACCAGTGCATCGCCAGTGCTCGTCAGCAAGAGGCTCACGGGAGCCGTCATTTAGACATCCAAAAACAAAAAGGGAGCACCTTGCATTCAAGCGGAAAATAGCCCCAAGGCATCATGGTAGATGCAGTCATTTAAATATAAATAGTGAGAATTTTTCACAAAATTATTCACCCTAAGTAGGTGCAGCAAGTGTCGTATCGCTGTAGAAAGTCTTTCACCTAAGGTAGGTGCAGCAAGTGCTGTATCTCTGGTCACGTGTTACTGGCCTTCGGCCGTCATCAGCACAGAGTGTATGTAATTGAAGGGGTCGCTTGAAATGCCGCCAAACGTCTTCACAGGTTTTTGTACCACTCAGTAGGCGCACCGGTGCATCGCCAGTGCTCGTCTGCAAGAGGCTCACGGGAGCCGTCATTTAGACATCCAAAAACAAAAAGGGAGCACCTTGCATTCAAGCGGAAAATAGCCCCAAGGCATCATGGTAGATGCAGTCATTTAAATATAAATAGCGAGAATTTTTCACAAAATTATTCACCCTAAGTAGGTGCAGCAAGTGTCGTATCGCTGTAGAAAGTCTTTCACCTAAGGTAGGTGCAGCAAGTGCCGTATCTCTGGGCACGTGTTACTGGCCTTCGGCCGTCATCAGCAGAGAGTGTATGTAACTGAATGGGTCGCTTGCAATGCCGCCAAACGTCTTCACAGGTTTTTGTACCACTCAGTAGGCGCACAGGTGCATCACCAGTGCTCGTCATCAAGAGGCTCACGGGAGCCTTCATTTAGACATCCAAAAAGAAAAAGGGAGCATACTGCCTTGCATTCAAGTGGAAAATAGCCCTGAGGCATCATGGTAAATGCAGTCATTTAAATATAAATAGCGAGAATTTTTCAAAAAATGATTCACCCTAAGTAGGTGCAGCAAGTGCAGTATCGCTGTAGAAAGTCTTTCACCTAAGGTGGGTACAGCAAGTGCCGTATCTCTGGACACGTGGTTCTGGCTTTCGGCCGTCATCAGCAGAGAGTGTATGTAACTGAAGGCGTCGCTTGAAATGACGCCAAACGTCGTCACAGGTTTTTGTACCACTCAGTAGGCGCACAGGTTCGTCGCCAGTGCTCGTCAGCAAGAGGCTCACGGGAGCCGTCATTTAGACATCCAAAAACAAAAAGGGTGCACACTGCCTTGCATTCAAGCGGAAAATAGCCCCGAAGCATCATGGTAAATGCAGTCATTTAAACATAAATAGCGAGAATTTTAAAAAAAATCATTCACCCTAAGTAGGTGCAGCCAGTGCCATATCGCTGTAGAAAGTCTTTCACCTAAGGTAGGTGCAGCAAGGGCCGTATCTCTGGACACGTGTTTCTGGCCTTTAGCCGTCATCAGCAGAGAGTGTATGTAACTGAAGGGGTCGCTTGAAATGCCGCCAAACGTCTTCACAGGTTTTTGTTCCACTCAGTAGGCGCACCGGTGCATCGCCAGTGCTCGTCTGCAAGAGGCTCACGGGAACCGTCATTTAGACATCCAAAAACAAAAAGGGAGCACCTTGCATTCAAGCGGAAAATAGCCCCAAGGCATCATGGTAGATGCAGTCATTTAAATATAAATAGCGAGAATTTTTCACAAAATTATTCACCCTAAGTAGGTGCAGCAAGTGTCGTATCGCTATAGAAAGTCTTTCACCTAAGGTAGGTGCAGCAAGTGCCGTATCGCTGGGCACGTGTTACTGGCCTTCGGCCATCATCAGCAGAGAGTGTATGTAACTGAAGGGGTCGCTTGCAATGCCGCCAAACGTCTTCACAGGTTTTTGTTCCTCTCAGTAGGTGCACAGGTGCATCACCAGTGCTCGTCAGCAAGAGGCTCACAGGAGCCTTCATTTAGACATCCAAAAAGAAAAAGGGAGCACACTGCCTTGCATTCAAGTGGAAAATAGCCCTGAGGCATCATGGTAAATGCAGTCATTTAAATATAATTAGCGAGAATTTTTCAAAAAATGATTCACAGTAAGTAGGTGCAGCAAGTGCAGTATCGCTGTAGAAAATCTTTCACCTAAAGTGGGTACAGCAAGTGCCGTATCTCTGGACACGTGGTTCTGGCTTTCGGCCGTCATCAGCAGAGAGTGTATGTAACTGAAGGCGTCGCTTGAAATGACGCCAAACGTCGTCACAGGTTTTTGTACCACTCAGTAGGCGCACAGGTTCATCGCCAGTGCTCGTCAGCAAGAGGCTCACGGGAGCCGTCATTTAGACATCCATAAACAAAAAGGGAGCACACTGCCTTGCATTCAAGCGGAAAATAGCCCCGAGGCATCATGATAAATGCAGTCATTTAAACATAAATAGCGAGAATTGTTTAAAAAATTATTCACCCTAAGTAGGTGCAGCCAGTGCCGTATCGCTGTAGAAAGTCTTTCACCTAAGGTAGGTGCAGCAAGTGCCGTATCTCTGGACACGTGTTTCTGGCTTTCGGCCGTCATCAGCAGAGAGTGTATGTAACTGAAGGGGTCGCTTGAAATGCCGCCAAACGTCTTCACAGGTTTTTGTACCACTCAGTAGGCGCACCAGTGCATCGCCAGTGCTCGTCTGCAAGAGGCTCACGGGAGCCGTCATTTAGACATCCAAAAACAAAAAGGGAGCACCTTGCATTCAAGCGGAAAATAGCCCCAAGGCATCATGGTAGATGCAGTCATTTAAATATAAATAGCGAGAATTTTTCACAAAATTATTCACCCTAAGTAGGTGCAGCAAGTGTTGTATCGCTGTAGAAAGTCTTTCACCTGAGGTAGGTGCAGCAAGTGCCGTATCTCTGGGCACGTGTTACTGGCCTTCGGCCGTCATCAGCAGAGAGTGTATGTAACTGAAGGGGTCGCTTGCAATGCCGCCAAACGTCTTCACAGGTTTTTGTACCACTCAGTAGGCGCACAGGTGCATCACCAGTGCTCGTCAGCAAGAGGCTCACGGGAGCTGTCATTTAGACATCCAAAAAGAAAAAGGGAGCACACTGCCTTGCATTCAAGCGGAAAGTAGCCCCAAAGCATCATGGTAAATGCAGTCATTTAAATATAAATAGCGCACATTTTTCAAAAAATTATTCACCCTAAGTAGGTGGAGTAAGTGCTGTTTTGCTGTAGAAAGTCTTTCACCTAAGGTAGGTGCAGCAAGTGCTGTATCTCTGGACACGTGTTTCTGGCTTTCAGCCGTCATCAGCAGAGAGTGTATGTAACTGAAGGGGTCGCTTGAAATGCCGCGGAACGTCTTCACAGGTTTTTGTACCACTCAGTAGGCGCACAGGTGCATCGCCAGTGCTCGTCAGCAAGAGGCTCACGGGAGCAGTCATTTAGACATCCAAAAAGAAACAGGGAGCACACTGCCTTGTATTCAAGCGGAAAATAGCCCTGAGGCATCATGGTAAATGCAGTCATTTAAATATAAATAGTGAGAATTTTTTTAAAAAATGATTCACCCTAAGTAGGTGCAGCAAGTGCCGTATCGCTGTAGAAAGTCTTTCACCTAAGGTAGGTGCAGCAAGTGCTGTATCTCTGGACACGTGTTTACTGCTATGCAAATGTGTTTTATTTTTTAAATAAACCGTTATTAACTTCAAAAAATTAATGAAACATTTTTAAAAATTTATATTTTATTCCTATTGTTCTTTATGTGGTGTTAGTGTTATGCCGTGAAAACTTTGATTTCTAAGAGAGCACATTGCAGCAACAGTATGAGGTGACCTATGGTGGGAGACTTACCCCAATGCTTGCTGATTTACATTTGAGCCTGTTTGGTCAGCAGTAATACTGGATTATATGTGTCTGGAACTGATTTTTAGCAATTATATTATTCTTTTGTGGATATTTTTAGTACCCTGATTTTCCTTTCACCCTTCTTCTTAATAGTAGATACTTTCTGTATTCCTACCACTTTTCCTTGCCCCTCCCACATTTACTCAATCAACATGGGCCTCCCTTAACGGCGTTCCCCCCAGTCAAGGAATAGACAGTCAGGATAGGACTAAACTGGTAGCTGAGATCCAACATGAAACAATATCAATATCCACACTTTCCTGAGTCCCCCGACAGCCATGCAAAGAATAGTTAAGGTGGTGAGCAGTTGACCCAGTGAAAGGACAAGGTAGAGAAAACAGATACATTGGATCATTTTACTGCTTACGGATGAGGTCAATCTGTACTTTAGAAATGTTGACCTCCACAATAAGCAACTCTTTTATCATTTTCTTCCCAGTTCACTAGTCCTACTATGACAAACAATATACTCACTGTGGTTGATTGAAACTCAGTGATATCTAAGAGCTGAAAAATTTAAGATACTGTTAGGATAGATGTACAAAATAACCTGGACTGCAATACACATTTTGATCACTACGTTCAGTGAATTGCAAATCAAGTTTGTGATCTGAATGATTCTCAATATAACAGACTCAATAGTGTGAGGAATGGGTACCAACCCAATTAACCCTGTGAATTTTTGCTTTCTAGACTATCAGGTACTTAACCTTCTTCTGCGAGTGAGTCTTACTGAGTCTCACTGTAAGCATTGTTGTGATGGATTGGGAATGCTAACCACCAGTGTTCGCCTTTTAAGATAAGGTCCACTGCTGCACAGCTGAGGTACGAGACTCAGTTTACAGATGATCTTACATGCATGTTAACACTAATGCAGGCTGAGCAAGTGAGACAACCATCTAACTCAGCCGGTATCTGTACACAGGTTATCTGTCACAGTGGTGATCAGTAATGGATTGGTGCTGAGCTGTGTAGGCCTTATAAAATGAGTGGGTATTCATAGTGTGAGTGTATACATAAGTAGTGATTTAATTAAATGTGTGTCAAACCAATATGGCAAATCATCATACCAAATACACATTTGACATTTATTTCCATATATCTGCATTCATTCTTAAACTTCAAGAATCAGCATGTTTTCAATCTGTGCTCCTAATTTATGTGGCTTTTGAATTACCTGGCAGGACCAAGTTAAGTACTCTGCTGGCCATAATGAGGGTCTAAAGCTTCCCCACTAAATAGATTCATTTGACAGTGATCAGCCTTCTCCCAGGTAAAGGAAAAGGGTGGGGACTATTTACCATAAAGCACCTTTCCTGGGTGACTCAAGACTGAATAAACAAAAGAGGGTATCCAGATCTCTGGAGCCAGTGATAGGATAGGAGGAGCTCCTTTTTGAAGTTTTAGAGGGGCAAGGACCAAGAGGCTATTGAAGTTAGGGGTGTGGCTTCAGCTCTCAGGCAATGTCTTTCAATTGAACACTTGATTTCACTGTTAGAAAGTAACAAAATGTTGTGGAAGAGGTTGCTGCAGGGGTGGAGCGATGATGTGTCACCCTAAGAGGAGCTTACCTTCTGTACCACTCCACTTAAAAAATCCTGTATGAGAAAAATGTTTGAAAACATTTTGAACCTAGAGGAAACTAATCTTGTAGCATGCACAGCTTGAAGAGAGATGACATTTCGCCCCTACTGCAGAGATGATTGAAAGACCTTTTGGAGTTCAACTGCCACCTAGACATAGGATTTGTTTTCCCAGGGGCAGTGGAACTAGATGCTCTGGATGTTGTGGAGAAAGACCTTGAGCATTAGAGAACAATAGGTTCCTTGACAGAGGAAGGACATATACTGGCTGTGGAGCTAATAGGCAGGAAGCAAACTTGTAGCTCTCTCTCATGAGAGGGTCAGCAGTAAACAACCCAGCTCCTAAAATAGTTTGCAGACTTTTAGAGGGCAAGAGGGTGTAAATAAACCATCTGGTGGCTGGAACATGCATTTAGGAGTAAAAGTCAATTTCCCAAATGAACAACGTCAATAATACCCTGTTTGTTTAGGTATTTGTTCTCAGCCAGGGAAGGAAAAAGATTGCACTCCTCCTTGCCGACAAGTAGCCAGGAGTATCATAGTAACACAAGGGAACCAGGTAGTATTTGATCCAATGATGATTCCTAGAAAACATATTAATCTTCCCTGAGAAGGTCAGGGCTCTGTAAAGAAGGCTGCCAGGGGGATTACACATGGCATCTATTCCTTCATCCTTCTGTTTGTCCCTGGGGCCTACCATCCACTCACGGACCGATGTTGAGAGACAGAAAAAATATAGAGAGCTGCCATGCATTAATTGTAAACACTACCTGGGAGGGCCATAGTTCTAGATCATTACTACTCTGGCCCTCTGTGCACAGGGACAGAGAGGAGCAATACATGGAGGGCTCTCCCAGGCAGACTTCAAATTTTGTGCTCCTCTGCATTGAAGCAAGAGAACCATCACAACTGATGTCTCCTGCCAATACAGGCACAAGATAAATAGAGATGAAGCCAACTCTCACTCCACATTCAAGAGCTCTAAGCCTAGCACAATGATCAGGTAGAGACCAGGGAGGCTGGGAGAGCTTCCCTGTGGTCCTCAGTGAGTGCAGTTTTGGGTGCCTGATTTAGGCCGGGCATTTGTTGAGGAGAAAAACAGAAAGGCACATGAAATGTGCATTAAAAAAAACACACCATTTTTCCATGGCATCAAGCCACATCAAACAAAAATAAGCTGGAGGCAATAGAGTACCCTAGAATGCACAGGGGGCACTCAATTTGTATGCTTTGCATGTAACATCCAGATGGGCAGAGGCACTGCAGCTCCAGCTATTGATGGTTTGGAGCCACCTAGGAGCAGTGGTGTACCTGCCAAAAGCCCTTATAAGCTTGCTTAACAGCTTTGTATGGGACCTCATATCTCGCGTGGTGCTATATTGATGACCCCAGGGGAATAAGTGGATAGATTTAAGCATTACTGGAGCTGGGTATTTTAGTCTCATTTCTACGGGTGTTTTTCAATAACATAGGAGACTTGTGCACATGGTATTCTGAAATATGTAATTGGCGACCCCTGGCTGATTCCTAAATGCCACATATGATTCTTAAGAAATATAAACAGTCTGCATGAGTGAAGATTCATATTGCTCCACTGGTGAATAACAACTGCAACAGAGTTTGTACTGCTTGAAAGCTAACTCTTGTGGTGATGTGCACATAAAAGACTACATCCTTGATCCCTTTAGTATCCAGAATACTTTTCTATATTCAATAAATCTTTGATAACTCCAGATGAAAACACAGGAGCAGATTTACTGACAATGCACTGGGTTTGCTTCATAAAGAGATGCAAGCTATTGCAAATTTATGTTGTGGTGTGTCTTGTTATGTTATGTTATGTTATGTTTTTATAGTGTGCCAGTCACCTGCGGGTGTATCCAGGTGCTCTGTAGCAGGTTTATGAAGCCAGGCCTGAGGCCTTACTCAAAAAGACAGGTTCTTGCAAATTTGCAGAAAAGAGGAAGAGGCTCTGATTTATTGTGGGAAGTCATTTGAGGCTTAAGGGGACAGGTATGGAAAGGCACTGCTCTGATTTTGTGTGTGCTTGGGGATGTGTGCTCTTGAGAGACCAGCAGAGTGGGGCTGTCTGGAAGGTTGGTGGTAGTGAATACAGCTGTTTAGGTAGGCAGACACACTGATGTGGAGAGCTTTGTAGGTATGGGTGGGGAGTTTAAAGTGTGTGCACTTGTGTGGTGTGATGTGAGCTCGGTGTGCAGGGTTGAGGATTAGCCTGGAGGCTATATTTTGAATTGTCTGCAGTGTTCTAGTGATCTGGTTGGTAGTCCCTCTGTACAAGGTGTTTCCATAGTCTAGTCCACAGGTGATAGGAATTTGGGTGGCCATTTTCCTAGTGCTGTCTGGTAGCCGCTTGAAGATTACCTTCAGCATCCTTTGTTGCGCCGCGTGGTGCGGCGCGAGCCGAGCATTCGGCTCGCGCCGCGCAGCGCGTTCTCAGGACGCGGCGCGCCCCGAGTCTTCTTTGTACAGCGCGAGGCCCCAGATATTATTTTGGGCCTCTCTCTGCCTTCTGTTGTGTCCCTGTTCTCCCCTGACCCCTCCTTACCTGTTTCTTTTTCTTTCTTCTTCTTCTTTTTCTTCTTTACTTTTTCGAGGCATTTTCTGTCCTTTCTTTATGTCTTTCCCCCTTCCCATGTTACCTTTTTCTTCCCAGCATTCCTTGGTTCCTATTTTCTATGGTTCCTGTTCTATTCTATCCTATGTACTTTTTCCCTATCTAAAATGGTGTCTTTTTACTTCCTGTTGGTCACATCCTGTTTCTTGGTATATAAGGGCTCTGTTTTCTCCCTTTCCTTGCGCTGCATCACTTTCTGCTCAGATTGTGTCTTCGCTCCTGATTCTTAGCCTTCGGTTCTGAATCTTTTCAATTTTGCATTTACCTGCATTTTGTTCCTGTTTGATTCCTGGTTTTGTTTTCGTTTCAGGAATCCATTTTTGGAGGTTTTTTCCCCTTTATTGGGGTTTTTTCCCTCTGGCACTAATTCTAAAGGGCACGGTCTGTTCTTGGCGTTTCCACTGCCTGCAGCACCGTGGCTACTAGAAAGAGTCGCCCTTTTCTGGGCCAAAGCCGAACCCTCAAGACCTACGCCACTAGATCTGCGGTTTCCAGGCGCCAGCAGCACGTGAGTCGTGACAGAATGCAGCGCCAAACCATTCCGACATCTTCTGATACTATGGATGACACAGTGGCGGCGGCTGCAGATCCTGATTCATCTTTTTTTACTACTATTCAACAACAAGCTCAGGAATTGCAACAATTGCGCAACGAGAATGCGGTCTTCCGACAGGCTTTGGCCCTCCGCAGTGGCGATGTTCCGACTATCTCCGCCTCAACGCCTTGCTTCTCTGGTGAACCAACCAAACTGCGTGAATTCCTGGATGCATTAACGGTTTACTTCGCCTTCAGACCTAGCCAATTCTCTCATGACAGGACAAAGGTGGGATATCTTATTAGTGCATTATCCGGTCCTGCCTTGGCCTGGGCAACCCCGATGGTGTCATCCAACGATCCAGTATTGTCGGACTATTCTGCCTTCGTGACCCGCTTCAAACAAATGTTTAGTCGCCCAGGATTGGAAGCCTCGGCAGAGGAAGCATTATGTGATATCCAGCAAGGTTCCCAGGATGTCCTCCGATATATTACACGTTTCCGTCAATTAGCGGCAGAGACCACTTGGGTGGAGCGTACCCTGGTAACTTTGTTTCGCAGAGGACTTAAGGAAGAAATTAAGGATGAATTAGTACATTCCACCAGAGTTGAAGATCTTCGTGGCCTCATGGATCAAGCACTTTCCATCGAGTATCGTCTTCAAGAACGACGAATGGAGAAGAGAAGGAGTAGAGGAGCGTCTCAGCCAAGCTCTTCACGGATGTATCCACCTCATCCTGAGGAATCTCGTCCTCCTGCTAAAGATATAGAAGGGGAACCCATGCAAGTGGATACTGCTCGAGGGCCACTCTCTGCTAGTGAGAAGGAAGACAGACGGAAGAAGGGATTGTGCCTCTACTGTGGTTCTGCTGGTCACATGCTTCGTACATGTCCTGTACGTCCACCTAGACCCTTGGGAAACGCCACCTCCCGTCCTCTGTAAGAAGGGAGGGGACGGGATCATCGGCTATACCTTCTATCAGCTCATTCAACGACAATACAACTTACTTGTTCGTGTTACCAGTCATATTACAACTACCTGATGGCCGCCAAGAAAGAACTATGGCATTATTGGATTGTGGTGCTAGTGGTATATACATGGATAAGACATGGGCCACTAATCTGCAAATTCCCACTCAACCCAAAGACATTCCTGAACAAGTACACACCGTGGATGGATCTTTAATATCCTCAGGTCCAGTCGATACTACGACCTTGATGTTAAATTTACAATTTGGTAATTATCAAGAACACCTCTCTTTTGATCTCATTTCATCTCCCAACCATACCATTATTCTCGGAATTCCATGGTTTACTAGACATAACCCATATGTGAACTGGGTAACCCGGACAATTTCTTTATCCTCACAGTTTTGTCAAGAAAATTGCTTTGCTTCCGATAAATATTGGTCACCAAACAGATTAACACCTATGAAGAGTACTACGGAGTATTCCATCAACACTGTCCAAGGGGTTCCTGAACATTATTTAGAGTTCCAAGACGTGTTTCAAAAACCATCCAGACCTGTATTACCTCCACATCGAGAGTACGATTGTGCTATTCCTTTGGAACCTGGAACAGTCGTTCCCTTTGGGAGGATGTATTCTCTCACGGAACCTGAAAAGGAAGTTCTTAAGGAGTATCTGGAGGAAAATGTACAGGGTGGTCTCATTGTTCCATCATCTTCTCCAGCAGGGGCTCCTCTCTTTTTTGTACCTAAGAAAACCAAAGATCTTCGTCCTTGCATAGACTTTCGAGGCCTAAACAAGATAACTATAAAGGATCGTTATCCTTTGCCCCTCATTAAGGATATTCTAGAGGCAGTCAGAGGGGCTCAACGTTTTACCAAGTTGGATCTTCGGGGAGCTTACCACCTTTTACGTATAAAAGAAGGAGACGAGTGGAAAACAGCATTCAGGACACCGTTTGGTCATTTTGAATATAAAGTCATGCCCTTTGGTCTTACGAACGCTCCTGCTATATTTCAAAGGTTTATGGACTCAATATTTTCCGATCTCTTGAACCAGACACTCGTAATCTACTTGGACGACATCCTTATTTTTTCCAGACACCCCGAACTCCATTCTTCTCATGTGAAACAAGTCCTTCACAGACTCCGAGCACATCAACTATTCTGTAAACCCGAAAAGTGTGAGTTCGATAAGACGGAAGTCAAATATCTGGGTTATCATTTAAGTTCCACCGGCATAGCTATGGACCTAGAAAAGGTACAAGCAATTCTAGAGTGGCCTTCTCCCTCTTCTATCAAAGAAACACAATGTTTCCTAGGATTAGCAAATTTTTACCGACAGTTCATTCAAGACTTTGCTAAACAGACCAGCCATATAACCCATACCTTAAAGAAGGAAAATCTAAAACAGGGGTTTGTATGGACCAAGGCGGCTGAAACAGCTTTTCAAGAATTAAAGAAGGCATTTACTCAAGCTCCCATCTTGAGACATCCAGATACCAATAAACAGTTTATCGTAGTTACCGATGCTTCCGAAAAAGCTATTGGAGCAGTCTTGCTTCAACTTCAAGAAGATGATGGTCTTGAACATCCTGTTTTCTATTTGTCCCATATTCTCTCTTCAGCTGAACAACATTACTCAGTACTAGAAAGAGAGTTGTTAGCTCTGAAGACAGCCTGCATCGAATGGAGACAGTTTCTGATGGGATCCAAGGAGCCTTTCGAGGCGAGAACAGATCACCGTAATCTGCAATGTCTACGTAATTTTGTATGCCAAAATAGTCGCCAGGCGCGTTGGGCCTTTTTCTTTAGTCAGTATGACTTTTACATCACCTATATTCCTGGATCTCAAAACATTCTGGCTGATGCTCTGTCTCGACGCTATCCAGATTGTACTCCTTCCCCATCTCAGTTTCTACTGGAGCCTAGTAAGATCATTGGAGTTGCTCAATCTTTTCTGGATGAGGTACAACTGGAGTATTCCAGCCTGTCTAATAGCGAAATAGAGAAATTAAGAACCTTTTTATGCAAGAAAGAAGGATTCTTTTTTCATCAGAAGCTGTTATTCCTCCCTACTAACAGAGTGCGAGACAAAGCATTACAGATGTGCCATGATTCACCGGTTGCTGGACATAGAGGTATTAAGGCCACACAAGAACTTCTTTCTCGGTCTTTCTGGTGGCCTACCTGGAAATCAGATGTCGAAAGATATGTTCAGGCTTGTCCCATATGTGCCCAAGTCAAGATTCCCCGTAGCAGACCTGCAGGATTACTACAGCCTTTGCCAGTTCCACCAACGCCATGGCATACTATTTCCACTGACTTTATGTGTTCACTTCCGCCATCAGCTGGAAACCAGGTTATCATGGTCACTGTTGATTCTTTCACTAAGATGGCCCACTTTACTGCTCTAAAGAAATTACCAACATCCCAAGAATTGAGCCAGATATTTATCGATCATATTTTCCGTCTCCATGGACTTCCACATACCATTGTGTCTGACAGGGGTCCCCAGTATATTTCCCGGTTTTGGAAACATTTTTGCAAGACACTGAATATCAATATAGCACTATCATCCGGTTTCCATCCTCAGACCAATGGACAAACTGAGCGTTTGAATCAAGGACTAGAACAATACCTTCGTTGTTTTTGTAATTCCACCCAAAGCAACTGGAACACTTATCTTCCTATTGCTGAATATTCCTACAACAATTCTGTCCATAGTGCCTCCAAGGTCACTCCCTTTTTCTGTTCCAATGGCTATCATCTGACCTCTTTTCCTACTGCTCCTCAATCTACCTCTCCTCTGCCTGCCATTACATCTTTTTCCAAACGTCTCCTGCAACTCCATAAGCTAATTAGATCTAATTTATTGCACACTAAGAGATATATGAAGAAGATCGCTGATAAGAAACGTGGACCCACTCCTGATTATCACCCTCAGGATAAAGTCTGGCTTTCTTCCAAATTCTTGCCCTCTCGCCTTTCTCTGAATAAGTTCACGCCTCGCTATTATGGGCCTTTTCGTATTCTTCAGTTGCTCAATCCTGTCACTGTTCGTCTTCGCTTGCCTCATACTTGGAAAATTCATCCGGTCTTTCATGTATCCCAACTCAAACCTTATGTCCCTGATCCTTTCTCTCGTCAGTTTCCTTGTCCTCCTCCTGTGTTGGTGAATGATGTCCCTGAATATGAGGTTCAAGAAATTTGTGACTCTCGCCTTTTTCACCGGCGTCTTCAGTATTTGATTCACTGGAAGGGTTATCCTCTTAGTGAATGCTCTTGGGAAGATGCTTCTTCTGTTCACGCCCCTCTTTTGATTTCTCGTTTTCATCGTTTGTTTCCATTCAAACCTAGACCTTCGGGGGGGGGACCTACTGTTGCGCCGCGTGGTGCGGCGCGAGCCGAGCATTCGGCTCGCGCCGCGCAGCGCGTTCTCAGGACGCGGCGCGCCCGAGTCTTCTTTGTACAGCGCGAGGCCCCAGATATTATTTTGGGCCTCGCTCTGCCTTCTGTTGTGTCCCTGTTCTCCCCTGACCCCTCCTTACCTGTTTCTTTTTCTTTCTTCTTCTTCTTTTTCTTCTTTACTTTTTCGAGGCATTTTCTGTCCTTTCTTTATGTCTTTCCCCCTTCCCATGTTACCTTTTTCTTCCCAGCATTCCTTGGTCCCTATTTTCTATGGTTCCTGTTCTATTCTATCCTATGTACTTTTTCCCTATCTAAAATGGTGTCTTTTTACTTCCTGTTGGTCACTTCCTGTTTCTTGGTATATAAGGGCTCTGTTTTCTCCCTTTCCTTGCGCTGCATCACTTTCTGCTCAGATTGTGTCTTCGCTCCTGATTCTTAGCCTTCGGTTCTGAATCTTTTCAATTTTGCATTTACCTGCATTTTGTTCCTGTTTGATTCCTGGTTTTGTTTTCGTTTCAGGAATCCATTTTTGGAGGTTTTTTCCCCTTTATTGGGTTTTTTTCCCTCTGGCACTAATTCTAAAGGGCACGGTCTGTTCTTGGTGTTTCCACTGCCTGCAGCACCGTGGCTACTAGAAAGAGTCGCCCTTTTCTGGGCCAAAGCCGAACCCTCAAGACCTACGCCACTAGATCTGCGGTTTCCAGGCGCCAGCAGCACGTGAGTCGTGACATCCTTAGTGTGTTAATGCAGGTCAGACCACTGTGCTGACTTGGGTGGTTATGGCCAGTAGTTTGGCTATGATGATTCTTAGGTTTAGGTGTTGGGGGCATGTTCATGGTTTGGGTTCCTATGATGAAAAGGGAGTAGATCCATGAGATCGAGTCTCTGGATGCCTGCTTTGTGGGGTCATTGGATTAGGATGAGAGACGGTTTAGAAGGCTGCAGATAGGTCTAGAAGGATGAGGGCTGCAGTCCCCCCTGTCGAGGATCATCCGGAGGTCATCTGTTGCTGCTAAAAGGGCAGTTTCCATGTTTTGTTTGGGTCCGAATACTGAGAAGCAGATGTTCGGTGAGGTGATCGGAGAGACGTTTGTTAATGGCTTTTTCTAAGGCTTTGGTAGGGTATAGAAAGAAAACTATCATTTGGTAATTGGTGAGTTTAGTCAGGTCAGCCAAGAGTTTCTTGGGGAGGATGTTGATGACTGTATGTTTCCACAGTTCTGGGAAGGTGGCTGTACTGATGGAGGTCTTGAGGATAGGGGTGAGGGGCTCACGGTGAGGGACTGCTTTTTTTGTCAAAGGTGGTGTGGGGCAGTGGTCCACTGGGGTCTCCGAATAAATGGTCTTCATGAGTGTTGTGATTTGCATTGTGCTAATAGTGTCCTATCTGCTGTTTGTATTGACTTCCTTCATCATTCAGAGACTTTGGAGCAGGCCGGGGGTCTGGCTGCAGGGAGAAGTTGCTGTATATGGTTGTGATTTTGCTGCAGAAATGTAAGGTAGTTGCATGGAACTTGTGATGGATTAAAGCATCTGTTGACAGTTATAGGAGAGGTGATGCCTTTCACGAGTGAGATTTCTTTGCTACTGTTGGAGCTGGCAATTGTTCTTTCTACTAGGGCCTTCCTCTTGATTTCTCAGATGGGCTGGTGGTACCTACTCTAGGCAGCTTTGAATGTGCCTTTTTCCACTTCCCCTTTGCTGGATCTACGTTTATGTTCTAGTTGTTTGTAGTGTTGCATGCTCATTTTGGAGTCTTCGGTGTACCAGTTGGTTTGTGTTCTGGTTTGTGCTCTGTTACTTCTTTTCATGGGGGCCAAAGTATTGGTGTAGTTGTCAATGATGTGTGCCAGGATGAGTTTACTTTTGAGTGCTGTTGTCCAGTATGCCTCTGTTAAGTTGTTTCAGTGTCTGTGTGCTGGGCCACTGTGGGGGCTCTTCTAGGTTGATGGAAGTCGATTCCAAAACTGACTATGGTGTGACTTTTGGGATGTTGAATGTAATGCTGTTGAAAGATGTGAAGACTGGGTCTGAGATGGGTGCTTGTGACACGCTAGGTTAGTTTTAGGTTCCGAAAGCTATCAAGGACAGTTGAGTTGGGGCTTGGCAAATACTACTGATAGAAATTGTGGTCTTCTAGGAAGATGAAAGCACTGGTTTAGAGGACTAAGGGGCAATGAAGTCTGTGATGTTGCTTGTGAGAGTTATCTCAGAAACCTGGAGGATGGTAGACTAGGGCCCTGCCCACAGTGAAATTTGCTGTGATTTCTAATTTGATGTTGAGGTGCACCATGGGGTTTGTTCCAGCTTTGGAGGAGGCTGTGCAGATAAAGGTGTCTTTGTAAACCAGAGGTCTCCAACGAGTAGCTCGTAGGTACTCATAAGTAGCTCTCCTGTGTGTAGACCAGCCTACAAAACTGAAAAGCTTACATTTAAATCAAACATGTAAACTTGTCTGATGTGGTCTGTATGAAAATTCTAATGATATTCATAGCTCTGGATGATTTTCATCAACATAAGTAGTTTTTACCACAAAAAATCTTGGAGACCCCTGTAAGTAAACAATAGCAATTCCTCCCGCAGGCCTAAGAGATCTTGGGGAGACCGCCGGGGCCAGGGTCGGCGGGAGCACCGCCGACAGGCCGGCGGTGCCCCGCAGGGCATTCTGACCGCGGCGGTTCGGCCGCGGTCAGAAGAGGCAAACCGGCGGTCTCCCGCCGGTTTACCGCTGCCCTTAGAATCCCCCATGGCGGCGCAGCTTGCTGCGCCGCCATGGGGGATTCTGACACCCCCTACCGCCATCCTGTTCCTGGCGGTTCGCCCGCCAGGAACAGGATGGCGGTAGGGGGTGCCGCGGGGCCCCTGGGGGCCCCTGCCGTGCCCATGCCAATGGCATGGGCACTGCAGGGGCCCCCGTAAGAGGGCCCCGAAAAGTATTTCAGTTTCTGCTAAGCAGACACTGAAATACGCGACGGGTGCAACTGCACCCGTCGCACCCCTGCAACTACGCCGGCTCAATTCTGAGCCGGCGTCCTCGTTGCAGGGGCATTTCCTCTGGGCCGGCGGGCGCTCTTTTGGAGAGCGCCCGCCGGCCCAGAGGAAATGTCTGAATGGCCGCCGCGGTCTTTTGACCGCGGTGCGGTCATTCAGCGGCGGTACCCTGGCGGACGGCCTCCGCCATCCGCCAGGGTCAGAATGAGGCCCCTTGTATCATTGTATCTATTGGATGACAGTGGCGATGTCTAATGTTGAAGCTGTGGTCAGCCATGTTTCCATGAGGAAAAGGAGGGCCGGGGCATCATGACCATGAGGTCCCAGATCTCCATGCATGCTTGCATAGTGAGGAGATGTTGATGAACATGCATGCTACTGGTGCGTGGAGGTGTAGGTGTATTTGTTGTTAAGTGGTTAAGTGTGTGTTGCTGTAGTGGATATGTTATTGGTTGGTGCAGGCAGCACAGAGGTGCAGGTTAAGAGGCAGAGGGAGAAGGAGAAGGTTTCTTTCTTGTTGTGCAGTGTGGTGCACCAGTAGAGAAGGGTGGGGTGTGAGGAGTTCAAGGCACAAATGCAATTGATGGGGGAGTGGAGGGTCAGGGGAGAACAGTTTCTGGCACTGGCCTTGGTCGAGACACAGATGGATGAGAGAACAGGCACAGAAAAGTCACAGAGAGTGGCAAAGGAGTGAGATAAATGGCACAAAGAAGCAAAATAAGTGAGAGAAGCAGCACAGAAAAGTCACAGAAATGTAAGAGAAAGGCAAAAAGATCAGGGAAAAAATAAAGAAAAGTCACAAAAATGACAAAAAGAGGCAAGAACAAGGAGAGAAACAGCAGAAAAAAATCAAGAAAAGTCACAGTAAAAATAGGAGGAAACTGCAAAAAACAGAAAAATCTCAAAAAGAGTGTAAAAAGGCAGAAAAGGACACAGCATGAGTGAATGAAATGACAGAGTGTGAGGAGTGACACAAAACTCACAGAAAGAGAGAGACCATTGTGAGAGAGAACAAGAGGGAGAGATGGAGGTAGGTTCTCAACGTGCTGGAGATGCATCGACAAGGGACTTGACAAGTAAGAAGACTGGTCCCAGGTAAGTCTAGGGTAGGCTGCTCCTATGCATCTGGCTAAACGTATAGAATTTGACTTTACTTTTTGGCACAAAACAAGTTTTGTGCTGCAAAGGTATTATACAATGAGGCAACTTACTGCTACCTTCGATTTACTTAGTGTCAAGAGTACTGTCCTGGACATCCTCATGCAACCACATACAGTATGCCTTGTGACCTATTGCCCTGTCCACAACATTTATACCTGTGCCTTTTTGAGGGTGGCATTAATTTGCAGAAAATGAATTAGCCAAGTTTTTACAGCTTTTCATTTTGGTATCTTTAACGCCACTTTAATTCCCCAAATAAAGTGCAGCCAGAGAGGAACAACTTTGCACTTCACTTTACATTCCTCAGTTTACATAGATTTGAGTAATGTTAGTTTTAGATACCGATGGTCCAATTTGCATACTATCAAAAGGCTGTCAGGTAGAAAATAAATGTTGATTGAAATAAAAAAGAAATCCTATAAAAAAACAAATTCCCTATGAAGGTATGCATGATGTAGAGGACAAGGACCACCCGCCAATTTTCAGTTTAAGTTAGTTAGCATAATGAATGCAAAATAACTCAAATACATTCACACTTCAAGCTGTAGCTTTTGAATTAAGATAGGAAAACATATTCATGGTTTTACAATTCAATAGAGTTAAGTAAATATACAATTTTTTTTTTCAGAAACTGTATTCTATGTACTTGAATCTATAGTGCAGGTACAAAGTGATTTTAAATACAACATAAATTACTGAAAATGTTGGTAAAGCATCATACGTCATCTTTTGGTTACTTCTGATTTCCGACGGCAAAGGCAAAATATAGATAGCTAATTGAAAGTGAAATTTAGAGTTGATAATAATAATGGTATTCACCACTCCTGGTTTATGACGATTTTGCCTTCACAGAGGGCCAAGCCTGAATAGTTACGTTTTTTAAGATTCTTTAAACTGCTTGTAGTTGATCCCAGATGCCAAGTTTGAGTTAAAGTAATATCAATGTTTCTGCCCTTTTTCATGCTTCCATATTTAATCCTCTTGAAGGATTGTTCATTATTCCGAAAGGTAGCCATTGATAAAAAGCTTCTGGTTGTGACCTAGAGAAGTACTAGTTTCTGCAGGTGTGCAGACTTGTGCCCCATAGTGTTATTGTTATTCCTAACAATTACTGGAATCCAATAGATTATTGTTGGTGTTATGTGGTCCCACTTACAAAGGTTAGGTCACATTGTGGCTCCCTGGTTATGAAGTCCTAGGAGCTTGCTGTCGAGTTTTGAGAGCAGAAAAGGAAAAAAGATAGGACATTAGTTGAAACATGCCACAAGGAGTGCTGTCTTTAGTTCAACTCTGTGGTGAGCATGGTGAAATCTGAGAATTTATCAAAGACGAGAGAACTTTAATGAGTGATGAGCAGAAGTGAGTTTGGTCTGAATAGAATTTTCATAGCTTCCTTACTGTTATTGAGATAAACAAATTAAGGGGCATATTTATACTCTGTTTGCGCCGGAATTGCGTCGTTTTTTTTTACGCAAATCCGACGCAAAGCTAACTCCATATTTATACTTCGGCGTTAGACCCGTCTAGCGCCAAAGATCTTGGAGTTTGCGTCATTTTTTAGCGTGGACACCTACCTTGCGTTAATGATATGCAAGGTAGGCGTTCCCGTCTAAAAAATGACTCCAAGGCATGTGCGCCTTATTTAAACTCCCGTGCAAAAATGACGCACGGGAGTGGGCGGGTCAAAAAAAATGACGTCCAGCTGCTTTTGCGTCATTTTTTAACGCCTGGTCAGGGCAGGCGTTAAGGGACCTGTGGGCTCGGAAGGAGCCCAGAGGTGCCCTCCCATGCCCCCAGGGACACCCCCTGCCACACTTGCCCACCCCAGGAGGACGCCCAAGGATGGAGGGACCCATCCCAGGGAACTTAAGGTAAGTTCAGGTAAGTATTTTTTATTTTTTTTTGTGGCATAGGGGGGCCTGATTTGTGCCCCCCTACATGCCACTATGCCCAATGACCATGCCCAGGGGACATAAGTCCCCTAGGCATGGCCTTTGGGCAAGGGGGCATGACTCCTGTCTGTGCTAAGACAGGAGTCATTTCAATGGGGGTTGGGAGTCAAAAAAAATGGCGCAAATCGGGTTGAGGCCAATATTTTGCCTCAGACCTGACTTGCTCCATTTTTTGACGCCCAAGCTCCATTTTCCCCTACGCCGGCGCTGCCTGGTGTGGGTCTTTTTTTTTATGCACACCGGTCAGCTGCGCTGGCTAACGTCATTCCATAAATAAGGCGCCCGCATGGCGCTTTGGAATGGCGTTAGCCGGCGTTAAAATTTTTGACGCACAACTGCGTTGGCGCAGTTGTGCGTCAAAAAGTATAAATATGGCCCTAAATGACTTAGAGGCCAGTGAAATGATGAATCTTCAGTTTCTATAATCTTGGATCTTCATGCTTGTGGAGCTCTCCTTCAATAGGAATACACTATCAACACAAAATAATGTTGCTTGGATTCTCAAATTATTTTTCAAGCAGAAGTTGATTTGTGTGTCATCAATATATTGACATCAAAAGAGGATGCACAATGGATGATACTTGAAAAACTCTACAGGACTACTGGTGATTGGGCAACATGTAAGATCAAATTCAGAAATTCTGGCTGCAGTTGTGAAATTAGTGGATTCACTGCATCATCGGTCTGGTTGTGCCTGACTAATTGAGCCTTTAAAGTTGTATTGTGTGATTAACGGTGTCATAATCAGCAGAGTCTGAGAAGTATCACTGCAGTTTTAATCCCTCATCTAAGGATAGAATAAACCTGTTTTACATTGTCCAGGGTGGCTTCAGTACTCTTTGAAGGGCAGGCTACAGGAGGTTGGTTGGTGAGGAAGAGAATTAGTTATGTGTAGTTCTGAAACCTCTTGTCAAATGTTTCCAGGATTTTGTTGAAAAATGTGCAATAGGAGACATGCCTATGCTTGACCAGTAATTGTAGGTCTCCAGACATTTTGTCAGAAGTGTTTGACCATGGCATATTTCAGAGTATCAAGAACAGTTACAGAGAGATGGGAGGTATTGATCAGATTCGTTTTACAAGTTGAGTGATTGTTAAAGATTTGTTTGAGGGATTTGAATGCGCTGGGGTCCAAGGACAAATTGGACCCTTCTGATATAAGAAACAGTTTTAGGACCTTGCAAGGTTCCAATTGTCTGAAAAAGGTGTAGATGGATTGTATTGGAGGAAGTGATGTGGAAGTGTTGGGATGGTTTTCTCATTTGATTTGAAGATAGATTTTCACATTTTGCAAATGTTCTACTTTAAGAAATAAACATTTTCTTTGTGGTGTTTTTTATATTTGTAAGGATTACTGTTAAGGGTATCTGAAATGGAGCATTCATGACAGGTATACATAATTCACTTTGATTTTGAGACTGAATGTGTTATAGACCACATTGAAATGGTGACAAGCTGACTTATCAAAATGCACAGTTAGCTAGCTGCCAGTAATGGGGTTGTTTACCATGAGTGTTGCCATTTGACAGCAAACAGACTACAAATAGACACAAACAGTGATGTGTGAGCTGCCTATGAATTTGAACCCCAAGATTGAAATTATTGTTGATTGGATTAGTGTAGCATGAGTTCAACTTTTCTCAGTAGACACACAACACATAGTATGCAGATGAGACGCAGGTATAACTCAACATCATCTCATTCAAGATCTGTGTACAATGAAGACATGTCTGAAAAAGAATCAACACTGGATGTTAATCTGTTTGAAATGGGTTTCTCTGCTGGATCACCACCAAACCTTTTGCCTTTTTCCATCCATTTTTTGCTGAATTTGTTTATGTGGGCCTTCAGACTCTGTGCACTTTACCACTGCTAACCAGTGCTAAAGTGCATGTGCTCTCTCCCCTAACATGGTTTGATTGGTAAATTCATAACTGGCATTCTTCATTTATTTATAGGTCCTTAGTATGTGTAAAGAGCCTGTAAATGATGTGCAACAAGTGAAACTGCAGCATTGCTTGTGCTACCCACTCAAATAGCCCTTCAAAATGTCTCAGGCCTGCCATTATAGAACCTGTAGGTGTGGCTTACACTGCTATGTTGACTTAGCATTTAAAACATTTTACCAAGCCTTAAAGTCCCCTTCTATTATATAAAAGTCCACCTAAGGTAGGTTGTAAGTAGCCAGTTGGGAAAGGTGCTATGTAATTAAATGCAGGGCATATGTTTTTAAGTTTTACATGCCCTGGCAGTGAAACTCTTACAAATTCGTTTTTCACTACAGTCAGGCCTACCCCTCTCTTAGATTAATATTGGGGATTCCTTGTTGTGTTTAAAAAGCTGTAATTACTAATTGAGAAGGAGTAGATATATCATGTTTAATACTAATGCAATTGTAATAATAAATCCACTTTAATGATAAAGTTAGATTTATTGTTATAATTTTGAAAATGCTACTTTTAGAAAGTAGGCATTTTCCTGCTTTTAGCTTGCAGCTTGTCTCCAATACACATATGGAGTGAGGTGACAGCTGGGCTTGAACAATCCCTCTAGACAGCCACACACAAAGGGAGTGTAGGTGTGACTGATAGGCCATCAACGTCTTGATGGACCATCCTAGGAAACAGGGGAGGGAGAAGCTGGGCATAGCCTCAAACTTACACCTAACAAGGCAGGGTTCTGTTCCCACACAAAGGGTAATATAACCCCGTGTAGTGAGTCTGGTGCAGGGGCAAAAAGAAATGACCTCCGCATACTTCAAGGACCCTTCTTTGAAGTCAACCCCAATTCAAAGGCACAACTGGGTATAAGTACTGGACCTCTGACTCTACCAACTCAGTTCACTACTGGACCTGTAAAGAACCATGCCAGGAGGAATGACTGCTGTGTTGCTACAAGGACTGAAACTCTGGACTGCTGCTCTGGAAGAAGTGTTTCCTGCCCTGCTACCTGTTACCCTTTGCCCTGCGAAGGAAGGACTGGACCCGTTTCAGTTGAGCCCAGAGTGACTCTAAGGACATGTTGTCTTACCCCCTGTTCCAACTCTCAGGGACATCAAAGACTTCTCATCATCCTGCAACAACACCTAGGCTTTGCTTGCTGCAAGTCTTGCTCTGCCAAGTGGTGCCAATCGAGCCCGAGCCCTTGGAAGTGGGTTTAAAGTGCTGGAACTACCAAAATCTGTGCATCCAAGCTGTTACGCTGATTGGAACCAACACAACTCCCTCAATGCTGACACATCATCACTGCTACAAGGATCATGGACACTGCATCACTGACTGCACACCGCTCCAGCTTCCGACACATCTCCAACTTTGTGCAGCCCTTAACCAATGCATCACCTCATCTGAAGGATGCAGGAGATGCATTGTCTCCTCTGCTCCACGCATCTTGGCTTCAACATCGATGCATCCAAGAACCAAGGTACTTTTTCAGCGGGCTGTGCCTGGCCCCTGTATCCGACCCACGCTTTATCTGGGTCGGCCTGAACTTTTGGATTTAGCCAGGTCTAGCTCCACCAGATTTCCCCGGTTGGCACTTTAAGATTTTAAGCACTACAGTTTAATTTAGACTTTAATAATTCATAACTCCAGTTATAATTATTGGATTTTTGTCCTTCTGGTCTTCTTTTGTTAATAAAAATACAATCTGTTTATCTCAACTGGCACTGTGCTACTTTTTAAAGTGTTGTGCACATAATTTATACATTGCCTCTTAAATTAAGCCTGTCTGCTCTGTGCCAACCTACCAAAGGCTGAACACAGGTTAAATTAATGGTGTGTATCTGACTTACCCTGACTAGGATTATTGTTCCTGCTTGGACAGGGTGCATACCTCTGCCAACCAGAAACCAATTTCTAACACAATCAACTTATTAAAGCTTAATGCAGAGAAAATGGCAAACCCACTAGTGTTAGTAAGATTCAAACGTCAATGAAGCACAGCTGTCTGAATGCATTCAAACAGCCCTTTCTCCTTTTACATCATCCAAAGTCCAATCTTTACGAATATGCTTGTTTCCAATCATTCCGGGATCCACACTGCTGAAAAATGACCTCTAATGCCTGAGTCAGCCACATAATTCCAGATCCTTTGTCTAATCATTAGTTCTTTACAAAATTGAATATGTAATTTGGTCCAAGCTATTGTTCTGTAAGGCTATCTAATGCATGTCAAAGCAGTAATTTACTCAGCGACTAGATTTCTGTCTGGAACAAAAAACGTTTATCACATCTTTCAGGTACTCCAAGATTTAAACAGGCCTCTACTTGAAGCAATAATAACATTTCAATTAGCTTGTATTACTTAAAATATGCTATTCCTGAATAGGCCTGAACACTGACTCTCAATTGTCAAAAAAGCCAAAAGCAAGAAGAATCTGACAAGTCTTAGGAATCAAACTAACATGTAGGAAATTCAAAAACAAAAAAGTGACCTCTTAATCCTTCTCTGGATCTTAAAGAACAATATGCAATTACCTTAAAGAAATCAGGCTCCTTAGTTACTTTTAGGAGAATGCTAGAATCTTTTCTTTGTGACTTGTATCTAAACAACTCACAACTCACTGTAAACGTCAATTTTTGTCTCAGTATTCACTTACCTTTTTATCTGACAAACCATTTTCTCATTTTAATCCCTCCCCCGCTTACAATACCGTATCTGTATCCCTGATACCTTTCCTGCTACTGTTCTTCTTATCCCAGGCCGCTTATGTAGCAGCACCAACTCAATGTTCTTGCTTGGTATTTGGTCACTCAAGTTAAACTCACCTTCTTGTACATCTAAACAAAAACACTCCTTACTTCTCTCCCTACTAAGTCTTACTTTCCACCTTTCTTTCCATTGCTTTTTTTGTAATGTTTATTAATAATTATTCTTTAGTAATACCAATAGGAGAATACAGATACAGAAAGGAAGCCTAAGCCTTAGAGTGCACTGACATGTCCAAATAGAGAAGGTACAATCCAAATTTCTTCACATACAATAATACAACACCCAAACCCCTGAAAGGAATAAGACAATCAATCCATGGCATCCATGGGGAACCATAACTTCTTATAATCACACATGAGCGGTATTCATCGAGGTTTCGTTGAGGGCACGAAACAAGGTAGGCATTGTGGGAGCGGACAAGGGGGGCAGTGGTCAGGATTGGAACAGAGGCAGAGCCTTGAGGAAGAGTCCAGCACGGGCACATGTTGGGTGAGAGAGAGAAAGAAGTGTTGGTAAGTAAGGAAGCAGCAGAGAGGCATGGTTGCAACAGCATCATCCCTGCTAAAGTCTACCAACAGGCATGTTTCTCAGTTCCTCTGCGCCAGGATTGATATGGCATATCCAAGGTCACACTGGTGCTCTCAGACAAGGGATGCAGCTGACCTCTCCAGGAAAGGACCCTAGAAAGCTGCAATTATTTGCGCCTGGTTGTTAGGTTTGGGGGCTTTTCATTCATTCCACCAATTCCCTACAGCTTCCACAGCGCACAAATGAGTATGCCTTTTATTCTTCATCTTTAACTTCTTGCTTCCTGCTGATTCCAGAATTGTGTCAAAAGTTTATGGTCACATGTAGAATCAATTTACCACTTCTACCAGTCCCTTGCGAGATAACTGGGCTGATTACAGAAGCCTTCCTCTTCACTTTTTGCCTCCAATTTTACCTGAGATTGGTGCTGTCTGACTCTGATTGTGCCCTGGGCATTGCTAGCCAGTCCCAGGGCCAGTGCTCTGTTTAAAGGGTATACATAAATTAGGCATAATGAAAATTGGCTTTATCAGTCTACCTAGAGGTCCCTAGTATATGGTAGTACATATAGGTTTAGGGACCTCAGTGTAATTAGAATACCCCTGGGTACCCTGCCTTGGTTTCTGGTGTCATTGTAAAAGCAGACTTGCCTTGCTGGCTGCTTTTAAATTAAAGTTAACCCCAAATTTAAATTTGGAATTTAAAGTACTTTCAAAGTCCCACACTACCTTTTTTATTACATATAAGTCAGCCCTAAGGTCTGCCCAAGATTCGGGTGCACTGTAAATATAAGCAGGGACTTTATAAGAGATGTTTTAGAAGCACTGGTGAGGAACAAATAGCCAAATTCGTTTTCCCCATTGTAGCAAAATAGCTCCATAGGCAAGCATTCGGAGGCTGTATTTAAAATTATTGCAGTCTCATTTCCACTAGAAAAGTGCTAAATATCTTAAGTTTGATATCAAATTGAAAGTTTGAATAAATCCAGCAACTTACCAGGGTTGGATTTATTAAAACTAGTACAGAGAAAGAGTTTTAGAACTCTTTCTGAAATTTACCAAAATCAACACTTTGGTGTCCTTTTATGATTGGTCAGTTTCTGGCACCCGGAGCCAAGATACCGTAATGAGGTGTGAAGAGGCCTGGGTTGAAACAATGGAAGCCTCTGATGTGAGGAGAACTGCTGCAGCAGATTGCTGAGCAGGATGGGATTGAGTAGCCAAACTGGTTTTCAAAGAATGGAAAGCCACCTGGGACAGAAACGTAATGCCCCCCATTGTCTATACCCCCAGCCAGATGGAAGGCCCAGTAATTAGATTAGGAGAGGGGCTGGACAGGGAGTGTTAGGGAAAATTAGCCACTCCTGTGGGGGGTCTCAGCCAGATGTACTCTCCAAGGAGAGATTTTCTCCATGTTGGATGTTTAAAGAATTTTGCTTTCTGTGAATGATTTTTGCCACACTCCACAGGAAGTGATCACCCTAGAGGGTGGCCCCCTGCATCCTATTGGTCAGGGTCGCCCCCCTGCTTGCCAACCTAGGAGTGAGGATACATTTGGCAGAGCTGACCAGCAATTCAGATCCCTGTTGGAAGAAAATACTGGAGAAGAAGGACTTCCCTGCTGAACCCCTGGTCTGCACCTGAAGGACTGCATCCACAAGGACCACGCCAACTGCACACTTTTGGGCTTCACCTAGAAAAGGACTTTGCCTTACTTCTGCAACTTCAGTAGTGAACTCCCTGTAGGCTACAGGTACAAAGAAGCTGACCAGAGTCCCCTGCATCAAGCCCTGCACAGCTAGTCAGTGTACAGGAGCCATTTGAGGATTCTGACCAGGTGCTTTCTGTGAACTGCAGTCCCAACTTCCAAGGAGCAACTCAGAGCTTCTGCAACGATGGATTAAGTTTGTGGACACTTCAAAGACTCAAAAAGGACTTCTGGAGGAAGATCCAGAAGTTTGGAGAAGTTTGGAACAACTTTAAAAAAAAGCTCCATAAGTGGAGTGATCCGACATTCAGCTTGCCGGAGAGGACTGCACAACGTTGAGGAAGAAAAGTCTCCGAAAAAAAGTCTAAGTGCAAAGGTAAAAATGTCATCGAGGCCTCATGCTCAGTTTATCTCATAGGGCTCCATCACCATCTGCTTCAACTTTTGACTTTGCCCTGGTCAAGCGGCACCAGATGTCCCCGGTTGGTGCTTTTTGTTTTTAGGCACTAGAAAGCATTTTTTTACATTTAATCTTTAAAAAAATTATCTCCGGTTCCCTACATTGGATTTTTGTTGTTTTGGTGTCATTTTAAAGGCAAAAACATGTCCTATTTTTATAAATGGGTGTCAGGCTTTTGTTCTATGTTGTATTTCACTTATATAGGCCCTCATTCCGACCCTGGCAGTCTAAGACCGCCAGGGCCGCGGGCAACGGAAGCACCGCCAACAGGCTGGCGGTGCTTCAGTGCCCATTCTGACCGCGGCGGTAAAGCCGCGGTCAGAAAAGGGGATCCGGCGGTTTCCCACTGGATTTCCCCTGGCTGGGCTGAACCTCCATGGCGGTGCTGCAAGCAGCGCCGCCATGGGGATTCCGACCTCCTTCCCGCCAGCCTGTTTCTGGCGGTTTTGACTGCCAGGAACAGGATGGTGGGAACGGGTGTCGTGGGGCCCCTGGGGGCCCCTGCACTGCCCATGCCACTGGCATGGGCAGTGCAGGGGCCCCCTAACAGGACCCAGCATGATTTTCACTGTCTGCATAGCAGACAGTGAAAATCGCGACGGGTGCAACTGCACCCGTCGCACCCCTGCAACACCGCCGGCTCCATTCGGAGCCGACCTCTGTGTTGCAGGGCCTTTCCTGCTGGGCCGGCGGGCGCTCCCTTGGCAGGCGCCCGCCGGCCCAGCGGGAAAGTCAGAATGGCCTCCGCGGTCTTCTGACCGCGGAGCGGCCATTTGGCGGTTCCCACCAGGCGGGCGGCGTCTGCCGCCCGTCCGGGTCAGAATGACCCCCATAGTGTTTTGTTGATAGTAAGTGCTTTACACACCTGGCTTCTAAGTTAAGCCTAATGACTCGTGGCCAAGCTACCAAGGGTTGAGCAAGGATACATTTATTGGGACCTTGACTGGACCTAGTGTGGGATTGTGGCCTGTTACTAAGTGTAGGTATCTACCTGCCCTTACTGATAATTCACTTTCCAACACGTGCTTCCCAGTTGTATAACTGCTTCTAAATTTTTGTCCTAGTCCTCTCTTAACATATATTTTTTTTTTATAATAGTCTCTGTAAAGTTTCCAGATGTTTGTAATTTGGTGAATCATTACATTACCACTGTTTATGTATGTAGAGTACAGTAATCATGTCAAGTTGGCTGCACTTTATAAGAAAGAATAAAAAGAACAGTGTTTTAAGTTTCCTAACATTAACATTTATTTTTTCAGCCTTAAAAAAAGTAGAAGTCAGTCTTTGAGAACAGGTAGGTTTATAAGTCTCAGCAAACCTGAGACCAATCTCTTTAATAGTTGCCAAGGATTTCAGATTGTGGTAGAACACAGACCTCACTGGCTCTTTAAAAATGGGATAGGGAATACAAAGCACCCCCCTCAATTGTATGGAAATGAAAATAATGACAATTGTACTAACAAAAATTATAAAATGCAATCATGTCTAGAAATCCCGCCTATCTGTTTGGGATCTCCGTGATAAAAGTGCACTCACCAGTACAGGAGTTGCATTTTCTGATGCATTGTTTATTCAGCTGCTTGGTATTTTCATATGCTTTTCAGCAACAAGCCATGAAAGAATGTGCTTTGCTGATAATGTGGGACCTTTCTTCTTGTGCACTGCAACATTTTAACATTTCAACATTGTCATAGGGAAATAAAAGCAGTTCATGTCCAGTGGAGGATGGTCAGTCAGGTCAAAGTTTTGTAAGTACCCACCTGAGGATGTCTTTGCAGAAGCCCTTCAATTTCCTCACCTCTAAATGGGACAGGAGATGCACAAGCTTGACCATTGATAATTATAGTGGTGCCCTCACCCTGACAAGCTCTTAATTAGCCCATACTCATTAATGGGAAGTGGCTCCAAAACATTATTCAAGAAAATCAACAGTTTAGAGCTATGGACTACTTGAAACATGCTTCCTAAATAGTATTTCAGTCAGCTTACATTGGTAATTCAATTTACAAGGATTCTCTATGCATTGTCTCTGGCAATCTAAGCACCCAGTAACTGAGTAGCCAGATTAACTGGTGGACTCCTGATCTTAAAAAGAAGGTGACCTCTCCAGTCTTGATCAAGCACCTAGGCATTCATTTTCTTTCCAAGTGTGAGCACCATATGTTATATTGCCAAAGGATGGAATTTCTGCAGGAAGTTAATTCTACACAGAAACGTCCAATTCTTTCCTGTATGCAGCATATCATTATGGAAGTGAATAGCTGGTACTTGTGGAAAGTGCTGAAGGTGATCCTGAGAATTCTATTACTATTGGTATGTAAACAAAATGCTGTAAAAAATTGGGTTATTGGTTGATAGGTTGGGAGCCCCACTCACACATCAATAATAATCCTTGTCAGGACGAACCACCACCAAAGTCACTAAATTAACCTCTGCTTACTCCTCTAGTAGCTTGGCCAAAAAGCAGTTAAGCTTAACTTACAGGCAATCTGTAAAACAATATGCAGCACACCAACAGCAATAAAGTGATAACACAACATAAGAAAAGACCCAAGCCAATTTAGAGAACATTTAATAAATAAAATGTTATAAGAATGACAAAAATAAAATCAGTAGAAACAAAGAAATGCAGTTTCAAAGATTTATCTAAGTGTAGTGCGTAAAAGTGCAAAGGGCCACTCAAAGTCATCTGGTCATGCCACACAACGGAAAAAGTCACAGGTTCAGCCCAACCATGATAGAGTGTGGGGCAGATACAGGGAACAGGTTAATCTTACTGAAAAAAATTACATTCCCAAAGTCTGGTGTGATGAATTCCATTTGGGATGGAGGTGCAGGGAGTGTGTTGTGGACGATCGTAGTTGTAGTGCAAAGAGCAGGCTGGGTGGCTTGGTCTGTCTTTGCTGTAGCAACAATGCCATTGGGCATCGCAAACAGTCATTACTAGACCTTCACACTTTGGTCCCCCAGGGCTGTTTGTGATATAGAGTAAAGTGCAGATAACACACTGCCAGTTGTTTCTGGTGGTCACTGTAGTGTGAAGAGTAGGCTTCACTAGAGATTCTCCTTAGGGGCCGTCGCTGGCAGCAGAGTCTCACTATGACTGAGCCTGTTCATGCTTGTGAAAAACCCAAAACCTTTTCTATTCATCACAGGAAAAGCTCAACTAACGCTAGCCAAAGGTGCAGGACCAGGGGAGGCACCTCTTTGGGACGAGGAACTCATTCCAGCAGAGACCAGCAGAGCTCAAGCAGATTAACTTTCAAGGCGCAGCACATGCAATGCAACAGGTTAACTTGGCATTTGAAGGGAGGCCTCTGGAGCTTGTTGTGCCCCTGTAGTTCTGACAGGATGTTAGCCAACTGACCTTTGGAGTCACTCAGGCTAGCTTGAAGGAAAAAGGTCCAGTCGTCTTTCTAGAAGAGCAGAGAGCAAAGCAATCCTCAAACAGCAGATCATACTTCTGGCTGCAACGGGTAGTCCTCTGGAGGGCTAGGCAATCCTTCTATAATGTCCACAGGTCAAGAGTATACTACTGAGTGGCTCTGTAGGTCCAATATTTATTCCTGGTGCCAACCTTTGAAGGGGAGACTCCTTATACTACCACCACATCTGGTTCTAGAAACATCTTCCCTTCCTCTGTCAAGGTTTCTAGAGGTCTGGGGTGACAGAATACTAGTATCAGGTTCCTTTTTGTGCTCTGGAGGCAAGCCATTTGGAGTGTACATGCAGCAAGGCACAGCCGCGTCCGAAGCCATCCAGGCAGGATGACCCGTCCTGTCCACACATGGTCCCCTTTTGTGTTACTGTATTGGAGAAATACATAAACCTCAGCAGCAAAGCCATTCACAGTTACATGACATGGCTTAGGACACTGGCAGAAGGCAGTGGTATATTCAGAATTTTGTCTTAAGATCTGACTTTACCATTAAATAGACTTTTAAATTACAATTAATTTGAGTCTAAACATGACATCCCCATCTGCTCCCAATCCAAAGTTATCACTTTTTAAATGTAATGAGGTAGCCCACTGTAAGCCAATGAGAAATATGGTGATTATAGTAGTGAAAATGAGTTTTTCACTTCCAGGACATGTAAAACTTAAACCGACATGTCCAACTTTTTAAATACAATGCACCCTGCCCTATGACCCTTTAGGGCCTACTCTAAGGGCAACATATGTATTCAAAAGGAAGATGTAAGCCTATCAACAGGTTTATTATGTCAGGTCAAAATGTCAGTTTAAAACTGCATTCAGGCTGCAGTGGCAGACCTGGGACATGTTTTAAAGGGCAACTTAAATGGGTGGCACAATACGTCCTGCAGGCCCACTAGCAAGATTTGTGTTACATGCCCTGGGAATATGGTATACCACTTTACTAGAGACTTATAAACATATTAAATATGCCAATCAGGTGTAATGCAATTTTATCATGTTTTAGGGCAAAGGCACACTTAACATTGGGTAGCCATCGTAAAGTGCACAGAATCCTCAGGCCACCAAGAAACAAATTCAGAAAAAATAGGCAGAATGATGTCAACACGTTTTAGGGTGACCCTACAGAGAGGGCCAAGTCCAACACAAGTCACAAAAATTATGTTTTTTAATGTGTTTTGGTACATTTACATTTATAAGGATGCCTTTTGGACTAATTTCTGCAGAATCAGACTTTCAGAGAGCTAAAGAAAATTTGATGAAAGATGTAAGTGGAGTAAACATTTGTCACTGTGATGTGTAGAAGACCATGACATGAGATTGAGAGAATATTTGAAGAGACATATGCCCTCATTAGATCCCTGCTGGTAAATGCTGCCTACCGCCGTGCTGACGGCCGCCAAGATACCATGACCGCGGCGGTATTCCGCTACGGGTATTATGACCAACACTGAGAAATCCGCTCCACTATACAGACACCCACACAAGTCCGCCAGACCTAAGTTCAGTGATAAATTGTCGGTACCAAAACCCACACCGTTACGCCAACAGGAATACGCTCACAGTATCAGAACCCACAAATCACTGTGGCCGTCTTTTAACCGCAGTAAACCACAGGCTGTACACACCGCCACGTTAAAAATATACACACACTTACAAAACTACACCACATTGGACAATTCAAACTACACACACCTGATACACATACACACACCACACCCACACACCCAATCCAATATAAAACACACACCCACATTACCCACAACCCTTTCCACGAAAAGAAAGTTTGCCAAAAGAGAGAGACACAAGCCAGGAGCACCCACTCAATCAGAGCCACAGAACACCATCACCCATACACCATCCACGCACCTCACACCACACACCACAACACATCACCCCACATATCACCCCACACATCCTCACACATATCACTCACATCACATCCATGGCACCCCAAAGACACCCCAGGTTTTCAGAGGAGGAGCTAAGGGTCATGGTGGAGGAAATCATCCGGGTAGAGCCACAGCTACTCGGATCACAGGTGCAGCAGACGTCCATTGCTAGAAGGATGGAGCTATGGCGGAGGATCATGGACAGGGTCAACTCCTTGGGACAGCACCCCAGAACAAGGGATGAAATCAGGAAGAGGTGGAACGACCAATGGGGGAAGGCGCGTTCTAGGTTGCAAGACACCAGGTAGCCATACAGAGGATTGGGGGTGGACACCCACCTCCTCCCCTACAACTAACAACATGGGTGGAGCAAGTCTTGGCAATAATGCATCCTGAGGGCCTCGCAGGAGTAGTAGGAGGACTGGACTCTGGTAAGTCAAATCATTACTACTATATCCCCCACCCTACCTCCATGCCATCACAAACTCCTACCTCTACCCTCACTCCCATCACTCCACCACCTCACATATACCCCACCATCACAACCCACCCATCCCAAAACCAAGCCCTGTATGTAACACCAATCCATGGACCCCCATCACAGACCTGCATGGACACCCATCACCACAGCATGCACACTACTGACAATCACTTAGCCAAACCAAGCACAACTCACACAAGCCAAAGGTACCTTGCAAATAACAACCATAGAGGGAAACATACCCATGCAGAAGATGGCACAGGCAGATACAATAACACTGCATTTTCATCCCCACAGGACCCCTACTCAACGTCACCGGAGAGGAGTTGCCACCAACATCCAGTCCCCCCACTGAGGAGGTCCACAGTGATGACAGCAGCTCTGCATGCCTGGATCACAATGACCAACCTGGCCCATCAGGGACCTTTGGACAGTCGGGTACCCAAGCACAGTCCCAACCCACCCCAGAGCCTCCCCCCTCAGGAAACACCAGAACAGCACCCACCCAGCGGGCCCAGGCCACTGTCCCCAGGACATGTCAATCAGCAGTGTGTCCACCACTACAGGGCCCACAGGCAACCCCACAAACACAGGACAATCAGGGACCTGGGGTGAGTGGCAGTAGGCACACAGTTCAGGGGACAGAGGCACAGGACAACAGGGAAACTGGGAGGACCGCTGTGCGATAGGGGGAGGACAGGCCCAGGGAACCCACTCTCCAGGAGGCACACTCCAACATCCTGGGAGCATACCACCATTCCCAGGAGACCCTGGTCCAGATAATGTACAAGTTGCAGGAGACCCAGCAGCTGCAGGAGGGACAGTACCAGGAGAAAAGGGAGGACCTCAATAACATCTACACCATCCTGGTCACCATTGAAGGGGTGCTGGCAGACATGGGCAAGGCCATGAGGGAGGCAGTGGCACACCAACGGGCCCCTGACACTAGCCACACCGAAGAACAGCCCTCCACCTCTGATGGCGCTAGTGGACAGGAGGCCCTGGCACAGGACTAACAGGTCACCAGCACCACACCCCCTGCAGAAGGAGAACCACCCCGCAAATGGTCCCTGCGGTCCAGGCAGAAGCCAGAGAACATTGCCAAGACCCCTGCCAGGAAATAATACTCTCCTGATTGTCACCCTTCTGTCCCACTCTGTCACCCTGTCCCCCTTGAACTGCCATTACTCCCCTTGCCATGCCCCATTGGACAATGCACCTGTGATAGAAAGAGACTGGACTCTAACTGGACATTCCTCCACCATCACCCCAGCCAATTGCACATCCCCTTCTACGTATGAGCACTTAAATATACACTCTTGGAACAAATACTAATCTTGAGTCTGTCAAATGATTTAAACATGTATTAGTACAACATTCTGAAAACATTGCAAGTCATGGACACAGTCATTTATACATTTGTATGACCTTTAGTGGGCAGCAGTAAACATACCAGGAGCCAGAGTGGGCCACAGAGATCTGAAAATAGAGATGTCAAAGGGTACAGTAAGTGACCATAGTCATAGGGAAATCAGGCTGCCATGTACAATGTCCAACAGAAAACTGAAATGTAAAGTGAAGTTACAGTGTCTTAACTGTGTGCCACTGGAAGTACTGCTGTGTTATATTACTTCTGTTGTCCACATCTTCTTCCTCTGCCTCCTCTTCCTCACAGTCCACAGGCTCTACCGCTGCCACAAGACCATCTCCAGGCTCATCCTCCTGCAGAAAAGGCACCTGGCGTCTCAAGGCCAGGTTGTGCAACATGCAACATGCACCGATGATCTAGCACACCTTCTTGGGTGAGTAGTACAGGGATCCACCTGTCAGATGGAGGCACCGGAACCTGGCCTACAGGAGGCCAAAGGTCCTTTCAATTATCCTCCTTGTTCGCCCATGTGCCTCATTGTGACGTTCCTCTGCCCCTGTCCTGGCATTCCTCACTGGGGTCAGTCGCCATGAGAGGTTGGGGTAACCAGAGTCACCTGCAAATATTGAGGGATACCTGTTAGACACACACTAACCCTTAGGGACAACCACATACCCCGACACAAACTTATACTGGGTGGTGACCTTGGGCTCACCTATTAGCCACACCCGATGCCTCTGGAGTTGGCCCATCACATGTGGGATGCTGTTATTCCTCAAGATAAAGGCGTCATGCACAGAGCCAGGAAGCTTGGCATTCACATGGGAGACGGACTGGTCCACCAAACACACCATCTGTACATTCATAGAGTGTTAGCTTTTTCTATTCCTGAACACTTGTTCATTTCTCTGGGGGGGGGGGCAAATGCTACATGTGTACCAATGATGTTGGAGATATGTCCGAGGGCATAAAAGTCAGCTTTCACTGTGGCCAAATCCTTCACCTGGGGAATACAATGTAGCTGCACATGTGTTTCAGCAGGGCTGACAACACTCTGGTCAACACGTTTGAGAACATTGGCTGAGACATCCCTGATGCCATGTCCACTGTTGTTTGGAAGGAACCACTTGCCAGGAAATGGAGCACTGACAGGACCTGCACTATGGGGGGATGCCTGTGGGCTGGCTCCAATTGGGCACACAGTTCTTGGATTGTGGCCCAATCAAGTCTGTAGGTTAGGATAATGTGTCAGTCCTCCATTGTTGCAAGGTCCACCAGGGGTGTGTACACCGGAGAATGTTGCCATCTCCTATTCATCCTCAGCGGCAGAAGCCTCTGGAGGCAAACGGTGAGCAGAGGGTCTTATTAACACATCAATTGAAATAATGATGCATCTTATACTTTACAGAACCTGTATGTTCTGAGAGTCAGTTGCTGTGCCAATGTCTGCTGTGACGCAGTTAGGTGCCATGGCCTGTGCCCCCTGAAATTGCGACTGCCGGACCTGTGAGGAGTGACAAGTGGAAGTGAGGTAATTCCACCGACGGTGACGGTACGTACCGCCGCTGACGTGACCGCCATTTTTCTATCTGTTCACTCACTTGCTACCTGACCTTCAACAGGAGAGGACCTACACTGCAAGTGCTGCTGTGACCTGTGTCTGGGTGCGACAATGGCTCATGTGTCTGGGGAAAGGGCCCCTGCCTTCACTGCGGATGAGTTAGAGAAACTGCTGGATGGGGTACCAGTACACGTTACTCTACTGTCCTCCAGACAAACAGGTGCATACACAGTGAGCATGATGCGTGGGCCATGAATGTATGGATTGCTGTGTGTGTAAGCCACATGTAGGGGGGCTGAGGCATCCTGGCCAGGGTGATGCATGTATGGTGGTCAATGTATGTGCATCAGGGGATGGGAGGGATCTGGTGGGTCATGAGTGTGACGGTCTGGACTTAACTAATGCCTTTTTCTGCTCTTTTTTCGATGCAGGTCAGTGGCCATCAGAAAAAGGGTATTTCGCGTGCCACCGCCAAAGAGGTGCGGACCCTCGGGGTTTTTGACAGGCGGAGCACCCACTGCCACAAACGGTGGGAGGACCTGCGCCGCTGGGCAAGGCTGGCCTCCCAACGAGGAAGGGGTACCTGTCATACCCTGACCCCCCTGTTGTTCCGTATCCTGGTGGTGGCCTATCTGGAGTTGGATGGACACTTGAAGGCATCACAGCAGCCACAAGGGGGTGAGTACAGATTCAGATTCATGACTTTGCGTGCGTTAAGGTTTACCTGGGTGGGGGATGTGGGCTGTGGGTACCCCTAGGCCAGGGTGAACATGGCAGCATAGGTCCCTTGTTGGGCAGGCTCTGGAGCACTCCACCCCCATTAGTGTTAGTGTTCATCTACTACTGGGCAGGGTCCTGTGGGTTTGAGGTGTGCAGCTAATGGTGTTAGGCATTGTACCCCATGGGCTGGTGACTATCTTAGTAACTGGTAGTGCATGGCCTAGTGCATAGGGCTGCTACCTGTGTGTTGTGTACGCCAACGGTAGTGGTGTTGCTGGCATTAACCAAGAGTATCCTCTGTCTCTTCCCTCCCCTTTTTGTTTTGTCACCCATTCCTTGTGTGCATTAAAATCCTCTGGCAGAGGAGCAGAGGCACCAGCGACGGAGGAGCTGCAGGTCACATGGGCCTGTAGGCCGAATCCACCGACTGTGAGGGCACCAGTGGGACGGAGGGCGAGGGGAGCACCATGATGGGAACACCACAGACAGTGACGATGGATGCTCCCTGGCGGTGGCGGACACCTCTGTGCCCACCCCAACAACAGGTACAGCCGCCACCCCCCCCCACCAGCACAGCCCTCTCAGCAGCCCCTCAGCGTGTTTCCCGTACCCGCTCACCCAGGAGGGTTGGCATCTCCTTCGCCCCAGGCACCTCAGGCCCTGCCACACTCAGCCCTGCTGCCACAGTGAGGCTATTGACCTCCCAAACCCTCTCCCTCTTCCCTACCCCTACCCCCGTCCTTCCCCTCGGGCCATGCACACATCCCTTGTGTCCTCTCCCAGTGTGTCTGTGACCCCTCCTCCCAAAGTATACAAACGCAAGCACCCAGCCATCCAACAGCCATCCAACTCACAACAGCATCCAGCCCATGCACCTGCACCCAAACTCAGCAGACAGATACCTCCTACAACCCCTCCCTCTCCCTCCTCTCCCAAACCCTCTCCCTCTTCCCTACCCCTACCCCCGTCCTTCCCCTCGGGCCAGGGTGGCCAGAACCCAGCCCAGCAGGCCCCACCGCAAGCACCGCCACCTGCACCGCTGACAGTAGCACCACTGGCAGCAGCCCCAGTGGGCAGCCATCCGAAGCTGCAGGAGAAGGGCTGAAGCCTCCCTCCACCACTGGCAGCACTTCCACCATCCCCGGCACAACCACAAGTTTGCAGCCATCGCCGGGTGGAGTCTAGCCCTGCCTCTATGGACTATCATGCAACCTGGTCCCTGAAAATCTCATGCCTCAGACACCCAGGTGAGGGACTGTGAACTGCCACACCCCAAGTGCTGCATCACTGGGCACAGAGCCCCCTTCAGAACCAGTGATGAAGGCATTCACTCATCCCTTGCTTCGCAGGGTGAAGCACACTGGGCACAAAGCCCCCTCCAGCACCAGTGGAAGAAGGCATCCACTCACCCTATCCTTGGCAGGATGAAGCACACTGGGCACAAAGCCCCCTCCAGAACCCGTGGAGAACTGCATCCACTTACCCCCTCCTTGGCAGGATGAAGCACACTGGGCACAAAGCCCCCTCCAGCACCAATGGAAGAAGGCATCCACTCACCCCCTCCTTGGCAGGATGAAGCACACTGGGCACAAAGCCCCCTCCATAACCAGTGGAGAACTGCATCCACTCACCCTATCCTTGGCAGGATGAAGCACACTGGGCACAAAGCTCCCTCCAGAACCACTGGAAGAAAGCACCCACTTGAGAGACTGTGGCTTTGCACTCCCCAGGACCAATCAGTGGGCAAAGCACCCCCTTGAAAGACTGTGGCTTTGCACTCCCCAGGACCAAGCAGTGGGCAACCCACCTACTTGAGAGACTGTGGCTTTGCACTCCCCAGGACCAAGCAGTGGGCAAAGCACCCACTTGAGAGACTGTGGCTTTGCAATCCCCAGGACCAAGCAATGGGCAAACCACCCACTTAAGAGACTGTGGCCTTGCACTCCCCAGGACATCGCTGTGGGCATGTTTTTCCCTCCAGGAGCAGTGGCGTTGTTCCATCTTCTGGCTGAGTTGCATCCCTCTTCACCCTCCCCCTGATGTGCCTGTGTGTTTTGACCTGATGCCCCTGCAGTGTTTTCTCTGGACAGGAGTCAAGTGTGGGCTTGGCCTATGAGTTTTGGCCCAGTGGCCCATGGACGTTTCGAGTGGACAATTTACCGCATTATGTACATATTGTATATTTTTGTAAGTACTGTTTTAGCAATTCTTACGTATATCTGACTATTTCTAATATATCACTGTTTTGACTCTATTCCTTTTGTCTTTGCGTTCTTCCAGGGGATTACAGGGTGTAAATGTAATGTTGCTGCATGTGTTTGTGTGTATGGTGTTTTGGGTGAGGGTGATGGTGAGGGTGGGGGTGTGGCGTGTTGCGTGTGTGTGTGTCATTCTCTTTTTCCTCCCCCCTTACCCTGTCTCCTAGGTGCAGTACTCACCGTCGTCGTCAGCAAGGAATTTGAGTTGAGAGTAACTTATGTATCATAACTTAAAGTAACTTATGTATCAGGGGCAAAAAATAGTCTAGCTGATTGTTTGTCTAGGTTATGTTGCATGGACTTAAAGAGTAGATTTAAGCTAGCTTGGCTGATGAGGAGTGATACCCCAAAACCGGTCCCAGGATGCTTGTTTCTGGTCCAGAGAGGATCTGGTCTGGCAGTTCAGGCTGAACTGTTCTCATAGGTAGCAGGGTCAAGACTAATTAGCATATTGCTGGGTCCAAACTGGAATGGAGTGGTGGACAAGAAAACAATGGATTAAACCCAGATCTTTGTGACTGGGGTGAATGTTTGTATTGTTCAGCATTCCATCCATCATTTGTCCTTTGGATGGAAGAAAGCCCAGTCACCAAAACAAGCTGTTCTGGTTCTAGGTACGACCAGAAGATACTGTTTACTAGAGCACAGATGTCTAGCAGCTTTGTGCTGAATTTAAAAGACAGAAAATCTGGGAGACCCTAGTATACAGGCATGTAAGTTATCGCCCCCATTGCTTTGAAGAGCACCCTGTGCCAATGGGTAAACAGTGTAGCTGCTTTACAACAGGTGACATTTCATACCTTATGGAGACATTACTAATAAGCTGAAATTGAGGGACATATCAGGAAGGGCGAGGATGACACGCATGAGGGAGGAGGAGCTTGGGGGCTTTGTATGACTGGTATGCCACTTCTACCCATGATGCTCGAGATGGGTGGGTGACACAGGGGTATCACACAGAGGTGAGGCGGCTGCGGTGGGGCAAGGTGTTCTACCACCTGAAGAGGGTATACCATACCAGCCGGAATGACCACCAGCTAAAGCATCGCTGGGCTGACCTGGTGGCCAGAGAGCAGGATCTGCTGGATCACCTCAGTGTGGTGATCGGTGGCCCTGTTGATGAGTATCACATTGACAAATGTGTATAGTAGAATGCTCCTATGTGACAGTAGCAGATGTGTTGGTGTGCTGCATGCAATGTTTGTGGCCAGGTTGAATGCAACCAGAACAAAGTGTTCTTGTCCCAGTACTGAGGTGGTGTCCACATGTTTATACATGTTAGCAATGCAGGTCTAAGGTTTGTTGGGTTATATACGACTATCGCTTAGGGCCACATGTACGAAGCTCTTTTTTATTGTTGCAAACGGCCCAGTTTGCAGAATTGGTGAGTTTTTTCAAGAAAGAATGCTTTTTCCAATTCACAAACCCAATTTTGCCATTCCTCAATCACATTGCCAAATCACAAAACAGGGTTTGCTAGTTGCATTTAGGAAGGGGCATTCCCTTGCTATTTGCGAGTCGCAGTCCAATGTATGATTGTTTTGTGACCGCGAATGCCATCACAAAACAATTGCATTTACCACCAGTTTCAAGCTGGTGCTAACCCATTCACAAAAGGGAAGGGGTCCCCATGGGACCCCTTCCCCTTCATGAATGCATGCAAAAACATTGGTTCGGAGCAGGCATTGGTCACAAGGACCATTGCCTGCTCTGAAAAAATTAAAATAAAAGTTATAATTTTTGTTTTGGACATGCATTCTGTTTACCCTTAAGGAAAACAGGATGCATTTCAAAAAAGAAAATAGAGCTTGATTTAAAAGCAGTCACAGACATGGTGGTCTGCTGAGCCCAGCAGGCCACCATCTCTGTGAGTGCCGCCATTCCCAATGGCTTTCTAATTGAGACAGGCCTCCTAAATATTCATGAGGTAGGTCATTTGCTACCCCATTTGTTAATTGCAAACATGTAATTGACAGTGTTGTACATCAGATTTTCCTACTTGCAAATTGAGAGTCGCTAAGTCTAGCAATTTTCGACTCCCAAAACCTGATCTTCATACATGTGGCCCTTAGTCACACATTTCTGGTGCCATGGCAACACCTGTGCCCATGCATTCTGTCAATGATGATCAGGTATGACACCGTCAGCATACCACATTTCACTAGATCCAGATAGCAAAGTGGGCAATCCATGTTTAGCGCTATATTGTCATCATTACGCACACATGATCCCTGACATTATGTTGGCAAAGGGGGCATACCCGGCTTAGGAGACACTGCCAATGGGACATTTGTTACCTGCATACAACTGTGCCACATCTGTCCTGGACCGCTGAATGCATGATAATTGCAGACTGAAAATTGAGCCACACGTCCATCACACAGTAACTCAGTGTCCCTTGATACACAAGCCACAATACCTGAGTCACTTGTATTGCAGTGCACCAGGGAAGTGCCATGGAAATTTTCACCCAAATACAAATCATGCCATGGTGTACCATCTGAAATGGATTAGCCTCATATGGTTGTAGTAGGGTTTAGCACCACATGATTGGTAGGCCCAGTGCATGTGTGCAGATGTGTGGCTATCACTCACCAGAGTGTCAGTGTAAATGTGAGTTTGCAGTGGTATGTCTTTTGTATTGTCTTCATGCAGGATCACCAGCTGACTCATGTGAAATGTTACACATTGTGATATGTTGTCCACCCATATGTACAGTGATATGACATTGAGCATATATTTCTATCCATGTCTTACAGGTGGACCTGCCCCCATACCATCAGAGAAGTGGCAAGATTTCAGGACCCAGACGTATTGAGTAAATGTGATAATGTCTTCCTGTGTAGTGATTGCGGCTGTTGTGTGAATGACTCTTGTATGATGCATTCATCGCAAGATATGATAAGCTAGCACGTGATCAGATATCTTAATAGGTTGGATGGTGACAGTGTTCCATGCAAGGGTTACCCATTCACAAGCAGAGAGTCATATCTTGGGAATCTTGTGCTCGCAATAGGCAGCAGCGTGTGAACAAGGTGATTAGTAGCCACATATAGGCCCACATGTGAATTGCAAGTTCACCAGTTTCAGTATATTGGCACTGGGTCATACTGTCATTCTTACAACACAGTGATGCATCAGTCATCCACACAGATTGGTGCATCCCTGTATTGTAATGTACATGTAGGACTGTATGGGTAACTGTCCCCCAGCATGTAGCCCCATAAATTGTAATCCATTTACGTGACACTTATGTGGTATGTAATAGGCGTGCATACAGGTCAAGGCCAGACGTGTGCTGGCATCAATGTGGGTGTTTTGGGAATTGTGTTGGCAGATCAGGTGTTGATGGTTGTCCACAACTGGACACATGAATGGTGATGTGAATGACCCATGGATACCTTATTCCTAGGTGGCAGCTCTCCTCACATTTGTTCCACAAACTAAATCCATGTACAAGTAGACATGCCTTCGTGGTTTACCTCGACAGTTGTGATGATGTATTGCATCCCCATCACCCCTGAGGCACAGGCGTAGGGAAACAACATATATATAGGTAGATGTGATGGTCACAGTGTAGATGACAGTCTTCTCATTCAAGCGTGCATGTGTCCCAAACAACACTGACCCCCTTATGATTAGCAACTGCATACCATACTGGCAATTACATCTACTAGTCACTGGTGTTGTGTGCTTTGAAGTTGACTCAGATGATAAAGATTAGTGGGCCCGGCCCATGTGAAGTAGTTGTTTCCTTTGCATTGTGACACATTGCACTAAGCCAATGCACAGATCACTTTATTTGGTCCAACTCTTGTTGTGCTTTGCTTTGGTGTAAATGACATGATGGGTAGGCAGAGTTGCCATTATATTCATCGTGGACATTGTATCATCTGGACTGCGACTCAGACTGCATGTCCAAATCGAGGCAGAATGTTAGAGTATCATCTATACATGCATCACACAATGATGACACTGAGGGTTGCCTGTCTCATTTTTACAGCTGCCAACAGGGATGTTGAGGAACTCAGGGCGTTCCAAAAGCGGGCAGTGCAATATCGCCATTTATTGGATGTTGAGTCTGGGTACCGCAAGATGGCTACGATGCTATTGAAAAGTGAGAGCCACAGGGGAATGGCAGGTATTTAGCCAAGGGGGACCTGCATTGGCCACAAAGAGTGGACCAAGCACCACACCTACACAGGGGACCACAGCCGCCACCGTCACATCTGCCCCACCTGCTGCACCATCAACATCAGCACCACAGCCCACCACGCCTGCTGTAATGGACATGTCAGCAATAAGGGATCTCCAGAGGGACATGAAGCAGGTCTTCAAGAAGCTGGACAGCCTACAGAAGGATGTGGACCAGAATACAAAGAGACTGAAGGCCATCAAGAGGACACTCTGAAGGGCCAATCTCTGAACTCTTGCCTCCCCTCACCCCTAGTTCAGTCCCCTCCCTCCTCATTCGTCATCATGTTTTGTAGTGGGTTTGAAGGGGGCTAGTGATAGGTTAGAGTAGGGTAGTTGTTTAGATAGGATAAGTAGGTTTGGGGGTGGATTTTCATATTATTACATGTTAGTTTGTGGGTGTGTGGGTGGTGGTTAAGGTTGGTGCTTGTGTGTGTATAAAAAGAAAAAAGAAACAAGAAAAAATATAAATATATATTTGTTTAGCATTAGGTAATATATGTTTAGGTTAGTATATGTTGTCCTGCATGTGTCTCATCAAATAGGGGGAGTGGGGGGACAATGTTTAGAGTGTGTTGTTAAATGTGTTAAGTAAGCTTAGGATAGGGTAGTTAGGGTCAGTTATGGGTAATGTATAGGTAGGATAGATTAGGTTAGTATAGGTGTTTTACATAGTTTTAAGTTCAGTTCCATACATAGATAATACAAATGTGGGTACTCCTTTATTGCATGTGTCATATGCTTGGGGCTCAGGGTCTTTGCATGAGTGTACAGTGCCAATTGTCTGTTGGCCTGGGGATTCTGTCCTGCATCCACATCCCGCTCTCGACAGGTTAATTCCCACTTCCAACTGAGCTGTCACATTGGCAGCTACAACAAATCTAATTCTCAAACATCTGCCATCCAATGTACCCACTACTCAAGGTGACTATGGTTTCCATGTGTTGGACAGGCAGGCGCTTTTTAATCTGTAATTGTTTGGATCCTGTGTCAGGATGTTGGGCACTGTGGGATGACTGCCTGTAGCCTGAAGTTTATGTCAACACTGCTAAACTGGGCAGTGCCAATTCCAGATGAGGTCAAGTATAACAATTTCACACCAATGTGTTTCACTTGTACTCTCACCTGAGGTTATTGGCCAGGCACTCTTACACAACCATTCCTGCTGTATGTAGTTAGTGAGACATGTATGAAACAAATGTCACATCTGTGGAACTACATATGGCATCACTGCAGCACAGAGGAGCTGCTGATTATTGAGTATGGCAGCAACATCCCTATGGTAGGCAGCCATGTCTGCCCTCAGGGAGGCCAGTTCCCGGTGTATGGAGTCCTGCTTGTTGTCATGCATGCAGGAGCAAAGATTAGGAGGGCAGGTGTTGTGTTAACTCCTTCATGGCAGTGGTTAGGTCCTGCCACAGCACCACACATGACAATATTGCCCTGTCCCAGTCTTTCATTTTTCACATACACATATGCGGTTCAGAGACCTAGCACCACACCATGCATGTCATTTCCATGAGACAATGCACTTTACCATTGGTAGTTTCTCATGTTGATGTTTACGTATGTGTGCTACATTGCATTGCACTGATGGACCTGGCAGAGTTCTGTTTTCTCTTGTGACTGTGCAGGTGTGTTTGCCTTCCTACACACATATGTCCTTCCCCTCAATGCAGTTGCATTGCAGCTATTGTGACACAGGCAAAGGGGTAAACCAAGGGATGGCCAGCATAGGTATGAGGTTACTGCTGTGTACATCATTATGTATGTGACAGTGCCTGTTGGTTATTGAGGCTATGGACATGAAAAGTTGACAGGAGGTGCACTTGGATAAGGATTGATGGGGATTGATTGCGTAGTCACACTGAACCATCATTTCAAGTGTGTTTATTCCATGGGCATCTAACTGCTGTTTCCTTATTGACCAGCTCAAACAGCACAGGTAGTTGTGGCAACTGTGGTCAATGGGGATTGCTGCTTGAGCCAATGGCCTGAGACTGGGCATTTTCCTACAGTTTACATTCTGACAATACCAGCTGTCCTGTGACCCCAGACCATTTGTACGTTCTACCCTACCCTCCTGGTCTGCTTCAGCATTTCCACCAGCCTTGGCATGGTGGTGTACCCCCTGCAAAGGTTGTTGATATTGTGTTGTGCTGTGTCCCTGGATGCCCCTGCACAGCCCATGCACCTGGTATGGGCAGTGCATGGAGTCCCATGCCTTGCCTCTTTGCCCTTTCCACTGCCTTATTTGCAGGGCTAACATGCATTGTGCAGTAGCTATGTGCCTCCCCCTTCTTGCACTTGACATTTAGGCATTTTGGTCCCCCATGCAACTTACCCTGCATATGTGTTGTTTCCTGGTAGTCTGCACTGTCCTATCCTGCGATACCAGTGACGATTTCCTGCAGGATGACGGCTGCAACCATTTCCTCCATCTTGTCCAGGTCCTCTTGCGGTGCTGGACTCCCACCTCCATTCTGCAGTGCTGCCTTCTTGTTCCTTGCCATTTTCTCCTTTGTCCTCCGCTTGCATACATGCCAGCATTTCTTGCACTCAGTGATAGTTCTCCTGACCTCTGCCACACTGTTAATCTTGTCCACAATCTGCTGCCAAGTTGCCTCTCTCCTTCCAATTGGCAAATTAGACGTGATGAAGAGTTGATGTTCGTGCTCCGTCACCTCTCTCACCAGTATTTCATGATGAAGCAAAACGTCCTCTTTTTCTTGTCTCTCCCGTGGGTCTTGTCAATGTCCTCCTGGCTGGTTCCTAGTTGTCTGGGGTCTCCCTCGGGTCTCTCCTGGCTTTTTGGATCCATCTTGCCTCTCCTTCGCACTGTTTGCTCCGTTAGCATCACTATTTGACGCTATTGCGGGTAAAAATTGCATATTTCTGTTTTGCGATGTGTTTACATGTCGTAAACCGGATTAGAGTCATTTTTCCTGCATTAACGTCATTTTGCCTTACGACAAGGCGCGATGGTTAGCGTCAGGAAAAATTACTCTTACCTATTCTTAGCACCACTCAGCTTCATAGTATAAATATGATGCATGGGTGGCATTAAAAAATGGCGCTAGACAGAGCTAAACTTTTTGACACAAAACTGCGTTAGTGCAGTTTTGCGTTAAAAAAGTATCATTCTGGCCCTGTGTAAATCAGTGGAAGTGGATGCTGGTGGTATTGATATGTGGATCAGATTCACAGTAGATGCTCTGGGTCCTAGTTTGTGTAGAAAACAACATATAATCATTCCTCCTTCCCCATGGTACAATGATGGTCTCCATCAAATGAAAAAACTATGCAAAGGCCTGGAACAAACTTGGTGGAAAACTTACAACACGGACAAACATAACTATAAGGTGACCTTAAAAGATAACCAGAAAAACTGTGTTATTAGTAGGGATAATTGCTACTCTAATTAAATCTCTGCAACAAACAATTGCCCCAAAACTCTTTTTAGAATTGTAAAGAATCTGTTAAACCCACAATTCTACAATTTCCCCTACCTCTCTTTCACAAGTCAAATGTGATGACATAGCTGACTTATTTCCAAAGAAAATAGAAGATATCCAAGCCTCTTTCACAGACAGTCCTACTGCGTGTTCAGATGACTACTGCCCATCTGTGTCAGGTTGCTCAAGTGTTTTTACTCCATTAGAGGTGCTGTTATTCCTCTCCCTGTTGATTGCTACTAAGTCTGGATCTCCATTGGACCCATGTCTCTCTTTTATATTGAGTAAGGTGGCTGTATTTACTAAGGAATGACTCACTCAGCTTCTGAATGTTTCCTTGGTGGAAGGTAGGGGTCCGTTAGCATGGAAGAGGGCCTTAGTTACTCCCTTACTTAAAAAACCCAATCTTGACCCTTTGGTATGGTCAAATTACATTCCAATTTATCTTCTGCCTACCTTAGGAAAGGTGCTGAATAAGCATGTTAATCAGCAACTTACATCGTTTGAGGAGCAGAATGGGTTTTTGCATTCATCACAATCAGGATTCAGAGCTGACCACAGTACTGAGTCTGCTCTACTTGGTGTCACAGAATATCTTAGAGGATAATTAGATGTCAAGAGGGCAATGTCTTGAATGTGGGTGTGACGATTGCTCAAGTGGCTTCAAATTGTTCAAAATGTGGCAACCCATATGCTTCTTGTCCACCTAGGTTTACTTCGACAGCTAGTTTTCTTAATACTTTGCACTGGCTGCGTATTGAGCAGCAGGTCCAATTTAAAACCTCATGCTACATGCATACGTGCTCTGCTCATACTAGGCCATTGTATTTAAGAAATTTGGTGTCTGTTTACATTCCAAATCACACTGTGTGTTCAAGTCACTTAGATTTTGTCCTGATTCTGAGGATCTGGAGGACCCCACACAGGTGTCGATTGTTGGGGTATCCAGTTATAACTCGGCTGCAGCTTGCACCAAGCCCGGGAGCAGAGCCGGAGGGAAGCAAGACAATGACGAGGAGAAGAGGACCCCCTGGAAGACCCAGGTAAGTCCTTGTCTCTTTCTTTGTTTTTTTGTCATTGTTTGTGCACACTCATGCACAAACAAGAACTGAAACTGCAGTTTTTGCTGTCAATGGCCTGGCCTAAATTCAGGCCAGGGATATAGGCAGTGAAAGCTGCAGTTTCAAGCTTCTTGTGCACTGGCCTGCCCCACGAGCACTGTACACTGAACAGGCCGGTACACAAGAGGCCTGAAACAGCAGCTTTCACTGCCTATCGCCCACCTGAATCCACCCAATCTCTGAAGCGATAAGCAGGGTCGGGCCTGACCCTGCTTAGCGCTTCCAAGATCTGGTGCATTCAGGACTCCCCGGATCACGGAACTCCACCTCTATGGAATTCCACAGAGTTTTTATTCAACTCTGCGGAATTCTGTGGGGTTGGAATTCATGAACTCTGCCCAGGCCTACTATAAATTATGAAATGACCTGCTGCAGTTGCTGCAGGCATGTAAACTGCCTATACTGTTTTGAGAGAAACTGTAGACTTCGCTGCTTTCATCTACATAATATAAGGTTTTCAGGGGAGTTTGATGAGCAAGCTGTTCCCACCTGTATAATAGCACAACTAATAATAACAATAATAATAATAATAATAATAATAATAATAATAATAATAATAATAATAATAGTAATATTAATAGTAACATTAATAATCTATCTATCTATCTATATCTCTCTCTCTATATATATATATATATATACATATCTATATCTATCTATATCTATATATATATATAGATAATACCAGGTGATGTTCACCAGTAGGTAGAGTTATAGTTACAAATCATGTTTTCATTTCAAAAGCATTTATTGACTATATCTTTTGGCAACATTTGAATAATTTTCATGACATTTTCCAAAGCAAGTGCCCTGGTGATTCTTGTTGTGCAAAGAAAGTTTTGGGGTAATCCGTCAAGCGAGGGCTGAGATAAAGGGGAGGTAAAAAAAGTTGAGTTTCCCATGCTCATTTCCATAGGACACAACCACAGCCCGAACCACTGGATGGAATTACACCACATTTGGCAGAAAGATGGCAGTGCACAGATTGTGCATTTGGTTATTTGGTGTAAATCCATTCAGTGGATTCCAAGCAATTAAGGGAAATCCAAATTTGTGTATCTCTGGCTGCGAATAAATCACAAATATTCATTAATTTTAGCGAATGCATGTGGGAATACAAACAAAGTAATAGGCTGGCTACAACCTGACTAGAAAGTTGCTGCTACCATTTTATCCTATGGGAGAGGGTCCCCAGGGCTGAAATTAGAACTGATAAGTGGTATTAGGGGTCAGGGTGAAGATACCCTGATCCCGGAGGGGTGATACAGGGATGATTTAGGGTACAATTATGGGTTTAAAATGATTTTTCTTCACCATGTGTGATATTTGAGGTGAGTCGAGAATATTTGAGAATATGCAAAAATGATTTAAAAATAACACATTCACAGACCTATTCATGCACTCATTCATTCACTCATTCATGCACTCAGAGACTTATGTGCCCACTCACACACCCAATCAGACCCACTCATACACTCACACACTCACTTTCAGACCCACACAGACACTCACGCACCCACTCACATATCCACTGACAGAGACAGGCTGTGTGTCCAACCCCTGCTGCGCACAGCCAAAGTCCGTGCACAGAGTTAGGTTGTTCTATGGGCTTGACTGCAGGGCATGGCCATGCGCAGAATTGATTGGATTAACATACAATAATTAAAATCACTTTGCGTTAAAAAAACATAGAAATTAATTGAAAAAAACAGATGTTACTAGTATAGTTAGTTTCTGAATTTGCTCAAACGAAACCTTGGAAATTTAGCAAGTATAGTTAGAGTTATTTCAAGTAGCTATAAGTCACACTCTAAGGTAACTATACAGTAACTCACACCTTCACCATGCATAGGTAATTACTCCACATATTATTTCACTGATTACATCTTCTATAGCATCTTTGATATTATCACTGCAACATTTACATTTAAAAAATGTAAAACCAAGCATGGTGAAACTCTTAGAAGGGTAATAATTTCCTGTACCCTGCAAACTTATGACCAGTACCTTTAAACGTCATTGAGGAGGAGGAGCTGCACTGTTGCAGCTTCCCTCACACATTCTTCTAGTTGGTGGTGGTGCCCCTGCCCATTACGGGGCCACAACAGTGGAGAAAAATATGCAAATTAACAGATCTTACAGGACATCATTCTGGCCCTCTAGCCAGTAGCAGTTAATATTTTAATAGCTGCTCTCCTGCTGTGCCAGGAAGAGCTGTGTAGCTTCTCCTTTGTTGTTTTTTTTTCTACTGGGGTGCCCGGTTCCACACAGAACTGCCACATAACTCTCTTTGTTGGGGGCAACTCATGAAACACACAACAAGCATTGTGTTTCTCTTCTGCCCTCTCCATGTGGGGAGGTTGTCTATTATGAGGTGGTCACCTGCTTCCACTAAACATGGGCACGGGGAGGGAATGGGGCCACCCCGATTGAGGGAGCATGACTGCGCTCCCCCTTCCTCTTTGCATCAGCTCTGGAATTATAGGGGCAAACAGGGACCAAAGTTGCAACAGGGAGGGGGCCTCATGGATGCCTCCTTCCTTCAATTAATAGAGGTTACTCTTGAGCCCACTGACAAGCTTTGGCCCACCATGGAGCAAAGTGAAAGGAGATCTAGAGGAGACTTACTTGTGTCAATTCTAGCTGAGGGCTACAGGTCACCAAAAATTTTAGAACATTCCTCGGGCCCTGGTGGAACAATTTTGGACAATCCAGGGATCTATTTAATTTGATCTATTTAATCTCTATCTCCCTTATAACTATTAATAATAAGTTACGCCTTACCATGTGGGCCTTTTAGCCCACATGGTAAGGTGCATGGTACCGAAAAGTGGGACACATAGAAAATTAAGGCTAACAGGCCCCTACAATGGCAAGGCTCTAAAAGCTATGTCACTGTGACTGGTCTAGTTTTTTAAACAACTATTCATATTAGTTCATAAAAATTTCATTCAATTATGACATCAGATGTTTATTAAATATAACGAAAAGTAACACTTAAGAAGCTATCTTTTCCCTGCCTGAAGTTCTTGGATGCTAATTTACCTTTACTCTCCATCTTCTCCCAGTCAATGCTCAGTCTTGAATGAGGTATAAAAGAGTTCTCAAAATGGTCTGACTTCATTGAGCAAATTAACACTCCTCTGAGCTCAACAGAATATGCAAAGTGGGGGCTTTGCCTCTCCTGTTGACACACCAGTTCTGTCTGAAGCATATCTAAAGGTTTTGGCCCATTCAAAGGGACAAAACAGGATGACATGCAGTAAGTATAATCCTTATATATCGCCGTCTGTCTACTGACAGACCTTGCTTTTGTCCTAACATGCCTCTCTCTGTGTGGGTTTGTTGTGGGTGCAGTGCATGCTTCAAACTTTCTTAAGGGTCAGATGTGGGAGGACACTATCATTATAATAGTATTCTCTCCACTAAGAATCTAAGCCTCAAAGCCCACGTTTAGTGTGTACTAAAAACATATCCATCTTGGATGTACCCTGATACACTACATTGTGGGCTTGTATGAAGTAAAGGAGACACAAGTTACTGCAAATCTAGGTAGATCAGGGTGTGCAAACTTTACTCCACTAGTCAGAGAGGAACTATAGGTGTGTTTGGGTGTCGCTCATCCACAGCCTGCAATGCTGGACCCTCATTGATTCTCCCTTCTAGCACTGCTGGACTTGCAAAAGGATACCAGGTAGACTGAATCTGTTGCAGTTGGCATCTGTGACCTGTGAAAAGACCAGAGGAGTTTCCCCCCTTTCCACTAGAAATCCTGTGACTGAAGGATTTTCAAGGATCATAAGTTACATCACATGGGTGACTCCAGGAATATGAAAACACTAAAAAGGTCATTCCTGTGAAGAATCTCAGCTGACCAGTGGCAACTGGACTTAGGCTGGTTGATCTTGCCCTCTGCCTGAAACTCTGAGAGCCTTTTAGCATTCCCCTTGCAGTCCTGGGAGCCTTAGAAGTATACTCCTGTGGTTGTTTGGGCATCAAAAAGAGGTTTAGGAGCTTTTTCAAAGCTTTTGCACTAGAACTTCAAGGGGACTGACCAAAAAAATATCCAGCAGCAGTTCCATGGCATTAGAATTAATTTCAGGTTTGCCCTCCACGGATAAGAGTTTTTCTTCAAAAAGCAGTAAAGTCTTATTTCAGACTGGGACTTTTTCGGACTTCTCTTCTTACAGGCCCTTCTGGAGCCATCTACTCGGTGCATCCGACTCGCGCCCCATCATGGTTTTCCTCAAAATGCACCTAAATCCTGGTTTACCGCAACGATTGATGATCATTCACTATTTGCTCTTTTTGGTGTTATTTTCTCTCAAATCTTTAAAAAAACATACCACTGGTTCCCCTTAATAGAGTTCTGGCAGTTTGGTGTCATTGTGCATAATAAATGTTTCTTTATTTTTAGAAATTGAAGTGGTTTTTATTTTTTTGTATTATGTTTTTAACTTTTTTTAAACAGTTTTTGTACTTTTAAATGCTTTACACATTTTCCTTAAGTTAATAATATCTGCTCTGTGCCATACCTACCAAGGGCTGAGCTCTAGTTTCAATTACTGAAGCCATTGATTGGACAGTTAGTGAATTTATGACTTTTGGTGTACTACTATCCATTCGAGATAACAACTTTCTCAGAGTCTGCCTGCTTGAAATCTCTCTTGAAAAATGATCCAAATACTATTTTTCTCTACACACTTTTGGACCAACAACGTGTTTGTGGGACTCAGTGATGGTTTCTTTAGATGAGGTCTCATCATCACTGTAAGAAATTGTGTTACTGGTTACGGGAGTGGAATCCTTCTAAAGCAGCAACTGCAGTTCTTGCCAGGGTGAAGCCACAAACAAACCCCAATAGCCTAGTCGCATTTGCAAGTAGAACAAAAACTTCAAGGGAGCTCAACTGAAGCCACAGCAAGGATCCAGGACCTGAAGGACACCACTTGGGGTCAGGATCTTACTTCAGCAGAGGCCAGCAGGGCTCAGGTATTTCTAGTTGCAGTTGCAAACAGCAGGTCAAGGCAGCAGGTCAGCTAGGGCAGTTGCAGGGAGCCTCTGAAGCTTGTTATGCCCCTGTTGCTCTGAACAGAAGAAGAGATGACCCACCCTTGGTGTCACTTCAACCTGGGATGAAGGTTGCCAGTCCAGTCTTGCTTCTCAACAAGCAGGGTAGAAGAACAGCAAAGTAACAGTGCAGCAGAGTGGCAGTAGTTCTGACAGCAAAGCAACACAGACGTCCTTCTTCTCTGGCATCCACAGGTTTCGGAAAAATGTTTAAAAATTGGGGTCTAAGGTCCAATGTTTATACTTGGTGCCCACTTTGAAGTATGAGCAGCTTCTAGAGCGATCCACCACCAGAAGTGCATGGAATTTCCTGCCACAATGCTCTGGCCCCAACTTGTCTGGGGTCACACTAGACTAGTGTCAAACCCCTTTGTGAGACCACTCGAACAGGGCCTTTATGATGTGCAAATGTGGTAGGTGAAAACATCTCCCCCTCTTGAACTCAGAGTAGCCCATCCTGCCAAAGCCTAGCTTCTCTTTGTCCCACTGTCTGAGAGCAAGACACAAAAAACTACCATGCACACCTACTCATGTGACCCAGGACAGGCAGCAGACACCAAATGGTTGGAACAAGAAAGTGACAACTTTCTAAAAGTGGCATTTTCAGAATTGTGACTAAAAATCCAACTTTACCTCCAAAGAGGGGTTTATCTTCACTTATTTGGATACAAAACTAAAGCTGTCTACCTGCCCCCACTTGTTAATTATCACTCAATAAATATAGTAAGGCAACCCACAGTTATCTTATGGTGGAGGTAGGCCTTAAAGTAGTGAAAAACAAATGTAGACATTTTTCACCACCAGGACTTGGAAAACTTAAAAGTACATGTTCAGCTGTTTAAATACACTGAACCTTGCTGTCTGGGCAGTTCAGGACATACCCTAAGGGTGTTTTGTATGTATTAAAAAGGAAGGTTTGAGTCTGGTAAGAGGTTTGTTTTACTAGGTCAAAATGACGGTTTAAAACTGCACACACAGGCAGCAACAGCAGGCCGGAGACAGAATTGGAGGGCTACTTAAGTGGGTGGCACAATCAGTGTTGCAAGCCCACTAGTAGCATTTAATTTACAGGTCTTGGGTTCATTTAGTACACTTTACTAGGGGCTTACAAATAAACTAAATATGTCAATTGGTCCTAAGCTCATTTTATCATGTCTAAAAGAGAGAACATAAGCATTTTAGCACTGGCTAGCCGTGGTAAAGTGCACAGAGTCCTACGGCCAGCACAAATGAGAATAGAAATAATAATATGAGGGGCGAAGGCAAAATGTTTGGGGGAAGACATCACTGAGGCAGAGAAACCTGGAGAGGCCATCAGCATTGGCGTAGTCTGATACAGAGCAGTGTTCAACCATAAAGTCCATTCCCTATAGGAAGATGGACAACCTCAACAGTTTGGGGTTGTCACCCCTCATCGTCATCATTCATCTTTTGGCCTTTGGTGTGTCTAAATCAGGAAGTGGGTCCCAAACAGGTATGGTCTCAGTTTTTTCAGCACCCAGACCACAGCAAAAGCTTCTTTCTCCATAGCACTCCAGCTCTTTTCCAGGGGTAAACTCCTGCTAATAAAGGCTTTAGGTTGACCTAGGCCTTACTGATACAACTGTGACAATACTGCCAGATCTGAGGTTTCCACCTGGTATAGTTATAGTTAGTATAGTATAGTATAGTATAGTATAGTATAGTATAGTATAGTATGGTATAGTTAGGAGGTTTGTGTACAGGGACTGTAAATATGGCCTATTTTAAGAAGTCAAAGGCTTTCTGACAGACTTCTTCCTGATCACTTTCCTTGGCTGCGTCTTCAAAGTCAGCTCAGTCAAGGAGGCAACACCAGTGCCTTGCTGCTTGACAAACTTCCTGTAGTTTCCAGTAAGGCTCGGGAAGGCCCTCACTTCTGTCTTCATTTGTGGGGCTCCCAGGCCATGATGTTTTCAATCTTAGACTGGAGGGGTTACACCATCCCCCAACCACCAGGTATCCTAAATATACCACTGACCCCTGTCCTATATGGTACTTACTGGTCGTGATGGACAGACCTGCCTGTTATAGGGCCTGAAGGACTTCCTGGAGGTGAAACAGGTGGTCTTTCCAGCTGCTACTGAAGATATTCTGGAGACTAAAGGCATCACCTTAATCTCAAAGAGGCCCCTTGGAGTGGATAAGGCAGACCTCTGTTTTGCCCCCGCTGTACGGGTGAGGGTAGTGTCAAATGTGTTGGGGAACTTGGCAGTTCCCAGCCAATCAATGAGGTCATCAGCGTGGGGATGTGGGGAGCATCACTCTTTAGAAAAAAGAATATAGCCAATCAGAAAACTAGGGATAATTTAAAAAAAACTTGAATTGGTCTCAGATTATGTGGGATTGCATGGTACTGCACAAACACAAGTCCTAATTATCACCATTGTGCATCAACGTAAAACATTGTGTAACTGATTAAGGGAGGTGGAATGCTACCTAACCAGTAACCATATTCCTTGTCATGGGTGAAGTCACAAGCAAACCCCAAATTAACTTGTGATTAACCCTCTGGTAGCTTGGCACAAAATTGGTTAGGCTTAATTTAGATGCAATGTATAAAATATTTATGCAGCATTTCACACACTAATAAAGTGAAAGAAAAATCCCACATCAATTTAGGAAAAATAGATTGAAACTTGATGAAATAATTTAAGACCAAGAAAACAAAAATATAATTAGGAAAGCCAGAGATATACAATGGTAAAGGTTTAAGTGAAAATATTGCAGAAAACCACATAGTGCCACTCTCAGCTATCTGGTCATGTGAAACCAGGTGAAAATCACAAGTTTTAGCTAACGGGCTGAATGCAAGAACTAGATTAGTACTGCTAAAGGAATTACCTGCAGTCCGGCACAAATAGCTCAGTTTGTGGTGAAAGGGGATGTGAGGAACAGGGAGGGTGCTGCAGATGCTGTTGAAATAGAGTGAAGAGCAGAACAGGCATCACAGAAGGTCATCGCTGTAGCACATGGATCATGTCAGGCATTGCTGCCGGTCATGGCTGGAGAGTTGCATTGGCAGTTTTTGCAAGTTGTTAGCACAAAGTGCTGCTTTTGTGCTGCTTGGTGTTATTACTGGTCACTGTAGTGTGTAGAGTCTGATTTGTTGGAACTTTGTGTTAGTGAGCAGCACGAGCAGCAAGATCTTGGTTTGAACAGGCAATGTTGTGTTTGCATGGAGCTGAATAAACTTCAAGGGAGCTCAACTGAGGCCACACTAAGGGTCCAGGACAAGAGGGTTACCACTTCGTGGTCAGTAACTCACTCCAGCAGAGGCCAAAAGGGCTCAGGCAGGTCCCGTGTCAGGTCCAGACAGGAGGTCAGTTGGGCAGTTGCAGGAAGTCTCTGTAGCTTGTTATGTCCCTTTAGCTCAAAACAGAAGGTCAGCTGAGCAACCCTGACATCAAATGCAGTGGACAAAAGAGTGCTTAACTTTCTAAGACGTTTTGTTTCAGAATTGTGACCAAAAATTAGGCCTTGACGAAACTCATTGAATTTTACTCTGTGGAATCAAGTGGAGTTCATAAAAACTCTGAGATTCTGCGGAGTTCGTCCAACAGACAGAAAATGCATGTTGCACTGCCTGTGCTCTGATTGTAGTGCTAACAGTGCATTCTGCACTGAAACATCAGTACCAACAGCAGCACGCTGAGCTGATCTTGGTGCGCTCTAGTAGAAAATCTACTCAGGGAGTAAAGTCTCCAGGGGTAATCCACAATGCTATCAGCCGATATCATTAATCATCTCTACTGCCAAATTAACGGATAGGATTATGTTGGAATGATTGCATTGTAAGCGATAATAATATTCTCTCTGAGCTACAATTTGGCTTTCATACAGGTCTCAGGACAACTGAGCTATAGCTCAATTTATATCTAATAATAATAAACAAGTATACAGTGGCCCAGGAGTGGAAGATGTATTTAGCATTTATGGATCTGAGTTTGGCATTGTACTTTGTCAATAGATTAATCTCTGGGCCATAATTACCAAAATTAGGGTAAAGATTGGTGTTGTAAATTTCTTGAGGACAATATGCTGAAATGTGATTGCCAGTGTGAGGCTTGGCCCGAGTGGGGAAACAACAGCATTGTTCAAGGTTTCTAGAGGCGTGCAACAGGGCTGTGTACTGGCCTCCTTTCTTTTCTCATTGTATAAGAATAGGCTCAAAAATAATGTATTAAATATAAATGTTGATTACCCCAGTGAAGTAAAATGCAGGTTCTAGCATAGATCTATGCTACTGACACAGTCCTACAAGCTAGAACTGTGACTGTGATTGGGCTACAACAACTGTTAGGTCAGTTTTGCATCTCCATGGCAACCATGGCACTTGGTGAACAAAGGGAAAAGACATATAATGAACTATGGTTCAAAAAAATAGATAGATATGACCTTCAGAGTGAATAACATGAAAGTCAGCATGGTTCCTTCATACTTATACTTGGGAATCTTGTTCAATGATAAATGTAACTGGGACCCTTTGAAAACAGCTAGAACAGTCACGCTGGCAAGAAGTTTCAGATGCAGTCCTTAGCTTTGCATCTAGGTTAGGCAACAAGCCCAGAGAACTGTTGTTAATTTATATGCCTAAGTGCTGCTCAAATGTTATGTATGGGGCTGAGTTATAGGGAACCAGTGATCAACCAGGGCTGAATATGGTTTAGAATTGGCTTTTTTTTCTGGCCATACTAAAAACTACCAGTACTGATATTTGCCATACTTAAGTGAGGCTCCATTGTACTAATGACCTTGTAAAGCTACAGCCACTGTTGTGATGGCTGAAGATCCGGACCAAGATTGAAACCTCATTTAACCGGACAGTCCTGGTTGACTGTAGTAAACTTGAATGAAGAATAAAAATACCATGTCTTGCATATGTATACACACAACACTTATATTAGCAGAAACTTACATGATCTTCTTGAAATTCCTGGCCCTTACTCAGTCAGTTTCTCCGATTTTATGAGAGAAATGTTGTTGACAAAGTGTAGAGATGAAAGGTTATCTAAAAATGCTGGGAATCCTGCCTTTTTATCTCATACTATGATCTTTACCAGTCCTGGCATTGAGCCTTATCTAATTTGGGTCAGAAACCAACTTCCTAGATTTTTGTTTACTGGATTGGGGCTAAATTCTGTACATTGTCTTGTGGCCTACCCGATGCAAGGCACATATTTTAACAATTTACCTTTTTTCCCATGTGATGGTCATTTTGCACAAAGCACGTTGCACTTTATATTATTCTGTACGTTTTTCTCTGTACTTAGGAAGAGCCTTATTTTACCTTTGTTAAAACAAGCAAACATTAGACAATGTAGGGCTGCTATGGTGCTTCTGCAATCATTGACAACATCAAGATTAGAGATTTTAGTTACAACCTTTATGCAACATGCCATATGTCTCAGGGCACAAAATCCTGCTTGAATGTATCTGTTCTTTTGATTTTGTTATCAAACCAGAAAGTATTAATTACTATTTGTTATAATTTTATATGTTTGCATATGATGTTATGTTTTATTTGCTCTGTATTGTATTTTTAATGTTCATTGATTGGTTGAATAAAGAATGACTGATTTACTGACTGGCTACTCCAGTTCTGTTGGCGGAATTTTGTGGTAACTCCTGTATCTATACACTGATGTAAACGTCCAAGTTCAGCAACTATTAAAGTAACTGTTAGACTTTTCATCCTTGGCGTGGTCTCCCTTAACTTTTTGCCTCTGTTCCCCAGGTTGTTGATGTGTGCTGGACTCTGATTTTGCTGTTTTTGTTACTCTGGGCACTTTACCACTGCTAAACCAGTGCTAAAGTGCAAGTGCTCCTGTTTAAATTGTATGTAAGTGGTTCATCCATGATTGGCATATTTGAATTACTAGTAAGTCCCTAGTAGTGTGCACTAGAGGTGCCAGGGCCTGTAAATCAAATGCTACTAGTGGGCCTGCAGCACTGGTTGTGCCACCCACATAAGTAGCTCTGTAATCATGTCTCAGACCTGCCCCTGCAGTGTCTGTATGTGTATTTTTACACTGTAAATTCGACTTGGCAAGTGTACCCACTTGCCAGGCCTAAACCTTCCCTTTCCTTACCTGTAAGGCACCCCTAAGGTAGGCCCTAGGTAGCCCCAAGGGCAGGGTGCAGTGTATGGATAAGGTAGGACATATAGTAATGTGGTTTATATGTCCTGACAGTGAAATACTGCCAATTTCGTTTTCACTGTTGCAAGGTCTGTCTCTCTCTCATAGGATAATATGGGGGCTACCTTTAAATATGATTAAAGTGTAGATTCCCCTAGAGAGTAGATGGACATGTGGAGTTTGGGATCCCTGAACTCACAATTTAAAAATACATCTTTTAGTAAAGTTGATTTTAAGATTGTGCGTTTGGAAATGCCACTTTTAGAAAGTGAGCATTTTCTTGCTTAAACCATTCTGTGACTCTGCCTGGTTTGTGGATTCCCTGTCTGGGTCAGTTTGACAGTTGGGTTGTTTTTCACCTCACACCAGACAGTGACACAAAGGGAGCTGGGGTGTGATCTGCATTTCCTGATTAGCCATCTCTGCTAGGAGGGAGGGGTGGAGTGGTCACTCTCATCTGAAAGGACTGTGCCTGCCTCTGACAATGCTGTCTCCAGCCCCCTGGTGTGTGTCTGAGGCCTTGCCTGGGCAAGGCAGGATTTCACAAGAAGGTGTGAGTCCCCTTTGAAGAAAGGTGACTTCAAAGACTAAAATGGGTATAAGAAGGGCACCCAAACTTACAAACTTTAGAAACACTTCTGGAATCAAGAGGAACCTCTGCCTGGAGAAGAGCTGATCGCTGAGGAACAAGTGCTGCCCTGCCTGTGACTGTGCTTTGTGGAGCTTTCCTGCAGTGCTGCTTCTGCCAGAGTAAGAGGGCAAAGACTGGACTTTGTGTGCCTTCCATCTTGAAGAAGAAATCTCCAAGGGCTTGATGTAGAGCTTGCCTCCTGTTGTTGAAGTCTCAGGGATAGCAAAGACTTCTTCCTGCCAGCACCTGGAGTCTCTGGAGAGACCCCTACTCTGCTCTGGGGTGCCCTTCCAGTTCCTGGGACCCTGAAAGGAGAGGCTGGCAGCCTAAGGACAAAAATACACGCACCGAGCGCTGTGCGGAGAAAAGATCGACGCGAATCCGATCGCGGCTGAGAAAACGACGCGACGCCGGTTCCGCAGCTGAGGAACGACGCCGCAGGAAACGCGACCGAAAAACCGACGCCCGGAGCAGGAGAAACGACGCGCAGCATCGCTGACGGAGGCTGAGAGATCGCACCCTGCGCCGCGGGACTTTCGGATCGTCGTGTGGCTGGCTTTTTCAACGCGCACCGCCGTGCCGAGTTGTTTTCGACGCACACAGCCGTGCAGGGTTACTTTCGACGCACACCGCCCGTGCGGGGTTATTTTTGACGCAAACCAGGTACATTTTCACGCTAGCAGCGCTAGTGTGGTGTTACAACTACCTAAAGACTCTTTTTATTTTAAACCTTTAAAAAATCATAACTTGACTTGTGTATGTTGGATTTTTGTCGTTTTGGTCTTGTTTTGTCTAGATAAATATTTCCTATTTTTCTAAACTGGTGTTGTGTCATTTTGTAGTGTTTTCATTAAGTTACTGTGTGTGTTGGTACAAATACTTTACACCTAGCACTCTGAGGTTAAGCCTACTGCTCTGCCAAGCTACCAAGGGGGTAAGCAGGGGTTAGCTGAGGGTGATTCTCTTTTATCCTAACTAGAGTGAGGGTCCTTGCTTGAACAGGGGGTAACCAGACTGTCAACCAAAGACCCCATTTCTAACATTGGTGACCAGCGGTCGGGATTTGGACTTGTATTTGTACTTGACATACAGTAATTAAGTGTACACTACTGTTTTGATCTCAGACCACTACGTGACCACATACTACTAGTCTTGTGATTTTTGTTTTTTCTACTTGGACTGTTTTTCTCTGCATTCAGTTTCTTTTTTTCGCTGATCCCGTGATTGACTTTTCTGGAACTTCATTTGAGAACTTGCTTTGCTGTTTTTGGAACTGTGCATATTTTTTTAACCTCTCATCATGTCTCAGTCTGGAGATGCCCTAGCTGAAGCTGCTTTTGACTTGGAGAAATTGGAGAGCTACAAAGTGGCTCAGTTGAAGCAGTTTTGTAGTAATGTTGGCTGTCCCATTAAGAGCTCATCCAAGAAGGATGAGCTGCAAAAGGCGCTGAGGGCCTGGGTGACAGCCAAAGCAGCTGAGGGGCACACAGATGAGGAGCCAGAGGGGGAAGAGGAGTTGCAAGTCACTCACACTGATGTAGTGGGTGGGCCTGCTATGTCTCAGGGGAGAATCTCCAGGGCAGGTAGCAGTGTGTCCTCCAAGAGTCTGACACCTGGAGAGTTACAGGACAGACAGGCAGAGAGGGAGTACCAGTTGGAGCTGAAAAAGCTCAGTCTAGAGATGGAACAGAGGAAGCTGGCCCTTGAGGAAAGGAAGATAAACATGGCTCATGAGCTCAGTTTAAAAGAGATTGATCAGAGGAGTCAGTCCAGTAGGGATGGTGGCAGCAATTCTACAGTGCAGCCTGAGAGAAGGGTACACATCCCAAAAGACCTTGTGAGGGATTATAAGAGGGAGGACGATATCTACTTGTGGTTCAAGGGTTATGAGTCAGCTCTCCACATGAACCTGGTCCCTGAAGCTCATTGGGGGGCAGCCCTGTGGAAGCATTTTGAGGCAGAGGGGAGGGACACACTGACGGCCTTAGGGGATGCTCAGAGTCTCACCTACCCTGTCATGAAGGAGGCCTTACTCACAAGGTATGGTCTCACCCCTGAGCAGTACAAGGAGAAGTTTAGATCCTACAAGAGAAAGGAATCCCAAACATGGTTGGAATGTGTTGATTCTTGTTGCAGGTCACTGGATGGTTGGGTGAAGGGCAGTAAGGTAAACACGTATGAGGGGCTTTACAATTTAATTGCTTGGGAGCACTTGTACAGTTTATGTTTTCCAGAGCTGCGCCAGCACCTCATTGACAGCAAGCTGACTGACCCCAGGAAGCTTGCACAGGAAGCGGACCGCTGGGAGAGCACCAGGGTCCAAAAGAGGTATGGGGGAGACTACGCCAAGGGTGGGCAGGGTCCCTCTCAGAAGAAAGGGGGGGGTAAGGGCAAACAGGATGAGTTCTCTAAAGGGCCCCAAACTGATTCCCAGGGTAAGAATTCCCAACCCCCCAGTGAAAAGAAGCCATGGTTCTCCAAAGGGAAGCCAGTGGCAGGTGGTTCCCCACGTAAGTGCTATGCATCTGACCAGGTGGGTCATGTGAGGGGGGACCCCAAATGCCCCAAAAGTACACCGGCACCCACTGGTGCACCGTCCCAGGGTTTGGCCAGTGTAGCGCTTGGGGAGGAGTTGGTTTCAGGTGGGTGGGAACCAGCAGAAATGACCCTTGTCTCACTAGGGGACAGTGAGATGGTCCAGAGAAACCTAGTGCCTGATAACACTAAGAAGTACAGGCAATGGGTGACCATCAATGGACAGAGGGTGGAGGCTCTAAGAGACACAGGAGCCAGTGTGACTACAGTGAGGAGTCACCTGGTGTCTGAAGAGCAGATTGATCCCCGGGTACTTCACCAAGTAGTTGCAGTAGACAATTCTGAGCGCCTCTGCAGAGTGGCGCAGGTTCCCTTTGAATGGGGGGGGGTCTCAGGTTCCTGGAAAGTAGCTGTGAGTCCAACCATGCCTGTTGATTGTTTGCTAGGCAACGACCTGGAAGATTCCCCTTGGAAGGAGGTGGAACACAGGTCTCACTTGGAGATGTTGGGTCTGCCTGGGTGGGTATGCGTATCCACCCGGTCTATGGCAGCCAATCAGGGTAGTCAAGAGCCCCTGGAGCCTGAAACAGTGGCCCAGGGGACCGCCAAGAAGAGGAAAGGCAGGAGGCGCGGGAAACCCGCCCCAGAAGTTCCCACGGTCCGGGAGGAGGCAGAGCCTGAGGGTGATGCCCCGGAACCTACAGGGGAACAGGTGGCTGAACTGGGGGAGGTCCCTGAGCTGTCGCAGTGGCAGCAGGAAGGGGGACCCACCAGGGAAGTATTCTGCACAGCGCAGAAGGAATGCCCTACTCTTGAGGGACTGCGGCAGCAGGCTGCAGCCCAGGCGGCTGGCGGGGCGCCAGGTACTCACCTGATTTATTGGGAGGATGGCCTCCTGTATAGTGAGCCTAAGGTTCCTGAGCCGGGGTCAGCTCGTATGCTGGTGGTACCCCAGGGCTTCAGGACCTTCCTACTGGGTTTGGCTCATGATGTGCCTTTGGCAGGACATCTAGGGCAGGACAAGACCTATAAGAGGCTTGTCTCCCACTTTTACTGGCCCTTGATGAACAAGCAGTCAGCTGCTTATTGTAGATCTTGTCAGACTTGTCAGGCAAGTGGCAAGAGTGGGGGGAAATGCAAAGCTCCCCTCCAACCTTTACCGGTAGTCAGTACTCCCTTTGAAAGGGTAGGAATTGACATTGTGGGGCCTCTGGATCCCAAGACAGCCATGGGCAACAGGTTCATCCTGGTCTTGGTGGACCATGCCACACGGTACCCAGAAGCTATTCCTCTAAGGACGGTCACCGCCCCCGTGGTGGGACGTGCCTTGATGGGGGTTTTTACCCGCATGGGGTTCCCCAAGGAGGTAGTATCTGATAGGGGTACAAACTTCATATCCACTTATATGAAGTCTCTGTGGAAGGTGTGTGGGGTAACCTACAAGTTCACCACCCCTTACCACCCCCAAAGTAATGGTCTGGTTGAGAGATTCAACCGCACCTTGAAAGGCATGATTCAGGGCCTGTCAGAGCCCTTGAGGCGTAAGTGGGACGTCCTCTTGCCATACCTTCTGTTCGCTTACAGGGAGGTGCCTCAAAAGGGACTTGGCTTTAGCCCCTTTGAGCTCATCTATGGCCACCCTGTGAGGGGACCGCTCAGTCTGGTGAAGGAGGCTTTGGAGAAAGCTCCTAGTAAACCACCCCAGGATGTATTTAGCTACATGCTGGCACTAAGAAACCAGACTGCCCGCTTCAGGAGTCTCGCTCAGGAGAACCTAGAAGCAAGCCAGGAGGATATGAAACGGTGGTACGACCAGAATGCCACTCTGGTTGAGTTTCAGCCTGGACAAAAAGTGTGGGTCATGGCCCCAGTGGAGCCTAGGGCTCTCCAAGATAAGTGGACTGGGCCTTTTGAGGTGGTGGAAAGAAAGAGCGAGGTCACCTATCTGGTAGACTTGCAATCCCCCAGGAACCCCTTGAGGGTCCTACATGTCAACCGCCTCAAACCACACTTTGAGCGAACTGAGCTATCCATGCTCCTAGCGACAGATGACGGGGTGGAGGAAGAGAGTGAGCCTCTTCCTGACCTCCTGTCTGCAGGAGAGAAAGATGGGTCTGTGGAGGGAGTGATCCTCTCCCCCTCCCTGACTGAGGAACAGCAGAGGGACTGTCGCCATGTGCTGGGACAGTTTGCCTCACTGTTTTCCCTGATCCCAGGAGTCACACACCTGTGCACACATGATGTGGACACTGGGGACAGTACACCTGTTAAACATAAGGTTTACAGGGTGACTGACAGGGTGAGGGCTTGCATTAAGGAGGAAGTCTCCAAAATGTTATCCCTAAGGGTTATTGAGCACTCCAGCAGTCCTTGGGCCAGCCCAGTGGTCTTGGTCCCAAAGGCTACTGCTCCTGGTGCCACTCCAGAACTTAGGTTCTGTGTGGACTACCGGGGTCTCAATGCGGTCAGCAAGACTGACGCACACCCCATCCCCCGAGCTGATGAGCTCATTGATCGGTTAGGAGCTGCCAAGTACCTCAGTACGTTTGATTTAACATCTGGGTACTGGCAGATTGCCTTAACTGAAGGGGCAAAGGAGAGGTCAGCATTCTCTACCCCCGATGGGCACTTCCACTTCAATGTGATGCCCTTTGGGATGAAGAATGCCCCTGCCACCTTTCAGAGGTTGGTCAACCAGGTGTTGGCAGGACTGGATGAGTTCAGTGCCGCCTACCTGGATGACATTGCTGTGTTTAGTTCCACATGGGAGGAACACCTGCAACACCTCTGGAGAGTGTTAGAGGCCCTGCAGAAGGCAGGCCTCACTATTAAGGCGAGCAAGTGCCAAATAGGGCAGGGTTCTGTTGTGTACTTAGGACACCAGGTGGGGAGTGGCCAGGTGGCACCCCTACAGCCTAAGATTGACACGATTCTGGCTTGGGAGCCTCCCAAGACCCAGACTGAAGTGAGAGCCTTTTTAGGTCTCACAGGATACTATCGGAGGTTCGTTAAGGGATATGGTACCATTGTTACCCCCTTAACTGAGTTGACTTCTAAGAAGCAACCCAAGAAAGTGATCTGGACAGAGGCTTGCCAGAACGCTTTTGATGCCCTGAAGGCTGCCATGTGCACAGCACCTGTGCTGAAGGCACCTGACTACTCCACGGAGTTTGTTGTACAGACAGACGCCTCAGAGCATGGTATTGGAGCAGTACTCTCACAGCTGAATGAAGAGGGCCTAGATCAACCCGTAGCCTTCATTAGCAGGAGGTTACTACCCAGGGAACGTAGGTGGAGTGCCATAGAACGTGAAGCGTTTGCTGTGGTCTGGGCACTGAAGAAGCTAAGACCCTACTTGTTTGGGACTCACTTCCGAGTTCAGACCGACCACAGACCCCTCAGATGGTTAATTCAGATGAGGGGTGAGAACCCAAAACTGTTGAGGTGGTCCATTTCCCTACAGGGGATGGACTTTACGGTGGAACATCGACCCGGTACAGAGCACGCCAATGCTGATGGTCTGTCCAGGTTCTTCCGCCTTAGTGATGAGAACTCCCATGAGGTTGGGTAGTTGCTCCCCACTTTTAGCTGGGGGGGACACGTGTTAGACTTTTCATCCTTGGCGTGGTCTCCCTTAACTTTTTGCCTCTGTTCCCCAGGTTGTTGATGTGTGCTGGACTCTGATTTTGCTGTTTTTGTTACTCTGGGCACTTTACCACTGCTAAACCAGTGCTAAAGTGCAAGTGCTCCTGTTTAAATTGTATGTAAGTGGTTCATCCATGATTGGCATATTTGAATTACTAGTAAGTCCCTAGTAGTGTGCACTAGAGGTGCCAGGGCCTGTAAATCAAATGCTACTAGTGGGCCTGCAGCACTGGTTGTGCCACCCACATAAGTAGCTCTGTAATCATGTCTCAGACCTGCCCCTGCAGTGTCTGTATGTGTATTTTTACACTGTAAATTCGACTTGGCAAGTGTACCCACTTGCCAGGCCTAAACCTTCCCTTTCCTTACCTGTAAGGCACCCCTAAGGTAGGCCCTAGGTAGCCCCAAGGGCAGGGTGCAGTGTATGGATAAGGTAGGACATATAGTAATGTGGTTTATATGTCCTGACAGTGAAATACTGCCAATTTCGTTTTCACTGTTGCAAGGTCTGTCTCTCTCTCATAGGATAATATGGGGGCTACCTTTAAATATGATTAAAGTGTAGATTCCCCTAGAGAGTAGATGGACATGTGGAGTTTGGGATCCCTGAACTCACAATTTAAAAATACATCTTTTAGTAAAGTTGATTTTAAGATTGTGCGTTTGGAAATGCCACTTTTAGAAAGTGAGCATTTTCTTGCTTAAACCATTCTGTGACTCTGCCTGGTTTGTGGATTCCCTGTCTGGGTCAGTTTGACAGTTGGGTTGTTTTTCACCTCACACCAGACAGTGACACAAAGGGAGCTGGGGTGTGATCTGCATTTCCTGATTAGCCATCTCTGCTAGGAGGGAGGGGTGGAGTGGTCACTCTCATCTGAAAGGACTGTGCCTGCCTCTGACAATGCTGTCTCCAGCCCCCTGGTGTGTGTCTGAGGCCTTGCCTGGGCAAGGCAGGATTTCACAAGAAGGTGTGAGTCCCCTTTGAAGAAAGGTGACTTCAAAGACTAAAATGGGTATAAGAAGGGCACCCAAACTTACAAACTTTAGAAACACTTCTGGAATCAAGAGGAACCTCTGCCTGGAGAAGAGCTGATCGCTGAGGAACAAGTGCTGCCCTGCCTGTGACTGTGCTTTGTGGAGCTTTCCTGCAGTGCTGCTTCTGCCAGAGTAAGAGGGCAAAGACTGGACTTTGTGTGCCTTCCATCTTGAAGAAGAAATCTCCAAGGGCTTGATGTAGAGCTTGCCTCCTGTTGTTGAAGTCTCAGGGATAGCAAAGACTTCTTCCTGCCAGCACCTGGAGTCTCTGGAGAGACCCCTACTCTGCTCTGGGGTGCCCTTCCAGTTCCTGGGACCCTGAAAGGAGAGGCTGGCAGCCTAAGGACAAAAATACACGCACCGAGCGCCGTGCGGAGAAAAGATCGACGCGAATCCGATCGCGGCTGAGAAAACGACGCGACGCCGGTTCCGCAGCTGAGGAACGACGCCGCAGGATACGCGACCGAAAAACCGACGCCCGGAGCAGGAGAAACGACGCGCAGTATCGCTGACGGAGGCTGAGAGATCGCACCCTGCGCCGCGGGACTTTCGGATCGTCGTGTGGCTGGCTTTTTCAACGCGCACCGCCGTGCCGAGTTGTTTTCGACGCACACAGCCGTGCAGGGTTACTTTCGACGCACACCGCCCGTGCGGGGTTATTTTTGACGCAAACCAGGTACATTTTCACGCTAGCAGCGCTAGTGTGGTGTTACAACTACCTAAAGACTCTTTTTATTTTAAACCTTTAAAAAATCATAACTTGACTTGTGTATGTTGGATTTTTGTCGTTTTGGTCTTGTTTTGTCTAGATAAATATTTCCTATTTTTCTAAACTGGTGTTGTGTCATTTTGTAGTGTTTTCATTAAGTTACTGTGTGTGTTGGTACAAATACTTTACACCTAGCACTCTGAGGTTAAGCCTACTGCTCTGCCAAGCTACCAAGGGGGTAAGCAGGGGTTAGCTGAGGGTGATTCTCTTTTATCCTAACTAGAGTGAGGGTCCTTGCTTGAACAGGGGGTAACCAGACTGTCAACCAAAGACCCCATTTCTAACAGTAACACTGTATCCTGTATGTTTTAAAGAGCTCTGATGCCTTCGGGCTTTTCTCAGATGTCATAAAACAATCAACAGGGGATTGAGAATTGTTAAGGAATGATTCACTTAGCTTCACAGGCAAAACTAGAAAATATCAACAAGAGTGAAACCATGCCATTCCCAAATTCAGAATTCTCATAAAAAATTGTTTTTGATCCCAACAGCTAGTTTCTATCAGTAGTATCACTTTCCACTGATGTATAAGTAGCCATAGCATCATCATTGGGTCTTACCTCAACCAGGAGGGAGAGACTCTTGATATAGAGACATGGTGGGATCTATGAATAAGTGTGTATTGAAGTTACAATTACTAACTATCCTCAAAAGGTGTGTAACTACTTTGTTATTCTAAGATGGACAGGGGTAAGATTAAAAAGAGAATAATGTGACTGGAATAAATTATATAGCCTTCACATCTTAAAAATGGTCTACATGTTTCAACCTACTTCGCGAAAAGGTTGACGGCTTTCCTCAGGACCTCAATTGCAATTATTCAGATCCCGTTGAATACCATTGGGGCATTAGCCTTTGATGTCCAGTAGGAAGTACACTGACCTACTTTAGCACAGAGAAGAGAATTCTTATTTTATGGAAAACAGAAAAACATATGCATATTAACACGCAGGAGGCCATAATAGCCCAACCCAACTACTCCAATCACTTTCCATACATAAATGTGTATGTTCCCCTCTGTCCAATGGAGGACGACCCATTGAGGGGTGGAGGGTCAGCTCAAAAAATATAAACACCATCCACTGTGTGTTACATAAAATGGCAGCAAAAAGGTAGCGATCTTGTGGGGGTTTAACCACTTGAGTGATCATGAGTAAGGAAGAACAAGGTCAAGACTCTAGTCTCACCCGTGTAGCCATATCTGCACTGATATTAAACTATGTCACAGTGTCCAGATAGTAGTAGATGAACTTGGTGACATCAATTAAAATGATTATCCTCATATAAGTAAAGCGATGATGGCTATATCAGCACATTTGCTGATCGATTTGTTGTCAAACCTCGTGGCGGGAAGTGAATGTACTGTGAATATACGTTATGTGCTCAAATAAAGCTCTTCTGTGTTTACATCAAAATTTAGGAACCCAAAAGACAAAACAACAAATAAGGGAGAGGGGAGAAGTCCCTAGAACAGTGATCTCGAAGTCTGCAATCCTCCGATTGACACTTTAATATTGACTAGCCTGCAACCAGGATAAAAACATATAAAAGCGCTTAACAAGATCTCTTGTGAGCGTGCATACCTCACAGTAGGCAGCTTCTAGACCCATAGATACTAGAAAGGAGGTTGGACTCCTGCTGGTGCAGATTCCTTATTAAAACCAATCAAAAGTGTTGTTATCTTATTTTGAAACATCATCTTCCCTAGAACAGGAAACAAGGTTAACAATACGCAAGGCTGACAATATTATGTGTATACTTACTTTTGGGGCTCTTTACCACGCCGTCATTCAAACGTCCTCTTCCTTGTTGCCAGCGGTGGACAATCAGCATTTTTATAAGCCCAAAAGAAAGTTTATTTCATTCAGCCGGACGTCCTTTTGCTTTCTCAGTAAAAGCAAAAAGACTTGTGGGCCTTCCTGTCTATCTAGGGATCTTGTACACACCACAGACTAATAATAAGGGGTCATGTAGAAATAAACACTCCCTTTATGTCATAAAGATCTTGAAAAAATCCTCTGTATCATTTACAAGACATAGAATGGTGGTAAGGGGACATGTATAAATAAACAATCTGTGTATATCATAAAAAGCTGGAAGAGCTCATCTTCATCTCACCGGGTTCAATATTTACATGTAGCACCACAGCTCCAGGGTCTTTTAGGTTAGTTCAAATAGTGAAATAGACATCAAACTTGTATTCCTTGAGGTAACACATGTTCATCAAAAAGGTTCCTTTTCATACAGACATATCAGATTTAGGCCCTGACTATGAGTTTGGTGGACAAGTACACCTGTCTGCCAAACTTCCGACAGGGTGGCAGATGCTGTAGTGGTGACCTCCCCGCCGGACCTTTTATGACTCCTCTTAGGCGGACGGGCGGAAATCAAGGTTTCAGCCAGCAGGAAAGTGGCAGCAGCATTGTTCCTGGCTCGTAATGGAGCAGGCCGCAATGCTTCCATCCACAGGGGTCACCAGCACCCCTGTAATGCGCACTGTCTGCACAGCAGACAGTGTGCATTAAAAGAGTGCTGGGCAGGGTGACCCCTGCACAGCCCATGCCCCCCATAGCCTTTTCATGGCGGTAAAACCGCCATGAAAAGGCTGGCAGAGAACCATGTTGTAATCAGCAGGGCCGCTCTGCATGCAGAGCCGCCATGGCTGATTGCAATCTGCTCCCACTGTCAGCCCATCAGAATCACCGATCCTGGTGGAGATGGCAGCACCGTAGCAGTCAGACCACGAGGGTCATAATGTGGCAGTCGGACCACCACAGCAGCAATGGGACAGACCACCACCATTAGTCTGGCGGTCTAGTGACTGCTAGGCTCGTAAGTAGGCCCATAGTCACCCCAATGGCAATGATAAAAGGGTGATCTATATTTATCAGACCACCTGCAACCATGGAATATCATCATTAAATCTAGTCCTATGGGTCTTCAGACGATAAATCCAACGTTGTTCTTTTTGTCAAGGATTCCATTCTGCATATATATCTAAGTGGTCCACGACCACCCATTGTAGATCATGTATAGAGTGTTGCAGGGTCAAAAAGTGACTACTTATCTGTGTGGTGACTTTCCTACATATGATGTTGATCCTGTGTTCCCCAGTATGGGTTTTTACTTTTCTACATGCCATCCCAATGTAACATAATTTACAGGCAATGTGATCATGCAGATAATGTGAGAGGTGTTACAATTAGTGTGCTTTCTGGGAGTCCATGTCATGCTGGTATCGAAATTTATAGTTGTTTTCACTGGTGTCATATTCCACACCATGCATGAGCCATATAGGAAATGCCCTATCACTGGTGGAAAACGCCATACTGTAGGGATACTGCACTATATTTTCTATTTTCTGCGGTCCGGTGTGGATGAGTTGGTCCAGCAGATTCCTTCCTCTTCTGGAAGCAAAACATGGTTTTGTCCATTGTAAAAATCCAGAGTTTAGGATACTCAAATTTCTGTTCACCATTTTTTCCCAACTGATTTCATGCAACAATATAAGTGGTGACGCACCCTATCCTGCGCAAGAAGAATCTCACGATCATGATGTCTGGCCCGTTTACAGCATTTTGCAACAAAGTGGGCAGGATAGTCTCTCCCCTTCAATTTATCCATCAGCTCTCTTGCCGGTGTCCCACATTCTTCAAGATTGCCACGGTTCCTGTATGCACATAGGGATTGGCTGTATGGCACATTCTACCATGGGGGAGGTGAGTGAAAACTATGAAATAGCAAAAAACTATTTCTATTAGTTGGTTTGTGGTGTGTCTCGGTCTCCAGATGGACACCCTTCACTAACATGGTCACATCTAAAAAGGGGAGTTAAATATTACTGGTAGTACCTGTAAATCTCAGATGTTGATCTTGTGTGTTCAGCCATGTCAGGAAATCTTGGACTGAAAGATCATCACCTTCCCATATGACAGGTATATTATCGATGTACCTTTTCAACCAATTAATTTCCTGTTTGATGTGGATTCATATTTGTTAGGCTATGGGTCTCTTCAAAATGACTGACAAACAGTCCAGCCAGACGTGGGACGAAACTACTACCCATTGATGTTCTTTGTACTTGTAAATATAATGTGTCTTCTCCATTACTGCAAATCTGCAACATTCCTGGACAAAATGATTTGGGGTCCTCTATGGTCATCTATTCCTGAATAAAATCTGCTAAATAGTGTCCAGTGTTGTCTGTTGGGGAAGGCTTATGTACAGGCTTTCAAAATTGAAGCCCACTAGGATATTCCCCCCTGGGTCAAATGGGACACCCCCCCCCAATAATCTCAAAAGATCACCTGTATTTTTTAGGTACATGGAGGTTTATTGTACAATGTGTCTCAAAAAATGACAAAAAGAGTGTGATAATTGTTCATGGACTAACCCAATTCCTGAAATATTAGGGCGTACTGGTAGTGGAGATTTCTTCTTGTGCATCTTAAGAAGTGAATACAAATATATCACCCTTGGTTTACTTATGCACAAGTACTGTGCTTCCCATTTACAGATCCAGCCATTGACTTCTGCTTCCTTGACCATCATCCAATCATCTTCCTCAATTTCTCAATGGGATCTGTAGTGGAAATTCTGTAAAATCCCTCAAAATCCAATAGATCTTGATGCTGCTTCCTATAATCAGATTTCCTTAGTAGGACAATACTGCCTCCCTTGCTCACCGGTTTGATCACTAATTCATTGTTTCCTATGAGACCGGGAAGGGTTTTCAACCATTGCCAGTAATATTGCTAAATCTGTTAATACTAAAGGCATCCAATGACTCAATCTCTTTGTAAATTGCCTATTCAAATGCCAGGATTTCCACAAGAACAGAAATATGAGGACAAAATGTCATTTTTCTCACTAGTCATGATCACCCCCAGCTATCATTACATCCTTGTCTTTAAAAAAGGCTTTCAATTTCAATTTCTGACAGAGTTCTGCAACTTCAGTGTGAAGGAGGAATCTGCCAAAATTTGGTGTGGGTACAAAACCCAAACCTTACTGGAAGATCGAGATTTGTTCCTTTGATAGACATCCTCTACTTCATCAGGCCATCAAAGTAAACTTTACATTGACTGAGCAAATGGGGGCTTCACTGACATAAAACAGATGGTCCACTTGCCTTTAAATTAGCCCCAATTGACTTTCCTAATATTTGCAATTGCAGTATAGAAAATGTTTTATAGATCTTTGTAAAACGTCCTAGATAATGGAATAAATTAGAATGAGTCAAGGGATTGCAACTCACCCATGATAGGGAAGATTTATTTTGCAAGATTTAGTAGCTGGGTGATAATCTGGTTATAATGGGACTTCAGCACTCTCATTTGAATGTAGGCAATATTCATGTAATCATCAAAATCGTTTTTCCAACATCGTTCCAGACACTGGGTTTCAAGCTTTAACTTGGATAGTTCTACCTATCCAGAAAAATCAAAAAGATGTGTTTTAAGTGTCATTTTCATAAATGAAGGAATTGGAGATTTTAGAGGACAGAAGGTAACAAGAGATTGGAATCAAAAGGTAGATTCCACAAGAGAAGGCACCTCAGTGAAGAATGTCAGTTGGTAAGGAATGAGTTTCAATAAAGGGATAAAAACTAGCAGAGCCTGTTAAGTTGATGAGAAAGAAAATATTTCTGAGAACTAAATTGAGTTTGTTACACAGGTTGTGAGGACAGGAAGCGTTTGATGTTAACAGCATCAATTAAGAAAGCATAGCACGTAGTGTAGAAAGATGTACTGAATACTGAGCTTATGAATACTGACATAGAAGCATATCACAGACACAATATCGAGGGACAAATATCAAAAGGCAAATGCATATAGGAAAGTGTATATTTATTATTCCTAACTCCATATTAACGTACTTTGAAAATACATATTTAACTCACCAAGCTACACATAGAGTTAGTTATAGAACATTTGTACTCACTTGTCTTTTGATATTTTAGATTCAGTACTTTGTCCTCAGTATTAGAATGTCCCTGTATTCTAGATTCTATATTGAGGGTGCGCACCACAGTTCAGTGAACAACAGTAGATGATAACCGTTACTGTCAATTAACTGACCACATGAATGTGCTTTGAATTTCTTATCTCATACTAGCATAACATAAGATGACCATCTCCAATGGCAACTTAGTATACTATGCAACTTCAAGCTCCTTTTGCTTAGCAACCCCTGCACATTGGACATTACACCATCCTAATCTAACCCTTGACACCCAGCTCCCTCAGCTTCCAGCCTCTAGAAGTGACTGTGGAAGTGCAGATATAGGTCATTATCATTCCGCAGGCCCTTACCTAGCCCACAATGTACTCCTTCTGCCACTTATTTCACTAGGTGCCCGCCCATCCCTACCACTTGATATAGTTCCTTAATAAAAAAATTCTTGGTGTTTTGTATCAGATGTTTTTGCACTGTGGCTCCTTACTAACAGCCATATTGTGCATTTAAGGGGAAATATGTCCTTATCATTCTCTGTAAGTTTCTTTTAACCTTTAACTATATGACCATTAGAAATATGCAATTGTTATATCTAAAAATCAATAGCACGTTTGATCAAATATAAAGCATAACACAAGATGAATTCATATGTTTCACGACTTTTATTTAAAATGAAGCAAAAACAGCTTTTTATTCAATTACCTTAAGAGAAGCCCTCCACCCCTTGACACAGCTTATCTGTTGCTATTATATTTAAACAGAAAGATGGGGTTCAATCCGGGTACTGCTGTGAGAGATTTGCATTGTCCGCATAAGATTATGTTAAGAAACATCATACATAGGGCCTCATTACGAGGCTGGTGGTCTTTAGGCTGCCAGCCCTATGATGGCAGTCTGGACCCCCTGCTGTGGTGGTCCGATCGCCACATAAAGACCCAGGCGGTCAGACCGCAAGGGTTCCCGCCAGCACCAACGGGATCCATGATCCCAAAGCCTGGCTGTGGCGGAGATCCTAATCTGCCAGGGCAGTGCTGCATTCAGCACTTCACAAGGGCCATGCAGGGGTCACCCTGCCCCGCACCGTAGCAATGTCCACTGTTTACTGTGCAGACAGTAAACAATGTCAGGGTGCTGGTGCCCCCTGCAGGCTACAGGCTACAGCATTGCTGCCCGCTCAATTACAGCCAGAGACAATGCTGTAGCCTCTTTCCCGCTAGGCTGGTGGGGGGGAAACCGAGGTTTCCACCCGCCGGACTAATGGGAAATTTCTAATAGGTCTGCGGGGTGGTCGCCAGTACGGTGGCAGCCCCCCTGTTGGGAATTTGCCAGACGGGCTTTCTCGTCCACCAAACTCAAAATGATGGCCATAGTTTTGAGGTATCATTTTGTTTATTAAAATGTCTTCAAAACAATTATGCAAAAGTTCCCCAACTTTTTATCCTTTGGAAAAATTATGTTTTTAACTTGCAGCAGAATACAGTTCTTGATTCATGTAGAAATAAATAGACTGAGGATGAAGTGCGTCCAAACGCAGTCTTTCATCAAACAAATTAATTCTACTTTTTGAGGGGCACGTGCAGTGACCAACTTGTGCTCAATTTATGTATTCAAGTCACTAAATAAGGAACAATGATATTTCATTGTTGTTTCAAAAGTATATTGGCCTCATTTACAGTTCGGCAGATGGCGCAGTGTCCATTGGGATGACAGAGGACATTAAATTCAATAATCAAATAAATTAAACATTTTTAGCACAATAATAAATAAAAACTAACAACATAAATAGTGTAGAAATATCAATTATTATTAAAATATTGCATATTTATGTTCTTCCCAACTAACTCACATACAAAATAACACAGCATAAAAAATACATTTGTACTAAACATATAAAACAACTAAAATGCACCTCAAAATAAATAAAACAGTATAACAATTACAAAATCACTAACAAGTTAATTAATTTACATAATTAGTAAATAAATAATGGATGTAAACAAAACTTTGGCATTAAATTGAATTACCTTTAATTTTATTTAACCTTCCACCCTATTTTCCTGCACATCCAGCAACCTGCAACTAAAATATAACTTAAGTAAATGAGTTTCAAATGATTAACGTAATTAATAATCAATTAGAGATATAATTAGGAATTGATCTCTGATTAACAATAATCTTTATTTATCACTTAGTTGACTTCTTACGCTATTACCTAAAAAAAACAAAAGCCACTACTACAAAAAAGCCTGAAATTACTAATCTTTACTTTAAAACAAAATCCAAATTGAAATTTCAATTTTAAATTTAAAAAAATAATTTAACTCTCAAAAATGTACATTTTTAGAAATCAGTAAAAACATGAGTTAAAAACAGAAAATAAATTAGTATTAGTACAAATCAGTACTAAAATAGTAATAGTTCTGATATAAATGTCAACCCATACCATTCACATAAAAACCCCAAAACTTCCTACAACACTATAAATTACTAATAACAATTAAAAAAAGAAAGTACTGAATCATTTAAAATTACAATTATTTATATCATGACAAACTGACAACAATTATACCAAAATACTAACACATAAAATAATATATTAACTATACACTTTAAAATAATGTTAAACATATTTTTATAATTGTATCATTAAAAAAAGCTATTTTAAACTGATCATCTTGAAAAATATATTTTTTTATTAAAAAATGATATTCTTGACAATATTTTATATCACAATATTTTTGACTCACAATGTTTCTTTCCGATATTTGTGTGTTCCAATATTTTTAACTCTGTATTTTGGTAAAACAACCCTAGCAATACTGTCTTTCTTAAGGTGCACACAAGGAAAACCATTGTTGGTGTATGATACTATTTATGTATTTAGGTAAGAATGTCTTCGGTGTGCAAACACTAATAGTGTCACGTTTGAGAAGAAAGGTGGAGAAATGAGTCGGGATAAAATGAAAGAGAATCATATTGAAGTGGCCATGGCATGATGGGCTTGACTACTTGCCATCTTCTTCTACAGGTCAAATGGTGCTGATTGACATACAGAGGTCAGTTTTTAACAACACATCTGAGGGCAAGGTACAAGTGAGTTGACAGAGGACCAAAAATGAGCTTTGTCTTTGCATTATTTCTTTACTAAGTGTAAATGCCTGACTTTTAAAGCAAAGTCTGCAACTGGGCAGGTAAGATAACAAGGCAATAGATGGGCACATGAGTACAAATGTCACTCATATTCACATATATATGTATGCTGAGTGAGTGAGACTACTGACTAACTCATCCCCATATCTGCACCAAGGAGGCCTGTTGAAGAGAGGACCCTTCATGAATTGGAAATGACCCATTTAGACCTATTCAATGTGAGGCGGCATTCATAGTGTGTGCTTGTGGTGCTTTACTGAAGTGTGCTGTGCTTCACTGAATTGTACCTTAAGGACAAAAGCTTTACTAAAATACCATTTCACCACAATTAGGGAGGGAACCTAGCTTGACGCACCAGCATTCTAGTAAACAAGGATCCTAAATGCAGATACAAGATTACATTTCTCATATCTGCACTCCCGGCATTCCAAGATTTTTCATAATTCTTAGAGTGATCTACTAATTAGATTTTGGATTTCAAACATCTTGCTAGGCCAATTAATTACTGTGCTGGCGACCTTCAGGATCGATGCACCTGTGTCACCTTCACTGCACCTCGGCCTGCCAAATTATGAAATGACCATCAAACTGGCATTCATGTGTTAAAGCATTGCCTGGGGCCTCTGTCACTGCGGTTCCTGTCAATGCTATGCTTGTTGCACTTTTAGGTAGGGGTCCCTCAAGCATTAGAGAGCTGTACAGCAAACAGTTTTTTTTTACTCTCAAAAGAAAATCCTGAAGTGGGATATTATTTTTGAAAATAAAAAAGACAATGCTCTCCTTGCCATGGGAGTCCTCTTCCATGGCAATGGGAGCATTGAGCATTTTTCATGGTCCATTACCAACATGGTTTTCCTGCGGTGACAAGCAGTGGAAACTGACCTCTAATTCCACTCATCTAAATTAGGTGGGTGGAAAGAGAGGTCAAACTCTGATGGCACTTACTACTTTGGGCCATGTGAGGTATTTATTCATACAGAGATAGCATAGTCTCTGCAGTGATTATCCCAAAGGTCCTCCCACATTTAAACAGGCTGACGGTCCACAGTCTTGGCGCTATGAATACTTCATTGCTGTTGTGACAGAGCATCCAAAGCACCAAGATATCAATCAGGCCCCATATTTCCAATGTATTATTTTAATCATATACATATCTGATGAGCTTCTTTCCATCGTAACATGAAGTGCTGATTTTGTGACCTGGAGGAAGTCTTTCTAGGTTAAGCACTTGCACATCCAAATCAATTCATATGACACACACAAGCTCTATGAATTTGAAACATATGTAATTATTCTGCCAATTATTGTATTCATTGTATTCATTGCTCTGTCCAAGATTTTTATTAGAATCCATTTTCAGCAGTTAGAGATTTTCTAAGTGAAAACTTTTTTACACATGTAGGTCAATTCCAATTATTGTTGAATTCACGACGATGGAGTACACATACCAACAAATTAATGTTCACTGATCCGATTTACATGCAGGTGGACCATAGGTTTAGCTATGACGGTGACTACTCAGTCACTGCCGTAGCCAAACCTCTCCAAACCTCTCTGCCAGCAAGGGCCATCAGAGAAATTACTTCATGTCCACCCACCAAGTTAAGATGGGAGGACATATAGCCATTTATTTTTACTGCATGTCAATGCCAGGCACATCCCAGGGGTGAGGGACAGTAAATTGGGAATAATCATCCCCTCACAATGGGATATGACTCCCATACTGAGGAGAGCAGTATTTTTTCTTCAAAAAGAAAACCCTCTTATGTGATATTCCTTTTGAAAATAAAAAAAGAAAACTGGTGTAGGGCTGCGTCAGCATGATGCAACTGTGCATGACACAGTTAAATCCATTGGCGGGAACCACCATGAGGATGTATAAATGACCACCTGCTTGGAGGTCATTATAAATGTGGCAGGTAGTCCCTCCACCGGTAGGACGGAGTAATTTACCCCATCTGCCTGCTGGATGAAGGGTCGGACGCCCACAATTAAATCAGGCCCAATGTCATGTGCAATAACAGACTGGTGAAAAGAAAACAAGTGGACTTGTAAGAAAGACTCCAATTGGTTGAGGATTACCACTGATATTGTTGACACTGATTAATAACTCTGTGTTTTTGTTTGTTGTGTGTACTTAGGAAAAATGGGAACTTTCATCCAATCATTCCCAAAATATCATTAGCAACACGTATGAAAAGAGATTCACTGAAAAATTAATTGAAAGAGAACCACTTTAGTGAAAGACAAAAATATAGCAGGACTGTAAAGCACATACTGTGTTGGTCATAAGATTCCAAGTAATCTGTTGTTTTGTGTTCTAGAGCATCGAGTTGCACCACGAGAAGGAATGACAAACAGAAGACCAGGATGGAACTCAGGTGTTAATTGTGACCAGAAATTCTAACAACCGAGAATCACAGAAGTATAGGATACCCGCTTGGAAAGACAGTCTCCTACATGCCCAAGAGAAACCCATGTACAGTAACAGCACACCCCACCTCCCATCAATATTTTAGATGGGCAAAACATGGAGAAATATCCCTGCAGTCCAGGGATCCAGGGCCCAATGGCCACAATTCAAGTATCTGGATGGAACAACACAACACATTATTCAATACCGGTATGAAATGGAATTGTTCCATCCTTCATAGCACTTAACTCTGCATACCCAAGGGTAGTGGCTCAGGAATATTGAAATGGGAAATTCCACTTATTGGATTCTACCTCACTCCTTCTGTACCTCATGTAGTGCTTTGAAGAAACCAAAGGGAGGCTTGCAGCACTGTATACAAATTTCGAATTAAAGACTAACTTTATCAAAAGCTGAAATAAAATAGGTGAAGTTGTCTGAATGTCTTTGCAGTAAATAAACAGTATTAACTAAATAGGTTTTCTCCAGTGAGTGTGCTACGAGGATCACCTACGTATGTGCAAACTGGATGGAAAGAAATAGATAGATTAGGCCCACAACCTAATGTAAAGTAAGTTGCCAATCACCATCCACATGGCATAAATATTATCTCTGAGAACATGCGAAAAAAACATATCATAAAGACCAAAAACTGATTCTGAATAAATTGATGTACAGCTTGGCTTGCAAATCTAACAACTTCAGAAAAGATCCCCTGAATCCTCAGTGAGGAAATCATTAGACTTCCTTAGCAATCTTAAAATTGAGAATTCACTCTGAGCAGTAAATGGACTATGAAGTCGGAGCTTAAAAGTCGTTAAAAAGAAGATGGCACTACGCCTTTGTTGTTTGTAACTCATAAATGTGAAATTCAACTGATGCTGTACTGTTCACAACAAAGAAGGGACTGAAGATATTTTTTAAAGCTACCCTTGACATTTGATTTGAATAATACATTAGATACGATTTTAATGTGATACTCTACCAGAGTATAGAAGGTCTGTGTAACTATTCAATTAATATAGTAATGATTCTTCTGTCTTTAGGAAGCAGACGAAATGGATTTTCAAGTGCCGGTGCATCACAAAATAGATAAGGGTTCATTCAGTAATGGAACTGTTTCAGGCCTTCCAAGGCACATGCCATCTGGACCTATTAGCTACAAGGGACATTCCTAAAACTGGCAAGTATGCAAGATAATTTTCCCCAGCACAGCAAACTGCTTGTGTACATAGGAGGAAACTCACAACGTAGTTTTCAAGTCAGATTGTTCAGTCAAGCATTGGATAACAGTGTGTGCTGGGAATTGTACTTGGCAGAAATGCCCTCACATTCTTAATAATTGCGTCTTCACCATCCCTGTCATCACAGCAGCAATACCAACTAAACAATCAAAAATAAAAACAAGGGGGGATCAATACATTAAGAGTATTCCAAAAATGAAAATGGGACTGTAATTCCTTGAGCGAGCGAGATTCAGACTATATTTTGTCGTTAATATGTTCTGTTTTTCAAAGTTTTACTTGTTTTTTGATTTTACTAGCAGACACAGAGCCTTTGTCACTAGTATTGCAAACAGTATGGATGGGTTTAATAACATTTTTTGGATTTTTGCCAGTGGTATACCACTGAGTTTTCTGGGCAGAGAATATGTCACAACAGATGGCTCGTAAAGAGGTCGAAACCGTTGGGGAAAAGTCAATTTAGGATAAAGTTTTTTTTTTCCCTCGTAAGCCGCACCATTTCATTAGTTCTCTGAAAACACCGATCGTTTAATTTTATGTAAAAAACAGACAATTTGCAAATAGCGAAACACCATAAAGATTTTGGTTTCTTATGCAATCCTGTCAACAAATTCAAATTTGATGGTAGTGTTCATCTATATCAGCGTTTACACAGAGTCACATTTTATATCCATTTCTGCAGGAGAAAGAAGTTTAAGAATTACCGTAGCTCATTCCTGGAACTCACATTTAAGTCAATATATAGTTATGAAATAAAATCGAAACATTCCGAGGTTTCCCTGATATAAGCACCGCAAATCATATCTTGCATATTTTCCATAAAAAACATAACTTGTACACCAAATGGAATGCTCACTACCTCCATGGACGTCAATTCACCACAATGCTAGGGGTAGCGGAAATGACATCACGAGTCATTTTATCTTTTCTTTCACTCAGACACATATGCCTACACAAACACACATTCACTCATACACACACACACTCTTACATAAGCACATTCTCACCCGCAAGCATGCACACAGCATACACTTAAAAGGGTTTTTTAATCAACTCAGCTACAAGGAGGGCCATATTCCAGATAGCTGTACTCCATTTTTTATTACACGAATAGTGAATAATATATTATTCACTATTAGCGTAATAAACAGATTGATTGAAAACAAGAAAGTGGAGGCCCAAGTAACGTCCATAAGGACGAGCTACCCCTGTGTTCCTGACACAGATTTTGCCAACTCTGAGGCCAGTGGTCTCAGAAGTAGTACCAGGGGTCGAAAAAGGGGAAAGCTGGGGGTTGCAGCTGCGACCCATGGCGACCCCTAAATGAAGTCCATGACTATCTCGCCCTTGATGTAACTAACACATGATTTCTTAAATGGCATAAACCATAAAGGATCTTACTGGTGTCATGCCATATTTTTTTGCCGTTGACATTATGACTGGCATGTCTACTGTACAGCATGAACTCATTGTCTGTGTATTGGAATTTAAAAGATGTGATATGAAGTTCTCTTGTTTATTAAGAATATTGAGAGGTCATAAGCATTGTATATGCGAGTCCTGGTTTGCATCAGAGGTGTGGGAGCCTTAGTTTGCTTAGCTAAGCATAACTGGGGAATTTCTGGAGTTTTGCTAAATGTATTTTGTGACCATAACTACATCTTAACAGCTGTGTTTTAATTTAATCAGAGGTATGTCTTCACATATATCTATAGGTTATAACCAAAGTTAATCATAACTTACATTTAGCGGTGTTATTTTATCGTTTTCTCAAATTTTTATGACGTACTACATTCAACTTTTTTATAGCAACCCCATTTGCAGGCAGCCTATCCGTGCTACTCACTGCCCATAGCTGAGCACAGCTCGCCCTATACCAACGGACTGCTCCCACGCACACAGTTGTATGCATAGGTAGTGTGCTTCAGGCAACTAACCTCCAATACATCCAATTGCAAGCTGTACATGCAGATTGCATACCCAATTCTTGTATCTTAAAATCAGAGCAAATGTGTCAAATGATACCAAGGTCATCAGGAAATAAAAACCTTTATAACCCTCTGTTCAAACTCTCCCCCCTTTTTTCTGATCTGCATGAAACCTGTGATCCATGCACTGGGCTTACCATAACATAGGAATAAAATATGAAACACAAATTCCTGGGGTATTCTGTAGATTTATCAGAGGGTGCCAATCTATTAGCAAGTTAACACTGCTATGCTCTCCCCTGCACGTGACCATGCCCTTCGTGGGGGATCTATATGAAATTTCACATATCAAATGTGTCAGATCATTTCATATTAAACATGCCAAGTGTTTGCCAAATTTGCAGATCTATGAAATGACACTAATGTTATTAGCAAACCAAGATGTTTTGACATTTAACTACCCCACCACCACCGTCCAACTGATCTAATTGAAATATAAAATCCTACCCTGGGCCTGATATGTTTGCGGCCTACTAACTTTTGTGTAGTTTTATTATACAAGGCAAATCCTATCTGCAAATGAGCAATTTGTTTTGCAACCGCTTCATTAAATGTGGCCCTTTCACAGATCAGCATGAAACTCAAAATTTCAAGAAGCATACTCACTAACTGCATTCTGTAGTACATAAGTAGGACATTAGTATTACTCATGTACTACAAATTGCTATTCACTAACATATTGGGAGATACATTCACCTCTCCTATCATTGTGTGCAAAGATATCTCTAGGAAAATAGCCTCTTCCTAGCTTGGTTACCCCCACTTACACATTATACCAGGTCCAGTTATCCCTTATTACTGAAATGTAGTCAGTGTCTAGAAGCCAGGCTGTCTAGAGGTAGCTGTACGCAGAACAGCCAAGGCTGAACTGGGAGGCATGCAAAGCTCTTGCAATACCACTGTAGTCACACAGTACTCATACACATGAAAGACAATACTCAGGGTTAAAAAAATAAATGTACTTTATTTTAGTCACACAATGCCAAAAATACTTTGGAGACTATACTCCCTTAGGAGGTAAGAAAATTACACAATATATACACTAGTAACCAAAAACAGGTAAGTAAACAGCGCCCCTCTACACACTACACTTGCCTATGTGGGAAACCAACTTTAGCATTTCACTATTTTGGTATATGATTTTTGTTCCCCCTTGGCCCATTGCAACCTTTTGTGATTTTCACAGTTTGCACTATTTTCTGACTGTTCACTTACCTGTTTTTGGTTACTCGTGTATATATTGTGTGATTTACTTACCTCCTAAGGGAGTATAGTCTCCAAAGTATTTTGGCATTGTGTCACTAAAATAAAGTACCTTTATTTTTGATAACACTGAGTATTGTCTTTCATGTGTGTGAGTATTGTGTGACTACAGTAGTATTGCAAGAGCTTTGCATGCCTCCTAGATAAGCTTTGGCTGCTCAGCTACAGCTACCCCTAGAGAGCCTGGTGCCTAGACACTGCCTGCATTCCACTAATAATGGATAACTAGACCTAGAATAAGGTGTTAGTTCCTCAGGTACCCACCACAAGCCAGGGGAGCCTCCTACAATATCCACCAGAGTGGCAGAGAACTCAGCACGCCTAGGTGAATCTTTCTGTAGTAGGGGTGTGTGTGGGCAGGGCTGGCTTTAGCGCTAGTGGTGCCTGGTACAATCATCTTTTTTGGTGCCCACCTGCAAAGATCTACTTCTCTGCAAATTTCCTCACTATCACTCTCTAAAAGTGCCCCTCATCTCTCCATAGTCCCTCTCTGACATACTTTTCATTTTTTATAGAGCTACTCATAGCTCACCCACACAGTGATCTGCATGAAAATGTTCTGTGCAGCAGCCACATTAACCCTCTGCACTACTTTACGATGAGTCAAAATTGCAAGTAAACAAACTTCCCATCCTCACCAGCAGGAACATTAAATCACCAGAGTTATATTGACATCTTTATAGCTTCATCAAAATTTCTGGACTAAGAAGTTGATCTGCTTCCCCACCAAAGTCAGCGACAGGTGCGGCTGCACCAGTCTCACCGCCCAAAAGCCTGCCCTGTGTGTGTGGGTGGTGGGGTACGGGGTGGTTTTTAAATCTACCCTTGACATTTGATTTGAATAATACACTATATACAATTTTTGATGTAGGTGATATTGTTCCTGATCATTTGAAGATTTGTGTAACTACACAATTAATGCATTATTATTTTTCTGTCTTAGCTAAGCAGTCAAAATGGCTTTTTCGAATGATCTGGTTTAATGCAATAATGAAAATGTTTCAGACCTTGCAAGGCACATACCATCTGGACCCATAGGTACAAGGGAACTTAAAAAACCGGCACATATGAAAGATAATTTTCCTCAACACAGCAAACTGCGTGTGTATAAAAGAGGGAACTCACAGCGTAGTTTGTTCAGTCAAGCATTGGAAGACAGTGTCACCTGGGATTTCCACTTGGCACAAATACCCTCAAATCCGTATTCATTTCTTCTTCGGCATCCCTGCTATCAAAGCCGCTAATCCAGGTCAACAAAAAAGAAGCTGGGAGCAATATATTAAGGGTTATTAAAAAAAGGAAAATGGGCTTTGAGCGAGCGAGATTCAAGTTATACGTTGTGGCGAGTATGTGATATTTTTCATCTGCTGTCGCAAACAATATGGATGGGTTTAATAAGAATTTTTGAATGTTTGCCAGTGGTATACAGTTGAGTTTTTTTGGGCAAAGAATATGTCACTATATTTCCCTGGTATGGAAGTTAAAATCTTTTTGAAAAGTACATTCATCGTGCCCTCTTTTCCCTTGTAATCCTCTCATTTATTCAGTACTTCGAAAACACTGATGGTTTCGTTTTATATAAAGAACAAACAGTTCGCATAATGACAACTCTGTTAAGCAAAACACTGAAAAGAGTTATCTAAGGAAGAAAAACAACTTCTAGAGCAGGACATCGGGCCTCTTGTCGGAACAATACAGTTAGGTAAAAGGGTTCGCAGTTTGCGCACCATGTCTTAACATTTTGCAAACCGATTTATGGGCTACATGTACCAAAGTTTGCTTTTGCGACTCGCAAATTGTGAGTCGCAAAACCTTATGTTGCATAGTGTCAGTGACACTATTTGCGATTCGCAAGGGGATCGTAAATGCCCACCTTATAAATATTCATGATGTAGGTCGCAATAGGCGACCCCCTTGGGAATGGCGGCCCTCACAGGGATGGTGGCCTGCTGGAGACAGCAGACCACCATGTCTGTGACTGCTTTTAAATAAAGCAGTTTTTTTTTAAATGCAGCCCATTTTCCTTAAAGGAAAACGAGATGCATTTCAAAAACAAAAAATGAAACGTTTTTGTTTCATTTTTCCAGAGCAGGCAGTGGTCCATAGGACCACTTCCTGCTCTGAAAAAATGTTTTTACTGACATTCACAAAGGGGAATTTGCAATCCCTTTTTGCGATTCGGTAAATAGTTTACCGAATCGCAAAAATCGGTTGGAACATGTCAAAGTGCATTTTGCACATTGCAAACAGCCCGATTCGGTGTTTGCGATGTGCAAACTGCTTCATACATGTAGCCCATTGTGTCAATAGGTTAGTTCCGCAATACAGAGTCGTAGTGGTTTGCACTTCGAACTACCTTGTAAACAATAATGAGGAAGGTCGCAAATTCTGACCCATTATGATTGGTTAGAATCACAAGCATTGTTGCCTTTTGTTGTCAGCAGACCACCATGTCTGAGGTTGCTGTTAACCCCTTCGCTGCCAGGCCTTTTCCCCCTGAGGTGCCAGGCCTTTTTTGGCTATTTGGGTCAGTTCGCGCTTAGGCCATCATAACTTTTTGTCAAAATAAGCTACCCACACCAAATCTGTGTCCTTTTTTCCCAACATCCTAGGGATTCTAGAGGGACCCAGAGTTTGTGGGTTCCCCTTGAGGGGACCAAGATATTAGCCAAAATACCACAACAATTTAATATTTAAAAAATAAATCGGAAAAAGGGCTGTAGAAGAAGGCTTGTGTTTTTTCCCCCTGAAAATTCCATAAACAACAGGCTTGTGGTGCTAAAATCACCATCTTCCCAGCTTTCAGGAACAGACAGCCCTGATTCAGAAAACCACATTTTCAAGATCATTTTGGCATTTTATTGAGACATACCCCATTTTTACTATATTTTGTGCTTTTAGCCTCCTTCAATTTAATGACAGAAATGGGTGTGAAACCAATGCTGGATCCAAGACAGCTAAACATTTCTGAAAAGTAGACGAAATTCTGAAATCAGCAAGGGATCATTTGTGTAGATCCTACAAGGATTTCCTACAGAAAATAACAGCAGAAATAAAAGAATATTGAAACTGAGGTGAAATAAACAGCCATTTGTCTCCACGTTTTACTCTGTAACTGTTTCCTACAATGTCAGATTTTTAGAAGCAATATACTGTTACGTCTGCTGGACTCTTCTGGTTGGGGGGATAGATAGGGCTTGTAGGTTTATTAAGAACCCTAGGTACCCAGAGCCAATGTATGAGCCGCATCTTGCAATGGGTTTTTGTTGTATATAGCATTTCATTTGGAGAAATATAAAGAGTGAAATAAAGATATCAAGGAAACCTTTCCATTTCCAAAATGGGCAAAAGTTGAGGTGGTGAGAAGCAGTGGTTATTTGCACATCTCTGAATTCCAGGGTCCTCTTACTAGCATGTGAATTATAGGGTATTTCTCAAATAGTCGTCTTTTGTACACACTGTCTTACATTTGGAAGGAAAAAATGTAGAGAAAGACAAGAGGCAATAACAGTTGTTCTTCCATTCTGTGTTCCCCTAAGTCTGCCGATAAAAATTATACCTCACTTGCGTGGGTAGGCCTGTGAAAGGAAACGTAACATGGAAACATCACATTTTTATATTTAAATCTGACATGTTTTTTGGAAAGTGCCTAGCTGTGGATTTTGGCCTCTAGTTCAGCTGGCACCTAGGGAAACCTTCCAAACCTGTGAATTTTTTAAAACTAGGCACCTAGGGGAATCCAGGATGGGGGTGACTTGGGGGGCTCTCATCAGGTTCTCTTACCTAGAATCCTTTGCAAACCTCAAATTTTGGGAAAAAAAAAACAATTATTCCTCATATTTCAGTGATAGAAAGTTCTAGAATCTGAGAGGAGCCACACATTTCCTTCCACCCAGCATTTCTCCAAGTCTCCTGATAAAAATGGTACCTCACTTGTGTGGGTAAGCCTAGTGCCCGCATCAGGAAATTACCAAAAACACAACACGGACACATCACATTTTGCCAAAGAAAAGTGACCTGTTTTTTTAAAAGTGCCTAGCTGTGGATTTTGGCCTCTAGCTCATCCGGCACCTAGGAAATCCTAGAAAACCTGGACATTTCTGAAAACTAGACACAGAGGGGAACCCAGGATGAGGTAACTGGTGGTGCTCTCACCAGGTTTTGTTACCCAGAATCCTTTGCAAACCTCAAAATGTGGCAAAAAACACTTTTTCCTCACATTTCGGTGCTGCAATGTTCTGGAACCTGAGGGGAGCCTCAAACTTCCTTCTACCCAGCCTTCCCCCATGTCTCCCAATATAAATGGTACCTCACTAGTGTGGGTAGGCCTAGTGCCCGTGACAGGAAATGCCCCAAAACACTACGTGGACACATCAAAATTATCAAATACAAAACTACATGTTTTTGGAGGGGGCGGGGACCTGCGTTTTTTGTCCTGGGCTTAAAAGCCATCTAGGGAAACCTACAAAACCCACACATTTCTGAAAACTAGACACCTGAGGGAGTGCAGGGAGGTGTGACTTGCGTGGATCCTCCAGTGCTTTCTTATCCAGAATACTCAGCAAACCTCAAATTTAGCTGAAAAATCACATTTTCCCAAAATTTATGTGTGGGATCACCATACCGGCACACATTTCCTACCACCCAATGTTCCCCTCAGTCTCCCAATAAAAATGATACCTCACTTGTGTAGGTGGGCCAAGTGCCTGTGACAGGGAAGAGACAAAAACATGTCGAAATTGAGGGGGAACTAAAGCGGGTCCAAAAGGGTAGTTTGGAAAAAAATGTTTTTAGGCTGACAAGTGGCGCAGAATTTTTATCGATATAGATGTGACAATGCGGGGTGGTAAGAATTTTGTGGATTCCTGCAGATTCTGGAAGGTTCCATCACAAAAATGAGGGGAAAATGTGTGATTTTAAGCAAAGTTGGAGGTTTGCAGGGCATAGTGAGTAGCAAAATGTTGCGGGTGCATGTGAAGCACACCAGCCTGGATTCACCCAGATGTTTAGTTTTCAGATATGTCTAGGTCTCATAGATTTTTCTACATGGCATCGTCCCAAAGTCCAAAAAGTGCAGCCCTCACCATTCCAAGTGGAATGATTTTGAGAGATAGACAAGCTCCCATGGCCCAAACGTAAAACCAAAACCCAAAATATTCAAATATACTCTTGCTTGCCATTGGGAGAAGATCTTTTAGTGTGGGGGGAGAGCTGAAAAGCTGTTAGCCCCTTTACTTGGGGTGGGGGCCTAACCATGCCCATACTGGTTGCTAGCCACCACCCGACTATTTTTTTAATCTTTTTTTTTCATTCCCTTGCATCTACTAGGCTTTCTGCCCCCCCGGGGAGTGGATCGGGTGTAATTGCCCCACCTGCCCACCGGTGGGCAGAACAACTTTGGTCCTATTTATTTGAGGTGGGGGTATGTCCATGCCCCTACCCTCTTCTTTTTGAAAAAAATCTTCCCTGGTTTCTGCTGGACTTTCTGCCCCCCCACCTTGGAGGGCAGATCGGCCTAATAGAAATAGGCCGATCTGCCCCCAAGGTGGTCGAAAATGGCCTAAAATAAATTAGCCCCCTAGGGGAGCGACCTTTGCCTTGCCCCATCTGTAATCCCTGGTGCCTGGAGGTGTCTGCCCCCTGAGGGCATATCAGCCTAATTATAATAGGCCGATCTTCCCCCAAGGGGGGCAGAAAAGGACTTAAAAAAAATCCCCCCCAGGGGAGTGACCTTTACTCAAGGGTTCGCTCCCCTTCATTGTTTACATATTGTAAATAAAGATCCCTGGTGTCTAGTGGGTATTTCTGCAGCCCGATCACTTCACGATCAGGCTGCAGAAATTCTCAAAAAGACATCAAAGGAAAGGCCTTTCCTTTCCTTTGCTCCCTCTCTGCCTTCCCCCACCCGCTGATCGGAAGAGAAATGCAATAGAATTGGAGGCTGAGCTTCCAGCACAATGGGGAGGCCTCTGATGAGGTCTGCGTGCTGTCATCAGACGTCACAGGGTGGGGTGAAAGGGGAAGCGATTCCTCTTCCATTCCTGCCCTGGGGGTGTGGCTGGGAGGCTCAATGGGGGAGTGCTAGTGCTCCCCCCATGAGCCGGTCACAGGATGTACCGGTTATGTCATTGGGGTCTCAGCGCTGTAGCCAAGGACGTAACCGTTACATCTGTGGCGACCAAGGGGTTAAATAAATAAATCTTGCTTTTTTTTAATGCCGTAGAAAGTGGGTGGCGTTTAAAAAAAGAAAATGAAAATGTTTTCAAACATGTTTTAATAAATAGCCATTTTTCTGACCACTACTAACTCTTAGAAGTGTCACAAAGGGGAAGGGGTACCTGAGGATCCCCCCCTGTTTACAAATTGATGGCCACCTCCTTTGAGTTGGTGGTAAAATACTAATGATTTGTAACCCTACTTGAAACACAAAACGATAATAAATACCTTAAGGTTCCAGTAAATAGCGATTCTTAAACCTTTCCTAAACCTATTTCATGGTTCTGAAAATATTTTCTGAAGCGTTAAATGGATTTAGTACAATAGAAAAGTGTGTTAAATGTTGCAAACCTTCCGATTTCCGATGCCGGTTTAAAACTGTTAAAACAACCTCTACATGAGGCCCAGCTTTTCTTATCTAATTCTTATACTAAATTCTGGTTAAAAGGTAGTGTTTCAACTATTTTGGCATTTAAATAATCATATTATGTATCAGTTAGAGCTTGACAAGGATGCTTGTAGATTAACATAGCGCCTTTTAGTAACCTATGTTAAAATCTATTTGTGCTTACAAAATAAAAACAAAACACCCTAAAATTACTAATATGATTGACGCTAGAAATCATAGCTTGCCTACATGTCATAGAGACCATAACTTGCACACTAAGGGCCATATTTATACTTTTTGATGTAAAACTGCGCCGGCGCCGTTTTGCACCCAAAAAATTACCGCCGGCTAACGGCATTTTTTTTTTGCGCCGTGCGGGCGTCATATTTATACTTTAACGGACGGCGGCACAAACAACAGGTGGGAGTCATTATTTTTGATGCACACCGCAGCGTCAAGTCGTAAAGGAAAACAACATTAACGCGGCGGAAATGCCTGTGGGTCGATTTACGACACCGCAAACCGAATATGCGCCGTTTTTTTACGCAATAGCATAAAAAAAACCAGCGAACACTGCCAGTTCACCAGAGGAGAGCCAAAATGGATCCCAGATGCCACTACAGACCCCAGGAAGATGACAGCAGACCAGGAACCAGCCAGGAGGATCCACACAAGAACGAGGACACTTATAGAAAGAAAAGAAAGTGTCGCTTCAGTGCAGAGGAGTAGGAATTCCGGGTTAAAGAGGTGACGGAACACCAGCACCAACTGTTTGTCACCTCAAAGTTGCCAATCAGTAGGAGAGAGGCTATATGGCAACAAATTGTTGACAAGATTAACAGTGTGGCAGAAGTACGCAGAACAGTCATCGAGTGCAAGAAACGCTGGCATGACTGCAAACGCAGGACCAAGGAAAAGATGGCCAGGAACAGGAGGGCAGCACTGAAGACTGGAGGGGGGAGTCCAGCACACCAGGAGGCCCTGGACCACATGGAGGAGATGGTTGCAGCCATCATCCCTGAGGAGATCGTCACAGGGATTCAAGGACAGGACAGCGCAGACTACCACGAGACAACGCACATGCAGGGTAGGTCGCATGGGGAATTATAATCCAATAATGTCAACTGCAACCGGGGGGGGGAATACCTACTACACATTGCATGTAAGTCATCATATACATGGAGTGGCATGGGTAAAAGGCATGGCAGGGGGGCATGGCTTGCACAAACATAAGCTGGGGCACACCATTACACTACACCAACAACAGACCCATGGGGGCATGCTGTCATGCCAACGATGGAGCAAAGGGAAAGCCACGACAGGAGGGAAGGCCACTACGTCAAACTGACATTCTGGCACTCATCAGCCAACATACCTCCTACATTAAGTAGGGCCCTATTAGCAATCCTCTAGCCAAACCGACAACTGCAATGTAACTGCAACAACAGTTGCCACTACCACCTCTGATCTGTGTGCAGCTGAAGTAGCCAATGGCAGTAACCTCCCCATGGAACATACATACCTAAATTAGGGGGTGAGGATGACAACTGCAACAATCTCCAGAAACAAGACAAAGGCCCCAGTACACTCAAATGTCAATGCCCATAGTTGCCGCAAACATCAGCCAGACACACATGAGACATATGTCTGGGCCACATTGCTATCATCAATTTACGTGAAGGCAGCACTCATTTTCAGCATCATGTAGGGTTTCCAATGTCAGTCTAGCTATAGCGTCAACATATGTAGGTATGATGTTAGTACATCCATACTTCACTGGCAATTGTGACCTGTAGAGTCATGATTGCCTCATTAATGTTTAGCTTGTCTGACACAAAGGCGGCACTAAATTACATTAAGCAACAAGCATCCTGTAAGTTTGCAGAGCATGAGCTGCCTGACTGCTAGCATTTGTCATCCTTCACATAGTGCATCAATTACCCTGTATGTTTCCTCAGCATTACACACAGTCAGCAACTTATCTGGCAGATTGTGTACCAATCATCTCATGTCACTACCCAGCTTTTAATTCTGCACATTTACATGATCTGTACTCACCAACAGGGCCACCAATCATGATTCCCAAGTGGTCCAGCAGATCTTGCTCCCTGGAGATCAGGTCAGCCCAGCGGTGCTTCAGCTGGTGGTCATTGCGTTGGCTCCCATACACATGCACCAAGTGATGCTGCACCTTCCCCCACCGGACTTTTCGGGCCTCAGTGTGATACCCCTGTATCACCCTACCCCCAGCCTCGAGCATCAGTGGGAGGAAATGGCACACCAGCAATATGAACCCCCCCAATTCCTCCTCACCCATCCTGGCAAGACGTGGCCTACCCGACATCTCAGCACAGAAAAGGGGAAAATGTAGTGGAAAAAAAGAAGAAAGGCGAAAATGGGGAAAGTAGGAGTAAGGAAATACAAAGTAAACTTAACAATTAGAAGAGCCCAACTATCCCCTATATAACAGTACCCATAACAGACTCCCACAGACAATAAATACACCACTGGACTGGACAAATGTAAACAACACACACTCAGACAGTATTATACAACAATATTTAAATGACAAAACAACAAGTAAGATAGCACTCAGGACACAAAAGCACAAAATCACTGGACAACACTCTGCACACAGCCACACAGTCTAGAAGAATGACAGACTGCAAAGTGAAAGTGAAAGTACACCCACTGTACAGATTCTATAAACAGGATATCCTATTACATCACATCCAGCATAACATGGCCGCCGTTTTTTTCCATTATGCGTCATATTTTCACGCATACAGCTTGTGCGTCATATTTTTTGACGCACAGGAGTGAAATTAATGCCGCCTCCAAATATTATTAATAAATGGTAAATATATTTTGGATGCGGCATAATTTTCACTTCCAGAGGTGAAAAATATGCTGCATCCAAATATTATTTACCAATTATTAATAATATTTGGATGCAGCATTATTTTTACTCCTGTGCGTCAAAAAATATGGCGCACAAGCTGTATGCGTCTAAATATGACGCATAATGCAAATTATGTATTTTTTATGTCCAGATGATTCATGCAAATTTGCTTTACCTAACGTGCTAAATGCAAAATACTGGGCTTAGCGAAAGCAAATGTGCCTTTCAGGATGTATGGAAGGCATTCACAGTGCAATAGTAAGGATTGGCCAAAATGGAGATTACTTATAATTGTGCACACATGTAGATAATTGCAAATTGCGACTCTCCAAATATGAAAGAGCTAACAGGGTGTCCTTATTAGCTAATTTGTGAGCACATGTATCAAGCTTTTCCTAATTGCAAAATGGCCATTTAGGTAATGCAATTGACGCCTCAACAATTTTTGGTGGTAACCATGTGTTAATTACCAGATAATTTAGAAGAAAAATGTTTTACTATAGACATGTAGCGCACACATGCCCCTTAAGCATGTGCATGCTTCAGGTGTCCTTAAAAAGTTTTTAATTGGGCTGCAGCAGAGGGGTACTTAGGCTCCCAGCACCCTGGGATTTGCTGTTCCTGACTTGCTAATTAATCAACGGTTTTCCCAATTTCTGTACTGCTAAACCATTGGCAGCAGGCCCATAGATGCAAATTGAGTATGATTCTCTATTTGCAAATCAGTAATAGCATTTGCCCATTTGAAGTTTTCCCTATTACTGCTTTTGAAAAATCAGACATACCATTTAGCATTGATTTAATAGCAAATTCTTAAAGTTCCATATGTTATAATAGCAAATAGGTTTTTGATGCATGTGGCCCTTAATACATTACCTGGTTTAGTGGCATGTTTCAATCTTCATGCTAGGTTACAATTGGGACACTACTGTGATAGGCTGCTTGGAACCACTTTGGTGATTGGTGGTGTATGTTCATATGTGAGACATCATACTGCAGCTGACGTTTGACGGTTGGCTGACGCACTAGTTGACCAAATGTCTGCGCTACATATATGTCTTGCAGAATTTGGCCATGTTTGGTTCAGGAGAAGATAGCATTGTGACGTACATGGGTACGATACCTCAATGCCTATGGCTCACTGTGTGTGCAGTGGCCACTAATATAGTTGTAGGCCCAGTGTTTGTGCATCACAAGATGCATTATAGCAAATTTGCTTGTAGTATGTGTAGTCAATGTGTCCATACCATAGATGCAAGTCAATGTGGAAATGCGTTAGGACATGTGTCAGTCATACATGTGGGAACATCCATTGTGTGGCCTACCAAGGTTTTGGGTAAGGTAGACACAACAAATAGAAAAACATGCACCAGATGGATGGCTGACATTTGGTAATGAGAATTGCCCACAGTCGGACCTTCCTATTGTCCTGGATATTTGTAAACTGCTTCTAGGGCACTTGTTGGTGACTCTAACAGTGAGTCAGGGAAAAGCCTTGACGAAGTGGGTACCTTGTAATTGTGCCAGAGAGCCAAAGGTGGAGCAGATATGTATTATGAGGCCACAGTTGATGACATATAACTGAGCCACACCTCTCCAGTGGCTGTGGTGTACCAGCATCCGAGGCAGCCCGTGTCCACATATTTCCTGTGATCAATTGCACAAAGGTGTCATGTTCATGTGTGTGGTCCAATGTTGATCCTGTATCAACTGGTAAGGTGTATGTTATCACTGTTACGTCCAGGTCTCATCATGAGTTAGTGGCAGCTAATCGTGTATCTAATGAGTATCCTTTGGAGATAAATGTGAGTAAAGTCATTGAGGACATAGTAACCTACACGTGGATGTTCCCACCCTGTCACTGAAGACGTGTAATGAGACTTTCAACTGGGCAACCTTGGTGTGCTGAGTGAGAGAATTTCTCAGGTGTCAGGATCCGGCATGTATCATTGCAACATTTGTACTCAGGTTGGCCTCTGTGGATGCAACTGCATCTGGGAACATCATAGCCTCTGTGCAGAATAAAATTTCTGCTATTCACCACACACGGGCCATCTCTATTATTTGGACAATGTTACTCAGCGTGTGAACTGTCAGGGTCCTAAAATGTGTAGACTTTTCATGGACATTATCTAAGGTTGCTGGTTCTGCTGGAGCCCACGTACACCATCCCAGGTTATGGCCCAGGTACACTGTCACACTTTGTAGTTTAGGCATTAATGAGGCCCAGACAAGGGATGGGGCATGATTTAGCTATTCAAGGGCACTGTAACAAATATGGTACAAATAAAAGTCAGATGATGCAATACAATGTATTTGAGTATACATTGATGAGGCAAATGACAAATTAGCCTCTGAGGAATGAGAGGTTTTGAACAGCAAGTGTGGTCCATATGTGGCCACCGGGAATCTTTAGGGTGACCCACGGACAGGTGCCAGTCAGGCTGACAGGATGCAGGGTCAATCAGGATCCAGCTCTTTCACAAGTGACATGATCAGTGGTCTGACTAAGACTGGTTGGAGGGAGCAGTAGACAGTTGACATGTCAAACTGTGTATGTCCTGTGTTGTTTTGAAGGTGACACATTAACCCAGATACAGTGTTACACGGTTACATTAGTAGCAATGCTTAACGGTGTATTTGCCAAAATGTCAACATCTATGCTGTTGGAGGCATCAGCAGGGACGGTGCATGTAAATTTGGGTGGTGTGCATGGAGGTGATCACTGGTGTGGCCTCCATCAGTGTCTCACAAGTCCTGTCGGATGAGATTTGCTTTCAAATGGCCTACAGTACCTTTCACAAGGGAAGCAATCTACAGGTGATACCAGGCCTTATAAACTCCAAGCAAGTGTATTATTTGAGCTGACGTCCATGCAGTCAGATAGTACTATGACAGTGGTATACCATAGGAAAGGGTATGGCACACTGGATGACTCTTGTTAGTGTGTGTGTGTAGATGAGGGAATATCAGGGTACACATATTTGTATTCCAGGGACATCTTCAGACAGGTGGTGTGTGACCAGGCGCATGGGTGTGTCAGGATTTTAGAAAAGGGCTGACATGTAGATGGGATGTAATGTGCTGGATGCTTGTCATATGTGTGGCACTTGTGCTGTGTATGTTCTGCTTATGTGTAACTCTAGTGACAGATAGGGCCTCATTCTGAGGCTGGCGGGTGGCGGTAGCCGCCCGCCTGGCGAGAACCGCTATATGGCCGCTCCGCGGTCGAAAGACCGCGGAGGCCATTCTGGCTTTCCCGCTGGGCTGGCGGGCGACCGCCAGAAGGCCGCCCGCCAGCCCAGCGGGAAACCCCTTCCCACGAGGAAGCCGGCTCCGAATGGAGCCGGCGGAGTGGGAAGGTGCGACGGGTGCAGTTGCACCCGTCGCGAATTTCAGTGTCTGCTAAGCAGACACTGAAATTCTTTGTGGGGCCCTCTTACGGGGGCCCCTGCAGTGCCCATGCCATTGGCATGGGCACTGCAGGGGCCCCACGACACCCCATACCGCCATCTGAACAGGATGGCGGTATGGGGTGTCGGAATCCCCATGGCGGCGCAGCAAGCTGCGCCGCCATGGAGGATTCCTGAGGGCAGCGGAAAACCGGCGGGAGACCGCCGGTTTTCCTGTTCTGACCGCAGCCAAACCCCGGCCGGAATGACCCCCATAGTCTTTGCAAAGATTGTATGTAGTTGGACTTACTGCTGTCAAGGATCTGGTCACACATTCCTGTTCCTGAAGCAAAAGCATGTCAACTGCCTGATGTATGAGGCCTGTTTTCCCCTACTTGAGTAATGGTGTTTTAGTTGTGTGCCATATGCTGCGATGAACCATGTTTCCAACATGTATGTGTGTAAATGGTGTGGTCCTCAGCTATTGCCCTTCAAAGGTGAACTGTACAGGATGTCAGTCATTTACATTGTGTGTGTATGTGACCGTTGTATGATAGGCATCACATTTGTAGTGGGATTTTCTGTGTCCTGATTGTTATATCATCAATGCTCCATGAGGCGACACTCTTCTTCTGATAGTTAGAGCTAAAGGTGTGCAGAAATTATTAGCCAGACCATGATGTGGTGTTTCTTATCAGTGTTTATTTACAATAGTTCATAAAGTGGTGATGGTGATTATATTTAAAAGAAATTGTTCACAATTTGTTGGCGCCTACGCACTCCAGCAGCCGTGTTTGGTTGTTCCCCCTCATGTTGCAGGGCAGCATCCTCCTCTTCCTCGTCTTCAGGCATGTGTGGGTCTGGTTCCAGGAGGGGAATGTTCCTTCTTATGCAAATGTTGTGCAGGATGGAACATGTTAGTATGATCTTACAGACCATTTCAGGGGAATATAGGAGGCTACCACCAGGATGTCGAGGCACCTGAATCTGGACTTGAGGATGCCGAAGGTCCTCTCGACTATGCTGCATGTCCTCCTATGTGCGTCATTGTAAGCACGCTCTGCTGCAGTACTTGGGTTGGCAAATGGTGTCATGATCCATGGCTGGATCCCATACCCCTGATCAGCTGTAGGAGAAAGAGAATGGGATAATTTAGATGTAGCTTGGCCCATTAATATCAGCTTGCATGTCAGTAGTTGTCTTGTGTTGTCTGTGTCTCTTTTGTGTTATTGTGTAGCATCCTGGGCTTATAGGATGTACCATCTGCATTGTGTTGTTTTGTTGGCTGACCAAGTGTTTGGCTGGTGAGTGGTTGTCAGCAGTATGTTTAGGACTTTGCAGTCCAGTGTGCCCTCCCTTGTACTGTGACTTGTGATCCAGGTGTCCCTGTGTCTTGATTGGGGGTGAGATGATAGTTCCATACACAGGTTAATTTTGACAGTGTTGTTAACACGTTGATATCAATGTACCATGCACATCCCATACCTTTAGACTTCTGCAATGGATTGTAGAAAACATGATTGTGAGGCTTACTATTTGCAGGTGACATTTAGCCGACCCACTCCAAACGTTGTGCCACAGATGTATTGACATTAGGCTGTACAGTATTGTCAGATGTGTGCCAGGTTCAATGGTGACCAATGAAACCTGGCTAGCTATGTCACGACCTGAGTGTGTTCTTGTCGACATGTTGCAGTTGTGGTGTATGTGTTGTGTGTCCTAGAGTGTATCTGTGCAGTGTGTATGTCAGTAGGTTTTCTGTACTTACCGACAAGTAATCCATTGCCATATCGTCCATCCTGGAAGTGTTGATTGATGGTGCTGTGACGGAAGATGAAAGAGTCATGTACACTCCCAGGATATTTAGCCACGATGTTGGTGAACATTCCTTGGTGATCGACAATGGCCTGCCCATTGATGGAATGTGTGTGCTTCCTGTTGTGGTAGGGGTGTTCAGTTGCAGCAGGTGGCTCAAGGCATACGTGTGTGCAGTCGATTGCACCAAGGACGTGTGGGAAGCCACTGATTGCGTAGAACCCCTGTTTAGTTTCCTGCTACTTCTGCAGTGTGTTAGGGAAGGAGATGTGGTGGGGTGTCAGTCGAATGATGGCGTCCAGTACTTTGTGCAAAAAGGCGGAGAATGATGATTGTGATATTCTGCCAACCAGGGCACCAGTTGTTTGAAAAGAGCCACTTGCCAGCATTTGAAGTACGGCAAGCAGCTTTGTTTCTGTTGGGATGGTGTGGGGTGTCACCAAAGTGGGGGCCAACTGCAGTTCAATGTTTTGCAGCAGCTGCTGAATGGCCTGCCAGTTCAACCGGTACCTCTGTATGATGTCGTGTTCCATGAGGCCCTGAAGGGTTGTTCTTGGGCGGAATATCCTCTCCTGCCTTCTGCGCTCCCTTTGGGGTCCCTGCTGGTGTTGTTGTAGCTGCTGTTGTTGCTGGGCTCTGCGTCTGCGTGTATGCTGGATTAGAATGACCTCAATGGCTCCCTGTTGCTGCTCTGCTGCTCTGCTATTTGTTCTGTGTGTTCTGATTAAATACAGGTGTGTTTGCCCCATTTTAACGCCTGCCCTGACCCAGGTGTTAATTTTTTACACAAATCGGGCTGTGCGTCGTTTTCTGGCTCCGCCTCCCGGCCATGCGTCATTTTTGCCCAAAAGCATAAATACGACGCACGGCCGTTTAAGCCATTTTTTGGACGGGAACGCCTACCTTGCATATAATTAACGCAAGGCGGGTTGCCGCATCCAAAAAATGACGCACACAGCGGAAATTTGGCCTCCGCGGGCGTCAAAATTTAAATACGGGGCAACGTTTGCGCCGAATCGGCGCAGATGGAGTATAAATATGCATCTGAATGCAGTTCTCATGACCCCCCTTTGATTTTTTACAAATGACAAAACCCCTAAATGAGCTCACTAGTGCCATGGACATTATGAATGGCATTTTTAGGTACAGTATGATCCCTTGTCTCTGTATTAGAATTTCACAATATGGTATGAAGTCCTGTTATGTGCTATGAATATTGTGAAGTCATAAGCATTGTATGCTAGCTATGGCTTGCTGAGTTAAGCATAACTGGGGGAATTTTGGAGTTTTAATCATTTTGTTTTGTAACCATATCTTAAGTGCATTGTTTTTAAGGGAATAGTGAATTTCACAGTTTTTTTAAACATGTCTATGTTATATGATGAAATCTAATCATAACTTCTCTTTAGCTGGGTTTCTTCTAGTGTCTTTTTTATTTTGACGATGTACATTCATGTTTGTTAAAAACAGCTCCATTCACAGGCAACCAACTCCTGCTGCTCAATGTCTACTGCTGAGTACAGAGGGTGTTGGGCAGACCCTGTGTCCCGTCCTCTACGGACGTCCATCCCCCACTACACAGACTTCAGTTATATGTAAAGGTAGTGTGATGCAGGCAACCAACTTTCCATGCGTCCAACCGTGAGCTGCACATGTAGTTTGCAAACCCAAATCTGGTATCTTACCTTTCATGCAAATCTGTCATGCCATGCCAAAGTTATTGGCGAATACAAATCTTTATAATCCTCCTCTTAATTTCATATCTTCTCATCAGGTCTGCATTAAACCTGGGAGCCATGCTCTGGTCGTAACATAGCATACCAGCAGAAAATGAAATGTAAATGCTTGTGGAATTGTGCAGATTAGCAAATGAAATAGTTTTTTTTGTCGAGTGCTACTATTTAACTGCTTCCCCCCAAACTCATTGGATCTCTTTGAAATCTGAAATCCATACACTGGACCCGTCTTGCGCACTGGCTGTGAAAGTTCATGAAGATTCATAATGTAATGGAACACTTATATGCAAATGAACACTTTTTTTAATCCTTCCCTTTGAACGTACCTTCTTGACAGATTTACAGGAAAATTAAAATATCAAAGAGACTTTCCATGAAGTACATTTTGTAGTTTATGTGAAGTACAGTAGTACTACTAATGCACTACAGATTGCTATTCACTAACATGCAGGGGAAGAGCCTTGCCTCCAAGTCGCTTATCACTTCTGCGCAAAGATCTCTGCCAGAGTGACAGAGAACTCCACATGCATAGATATATGATTCTGCAAGGGAGGAAATGGAGAATACGTAGTACAAAATAGAAGGAATTTAGGGCCACATGTACGTAGCCTTTTGCACGTCGCAAACGGTAAATCAGGCCTTTTGTGACGTGCAAAATGCACCGTCCCATGTACCAAACCGTTTTTGCGATTCAGTAAACTATTTATCGAATCTCAAAGAGGGATTGCGACTCTCAGTCCCATGTATGATTGTTTTGTGACCGTGAATGCGGTTCCAAAACAATTGCAGTTAGCACCAGTGTCACACTGGTGTTAGCCCATTCGCAAACGGGAAGGAGTCCCCATGGGACACCTTCCCCTTTGTGAATGTCAGTAAAAAAAAAAATTCAGAGCAGGTAGTGGTCTTACGGACCACTGCCTGCTCTGAAAAAATTAAACAAAAACGTTTCATTTTTTGTTTTTGAAATGCATCTCGTTTTCCTTTAAGGAAAATGGGCTGCATTTTTTTTTTTTAAACGGCTTTATTTAAAAGCAGTCACGGACATGGTGGTCTGCTGTCTCCAGCAGGCCACCATCCCTGTGAGGGCCGCCATTATCAAAGGGGTCGCCTATTGTGACCTACCTCATGAATAATCATGAGGTGGGCATTTGTGACCCCCTTGCGAATCGCTAATAGTGTCATTGATACTATACAACATAAGGTTTTGCGACTCGCAAATTGCGAGTCGCAAAACCAAACGTTGGTACATGTACCTCTTAGTGAGGAGTAAAGAGTGTTTAGGGAGAGATAAGGAGGTTCTATGGAGAGAAGTGCTAATGCACACAACACCTGAAAAAGCTAATTAAAAAGTAACAATTACCTTATTTTGAGAGGGTGTGTTGAGGACTCCAAACCAGCATGGATCCTGCTGTGTGACCTCCGGCTCTAGATGTGCCACAGCTGTACAAATCTGTTGTTCCTGGGCCTGTCAAGCATACCCAATGGCTGTGGAAGGAGTAAAATGGCAGCAGGTGAGAGAATGGGCCGTAGGGATGGACTCAATCTCTTGTAATCCACCCACTCCTCGAAGGGGGCATACAGCCAGTATTTCAACTGGTCCTTCTGAGCCACAGAAGGTGGTCCTTTGACAAGGTAAAGCAGAAAATGAGTAAATGCGACCTGCAATACACAATGCATTACCTGTTGAAACTGAGAATTCTGGACAAGGCCCTGTTCTGCATTTCCCCAGAGGAGGCTGGGACTGGCTAGATGGGTCGTGCCTAGCGAGACCAAGGTGCAGAGGGAACTTCCAATCCCCCACCATGGGGCTGCACTGAGCTATAAACCTGAGAGACACAATGGAGCCCAAAGCAAATGCTGACAGAATAAATGACCAATTTAAAAACTGAAGCTGTGGTGACTGGTGCTGAGTGAGGCCAAGCAACTTCAAACCGTCCCTTAAGACAAGCAGCAACCACACCTTTCCTCTGGCACAGAGAACAAATTTAAACATAATATAGACTTAGAGCCTGATTAGAGTTTCATGGATGGGGTTACTGCATCACAAACGTGACAGATATCCGGTCTGCTGTATTAAGATCTCATTATATCCGAAGGAAATCATAATATGGCAGACGTCCTATCCATCACGTTTGAGATGGAATAACCCGTACACCAAACTCTAAATCAGGCCCTAAGTCAGGTTTAATACTTGGTAGGGAGAGGTGACAGACAACACACGTATTGGGGGATGGGTAGCTCTAAACTCATGACCTGGGGATGTCGGGTGGGGAGTTTAATGTTGGGGGGTTTGACACTGTTGTTGGAACACTCACATGGAAACTGGTTCGACCAATCTATTCCTATTCTATTCCCCCAGAGTGACACACTCATGTAGAAGCTGGTTGAGATAATCTGTTCTTCGTTCCATTCCTCCAGGATGCCACACTGACATGGAAGCTGGTTGGGACAATCAGAGCCCCACTTTCTGACTTTTGACTCTGCGAGGAGAGATGACTCCTAAGGGACAAAAACAAGGCCTTACAATGCTCTCTTGGAATGTGAATAAACTAAAGAGAGGGGAGGTATCACACTTTCTGACTTGACAGAACCAGGATATAATCCTCCTTCAGGAGACCACTCAGTGAGTAACAATTGTGCCTTTGTAGGGACGGGCAGCTACACATTCCTGGAATATTCTGGTTTCTCCAGGGCTCTGGAAAATTGGACATGCTTCAGAAGACTAAGGACATGCAATTGCAATCCAACAGGTGACCAATATTTTAGGAGGAGGATGAGTCTTATAATGGATTGGGAGTTTGACAGGCTCACTCAAGGCCAGAGATTCTTGGGAAGGGTCATCCGTCTATTTTTTTTTAGGGCTATGGAATGCTGGCCATCTAGCGAGAGGCTCATCCTAGTCACTGACACTACTTTTACAGCTGGGATGGTGGGTTCCATGTCAAGATTAGACTATTTTGCGGTCCCCCAGACTAAGGGGGTCATTCTGACCCTGGCGGTAAAATCCGCCAGGGCCAACGACCGCGGGAGCACCGCCAACAGGCTGGCGGTGCTCCCTTGGGCATTCTGACCGCGGCAGTACAGCCGCGGTCAGAAACGGAAAACCGGCGGTGTACCGCCGGTTTTCCGCTGCCCTGGGGAATCCTCCATGGCGGCGCAGCTTGCTGCGCCGCCATGGGGATTCCGACCCCCATACCGCCATCCTGTTCCTGGCGGTTTTGGCTGCCAGGCAGAGGATGGCGGTATGGGGTGTTGTGGGGCCCCTGGCGGCCCCTGCAGTGCCCATGCCAATGGCATGGGCACGGCAGGGGCCCCGTAACAGGGCCCCACCAAGATTTTCAGTGTCTGCCATGCAGACACTGAAAATCGCGACGGGTGCAACTGCACCCGTCGCACCCCTTCCACTCCGCCGGCTCCATTCGGAGCCGGCATCCTCATGGAAGGGTGTTTCCCGCTGGGCTGGCGGGCGGCCTTCTGGCGGTCGCCCGCCAGCCCAGCGGGAAACCCAGAATACTTTTGACCGCGCAGCGGTATTCTGGCGGTCCCAGCCAGGCCGGCGGCTTCCGCCGCCGGCCGGGGTCAGAATGACCCCCTAAGTGTTGATGATACCATGACACCAGCTAGTTACCAAGGGGCATTTCAGATCAGTCTCTAATATACATCCGACTTACGGGATGTTTTTGGGGGGAGAGACCTGGTGACTAGACCCCTAGTAACTGAGAGACTGGAACATTAGGAGGCTTCTGACATCATCTGACATCATCAATTGAACTTTATTTCAAAGATAAAACAAAGAACAGTGTAGTCTGATGTAACCACTTGGAAGCCAAGGAGGCCATCCTTAGGGGACGTCTGGTATCCCTCATCACAAGGAAGAAAGGTAGGTGATCTTGAAGAAAAACGAACACCTGGGAGGGAGAATGTACCAAGCAACATTCTCCCACACTCTTACACCTCATCACCCTCACAAGGGAAGAGTAGTTTGCCGGAGGATGAGGTAGGGCTCAATATAGATCCAAAAAACACAAACTACACAAAGTGGGCAATAAGGCAGGGGATCTGGTAGCCTGGTGGTGTGCGGGAGGAGTGAAAGTGCTAGATAGAATATGTTACAAATAGAGATAGGGTGCCACAGAACACAGCAGAGAAAATCACAACAGTATTCATGGCCTACCTTGTGGAACTCTATAGCTCTGGGAGAAACATCTAGAGCTGACCTCTGGAGTTTCGTGAACATCTCCCCATTCTGACACTAGACTGAGAAGACTCAGAAGCCCTAGATAAGGAGATCAGTGTAGAGAAGATTAAAGAAGCCATCCAGCAACACCAGAGAGGAAAGAGTTTTGGACCCAATCAGTTCCGCCTAGGAATTTACAGATGTGTGCCTCATTGTGGACCCAATATGCTGTAAGCTATGTGTGGCCAAGATTTTTGCACATCAGTGGACGCAGTGACCAGATCCCTGCATAGGGACGATAGGACCACACAGCATTGCACTACAATCACTGTCCAGAGACACATACAACAGGGGACTCAGCATCTCAGACTTCCTTCTGTACTACTAGGCTGCACAACTGCAAGTTTTCAATGACTTGCTGCTTGCCCCCGGGGAAAAAAACCCTCTTTAAAAGCAGACAGAAGACTGCTTGGCTCTTGTAAATACTTGCAGAAGCTTTGCAATCAATGAAGGCTACACCAACACCCCTCCCTGACTTACTGATAAATGTATGGAAAAAAAGTCACACAAAAATGGGATGGCAGGGTCGGCTCATGCTGGGGACTCCTTTATGGGGCTTAGCCCTACTGGATGTCTTATAGGAGTTATAAAATGCAAACACCAGTGAGACATTATTGGGATATCAAGACTGGGGAACATCTGTGGTTTGTGGGGCCTGCTTCCCTTCTCTGATCTACAGACTCATTAATACACTGAAAAAAACTTAGAACTTGTGATAAATACAAATCCAATATGGGCTTTGAAGTTCCTGGGAAATGCTGCATAAGGTCCCCGACATGGCACTGCTGGGCTGCTATTGGCCGCTTCTGCAGAGCCACACTATTTCCCTCAGATATAGGACATTGGTGGCAAACTGCCAGTGTTGCCTGGAAGTGCTACGTAGGTGATGGGTGGTGGACCGGGGAGCTTCTGCTGAATGAAGATTGGGGGGAGGCTTGTTGACACCCTGGGAGGTGACAACTAAGTCTGGTTACCAGCTGGTACATCTGAAAATCATCCACTGTACTTAGCTCACCAAATGTCGACTGCTCCTGATGGGAACAGCTGACAATGACAGGTGTTTGTGAGGCTGTGGCGAGCACAGAACCAAAATACACACTATCTGGTACTATCTACTTATCCAACCTCTCTGGACACAAGTGAGATGGTATTTCTCCAAGACTGAGAGGTGCCAGTGGAGCAGACCTGTAAACTGGGCACCTAGGGATATGAAGGGAGAAAACCCTGCCTAGACATACACACTACTGTTCTGCAACATGGTATTTATGTCCCGAAGTGACACCACCAGTAGATTGGGGCTTAGAGGCATATGCACACTTTACAATAGTAGACGGGAATGGGTTGGTGCATGCAGACTGGATGTATGATAAATAAAGAGAAGGGATGTTGTCAGAAATTCAAAAAGATTTGGGATTCCTAGTGTGGTACAAGGACCTCAGTTGATTGCCTGCGTTATAGAAATGTTAGCTCTGTGTTCAAAATGTATGAACCATTGATTTTGAAACTTTTTTCTTACATCAGTGTCAGATTTAGCCATGTTTTTATGTTCATGGCATAATAGAAAGACTTAAAAAATAATAACTATTTTTTTTCAAATAATTAAATCAAGTTTTTAAACTTTTATTGAAATTAATTTATATAAAATAATTTTAATGGAATTTAGTATATATTACTTGAATATTAATGTGTTAGAGAAGGTAGGACTTTTATGTATTTTATTGTAGTGACAATGGGTTGACAAGGGATGCGATATTGATGAAGCCATGGCACTGAAATACATTAGGGCCCGCTTTGAGGTTCCAGTTCAAATTTCACATTTAGCTTAACATCCTTTCTAATGGTTATTTTTGTACATGTTTTACATTCACACAATAATGTACTGAGAAGATGCTGTACATTGTAGGAAAGTACCATCTTCCTTGGCATATTACCCCCAGTTTTACCTGTACGTCAGTATGTTTTTGCCTGTCTCACTGGGATCCTGCTGGTCAGGACCCCAGTGCTCATAGTTTATGGCCTAATGTGTGTGTCTGTATAGTGCTTAACTGTGTCACTGAGGCTCTGCTAAACAAGAACCTCAGTGCTTAAGCTCTCTCTGCTTTTAAATTTGTCACTGTAGGCTAGTGACTTCATTTACCAATTTCAATTGGCATACTGGACCCACCTTATAAGTCCCTAGTATATGGTATCTAGGTACCCAGGGCATTGGGGTTCCAGGAGATCCATATGGGATGCAGCATTTCTTTTACCACCGATAGGGAGCTCAGACAAACCAATGCACAGGCCTGCCATTGCAGCCTGCGTGAAATAACGCACACGTTATTTCACAGCCATTTTCACTGCACTTAAGTAACTTATAAGTCACCTATATGTCTAAGTGTGAGGGCACCCTTGCATTAGCAAAGGTGCCCCCACATAGTTCAGGGCCACTTCCCAGGACTTTGCGAGTGTGATGACGCCATTAAACGTGTGCACTACATATAGGTCAATACCTATATATAGCTTAACAATGGTAACTCCGAATATGGCCATGTAACATGTCTAAGATCATGGAATTGTCACCCCATTCCAAATCTGGTATTGGGGAGCCAATTCCATGCATCCTGAGGGCTCCACCATGGACCCCCAGTACTACCAAACCAGCTCTCTGAGGCTTGCACTGCAGCTGCTGCCACCTCACAGACAGGGTTATGCTCTCGTGGGGTATGGGCAGCCCAGTCCCAGGAAGGCAGAACAAAGCATTTCCTCTGAGAGCAGGATGTTACACTCTTTCCCTTTGGAAATAGGTGTTACAGGCTGAGGAGGGGTAGCCTCCCCCAGCCTCTGGAAATACTTTGAAGGGCACAGATGGTGCCCTCCTTGCATGAGTCAGTCTACACAGGTTCAGGGACCTCCAGTCCCTGCTCTGGCGTGAAACTGGACAAAGGAAAGGGGAGTGACCATTCCCCTGTCCATCACCACCCTAGGGGTGGGGCCCAGAGCTCCTCCAGTGTGTCCCAGACTTCAGCCATCTTGCTTTGCAAGGTGTGGGGGCACTTTGGAGGCCTCTGAGTGCCAGCATGTGACGTCAGAGACCCCTCCTGATAGGTCCATACCTGATAAGGTAGCAAATCCCCCTGTTAGGGCTATTTAGGGTCTCTCCTGTGGGTTCTCTTCAGATTCTGCTTGCGAGTTTCCTTCAGGAATCCTCTGCAACTACTTCAGCATCCTCTGACCTCAGATCAACCGCATCCTGCTCCAAAAAACGCTGTAACTGCAACAAAGTATCCACAAGAGATACTTTTCTTCTGCAACCTCAGCTCCAAGTCAACTGCAACAGTTTCCATGGTGTGCACGCTCTGAGGACTCCCTGTCTTCATCCTGCACCAGAAGGACCGAAGAAATCTCCAGTGGAGTGACGGAGTCACGCCCCTGCTCCAGCAGGCACCTTCCAAGTTGACGACTGGTACGCTTGGACTCCTCTCACAGCAACAAGCTTGCTCCTAAGGACACAGAGGGTGGACAGCCTCGACGTAGACTGTCCTCAGGTCCTGCTGATGCAATTTGACCTTTCCTTCCCAGAGAGTGACAGTACCCCGGTGTACTGCATCTTCTTCACCTCCTGAGGCCTCTGTGCACTCTTTGCAAAATTCCTTTGTGCACAGCCTGGCCCAGGTCCCCAGCACTCCCCCCTGCGTTGTTCTCTGGTGGCGTGGGACCTTCCTTTGTTGTGCTGCGTCAACTACATTTTGAACCTCATTTGTTCCTGTGTCCTGGAAACTCCGAGGGTGCTGGCTGGCATCCTGAGGGGTCTCTAAAGTGCTACAAACCCCCTCTTCCTCCTCAGACAGAGTTGAGGCCCCTAGGTCTCTCCTGGGTCCATCCATTGCCATTTTGATGCAAAACGCACGTTTGTCATAGCCAAGACTTGTTGGTGACTTCCAACACGAAATCACATCTGCAACGATATTCACATCGTTAGACATCCTTTGCATCATGCAGAAACCTACTGGCATCTTCCTAGGGTGCATTTGTGCAGTCTTTGACTAAACAGGGACTCTTCTTTTGCACACTCTTCTGGTTTGGCAGGGGCTCCTGTTGTAGGAGGCTGGCCTGCTACAAGTGGGTACCTGATGGTACTTACACCTTTGGCTAGGTCCAGTTATCCCTTATTAGTAGATTAGTAGTGTTCTAGCAGCTTAGGCTGATAGAAGTAGCTATAAAAGAGCAGCTTAGGCTGAACTAGGAGACATGCAAAGCTTCTACTTTACCACTTATATCATATAAGTACTGTATCATAAAAAACACAATACTCAGAGTTAATAAAAATAAAGGTACTTTATTTTAGTGACAATGTGCCAAAAATATCTCAGAGGATATACTCCCTTAGGAGGTAAGTAAAAAACACAAAATATACACACAAACCAAAATCAGGTATGTAAACAGAAAAGTAGTGCAAACACTGTAGAATACAATGGGATGCAATAGGCCTAGGGGCTATATAATCACTAACGGTGTGGGGTAGTCGGAACTGAGGGTAGGACTAGGTCAGTCTTCCTTCAGTGACCGGTATTAATTAAGTTGCTTTAGATCCTAAAGCGGGGAATCCATGGTTGGAAAATGTCCAAGCAAGGGGGTGCTGTGTTGTCCTACAGGGGGAGGGGGGATTTCCCTTACGGACTAGGTGGTCTCACACACATAGTAGTGTCTTGCTTCATCATTTGACCACCTAGCCCCACCCAAGTAAGATGATACTACTTGGGCGGACTCATTCTCTTGGTTAAAAGAACCAGAGGGAGTGCTGAACTTAGACTGACTGGATAATTACAGTGATCCAGAAAGGGTGAATAATAAAATTACCAAGCATGTCACCAGTGGCTACTACTAGTTTGAATGGAAGTGCATGCTGGTAAGGCTAAGAACAGGGGGGAGAGGCTCGTTAGAGAATAATGTCTCTTGGAGTCTAAAAAGAAATACGTATGACCAACATGTTTCTGCCCTCAGTAAGTGCTGGTAGGTCAGGGGCATTCGTCAGGGTCGGAGCACACGCAGTAAGTGAGGTGCTCAAAGTGAATAATATATGGCCTACCTGAACAAATAGTTCACGGTGGGGTAGGTCTATAATAGATGATACATAAACCACAAATTATTCAGAGTGAAAAAAGTGGCAAACCACTGCACACAACACAGCAATAGGTGATAATGTAAAAAAGCACTCACACACACATGCAAATGTGACTTACCCCGGGTTTGGGGGCGATTTCCCTCTGGTCTGGCTAGTGCCGGGGGGGGGGGGGGTTCCCTTGTAGTCACACTCTGAGGAGATTAAAGATTTAGCAAGGGGGGAAGAATGAAAGAAACAGAACGAGGGCGCACAGAGTGCTAAAGAAAGTAGGAGACAAAGGGAAGGCAAGAAGGGAAAAAGAAAAAAGAGGCAAAAAAGACGAGAAGAAAGAAACGAACAAAACGGAGATATGAGCAGACCAAAAGAGGGAGAAGGGAAAGGGCAAGAAAAACGCTTGAATAGAGCAAAGGGGGGGGGGGCGGAATGAAAAAGGGGGGATAGTGAACGTGAAGGAGGGGATAAAGCAAGGGTGGGGGTGCAGCCAGGGGGGGCTGGATAGATAACAGAGGAAAAGAATAAAGAAAGGGAAGGAGCAAAGATGCTGGGGGCCATGGGGGGAGGGGGAGGGTGATAAAGGAAAGAAAGGGACACAGGATATGTATAGAGACGCAGGGATAGAAGAAAAAGAAAAAAAAGAAAAAGAAAAGAAGAAAGAAAAGGAAAAAGAGGAGGTAGAAGGGGGAAAAAAAGAGAAAAAAAAGAAAAGGAGGAAGGGAGGGGAAAGGGGAAGAACAGGAGGCAAACAGTGAGAGAAGGGGGGAGAGAGAAGAGAACTAAAAAGATGCGGGAGACATACTAGAGGAGACTGAAGTGATGTGTGTAGATAAAGGAAAAAGGGGAACAGAAAGGGTGTAAGAAGGGGAGAGCAACAATAGCTATAATATCTGGGGAATCCCACAGTGGGGCATTTCAGGGTCCGTGGAATGCGGGATCATCAACGAAGTTATCTGATCCGAATTATGTGCTTAGAAGGGATTGTACGGGGTCTCCCATTGAAGGAAGGAAACCATGTTGGTGTCTGGTCGTCAGCCTAGGGCCGACCACTGGATGTTGTCATTCAATCCTATAGTATCCGTTCGCAGCCTCCATATCCATCTCTGTTCGTATAGTAGGAGTTTGTGTTTGGCATTGGTTGTTGTGGATTTTAATTGGTCCAATACCACCCACTGCATGTGATCGGGATGGTGATTACTGGAGATATAGTGCTCTGTGAGTCTTGTGGCATCTCTTTTGCAACGGATGGTGCTCCTATGCTCGCAGATGCGTGTGCCCACTCTTCTTGTCGTCATCCCAATGTATCTCTTATCACAGGGGCATGTGATCATGTACAGCACATTTTTGCTGTTGCAGTTTGTTAATTGTCTAAGTTCCCAGGGTGTTTGTAATCCCAAGTCTAGTGTGAGTTTTTTTTTGGTAAAGGCGCAAACACTGCAGCTACCGCATGGGAAGTGTCCTTTGGGGGGAGGAAGGTCCCAGAGGGTCTTTTGTCTGCTTGTGGTGGGGTTTACCCGTGGGCGGGTATGTACGATCATGTCCCGGATGCTTTTTGCCTTTCTGTAGGCATTCATTGGGATCTGAAAGGGAAGACCCCCAGAAGTGAGGATTTTCCAGTCTTCGTTTATTATTTTCTTGATCATATTGGACGCTGGGTTGAACGTGGTCACACAGATCAAAGGGTCTCCCTTATTGGTTCTGCTACTAGGGTGCAGTAGAGTCTCCCTAGGGCTCACACAGGCACGTTTGTCGGCTCTCCTCAGTAGGTGATCCGGGTATCCTCTTGCTCGAAGTTTGTCAGTGAGTTGTTGAGCATGTTTTTTGTAGTCCGTTAGTTCGGTACAATTAAGCCGCAGGTGGAGAAACTGACCCACTGGGAGGTTTTCCCTGAGGGAGTGTGGGTGGAAGCTCTGAAACTGGAGGAGAGTGTGAAACTATTTATCGAATCTCAAAGAGGGATTGTGACTCTCAGTCCCATGTATGATTGTTTTGTGACCTTGAATGCGGTTCCAAAACAATTGCAGTTAGCACCAGTGTCACACTGGTGTTAGCCCATTCGCAAACGGGAAGGAGTCCCCATGGGACACCTTCCCCTTTGTGAATGTCAGTAAAAAAAAAAATTCAGAGCAGGTAGTGGTCTTACGGACCACTGCCTGCTCTGAAAAAATTAAACAAAAACGTTTCATTTTTTGTTTTTGAAATGCATCTCGTTTTCCTTTAAGGAAAATGGGCTGCATTTTTTTTTTTTAAACGGCATTATTTAAAAGCAGTCACGGACATGGTGGTCTGCTGTCTCCAGCAGGCCACCATCCCTGTGAGGGCCGCCATTATCAAAGGGGTCGCCTATTGTGACCTACCTCATGAATAATCATGAGGTGGGCATTTGTGACCCCCTTGCGAATCGCTAATAGTGTCATTGATACTATACAACATAAGGTTTTGCGACTCGCAAATTGCGAGTCGCAAAACCAAACGTTGGTACATGTACCTCTTAGTGAGGAGTAAAGAGTGTTTAGGGAGAGATAAGGAGGTTCTATGGAGAGAAGTGCTAATGCACACAACACCTGAAAAAGCTAATTAAAAAGTAACAATTACCTTATTTTGAGAGGGTGTGTTGAGGACTCCAAACCAGCATGGATCCTGCTGTGTGACCTCCGGCTCTAGATGTGCCACAGCTGTACAAATCTGTTGTTCCTGGGCCTGTCAAGCATACCCAATGGCTGTGGAAGGAGTAAAATGGCAGCAGGTGAGAGAATGGGCCGTAGGGATGGACTCAATCTCTTGTAATCCACCCACTCCTCGAAGGGGGCATACAGCCAGTATTTCAACTGGTCCTTCTGAGCCACAGAAGGTGGTCCTTTGACAAGGTAAAGCAGAAAATGAGTAAATGCGACCTGCAATACACAATGCATTACCTGTTGAAACTGAGAATTCTGGACAAGGCCCTGTTCTGCATTTCCCCAGAGGAGGCTGGGACTGGCTAGATGGGTCGTGCCTAGCGAGACCAAGGTGCAGAGGGAACTTCCAATCCCCCACCATGGGGCTGCACTGAGCTATAAACCTGAGAGACACAATGGAGCCCAAAGCAAATGCTGACAGAATAAATGACCAATTTAAAAACTGAAGCTGTGGTGACTGGTGCTGAGTGAGGCCAAGCAACTTCAAACCGTCCCTTAAGACAAGCAGCAACCACACCTTTCCTCTGGCACAGAGAACAAATTTAAACATAATATAGACTTAGAGCCTGATTAGAGTTTCATGGATGGGGTTACTGCATCACAAACGTGACAGATATCCGGTCTGCTGTATTAAGATCTCATTATATCCGAAGGAAATCATAATATGGCAGACGTCCTATCCATCACGTTTGAGATGGAATAACCCGTACACCAAACTCTAAATCAGGCCCTAAGTCAGGTTTAATACTTGGTAGGGAGAGGTGACAGACAACACACGTATTGGGGGATGGGTAGCTCTAAACTCATGACCTGGGGATGTCGGGTGGGGAGTTTAATGTTGGGGGGTTTGACACTGTTGTTGGAACACTCACATGGAAACTGGTTCGACCAATCTATTCCTATTCTATTCCCCCAGAGTGACACACTCATGTAGAAGCTGGTTGAGATAATCTGTTCTTCGTTCCATTCCTCCAGGATGCCACACTGACATGGAAGCTGGTTGGGACAATCAGAGCCCCACTTTCTGACTTTTGACTCTGCGAGGAGAGATGACTCCTAAGGGACAAAAACAAGGCCTTACAATGCTCTCTTGGAATGTGAATAAACTAAAGAGAGGGGAGGTATCACACTTTCTGACTTGACAGAACCAGGATATAATCCTCCTTCAGGAGACCACTCAGTGAGTAACAATTGTGCCTTTGCAGGGACGGGCAGCTACACATTCCTGGAATATTCTGGTTTCTCCAGGGCTCTGGAAAATTGGACATGCTTCAGAAGACTAAGGACATGCAATTGCAATCCAACAGGTGACCAATATTTTAGGAGGAGGATGAGTCTTATAATGGATTGGGAGTTTGACAGGCTCACTCAAGGCCAGAGATTCTTGGGAAGGGTCATCCGTCTATTTTTTTTTAGGGCTATGGAATGCTGGCCATCTAGCGAGAGGCTCATCCTAGTCACTGACACTACTTTTACAGCTGGGATGGTGGGTTCCATGTCAAGGTTAGACTATTTTGCGGTCCCCCAGACTAAGGGGGTCATTCTGACCCTGGCGGTAAAATCCGCCAGGGCCAACGACCGCGGGAGCACCGCCAACAGGCTGGCGGTGCTCCCTTGGGCATTCTGACCGCGGCAGTACAGCCGCGGTCAGAAACGGAAAACCGGCGGTGTACCGCCGGTTTTCCGCTGCCCTGGGGAATCCTCCATGGCGGCGCAGCTTGCTGCGCCGCCATGTGGATTCCGACCCCCATACCGCCATCCTGTTCCTGGCGGTTTTGGCTGCCAGGCAGAGGATGGCGGTATGGGGTGTTGTGGGGCCCCTGGCGGCCCCTGCAGTGCCCATGCCAATGGCATGGGCACGGCAGGGGCCCCGTAACAGGGCCCCACCAAGATTTTCAGTGTCTGCCATGCAGACACTGAAAATCGCGACGGGTGCAACTGCACCCGTCGCACCCCTTCCACTCCGCCGGCTCCATTCGGAGCCGGCATCCTCATGGAAGGGTGTTTCCCGCTGGGCTGGCGGGCGGCCTTCTGGCGGTCGCCCGCCAGCCCAGCGGGAAACCCAGAATACCCGCGGCGGTCTTTTGACCGCGCAGCGGTATTCTGGCGGTCCCAGCCAGGCCGGCGGCTTCCGCCGCCGGCCGGGGTCAGAATGACCCCCTAAGTGTTGATGATACCATGACACCAGCTAGTTACCAAGGGGCATTTCAGATCAGTCTCTAATATACATCCGACTTACGGGATGTTTTTGGGGGGAGAGACCTGGTGACTAGACCCCTAGTAACTGAGAGACTGGAACATTAGGAGGCTTCTGACATCATCAATTGAACTTTATTTCAAAGATAAAACAAAGAACAGTGTAGTCTGATGTAACCACTTGGAAGCCAAGGAGGCCATCCTTAGGGGACGTCTGGTATCCCTCATCACAAGGAAGAAAGGTAGGTGATCTTGAAGAAAAACGAACACCTGGGAGGGAGAATGTACCAAGCAACATTCTCCCACACTCTTACACCTCATCACCCTCACAAGGGAAGAGTAGTTTGCCGGAGGATGAGGTAGGGCTCAATATAGATCCAAAAAACACAAACTATACAAAGTGGGCAATAAGGCAGGGGATCTGGTAGCCTGGTGGTGTGCGGGAGGAGTGAAAGTGCTAGATAGAATATGTTACAAATAGAGATAGGGTGCCACAGAACACAGCAGAGAAAATCACAACAGTATTCATGGCCTACCTTGTGGAACTCTATAGCTCTGGGAGAAACATCTAGAGCTGACCTCTGGAGTTTCGTGAACATCTCCCCATTCTGACACTAGACTGAGAAGACTCAGAAGCCCTAGATAAGGAGATCAGTGTAGAGAAGATTAAAGAAGCCATCCAGCAACACCAGAGAGGAAAGAGTTTTGGACCCAATCAGTTCCGCCTAGGAATTTACAGATGTGTGCCTCATTGTGGACCCAATATGCTGTAAGCTATGTGTGGCCAAGATTTTTGCACATCAGTGGACGCAGTGACCAGATCCCTGCATAGGGACGATAGGACCACACAGCATTGCACTACAATCACTGTCCAGAGACACATACAACAGGGGACTCAGCATCTCAGACTTCCTTCTGTACTACTAGGCTGCACAACTGCAAGTTTTCAATGACTTGCTGCTTGCCCCCGGGGAAAAAAACCCTCTTTAAAAGCAGACAGAAGACTGCTTGGCTCTTGTAAATACTTGCAGAAGCTTTGCAATCAATGAAGGCTACACCAACACCCCTCCCTGACTTACTGATAAATGTATGGAAAAAAAGTCACACAAAAATGGGATGGCAGGGTCGGCTCATGCTGGGGACTCCTTTATGGGGCTTAGCCCTACTGGATGTCTTATAGGAGTTATAAAATGCAAACACCAGTGAGACATTATTGGGATATCAAGACTGGGGAACATCTGTGGTTTGTGGGGCCTGCTTCCCTTCTCTGATCTACAGACTCATTAATACACTGAAAAAAACTTAGAACTTGTGATAAATACAAATCCAATATGGGCTTTGAAGTTCCTGGGAAATGCTGCATAAGGTCCCCGACATGGCACTGCTGGGCTGCTATTGGCCGCTTCTGCAGAGCCACACTATTTCCCTCAGATATAGGACATTGGTGGCAAACTGCCAGTGTTGCCTGGAAGTGCTACGTAGGTGATGGGTGGTGGACCGGGGAGCTTCTGCTGAATGAAGATTGGGGGGAGGCTTGTTGACACCCTGGGAGGTGACAACTAAGTCTGGTTACCAGCTGGTACATCTGAAAATCATCCACTGTACTTAGCTCACCAAATGTCGACTGCTCCTGATGGGAACAGCTGACAATGACAGGTGTTTGTGAGGCTGTGGCGAGCACAGAACCAAAATACACACTATCTGGTACTATCTACTTATCCAACCTCTCTGGACACAAGTGAGATGGTATTTCTCCAAGACTGAGAGGTGCCAGTGGAGCAGACCTGTAAACTGGGCACCTAGGGATATGAAGGGAGAAAACCCTGCCTAGACATACACACTACTGTTCTGCAACATGGTACTTATGTCCCGAAGTGACACCACCAGTAGATTGGGGCTTAGAGGCATATGCACACTTTACAATAGTAGACGGGAATGGGTTGGTGCATGCAGACTGGATGTATGATAAATAAAGAGAAGGGATGTTGTCAGAAATTCAAAAAGATATGGGATTCCTAGTGTGGTACAAGGACCTCAGTTGATTGCCTGCGTTATAGAAATGTCAGCTCTGTGTTCAAAATGTATGAACCATTGATTTTGAAACTTTTTTCTTACATCAGTGTCAGATTTAGCCATGTTTTTATGTTCATGGCATAATAGAAAGACTTAAAAAATAATAACTATTTTTTTTCAAATAATTAAATCAAGTTTTTAAACTTTTATTGAAATTAATTTATATAAAATAATTTTAATGGCATTTAGTATATATTACTTGAATATTAATGTGTTAGAGAAGGTAGGACTTTTATGTATTTTATTGTAGTGACAATGGGTTGACAAGGGATGCGATATTGGTGAAGCCATGGCACTGAAATACATTAGGGCCCGCTTTGAGGTTCCAGTTCAAATTTCACATTTAGCTTAACATCCTTTCTAATGGTTATTTTTGTACATGTTTTACATTCACACAATAATGTACTGAGAAGATGCTGTACATTGTAGGAAAGTACCATCTTCCTTGGCATATTACCCCCAGTTTTACCTGTACGTCAGTATGTTTTTGCCTGTCTCACTGGGATCCTGCTGGTCAGGACCCCAGTGCTCATAGTTTATGGCCTAATGTGTGTGTCTGCATAGTGCTTAACTGTGTCACTGAGGCTCTGCTAAACAAGAACCTCAGTGCTTAAGCTCTCTCTGCTTTTAAATTTGTCACTGTAGGCTAGTGACTTCATTTACCAATTTCAATTGGCATACTGGACCCACCTTATAAGTCCCTAGTATATGGTATCTAGGTACCCAGGGCATTGGGGTTCCAGGAGATCCATATGGGATGCAGCATTTCTTTTACCACCGATAGGGAGCTCAGACAAACCAATGCACAGGCCTGCCATTGCAGCCTGCGTGAAATAACGCACACGTTATTTCACAGCCATTTTCACTGCACTTAAGTAACTTATAAGTCACCTATATGTCTAAGTGTGAGGGCACCCTTGCATTAGCAAAGGTGCCCCCACATAGTTCAGGGCCACTTCCCAGGACTTTGCGAGTGTGATGACGCCATTAAACGTGTGCACTACATATAGGTCAATACCTATATATAGCTTAACAATGGTAACTCCGAATATGGCCATGTAACATGTCTAAGATCATGGAATTGTCCCCCCATTCCAAATCTGGTATTGGGGAGCCAATTCCATGCATCCTGAGGGCTCCACCATGGACCCCCAGTACTACCAAACCAGCTCTCTGAGGCTTGCACTGCAGCTGCTGCCACCTCACAGACAGGGTTATGCTCTCGTGGGGTATGGGCAGCCCAGTCCCAGGAAGGCAGAACAAAGCATTTCCTCTGAGAGCAGGATGTTACACTCTTTCCCTTTGGAAATAGGTGTTACAGGCTGAGGAGGGGTAGCCTCCCCCAGCCTCTGGAAATACTTTGAAGGGCACAGATGGTGCCCTCCTTGCATGAGTCAGTCTACACAGGTTCAGGGACCTCCAGTCCCTGCTCTGGCGTGAAACTGGACAAAGGAAAGGGGAGTGACCATTCCCCTGTCCATCACCACCCTAGGGGTGGGGCCCAGAGCTCCTCCAGTGTGTCCCAGACTTCAGCCATCTTGCTTTGCAAGGTGTGGGGGCACTTTGGAGGCCGCTGAGTGCCAGCATGTGACGTCAGAGACCCCTCCTGATAGGTCCATACCTGATAAGGTAGCCAATCCCCCTGTTAGGGCTATTTAGGGTCTCTCCTGTGGGTTCTCTTCAGATTCTGCTTGCGAGTTTCCTTCAGGAATCCTCTGCAACTACTTCAGCATCCTCTGACCTCAGATCAACCGCATCCTGCTCCAAAAAACGCTGTAACTGCAACAAAGTATCCACAAGAGATACTTTTCTTCTGCAACCTCAGCTCCAAGTCAACTGCAACAGTTTCCATGGTGTGCACGCTCTGAGGACTCCCTGTCTTCATCCTGCACCAGAAGGACCGAAGAAATCTCCAGTGGAGTGACGGAGTCACGCCCCTGCTCCAGCAGACACCTTCCAAGTTGACGACTGGTACGCTTGGACTCCTCTCACAGCAACAAGCTTGCTCCTAAGGACACAGAGGGTGGACAGCCTCGACGTATACTGTCCTCAGGTCCTGCTGATGCAATTTGACCTTTCCTTCCCAGAGAGTGACAGTACCCCGGTGTACTGCATCTTCTTCACCTCCTGAGGCCTCTGTGCACTCTTTGCAAAATTCCTTTGTGCACAGCCTGGCCCAGGTCCCCAGCACTCCCCCCTGCGTTGTTCTCTGGTGGCGTGGACCTTCCTTTGTTGTGCTGCGTCAACTACATTTTGAACCTCATTTGTTCCTGTGTCCTGGAAACTCCGAGGGTGCTGGCTGGCATCCTGAGGGGTCTCTAAAGTGCTACAAACCCCCTCTTCCTCCTCAGACAGAGTTGAGGCCCCTAGGTCTCTCCTGGGTCCATCCATTGCCATTTTGATGCAAAACGCACGTTTGTCATAGCCAAGACTTGTTGGTGACTTCCAACACTAAATCACATCTGCAACGATATTCACATCGTTAGACATCCTTTGCATCATGCAGAAACCTACTGGCATCTTCCTAGGGTGCATTTGTGCAGTCTTTGACTAAACAGGGACTCTTCTTTTGCACACTCTTCTGGTTTGGCAGGGGCTCCTGTTGTAGGAGGCTGGCCTGCTACAAGTGGGTACCTGATGGTACTTACACCTTGGGCTAGGTCCAGTTATCCCTTATTAGTAGATTAGTAGTGTTCTAGCAGCTTAGGCTGATAGAAGTAGCTATAAAAGAGCAGCTTAGGCTGAACTAGGAGACATGCAAAGCTTCTACTTTACCACTTATATCATATAAGTACTGTATCATAAAAAACACAATACTCAGAGTTAATAAAAATAAAGGTACTTTATTTTAGTGACAATGTGCCAAAAATATCTCAGAGGATATACTCCCTTAGGAGGTAAGTAAAAAACACAAAATATACACACAAACCAAAATCAGGTATGTAAACAGAAAAGTAGTGCAAACACTGTAGAATACAATGGGATGCAATAGGCCTAGGGGCTATATAATCACTAACGGTGTGGGGTAGTCGGAACTGAGGGTAGGACTAGGTCAGTCTTCCTTCAGTGACCGGTATTAATTAAGTCGCTTTAGATCCTAAAGCGGGGAATCCATGGTTGGAAAATGTCCAAGCAAGGGGGTGCTGTGTTGTCCTACAGGGGGAGGGGGGATTTCCCTTACGGACTAGGTGGTCTCACACACATAGTAGTGTCTTGCTTCATCATTTGACCACCTAGCCCCACCCAAGTAAGATGATACTACTTGGGCGGACTCATTCTCTTGGTTAAAAGAACCAGAGGGAGTGCTGAACTTAGACTGACTGGATAATTACAGTGATCCAGAAAGGGTGAATAATAAAATTACCAAGCATGTCACCAGTGGCTACTACTAGTTTGAATGGAAGTGCATGCTGGTAAGGCTAAGAACAGGGGGGAGAGGCACGTTAGAGAATAATGTCTCTTGGAGTCTAAAAAGAAATACGTATGACCAACATGTTTCTGCCCTCACTAAGTGCTGGTAGGTCAGGGGCATTCGTCAGGGTCGGAGCACACGCAGTAAGTGAGGTGCTCAAAGTGAATAATATATGGCCTACCTGAACAAATAGTTCACGGTGGGGTAGGTCTATAATAGATGATACATAAACCACAAATTATTCAGAGTGAAAAAAGTGGCAAACCACTGCACACAACACAGCAATAGGTGATAATGTAAAAAAGCACTCACACACACATGCAAATGTGATTTACCCCGGGTTTGGGGGCGATTTCCCTCTGGTCTGGCTAGTGCCGGGGGGGGGGGGGTTTCCCTTGTAGTCACACTCTGAGGAGATTAAAGATTTAGCAAGGGGGGAAGAATGAAAGAAACAGAACGAGGGCGCACAGAGTGCTAAAGAAAGTAGGAGACAAAGGGAAGGCAAGAAGGGAAAAAGAAAAAAGAGGCAAAAAAGACGAGAAGAAAGAAACGGACAAAACGGAGATATGAGCAGACCAAAAGAGGGAGAAGGGAAAGGGCAAGAAAAACGCTTGAATAGAGCAAAGGGGGGGGGGGGCGGAATGAAAAAGGGGGGATAGTGAACGTGAAGGAGGGGATAAAGCAAGGGTGGGGGTGCAGCCAGGGGGGGCTGGATAGATAACAGAGGAAAAGAATAAAGAAAGGGAAGGAGCAAAGATGCTGGGGGCCATGGGGGGAGGGGGAGGGTGATAAAGGAAAGAAAGGGACACAGGATATGTATAGAGACGCAGGGATAGAAGAAAAAGAAAAAAAAGAAAAAGAAAAGAAGAAAGAAAAGGAAAAAGAGGAGGTAGAAGGGGGAAAAAAAGAGAAAAAAAAGAAAAGGAGGAAGGGAGGGGAAAGGGGAAGAACAGGAGGCAAACAGTGAGAGAAGGGGGGAGAGAGAAGAGAACTAAAAAGATGCGGGAGACATACTAGAGGAGACTGAAGTGATGTGTGTAGATAAAGGAAAAAGGGGAACTGAAAGGGTGTAAGAAGGGGAGAGCAACAATAGCTATAATATCTGGGGAATCCCACAGTGGGGCATTTCAGGGTCCGTGGAATGCGGGATCATCAACGAAGTTATCTGATCCGAATTATGTGCTTAGAAGGGATTGTACGGGGTCTCCCATTGAAGGAAGGAAACCATGTTGGTGTCTGGTCGTCAGCCTAGGGCCGACCACTGGATGTTGTCATTCAATCCTATAGTATCCGTTCGCAGCCTCCATATCCATCTCTGTTCGTATAGTAGGAGTTTGTGTTTGGCATTGGTTGTTGTGGATTTTAATTGGTCCAATACCACCCACTGCATGTGATCGGGATGGTGATTACTGGAGATATAGTGCTCTGTGAGTCTTGTGGCATCTCTTTTGCAACGGATGGTGCTCCTATGCTCGCAGATGCGTGTGCCCACTCTTCTTGTCGTCATCCCAATGTATCTCTTATCACAGGGGCATGTGATCATGTACAGCACATTTTTGCTGTTGCAGTTTGTTAATTGTCTAAGTTCCCAGGGTGTTTGTAATCCCAAGTCTAGTGTGAGTTTTTTTTTGGTAAAGGCGCAAACACTGCAGCTACCGCATGGGAAGTGTCCTTCGGGGGGAGGAAGGTCCCAGAGGGTCTTTTGTCTGCTTGTGGTGGGGTTTACCCGTGGGCGGGTATGTACGATCATGTCCCGGATGCTTTTTGCCTTTCTGTAGGCATTCATTGGGATCTGAAAGGGAAGACCCCCAGAAGTGAGGATTTTCCAGTCTTCGTTTATTATTTTCTTGATCATATTGGACGCTGGGTTGAACGTGGTCACACAGATCAAAGGGTCTCCCTTATTGGTTCTGCTACTAGGGTGCAGTAGAGTCTCCCTAGGGCTCACACAGGCACGTTTGTCGGCTCTCCTCAGTAGGTGATCCGGGTATCCTCTTGCTCGAAGTTTGTCAGTGAGTTGTTGAGCATGTTTTTTGTAGTCCGTTAGTTCGGTACAATTAAGCCGCAGGTGGAGAAACTGACCCACTGGGAGGTTTTCCCTGAGGGAGTGTGGGTGGAAGCTCTGAAACTGGAGGAGAGTGTTTCGGTCAGTAGGTTTGTGATATACTTCTGTTACAAGGGAGCCATTTCTTTCAGTTATTAGTAGGTCAAGAAAGGAGACCGCCGGGTGAATCTTAAAAAGGGATTCAAGGTGTTTAACCAAGTGATAAAGATGGTTGCTTCTTCCCTTGTGCCTCTCCAGATAATCAGGATATCATCGATGTATCTTTTCCATAACCTGATATGGTTGACATATGGGTTCTCTTCAGTGAGGACCATTTCTTTCTCGAAGTGATCCACATATAGGCATGCAGGCTCGGTGCGAAGGTACTCCCCATCGAGGTACCCTGGATCTGTAAGAAATGGCTCCCTTGTAACTACTGACCGAAACACTCTCCTCCAGTTTCAGAACTTCCACCCACGCTCCCTCAGGGAAAACCTCCCAGTGGGTCAGTTTCACCGCCTGCAGCAGAATTGTACCGAACTAACGGACTACAAAAAACATGCTCAACAACTTACTGACAAACTTCGAGCAAGAGGATACCCGGATCACCTACTGAGGAGAGCCGACAAACGTGCCCGTGTGAGCCCAAGGGAGACTCTACTGCACCCTAGTAGCAGAACCAATAAGGGAGACCCTTTGATCTGTGTGACCACGTTCAACCCAGCGTCCAATATGATCAAGAAAATAATAAACGAAGACTGGAAAATCCTCATTTCTGGGGGTCTTCCCTTTCAGATCCCAATGAATGCCTACAGAAAGGCAAAAAGCATCCGGGACATGATCGTACATACCCGCCCACGGGTAAACCCCACCACAAGCAGACAAAAGACCCTCTGGGACCTTCCTCCCCCCAAAGGACACTTCCCATGCGGTAGCTGCAGTGTTTGCGCCTTTACCAAAAAAAACCCTCACACTAGACTTGGGATTACAAACACCCTGGGAACTTAGACAATTAACAAACTGCAACAGCAAAAATGTGGTGTACATGATCAGATGCCCCTGTGATAAGAGATACATTGGGATGACGACAAGAAGAGTGGGCACAAGCATCGGCGAGCATAGGAGCACCATCCGTTGCAAAAGAGATGCCACAAGACTCACAGAGCACTATATCTCCAGTAATCACCATCCCGATCACATGCAGTGGGTGGTATTGGACCATTTAAAATCCACAACAACCAATGCCAAACACAAACTCCTACTGTACGAACAGAGATGGATATGGAGGCTGCGAACGGATACTATAGGATTGAATGACAACATCCAGTGGTCGGCCCTAGGCTGACGACCAGACACCAACATGGTTTCCTTCCTTCAATGGGAGACCCCGTACAATCCCCTCTAAGCACATAATTCGGATCAGATAACTTTGTTGATGATCCCGCAGTCCACAGACCCTGAAATGCCCTACTGTGGGATTCACTACGTATCATCCTTTATGTATTTGACCCAGTATAGCAATCCCGCATACCTGAGTAGTTTCCCTGACTCCCCAGATATTATAGCTATTGTTGCTCTCCCCTTCTTACACCCTTTCTGTTCCCCTTTTTCCTTTATCTACACACATCACTTCAGCCTCCTCTAGTATGTCTCCCGCATCTTTTTAGTTCTCTTCTCTCTCCCCCCTTCTTTCACTGTTTGCTCCTGTTCTTCCCCTTTCCCCTCCCTTCCTCCTTTTCTTTTTTTTCTCTTTTTTTTCTCTTTTTTTCCCCCCTACCTCCTCTTTTTCCTTTTCTTTCTTCTTTTCTTTTTCTTTTTCTTTTTTTTCTTTTTCTTCTATCCCTGCGTCTCTATACATATCCTGTGTCCCTTTCTTTCCTTTATCACCCTCCCCCCCATGGCCCCCAGCATCTTTGCTCCTTCCCTTTCTTTATTCTTTACCTCTGTTATCTATCCAGCCCCCCCTGGCTGCACCCCCACCCTTGCTTTATCCCCTCCTTCACGTTCACTATCCCCCTTTTTTCGGCCCCCCCCCCCTCTTTGCTCTATTCAAGCGTTTTTCTTGCCCTTTCCCTTCTCCCTCTTTTGGTCTGCTCCTATCTCCGTTTTGTCCGTTTCTTTCTTCTCGTCTTTTTTGCCTCTTTTTTCTTTTTCCCTTCTTGCCTTTCTTCCCCCCCCCTTTCTTGTTTTTCTGAGCCCCCCCTCCACCTCCTTTTTCACCTCCCCCACCTGGTCATCCTTCTTGGATGACCAGGCGCTTTCCACAGGACTCGATCTCCCAGAATCCCGTGGTCTTTAGTGACGCGGCTGCGCTATCCGGAACGCGTCATTGCAGGACGCTCTCCCGCCCACGCCAGCCGCGCCGCGGAGGAAGTGCCCTGCACAACCACACTATCTCCATGCGCGACCCACCCCGCGGGACTCCATTCCCCACAGGTCCCGCGGGCTTTCGCGCTTTCACCAGGGCCTATTAGGGCCCCGTTTGGCTCCCGATCCGGCACAACCCCCGAGAGGGCGCGGCCAGTTTTTGGGCGTGGCAGTAAAATCCCTTACGAGTCGGGACGCCTCCATCCAATGACGCCAGGCACACCTGATATACATTCCTATGGGGGACGGCTTCCGCCCCCAGCCTCACACCGATTGGCAGTTGTTTTACATAAATACCAGGCCAGCCTTCCAGTCAGTACCAGAGCGGCCTGGCTCCGGCATGTAGGTACCCCCCATGGTATTCCCTTTGGAGTGGTAAGTGTGGGCCTCCCTGGCCCCTTGGATCTCTTTTCCTATGTCACCTGTTATCCCTTCCTCTGGTAGCTTCCAGTTCCCCCCTGGCCTGGCTTTCACCAGTTTGGTTCCTTTCTCTCCTCTTCTCCCTCTCTCTCCACCCCCCTTTTTTCATTTTTTGTCCTCCTTTTTTTTTTTCTCAAACCCTTTTTTTCTCAAACTTGGTCCCCCTCTTTCTTCTTTCTTCTTTTTTCCTTTACTTCTCTCCCTTTGTCTCCTACTTTCTTTAGCACTCTGTGCTCCCTCGTTCTGTTTCTTTCATTCTTCCCCCCTTGCTAAACCTTTAATCTCCTCTGAGTGTGACTACAAGGGAAACCCCCCCCCCCCGGCACTAGCCAGACCAGAGGCAAATCGCCCCCAAACCCGGGGTAAGTCACATTTGCATGCGTGCATGAGTGCTTTTTTACATTATCACCTATTGCTGTGTTGTGTGCAGTGGTTTGCTACTTTTTTCACTCTGAATAATTTGTGGTTTATGTATCATCTATTATAGACCTACCCCACCGTGAACTATTTGTTCAGGTAGGCCATATATTATTCACTTTGAGCACCTCACTTACGGCGTGTGCTCTGACCCTGACGAATGCCCCTGACCTACCAGCACTTAGTGAGGGCCGAAACATGTTGGTCATACGTATTTCTTTTTAGACTCCAAGAGACATTATTCTCTAACGAGCCTCTCCCCCCTGTTCTTAGCCTTACCAGCATGCACTTCCATTAAAACTAGTAGTAGCCACTGGTGACATGCTTGGTAATTTTATTATTCACCCTTTCTGGATCACTGTAATTATCAAGTCAGTCTAATTTCAGCACTCCCTCTGGTTCTTTTAACCAAGAGGCTGAGTCCACCCAAGTAGTATCATCTTACTTGGGTGGGGCTAGGTGGTCAAATGATGAAGCAAGACACTGCTATGTGTGTGAGACCACCTAGTCCGTAAGGGAAATCCCCCCTCCCCCTGTAGGACAACACAGCACCCCCTTGCTTGGACATTTTCCAACCATGGATTCCCCGCTTTAGGATCTAAAGCGACTTAATTAATACCGGTCACTGAAGGAAGACTGATCTAGTCCTACCCTCAGTTCCGACTACCCCACACCGTTAGTGATTATATAGATTTATTTTGGGAGGTGGTGTGGGCTAGCAACACTCCCAGTGCTCTCCTTTTGTGTACTTATAGGCCTAGGGGCAACACAAACCATATACTCTGAAAGTGGAATGTGAACCATGAATGGACCCATAGGTTAGTGTAGTGTGTAGAGTGTCACTGGGAGTGTAAGAAAACAATAAGGGTGTCCTAGATACCCCACCCCAAGACCCTGAAAAGTAGGAGTAAAGTTATACTACTTCCCCAGAAACACACTAAACTCGTAATAGAGGATTCTGCAAAGACCACAACAGACTGCAAAGCACTGAAGACGGTTTCCTGGACCTGAGGACCTGCAAAGGAAGGGGACCAAGTCCAAGAGTCACGAAAGTGTCCATGGGGGGCAGGAGCCCACTAAACCCCGGATGAAGGTGCAAAATGGCTGCCTCTGGATGGAAGAAGCTGAAGATTCTGCAACAACAAAAGGTGCTAGGAACATCTCATTTGTGCTTAAGATGTCCCACGGAGTGCTGGAGGATGCAGCATTGTTTATTTGGGGAAAGACTGCAAACAAGCCTTGCTAGCTGCAAAGATCGCAGTTGAAGAAAAAGGGTGCTGCCGGGCCCAAGAAGGACCAGGATGTCGCCACTTGGGAGAGGAGACAGAGGGGCCCCTCTGTAACACAAAAAGCCCATGCACAAGAAGGCAGCACCCGCAGAAGTACTTGAATGTGGGTTCAAGAAAACTGAGCACAGTGGTCGTCTCAACACTACAACAGAGGGTCCCACGAAGCCGGTGGTCAACTCAGCGAGTTGAGCAATGCAGGATGGAGTGCTGGGGACCTGGGCTAGGTTGTGCATGAAGGATTCATTGCAAAAGTATGCAGAAGCCCTAGCAGCTGCAGTTCACGCGGTACACAGGATTACTGTCTGGAGAGTGGAGGCAAGGACTTACCTCCTCCAAAGTTCGACAGTTAGACCCCTGGATAATCTGAGTCACTTGGGTCCACCACCTGTGTTCCAGGGGCCACACTCATCAGGAAGAGAGGCGTCCCAAAGTACCAGTGATGCTGACGTTTGGTGCCTGCTGGAGCAGGGGGAAGATTCTGTCATCCCGCCTGAGATTTCTTCATGACTTCCAGTGCAGGATGAAGGCAGGCAGCCCTCAAAGAATGCATCACCAGGAAACAGTTGAGAAAGCCGGCAGGATTAGGTACTACAATGTCGCTGGTTGTCTTCTTGCTACTTGATGCAGTTTTGCAGGCTTCCTGGAGCAGTCTGTAGTCGATCCTTGGCAGAAGTCAAATAGAGAGGTGCAGCGGGACTCTGGTGAATTCTTGCAAGTCGTTATCTGAGCAAAAGCCCACAGGAGAGACCCTAAATAGCCCTCAGAGGAGGATTGGACACCTAGTGAGGTAATCACTTATCAGGAGGGGTCTGTGACATCACCTGCTGGGACTGGCCACTCAGAGGTCTCCATTGCACCCTCACACCTCTGGATTCAAGTTGGCAGAGGTCTAGGACACACTGGAGGAGCTCTGGCCACCACCCCTGGGGTGGTGATGGACAGGGGAGTGGTCACTCCCCTTTCCTTTGTCTAGTTTCACTCCAAAGCAGGGGCTGGGTGTTCCCTGAACTGGTGTAGACTGGCTTATGCAAGGAGGGCACCATCTGTGCCCTTCAAAGCATTTCCAGAGGCGGGGGGTGGCAACTCCTCCCCAGCCCTTAACATCTATTTTCAAAGGGAGAGGGTGTAACACACTCTCTCAGCGGAAATTCTTTGTTCTGCCTTCCTGGGACTGGGCTGCCCAGACCCCAGGAGGACAGAACCCTGTCTGTGGGGTGGCAGCAGCTGTAGCTGCAGAGAAAACCCCAGAGAGTTGGTTTGGCAGTACCCAGGGTCAATAGTGGAGCCTGGGGATGCATGGGATTTGCACCCCAACACCAGATTTGGCATGGGGGTGAATTCAATGATCTTAGACATGTTACATGGCCATGTTCAAAGTTACCAGTGTGAAGCTACCTATAGGTATTGACCTATATGTAGTGCACGCGTGTAATTGTGTCCCCGCACTCACAAAGTCTGGGGAAACTGCCCTGAACTATGTGGGGGCAACTTCGCTAGTGCAAGGGTGCCCTCACACTTAGTAACTTTGTGCCTAGCCTTCACTAAGTGAATGTTAGACATATAGGTGACTTATAAGTTACTGAAGTGCAGTATAAAATGGCTGTGAAATAACGGGACGTTATTTCACTCAGGCAGCAGTGGCAGTCCTGTGTAAGAATTGTCTGAGCTCCTTATGGGTGGCACAAGAAATGCTGCAGCCCATAGGGATCTCCTGGAACCCCAATACCCTGGATATCTAGGTACCATATACTTGGGAATTATAAGGGTGTTCCACTGTGCCAATCAGAATTGGTAAAATTAGTCACTAGCCTGCACTGACAATTTTAAAAGCAGAGAGAGCATAAACACTGAGGTTCTGGTTAGCAGAGCATCAGTGATACAGTTAGGCATCACACAGGGAACACATATAGGCCACAAATGTATGAGCACTGGGTCCTGGCTAGCAGGGTCCCAGTGAGACATATAAAACACACTGACAAATAGGGTCTTCACTATGAGCACTGGGGTCCCGTGCCTAGACTGATCTCAGTGAGACAGTAAAAACATCCTGACAAATACTCACAAACAGGCCAAAAGTGGGGGTAACAATGCTAGAAAGAGGCTACCTTCCTACACTTGTCCTTCCTGCAACTTCTTTCGACTTCTGGACTTGGTCGCCTTCCTTTGCATGTCTTCAGGTCCAGGAATCCAGCAGTTGTTCTTTGCAGACTTGGTTGGTTGCTACAAGATCCCAATCACAAGGTGTAGTGTGTCCTAAGGAAACTTTCAGTACTTTACTCCTGCTTTTCTGGGCTCTGTGGTGGTGAAATGTACTTAGCTTTACTGTATTCTTACTCTCCCAGAGATACTGCACACACTACACTTGTCTAGGGGGGAATTCGTTATTCGCATTCCACTTTCTTAGTATATGGTTTGTGTTGCCCCTAGACCTATTTTCTCCCATTGCATTCTATAGCATTTCCTATTGTTTGCATTGTTCTATGACTATTTTCTTGTCTAATTTGGATGTCTAGTGTATATATTGTGTATAATACTTACCTCCAGAAGGAGTACTGTCTCTAAGATATTTTTGGTACTGTCACCCAAATAAATACCTTTATTTTTGGTAACACTGAGTATTGTCTTTACTTGTGTATAAGTACTGTGTAACTATAAGTGGTATTGCATGAGCTTTGCATGTCTCCTAGTTCAGCCTATGCTGCTCTGTTATAGCTACCTCTATCAGCCTAAGGTGCTAGAACACTACTACTTCACTAATACCCACTGGTACCCACTACAAACCAGGCCCGCCTCTTACATACATGAAGATTATTCCTAGTAAGCGTTACAGCCATTTAGCCATTTAGTCTGTACACTCTGTCGAAGGCTAGGCACATAGAACACAATGTCCGTCTTTTATGTTCTCTGAGAGGCCATACAAACCATTGCATTGGCTCTGCACCTTTGACATAGTTTGATAGAAACAGTATTTTGATCATATAAACAGCCTCTTTGCTACAGTTGGCAGAGGAGCACTTCTGGAAGAGTGTACTCCTGCTTTGCTCTCGATAATGTAGATAGTAGTAGATAGGAGTGTAACAAAATAGTAACTGTACCATAATTGAATTGTTTCTTTTTCCATCAATCTGTTCAATGCTCGTCACAATGCTTTTTTCATCTACCTAATAAACATAGCTAATGCTTTCTATACAAAAAAACTGTTTCAATAAATGTTTGAAAAGCCATTTTTGTATCTTTCTTGTGTTCAAATCGGGCATGCAGAGTAACAACAAAAGGGTAGATCTGTTTCTACAATTTCCTTGGGATTAAGAGTGGGTATGTTCAAGGTTGTTGCTACCATCTAGTACCCTGTTAAGGTTAAGAGTTTAGATGGCGCACTGTGAGCTAGCTAGGGATTGTTTTTTATTTTCTGATGGTCTATGTGGACTAAGTCCCTATAATCTGAGGCTCCTGTTGACATAATACACAATCCTACTTAATTTGTAGGAACCATATAACACCGTCAATGTAGTCAGGATAAGCTTGACTATAAAAAGTCTGAAGTTCACATTCAGAAAGCTGTCAACATAGACCAGATGTAGTTCAGAATCTGGCTCAGTGAAGATTTCTACCTTCTGACTCAAACTCTTTTCTGGGATTCTGATTTCCTTAGTGAGGCAAGTCTGAAGGCTGTGGCCAAGAAGCGTTCAACATCATTGGATGCCAGTGCAGTCAGAGCAGCTGCATCTGAGAAAAATGTAGCAGGACCTGCTGTGAAGTCACGACCACCAGCGATGCACCCTTTCCAGATCAATTGGCAAGTTGTTCCTGGCCCCACAATGGTTCACCAGGGAGAAATTCAGAAAAAAAATGTAAAGTCCCAGATTTTAGAGTAAGGCAGGAGTGCAATCGGTCACCAGCAAAGCTTTCCAGGAACTCAGTAGCTTCACTAGAATGCTAATACTCACTACAACAGAAGTTGCCTGTAGGGTCCAGAACATGTTCAGTTGAAACTGGTCAGCTGGGCTCCTTGTAGAAAGTGGGCTTCCTGTAGTTTTTGTTTCCCTGTAGCTTAACAGGCGGTAAGACAAATGGCCCCTTGGAGTAAACTCTTCTTCTGTCTTCCACATGTCCAGTATGGTTTTGAAGAAGGTATCCAGGGCTCTCACATTTATGGCAAGCACTAACCTGTACGTTTGGTGATCCCCAGTCCCTCCCTCACCAATGGAGCAAAAGTTCCTAAGGGCCACTGTTGAAAGAGGTAAAACTGATTGAAGCCATGATATGTGTGTGCATAACAAGGAACTCCCATTATTATTGTCGGTTTCACCCAATATGACCTCCTCATGAACTCTGAGTCAGAAATACGTGATCAGGCAAGCCCTGTGACCTAGGCATGAAGCAACTGACTGACAGATTACAGGTGGGGTGACACATATCCCATAGACAAATGTGCAAACAGAAAGAAAAAAAAACAGATCGATCCCCAAAATAGGCAGTGACACCACAATAATCGTACGAGATTGACCCTCAATAAAACACATTTGGCCGAAGGGGCACGTATTCCCAAAACACCATACAAATAGATGCCACATGAAGTTGGGAACACTCAGTACAAAACACACACAACACACAGTGATCATGTGCTCCTCATTCTGGTCATCTAGATATGTTACCTACTGGCCAGCATTTTGTCCACGCATGGTTGAGACCCACCTGAGCACTTCATTAGATGATAAGATTTATGACTCCACATTTAGACTGAGATTCCTTTCCACAAAATATGTAAAGAATTGTTTTATAATCCTTCAAGAATTGTATAAAAGGTCATTGAGAGCTCTGTAACTTTGAAAGACAGCGTCAGACCCCAATTCTGTACTGTGCTTTCCCCACTGCTGCTTTCAATTAAACCAACTGTTGTTGTTTTGCCAAACACCTCTTGTCTTTCATTTCTTTAAGGTAAATCCACATTCAAGCAATGACACCCTACCCAATATTGCAGTAGTTACTGTTTCTGGCAGCAAATAATCTCACACTGTACTTCCTTACCCATTACCAACACAACAAAACCTTTTTTCTTCTGTGCCCACACTAGAGTTGTGGCCAGGGAATTGAGCAACCCTTCCTCCATGGTCACTCAAAACCGGTTCTGCAGGCATCTCTTCTCCAACTGGGATTGGAGCCTGCCTAGCTATGCAGACAAAGGAAGAGGGTGGGCCTCAGTGTTAGCCACATCTGCTTATGACCAATTAGGCCTCTTTGAAGATAATGATGTTCATGGGTGTTTCACAAATGGTCATCCTGTCAATGAAGCAAAACACATTCCTACTATCAAGACCTTTGTTCCAGCTCTGGGAGCAAGGTCACAGGTCATCAAGGTGCTATTTAACTTCTGGGTGACAGTTGGAAGCTCATGCAAGTGGGCTCTTCTATGCTTTAGGCAGACAAAATGTGACGTTTTAAAAGTACATTTTGTAAAATATTTGTCACACATCCGACTTTACTAATAAGTTGAGTTTGTGATAAATGTTAAAAATGTTGAAGAATTAACTTTTTATATGGTTCATTAGTGAAGATAACAGTATGTAAGTTTAATGAGGTATCCAAGGTTTGTCCTATGAAACAGCTAAGTCTGGTACTGTGAAATGTAGCTTTAAGGGCCCTGTCACTGCAATGCCATGTTTTACCTTAACCATTCACATGATCTACTTTTGAATAACATGCACCCTGCCTTATTGGCATTAAAAGCCTGCTTAGAGTGTCTTAATAACAATTAAAAGGATGAAATTACCCTGTCATACAGGGTTATTTTGCCATGTTGAATTTGCAATCCAAGCCTTTACAGCCAGATTACTGGTGGCATTCCTGGAGTCATTTTTTCCTTGTACCTTTACCCATGGCACAATCTGCAGTCCACTAGTGACATTTAGGGGCATATTTATACTCCGTTTGCGCTGGAATTGCGTTGTTTTTTTTTACGCAATTTCGACGCAAAACTAACTCCATATTTATACTTTGGCGTTAGACGCGTCTAGCGCCAAAGTCCATGGAGTTAGCGTCATTTTTTAGCGTGGACACCTACTTTGCGTTAATTATATGCAAGGTAGGCGTTCCCATCTAAAAAATCGACTCCGAGGCATGTGCGTCGGATTTATACTCCCGGGCAAAAATCACGCCCGGGAGTGGGCGGGTGAAAAAAAATGACGTACGGCCGCTTTTGCGCCGTTTTTTAGCGCCTGCAAAAGGCAGGCGTTAAGGGACCTGTGGGCTCTGAAGGAGCCCAGAGGTGCCCTCCCATGCCCCCAGGGACACCCCCTGTCACCCTTGGCCACCCCAGGAGGACACCCAAGGCTGGAGGGACCCATCCCAGGGACATTAAGGTAAGTTCAGGTAAGTGTTTTTTTGAATTTTTTTTTGTGCCCCCCTACATGCCACTATGCCCAATGACCATGCCCAGGGGACAGAAGTCCCCTGGGCATGGCCATTGGGCAAGGGGGCATGACTCCTGTCTTTGCTAAGACAGGAGTCATTTCTATGGGGGTTGGGAGTGAAAAAAAAATTGCGCAAATCGGGTTGAGGCAAAAAAATTGCCTCAACCTGACTTGCCCCATTTCTTGACGCCCAAGCCCCATATCCCCCTACGCCAGCGCTGCCTGGTGTATGTCGTTTTTTTTAACGCACACCAGACGGCGCCGGCGGCTAACACCGGCTAACGTCATTCAATAAATACGGCGTCCGCATGGTGCTTCAGAATGGCGTTAGCCGGCGCAAATTTTTTTTACTCAAAACTGCGCTACCGCAGTTTTGCGTCGAAAAGTATCAATATGGGCCTTAACATGCAAGTCCTGGGTTCACTTTGCACCATATGCCAGGGATTTATAGGTAAGTTAAGTATGCTAATTAGGAGTATAGTCACTTTTGACATGTTTTAGAGGTCACTACAAATGAACTGGGGACTAATATCAGACTCAGGAGCCCAGTAGCATAATTTCAACAATATGGGGGTGATCATGCAAAAAAGTGTCACTGAAAGTAAAAGGAGTCTGAATTGATTTAATGGTACTGACAGACTATTTGCTGCAAGTAGTTGTTGTTTCAGTCACACCTTATATTTGTGTCACACAAAACATACCAATAGCTATGCACTGATTTTCAGCAGCAGCTCGCCGAACATTTATTTAAATGAACTATACAAAGGTTGCAGGAGTCAAATGCACAGACTCTTTTTGTTGACCATAAGAGTGTGCATACATCAGAATTGACACTGCCATGTGAAGGAGAGGGATATTTTATCAGGAGAGATCCTTTCCCTTTAACAATGAGAAATTGTCACTTAGT